>NC_092418.1:82006492-84406492 GCF_040894005.1 Engystomops pustulosus
ACTGCATGTCTATATGTACCCCAGGTGGGTGGTATGCACTGCATGTCTATATGTCCTCCAGGTGGGTGGTATGCACTGCATGTCTATATGTCCTCCAGGTGGGTGGTATGCACTGCATGTCTATATGTCCTCCAGGTGGGTGGTATGCACTGCTTGGCTATATGTCCTCCAGGTGGGTGGTATGCACTGCATGTCTATATGTCCCCCAGGTGGGTGGTATGCACTGCATGTCTATCTGTCCTCCAGGTGGGTGGTGTGCATTGCATGTCTATATGTCCTCCAGGTGGGTGGTATGCACTGCATGTCTATATGTCCTCCAGGTGGGTGGTATGCACTGCATGTCTATATGTACCCCAGGTGGGTGGTATGCACTGTATGTCTATATGTCCTCCAGGTGGGTGGTATGCACTGCATGTCTATATGTCCCCCAGGTGGGTGGTATGCACTGGCATGTGTGTAATACATCAGTTACCTCTCCTATACATGGGAAAGAACAGCAATTGCCTCTTGCAGTGGTGGTGTATGTCAGGAAATACTATAACATGTGATATCCCTGTTCTGTCTTTGGTGTATTTGTTGGCAAACCTGAAGACCTCCATCTTGGCCAGCAGGGGGTGCAATTTTCCCTTAATGCTGGTTCTGTTTTCTCTGAAAATGTGACATCCACGTTCCCCATCCTTCTGCTTTTGACAATTTTCAGTGACTGGTTAATTATCTCTACTCCAACGCTTTGGAGAAGAAACTTATGTAACCCCCTCCGTCCCTGAAGGAAATGTTTTGGTCACACATCTATATGCACTGCCGCCATGTAAGAGACACAATAACATGGTCACTGGATGCAGCTTATTGCTAAGCAGCAGCCCAAACATATCCAGGCCACAGCTCAGAGAACTGCAAGGTCAGAACATGACTCATGAGGGAGTGTGAAGGACTCCGAAGAGGGATTAATAAAGAAACTGAACGCCTATTGTGTAAAAAATTACACTGATTTAATAACCTGTGGCTACATTACTCAAAGATACCAGTATTAGCACGTCTATTCTCCTTTCTTTTATGGGTTGGGTTGGTATAAACTCTGATTAAAGGAAATCTACCACCAAAATCCATCATGATAAACCAGTGACTGTTGTAATCTTCTTGCATCTATTATCCATGACCCCTTTCCTTCTAAAATCCAATTTTAAAATTATGCTAAGGGCTGTAGGGGGCGTCGCCATAGCCCTTCTGTGCTGCAGATTCACAGGTTGTTACAGTGTGCAGGAACGCTTCCCCCTCCCGCTGTGTGCTGAAACTTCCTGTGCTGTAGTGCTGGGAGAGCATGGTGAGGGCGAGGCAGTGTAACAGTCGGTGAATCTGCAGCATGGAGGGGCTCTGGTAACACACTTAGGAGCCCTCTAACTCATTAGCATAATTTTTATGCTAATAGGAGGAATGAGGCCATCGATTGTACTAAATATAAGAAGATTACCCTAGTCACAGTGCCTGGATTTATGAGAATGTGTCCCTGGTAGAGATGGTCGGAACCAATGGTCAGATTTGACTGTCTGACCCGGACCTATTCCCGGATAGGTGGCTGAACAGCCAATCCAGCAAATTGGTGCCCCTAGCAATCATACCCCTCTCTAGTCCCTGGTATATCCATGATTTATTTTGATGGTTCAGTGACTTCGAGCAAATTTGGGACAGTTTGAAAGTACAGGTGGTCCCCTACTTAAAGAGAACCCGTCAAGCAAAATAACCCCCCTAAACTAAATATATTTTCATAAACTGCCATTAGAGAGCATTGCCTCTATCCCTTCATTGTCCCTCTACATGCCTGTAAGCCTAGGCAATGAGGTCCTAAAGCTGTATGCAAATGACCTGTGAAATGTCCACTGAAGCATTAGCATATTCAAGCTGTCCACCTTATTCATGAGTGGGAGGCACAGTCACACCCCCAGTGCATGACTGACAGCCTGTATAATGATGTGAGGCTGTATGATGTCAGCAGATGCAGCACACACACTAGCCATACTTTACTATACATTACACACAGACATGAGCAGGCGGAGGAGAGGGGAGGGGTAACAGGAGTGACATCACTGCCTCTGACCATGTGACCAGCCTCATTTACATAATAAAAAATAGATGATGTTATAATGAATAATGTATGAAATAACTAGATAAAGGCTGGGATGGGATCCTTGTGATCTGCTCCAACAGGTAGAGGTGACAGGACTAGTGACACAGACCTGATGACAGGTGTCCTTTAAGGACACCCGACTTACTGACGACCCCTAGTTAAAGACGGACCCCTCTGCCAACTGTGACCTCTGGTGATACACTTCTCACCTTGCCCCCCCCCCCCCCCCCCCCGGTCTTTGGTTACCCTGGGAGTTCTCAGGATCATTTATTTCTTGTATTGTATCATTCTGTTAATCATTTATATATGTATTTTAGAAAGTAGGATTTCTTTAGATTAGGAGGGCAACGTAGATGTTAAGCTCGATTGCATCCACATCATAAGACATAAGAGAGAAAAGACCTCCTGAAGTTGGGGGCCTGGTATCAGCAGTGCAATAATCAAGCCTACAAAATCCAAAAGATGATATGGGAATTCAAAATTAAAATGTACAAAGAAATAAATATTTTTGTAGACTAAAATTATATATTTTTTTGTATTAGTTTTTTTTTTTATCACGTCAAGCCTATCACCATGAACTACCCATTATTGACCATCATCAGACAGTAATAAAATTATAATTTAACATACAACAGTAGGATAGTCCCAGCAATGTCCTAATAAAACAATGGAATGGGATCATAGATACAATATGGAATTTGGGTGTAACAATCCCTAGCAGTAGGTTTTCTAGCTCAACATAAGAAATATCTAGGATCTCTCATCATTTTTTGGATCTGGTATATTATACACCTAATGCTTTAGCCAGGTTTTTAAAGGGCATATACCACCAGGATGAAGGACTGAATGCAAATGAGCCTGAAGGGCTCCAGTCTCCAAAGATGTTAATGGAGCCTGGAGCCCCTCAGGCTCATCCTGGTGGTAGATGCCCTATAAAGTATTGCCCTGGCTGAGATCTATATAACTTAGATAATGAAGGTGTGGCACCACCATGATGTGCCACAATACATCTCGGCCACCTCCGAATTGGGGAGATGCTGTTGCTGGTGGTCTCGGCCCTTTGTTAGAGTTTTGTACTTCTCTAAGTTATCCCATGTAATGAGCTCCATCACCTTCTCTGCATTTCTCTGAATTTGTCTTTTTATAGCATAAAGCATTGGAGGAGTCTACAGGAAAAACCTCTAAAGTGTCCTCGGGGGAAGACAAACTCATCACAGATAAGGAGGTATATGTATAGTACATCTATAATGTACGGGCGGCTGTAAGACTCTCCACCATCCGGAGACTTGGCTCAAGATTTCTCTAGCAATATTGCTTCTAATCTGGTCCCTAGGAGAAATAAAAGTTTATTGCGGCATAAATATCGCACTCTTGTTAAAGGATGGTTTACATGTGCTGATTTTAGATGTTCTTCATTAAAAATTGATGGTAATTTGGAAGATGAAAGCAGTGCAGCTCCATATAGCGAGAAGCATCTTGCGGATTTCTGTACAATATGCCGGCTGCTAGTGATTAGTATGGAATAGATGTTATTGGCGTATCATTTTCATCACATAATTGTAATCATTGTGTTTGTTTTTGCCTTTCCGTGGAGTCCTCTCTGGCTGCAGATGAGGTATATTCACTGTCAGCGTCTTGGCTGCTCTAGTCCCCTATAGATCATTGTTCATGTGTTTACAGTTTTTCAGTTCCTCTCCATCTGTGTGTAAATTATAGTAGTCTTTTGTTTGTTTCTGTAAATTTAACAACTTTGAATAACTTGGCTCTTTTTCATTTTTTTTTTTTTTTTTATAAGCCTCTTATCCAATCCAAAACTTCCCGACCGTCGGCCTCAAAACTTCGAGAGCGGAGACCTGCAAAACCTAGTGGTGAAGGTAAGGATTCACCCTTTCCCTCACTTAGCTGTTTTCGCTTTTGTTCTTTTCAGTTTACAAATTTTTCAATCAACACAGCCACACAAGGTCTCGTTTTATTGTGGGGGAAATTGTATTTTCTAATGGCATTGGTTCATTTATTTTAGCCTATAACATTTACTGTGCAGTAAAAATAACTTTGCAGTGCTTTACTGTAAGGTCAATTACAACTTGCCATAGTCTAACCCCCATTACATTTTATAGGCCATACCTGGGAGACATCACAATGTCCCAGGCTGAAAACTGTGTGGATCCCTTTGAAACATGAACTGCACCCCCTTATAATGAGATCAGTTGTTTTGGTCTCAATTGTCCACAACACTGGAAGCTGAAACAACTTGTAACACAGCAAAATGGGGCTAGGTGCTCCATAACAAACGAATTCCTTTAGGCTATTTTTACATCACTCCCATTGTACACACAAGGGGGAATCTATCAAGAACTTGCTTATTGCTCTTGATGTTCAAACCGGATCTACATTGCAGCAGATTTAGCTTAGCCTGATGCATGTTGTTTTGATTGTATGCTCGTGAATTATTGGGTGGTATTGGGGTATTTGTGCAATTTTTTGTGCCATTTTTCAGCAGTGCGAGGGAGTTCTTTGTGTAAGAGTAAATCTGGTTCGCGCCTAATTGGCCTTTTTCTCCTGCTTCCAGCTACGAAAAGCAATGTTGTGACTTTTTTAAAATTTGCACCTAAAAAATCTGCATTTAAGAGCTAAAACTACAAAAAAACAACGTGCAAAAATAGACTCTCTAAAGATAAATGACCCCCCCACTGTGCACCCTGATTAACTTTAGTCCTTTTTGGAGTAGGATGGTGCAGTAACCTGTTCCAGGTCCCTGGCCCGCTCTGCTCTTCTCTCCGCCCACTTGGCATGGATGTGGTGGAGTGGGATAAAAGTTGCCATTCTTAGCTGTTCCCCAGGAATTGTGACTTTTTCATGACTTGTATGCTTCCAAGCTATGACAAATGCCACCCAATAAATGTCCAATGAACATATTGCTAAGTTTATATTAAATGTACAGAGGCCGACAAATACTGCAAAATAGATTTATTACATTATAATCTTTACTATTTCTTACTTTCCAGGAGAAGCAGCCAGTGATGAAGGTAAGAACCAGTGTTGTCTTAGTATCATTGACTTAGTCAGTATACAAGTGTATTCTCCACATAGTGTAGTGTGTTTGAACATTGTTGGTGTCTGTTTTCGGATCTATTCCCTGTTTATTGGCTGCTGGAAAAAAAACTGGAAGGGGATCCAACTCCTGAAACTTACTGGTAGTGACCAGCGTTTTGTTATATTAGGGAATGTAATTGGTGTCATTTCTTATTAGTTGTACAGATGTATAGATCTATACACTGCCTAGACGTTACCATCCCATACCGTATAACTTTGTCTGGTGATTTGAAGTCTTCTTTTTTTCTTTTCCAGAAGGTGGAGCCAGGGAGTTGCAAAATTCAGAAAGTCACGATATTGCAGAGACAAATATTGCTGCACAAAGGTCAGTCACCAGTGTCTTTTATTCTTTACATTATCTATACTATATGACAATCAGGCCTTAATGTAAATTTTGCCGTTTTTATTTTGTCATTTTATTTACTGCAGGAAAATCCCTCGACCTGGAAGTGCCAGACCAGCACCACCAAGAGTCAGACGCCAACCAAGTGCGGAAGTTGTGGCTCCAGAAAGGTGAGTAGGCGACGGATGCTATCCACAGGAGATTGGTGTGGGTCTCACCTCTTAGAATCCCATTCATCACGACAATGGGAATCTATTCCCCTGTCTGTACAACTAGGCAGGCGGGCATACACACTGGTACTCCAGTCATTGGCCAAGTGATTGTCCAAATTGGCTAAGATCTGTACAAGCGATCTCTGGTGGTCTGATAGATTGCCTGTTGTTGGCCTGTTTCTTTATTCAGACAGGGGAACAGGACTCTAATATTGGAGCTCACAATTGTCAAACAAGTCACTGATGGGGTCTGGGGCATAACTCAAAGGGTTTTTCCCCATAAATTACATTTATCCCCTAGGTGGCCCATGTAGGTGGGTGCAGTGCTCAGTACCTTGCAAAACTGTTGATAGCAAGTCCCTCTTAGCTGTCTCGTACTGCAGATTTCCAATAGCAATCTATGTAGCGGGGTCCTGTGCTTAATTTTGTTTTTATCGGACTTCCGGATCAGCTCCACAAGCAGATGTTCTATTTGGTTAGAATAAAAACAGGACCTAAGCATATATACTACTCACCAAATCACTCGGCTATTCATAGTCTTCCATGGTAGTTTAGAGATGAATATCTTTTACAATACTTGTGTCTTCTTACCTATAAACATCTAGGGTTAGCAGTGGGAAAGGTGTATCTAATGTCATAGTAGACAAGCAGAAGGACGATGCTGACGACGACAATGAATTTGTGGTTGAAGAAGCTTCACCTCCGCTTTCAGAGATGCCCAAAATGGAGCTAGTAAGTGTCCTAACTGTAAAACTTTGCGCTGTGCTACATCACCTAAATATACCAAAAATCTTACTTGTTTTCTCTAATTAGGAGCAAGAAATGGATCTCCCTGGAGATGAGAAACATGGTAAGAGAAGACTTGGTTGTTTCTTGGTATAACCCGTTTTCTGTCAGACTTTGCACTAGAAAGAACGTGCAAACTGCTTGCATATGTATTTATAAAGTGTCTGCGCCAGTTTTGTGTCGCGGCTGCTCCGTGTCCGACAAGACAGAAAAACTGTACACCAAAAGGGGAGTGTTACTGCTTAGTCGGACCGAGCGCCACAATTCTGCAGCATGAACGCCAAAGAAAAATGTTGCATTCTGCCAGAGTAGTGCAGGGTTCACCAGATTCGTGAAGACCGTGTTTGCACCCCCTCTACGGGCAAACTGTGCATTGTGCAGTTCGCACTATTTTTACATAAATGTGGGGCATTGTTCCCTGCTCCCAAGCAATGGAACCTGCAGCCCTTTCCAAAATAGGACTTTTCACAAAGTCCCATAATCTAATCTCATGTCTTCTCTGACCAAGACCTCCCAGACCTCAACATCTATATAAATCACGGCCACAATCTCTCTGACTTCTATGGGACTTCCAGGACGGCCCTTGTCACCAGTTCTTTAGAAGTGAATGTAGTAGTGGCCATTCATATGGGGGCACTCATGGGCTCATGTTGTAGTGGCCCCTATTCTCTATAGCGTCGTCTGCAGGAATACCCCTGCTTTACTTCACACAACCACAGACTGATTTTGATACTTCAATAAGGAGGGGGTTAATATTGTCAGATTATGCAGTTCTCTTTAGAACAAGTTCAAAAAGATCCTTTCCCTAATGATCGATAGAGGCATCCAGAATGGCTTTAGAATAAATATTCAATGGTGTGGTTGTATAAATGCTGATATCTGAGGTTTTCTCTGTGTTTCTTTTTTAGGTAGTCTCGTTAAGAAAATCTTAGAAACCAAGAAAGACTATGAGACGCAACATGATGTCTCTAGTAAGGTAGGAGATGGAACTGAGCAGAAAAATAAAGCAGCTTTACTATTATAGACCCTTATGATATAGGATTGATCACTATTACATTCCACAAGTGTAATATCGCCACCAGCATCCAGGGCCCATCCTTATAGGAGTGCTAAGAAGGCAGCAATGGTAGCCATTGTTAGTCTTCTGGCTGCTGTAAAGAACCTTTGGGACGCCACAATCACATTACAAGAGGCCCATGAGGGTGTCCGTAACCCCTTTTAAACTTGATACTCTAGACTGCAATATCAAAGCGGTTAAAAGACCAGGATCTGAGCTTGTTACAATGGGACCCATTCTACAACTGTGTTCCCGTGGTAAGTGGGTAACCGGGTCCTGGCCCGTACTGTGACAATGTATGTGAATCGATACAAGTTCTTCTCATATACATATGTCATTTTGAGTCACCAGTACATTCGTGTGAGCCATAGCACAGTTCTGTATTATTCTGTTGTTGGGTTATATACTGTGCTTTCTGTAGCCTAAACTGACTTCTTCATCAGGCAGACAATGATATTTTCTCATATCGGAGGCAATCAACTGGTGCTCCTTCTATCCATCCTCTAGACGGGCTTTGTAATCACAGGAGTTGCTGTTTCTCTAGCAGCATAGTTAATTTTCGCTCCGTTTAGTATATGGACCCTGAGAGACCCGCAGATCTTCAGCTGTAGAAGGGAAATTATAGTTTTAATAAGCTTGCGGTTAGTGGACTCTGATGACCACAGGAGCTTGAGCTGCAATGCCTGGATATACTTCTCCTGATACTCATTGTTATGATGCTCATTAATCATTGATAAAGGCTTTGTTGTGGAGACAAGATTGTGGTGTTAAGTAGTAACAAACTACAGAGCATTCAGTGCAGGCGACTCGGAATATGCTAAGTGCAAGCCATTGCCTGTGACTACATCGGACAAGGCCAGGACATTGGTGGCTGTTCATGTCCATCTTGTACCTGATCTAGTAAAGTGTTACTATGACGTGAAGAAAGCTTACTGCTGCCCCCTAGAGGTTGTTATGTTGGCAGCTGTTACTTATGGGAAACTGCACATCTGGAGCTAAGTAGAAGCGCTAACCTATTTTTATTACATGTGTTTATAAGGACAAACTAATTGTGACCGATGCCGGAAGAAAAAAAGAGAAAGATTTGGTGACAAAGGAGATTGAGAAACTGAGGGGCTCCATCCAGATCTTGTGCCGCAGTGCTTTACCACTGGGGAAAATGATGGACTACATCCAAGAGGACATGGACACTATGAAGAATGAATTACAGATGTGGAGGGCTGAGAACCGAGAACATGCAGAAGTTCTTCTGCGGGAGCAAAGGTATGTATGGGTGGAGTATGAGGGATCATACAGACGTAAGATATAAGGTTCATCTCATACTGAGCTGCTGCAGATAGATCCCTGCACGTACTCTCCTATGTTAACCAGTTGTGCTATTCATGCTGTGCCCATATATTCCTCTCCATGTGGAATACATATTTGTCTCAGATTTTCAGTGTGGTTTCTGGTCCATCCATGCCTGACTGTAAAATTAAGCACCAGTTTAATATCTTTATAATGTTGCTTTTTTTTTTTGTTTTGTTTTGTTATGTCAGGTAAAATGCAGTACTTGATAGGAGACAGTGGTCACACTCGCGAGATCACGCTGTGTCCGTGTGCTGCGCAGGGACAAGTAGTTGCGCGCACCCGACAATGCAGACACATGATGGTGGGAGCGTGCAGCCCGGCGCGTACTCAGCCCATTACAGAGGAGTCTGTTCTCTGACACCATCCAACGGTGATTGCATGGTGTCAGAGGATTTTTGGCATAATCACACCCCTGCTGCAGCTCCTCCTTTCTGACCATACATCCCTCGGAATCGTCAGATCCCAGGGCTCATATCTCTGGAACGGAGGGGGCTAGGAGGAAAATGCCAAGTGCCCCAGAATCAGGATGCTAGAGCCTACTACATGCTGGTATGTTCAGTTTGGGAAGTCTGCGGTGGTGAAAGGTCCTCTTTAAAGGGAACCTGTCACCAGGGACCTAATTTTCACAAAAGACAGGTAGCAGAAGCCCATTACAGCTTCATTGTAAATCTGCTTTTTCCCCATCACCACGACGGCACCAACCAGAGAGAGGGATCCGCCCCCAGGGACAGGAAACCTGAGCATAAAAAACACGCCCTTCCTATCCTGCCTCAGTGGTTTCCTGTCCCTGGCGGGAACCTGAGTGTGTAGAGAACTCCTGGTACCTGTCAGACAACAGGTACTAGGGTTTTGAACCCAGCCAGTGAGCTGGAGATCGTCCAGATCTGGAGTGATCCAAAGCCTAGCCCCAGAAACAGCATGATGTGGGGACTAGAGTGCGCCTGTTCGGGGTTCCTGCTGCACGCTGCTGATCCCAGAGTGGGAGCCCAGCCGTGTCCGACATCTCTAGAAGCAGGTTTCGGAGTTACATGGTGTGATAACTCTCCAGACACACCTCACATGGTGAATGGCGCTAACAGGATGGGACTTCTGGCGTCCCGTACAGAACACGCCTCCAGTTGGATTGGTTTGTGTCTGTTGGATTATCCATTTGAGGGGCTAACGGAACCTGACAAGGAGCTCACCGTATCCCCGCAGACCCGGCAGAACCTCTGTACCTATATGAGAGTTCTGGGTGGTAAGTCTATTTTTCTTCTATTACACTCAGGATATGTAGTGTGTAATATGAATTTTGGTTAACTTATGGAAAAGCTACCAGCCATTCTAAACTCAAACATGCTTGCTTTTGTGAGGGGGCTGCATCTATGCAGCATTTAAATCTGCAAGTCCCAGAATGGGAAGATGGTCTGTAATCCTGGTTAGTAGCTCAAGTCACAGCTTTTGATTAATTACTCTTGCAGGTTCAGTTAATTATCTAACGACTTGCAGGTTAGCCTCTCCTCCTAGGTGGAGAGATGTGCAGGACTGAGACCCCTCACAGAGCACATGGTTACTCTTCAGTTATCTTGGAAGGTCTGATGAACCACATGCTGCTTTTATTATGCTTGGCCTGGACTAAAAGTGAGTTCCCATCAACATTGATCATTTGGAAACTCAAGATTACAAGATGTAGTAAAACATTTGTTATATGGGCTATGCCTGCAAACTTGTTAGGTTTTAACAACTGAGTGTTGGCATATTGCAGTTTGGTAACAGATGTGCAGTTTCCTAACCTAATTCAAACTGCTCTCTCCAACCTTGTACATCCTACATACAATAGGATATAAAAGGTTTATTCATATAGCACATTGTGGTTGCGGGACCATTAACACATTTACATTTGACTATGTATTCGCTGAGAAGGTGGCCTTTGAGTGTCCACACACTGAAAGATGGGAATCCATCAGGCTCACGGAGCCTGACTAGGAGTCACCCCCCCCCCCCCCCCAACCTCAGACCTGGAGTTGTGAGGCCAAGATAGGGAACTGGTAATATGATTAATACCATAATCTTTTCTTTCAGCAATTGTATCACCTGAGGTATAGAGTATATTGTTAATTATGCCTCAATCCTTGCTGGAAATAGTTTCACAGATGCAGGGTAATGTGAATTATGATATATCCCTTGCTGTGAATCGTTCCACAGATACAGAGTAATGTGAATGATGCTATATTCCTTGCAGTTAAGTGGTTCCACAAATACCCAAGGAAATGTGAATAATTACATAATCCTTGCTGTGAATAGTTTACACAGATACACAAAGTAATGTGAATGATCCCAGCTGTGAGCGGTGGTTCCACAAATACCCAAGGTAATGTGAATAATTACATAATCCTTGCTGTGAATAGTTTCCACAGATACACAAAGTAATGTGAATGATCCCGGCTGTGAGCGGTGGTTCCACAAATACCTAAGGTAATGTGAACTATTACATAATCCAGGCTGTGAACAGTTTTCCACAGATACACAAGGTAATGTGAACGATAACATAAAACTGTCTGTGGGCGGTGGCTCCACAAGTACCCACAAAATAATGGGAAGTATGCAAAAAAAAAAAAAAAAAAAAAACCTTGATAGAAGCAGTAGTTTCACAGGTAAGCGAGTAATGTGAACGATGCCAGAGTCCTTGCTGGAAGCAGCTGGTCCCCAGGTAAGTAGGTAATGTGAATGGTTTCAGAATCCTTGCTCTGAGCGGTTGCTCTACAGGGGAGCAAGAGATGATGAATTGGGGTAGGATATGCTGCTTGCATTGTTTCGCTGGTACAGCAGACTCCCAATACCCATGTGTACCCAGACTTGGGGAGTTTTCCCAAGGGGATATGATTCCCCTGATGGTTGTCTACTTATTAGTATAAGCCCAACAGTCTGCTTCCCTTCAAGGTCACAAAAATAGAGCAAGTCAGTGTCTCTTTTCATGTCCTGCAGATTGACAGGCTGTCGACGCATCCTCTCAGACCTGGAAAAACATTTGAAAGTCCAGTAGCACCAAAACAATAACAAAGTTTTGTTGGTGAAAACCTCAGTACTGGTCTTGACACACCAGGCACTAGGACTGAATTCCACATATATGAACAACATCAATTAAGCATGTGATCATACCAGGTGCATTTTACAAACCAAATTGTACAAATCAGCCATTAATAACTTGTAGTGAACAACATTCATCTGTGTTTCAAATATATTCAGGTGAAATAACCATCATTTACTTTTGACTTAGAACTCCAAGAGAGATAAAAAATATTGTTACTATGATATTACTATGTGTGCAGGTGCACAAGTCCTTATGATGTCAGGGAACCATTCACCTGTCACAAGGGTGGCGAACCTATGGCATCGGTGCTGGAGGTGGCGCTCTGGGCCTTTTCTGTGGGCACTCAGGCCATCACCACAGAAACTGAAAGAATCTGCCTGCAGAATCTTCTTACAATGATAGATGAATTTGCCCTCTTCCTTTTAACCGGGTCGGTGTCCTTGGGAGGCTGAAGGAATGAAATTTGTCAATTAACAAAGAGAAATACATTGCTGCTTGGGTTGCTGCGCTGGAGTTTTGCGATGGATGGGTCGCTTTTGGTTGAGGTTTGGGCACTGAGGCTATAGGGGGTTCGCCATCACTGACCTATCATATACCCACATAATACTAAACCACCTCTTTCCTTCAACCCAAGCCGTGTCAATTTTTGGCACATGCGCAGATCCTGAATAGTCATCTGGAATAATGGAAGCGATGGCCCTGGTGTTTCCATTCATGTCCAGTCATTCCTCTGTGTTGCATATAGGGAGGTTATCTTCCATTGGGGCAAAGCTGTCCCTTCTTATAGCAAGGTTTAAAATGGATATAGTATAAACCAGTTTTTATCTACTTTTTACCAGGTCTTAGTTTAGTTTTTAAGACCTCTACAACTTGTTTTTCTGCAAGTAAGATACAGGCTGTAATTTTCACTAGACAGTCTAGGGGTCAGTCCTCTGGAATCTAAACAAGCTGCTGTCAGGATTCTAAAAGAGATTCTTATAGTTATTATATGTACTGTCTTCTTAAGGTGTAGGAACCTAGGTAGAACGTACAGTTTTCAGAGAATCTGGAGTCGGTCGAAAAGTCATTCTCAAAGTTCTGAAGATTATAACAGTCAGGGAACAAACAAGGAGTAAATTGTCAGAGGATTATACAATGTAAAGGAATATGCTCTGTAACGCATTCCTTAGGAACATCCTAAATAAATAGAGGACTGGCAGAGCTTTTGTCCGTCATGCAAATCTCAGATTGGTTTGGAACATTCTAATATTCTCTAGTATCATTTTTTTCTCTAAAAAGAGAAAAAAAAAAAAAAAACCCTTCAGTTTTTTCTGGTTAGTAAGTTGACATGAAATCCAGAGGCAATTGGGTCATAAAGTCTCCACATTAGGTCCCACAGTAGGATGTCCCTACTCGCAAAGGTTTGGCCTAATCTTGTGGCTTCGGTAGTATTTTCGATCTGACCTCCACTATCTATTATTGGTCATACAGGATATTTCTTATGTCCCTTGGCACCAATTCAAAATCTGAAGGGGAAGAAGGTTTTCATAACCTAGAGACCAGGGGTTCGGGTTATGATATATCCTAAGAGTATGTGTATTGCGTAAAGGCAAATAATCAGTTTACTCGGTGGTCTAGACCTCTGTAAAGAGTAGAATTTGACCTATGTAGTCTCAAAAAAAAAAAAAAAAAAAAAATTATCCGTGCCCTTTCTACCCGAGCACTTGCCACATCTTGGGTATAATTTAGGCATGCATCCTGGGACCGGATCTGTCAGGCAGCATGCGGGTTTTACCCCCCCACATTTTCTTTAAACACTATCGGTTAAATGTGGTGGGTACTCTTGAACTCTTTACCAGAGAAAATCGCTCTCCTCTATTATCCCTCCCTAAATATTTCTCTCTGAAAATCTCTCTGGTTGGTGCCGTCGTGGTGATGGGGAAAACAGTAGTTACTTACCGGTAATGATGTTTCCTCGAACCACGACGGCACCTGGTATATTCCCACCCTGGTGTTTTTTCCTACCTTTTTATTTGTGGTAGTTCATGGGTAGAGTTAATATAATTAATATAAATAATAATAATTTTGGGCATCAGAATTATGCTTACATGGAAATGTTTTTTTCTGATGTACTAATAAGGTTCTTCCAAGTCTCTGTAACCACTGAGGCAGGATAGGAAGGGCGTGTTTTTTATGCTCAGGTTTCCTGTCCCTGGGGGCGGATCCCTCTCTCTGGTTGGTGCCGTCGTGGTTCGAGGAAACATCATTACCGGTAAGTAACTACTGTTTTCTTAGAATTATATTACAATATAATTGTGTGCTATAACTTACCTTGTACCATGACAGAATCCTCTGTGTAGTCCCAGGGGTTGGGCTTTGGTTTGGATGCATTTCAAAATACAATATGTGACTTGTTTGTTCTGTAGACTCCTCAGCTCTTGGCTTTGTGCTCCTGTACAGCTCCTCCCTCCCCCACTGATGTCAGCTCAGCACACTGTGAGCTCTGTGAAGGAACAAAAGGGAGGAGCTGTACAGGAGCACAAAGGTGGGGGCTGAGAGCTGAGCAGTCTGTGGCACAGACAAGTCAGGTGTTTTTGAAATGCATCCAAACCAAAGCTCAACCCCTAGGACGTACCTTGCACCCTGATAGAATCATCTGTTAAGTTTTAACACACAATTATATTGTAATGCAAATGCTTAGAAAAGGCAGATTTGCACTGCAGGTGTGATGGGTTTCTGCAACTTGTCTTTCAGTGAAAATTGAGGTCCCTGGTGACAGGTTCTCTTTAAGGCTTAAAGGGGTATTTTCATGAAGACTAGATTTTTTAAATATACTCCGGATGACAAAATAACACATTCTCTAATTCACTACATACAACATTTCACAAATATATTTCCAACCTGTCTCTATCAGTCCTAGTGTTTACAATTTTGGTTATCCCTGGATATGACTGTAAATCTTCTGAGAATTCTTTTCATGAATAGCTTCTCTTCTCTGCACTTCTCTCTGCATCCTGCCCCTCCCACCTGCATTACAAGACCAGCTCAGGCACAGACACTTCCTGGCAGCAAGCATCATGCAGAGACTTCAACTACAGACAGATAAGATCTGTATAGCAGAGCTGACTGTGTTTTATTGATTGGACGAGTTAGCAGTGCTAAGAGTGTCATTATGTTTCATATCCATCTCATGGATGTCATCTCTTATCTGTCTCATTTCTTTGTACTAGTATTTGACACATAGAAAATGTTCAGAAGCAAAATTAAAGTGTAGATAAATCTGGACCCTGATAATCTAACCAAATTGTCAGCATCTTATAGCACTAAAAGGATCATGAAGTGTCTGCTCAGAGAGTCCCGCCCACACTCTGGAATATTTCACTGATCATCACTGAGAGATAGGAGCCAAGACAGCAATATAAAATGAGCAAAATTGTAAAGTATGGGGTTAAAAATGATCTTTATTGTCTAAACATCACTGGGGACTTAAAATTTGAGTACTTTATTTTATGGGAAAACCCTTTGATAGTTGGTGAAAAAATATTTCATGGCCCTCGAACATTTCATAGAATTTTGCAGCTATTTTGTAGTTAGTAGATGCTCTTCTCTCTAGTATATTTCAAGGAAGCAGTTATCCAGGATGAAGAGGTCTACAAAAGGGCAATTCCTGAAATACTCACCCCCCCCCTTGCACACTATGGGGGAGATTTATCAGAAATGTCTAAGAGCAGAACTGTTCTAGGTGCCCGTGGCAACCAATCAGAGCTCAGCTTTCATTTCCCCACAGCTGTTTATCAAATTATAGCTGATCTCTGATTGGTTTCCATGGGCAACTAGATCAGTGTTACTTCAGGCACTTCTAATAAATCTCCCTCTATGGGTCCAACTGCTTGCATGAGGGACATTGGCTATCCCCACAAGGATGGTCAGCAATGGGGAGTTATGGTGATGGTTGATTATATGGATATTGCTCATTCCAGGCTACTGCTCTTGTGATTAGGAGTACGGACCCCCATTGACTTGGCATACAGTATATCACCTGTGTATTACAAAGCCAGGTGTGGACCACGAAGAACATTTATCAGCTCTACATGGGATAAATGGCTGCTGGTCCCTGTGCCTCCTGAAAGATGTGGTAGTTCTCACACAACTATGGGACTGAGAACTGTACTCGGCTATCTTCATCTGCCTATGGGGCAGAACTCGGCTATCTTCATCTGCCTATGGGGCAGAACTCGGCTATCTTCATCTGCCTATGGGGCAGAACTCGGCTATCTTCATCTGCCTATGGGGCAGAACTCGGCTATCTTCATCTGCCTATGGGGCAGAACTCGGCTATCTTCATCTGCCTATGGGGCAGAACTCGGCTATCTTCATCTGCCTATGGGGCAGAACTCGGCTATCTTCATCTGCCTATGGGGCAGAACTCGGCTATCTTCATCTGCCTATGGGGCAGAACTCGGCTATCTTCATCTGCCTATGGGGCAGAACTCGGCTATCTTCATCTGCCTATGGGGCAGTACTCGGCTATCTTCATCTGCCTGTGGGGCAGTACTCGGCTATCTTCATCTGCCTGTGGGGCAGTACTCGGCTATCTTCATCTGCCTGTGGGACAGTACTCGGCACTGTACTCGGCTATCTCCATCTGCCTATGGGACAGTACTCGGCACTGTACTCGGCTATCTCCATCTGCCTATGGGACAGTACTCGGCACTGTACTCGGCTATCTCCATCTGCCTATGGGACAGTACTCGGCACTGTACTCGGCTATCTCCATCTGCCTATGGGACAGTACTCGGCACTGTACTCGGCTATCTCCATCTGCCTATGGGACAGTACTCGGCACTGTACTCGGCTATCTCCATCTGCCTATGGGACAGATGGAGATAGCCTATACTTGGCCATTTTTCAGTCCCATAATGTTTATACTAGCAGTAACTTGTATTTATCCATCACTACAGAAACATGGGGCCAATTATGTAAGTTCTCCCACTTAAAAAGATAAGAGGTAGAACCTGACTTACAGTATATACTCAAGTATAAGCCGAGGTACCTAGTTTTACCACCAAAAACTGGAAAAACATATTGACTTGAGTATAAGCCGAGGGTGGGAAATGCATTGGTCACAGCCTCCCAGTATATAGCCTGCCAGTCCCTTTATCTATATAGCCTGGCAGCCCCCTGTTGCCGGTAAAAAAATAATAAACTTACTACTCACCATTCCAACGGCTTGGACAGCTCCTCTTCATCTTCATGCCGCAGGTCCGCGGCAGCTCGGTAGCCGCGCCTCTTCTGTCTTCATGCGGCCCTGCGTCGGCATGAAGAATGAAGAGGTGCGGCTACTGAGCTGTCCGGGCTGTCGGAATAGTGAGTAGTAAGTTTATTATTTTTGTATACCCGAGTATAAGCTAAGTGTTGAATTTTTAGCACAAAAGTTGTGCTAAAAAAACTTGGCTTATACTCGAGTATATACGGTAAGTGAGACACAATGAGAAAACAAATCCAGACAATCACATTGTCCGATTTTTAAATAATATGCAAATTAATTTGGAAAAATAAGTATTTGGTCAATAAGTTCATCTCAATACTTTGTCATTGCCAACAAGTGATATATAACAGAGGTCAGAAGATTTCTGTAAGTCTTCACAAGGTTGGTACATACAGTGCTGTTGGACCATTCCTCCATGCAGATCTACTCTAGAACAGTCATGTTTTGGGGCTGTCATTGGGCAACATGGACTTTCAATTCCCTCCAAAGGTTTTCTATGTGGTTGACATCTGGAGACTGGCTACGCTACTCCAGGACATTGAAATGATTTTTACAAAGCCACTCCGTTGTTGCCCTGGTGGTGTTCTTGGGGTCATTGTCATGCAGAAAGACCCAACCATGTTTTATCTGCAATGCCCTTGCTGATGGAAGGAGGTTTGCTTTCAAAATCTCATAATACGTGGCGCCATTCATGTCTTTATGTACACGGATCAGTTGTCCTGGTCCCTTTGCAGAGAAACAGCCCCAAAGCATGATGTGCGAGGTGACAGGTCCTCTTTAAAGAAGAAGTTACAGGTCTGTGAGCGACAGAAATCTTACTTGTTTGTAGGTGACCAAATACTTATTTTTCCACTATAATTTGCAAATATATTTCTTTAAAAATGAGACAATGTGATTTTCATGATTTGTTTTCACATTTTGTCTCATAGTTGAGATGTCAATCAGAGGCCTCTCGTTTAAGTGGGGACACAATTTGTGGCTAAATACTTTTTTCCCAACAGTATATGTGTACATCCATCATGGATACTAGATATCTATATTACCACATATGTGATTGTATGTTTTCCCTTGTTACCAGTGTTACCGACACGGCTGTGGACCCTCTCAAGGCAGAACTTGCAGAATTGGAGCAATTGATCAAGGAGCAGCGAGATAAGATCTGTACAGTCAAAGGGAACATCATGCGGAACGAAGAGAAAATCCAGAAGATGGTTCAGAGCATCGGAGTATCTGGCAGAGACTGAAGTTCACAATCATATTTTCCTTCCATCTCTCAGTGACATCATTTGTATGTTTTCATATCCAGGCATAAAAAAAATCTATTTATTTATTCAGGGTGAGTGTTTATATTCTATGTATCACTTGGGAGGATTGTGATCCGTGTCATTGCATAAGGCAACCTCCATCATGAAGCCCTAACTGTGGGATAGATTGATGCCCCTTGCTGGATACAATTTAATACTCTTACAATCTAAACAAAAGTCAAGTTTCTAAGGTTTTTTTCAAAAAATAAGTTATTAGAATCAAGTTCCCACATAATTTTTTAAACTAACTAATTTTAGTTACAAAGGGCTAATATATTTACCATATAATCGCTTATATTGTATAAGTTGGACATTAGAGGTTAGCCGATCAATCCAAATCCAACTGTATCCGGCTATGAATACTTGATGTCAATGACGCCTTAAAGCGAGCACCCATCCCGAGTTACTTTATTTTTCTACCAGAATAAAAAAAAAGATAATATTCTGACAGTCTGCAACCACTAGTGTGAATATAGGAGCTTACTGCATGTATGCATTGAATGCAATAATAAGACAGTATACACTAAGCTCTAAAGCTCCCCCTAGTGGTGCCAGCAGACAAACAAAATGGGATCTTAAGGAACTCCTTATACAATTTTGTGTCCCTGCACCTCCCACCTATACAGTGTACACTGCACTTCTTTTCTAAATGCTGCACTTAACTTTTGCAGTGCAGCCTCTTTTCTGTTAAAAAAAAACAACAAAAACTCTAGTTTGAGATTTTCTCTGCTTTCTCTTCCTCTCTGCTTTGCTAATCTATCAATGATGTTTTATCACATCATGACATGATCAGCCAAATACAGAACTATATCTGCCAGCTGGAGGTGCACTGTGATTATCCTCTCCATCAATATTCTCCATATCATAAATCGGGAAGGTTGGGTTGAGAGCTCCTTATTAATAACTGTTTAATCATTATAGGAAAGGCCAGATGCAAATGACAGTGTGCAAAAAAGAGCTGCAAGGTTTTTGGTCAGGAGGAGATGGGAAGGGTAAGTGCTCCTCACCCCTCTCTTCTCCATAGGAGGCTGCGCGGCCCTGCTACAGAACAGGTAGGAATAGGACGTGCTCTATATTCACTGTGCGCACTGCATGGTAATCATGTACAATAGGCCATTATGGCGGCCATGAGCTAAATGACATTTTTCAGCTCACTCATCGTGAGGCCTAACTGTGATAGGCGTTTCTGCACCTCTGTGTACAGCCTGTATATACAGTCTTTAGTAAAATGCTATCTTGAGTCTGTGTCTCCAGAGGCGTAATAACACTAGTGCTAAGCAACCACCCCAATGTGATCTATAGAGACTGACATACAGAACACCATCATAGAGCACATGAGAAACTTTAGTTGTGGCCGGAGGATCACACCTAAATCTTGGCGGGGGATTTGTACTGCAGATATACAGAGCTCTAAGACCCATAATGGTAAATGATAAATAAAAGATGGAGTATAATTACAACTTCTTGTTTTGAGCACAATAAGAATGGACATCAGATAACTGTAATTTGAAATAAGCAAAGCAATGGCTCAGATTGGACATCGGGTTGGTGGCCAAATCTGCAATTTGAATAATGTATACGGCCAGATCTGGAGCAGTCATTTTTAATGTTGCACACAAAATATGTTGCTATAAGAATGTCATTGTCAGGGTGTCAGTCTGCTGTAGGTACCTGAGCACTTTCCTTGATCTCATCCATTTGGTGGTCCTAATGGTAATAATGCATATATTCCTTTTCTATATATTCACCATCATCCATTCGGCCCTCTTTATACACAGACTGCTGCTAAACGATGTCAGAAACTTGTGTGTTGCACAGATGGACGATCAAAAATAGGAGATATTGACTGCAGATTTTATATTTTGTTGTGTATAAATTATTTATATTCCTATATATCACATGATAAAACTTGTGTGAACGTTTTGTAAAACTTGAAGCATTACATTCTATCAAATTATGTTTTAATGTTTTCTATAAAATCTAATCAAAACCGGATTTGTGTCTCCTCAATTTTATTTTCTTGCTTGTCTGTGTATTGTGTGACGTAAAGATACATTTTGTTTTATGTTCACACTGAGGGTGCGTTTACACGTTTTTGGATGTGTTTTTAAATATTGCAATGCGTTTGGCTACTCTGGAAGAGTTTTTCTTCATTGCTGTAAGTGTAAGCAGGCATGATAATGTTTACACAGCTGCTTACACTTACAGCAATTAAGAAAAACGCTTCCAAAGTACCCAAACTGATTGTAACATTTAGGGAGCTGTCCCACGTTGCGTTTGCAGATGCAGACAAAACCGCGCCCACCGGGGTGGTCCGCGGTCCGATCGCATTGGCGGTTCAATGGAAACGCCTGCGCTCGGGTACGAGCCGCCAGTGTTTTGCGTTAAATTAATGCAAAACACCGGTGGCTCGTTCCCAATCGCAGGCGTTTCCATAGAAACGCTGATGCGATCTGACCACGGACTGCCCTGGTGGGCGCGGTTTTATCTGCATCCGCGTTGCACGGCGTGGGACAGCGCCCTTAGGGTGAAGACACACGTGGCGTTTTTAGGACGTTTTTAGTTAGTGCGTTTTCAGATCGTTGAAAAACGCATGCGTTTTTGACAGGTTTGACCAATTATCTTAATTCAAACTGGTCAAAAAATGCATGCGTTTTTTAACGATCTGAAAACGCACTAACTAAAAACGGCCCAAAAACGCCACGTGTGTCTTCATCCTAAGGGTGGTGTCACATGTGGTGTTTTGAACCTGTTTTTAGCCATGCGTTTTCAGTCCATTAAACGCATGCGGTTAATTAAGATAATTGGGAATTACCATTGCGTTACACTTTCCACCTGCTATTTTTTCTTTCCGGGGTTGAGAAATCATTGCATAACTTTCATTTTAGGCTGGTGACTCATGTGGCGTTTTGTTGCGTTTATTTCATTGCGTTTTTGCATTCTTATTGCACCATATTTGCAAATTGGCTTTTTTAATGGGTTTTTGGTTAAAGTGTCTTAACTTGACATTTTTGTCCTCTGCGGTTTTTGGTCTGCATTCTTAAGGAGCGGTTTCATTGCGTTTTTCAAAGCGGTTACGTTTTTGAAAATGCATGCATTTGCATTTGTTGAGAAAAGTATATAATAATTACATGCACAAATAGCAGGGAGAAGATCACTGATCAGTGTTTCTACAAATTCTGAATGCAATTAAAGCCGCAAACATTTGAAAAACGTATACGTAAAAATGCATGCGTTTTCAATGTGTTTATAAACACAGGAAAACGTGACCAAAACACCATGTGTGTCACCGACCATAGGGTGCGGAAACGCGTATCACTAGCGACATTTACCCGCGTATCACTAGCTACATTTACCCGATTACATGAGCATTTCTATGGAAAGTGATGGGTAACCAGAACCCGGTGTCTTGCGTTGTTTTTTCCACATGTAACTGCACCCTAATTGAATATATTTAGCCTAACACATGTCCCTGGTTTGGCCAACATCATAGCCAAAGTATCAAGTATAAGAACACAAAGTTTCCATAGATCCGTCCAGAAATGGCAGCAGAACCTGCACGACTCAGAACTAGGGGAAGTTCTGCCGCGGATACCCAGTAATAAAGAAACAAGTGGCTCAAACTAAAAGGAACGCTTCACGTACGTCGTATCCTGCAGCTTCCGTATATCTGCGCAGGTTTACGGTCACAAATACAAGAGCCTCCGCCTATATAACTAGCAGCACGTCCGGTGCGCTATACATTTATATACACATGCGCAGAGTGGCAGCTCCTCTCTCACACAAGTCACGTGACTACTACGCGACTCGCTGATCGGTGCTCCCTGTTCTCGCCTGACATACTTGACTGACAGATAAAGCATCCAGTTAGCTGCAGCGGAGGGCGGGTCATCTAGAACGCCATCTAGTGTATGTTTACTGTCCGCCAGTGCGCAGGCGCGGGGCAGTGTTCTGATGGAGGAGGATGACAGAGGGGCAGAGCCGGGAGGTGCAGGGGCGCCCAGGATGGGTAAGAACCGCCTGGTCTGCACTCACATCTACAAACTGACTGCTGAGGAACCAATGCGACTGTGCATTTATGTAACAAGATGAGCGCAGACCCGTCCTCCACCCCAGAGCTCTCTATACACACAGTGTCCACTGGTTACCCTAATAATACATACAATATATATATATATATATTTGTATTTCTGCCCCTTATGTAAAAGAATATGTAATTTGCTGCCGTGTATCTCGTGTCTAGGGGAGGAATTGTACTTTTTCAGTAGGAAATTGGACTGGGGTCTGCATATGACTAGAGAGGGGCACATAACATAAAATTCCCTCCCATTCCTATGCCTTGGCTTTTTCCATGTGTTACATACAGGAAAGTCACTCATCCAGTGAATGTTACTCTGGACTACAAGACAGCTAAAAACATATTAGATATTAGCACACCTGAGCATGGCCCCTTCTTCCGTGCAGATTGGTGGGGAAGCAGGGACTCCTTGCATCATACACTACCGCTCAAAAGTTTGGGGTCAGCCAGACAATTTGGTGTTTTCCATAAAAAACTTTTTATTTTTCAAATGAATATAAATTTATTTTTATTTTCATTTAAAATAATAATTGGTGGGCCATTCTGCTAATGGGGGGGGGGGGGTGTAGAGCACTGCTGGGGCCATTCTACTAATGGGGGGGGAGCACTGCTGGAGCCATTCTGCTAATGGGGGGGGGGGGTAGAGCACTGCTGGGGCCATTCTGCTAATTGGGGGGGGGGGGAGAGCACTGCTGGGGCCATTCTGCTAATGGGGGGGGGGAGAGCACTGCTGGGGCCATTCTGCTAATG
Source organism: Engystomops pustulosus (assembly GCF_040894005.1). Classification (NCBI taxonomy): domain Eukaryota; kingdom Metazoa; phylum Chordata; class Amphibia; order Anura; family Leptodactylidae; genus Engystomops; species Engystomops pustulosus. The sequence goes on from NC_092418.1 coordinate 82,029,906, forward strand.
GGGGGGGGGGGGTAGAGCACTGCTGGGGCCATTCTACTAATGGGGGAGAGAGCACTGCTGGGGCCATTCTACTAATGGGGGAGAGAGCACTGCTGGGGGCATTCTACTAATGGGGGAAAGCACTGCTAGGGGCATTCTACTAATGGGGGGAGAACACTGCTGGTGCCATTCTTTCTACTAATGGGGGGAAAACACTGCTGGGGCCATTCTACTAATGGGGGGGGCACTGCTGGGGCCATTGTGCTAATGGTTGGGGCACTGTGGGGCCATTGTACTAATAGGGGGGGGGGGGGAAGCAATGCTGGGCCATTGTACTAATGGGGAGGGGGGGGGGTGAGAGCACTGCTGGGGCCATTCTACTAATAGGTTGGGTGAGCACTGCTGGGGAAATTCTACTAATGGGGGGGAACACTGCTGGGGGCATTCTACTAATGGGGAGAGAGCACTGCTGTGGGCATTCTACTAATAGGGGGGAGCACTGCTGGGGGCATTCTACGAATGGAGGGAGAACACTGCTGGCGCCATTCTTTCTACTAATGGGGGGAGAGCACTGCTGTAGGCATTCTACTAATGGGGGGAGAGCACTTCTAGGGGCATTCTACTAATGGGGGGGAGAGCACTTCTAGGGGCATTCTACTAATGGGGGGAGAACAATGCTGTGAGCATTCCACTAATGGGGGGAGAACACTGCTGTGGGCATTCTTTCTACTAATGGGGGAAAACACTGCTGGGGCTTTTCTACTAATGGATGGGGGGGGGGGGCACTGCTGGGGCCATTGTGCTAATGGGGGGGAGCAATGCTGGGGCCATTGTACTAATGGGGGGGGGAGCACTGCTGGGGGCATTCTACTAATTGGGGGGCAAACACTGCTGGGGGCATACTGCGGGAGGCTGTTTATTAATAGTGGGGCTCTGCTTTGTTTTTCATTAATGAGGCGAGGTGAGGCTGCTGTTGGAAATTTTATTAATGGGGGGAGGGCTCTGCTATGGACATTTCGTCAATGTCCAAATGCTGCTGGGAATTTCATTAGTTAAGGATGGCTGCTGCGGACATTTTATTAAAGAGTAGCAGCTGCATTTCCCACCCTAGGAATTTTTTTTCCTCACAAGCAAAAGGCTATTAACAAGGGGACAATATAGGTGTGTGGGGACTATAGAAAAGGGGTGTTATAATGTTCTCTTTTCTGTAGCCCCTTCTTATCACAACATTAAAAGGGGGCTACAGGAAAGGGGGCATTTTACCCCAGGGGCTGCAGGAAATTAGACATTATATAGGTTGTGGTTAGATATGGAGTATTTGCGGGGGTATACATTTTTTTTCCATGGTAAGAGGGTTCTCCAGCCCAGTCTTTGGAAAAAATATTTGGGTGTAGCTGATCCCAGATACAAAAAGGTTGGGGAACACTGGTGTATATAACGATGATGCTTGGAGTCACACTCCCTGCACTGTGGTTGGTCTGTGTAATACACAGACGCTACTCATTCCTACTGCACAACCTCTGTCATGATAAATACACTACTTCAGGACTGGAAGTGCCGGCAATAGCCACAGGATCAGTTCCTTTGACCTCTTGTGACACCCCTCCTCCTCTCCAGCGCACCAGACGTATGCCAGCTTGGCTACAGCCCGACGGCATACGTTCGTGTGAATGTGGCCTAAAGCACATAATTAGGAAATGTAACCTGACCTGTGGACTCCCCATTTTATTATGAGCAATGTCATGCGTTTCTATGGAGTTACACGTTAAAACAAATAAAAAGAGATTTAAAAGACAAATGTAAAATCTCAGCATTGTACTACAGAGCGTCCAATATGTTCATTACTGAACATCTGGTCAGTGGCGGAGATGATTTATGGAAGTCAGACAAATGTACTCTACAGACCCAACAGGATTGTGCAGATGGGTCCAGAACTACAATTACACGGCAGACCTGGTCGGCGGCTCCAGGAGTCATTTATCTTATTTCTGCTTCTTCTAGGTCTGGTCTCAAGTCTTAGATTATTTTTTCTCTTTCATCTCTCTTACCTTGTAGGGCGTAGCCTGAAGGCCTGGCTACAAGATCACTACTGCGACCACGACCTGGAGCAATGCCAGGACACGCTATTACATAACGCTGCCTGTGTGGGGGACATCGAGACCCTGAGGACCTTGTTACAGGAAGAACGGTTCCTGAGGTAAGGCAAGAGGTGCAGCACACAAGGCTTTTTAGGTGGCGCCTTACAAGTTGCAGTTTCAGGAACAAACCATATTCATGTTTAACAAAATAATCATTTTAATTCAGTTTTTTCCCTTTTTTTTTTAAACTGAGCTGATGCATTATGATGGGGAATAGACTTCTAATATCAATACATCATATTTATATAACGGCGAGATATTCTGTAGAACTTTACAGATTATGGGGGCACATGTACAAATAAAATAGGACATTACAGAGTAAAAACATGGTCATATGAAACAATAGGAGGGAGTACCCTGCTCGCTAGAGCTTACAATCTATGATTGATTGTAGTAATGACTGACATATCAAAGCAAGCCGTTGTGATGTATCGATAAAACTTAACCTTTACTTCAAAATTAATTTAAAGGTACATGAACAAGCACCACTTATCATATGTATATACACCATAAATAGTCACCGGAATAAAAACGAGACTGGAAATACTTAGCCGAGAGGAAAGAGGATGCAAAATGGAACAGTCTTGCCCTCAAAATGTCTCTAGTGAGACTATATGGGCATATGCACAGATATACACACCCTAGAATTCCCTAGCGCTCACTGCTATACCCAACTTTAAATGACTCCCGCCCTTACAAGGGCAGTACCAAGGTGTATACTCTCCCTTATGAAATTACCCTACCGTAGTAATCCCTAACAATGTGCAATTACGCGTTTCATCCATTAGGCCTCATCAGTGGGCTGTAAACAAAAAACAAATAGAGGAAATAAGTAAATCAATAGGGAATTCTACCTCATCCTCTACAACACAAGGTACACTGCTTACCAATATGTGGCAATCTCCCCAGGCACCCGTATCCAACCAGGTGAAAATCTGCTCCTGTGGGAGCTGTAACATGCTCCATCTATAGGAGCTGATCTAAAAGGGTTGTACCAAATTTGTAAGTTATCCACCGGAAAGGGGACAACAAGCTGATCAGTGCTAGAACCCAAATTGATCCCCACAATGGGGTCCTATTCTGTCTAACAGGACAAGCATGCATCCTCTGGCTCTATTTGATAGTATGGTAGTGTCAGTAATGGCTCGCTATCTCCAGCTCTTGCATTTGATGTGTATGTAAGTGCTGAAGTGTTGTGCATTATCTTTTTACCACCCTCATACTATTGAATGGAGTTGCATGAAAAATTAATGAAAACAGGACCCTCATTCAACACATTGCTGGGGTCCCATTTATAGGGATAACTGTGCTTTTGCTGCACACCGTGGCTATCTAATCCCTTGCATCCTGCTGTCTGTACTGAAAGTGGCTGCATTACCCCACAGCAAAATATAAAACCGATTATCCCATATGGTGACAAATCATCCAAATACTTACCTGGCATGGAAAACAATCTATGGTCTTTTACGTAACTTTTCCAGGATGGGGCCTACCCATTGCACTTTGCATAGACCGACCCCTGCAATTTCTGCAAATGCCTGAAATTTAACTGCATAATTTGAGTCCTCAAAGTTTGTACAATTCGTAAAATGGTATCAATGACAATGATCGCTCATTCCGTAAAAAAGAAATGACTCCTTACACAGTTCTGTGCACCAAAGTAAAAGTTACTGATGTCAGAATAGGGTATGAAGACAAAACCGAATGGTATAAAGTTGGTAGCTCCAGGGTTGTACGGACCCAAAGAATAAAGGGAATGTGTCAATTTGACCGCACAGTGAAATCCATAAAAACAAAGCTTGCAAGAAAGTGACGTTACTGTTGACATTGAGAACTGCTTCACATCTCTGACATGTGTCTGTTCTGGTTCCTAGACGTATAAATGAGAAGTCCCACTGGTGCAGTGGCTGGCTGCCCTGCTCCCCACTCCGGATTGCTGCCACCGCCGGTCATGCTGATTGTGTAGCTCTCCTTATTGATTTTGGGGCACAGCTGGAGCTTGTAGATGTTAAAGGGCAAACACCCCTTTTTGTAGCTGCGGAAAATGGACACCTGGATTGTGTAAAAGTTCTCCTGAAGGCCGGAGCCGACCCAAACGGGAGTCCGCACAACAGTAGCTTCCCGGTATACCACGCTGCACGACTGGGCCATGCTGATATACTACAGGACTTAATCCGGTGAGCCTGGATGAAGAGAAGAATAACAGCTGGCTGAAGGGTTAAGTAGAGAAGTAGTAAATAGCCTTTGCCCACATTGGCATCACTGGGGGTGTTCTTTTCCTGGGCACAATAACACTATTCTGGCTATGAGAAGCAATCAAAACTAGTAATAACAGCAATGACCAAAAAAAACCCCAATATTGCCTTTGCTCCTACATGGATGCCCTTATACCACCAAGGGATGGGCGATATACTAGTGTGTGTGTACAGATGGAGAGATAGAAGGGTTGATAAAGAATATATAGCAATGACAAAGCAGGGAGCAATATATATGTGTGTGTGTATATATGTCTGTGTATAAATATATATATCTCAAGTTAAAAAAAACAAATGGTGGTACAGCACAGGGTCCCAACCAGGGTGCAGACTTCAAGAAACCCGGCTCAAGGGAATGTGTAGGTAATCCGCAAAGCACACACTACTGAGATGTGTGCAGATTTATTCACCCAGAGGCAAAATGCCACGTTTTTAGCTTCTCAATGGAGCTATTTTCAAGCAAACTCGTATTTTCATGCTTGAAAATGGCTCCATTGAGTAGCTAAAACATTGGGTGAATAAATCTGCACACTTCCCAGGGCCGCTTGCTGTGTGTTCTTTTTATGTCAAGTTAAAGGGGCTTTCTAGGCAAAATCTACAAGTGAGCTAATGATAATGTGGAGGTGACAATCCCAGCAATCAGTTGTTACATGCTGAGAATGGAGCCGGCTCTGTCCATAGTGTAGCATCTGCCCTGGCTACTAAAGACTCCGCTCTTGTCGAAGTGCTTTGGAGCTTCACCTGCAGTGAGTCATGGCAACCCCTACACCAGTGATGGCGAACCTTTTAGAGACTGAGTGCACAAACTACAAACAAACCAACTAATATAAGTGCAAAGTGCCAACATGACAATTAAAACAGTAACATGTTGCTACCTGTTTTGATGTTGTAGAATTGCGGGGCCCAGAACAGGAGCTCCAAATAATAACTCAGCCTTGTCTGCACCTCCTTGCTCCTCCTGTAGTCATAGGCAGCTGAGGATGTGTAGCTTTAAAATAGCACTGATTACAGCATGTCCTGGGTGGCCAGGGACAGGGAGGAGGTTTTGATTCCTGTCTGGAAACTGGGGTGATTGCCTGGGTGCCCACAAAGAGTGCTCCGAGTGCCACCACTTCCCTACACTATGGACAGGGTTTACTGCTTTCAGTACAGGCAGTCGGGTTATGTACAGGATAGATTCTTTAGATTTGTCCTTAAGTTGAATTTGTATGTAAGTCGGAACTGTATATTCTATAATTGTAGCTTCAGACAAAAATTTTTTGGTCTCCATTGGACAATTTGGTGACAACTGGATTTTAAAACTTTTGGGTTGTCATAAGAACCAGGATTATCAATAAAGCTCCATTGGAGCCAACTTTGATAACTGTTACAGTTGATCCTTGTAGCCTGGGACTAAAGTACAGTAAATTAACAACATCCAGAGGGTCATTTGTAACTAGGGTTCATATGTAAGTGTTCTTAAGTCGGGGGACCGCCTGTATTGGTCTAGAATGAGGACCATTAGTTATCTACTATTTTATTTCCTCCAGGTACGGAGCAGACGTGGATGTGGATCGTCAGCTATCATGTAGTGATGCTTTTTCACCTTGGCGACGTCTGATATCATTAACCTGCACCCCCCTATACAGAAGTGCGGCCCATGACAGCCTCTCCTGCTTCCGCCTCTTGCTTCAGGCTGGTGCTAATCCTGACTATAATAGTTGGAGCGCAGTGTGCAAAGCCAATCTTGCACCGTCATCTCCATGTTGCATGCTTGAGGCGATCCTACGCCATGGCTGTGATAAGCAGTTTGTCCAACTACTTATTGACTTTGGAGCAAATCTCAGTCTATTGCGCAGTGAACCAAGTTGTGATGAGAACTCCAGAAAGAAAGTGAACCCTGAGGCCTTGCAAGTCTTTAGAGAGGCAAAATGTTCGTCCTGTCTTTCTCTTTTTTTTTTATGGTAGTGTGCTTTTACAATTTGGGTCAAGGGCATTTCTGGCGCACTGCCCAGGATCACCCTCCCCCCCATGCCGTGTTCAGGTGGGCGCTAATCAATGTACTGGCAGCCATGAGGTCCGATCCAGACTCCAGGGCTGATGGGATCTTAAAGGCATAGTGTCGGCCAATGCATAGTCTGACTGAGCTAATACCCTGCAATACATCAGCATTGCAGGGTATTGTCATGAACAAGCAATCCTTTCATGCTTGTTCAAAAATACATTAATAAGTAAAAAAAAAAAAAAAAAAATATAGTGACAATCTACATTAACACATAAAGTGACATATAGTGTGAAAAAGGTCAAAATCATAACACAATCCCCACACATTTAGTATCACCGCCAAAAATTATGATTTTTATTTTATCATAAAAAAGTCAATAAAAAGTGATAAAAAAAACATATCTACTCCAGAATGATACTGGTGCAAAGTACTACATGTCCCTCAAAAAAACAAGCCATGAACCAACTCTGAAGACAAAAAAATTTCATGCCACTTGGAAGATGGCGAAAAACGATAGATATTTCCCCTTAATTTTGAGAAATTCAGTAAGACGTAAGAAAAAATATCTAAGTATGGTATCCTTGGAAGCGTATTGACCCATAGAATAAAAATAATATGTTACCTAGGCTATATGGTGAACATCAAAAAAAAAATAAAGTCAAATCAATTACATAATTGATGCTTTTCTACTCATCCAAGCCCCCAAAAATTTACCGTATACAAAAAAATGTGCTGAAAAAAATAAATAAAATTGGCTTATACTCGAGTCCATTAAAAAACAACAACTCTGTACTCATCTTTCCCATACCCCAGAGCAGGTTCTCTTTTTTGCAAAGCTCCGGCTCTGTGTCCGTGAGCAGTGCGGTTGCACAGACCATGACATTGGCCGCTTGCTGACATCATAGTGTGTGTGGCACCATCAGCACACGCTATGATGTCAGCAAGCGGCCAACATCATGGAAAGTGCAACGGCAACGCACAGGGACATGGAGCCGGAGCATTGCAAGAAAGAAGAGGACCTGAAAGGTGAGAACACAAAGAGGAGCTGGGGGAACTTGAAGACAGAGCCGGAGGAAGCTAGAAGAGGATGCAGGGGGATCGGCTGGCTTTATACTGAGAGGGGGCAGGAGCTGGCAGGCTATATACTGGGGGGGGGGGGTCAGGGACTTCTGGCTATATATTTGGGGGGGGGCAGGGGCTGGCAGGCTATATACTGTGAGGCAGTAGGCTAGCTGTATACTGGGGGGCAGGGGCTGGCTGTAGGCTACATACTGGGGGGGGGGCATGGGTGCGCTAGCTATATACTGGCTGGAGGCGGTGACCGATGCATTTCCCACCCTCGGCTAATACTCGAGTCAATATGTTTGTCCAGTTTCTTGTGTTAAAAATAGGTACCTCACTTATACTCGGGTCGGCTTATACTCAAGTACATACGGTGTATATGGTAATATGTTTTCAACAATAGGGGATACCACCCTCAAAATGGTATTACTGGAAAATACATCTCATCCCGCAAAAAAAATTGCCGACACATGGGCCCCAACTAATGGGAAAACAAAATTTTTATCGCCTACCTACAAAATGGCAGCAATGTCTATAGGGCAAAACTGGACTCGTCGTACTCAGGAGAAATAGCATAACATTTTAAGATGGGGTTTATATTTATCTTTTGGAAATGTGTACATTTTAGGGCCAAATGAACAAATTACCGTCAAAAATGGACTATTCTAAATTTCACCTCCATTTTTATTTGATTAATATGAAGAAGGGGTTAATCTTCCTAAAAGCTGTTTCTGATAGTTTCAGGGGTAGAGATTTGAAAATGGGTTGGTATATAGGGGGTTACTAATATAAAATAATAAAAATTTCATTAAAAACAATAATGATCCCAAAAAAAATTAATTCTGAAATCTCCTTGAAAAACCGATGTTCAGTACATATGGGAACTGTCATTCCGACGCCTTATTTAGGACGTAAAACGAGAGAATTTCGGCTTTTGAAAATGGCACATTTTTCAAAAAATTTGTTTTTTTAAAAAAAATAAAATTCTCACATACGCACACAGTCTGTATTTCTTAATACATTTAAGTGTATTTGTTTGTGTACTTGTTTGCAACTCCTGAGAATGTATCTGACTGTCTTGTCTATTGCAGGTGCTCCCAGGACCTTGTGTAGTCTCTGTCGTATTACTGTGAGGAGAGCACTTGGAAAAGACAGACTGTATGCAATAAGGAGCCTTCCTGTGCCCCAGCGTATTATAGGTTTCCTCCTCTATGAGCAGTAACTACTGTAATATCTCATCTGAAGCTGCATACACACAGAAGGAAGTATGTCCTTAGATTTCCTTTAAGGAACGCAACAGATCTTGAATACTGATCTACCACATGGCTGCAGTATTGTACATCAAGCCCACTTACATGCTGCTGTGTGTCCCCTAAAAAAGGATCTGTTTGTCCTTTATCTTCTAAAAGCCTAGTTTTGGAGTAAATGCTCTATTAAAATTATGAAAATCCTCAGGGGCTCCTGTCTATGTCACAGAAGCCCCTTCTGGCTCCTCCTTCAGCTAATTATTCATGCCTCTGTTTAGTGTTACTGCTCACCTCCTCCCTTCATAGCCAGAGAGCCAATGACATCAGACTAAGCCAGAATGGGCTTCTGTGATGTAGGCAGGAGCCCCTGAAGCTCATTTGCATAATTTTGAAAGATCATTTTCACCAAAGGTAGGGACACACTAGTGCATTCATGTGGCAAGTATCCTATAACATCTGCCCATATACTATAGATACAGAAGACAGCAGCATTGCTTTCAGTTTTTTTTTAATCTAACAATTTATTTATGTTATGCACGAGAGTTGGATAATATTAAATTGAAGAACACTTCTCTTACGGTTTGGGTTTTTACTTATTAATATGTTGTAAACCAAGAAAATCAGAGCATCTAAATCTAGACTTGCTTGTATTATAGTGATGTATTATATATTATAGTGTTGACCATTTGTTTGTATATCCACGAATACTTACCGTATGTTTTTCTAAGGCCACAGGTTTAACCCCTAGGGGACACAGCCTATTTTGGCCTTAAGGACGCGGCCCCATTCTTCAAATCTGACCTGTGTCACTATAAGTGGTTATAGCTTTGGAACGCTATGAGATATCCAGGGGATTTTGAGATTGTTTTCTTGTGACACATTGTACTTCAAATTAGTTTAAAAATTTGGATGATATCTTTTGTGTTTAGTTATGAAAAAAAACAAAATTTGGAAAAATTCTTTATTTTCAACGTTCTAAATTCTCTACTTTTGATGCAGATAGTCATAGCTCCCAAATAAATTCATAACTTACATTTCCCAAATGTCTGCTTTATGTTGGCATGGTTTTTTAAGATTCCACATATTTTACTAGAATGTTATAAGGCTCAGAATTTAGGTATCATTTTTCACATTTTTTGTAAAATCACCAAAACCCGCATTTAGATGGACCTGCTCAACTTCTAATTGACACTGAGAGGCCTAAATAATAGTGAGACTCGTAAATTACCCCATTGTGGAAACTACACACCTCAACGTATGAAAAACCACTTTTAAGAAGTTTGTTAACGCTTTACGTGTTTTATAGGGGTTAAAACAAAATGGAGGTGCAGTCTGCAAATTGTAATACTTTTTCACAATACACCCATTTTGGGTGGAAAATTAAACATTTACAATGGATTAAATGAATAAAGGCTCCACAAAGTTTGTTACCCAATTTCTCCCGAGTACACGGATACTCTACATGTGGTGGTAACCTGCTGTATGGGCGCACGGCCGGGCATAGAAGGGAAGGAGGAGCCATCCAGAGCAGATTTTCTATGTCACATTGTACAGGCTATAATTTTTTTCTTTTTTTTAATGTGGACCTATAGGGGCTTATTTCTTTTGCCACATGAGATGCACTTTTCTGGTACGTAATTTGGGGGAATCTATAGGCTAATTGGTGAGATTTTATTAACTCTTTGTTGGTGGAGGAAATGAAAATCATCACTTTTCAGGAAGATTTTTATGGGTTTTTTTTTTTTGCCCGTTTACCATACCATAAAAATAGTATATTATTTTTATTCTATGGGTCGCCACGATTACAAAAAGACCTCATTTATATAGATTTTTTATTTTTTTCCCATTTTTACTGCATAAAAAGTAATTTGGCAAAAATTTTGTTAATTTTAGCATCACCGTCTTTCATATGCATAACTTTTTTATTTTTTGCCTCATTTTGGAGTGCATAACATTTTTTAAATTACTTTTTAGAGCATTTTTTGATAGGGTATAATTAAAAATTATCTTTTTTCGGAACGTTTTTGCGGGTTTTTTTCTATGGCGTGTACCGTGCGGGTCCAGTAAGGATTCTGTTTTATTATACAGATTGTTACGGACGCGGCAATACCAAATATGCGGGGTTTTTTGTGTTTTTTATACTTTATTAAGTGTTTTTATGGGAAAGTGACATTTTAGGGGCTTATATTTTTATGTATTTATTTTTTATTTATTATAATGTGTAGTGCTAAGTGTTTTTGCATATTTTTACTTATACATACTTGAACTTAAACCAGTGATGCTCTGATCACTGGTTTAAGTTCAATACACTGCTCTACAATACTATTTTATTGTAGAGCAGTGTAAACTGTCTGAGCAAGCTTGCGCATGCTCAGACAGTTTACAGCCAGACCCGGAAGGGGTCTGGCTGCCATGGAGACCGGGCAGCTCCGGGGCACATGCCAGTCCTCGGAGCTGCCCAGAAGTGGATCGGATCCCCCGGTAAGCGGCACGGGGGATCCGATCCACAACGCAAACACCCTTACACGCCGCGGTCATGTTTGACCGCGGCGTGTAAGGGGTTAACACCCGCGATCGGAGCCGGCTCCGATCGCGGGTGTTAGCACAGGCTGTCAGCTGTACTAGACAGCTGACAGCCGCTGCTTCTGGTACCGGCTCCGTTCGTGAGCCGGTGCCAGAAGCAGGACGTTATAGAACGTCCCCGTGCGCTAAGCATCTAGCCCCGGGGACGTATTATAACGTCCTGGTGCGCCTAGGGGTTAAAGTGGTTATTCGGTTATAAAAAATTACTTATGCCTGGGGGGGGGGGGACTAGGGGGTTATTTAAAAATAATAAACTTGTACTTGCCTCCTCCGATGCCGCCTTGTAATCAAACCGGCGCACAGAGGAGACGGACTGCGGCGCGGGACTTCAGCAGTGCCGGACGAGGTAAGTACATGTTTATTATTTTTTAATAGCACACACCAGCCCGGCCCCAAGTAAATTTTTACACCCGGATAACCCCTTTAAGAGTAAAATGTTGTAAAATCTTTTGTTAAAAATGGCTAAAATTGTGGCACTAAAAAGGGAAGTAACCAACATTTGAAGAAGAAGATCTGGACTGCACATCCACACATCACACAATGATCTATGGCTTCTAGGCTACATTATTGTATGGACAGAACATGAAAATCATTAGAAATGATCTTGTGTAAACATCACTTAGGGGATTAAAATCTGAGAACTTTTTTCTTGTGCAAACCCCTTTAACAAAACAAAGTTTTGTTCTTTGTTACATTTTGATCAAATTGCGAAAGCATTGTAGTGGGCCCCTACGCTAATCGGAGCTGCACAACATGGCCAGCAGCATAGATCAATGTATAACGTGTCTATGTGAGGTCCAGATATTCCTCTCTCCAATTGTTGGTGTAACCTCTGAAGTAACAGAAGAGTTGGAACTAAAGATTAACCCAATGGGGGAGATTTATCACTAAGTTTCTGAGGTACAACTGGTCTTGTTGCCCATGGAAACCAGAGCTCAGCTTGAATTTTATAAACAGCTGTAGGAAAATTAAAGCTGAGCTCTGATTGGTTGCCATGGGCAACTAGAAATGTTCTGGTCCAAGAGACTTATGATAAATCTCTCCCAATGTATGTAGCACAGTAAGGCATTTTATAGCAAGACAAACTTGGTCCCTCAAAACTTTCTTGTTTTTATCAGTGGTCATTAATATGTTTAGAAGGGTGCATTCACACAAATGTATGAGGGCCGTATATCCGCCAGCAAATTTGCAGCTGGATGTACGTCCACCATAGGCATCTATGGCACCCGGGCTGGGTACAGTGAGCACAACGAGTACTGTGGCCACAAAGAAGATAGAGCATGCTCTATCTTTGGCCCCTTCTATGGAGAGGGGAGGGGTGAATAGCGCTCACCTCTCCAGCGCACCAGACGTATGCCTTAGGGAACACTTTCCTAGGAAGACATTAATATTTCTAGGTTACAACCGGCATAGAAAACCATCTTCCACCCTGGCTGTTTTTTCTCATCTTTCGATTTGTTCAGTGCTTTACTTTCACATTGGCACAATGCCCAAGAGATGGCTAAGTGATATTAGTGACACAGCCGTCTGTGACAGCTGCCCCTGCTGCGGTTGGCATCTCATCAGCTGCTCCTGACATCAGGAGGCTCATGCCGGTAACTAGACTATAATGTGGATATATGACAGCTACCATTACATTCTCTCTCTACTGAACAAGTTTAAGGGAAATGGTCTTGTCAAAGGACTGAATAAATTACTTCTGTTTTAAGAGCAGACAATTTTAGCCAAATTTTATCCAAAGGTGTAGTTGAAGCCTGCTGTACCCCAGGGCTTATAGTGCAGCTACAGAATATCCATACATACGGTAGTTTAAAGCCTAAATATAGACTTCCTAACGTTTCAGTATTGGTTTTTTTTTTTTCATAAAAACATGCAGGACCTGTAAAATGTAACTCAATATGATGCTACTACTGGAGACACTGTATGTATACCCCAGTCTTATTGTCCTACACCTGCTAATAGAAGTTACATAAATCCACTTTTTTTTACCATAGCCCTAGGTGCTTTTTTTTTTTTTTCGCTCTTTGATCTCTTCATGTTTTGTGCATGACACCTCCTGCACATGTGACACCATGAAGTGACATTCTCGCTGCGCTCCATACGATTTTTACTTCAAGTTAACACAAGTGAAGTTGTTTGCAAAACTCAGGACAATTCCCATGTGTGGAGGTTGTGATCCCAATTACTGGGAGACATAAGAGGCTCATATGTTCTTGACAAGCCCCTTCTGCGTATCCCAGACCCTCTTCATGTTATCTCTTACCCGTATCTTAAACACCCCAATCATTGCTTTCAAAGAGAAAGTCTATAGAGAAGCAATGAGTTTCATTGACAGGCCCTGAAAAGAAGTTTCGTCTTCTAATTAGTTTAGGAAGATCAACAATGACATTAAGTGTCGGTGAGTGGCCGAGGATTATTTAAAGGCTACTGCTAGGAGATTCTCCCAGACTGGTCTTCTCCATTCAGTTTTGTATCCTGCTTGTGAACACATCACACCAGATACAATGGAAGAGTTTGGGTGGTACCAAGAATCGTCAAGTGAAGAACAGTTGTGGAGTCAGCTGAGCAGTAGTTACCCCTTAGAAATGGACGACTGTAACATGGATTTCGAGATCCCTGACGAGAATTTATCTTCATGGCTTTCCATCCCCCAGTTGACATCCGACTTTCAGGTCACTACGCTCAATGCCGGAGCTGAAAGGAGGGGGTCCTGTGAAGAACAAAGCTTCCTGGACCCTACAGTGAAGGTGCACAGACACGCAGCAAACATCAGAGAAAGGAGAAGAATGCTAAGTATTAATTCGGCTTTTGAAGAGTTGCGTGGTAAGGTGCCAACTTTTCCTTATGAGAAACGTCTATCAAAGATTGATACATTAAGACTGGCTATTGCCTACATTGCCTTATTAAGTGACATATTGGCCTCAGGGATCGACCCCAAGTCCTATGTTGATGAATTTGTCAGAAATGGATCTCAGGGATCTAACAGCATGATCTGGAACACGAGTGGTAAGTTAAACCGCTTCATTGTGAAACGTATGAAATTCTTATTACGCTTTGAGATTTTAAAGGGACTCCGTCACAAGTCCCACTAAACTACCAGGACCCTCAGGAAGAGTATGAAATAGCCCTTCTAGCATTCCCTCTTCTATGTTCAAAGGCGCCTGTTCACAAAAAATTGTCTGCAAACTCATATGCAGGTGGACTGGAAAAGTCCCCTTTTGCATGATATTAACCACGCTGAGAGGGGAGCATCACTTCAGAAACGAGAACAATGGTGTCATTGTAAAGGTGAGAACTTGTGGTTCTGTGTGCTATAAATCGGGACAAATAAGCAGTTAAAGAAATAGTCAGGAATTGGATCTTCATCTGCAGTTTGCATCTACAACTATGTCTTCAACTGCCAGTATCTCCGGATGAATAGGAAGTTTGTAAAATGAGATTCTCATCTATACATCCATGTCTCTAGCTACTATAGAGCCCAAGATTGGTTGTTTGAAGTAAAGCTCCCTGCTCAATCCTCAAACAGTGATTCATCTTAGGCAAAACATGACCCTTTTCAGCACATGACCTCGGAAGCAATTTTAATATATAAATGGTTTATATTTCACATAAAAGAGGGAATCCTAAAAATGGCATTTCATACCCTGCCTGAGGGGCTGGATTAGACATGTAAAAGTTAGAGACATATTCCCTTCAGGTAACTTCTAAGGCCACATTCATATTGGTTTTATCACATTTTTGCTGTGAGGCTTACAGATAGTTTTCTGCTATGGTTCTTCACATTCCCACTGCAAATCAGTATGTGGGCACCCACCATGATTTCGGCTATTGAAATTCTAGAATGCCAGGACAGGACATCCTTATTCAGACAAATGCAGTAACAGAACATAAACAAAGCAAATGTATAAGAAATATAATTCAGGAAGTATAGTATACCCATTCGTTCACCATCCAGATGAAACACCCAGAACCAGCTTAGATGTTGGAGTTGGATTTCAAAAAAATCTACCATCAGAATAAAGCATGGATGAAACTTGGAAGGCTACGGGTGTGTTATCAGAGCCCCTACGTGCCTTAGCTGCACAGGCTGTTACACTGTGCAGGAGCACCTCTCCCCTCCCACTCACTAGACACCAAGTAACGCGAATGCGCCATGCCTACACCCCTGGGGTTGTCCACACCAGTGATGGCAACACTCCCAGGGAATACAATTAGGTAGGAAGCAAAGAGACAGTAGTAAATGTCAACTTAAGCCAGCTGTCCCATATAGCGTTGTGCTTCCTCTCTTTTTATGCCGACATCCAGAACCTAGCCACCGTCTTCCTAGCACAGTATAAAATTTCAACCACAAAGGCCTGGTATGCAGTACTGATACATCTCCGGGTCTATCAACAGCAAGCATGTTCCCGGAACCCCCTCACCGCTGGGTAGGTCCACATTATAGAATAATTTTTAAAGTTGATTTTAGAAGGCCATGGGTAACAAATATAAGAAGATTACCCCATAGGTGCCTGGACCAAGTGTCCCTGGTTTATCATGCTTCATTTTGATGGTAGATTTCCATGATGTGGCCACAATTTTATTTTAGAGACCTTGTAATTTTTTAAGGTCTATTCAGAGGAACATGCTTCTTTTTCCACTTACTTGGCTTCTCTTGTTCTCCTTCTCTTCCTGACAAAGTTTTACTCAGAGATCTCTGCCGAGTTCCATTTATTTTAGCAAGATGGACAGAAGCTCAGATTACATTGCAGCTCTATGGGGAGAGGAGTGTTAGGTTCAAGTTGGAAAAGAGTAACAGCAACTAAGTCTCCACTTACCTGCTCAGGAAAAGCTGCAAATTACAGATGTTACCAAGAGGCTACAGAGAGAAAAACTGCTAAACAATAAAGCCAAGAGCTGATGCTTTATGCAAGTTCTGTACAGCTCTAAATTTAGAGTTTAGTTCTGCTTTAAAATATTCTGAAGGATCTTATGAATTACTATGAAAGTAGTAAGTATACTTATAAAATATCATGGTACACACCAAAGCAATCACTGGTAAAACTCATGGATTACTTCTTATTGCTCCTCTCACTTTATATTAGTAAATTGTAGGGTTTGTACCATAACAACGATGACCTCTGATTCTTTGTTGCATTGTTGTAATTTCTGTTATACTTTATATACTGGTCGATACTCCCACATTGTCTCGCATAGTGAGGACTCTTATTTGGTCTACTGTTTGCATTGAAATATTCTAAGTCTATCAAAAGAACAAATGAAACTACAATTTTCAGGACTTTCTTTGCAGTAGAGTCTTTATTTATTTAGAAGAGCTGAATGTTGGTAAATTTCCAGCTTTTGGTTGTAGAATTTTTTCGTCTCACGCTGTTGATTCCTTGTTTCAGATCTCACGGCTCGTCTTTCCTGGATTAAATGGGACTGAAGCTGCAGGTGCAGAGTTCTCACCGTGGACAGGCCTGGGATTTATAGTACTTGCCATTCCCAGGGACTATGAGAATGAAGTACTTCACTATCACACGGCACATCATGGGAATGCTCCATAGGAACAATTAGTAATTTATTCAGTTTACACAGATCTGTTCTACGAGTGTTAGGAGACACTTGACATTAAAGGGATCACGTACTTCAAGTGGATAGTTGATGATCGTGTTTTGCTCTGAAGTCAAAGTTGGATTTTTGATGATTTAAGATGATTTCGAGGATGACCATTACTTGCTTTATAAAGTAGGTACAAATGTGCTTATATTTGTTTTCTAAGTAACGTGTTTAGATCCATATCTTGTATGTTGAGCACAAGCTGGTAGATCCAGAGACAGGGTATTCATGTGGCTTAGAGATATTTGATCAAAAATGGAATATAAACCACTAAAAAGATCAATACAATTTAAAGCAACTTTGATTCCTATCTATAGAAATAAATCCCAATGGCTAGTATACAAGTGTGTGCCGTGGATTCTCACTACTTTATTAAAATGGGAACGATCCTATGATTGTTACTTCATTTCTACTGGTGGTAATGAAGGAGATGATTGAGAATGAAAGCGAAACAGTCATTTGAAATAATTTTCTATATCGTGTGTGGGAGGATGTAGTGAACATTTTTCTAATACACTTTATTAACAAATGTTGTTTTATTAAAAATATCAAGCTCCTCCCTGCCATAAAGATACGTATTCTGGCCTGTACAGTGTGTGTCTATGGAGGCTGCATGAGCTCACATCTAGTCTTCCTGTGATTGGTTAAACAGCTCTGACCGTGACGATTAACCCCTTCACTTTCAGATGGATGTTTGAATATTATGCTCAAAGCATACTGCAGCCAGGGAGAGAGCAGAAAGGGTTAACACTCACAGCTGTGTAGAAAACAGGAGAGAAGAGAGAGATATGTCTTCAATTCTACACACAGATTTGCCCTAGCAACATAGAAGTAACATAGGAACCAACGGTGACACTTTACAGCCTGCTCCTTTACAAACTAAGGAGAATTTGTTAATGAAGTTTATTAGACAAATGTTCACAACTTCCCCCTCCCCAAAATATCAAATATCATCTGAAACAACCGTTAATTTTTAAGACTGTAGTGAATAAGACAAATAATAAGACTGAGGCATATTTCATACAAACGTATGACCACCCTCTGCCTTCTGGAGAGGCGGAGCGTTGCTAAAAGTTTCCAAACTTTATTCTTCAGATATTAAAATTAATTTTCATACAAATAAGTGCATTATAGCGGCTGCATTTTGAGCCCTTACATGGCTCTTAGCCTAAAGCACAAACCAACATTATATACATGTGAAGAACCAATAGTGAAATCATACGTGGCCGATGACCTGGACGTTTCCAATTATGTGATGAATACGTGTTTGTTATCATCAAAGGTCATTTCGGGTATCAACACTCACATGCCTGACCCATAGGCTTAAACCCTCATTCACACCATCAGAAAATGCACGTCCTTACCATTTAAACATATAATTAAAAAACATATATATAGAACATATTGTTGTATTGATGTTATTATTGTAATGATGTAATATGTAAATACATATATGTGTATATATTTATATATAATTAGTATATACACTCTAGAATGTAGGATAATTTCAGTAAGGGTACATGTATACTAAAACTTTAGAAAGACATATAAAAGTTTGAGTACATGTAATCCTGAAAATCAAGAAATAAAACCAAAAAAAAAAAAAAGAAAAAGAAAGGATGCATAAACGATCAATATTGTAAAATAAATCTTTGTTATTGATATTAAAAACCCTTTTGCTTAGCATGCAGCATTGGTGATTTTATGCTGCTGATGTATAGATGTGCTGCACATATGCCATTTATTGCGGGTTACTCTATTATATTGTTTGTGGCATAACCTTACACTTAAACAAAATGTTTACATATATATATATATATATATATATATATATATATATATATATATATATATACACATACATACATACATACATATACACATATACATACATACATATACACATATACATACATACATACACACACATAAATACAGGCAGTCCCTGGGTTACATACAAGATAGGGTCTGTAGGTTTGTTCTTAAGTTGAATTTGTATGTAAGTTGGAACTGTATATTTTATCATTGTAACCCCAGCCAGAACTTTTTTGGTGTCTGTGATAATTGGATTTTAAAAATGTTGGGATGTCATAAGAATGAATATTAACACTAAAGCTTCATTACAGACGCCTGTGATAACTGTTACAGCTGATCATTGTAGCCTAAGACTAAAGTACAATAAATTACCAATATCCAGTGGTCCGTTTGTAACAAGGGGTCGTATGTAAGTCGAGTGTTCTTAAGTAGGGGACCGCCTGTATATACATACATATATATATATATATATATATATATATATATATATATATATATATTATATATATACACACACACACAGATACATATATTATATATACATTATATACACACACAATTATTTTGGAAGGGGGGACTTCTTTTCATGTGCACGGGGTTGCACTTTTTAATTGATTTGAATATCAATAACAAATAAAGATTTATTTATCTAGTATTGGTCATTTATGCATGCTCTCTCTTTTTTGGTTTTGGTACATATATACTATATAAAATATAATATACAGTTGAGAACTATGACCACAGAGAAAAAATACACTTGTAAGCTCCAATAGAAACCAGGCCACTACCACAGCCGAAAAACACCAATCACAGCAAGTACCCATACATGAACCCACGCCAACCCCCCCTCCCCCTCAAACTAGACATTTTGGGACACACTTTTACTGATAAGGCCACTCCCACAATCCTCAATACACCAATAAGGTGAAAACCAAAGTAGACCACAGCCCCAGAGAACCTAAGGGGAGACTGTACAACATAGAATGACGAACCAGATAGGTAAGCAGGAACCCCCCCCACACACACACGTCATGTGCTCATAAGAAGACCAAAGTTCTCAATTTACGGACAAAACCCTCAACGTATCTGGGAGGGAGACTGCACAAGATAGAATAATGGCCGACCTTAAAGGAAACCAAGTAAGTGATCCAAGAAACAAAACTCCTCATGTTATATACATGTGAAGAAGCTCCCACAAAATAGTATGCGCAAATGTCTACTATAGAAAAGAGGGGGACTATACTATCACCTAGCATGTAGAATAGAGGAAAAGTCCATAATAACAACTTGTTAGATTAAAAAGGCTTTTTTTTAATTTTTTTTTACGTGTGGGTCAAATAGATGTAATACATATAATCTAGCAATGGCAAGGAAAAAGGTGTTGTAATCGAGTGACGGATCTAGAATGTATCAAATCAAGAATGACAACGCTTCCCTCTATTATGCGCTTATTTGTATAAGAATGAATTATAATATCTGAAGAATAAAATTTGGAAACTTAACACAGTGCTGGATGACCTTTCTTGCCTCCATCTGCCAGTAGGTGTCAATGGGTACGCGCCCGACCTATATTAAAAATATGTTGTGATCCCAACCTAATTGAGTCATTAGATATTCCAATGCATGTCAGGTAGTTTTTTTTTTTTTTTGTTTAAATGAATTTTTATTTTTTTTTTTTACATAAGGTACAAATTCTATTTGAATACAAAACATTTACCGGATCTCCGTTCTGCAGACATTGTCAATATTACAATCTTCAGAAATACATATTTATATAGAAAGTACGTGTTCTGTAAGGCATATAGATTTAATCCCTTCTAACCGGGATGTCAGGTAATTTTTATTTTCCTAGACGTCTCTATATGTACACATTTGATATATTGTTTGCAAAATCTCATAGCATATATGTAATATAAATTGTAGGTTTTAGAAGTAATAAGCACATTAAAGGATTAAGACTATAGTAAAGATTACATATGATACCCACCGCGTTTAATTTTCTGTGCAAATCCCTAAGCAGCAGGATGTTTTTGTAAAAAAAAGAAAAAAAAAAAAAAAAAAAATCACTGCAGTAGATGCAGTAGAGGCCAATGGGACAGGATTTTATCATGTAAACATAAATCAGAGAATTTCTCAGTCATCCTAATAAATAGTCCATGCAATTGTTTCCCCTTTTGGCTTCTATTTCCACTGGACACTAATAGTTGAACATGTTTTTGAAAAACGCATCCATTTTTGATCGGATTTACAAATTATCTTAATTAAAACGGGTCAAAAACGGATGCGTTTTTTAACAAACTGCTTAAAGGAAACCTGTCACTAGGAGACCCATTTTTAGCATTCCCCCAGTACCCACAGAGCACAGTACATACACTGCCAAAGTGTTTTTGTATTAAAAATTGGTTTTACAGAAAAAAAGTTATGTTATATTGTACCTTTCATTAGCATCTGCTGTGTGACTAGGCAGTTGCCTACTCCATGTGACCTTTTCAAATATATGAAAACACCCATCACTGGGCTTAGCGACACCCCCTGCTCCTCTACAGCCAATCCCGAGTGTGGGGAATTATTCATATATTTGAAAAGGTCACATGTTTCCCAAGGGTGGGGGGGAAACTGCTCCTTTCCAGATCCTCCCAAAAGGCAACTGCCTAGTCACACAGCAGATGCTAATGAAAGGTACAGTATAACATATCTTTGTTTCTGTAAAACCTATTTTTTTTTAATACAAAAACACTTTGGCAGTGTATGTACTATGCTCTGTGGGGACTGAGGGAGTGCTAAAAATTGGTCTCCTGGTGACAGGTTCCCTTTAAAAACGGCTCAAAAACGGGTTCAAAACGCCACGTTTGGGTTGAGGGTTGTGTAAGTAGGAGATATGAGCAGCAGTGCTACATCAACGTTGAGGCAAGTTGAGCCTAGGGCTACAGGGTGGCAGTGTGAAATAAATCAGATTGGATGGCATGGGTTGCCACTTACCTGAGTGTCAAGTCTGTCCACTTGTTGTTCCTGCTCGGCTCCCCCTCCCACCCACACACTGTTGGCTTGTGTCATCTCATCAATGAAGCTCCCTGCACAGCAGCTGCTCAACTGCAAAGAAGCAATGTGTATGCAGCAAACATACCATGGGTAAGTAACTGGTTAATGGCAGGGCCTTTTCTACCACCAGGCGGGATGTTTAACTGCTGGGGGCTCTGGTAATGTGTAGCAGGTGTAGCATCCTTTACCGGTTCTAAATTGCACAAGAATCAATAGCACCTGCGTCCTTCAGGGTGCGGTCACACGTTGCAGTTAAAACTGCATCACAATTAGTTTTGGGATAGTTTTAGGTGGTATTACTTATTTTAACAAGTAAAAGACATCAAATCAACAGGTGAATGACATTTGAGGGGCAGGTTTCTCCTTCAAAATCACATTCACCCGTTCAGTTCATGTCTTTCACCTGGGAAATTGACAGAACTGCACCTAAAACCACCTCAAAACTAATTGCAATGCAGTTTTAACTGCAACGTGTGACTGCACCCTGAGACACAGATACCATTGATAATAAGGGGGCTAGACAGGCCTCCCCGTGACCCGGCAGTGTAATGATATCCTCACACTGTATAAGTTAACAGAATTCAGACGGCGGCAGCAGCAGGAGGGATAGGAAGCTGTCAGGAGAGGCAAGTGATTTTGTTATTTGAAAAGGCCACCGTGTATGTATATATGCCTGAAAAAGACACAGTTTATACATCTCTGTTTTTTAGGGGGCAAAGAATAGAAATATTGCTGCAATATCAGCCAGGTCCATCAGTGTGTCGAAGGGGACGTCCTGCTTAGACGAGTCCAGTGGCTCGTCCCCATGTAGCACTTGACGTCATGTGACCAGGGTTATGTCATGCAAGGTCCTTTACCCATTACTGAACCCACTAAAGGGCTGAGTGTAGAAAACACCACACGATTTCCTAAGTGTCAAATTCATTGTGTAGTCCTATGTGAAAGTCTTTTAAAGGGCATCTATGTATTCTTAAGCGTAAGAGTAAAAATGTAAATGCGAAAATTGTAAAAAGAACACAGATAAAAATTAGAGCACACTTTACGATACTTATTGGTTATTGGTGTTAATCTGGCAAGCGCAACGTAAGTGCCCATGGGTGGGCCTTGGCCTGATCGCATATGTTTCCATGGAAACGTATGCGATCAGTAACCAGCAACCGGCGTCTTGCATTGTTTGAATTATTTACAAACGCAACACAAGCACCACATATGACTGCACCCCAACTTTCACAGGCTTTGGAAAAGCACACCATTTTGTAAAAGTGACTGAAAGCCTACGCCAGCAGGTTGTCCACATGTAGGCCAAAGCGGTGACCCTATCAGCCCTAGCAAGAGAAGTTGGGGGTTCCAAGTCCGTAATTTATTTTACATCCATGCAAGTCCCCCAAGAAGGCTGGTTGCCCTCACAAGAGAGGACAGGGCTTGATTTTGGGCAAACAATTTCCTCCGAAGATAAGTTCATCAAACCGTGGCTCTACACTTATTTATATAAATATCCATAATCATGTAAAGGATTTAGATCCAAGTTCCAGAAAATAGGTCACCATTAAGACTCCTCCGCTATAAGTCAGTGGGGGACATTTACTTAAAGTGTCGGTGTCTGCATTGGCTTTGTTACTGACCTGCTCTCGGAAAGAAGATACACATTTAATATTGTGGAGCTGTGCAGAGACATTTCTGGCGCCGAGACCATTTTCTGTCCCTGGGACCAAAATCTGTCCCGAGCACCAGAAATGTGTCCAACAGTCCCTGCTAGACCAGTTTTCTTTTGGTCTACTTTCCGCCAGTTTTCAGCACCCAAAAAGGGCTGCGACACATATTGGGGGACATTTACTATGGTGTTTCCGCCAGTTTTGTGGCGTTTTCACCACATGTTCTGCTCTCCTACCTATTTATTAGCTGTCGGGGACAGAAAAAATGCCTTTTTCCGTCTGCTCCGACTCTTCTCCGAAAAGGGGCGTGGCTTTGGCGGAGTGGAAACTCAGACACAATTAATATGTGTCACAGCCATTTTTGGGCGCTGTAAACTGGCGGAAAGTAGACCAAAAGAAAACTGGTCTAACAGGGACTGTTGGACACATTTCTGGTGCTCGGGACAGATTTTGGTCCCAGGGACAGAAAATGGTCTCGGCGCCAGAAATGTCTCTGCACAGCTCCACAATATTAAATGTGTATCTTCTTTCCGAGAGCAGGTCGGTAACAAAGCCAATGCAGACACCGACACTTAAATGTCCCCCATTGTGTCTGAGTTTCCACTCCGCCAAAGCCACGCCCCTTTTCGGAGAAGAGTCGGAGCAGATGGAAAAAGTCATTTTTTTCTGGCGCCGCCAGCTAATAAATAGGTCTGAGAGCAGAACATGTGGTGAGAGCGCCACAAAACTGGCGGAAACGCCATAGTAAATGTCCCCCAGTGTCTTTACCTATCTATATTGTGAGACACCGAAGGGGTTCACGGTGAATGGGCGATGTTTCCCCTGGCTTTTCTTATTATGCAAGGCTTTAATGCGGAGGAGGTCCAGCGGAAAACACTGTAAATCTGAGAAGTGCGGCTCAAACAAGCTATTTGTTGGAGCAGATTTTAAACTCTCCTGTGCTGGGTTTAGAATGGATTCACAGGCTGGTAGTGGGGCAGTCCATTCCACCTCCCAGGTTTAGTGCTGTTCAGCACTTGGGACACAGGTGGTGGCAGCAGCCTAATCAGGTGACATAAAGCTGCTGAGCAGAGCAGCGGAGGGAGACTGAAAGGAGGTTGACAAGGTGCATTATAGCCATGACTTCCAAACCTAGAAAGGCGAAACCCCTGCAAAGTGACTACATGTCTTAGTGGTGAATTCAGGGAACCCTTTGTATAGCTAGCACCCAGACAGGTAGAACTTTGTTTGTATTTGGCACCTGCTGTTTGAATAAATGCAGGTGATACCCGTTTTAGACTGAACTTTGGTGTCACTGTCTTGAACTGTACCACAAAGGAACATAGTGTAGCCTGTAGTGTAAAATCTTAGGTTCTTTATTGTAGTCTACTCACAAATTTTCAATTAAAAAAAATTGGCATCTCATATAATCCTGCAAGCAGCAAGCGCCCGTCCCTGGTTTTCACTCCTTCACTTTGTCCGGGGCAGGTCACCTCAGCCAGCCTACAATTACTTGACCTGTCCCATGACCGTCTGTCTGGTCCTTTCTTCAGTGACTTGATTGAAGCTCTGTCCAGTCCACCCAGAGCCGTGGGGGGATAAAGATGAAGAGCTGTAGTTTGGCATTGGCTAATTTTTAACATGAGAAGACTACAAGTGAGTAACATGTGAGTAGACTACAATAAAGAACATGAGATTTTACACTACAGGCTACAGTTTGTGATTTCCTTCAGAAACCATTGCGCTATATATGGAGAGGTATCAATGGCGGGCAGCTGAGACTCATCCATTAGTACAGAGGAAATTTTGCATACAACCTTAGCTGTACGGAAGCTCCTCCTTGCAGGGTGCATTTCTTTGTAAGCAAAAGAAGTAACCAGCATCATACAAGAAATCAAAATCATACAAGAACAGACAAGTCAGAGACCAGGAGTAAGTAACATTTCTTTTATTTACATCACAAGAGTAACACGCTGCCATCATGTGGTAGAAAATACTGCACTGCTAAGAAAGTTCAAATCCAACGTCCTTGTCACAGAGAGAAAAAAAATACACAGTCAGTGGAAAAAGTAGATTAAAAAAATGGCAAACAATACAAAATAAAAAAGGAAAAAAAAATATCAGTGTTCAGCTCCTGCAGAGGAACAGAAAAGTGGCAGGAAAAAAAAAAATAAAAGCCCAGATTTCTGTAACAATGGGCCGAAACCTGACAAAGAAAATGCAGGTGAATGCAAAGTGTCCCAAAGGATTCATAGTTATAAAACTGTCATGACAGATCCGCATGAAAGATCTGGTAAACAATGCATCGAATTCTCTACGTTTGTATCATTTTATATATATTTATATTATGTATATATATAATTATATACACACACGCTTTGTCACCCTATGGAAAGTCACACTCCAGACACATAGGTCATCCCTTTTTCCAGTCTGTAAGAGAACGCCGTTCCCGTGAGGACATAAATCAACTCTTGCCGGAGGAGGGTTTCATTTTCCTTCCTTTAAAAACACAGTGCGTTGGCAGCGCAGGGTGGTCATGGTCACACCCCAATGTAAAAAGGCAGCGATTGCTCCTGCCCGCTATGCGAGGGTCACCTCTGAAGTAAACATACAATCACAGACAGACACAGGTGCGGGTCGTAGCCATGAAACGTCAGGGGAGGATACAGGCAGGCGACATCTTTATCGTCTCGCCCTTCTATTATGTCAGTTCATAAGTGTTACTGATAACGCTGGGAATGACCAAGGATTGAGGGAATATAATGAGTCAGGGGTGTGGTGGTGTCCGATATACACCAGCACCACCAATACCATTTAGTCTTCTGGTGACATAATAAAAGAGCGCCATCTGTCCTGCCAAAGCTCCGCCATCTCCCAGGCACAAGCCACCGGTCACTAGCATCATATCAACATAGTGATGGTCACTACAATGGAAAAATTAGAAGTCTACTCTGCCCGCAAGCTGTTACTACTACTGGAGAACAAACCACGCTATAAAATAGGAAACGTCGCATGGGAGAACGACAAGATGGCAGGGAAGGCGTGCAAAACGGATGCAAGCGACTTAAGTATCGGACATGCTCTCTGGCTGCTAAGAGAAGGTACACAGTGTTTACCACGGGGCCGTAGTCTCTTCTACCTGCCCCTTATAGTGTTTTAGTCTACAAAATTATGTATATACTGAAATTGCAGTATTAATGCAATTCCTTGATCCGACGCCACCTTCCTTTTATGGAGAGAACAAAAAAAAAAAAAAAAGACCATAAGACCATTCCAGCTCTATGTTTTATGATATATACATTATATATATCCCCATTTACATGGAGCAATGTAATGTTCTTTCTTGGAATTCATGCAACGTTCAATATACTTGCAGACAATGTTTTACCAAGGGGTTTTCCAGTATCAGGAAAAAAAAAATGCTGTTTTTTTTTCTTCTCATTCGTTACAGAAAATAGGTCACTCTTGTCCTCGGGTAATGTAAAGTATCAATACTCAACAACATATACAGTAACTCCGCCTCTTAATGATTTTTACCAAATTATCATGTGATTCCACCGTTTTAAACAACGAGAAAGATCCCCATATTTTGTTGCTCACTTTTTCTATCCTGGCAGCTTTCATCACATGGATGAGCATTGAATTAGTAGCAGAAAAAAGCAGTTACATGAAGCAGAAAATCTGTGTGGTGCGGATTAAGGCTTGACAGCTTTCCTGCTGTGTAGATCGTGTCTGGAGAGCAGAGGCTGGTGGGGAGAGTGGCAGGAGTATACGAGACTGGAATTAAGGGACCGATTCACGGGCGAGACCTACCTCACTATTCTGTGAGGAGATTTATGTATTCCTATGAGCGTTAATTTCTCTCTTCTAGTATCCACCTATCTGCACAGGCACAGCTTTCCTGCTAGCTACGCAGAGCAGCATCACATGATCTCCCTCCTACAGTTTGAGCAGGAAGAAGCAGCCCCTCCCCACTTGCGGTTAGAAGCTGCCTTATTTTTAGTGTAAGCAAGCTATGCTCCCACAGACATAAGCAGTACAGCCAGATGAGACAGAAACTGCTGGACAAAGGTAATGAAAATAGGTAAAGTTGTCCAACAACTCAAGAGCTACTAATTTGTGCTAAAGAAATAAAAATGATCAGAGTTGCACTTTAAATTATAATACTAGACATAGACCATGGACAGGAGTGGTGCAGTTTCAGAGAAAATAAAATACATTTTTTTCCTATTCCTGGAAAAGGCCCTTTTGCTTTAAAACACAGAAAATAAAAAACACAATACTCTGAGATTGATTCATGTAAAATAATAAAAACAAGTGCCCTTCTGAATACGGGGTTCAGCCACTGATCCCCCCCCCCCCCATATTATCTGCTCTTTCCTTCCAACCATGCACAGCAATGTGACCGACGACACGACATAGGACTGAGCTGTGCTTGATTCATGCAACCTCAAAGTATATAGTAAAATCTACAAAAATAGATTCATATATATATATTTCTATATATAATTATCTTTATATATATATAATTTTTTAATTTTTCTTTTTTTAATCTATAGGGAGGTCAATGCCCAGAAATAGGAGTGTGGCCCCTCCCTTGCACACACAAATGGTACAAAGTGTAAAACATGGAATGAGTGGAAATGTAGCGCGTGTGGGGTATAAAAGAACACAAAGAAAGTAAAACAAGGAATGAACTTCAAAGTGGAAAAGGGTAATGTCTATGAAAGCAGCCCCCTGCTGCACCCCTTCCCACGTTTATCCACCACATACTATGAGCACCGGTCCGTGCTCTGAAAGGTGCATTCAGCAGGTGAATAGAAGGAAATTTCCTGTATCATATGTCCGATATGGCAATGAATATTTGATATGGTCCTTCAATATAAAGCTGTTGTCCCATAGACCTCTCTCCGAGGGGATCCAGAGTATACTCAGTCTAGGTGTACATGCCGTAAGATGCCTTAAAGCATGCGGATTGTGTCAGGACCTTAAATACAATGAATTCAGTAACAACACCTTGCATGTAGGTAGAAAACATAAAAGTGGGTGGGTGGGTGTGTAGCGCCGGAGGGGACTGCGAGTACCACACACAGTGTGACCAAGAAATAAAAGGACTGTTTGGTGCAGTGCGGTGCTGTTTTGTGCAGTCACAGGCTGTAGTGTAGTTACAGAACGGCCATCAAATTAATAATAAATACAACACACAGTAAGGGCACAATGTGAGGGTCCCGACACACAGAGGAGGGAGGCCCCCTGGCTATCACTCCAAAACATATCAATGTGCTGCCAGGACAGGAAACAACATATGTCAAGGTGCGACCTGCAGCACAGTCCCTGGAGAACCAAAAACACAGCCAAATCCCAGAAGGAGCTGCCGAGGAACATGGAAAACTGCTGCTAGGCAGCGCAATGCTGTCCCTCCGACAGTGAGGAGGTTCATCCCAGGAGTCTGTTAGGCAATGGGTGCGAGTCACATGCTGCTGTAAATTCAGCCACAGCTCTCAGCATGGATAATAAGTGCTATATTGAGGTTATATCCAAGACTGAGAGCACCCTGCTCCCTCCATGCAATCCCAGGAGCAAGGCTCATGTACAGTACATTGTTGGTCTCCTTAAGGAAAATGAAAGTCTTAGTAACAGCTCTCTGATCTGGTAACAAGTGAGGTAAGGTGTCCCTGTTACATATGTATCGGTCTTTATGGTCGTCCGTTCTATGGATCAGTTACAGAATTTGTAAAATTGCCGCCGACACCGTCCCCACACGTCAGATACATACAGAAAGTCTTGATGGGAAGATCAGAGGGAGTCATTTGGAAATGGTCTAAATTATCCCCTGATGAAATCTAAAGAATAAAAAAAACCACATAAAAATAAAAATATTACCACAAGAAATATTCTCTATGTGTAGCATGTGTAAAGCTCTGAGTCACTACTACAAATGAAATGGGAACTGGAAATGTACTGAGATGGGGCTCAAAGAAATTTACACAACGTAAAATGAAATAAAAAAACCAAAAAACAGAAAACCGGGAACTGTCGCAGGCCATGCATGCTACCTGCGCAGTGAGAGGCCGTATCCCCCAGCTCCACATGATAAAACGCACCGAAAAAAAAATCATCACCATCAGTTCCAATTAAATCTCCGTTCACAGGTGGAGGACGCAGTCCGCTCATCGTATGTGAACGACATGCAACTTGAGAAAAATCACAAAAGTAAAAGAAAAGAAAACGTAGACGACTGCCGTTAGCCATCCCCGCCGCCACGTCACCGCATCAGAGCAATGAGAGGACACAAGGCTTTGTGTAACGTGACGTCACATCTTCTGTTGGTTGCAGATGTTTAGATTTTTAAGGCAAGTCCTTCAACTCCTTCGAAACAATAAAGGAATAAAACCCATTCAAATGGAAAAACACGTGTTCCATCCATGGACAAGGCACAATCCTTCCTCCCGCTTCTTTTCCAGAGTCAATAGTCCTTCATTGTGATAGTAAGCTCCAGAGGATCTCTTTAGTCCACTGCATATACCCCTTTATGAAGAAAGAATGTCTGAAAAACAGGCTACACCGAGTGGTTTACACAAGTGTCGGCACATCACGGCCGCCCTCCCTTCAGCGCACACAGGATCCTTGAAAATCTGCTGAAGAATGTTAAAGCACCAAAACGGTTTGCGAGGACCCCGATAGAGGTCATTTTATCCTTGTTTTTCTTTGAATTAGTATTTGTTTTTTAAAAAAAAAAAAATCATGAAGAAAATAAAATATTTTTGGCAAGAGCTGCCAGTGGCTCCTGAAAGAGCGGTGCCTCCTGTATCCAGGACGGGCACAGTGCGGCTGTGCATTGTACAGTGCGCTGCCGATTGTGGTTCTGTGGATGTGATGTACACAGAGTTCTTTACATCCATGTCGCTGCTCGTCTTCCTGTAGACAGAGCACAGGCGGAGAAATTGGAGGGGGCAACCCCCAACAAATGTACGGAATTACACAACGGACAATCACCAGTCACTTTGCTACAGTGGGGGTTCTTCATCCATCGGTTCATCCTCAGTCCTGGAGGAGAGAGAGAAAAATCTCAAGCTTTTATCTATTTTTTTAAATTTTGTTAGTTGCGAGTAGAAGTATAAGGAGGTAGGACATTCCCCACTGTGCACATTCGACTGTATATAAATTAATGGTCCCAGGCGCAAGACCGTGCGGCTGGACAATTCTAAGACGGGTCCTGCCGACACATTTCACTCCGCAACTTTTCCCCATACCTTGCCCACTTGGCGTGGAGGAATCAAAACTTTTAGCATGCCAGTACAAGCTTTGATAAATTCTCTGTATTGTCTTATTTCCACATAAACGCGTTTGTACTTACTGTATACATAAACCATGGCATTACTCACCTTCTCTCCGGGCGGACACCCACAGACAGGGACGCCATAGCCGTCACCGTCTCTGCTTCTTCACTCTCACATTTCTGAGCTTCAACAAGTGAGTATGAGATGGTTGAAGACAGCTGATGCAAACAAGGCCAGTATTCACCTACAGATAAAAAAATACCTGTTAATCAAAACCCATTTATAGTAGGCAAGAAAGCAAAATGTACAGTAATATAACGCAGGCAATGACATACATTATACCAGTTTTGCAGGGGAGACTGCAGTAGCAAATTTATACAATCCTACATCGCAGATGAACCACAAGACTGCATGGGCACCGGTCATTTATATATTCAGGAATAGTCAGGACTCCTCTCTGACCATTGAGGAGGGATATGAAAATGCTAATTAATTTAATTGCACATGAAAGTCTCTGACTGAATAAAATCATAAATCAGGACAGGGGTAACTAGGTGTGGGGCTTTAAAACTAAGTAGCATGAAAACAAGCTCCTTGTTTATGCTGGTGTCAGGTTCCCTTTAAGAGGGAACACAAAATCTTAAAGCACATAGGTTTTTTTTTCCCTTAAACTTAGTTTAACAGTGTAAATATGTAAAGCCCTAGAATCCCCTATTTTATGTGAAATCTCATTTGGTGGTTCTGGTAAATGCAGCACAGGAGATACCGACAGTTAGACATGGATGGAAATGTGATGGACATTTTATTTATTTTATTTTTTTTAATACTCAGGCAGGGGAGATTTCACATAAAAGAAGAAATTCTACTCTACCTGATGAGGCCGGTAGTTTAATTGGGTAAAATCTGGTAACAGGTTGTCTTTAAGTACAATCTATCTAAACGTACTAGAAGTTGAACTGTAAAATCTGACGAGTCACTTTAATGGGAACCTGTCAACAACTTTTTCATAAAAACAGGTATTGGCATGTTCCCATAGAGTCCCAATAGCACAAGGACACCCTTATTTTAGTTTAAAAAAAAACCTCTACTCGCAAGCTTATAAAATTAACTACTTGATATTCAGGAAGACAAGTCGGACAGGGCATGGCCTCCACGGCTGACGGCCACGGCTGACCACCTTGAGCTGGCCGAATTTAACTGCACAGCATGGCCAAACCGTGAGAGTGAAGCCATGCATGCGCAGTGAGTGGGCGGAGGACATGAACCGGCTCCGACGCTCACTGTGCAACAAGAGGGAGTGTGTGGCGTGAGAATTCGGCCAGATGACTTTACTCAAGGAGGTGTAGTCTTACTCTGAGAGGACAAGAGGGACTTCTTGGCTATGGAGGCCACATCCTGTCAGGCTCCCTGCAATGTCTGCCTGGATACCAAGCAGAGAAACAAAGTTAATTTTATCAGCTTGTGAGGAGATTATTTTTTTTTTAAGCAAAAAGAAGGGTGTCCTCGCGCTATTAGGGCCCTAAGGGAACCAGTCAATACCAGTTTAAAAAAAAAAAAAAAAAAAAAAAAAAAAAAAAAAAAGGTGATTTAAGGTTCGCTTAGATTGATACTTAATAAAAAAAATCTTTATAAATGCAATATCACTGTGCAATGACATACTTTTCTTTACTTCTATCAACATGTAACACAAATCACCTGAAATGATATTTAGGGGAGTTACATTATGTGTTGGTAGAGGTAAAGAGATCGTCTACTTATAATTGTAAAAAAATTCTTTACCATTCCATCTGGTGCCTTATTTTTAGTCTACCCTAGAACTCTACATTTCAGCAACAGAACACTTTGTACTTCATTACATCCCCAGTAATGGGTCAGCCATGTGCACTTGTATACTTACTCTGGATCTGAATGATTTTCTCCATGGAGCTGACTGCATTAGAGTTTGGTCTCTGCTGTAACACAGACTCAGGTAGCGGCTCCAACTAATATACAAGTAGAAGGGAGGATTATTATAGTGCTCATCATCCATATATAATCACAAGCCATCAGTGTTGCATTATTTTAATCCCATATCACGCATTTAAAATATTCTATACTATTGCAATTTAGACGTATGCCCTAACTCTTAGGAATACAGTTCTGCTGAGCTATAGAAGACAATAACAGATGTGCATAAAGTTCACATAAGTCCCTCATAGATGAAATTACTTTGTGTGTCTATTTCCTAAACA
This sequence comes from Engystomops pustulosus, assembly GCF_040894005.1. Lineage (NCBI taxonomy): Eukaryota > Metazoa > Chordata > Amphibia > Anura > Leptodactylidae > Engystomops > Engystomops pustulosus. Next base: position 82,062,751 of record NC_092418.1, read on the forward strand.
CATAACTCATCAGAGCCATCATGCACTCCAAGATGAAATGTTGCAGCAGGCGTTGGTGGCATAGTGGTGAGCATAGCTGCCTTCCAAGATGAAATGTTGCACTGTACAGTGATGTGATTTGGAATTGTAGGACACAATATTGAATATAATTATTTAATATACCGTAATAAATGCACTCAGCCAAGGCAAAGTTTCCCAGGCCAAAAAATTACTTTTTATATAGATGCCTCATAGACATTCAATTATCTCCCAGCAGGTGGCGCTGCATCGATAGATTATCTGACTAAAGTTTTTAGATATTAATTTGTAACAAATACAAGTACATGATGGCTAAACCTATTATACAGTGTATGCAGGTGTATTACAGATATTAATATCAGATAGGGGTATAACACTGGACTCCAACCCATGTTGCACAAGCTGTGTGATATAGCAAACAGTGGTCGGGCCCTGTGCAGCTCCATTCCCTATATAGCAGTGATGGCGAACCTTTTAGAGACTGAGTGCCCAAACTACAACCGAAATCCATGTATTTACCGTGAAGCGCCAACATGAAATTTTAAGCAGTAACTTATTGCTACCTGTTCCTCCACATCTTTCAATTGTATTGGCGGTCTGAGGCCACCAGTTAAAAGAAGGAGGGCAAATTAAAATTATCATTGTAGCTTCTCTCCAGGGTCTCTTTGTAAAGGAACAATGGTCGGGTCCAACATGATGACCTCCAAAGATAATGCAGTTCTGTCTAAACCTTCTAGCTTTTCCCGCAGTTCCAAACAGCCAACAAAGTGTTGAAAAGCACTGAGAGCAGCATCTCTTAATTTTCCTGGGACTGCAGGCAGATTGGAAGTGTTTGGTGAACTCTGTCCTAGGGTGATGGCCTGAGTGCCCATAGAAAGAGCTCTGAGTGCCACCTCTGGCACCCGTGCCATAGGTTCGCCATCACGGCTATATAGTGACCAAGCCAAGTCACTGCAGCCCAGGGCCCTGTCACTCAAGGCCAAGATCTAAACCACTTTAATGGACAACCTGTTAACAGCAGTTGTAGTAGCAGTTCTTCAAAGAGGTGTAATCTATAAAACAATAGTAAACTATCAAGACTTTGGTTTCTAGTTTATACTGCAAAATCTCCTGGACATGTTTATGGCCAACAAGCAGGGATCAGTTATTATTCCTCTTACCTCATTTCCAAGTAAAGCAGACACACAGGCTTCAGAGGCATCACAGATGGCTGTCAGATCATGGCCCCCCTCTAAGGCAAGGATAACACGACCTCCAGCCAAAGCCATAAGCTGTTTGGTAAGATATCCAAAACCTTATTGGGAAAAAAAGTTTTTCAATGTAAAAACAGCAGCAACAGCAACAACAAGACTCATTTGTGAATCTATCGCTCGCTATTAGAGTATTATTTTAAAACAAAGCCAAAAAGCAAGTGGGAATATAACTTTAAAGGGAACATATTACATCAGTGTCTATCCATCTGAAAAGGCAGAAAAAAACAAAGTTTATGTTTCAACTCTATATAGTGTATATGAAACTTTATGTGCACCAACCAAAAAGGAAATCTATCATCAAAATCAAACATGGTAAACCAAAGCAACCTTACTCATAGATCCAGGCACTTTAATGATCATGGCCAGAGGTCGCGCTAACATATTTCTAGAAGGGTAATAATACTCCTCTTACTATTTTTGAGGAGTATTTTTAGCCGGGAAGGAGTATGAAATTTGCAGTAATACATGTATATAACTCATGGCTATATATAATGTTGATAGACGCTAATTACGGTATATAAGAAAATCATATGTCAGTATCTTCTGTGTTTTTTTTTTAAGGTTTTTTATTAATTGAATTTGCGTCTGTCATTTTTTTTACATGTTTTTACTGTTTATGCAGTCCTGTTTCACATACACCTCATGCCACCTCAGCACTCGCCAGACACGCAGTCCCACGTAACACACACCTGCCACCTCAGCACTCGCCAGACACGCAGTCCCACGTAACATATACCTCATGCCACCTCAGCACCAGACATGCAGTCCCATGTAACATACACCTGCCACCTCAGCACCCGCCAGACACGCAGTCCCACGTAACATACACCTGCCACCTCAGCACCCGCCAGACACGCAGTCCCACGTAACACACACCTGCCAGCTCAGCACCCACCAGACACGCAGTCCCACGTAACATATACCTCATGCCACCTCAGCACTCGCCAGACACGCAGTCCCAAGTAACATATACCTCATGCCACCTAAGCACCAGACATGCAGTCCCACGTAACACACACCTGCCACCTCAGCACCCACCAGACACGCAGTCCCACGTAACATATACCTCATGCCACCTCAGCACCAGACATGCAGTCCCACGTAACACACACCTGCCACCTCAGCACCCGCCAGACACGCAGTCCCACGTAACACACACCTGCCACCTCAGCACCCGCCAGACACGCAGTCCCACGTAACATATACCTCATGCCACCTCAGCACCAGACATGCAGTCCCATGTAACATACACCTGCCACCTCAGCACCCGCCAGACACGCAGTCCCACGTAACATACACCTGCCACCTCAGCACCCGCCAGACACGCAGTCCCACGTAACACACACCTGCCAGCTCAGCACCCACCAGACACGCAGTCCCACGTAACATATACCTCATGCCACCTCAGCACTCGCCAGACACGCAGTCCCAAGTAACATATACCTCATGCCACCTTAGCACCAGACATGCAGTCCCACGTAACACACACCTGCCACCTCAGCACCCACCAGACACGCAGTCCCACGTAACATATACCTCATGCCACCTCAGCACCAGACATGCAGTCCCACGTAACACACACCTGCCACCTCAGCACGCACCAGACACGCAGTCCTACGTAACATAAACCTCATGCCACCTCAGCACCCGCCAGACACGCAGTCCCACGTAACACACACCTGCCACCTCAGCACCCGCCAGACACGCAGTCCTGTGTAAAATACACCTCATGCCAACTCAGCACCTGCAAGACATGCAGTCCCATGTAACATACAGGTCTTCCCTGACCATATCACATCCACTCCTGTCAAGCCCCCTCACCTCCATACACATGTATGCACACAGTACCTGAACACGTTCTACTTGCAGCAGCCATTACAGCTCTACTTCCTGTGAGGAGACTGCGTAGTAGGCCACGCCCCTTTCCCGGAGGCTCCGCCCCTCCCGTGACATCACGGCTACCCGGAGCAGCTCCATTCTAGAGGCTACCAGCGCTGTAGTGTGTGCAGAGCCCGCGCGCTGCCATTGTAATGTCCTGCACACCATTGCTGTGCGCTCCGGACCGCTCAGCCACACACTACAGGGGATAGTTGCCAAGCGTACTTTTACGCTTGGCAATTATTCTGGGGAGTAATGGCGCCTCATGCGTCCATGACGCTTGGTGAGGCGTTAATGCGATCTCTGATCATGGCCTTCTTCATTCTAAAATCTGGGGTTCTTGCCAGAGCCTCTCCGTGCTGTAGCTTCACAGGCTGTTACACTTCCTCATTCACATAGTGTGGTGAAACTTCCTCTGCTGCTGCGAGATTACTTTAGGATGAGAGAGGGTAGAAGCGCTGAGGTAGCAGGGGGGAGACCGGGGAACAGTCCCTGGTAACACTCCTAGTGCTCTTCTTGCTCATTAGCATAATTTTTAAAGATGGTTTCAGAAAGGAGGTGGCCATGGATAACAAATATAAGAAGATTACCATGTCACGGTGCCTGGATCTATGAGTAAGTGCCCCTGGTTGCATCATGCTTGATGTTGACTGTAGATTTCCTTTAAAGTTACCAACTTACATTTGGCAGAGACCATGTACCCTCCCAGTGGGGATGGATGTCCTTCTACAGCATCAAATCCTGCAGACACCAAGACAACTTCTGGGGCAAACTCTTTGGCTATTGGCAGCACCACAGCCCTGAGCAAAAAAACAAAAAATTCAACAAATGTCATATCAAAAATGTATTCACAACACACAAATGATATAAACGCTATATAAATGACATTGCAACAATCATAGAAGTCCAAATACAGGTACAATGTAAAACCTAAGACTTTGAGTAAGCATAAGCGTCACAGACAACTAGGAATCACAAATCGGACAGATTTCAGTCGGTCCATGTGATACATGATTTAAGGAGTCACCTCTTCCTGCAAAACTGCAACACCAAACTGTAATACAACTGGAAGCAGGGGCTCCTTGCATCACATATCACTTTGATGCCCAGAGTCCTGACCTCTGCACTGTGATCTGTTCACAAGATCGGCCCAGCTCACAGTCCATGGCTCCTAGCTGTGAGTCACAAGCTACACTCTGTAGCATCTATAACATTTGGAGTATAAACTGACGCAAGTCTGGATTTGCCGTATGTGGGTATGCCTTATCTTACCTGAAAGCAGCCAAGTAATCAGCATCACCCATGGGTGGGTTTAAGCCTCCAGTAAAAGCCACATTCACATTGAACCCCAACCCAGCCCCGGTGCCGACCTGGAAACAAAAAGGCAAAAAACTGATTAATAAAATAGCAAACTAATTGGTTCATACTACCTTAAAATAAAGTGAGGTGGTCCAGTGCATCTTGTGTAGGCAGCAATCCTGAGGGAGCTATGAGGGGGCGTCTGCCAGCCCCCATACACATTAGGTCAGTGATGGCGAACCTTTTAGAGACCGAGTGCCCAAACCCCAAACCAAAGTCCATGTAATCATCCCAAAGTGCCAACATGTCTATTTAGCCTAAAATCACACCATACCACTCTATAAGGGACATATAATACTGCTACATGATGACCATTACCAGTACAACAAGATAAATACCACCATACTGATAATGAACAGACCACCATAGAAAGACCAACATCAGCAATTATATCACAAAGCAGGAGCAAATACAGCGGGGAACACTACCCCCATCCAGAGAGGAACACTACCCCCATCCAGCGTGGAACACTACCCCCATCCAGCGAGGAACACTACCCCCATCCAGCGAGGAACACTACCCCCATCCAGCGAGGAACACTACCCCCATCCAGCGAGGAACACTACCCCCATCCAGCGAGGAACACTACCCCCATCCAGCGAGGAACACTACCCCCATCCAGCGAGGAACACTACCCCCATCCAGCGAGGAACACTACCCCCATCCAGCGAGGAACACTACCCCCATCCAGTGAGGAACACTACCCCCATCCAGTGAGGAACACTACCCCCATCCAGAGAGGGACACTACCCCCATCCAGAGAGGGACACTACCCCCATCCAGAGAGGAACACTACCCCCATCCAGAGAGGGACACTACCCCCATCCAGAGAGGAACACTACCCCCATCCAGAGAGGAACACTACCCCCATCCAGTGAGGAACACTACCCCCATCCAGTGAGGAACACTACCCCCATCCAGAGAGGAACACTACCCCCATCCAGAGAGGAACACTACCCCCATCCAGAGAGGAACACTACCCCCATCCAGAGAGGAACACTACCCCCATCCAGAGAGGAACACTACCCCCATCCAGTGAGGAACACTACCCCCATCCAGTGAGGAACACTACCCCCATCCAGTGAGGAACACTACCCCCATCCAGAGAGGAGCACTACCCCCATCCAGTGAGGAGCACTACCCCCATCCAGTGAGGAGCACTACCCCCATCCAGTGAGGAGCACTACCCCCATCCAGTGAGGAGCACTACCCCCATCCAGTGAGGAGCACTACCCCCATCCAGTGAGGAGCACTACCCCCACCCAGTGAGGAGCACTACCCCCATCCAGTGAGGAGCACTACCCCCATCCAGTGAGGAGCACTACCCCCATCCAGTGAGGAACACTACCCCCATCCAGAGAGGATCACTACCCCCATCCAGGGGCAATATGAAGGATTGTTGAATTCGGCAGGGGGTGTGTAGGGTAATGTGTATGTTGTGTGGTGGAGGGTGGGTGCACTGAACAGCAAATCTACATGGAATCAGGCAGGTGAATTTACCATCAAATCACCACATGACACATGTCTGTGGCCACACACACATACATATATACATATATATACTGCCCTTGGTCTGGAGCTCTGGGCACCTGTGCCATGCTGTCAGTGAGGGCAGTGTAGTGCACCCCAGGGTCACTGGCAGCATGGCACAGTGACAGGAGCACTGGACCAGGGGCAGTATACATGTGGCCACAGACATGTGTCATACAGGGCAGTTTGGGACACTAAACAATAAGCACCTACAGTTGTTCAGTGTCCCAAAGCTGCCTGCCTGCTGCCTGTGTAATACACACAGAGCAGCTCCTGCCCTCCTGCTGCACTTCTGTACTCACTGTGCACCGGCTGCGTGCTCCGGCAGTTCTCTCTCTTCTCCTCATGTTCCCGGGCTGAAGGGGGAGGGGGAGGGGGGGGAGGGGCGGGCACAGACCTGCTGCTGTGTCTCTAGGCAGCATTAATGAGCACAGAGCAGGTCTGATGCAGCCGTCAGTGAAAGAGATCACTGGAGCTCTCGGCGATCGGCAGCTTTTCCTGCCTGCCGGGAGTTCTAATGATTTATATATGGACAGCAGGGGAGATGGTCCGCGTGCCCACAGAGAGGGCTCGGCGTGCCCTCTCTGGCACGCGTGCCATAGGTTCGCCACCACTGCATTAGGTCATCAGCAAATCCAAGAAACAAGTAAGGGTCATGCCACACATGCCGTTTTCAGTCCGTTTAAAAATGCATCCGTTTTTTGTCTGTTTTTCCCAATTATGTTAATAGATAAACAGGTTGCAAGCAGCCAAATGCATGGTAAATGGTCAAAAACCGATGCATTTTCAAAAACGAATGCGTTTTTTAAATGGACTGAAAATGCATGCTTAAAAATTATGCAGTTTTTGAAGCCAGGTGTGGATCATCATTGATAAGAGTTATTCCTCCTATATTTTCACGCCACTCCTTGTTTGGACATCAAAAACTGCATCTAAAAAACTGTGTGAACGCACCCCGAGGACGCACCCTCAGACTACCCTTTAAACCACAACTTTCATAACAACTTTGAAGCAGGAACATCTTGGAACCAAGCTATGGAACCAAACGCCCACAATAATTTGAAGGAGATTACATGTATTCACTAAAAACAAGACATTATAAGGTGGCAAAAGGTTCTTCTTAAGGGAGTTGTCCACTTTCAGCAAATAACGGATATTGTTTGTGTGATGAAAAGTTATAAAACTTTCCAATATACTTCCTGTATCAACTTCTCACAGATTTCTGTATCTCCTCTTGCTGCCAATTCTATAGGAAGCTTCATTTTTACTTTGTGTGGATAAAAATCAGCCCTTGGTCATGTGATGTCACACAGGTGCTTGGCTAGTTATAACCCTAGTCATGTGATGTCACACAGGTGCTTGGCTAGTTATAACCCTAGTCATGTGATGTCACACAGGTGCTTGACTAGTTATAACCCTAGTCATGTGATGTCACACAGGTGCTTGGCTAGTTATAACCCTAGTCATGTGATGTCACACAGGTACACGGCTCGTTATAACCCTAGTCATGTGATGTCACACAGGTGCTTGGCTAGTTATAACCCTAGTCATGTGATGTCACACAGGTGCTTGGCTAGTTATAACCCTAGTCATGTGATGTCACACAGGTACACGGCTCGTTATAACCCTAGTCATGTGATGTCACACAGGTGCACGGCTCGTTATAACCCTAGTCATGTGATGTCACACAGGTGCACGGCTCGTTATAACCCTAGTCATGTGATGTCACACAGGTGCACGGCTCGTTATAACCCTAGTCATGTGATGTCACACAGGTGCACGGCTCGTTATAACCCTAGTCATGTGATGTCACACAGGTGCACGGCTCGTTATAACCCTAGTCATGTGATGTCACACAGGTGCACGGCTAGTTATAACCCTAGTCATGTGATTTCACACAGGTGCTTGGCTAGTTATAACCCTAGTCATGTGATGTCACAAAGGTGCTTGGCTAGTTATAACCCTAGTCATGTGATGTCACACAGGTACACGGCTCGTTATAACCCTAGTCATGTGATGTCACACAGGTACACGGCTCGTTATAACCCTAGTCATGTGATGTCACACAGGTGCTTGGCTAGTTATAACCCTAGTCATGTGATGTCACACAGGTGCTTGGCTAGTTATAACCCTAGTCATGTGATGTCACACAGGTGCTTGGCTAGTTATAACCCTAGTCATGTGATGTCACACAGGTGCTTGGCTAGTTATAACCCTAGTCATGTGATGTCACACAGGTGCTTGGCTAGTTATAACCCTAGTCATGTGATGTCACACAGGTGCTTGGCTAGTTATAACCCTAGTCATGTGATGTCACACAGGTGCTTGGCTAGTTATAACCCTAGTCATGTGATGTCACACAGGTGCTTGGCTAGTTATAACCCTAGTCATGTGATGTCACACAGGTGCTTGGCTCGTTACAACCCTAGTCATGTGATGTCACATACAGGTTCACAACCTGTTAGTGCCCAGGAGAGAACTGTGAGACATAAAGAGTCATGCACCCATGTGACATATGACAAGGAATACAAGGAGCCATGCACCCATGTGACATATGACAAGGAATACAAGGAGCCATGCACCCATGTGATATATGACAAGGAATACAAGGAGCCATGCGCACCCGTGTGACATCAGATGATAAGGGACTGGTTTTATCCAAAGGAAGTAAACAATGAAGTTTCCTATACAATGACAGCAAGCAGAGATCTAGAAAACAGAGGAATTGATGCAGAAAGTATATTGGAAAATGGTATAACTTTTTATTACTTAAACAATATTAATTATTTGCTGAAAGTGGACAATCCCTTTAAGTTGCATTTAGATATAACTGTCAATGTAACCAAACACAACCTTGTCAGAATATCCTTTCTATATTTTTCACACTCCGAATTAAAAGCGATTAAAATTAACTGTGCAAAATAAACTAAATACACATTCCCTCATACATTTACGTCAATATGAACATTACTATATACTCCACACTCGCAGCTTAATAGGTTTTGCCTTTTAAAATAAATAACACCTGCTCAGAGTACAAATTCTCCAGAAACGCCAGAAATGGTAATTTAACCTTTAGTGGTAGTAATGACATGTCATTTATGAAATACGGCCTTTAAAGCCAAGAATAATGTCCCCGATGCAACCAGCAGGGAACAAAACAAAAAGCCATAATGCATAATGTGGGTGTCTACAAATCAATATAGGAACAAAACTACATAAAAAGGCATAACTAAAAGTTAAACTTGACACAGCAGGGAACAGCTGTGAAATGCACAACATAAAATACTCAATGTGTAAATAATGTGAATTGGTGTTCTGTATGGCTTTTATAAAAAAAAAATGTATTACATTGTACAAAATGGCGTTAAAGGGAAATGGTCACCGGTTTTTAACCCACTAAACTACCAAAACTTCTCAAGTAGGGTATTGAATATCATTTCTGAAATGCTATCTCGTGTGAAATTTTGCCATTTTCCTATAAAAGAAATATCCTACAAAGTCATGTGAAAATAAGCAGAGAAGGGTCATATTTGCCCGAGGGGAGTCAAGTTTAGAGGCTGCAGGGGAGTGTCACTTCAAAAGTCCCTATCTTGTTCTAGAAAAATGATTTCAGCATCACATTAAGAAAGGAATTTCATATTTCAGATCACACCAGGCTTATGGTTCAGTGACCAACAGAACTAAAGATATAGGTATTAAAAAAAAAAAATTGGGAATTGGATTTGTTTTCTGGAAAGCGCATTTCCAAGTAAGTCTTTAATGGTTTGGATTTCCAATACTGTAGATTGCAGAACTACGGTACAAGAGAAGTTAGAGGCGTCTGTAGTGACGCCAACCCTGCAGCCTCTAAACTTGACTCCTCTAAGGCTAAATATTTCTCTTCTCTGTTCATGACATGACTTTGGAGATTTTTTTTTTGTATATGTAAACAGATAAGATTTCACCTAAAAGAGGGAAGTCAAGAAAGGACATTTTCTACCCTACATGAGGAAGCTGCTAGTTTATTGGGATAAGATCTGGTGACATGAACCCTTTTATGATCTCGACTTTTACCGGATAAATCCTAACTCTTGACACATCTGATGCCTATGGAAGTGTAGCTGCGTGTAAAGAATAGGCTTTGTTTTACTTTACCTTTTATCTTAGAGACTTTTTAAGGTCCATATTACTACAGTTTTGTGCAAGTTGATAAACAAGGGACACAAACCTCATCAGGTGCCCCGCTGCCTGGAAAGAAGTTGCCGTCATCATAGCGATGGATTGATATGTAGAGGACATTAGGGTCTGCGTAGAAAGCCTGCTGGGTACCATTACCATGATGCACATCCTACAACATATAATCAATAGTGTAACCAAAAGTAACAACTTTTTATAATTTTTCTTAATTCTTAATGCTCTTCCAACTTCATATATTTAGAAGACACTCACCCAATCCACTATCAATGTTTTCCCAACATTAAACCTCTGCTGTAAAAGTTTTGCCGTAATTGCCACAGAATTGAAGTAGCAAAATCCCCTATAAAGGCAAGAGATATTATTAGAGAAAATCTGGCAATAAGTATTACCCTCTAACCCCTTGAAGATGCAAATCCCCGGCCAGAACTTACATTGGTGTGCTCTCCTCTGCATGGTGACCTGGAGGCCTGACCACAGCAAAGCCGTTCTACAACAAAGAAGAGAGGACTGTCATATTCACACAGCACCGAAGAACCTCTATGGGGGTTCATACAAGATATGCATACACTATCTAATCTGCATGATGCTGTATTTGTATAGGATTTCTTACTCATTACTCCAGTCGGTAAAATCTGTGACAAAATCAACATATTGGAGATTTAAAATCCACACAAGTAAATTCCCTTGTACCGTTTTTTTCGGACTAAAAGGCGCACAATCAATAAATGCCTTCTAAAACATCTAGGTTCAAATATAAGGCACACCGAATTATAAGGCACACCTTATTATAAGGCTGAATGACCAGCAGGTGGCAGACCTGTGCATTGTTCAAGGCAGCTGTTGTCTGCAAGTATGGTTCATATATAAGGCGCACTGGACTACAAGGCACACCTTTGATTTCTGAGAAAAATCAATGGATCTTTTGTGCACCTTATAGTCCAAAAAATACAGTAATGTAATTATCTCCCACTGTCTGTAGGTAAAATCCTATCCGCTATGTAACTACTGTAATATGCTGCAAATCAGCATATAATGACACTGTGGGGACAGAAGTTACAGTTTTACTCATTTGTCAAAAACGTCTTTTATATTACAATGGAATTCTGTTCCTTGGCAGAAATCTGAGGGTCAGCCACAAATTCTTCTAAGAACGTGCTAGGTGATTGGCTACAAGTAGTTTATTAGAGATAAGGATAAAGCCATTCATCACAGTTTCCCCACCATGAAAGGACACATCAGTCCTATGTTACAGAACCAGTTAGAGGAATTTATAATAATGACCTATTTTCAGGATAGATCATCAATTGATTTTATGGGGGGTGGACCACCAGCGCTTGCACCAAGGCACCTGTACAATGTGGCATGAACACAGAGCCAGGAGCAGTTTGCATGTTCTGTACACTGGCCAGAAATGTAAATTGTAGCCCTCACGATCATATAGTTCAATAGAAATCGCGGCTGCAATTTTGTGGCTCCATGCCAACTGATTGGGGGGAGGGGGCGAAATGGGACACTAAACCACACATATGGACCTGTTTTAGTGTCCTACTGTATATGAGCACTGCCTGAGACCGCATTAAAAAAATGAACACAATTATATTCATCTCAGTCTGGAGCTCTCGAGGTTTGTGTGATGCAGCAAGTGTAAGTACCCGCCAGCATTACATGTGCACCATTGCCATGGTGTTATGTTAGCTTCACTGAAGACTCTCCAGAGGCGGCGCTGGTGCCAAGAGCTTCAGATGGGAGTCCGAATTGCCTTCTCGGACTTACATCTAAGCAAGTATAAACTACCTGACAGTAGCATTTACATTAATAAAACTAACCTTCAACTCTCCAGCCACCACTTTTGAAGCAAGTTCCACTACACATCCCACAGCAAGTCTAGCAGCCCCAGAGGAGTGGACCTCATTCCAAATTGTATCACTGTCAACCTAAAAACACAAAAAGGTATTGGAACATCCATTCTATCAAATAAAAAGTGAAAGGGGGCTAACAACGGTCAAACTATGAAAGCTGTAGCTAGTTATATCAAAATTAGGGTCACAGAAGAAGCACTATTATCCAGTAAGTGCCCGCACACTACTAAGATGAGGACTAAAAGCTGTTCTGAAATAAACACTCACCCCAACCCCTCCACATGGTAGACGGACGAACATGGAGGTCAAAGATCCTGCACGAGGAAAGGGAATGGTTAGTGGAGAACGGTTAGTGGCTCATCACCAGGAGAAGAATATCATATCAACAATGGCAAAAAAAAAACCCTGCACAAACTAAACTCCACATAGCATAGGTGCAGTAATTTTAGATAATACATACAACAACAGAGGGTAGAATGAACAGTATACGGCATGGTCAACATTCAATAGGCATACAAATGAGAAACCAACACGGGTACATCAGCATATAAAAATCACATCAACATTTACCCTCCAGCTTCTGTCGATTCAAGGGGTTGGTGCCATAGAGCAGAGAGTGCGCCTCTGAGTGGACAGTCTGCAGTTCTTCCAAAGTGGCTTTTCTGCCCCGTATACACTATGTGTAAAAATGAATGCAGACAGAAATAAAGCAAAAAGATAAGGTACCTGAGGTATAGACGTATAACTAGAAAACGTCTTACCTCACACATGTTCCGGAGACCGGTCTCTTGGAGCCTTGACCATATGCTTTGTATACGTCCAGCATGCTCGGGGTGGCTATTTGTGTTTCCACAGATGCAATGATGTTTAAGCATCAACGTGTCATAGACAAGGCCTGCGCAAAACATCACAAATAGTTAAGCTTGGCTCTCAATATAGTAGAAAGTGAAAAGGGCTCTTCAGTACAGTTAAAGGGGTTGTCTAAAGAGTTCATAATTCGTGTCTAATGGAGCCCAAAAGGGATTAGAGTTTAGGTGTACTCCATGAACATTTGTATCACTTCCAGGATGGCTTCTAGGACAGATGTCCCACTGAGTTCACCGAGCATGGTTTAACATATTCACATTCGCTCCATTTAGCATAAGACTCAATCCACACAGTTTTAATGTAAAGTTTTTAAGCGGATTTGTCCATTTAGTGTTGCGTTTATTGTGCGTTTAATGTGGATTTTCCACACCCATTTTACTTGTTTTGATATGACATTAGAAGCAAAAATCTGTAACAAGTTGTGGATTTGATGAAGATTTTCACTCTTCCATCGATTTCAATGTAAAAAAAAAAATGCATGAAAAAAATCTGTGAGGGTGCACAAGAAAAGTGCAGTGATCATTATTTTATTTTCTGAACAATTTTCGTGCAGGAAAAAAAAAAATACTCGTCTTTATTACTTATTCCAAATCACTTTAATGCTACTGTATTACAATGTGGATTTTCTGCACCAAAATCAGCATGGAATCCCAATATGTGCACATATCCTACGGGATTTTCAGTTCCTTATTTTTACAATAGCTGGGGTCCTAGCCATCATTTTCCTATTAAATCACTCTTATTCCCTATCTTTTGGATAAAGGATAAGTATCTATTATGACACCCTATAGGGCAGTGATGGCGAACTTTTTAGAGGCCAAGTGCCCAAACTACAACAAAGACCCACTTATTTATCGCAAAGTGCCAACACAGAAATTTAATTTGTGATTTATACTCCCTTCTCTGCCACAGTTTTCATTGATACCAGCTCCTGAGGACACCAATAAAGCAGAAAATAGTCCCAGGTAGCGCTGTCACTTTAAAATATCTCTGTGCACAGCAAGTCCTGGGCTGTCTGGGACTGCAGGAAGATACCTGGAGTCATCTCTGGTGATGGCCTGAGTGCCCACAGAAAGGGCTCCGAGTGCCACCTCCGGCACCAGTGCCATAGGTTAGCCACCACTGCTATAGGGAATATTTATCAGGGAATCTATGCCAAAAGACTGCAATGATTATCCCTTTCACTCCATCTCCACACCAAGGGCACATGGAGTGGTGTGAAGGGGGGTGCTACTGTCGGCAGAGTTCCTACCCAGCCCCTGCCGGCTCACTGCACCCACCAATATTTCACAGTCCTGAAGTATCCTGAACCTGTCAAAGCTGACAACATTAGCAACATGCATTTATTAACCATGCAAAAGTATAATCTTCTAGTAGATCTCAGTAGTGACAGTGACCACGAACCTGTGGTGAATCGTGGTTTGGTGGGTGTTTCTTGAACAGACATGGGAAATGAGGCAGAGGCAGGAGAAGACTGAGCCCTTGAGAGTGGTCTGTGTCCACCAAAATGTACCACCACACCAGCGGCCTCCATGGAGGCTTGATAGTTCCTCAGTTGATGTATACGCTGCTGCTCCAATAAAAGTGTTTGCTGCAAAGTCAAGAGAATGGCAAATTTCTATTAGCTACTGTAAACCTTTAACTATATATGACAAATCCCACAATAGTTAGATCACATGCCTGTCTGAAGAGAAGGTCTTGCTCAGCCTGAAGTTTACTCTGCTCCAGCTCCTGCGGGCCGGCTTCATCTTCGCTTTCCTCTCTTTCCTGCTTCACCCGGACAACGCTTCCAATGCTCTGCTCCTTATGATCGTGCTCTATATCCTCAAGTATAGATTGATGCTCACGCAGTTCCTCTTCGGTTTCCTCTGGGTGGCTTTCATGTTGTCTTGAAACTTCATTGACTTTAGGAATCATCTAAAACAATTTAGGAAATGAGAACTTAAAACTGCCACCAGGTGCAGTAAAGCTGTCACTAAGACAAGAATACTGGCATTATAACAAACAAAATGGTGAAGAAGAAGATAACCATAACGAAGAAAAGAAGTTCACAATGGATAAAACAGAAAAAATCCCAAGCAGTAGGAGAGAACATAGATAAACAAGAACATGGACGTTCTGGAAGGAGAATAGCAGGAGGAGGATTTAGAAGTATTGTCCTGATTCAGATGATGAATGGATAGAAAATAAAAAGTTTCATTCTAAAATCTACATTAGAAATAAATTTTCTTTCCTAATTGTATTGCTCTTGGCTGATTCGGTATGTAAAAATCTATGGATCGGTGAAGATTCAAAGGTAGGACTTCCAACTTCCAAGTGTAGACTCAGCACTCCCACTGACATGAGTGGAGAGTGGCTGTATACATACAGCTGGGATGCCAGAGGCGAGACACGCACCTATCATGTATTTATGCCATATCCTGTAGATACTACTGAAGATTGGAAAAACCCTTTGACAACTGAAATCCCCATAACGGCTACTCTATTATTAATGCATGGGAGTTATGAATAACCTGACACTTAAAGAGAACCTGTCAACAGGTTTTACCCCACTAAACTACCAGCACCCGAAAGGAGGGAATGAAATGTCCCTTCTAGAATCCCCTCTTATGTCAAAATCTTAACCGTTTACCTATAGGGAAAAAAACTCCCCCAAAGTCAGGCAAACATGACTCTTCTCACCACATTTTCACATGCAAAGTTAATGTCACTTCAGAAGCTTTTATCTTTTGTTCTATAGCACCTAGAAAACATGCTTTTTTGTGTTATGTTAAAACATTTTTTAATGTGTTGCACAGTCAGCCATTAGGAGCTCACAACGGCTTAGGACCGGTCCACGCAAAGTCCCACAATTAAAACACAAAAATAGAGATAAGAGAAAAATTCTAAACATTTTTTTACTCCGACCGGAGCTCCAAAAGTCTCAACTCGTTCCTTACAATCCGTTGTGTATAGAAGATCCTTTATTCATTAGATGGTTAGCCATAACAAAACCTTGCACTTTTCCACAGATCCTCCAACAAGAATAGGTCACCATTCTGACCACCACCATCACGTTTTTTTTTACTCCTTCTTTATTGCCATTTTTCTTGTAGCAGATCACTAGAAGAAACACGCGTGTGGATATCGTAGTATGTTCCATACACTTACAATTTATTAGAATAAAACATACTCACAAAGTATCAATAAAAAAATGAGTATATCAAATTAAAGCAGTATCAAATTCTAATAAATTTTAAGTGTATGGAACATACTACGCTATCCCCACGCGTGTGAGGAGTAAAAACCGCAAAGGTGGTGGTCTAAATGGTGACCTATTCTTGTCGGAGGATCTGTGGTAAAGTGCGTGGTTTTGTGAAGGATAACCAAGTAATGAATAAAGGATCTGCTATACACAAAGGATTGTAAGGAACGAGTTGAAACTTTTGGAGCTCCAGCAAGAGTAAAATATATTTTATAATTTTTCTCTTTTCTCATGTTATATTAAAGATAAGAATCTCTAATGGCTGTGTGAGATACAGAACCATAGATACCTGCTGCTAAAGACATAGCAGGAAATACTAGCACAAAAACGATCCAATTCCTGCCTATTATTATTTAAATTCCATTAATATTATTCATTCCTTTATTTATTTAGGGCACACGGATTACGCAGCGCTGCACAGAGATTGTCAGATCAGTCCCTGTCCCCAATGGAACTCACAATCTAATCAACCCACCAGTATGTTTTGGAGTGTGGGAGGAAACTGGAGGATCTGGAGGAAACCCACCCAATCACTATGTCCAGTTCTCACAGAACCATGTAATCTGAAAGATGAGATTCTTATCTTTAATACAACACAAAAAACATGTCTCTACTATAGAGCCAAAGATGGGGGCTTCTGAACTTACACTACCCTTGAAACTTGACTCATCTCATGTAAAAAGGTGAGTCAAAGTCATATTTGCTTGACTTCAGGGGGGATTTTATTCCTGACTTGTGGCGAATGGAGGATAAGGGGGATAAATCTGATGAAAGGATTCCCTTTAAGCTCTGTCTAATCAGTCCTGACACTAAGATGTAGTAAGAAGTACTGATCCTTATTTCATAATTTTCTATGAGCACTTACAGAAGAACGGCAAGAAGTTTCAGAACTTTCATTTAAGTGTAATAAAACTACTCCCTTAGACAAATCAGGTTTCTCTTCATTAGTAAATGTAGGAATATTCAGTCAGTTTCAGAGACCAGGAGTGTAAGAGATGGCTCCTGGGTATGCACATAAAAAGTTGGGCACACACCTTGTTGAGGTGTAGTTGCTGCTGCTGTTGGAATTGCTGTTTGTGCTTCTCGAGGAACTGCTGGTGCTGCTGCTGGATGACCAAGTGCTGCAGAGCGTGAGAGTTTTGAGGCAGCGGCGCGGACTGTGTACGGCCCAATGGGCGGTGATGACGTAACTTGTGGATAGTGGGGGAGACACGATCAGTGGACACTAAAGATTGAGAGTGGAGAGGGAGTGCACCCAACCCTGAAAACAATAAAACATGTCTGCTACAGCTGCTGGTGTGGATTTCTAAGTATATGACTAGGATATAGAGATGTGCTCACCTGTAACTAATGGGCTCTGTGCATTAGGCTGCTCAAGAAGGACCATATGCTGCAGAAGGGAGTTATGGGAGCTCGCTGCGTCAGCACCAAGGTATGGAGTAAGGTGAGCAGCAGGAAATAAGGAGAGTCGCTGTTGGATAGTAGGCAGGGAAAGGCGCTCGGATTCTTGTCCAGATCCACCCTAATAATACAGTGATTGGTTAGCCATTTATTTTAGCAATAAATATAGAACAACATGTACTGTACAGCAAATATGTCATGGGAAGAAGGATACAATTATTCGATCCCTAGAACCTAATGAGTTTGACATCTGGCACCTCTTAGCCCACCCTTAAAAAAGACAAGATTTGCCGCCCCTTTGGAAGATCCTTAGGGTTAGAAGTACAGTATAGACATTAGAAAGTCAATCATCGCCCCAGGAGGGTGCTCCTGTAAACACACAACTCATAACTAAAAGTTCCATTTAGCAATTTTGACTACTGAATGGACTTCAAGTCGCCATTAAACCAAGCAGTGAAGTAAACAAAATAGTAAGTGACACTTACATTGGCAGATCCACTAGCAGGTAGTCCCAAGGTAATGTTGGGTAAAGAGGGTGAGGTATAGAGTGGCAGCTGGGTTACAGACCCCTCTCTGTTTACCAGTCTGTGAGCCAATGATGCCTAGAATAGAAAATAAGATGCCTGGATTAGTACATAGGTTTTGGGGAATCTCTTAATCCATATTCTTCAAGATTTTTAATAAAATTGATAACTGTGCAGTAGTATTTTCCACTGTCAATGGAGAGTCTCCCTACAGTTTGGTACAGTCACCCCCAAAGGGGAGAAGCAAAGTTAACATGTCATTGTAAATACCTCCGACTGAATGCCTAAGGGTCCCGCGATGCCATTCTCAGTAGTGATGTTGCTTGAGCTATTGTTGGGAGAGCTGGGACCAGAACCAGGAGCACTGTTACATGCAGAATCTAACGGGGGAAAAAAAAAAAAAAAGTAAAGAAACAGGTCTTTACAAGGCACATAATCCATAAATAATAGCTAAATGCAGCGTTTGACCTCCCATAAGGTGCATTCAGACGGCCAGCTGTTCGGCCGGACCGGATCCCAGGTGAGCCCAGGGCCAGGAGGAGGAAGTGGGAGGGGTGAATGCTCTACCCCCAGGGCAAGTGTTATATTTTTTAGTGCGGCTGCCTGACTCAGCGACTGTACAGTAACAAACCACTTGCTAAATGCACCATCACCATGAGCCAAAGAAGTCTATGGGGGCCGTGATCTAGTAAATCATGCAACCTTGATCACGGCCCCAAAACGCCCATCTGAACGAGCCCCAAGTCTGTGTTCATGACTGTTTTGGAACTTCTTTCAGTAGTAATCAAGTAAAATTGCACCACAATGGGAACCTGATGTACTCCATATAGTCTATATGATCCTTAGTCCAGTAATTGAAACTTTTACATTTTTGCTGCTACATTACCAGAACAGGAAAGCCAAATATGAGACCAGACGTAAAATGTAAAAACACTTGCAAATCAAGCTGAAGCATGGAAATCAAGAATGTAGCTTCTAATGAAGACCCTCACCAGATACATCCAGGGGACGCTTTTTCAGAGTCGTGACACCTGGACCATCTTTCCGTCTTAAAAGTGGACTGCTCCTGCGTTCTGCCACCTTTTGTTTCAGTCTGGAGCGCAACTTCAGATTAGGTTCAGATGCTTTAGAGAACAGGAGGTGCATAAAGCAAGAAAGATATATGGAATGAAAAATGTATATCAGAATTAAATTGGAAAATACAACATTCTAAGCTTTAGATATTTGTTCCAATTCACCCGACTAACAGTAGAGATACTGCCGAAGAGATCACAAGAGTCGGAGTTAACTTTACGTAGATGAACATTCAGTCTAGAAAATGATCAATTATGGCATAAAACTGAGATGTTCTATAATCTGCACAAGATATCTTCTATGTCCAGTCCATCGTATTATCAGGTGACGATACAAACATATAACAATACATTGCAGGCTTCCTCTATATAGCATTGTATTTTTAGGCACTACTTAGTTTTCCAAGCAAGATAAGTGGAAGGAGCGCTTTACAGGTCTGGGTTATTTTCTCATCACACATAATTGGCTGGGATTGTATTAAGCAAGTAATGTTTTACCAGCATTTATAACTAGACACATTGCTGTAAACGCAGGGAGTCCTCACACATCTGAGTGCCCACTAAGAAGCAGGAATTACAACATCCACATTAACTTCAATCGATAGCTATAATACTGGTGAAAGCTTCCGCTGGTACCCGGCTTAACCCACGGAACCAAGTCAGCCCACTGCCTGAGAAGACCACATCAAATAAATATACTATTGCTGCATTAATTATTCACAAGCATTCCTGTAACTACTTGTAAAGCACGCACAGGGAAATGGGAATGGAGGCTGTGGGCGGTGTGAAGAGGCAGAGAGACCAGGAAAATAACAAATGTATAAATATGGGAGCGATAAGAGTGAAAGGAATCGATAAGAGCAGTACTCAGAGGAGGAAAACACTATTAAATATGTAATTAATGCACTGGCCTACCAGTCTGCACCACACACACAGTAAAAGCATAGTACATAAATATACACACACACACACATAGATTTCTATCAGCCAACATGTGTACACTGAAACCCTCCCAGCAGTCTTATTAATATTAATACTCAATTCACACTACATATATAGATGGATACTGAATGCTTCAGATTATTCACATATTCCTCACCTGTCTTTCTTAAAGGAAAGTCATCCTTTGAGTCGTACATTCCAAGAACAGGATGGTGGTAGGAGCCAGATACTCCACTTTGAGGTGGTGGACTCTGGTCCAGGGAGCTGTGTTGGGTCTTCCTGTTGAGGTAAGACATGCAAAGTTTCCAATTTTGTTAATGCAAAGGATAAAATGTTGGACATTCCGGGGTTAATTATCTAAGTCCAACTATTACGTATTAAAGCATCCTCTTTTTCAGAGTGTTATTATTATCCTTGGCCTAATTGCTCATGCCCATGACTGTTGCTTTGGACCCTGTCCTAGCCATCAGATAGCAGAGCGTCCCATGTATTTCTATGGATCATATACACAGCAGTGGTTTCCGTGGCCTTGGAAATCTTGACTGCATGAGCTGCAAAACTCAGAGCAGGTCCTATTCTGATGACGTCACATACTGAAGACACGGCTGCCAGCAACTACCAGCACATAGCCTGAAATCTAACAGGATTTGCTCACATGGGCATCAACCCCCTTCCTTAAAAATCTGCTTTCAGTTACTATTAATGGAGAATTGAAGGAGATATTTAAAAATTTACTTACCAAAAACGGGGATCGCTAGACATGCAGTGATTTAGGCTTCGGTGGGCAAGAGCCTTCTTTTTATTCAAGACAAACTCCTGCAACTTCATTTTGACTTCAGTGCTTGCAACCGCACCTGCAAACCATGTATAAAACTAAATTATGTACCTACAACATTAAAGTGAACCTGTCATCAGGAGCCATTTTTCTGGCTCCCCCATGTCCCCATAGAGGATAGTCATGCACATTGCCAAAGTGTTTTTAGAATAAAACTGGGTTTTTCCAATAAAAACAAAGTTAGATGAAAGTTTACTCTGAAGTGTCCTGTGTCCCATGGGAGTGGCCAGCGAGAAGCGGTTCCCCCTACACACCCTCAGGAAACCGCTCCGTCATGCTTCTATTTCAAATAAGAGGGATATAGACACATGACACAGTGATTTCCAGAGGGTGGGGGGGGGAACTGCTTCTCACTGGCCACTTTTGTATAACATTTCCTTACACAAACCATATCAAATATTTGCTTAAAGTGGACAACCCTTTTAAGGATTGATCTGTCCCCTACTTACTCTCCTTTCCCTTTTCTTTATTCTTCAGCTGCATCAATTTTTGTTCCCGTTGCTGTTTCTCCATCTCTTGCTCCTGCCGATGTTGCTCCAGTTTTCGCTGGTGTTCTAGAAGCTCTTGCTGATGTTTCATAGCAAGGAGCTCCTGTTGCTGCTGTTAAGTGACATCCCAATCAGGTTAGTGACAGGTCAATATCATCAGAACAATCTCAGGAGTATACTCATTGATTAGCCATCTCTTACCTTTACATGCTCTTGTAATTGGGCTTCGTGTTGTCTGGACAACTGCTCATGTTGCCTTTGAAACTCTGCTATGAGAAGCTGCCGCTGGATTTGCTGCTTCTGCTTCAATGCCAGTAGTTCTTGCTGAAGCTGCTGCTCCCTCCCGGAGCCCTCTGTTCCCAAGATGGCATATTGGGGATCCAGTCGAAGGTCCATAGGAAGTGTGCCGGAAGCCACTTGGAGTGGCAATGATGCACTCACTTCAACTACGGGGAAAAAAAAAAAAAAATATCTATATATCCATGGCTTAACAGTTCAGTCTCAGAGATGGGTTTTGTGCTATTTTAAACCCTAAGATCTTAGCTTGTAAATTGCACCAGAATCAAAGTACAGGCAGAAATATTCAAGTTGGTGTATGATGATATTGGCCAAGGCTGAAAATTTGCCATTATGAATGGGTACGCAAATCTGAATCACATTTAAGAAGCTAATACATCCAAAAAATACTATCCAATGGCAAAAAAAAAAAAGTGACTATGTTTGGAGAGATTTTTGCACTCCATGCTAGCCTGATTATTCCGTCGTGTCTGTTATCTGCAAGATGCCAGTGGAACGGTTTGGGACTATTGGCAGAAAAAGTGTTAATAAGAGGAAATGAAGCCATTTCAGCATGTTGTCCATGTGGAGGATGAGATCAAAGCTGGAAGCTCTACTATATGCCAGGAGAAAGTTCATAAAATTATAGGCATTATAAGGGCACGCAGCTGCATAGATGTGATGCACAATCAGAAACCATTGTGTTCGGCGGTTGATGCGTCACTTGTGACTCTTGTTCACCAAGCACCCCGAAGAGTAAACTTGTTAGAAAGAGTTGACAGGAAGGCGGGGGAGGGTCAGGCATGTCAGTGAGGGGACTTTGACACTGAGCCCTCCGGAAAACAAAGCAAGCCTCTCTTTTTCCCAGGGGGAGCTCCCCCAGCTCCCAGTCCCCAAGCTGCTCTGTTGGGTTTATCTCCCGAGGCTTACGAAAGTAGTTTGAGTGGTGACGTTAACAGACACACAAAGAATGCATTCAGCGTGGCGGGGGAGCCTTCCGCAGTGTGCCATTATAATAGGGCACATTTCCCCACACCAACTCTTCCCACAATCCAGGACACAGTGGCTTCTGACGGAAGGATGCTGATGTAGTTGGTGGTTAGTGAATGAGAAAACTTACATGCGGAATGGAAACAAAACTTCATTTATCAAAAATGAATGACCCACTACAATAAGGGGTGGAAGAAAGTGGAAAAGAATGAGGAAATATACATCCAACATCCATAGTCCATGGGTTTTCCAGAATGAGAAAATTGATGGCCTACCATTGGGGTGGGTGATATAATGGGTGAAACAAAAAAGGTCAGGATAGTGAAAAATCTTAAAACAGGAACCTACTTTTTTTTTTCTTTAAAGCAGATTTAGGAAAAATTACACTACGATTCAAGTATATTTTTTTTGTCAGGTGCTGCAATTACAGTAAATCAGAAAGAGTAAAAAAAAAAATTGTTTAAAAAATGGGGACAGCTCAAGAAATACAAATGGGATTGAAAAACAAAAAAAAATGTGTGACAAATATTTGTTAAAAAATCTATCCAATGATACCAAATAAAAATTTTTTTTTTAAATTTATTTTGAAACTACATTCAGTGTAACCCAGGAACAACTAAGTGGATGTAGTAGTTTCTGTTTTTCTACTGGGCTAGTTTAACCCCTTACTGAACGCGCCATAATAGTATGGTGCGCGTTGGGTCCCGATGAATAGAAAGGGCTCAAAGGGCTCATAGACGGTAAGTCTTTGCTGCATATTGCACTGATCGTGGGTGCTTTGTGATCGGTGCTGCCAATGCTGCCGGCGGCTTCAAAAAGATGGCGGCATATGGGTGCCGATCCGTCGCCATGACAGCCTCGGGTCCCCCGAAGACGCGTGGCTGACTAGTGTTAACCCTATCATTACAATGTGCTATCAGCACATTGCAATGAGTGAGGAGGAAAATCGATTGATCAGACAAGTACCCTAGGGAGTCTGAAAAATAGTAAAAATAAATAAAGTTCCCCCTTCCCCTAGAACTGATATAAATAATAAACAGTAAAAATCATAAACACATTAGGTACAATAACGGGTTTTCACTGTGTTTAACGGAAAATAGTGCCCAAAGTAAAAAATGGTACTTTTTTGCCATTTAGAAAAAAAAAAAAAGTATAATAATAATGAATATATATATCTCAATAAAAAGTGATCAAAAGGTAGTACCGTCCTAAAAATGATAGCAATGAAAACATCATTAATAGTCGCAAAAAAATGACACCACCCACAGCTCTGTACATTGAAGTATGAAAAACTTATTAGTGGCAAAATCCCCCCCCCCCCGCCAAATTTTTGTACAGTTGGTTTTAATTTTTGTAAATGTATGAAAACATAAAACCTATACAAATTTAGTATCCCCGTAATCGTACCGACTCAAAGAATAAAGTAGACATGTCATTTTGAGCGCACAGTGAAAGCTGTAAAAGCCCACAAGAAAACGGCGCAAATGCGTTTTTTAAAAACCATTTTAACTGCATTTGGAATTTTTTTCTCGCTTCCCAGTACACGGCCTGGAATGCCGATAGACAATAGAAAATAAGGTGGTGGCCAAGTAAGTTCCACTATAAATAAACGTCACACAGATAGATGGGCCCATATAGAGAATAACCAACAAATCGTGACTAAACCTCTGTCAGGAATAAGAGGTGAACAGTCGAGAATTGGCATACTATACATTGGGGATTCAAAAAATAATACAAACAAGATTTAAGACCTAAAAGAATGACTCGGCTTATAGAGAGAGGTCCTACATGGCCATATACCCCAATAGGGGTAGCATTAGATCTCAAGACAGGTCAATTAGCACCCTCCAAAAGGTATGCAAATTTTGGAAATTAAATTTTTGCAAAAACCGTCGTACATCCTATGTGTCGTGTTGGAACTCTTCCCCCAATATTATTAATTAATGGTAAAGGGGTGAAACCAAGAAAGTGTATTTGGGGGATTGGGAATGATGTAGTGAACTTACTGTCAGCGGAGCTTTCTGCAGAAGATGTATGGCTACCTAAATAATTGTAATGGAGAAAGCTACTTAACCAGTGTTACCGGAAAGATGGTGACCTGCCCCTTCCTGTTGCCATCCTATTGTTAAACTACAATGAATGCCGTATGCCCTGCTAGCGGGAAACCAGAAGCTACATTGTGGCCAGAAAAAGCAAAAGTCCTAGATTTCTCACTACAGGTTTCTTTATACAGACAGTGTACAAGTTCCAGAGTAAAAATACTATACTAAAAGATATATGGTACACACTCATTAGTAGACATATGATCACAGTAAAAGCCAGACTGTGGGGTTATTTCCGTCAGAGAAAGGCTGCGAGCTCAACCTGTTGTCACCGTATTGGTGTCATCGGAAGCTCATTCATGTCCCCGAAGCAGCCGCCCACTCCAGCCTGTCTTCTGCTTCGCTCATTAGACAGGATAACGTGTTCCAAAGACGCTCCGTATGGTACCACACGCCTCCGTCGGCAGGAAGGTGACTCACCACAGCTCAGCAGGTGAATCACACACCCTGGAGACAGTCACAGATAACACTCTATCAAGAACCGCTCCTGTCCCACAACATTACAAAACCCAAAGACAGAGACTCAATTAGATAATATTTCTCTGCCCTGGGAATATCTGCAACCTCCAATCCAAAGACAGGATAAAGTGCTGAATACAACAACATCTCATGAACTTGTACATAGAGTCATGGATTGCTTCTTCTATCGACATGAGTGGACAAGATAATTCAGAAGACAAGTAGAGAGAAGGTCATTTGTAAGGATGAGAGGTGCCCAAAATGTAGCACGTGCATGGGTCAGACCATTGATTAGTTTGAGGAAGCAGACATATACACAGATCAAAAAAATATAAGGGAACACTCAAATAACACATCCAAGATCTGAATGAATGAAATATTCCCCATGAATACGGAAATCAAATTTATTAAGCAATGGAGGCCTGGTTTTGGAGTCACCAGACCTCCATTGGCACCTAATGGCAGTCAGGCTACCTCTGGCGAGTACATGGAGGGCTCTGCGGCCCCCACACCACTACGGACCACTTCCAAACTGGTCATGATGAAGGATGTTGCAGGCAGCAGTTCGCTCTCCGTGACGTCTCCAGACTCCATCACGTCTCAGTGTGAACCCGCTTTCATCTGTGCCGAAATTGCCAATCCTGGTGTTTTCTTGCAAATTCACAGCATCCTGCAGTGTTGGGCTGTGAGCACAACCCCCATCTGTGGATGTCGAGCCCTCATAGCATCCTCCTGGAGTTGGTTTCTAATAATTTTTTCAGACACATGCACATTTGAGGCTGCTGCAGGTCAATTTGCAGGGCTCTGGCAGTGCTCCTCCTGATCCTCCTTGCACAAAGATGGAGGTAGCGGTAGAGGTAACATCAGCCAAAAAAGCATTGGTACTGAGAAGACGTCTGTGCTTCCTAAAGGTGCGTTCACACGTTGCAGTTAAAACTGCATCGCAATTAGTTTTGAGGTGGTTTTAGGTGCAGTTTTGTCAATTTCACAGGTGAAAGACATGAACTGAACGGGTGAATTTGATTTTGAAGGAGAAACCTGTTCCACAAATGTCATTCACCTGTTGATTTGTTGTCTTTTACTTGTTAAAATAAGTAATACCACCTAAAACTATCCCAAAACTAATTGCGATGCAGTTTTAACTGCAACGTGTGAACACACCCTCAGTGGACAGTTACTTGGAGATATATTGTTTTGTTTTTCAAGTGTTAAAGGAAAAGTACCAGTTAGAATGGCAGGGGTAAGCAGCAAGTACCGAGTGCAGGTGCTTAGTTTCGTTAGTGTTAATAACCGCTGTATCGCGGTTTTAACACTGTTTAAACTTTAGAGCAGAAGAGGCTTCGGCGCTGCGCGCGACGTCTCCGGCATTTCCTATGTAGGCGCGCGCACGATCGTGCGCACGCAGCGCCGAAGCCTCTTCTGCTCTAAAGTTTAAACAGTATTAAAACCGCGATACCGCGGTTATTAACACTAACGAAACTAAGCACCGGCACCAGCTCACCCTGAGCTGGTGCTCGGTACTTACTGCTTACCCCTGCCATTCTAACTGGTAGGTTTCCTTTAAGCAGTGTATATATTATTACATGGATAGTAAATTGGAGTATTTGTATGTATATCCATTCAAGTAGATGCTGGGGCCACCACATAAAATAAAAACCATGTAACTAAAGCCACTGGTGTATAGTAAGCTATAAGGCCAACATGCTTTACATATTGGAGTTTTAGGGTGAAGACACACGTGGCGTTTTTAGGCCGTTTTTGGGCCATTTTTAGTTAGTGCGTTTTCACATCGTTAAAAACGCATGCGTTTTTGACCAGTTTGAATCAAGATAATTGGTCAACCCTGCCAAAAACGCATGCGTTTTTCAAAAACGCATGCGTTTTTTAACGATGTGAAAGCGCACTAACTAAAAACGGCCCAAAAACGGCCTAAAAGCGCCACATGTGTCTTCACCCTTAGACTTTTCAAAAAGTCTAGCCTCTAGACAAACTGGAGCTTGACATGCAAAGGACTGTTTTTCTGAGCAACGTCAACTCGTTACCATAATCAGAGCTGTAGTATAACAAGCTGTGCACCCGTGATCAGGGGCAGATTTCTATCTGCAGGAAGTAAACATTGAAGCTTCCTAAAGAAGGACAGCAAGCAGAGGTCTAGAACACCACGAGTAATTGATCGAGAAAATATATTGGAAAATTTTATAACAATTATAAAAATAATTATTTGTGGAAACTGGACAAACCCTTTATTGGTACAATACCAAACTCTACTGCAGATCTACTTCAAGATTTTCCCTGCTCAAATACAAAAAGACGTAACTTTTTTTATGTTTAATCTGACATGGGCATATGAGGGCTTGTTTTTTTTCCGGTAAGATTTGTATTTACCAATGTGTTATTATTTATGGTAAAAATAGCACGATGATTCAGATGTATTAACTTTTTCCTACAACAGAACAGAATAAAACAGCTTTTTGTTTTTTTATTAAAATTTTACGGAGTTCACAATTAAATATATTTAACATGACAAAATTACTCTATAGGTTAGTATGATAAAGGGGACACTAAACATGCACAGGTTAGCCCACCACTAGTACGGGAGGGGGGGGGGGGATTCTATGTCTTTACCTTGTTCTTAAAACTTTCAAAATCAGCAAAGACATATATCATAGTTTATACGGCTGCAAAAAGACAGTTGTCCATCAAGTTCAACCAAGGAAGGGAAGGGATTGGATGAGGAAGGGATTTAGGGGAAACCGTCAATGTTATTTAGGTGTATAAAGGCATCTAGACCCTTCTTGAAGCTCTCTGCTGTCCCTGCTGTGACCAGCGCCTGAGGCAGGCTATTCCACAGATTGACAGTTCTCATAGTAAAAAAGCCCCGTCGCCTCCGGTGATTAAACCTTGATTTCTCCAGACAGTGCCCTCTCGTCTTTTGATTTTATTTAATCTGAAACAACTTACCACCATATTTTTTGTATGGACCATTCATATATTTTTATAAATTAATCATGTCCCCTCTTAGTCGTCTCTTTTCCAGACTAAATAAATTTTGTTGTTTTAATCTTTCCTCATAACTAAGACTTTCCATATCCCTTATCATTTGATGGCTCTACGTTGAACCCTCTCCAGCTCCAGGGCATCCTTTTTATGAACCGGTGCCCAGAACAGGACGGCATATTCCAGGTGAGGCCGAACCACTGCCTTGTACAGTGGTAATATTACATCCCTATCCTGAGAGTCCATACCTTTTTCAGATTTTTTTTTTAAATATGCTTATTTTTTGTCTAATTCAATTGGCTTGCACTAGTTATTTTGTAGAAATTTCTTATCAAGCAGGTATCTAAGAATCTGGATTACCATTTGGCAGAGGGAGGTGCGCTGGCATTGAAAACATCAATCAAAAACCCAATCTGGTCATAGCGAGCTTATCTGGGGTCAATGTAACCTTGTCAACAAGATATGCTGGTTATTGATAGCCAAGGTTTAAATAAAGACTCAAGTTGAGCCAGAAGTTACAGAGCAATCTTCCCTTTTACGAATTCCTCCGTGCAGACCAGACCAGCACCCATATCTTTATATTAAAGTGTAACTAAACCTTTGAAGCAAATATTTTTTTTTTCGCAGAAATTTATAAAGCAGGCCATACAAGGGAACTTTGTTATATACTTCATTAAGTAAAGCAGCTTGCTGTGTCTTTTATCTGCTTTTTTCTCCTGCAGTGAGCACTGTATCTTGTGTCCACTTGAAACAGATAAAGAAACTAATGATTACCTAGGGAATACATAGTCTAGTCTCTTCCGAGAGATGAATAATGGAAACAGAGTGAAAAAAAGTTTAATAATTACAAACTTTTCAGTCTCCTTTATCTTTCAGCCGTCAGTGGAAACAGGACAGAAAGCAGATTTATGCCAACTGCTTAAATAGGGAAGAAAAGCAGAGGAAAATGAAGGACACAGGAACATATTTCTTTAATAAAGTATATTAAAAAGTTTACTACTATCATCTGCGTTATTCGTTTGAATTATTACAGCAAAAGTTTAGTTACACTTAAAGTGAATAACCATCACATGATTCTTAGTTCCAATATATTGAGCAAATCCAAGGGATTGCCTGCATGGTGAGTAATGAACATGTTGGAGAAGTCATGATGGAATATAGTTATGACAACCTATGCAACCAAAAGATTCAAAAAAACAGCCAGGAAAGGTAGAGGAACTGAATCAATGGACTCTGTATAGATGATCAAAACTCGGGATATGTCATTAATGGAGTCCCAGAAAAACCCTTACGAAGAAAAAGGTTAATGTATAAAGAGAGAAAAAAGGGAAAATAAGAAATCCAATTTTAATTTTGCAAATTGAGATAAAAAAAATAAAAAGTTGGACTTATACCATAATCGCATTGTTGTATATCAGGGGAATAATAGTGACCCAAGCTTCTTTATTAGCCAGAAACCTTACCCGATGAACTTAAACAGGACATTAAAAAGCTTTGCATTTTGAAAAATCCTTGGAAACCTGCAAAACTTGCCCAGTGGAGGCTGTTTTATTAGATTAGAAGAATCCACCTCCATATTGATGGCTATTGTTTTTGAGCTCCTATAGGCTTTATGAATAGGTGTCCCAATGCTTTTGTCCATATAGTGTATATCCTATGCCTTCCATCTCTGGTTATCACTGTACTTTCCTCCTCACAGCTTAATTCACGGCTCAAAAACATTTTTTAGTAAACACAAGCTGCAACCCAAAGAAATCTATAGGGAGGAATGAAGAATAAGAGTGCATTGATAGATACACAGAGACATACTGCAACAACTACAGCCTACAGTAATGAAACCTACTGTCCAAAGAACTTGTTGAGATAGAAAACTTAATCTTAGTTGCAGCAGCATTTTGTTATCACTTTGCTCCTTCTTCCCCCTCTCCCTATATTTCTAAAGGCTTCATCCTGTTTTAACTGAAAGGGAATCTTTCACCAGGTTCTACCCCACTAAACTACTACTCCGATCAGGTAAAGAATGAAATGTCTGTTCTAAATTCCTTCCTTATATTTTTAAATCTCCTTTCAAAGTCAAGAAAATATGACTCCTATCTCATTTGCTCATGCGATGGGTTTTAGTGGTTGCATGAAGAGGGTCACTTTAGCACCTCCATCTTTGGTCCTACAGCACCTAGAAACAGGTTTTTGTGTCATATTAAAGATAAGAATCAAATTTTTCAATACTCCAAGAATATCGAATATCTAGTCTTGCTGCTCCACCCGTTAGTGAAAACTGGACTTTGCTATTCAGATTGCTGGGGGTCTTGTTCTTGTGATTGGTGGGGGTCCCTGCAGTCGGAGGCTTTCTTGCACCCTAGAGGTAAATCTCAAACAAATGTTTGTAAGTAAGGCCAACTTTGTAAGTAAAGGCCCTGAGAAGTGGCTTGTTGTTGCCTCCACCCGATGCCAGGGCTGGTGTTTCATATTACTGGTATCTAACAACTGGAAGCCTTAAAAATGGTTTAGGAAAATTATATGAGAATATGACATTGATGCCAACTGTAAGGCAATGATAACCGTTTCATACAAAATGGACACGATAAACAGCTATGCACGGGACAAACATAATTTACTCTAAAATAATGCCCACATTCACAGTTCTACTCAGGCCTCCCAACAGCTGTCTATTTCTTGAGCACATTCGCCCAGCTGTTACATTGAGGAGGGGAGAAGATCCTTTCGAGACATTCGTTCTCCATGATTTAACAATCTAAAGGTGCAGCTCATGCAGTGCATTTTTTTTTATTAGGGTGGAACTGATCAATAATACGTCAATGAGTCTCCTAAGCACATAAGGGCCAGTTGTATGCCCCCAGAACTCACCAGTGCTTGGCATGTGTTTGGCACGGGTCTGCGTTAGAAGCTCCACTGGTTGGTCCCGACCAGATATTCCATCTGCAGAAAAAGGGAGAGGGCTTAAGATCTGCAGCTCCAAGTCATGTCCATCCTGAGCATACAAAAGAAAAGCAACAAACACATCAAGGAAAAAAAATTACAGCATAAAAACAAATCCAACATGATGTCCGTTCTTAACCGGATTAAGAATAAACCTTGCCTGCAATTTGGGGGTTTCGATCATTGAAGAGTGTGTAAGGCCATAGGAGATGGACATCACCAGAAACAGAGGAGAGTGCAGTCTGGCAAAGAAAGGGTAAAAAAAAAAAAAAAAAAAATTCAGGGGAGCACGAAAAGTCTCCAGTCTACGGATTCAGTATGTGGATTTGATGCCGTCTCTGTGGAACACCTGCCTCATCCAAAAAATTCATGTTAAGAGAAAAGGTGTGTGGTTTTGCATTTAGAGAGGAGGACCTGTGATGTACAAGACCCTTCTAGGAGGAAAGGGGGGGAGAAGCAGAAAAGGCTATTCATTCTGGGGCAGTTTGATGACAATACGGTGCAGCTGCCGACTGGAATAAAAACCCAGGAGGCGGAGGCTATAAATAGCTCAGAAAGAGACGGCGCAGGGAGCCGACAGATTAAAATGCAGAAGCACGCAGAGCAAGGAGAGCGCGCAGTTCCCAGGACTTCACAGGCAGCTCTTTACAGAAGAAAAGAAATCCAGTGTAAAGGGAAGAAGCGAAATAAAGCCCCAGGAGGAGGAGGAGGTAGAAATGGAGAGGACTGTGGGAAAAACCTGCTTCATTCAGAGCTTGTCTGGTCAGCACATGCGCTTTATTCTGGGCATCTACAAGTTAATGTTATGGGTGTCCAAGCAAAATGCTTTCAACTCCATCCAAGGAGCACTACCCTATCGTTGTTTCCATGCCGCTCTAAATATACATGTCTGGAGAAGACAAGCTACGAGAGGCTGCAATGCAACAGACGACCCTGTCTAACGCATAAGAGTCAAATACAAAGAGTCTCCATTGAAAAAGCTCCGAGCCCGGGAGCCCTACCTAAGCCCTCATTCACACATGCAGGTTCTGTCTTTGCGCTATATGACGATTCAGTGGATAGCACATGGATTATTTCATTTGTATGGGTACATACACCGGGCCCCATGCATGAGCCACTGCCGGAGCCTCAAAACTCACAGTAGGTCCTGATGAGAGGTGATTTGCCTAATTTTACGATTTACATTTGTTACTTGTTAACACGAGTGTTAACAAAACGCATGCATTAACATTGCATTTTGTAAAAGCAAAATGTTAACAGTAATGTAATTCGGCATATCTCCTCCCCTCAGCTGTTGTAATGCAATTTCAAAACGCAATTAAATTGCACCCCAAATGCCACGATTGAATGCGGCCTCAATGTTGAGCGGAATTGGTATGTATGGGCCATAAGATAGAGTCAACTATACAAAATCAGATCCTGGAAGAGATGCCCCATTCATTTCATGCCATTGACCGGTCCATAAACAGGGGGTCGATTTCACTAGTCACATGTAGTTTGTAGTCAATGATGGCAATGTGGGCACAGCTAAAACATATGGACATCATAATATGCATTCTATGGGCTGGTGGTTTATTTTAAAGAAGACTTTGACAACCCCATATATGTCCTGATGTACACATTGAAAAGGAAGGTCATAAAAGTGATCACAGTGATCTTTTCTTTTTACAAGGTCTCGGACTTCAGTGGAGGGTGCAGCATTGGATAGTGATAAATAGCATATTGTCCATTTTCATATTAATTGACACTTTCGGCAATTCTTGTTTTCAAGAATGAGAAGGAAAGGTTTATGAAACACATGAACTATAGTGGAGGACTGACACATTGGCAAAGGAAAAAAATAAATGATCTAAAGCTTCAGTCAATACACACAAAGATCTAAAAGCAGGGAAGATATTCATAATGTGAAGGTCCAGTGTGGATTATTTTTGATACGCTTTTATGGTCAATTGAAAATCATATTCAAAACCACAAAGAAAAAACAAAAACAAAAACACAATGAATCCATCAGCATGTATTTATGGGTAACCCGGAACCTCCTGTCTCCTGAAGCACGAGGGTCTTTGCAGCGGATCTGGCGTTTGCTTTGTGGAGGCAGAATAATCTCTGCATCTCTGTGGCGGAGGCTTCTCCACGCCGCTGCTCAGCCAGAGCTATTTATAGAGATCCCCACAGACTGGACATCACGTGCGCCCTCCTGATGGTATTTTAATAAGCCTCGCATCAAAATACAACCTGCTTTGTAATGCACAAAAAGCCTTTTCATATATAGGGCACAGCTGGCACGTGAAATAAGCGTGAGCGAGGAGAACACTACCTCATATACACGGGAAAGAGCCCCAATCCAAAAATACATCTGCAGCTTTTCTAGTTTTATCCGCCTATACTGTGTGTATAAATCTCCTGTGGACGCGCATTAGGAATTTCCTTATGGCACACATGGGGCAGGAGGGAGGCAGCTCAGCGCTTGCTTGAGGATATAAGACAATGAAGAGCAAATGATGCAATGGAAGGCTAAGAGGCAGCATCCACCTGCTCACCTAGTGCACGTAATAGAGGGGATAAATCATCCAGCCGATCCCATAATTACCAAATCTCTACTTCTGCCCCCGTGGAAGACCCTTTGACTACCCAAAGCATGTGCAAAGTAAGATTATACTAGGCCCGTAGGGGGGAAGGGGGTGGGGGTGGACACAACAAAAAACATAGGGTGCAGTCACAAGTTGCTTTGAACATCACCAACTGTCTCTGAAAAACTGAACGTGTTATTGAACCTAAACGCCAAGTATAACTGCACCCTGAGGGTGGTGGCACACGTTAGCATTTTGAACCCGTTTTTAAGCAGTCCGTTAAAAAAAAAACCACATGCATTTTTGGGAAGACATCAGTTTTTTGACAGGTTTCCAATTATCTTAATTAAGATAATTGGGGAAAAGTGTCAAAAACGGATGCGTTTAACGGACTGCTTAAAAACGGGTTAAAAAAAAAAATCCACAAGGGCCACCATTAGAAACACAGCTCATGAGTCCAGTGTATTCGGGAGGAATGCACCTAGATTACGGCAATACAATCACAATGTCAGGCTCTGATGGACCAACACTATTCATTCATTTGATCGAATGAGAGATTATCAAGGAAAAAACCCTGCATTTTATACACTGTCTAGAGATGCACTTTATTGGAAAGGTAATGATTAAGTGAGCTCATTAACGTGTAATCTGATGCATATATCTGAATAAATCCACAGTAAAAAGGCCACTGTAAAGGTGTTATCCATGGAAACACACAGAAAGAAATTAAAACTTCTAAAAGGAAGAATTTTTTTTTTTACAGGCTTTGCTATAAAAGAGTAAAAGAAAGGAGGAAAGGGTGACAAGGCAATGAATGCCCTCCACCCAAGAATAGGCGTCTCAATGAATTCTGATTAATCAGAGCATTCACTACCCATTTAGGAGGTTTCAATGAATCCATCCGCTAAATATCTGACAGAAAAAGAGAAAGAAATCCACCATGTTCATTACTCGCTATTCACGGCTTTTATTTAAGAGAAGTAAAATGCTGTAATTGAGCAGCTGTGAGGATTATTCAAAGTACCGGGACCAGAATCCTGCAGCAGATTCCACGTCTGGAGACAAGAGACGACAAGGCGATGGCGAGAGACGGCTAAACAGTCACCTGTGCACGCAGGACGCTCCGCACCGCAACAGTCTTGTGTCATGTGACTAGACCCTGTGCACATATCTTCAGCGTTAAAATTTGATAGCAATGTGAATAGTCCTGCAAAAGACCTCGTTCACAGTTTTTCAGATGCATTCAAAACTCAAAAAAAACACAATGGTGGGAGGTTTAAAAAAAAAAAAAAAAAAAAAGTGCACCAGGGTGGACAATTATCATAAGTCTAGTTCTTGTAAGGTATAAATGTGCATATTTAAATGCTTCACAACAGTTAAAGGAAACCTACTAAAGGAAACCTAGGTGCATAGAGCGAATGTAAGGTTGGGGCTAATCCTTTAGTCCCCACAATCTTTTAGAAAGTTTAATGGCCTTGATATGCAAATTTTCTAGAGAAGCTACTGGGGCATGGAGTAGCGGGAGCTGAGGCTACACAGTGCGGCTACTCCCCGCCCCAGTAGCCTCTTTGGTCCTTCTACCAGTTATCTTCAGCGCTACAAGGAGCTGTGCGCATTCGTCCGTGAAGCCGGAGTTCTGTGCCGCGTAGCCTCAGCTCCGGCTGAATTTGCATATCAGGGCCATTAAATGTTCTAAAAAATTGTGGGGACTAAAGCATTAGCCCTAAAAAGGGCTATCCTTACATTCGCTAGATGCCCCTACCACCGGATCTACCTTAATAGGTAGATCCGTTGTGATAGGTTTCCTTTAAAGGGAACCCGTCACCACTATTTTCACAAATACATGTAGTGACAGGTTCCTATAGAGCTCTAGTAACTATCTGACACCCTGTTTGTAGCTAAAAATGATTCCCTTGAGATTCCCATATATTCAACTTTATTGAACCTAAACGCCAAGTATAACTGCACCCTGAGGGTGGTGGCACACGTTAGCATTTTGAACCCGTTTTTAAGCAGTCCGTAAAAAAAACCTCATGCATTTTTGGAAACATCAGTTTTTTGACAGGTTTCCAATTATCTTAATGAGTTACCTGGTAACTAAGCAGGGCTACAGCGAGTCCAGGTGGGAGTGGTCTCCTCGGGCTGAGTCCAGCAGCTCCTCTCCATCCCTATCTCTGCATGCTGCTATAATGTCATGTGAGCAGGGTGACATCATCACAGGTCCTATAGCTTTTGTAGCATTAGGAACTGTACGCTAAGCATATATGTCATGAAATCACAGCATATTTTATCACATGAAATCCCAGCAGCCGGCATGGAGAGGATTAGAAGTCCATGGAGGCTGCTGTGATGGTTTTATGTGGTCAGATATGTACATGGGGTATAGTTTACTAATATTAAGTAGCTGAAGGACCTTTCATGATGTCATCCTGGTCATATGACATTAGGCCACACCCCCTCGGCTCGCTCCAAAGCTGCATAGATACCAGGCAAGATTATAACTGTGATTATATGGGGATTTGAGGTAAACTATTTTTAGCTACAAGCAGGGTGTCCGATAGTTATTAGAGCTCTGTAGGAACCTGCCACTACCTGTATTTGTGAAAAACATGGTGACGAGTTCCCTTTAAGAGGAGCTTTGCCCAATTA
The DNA here is from genome assembly GCF_040894005.1 of Engystomops pustulosus. Classification (NCBI taxonomy): domain Eukaryota; kingdom Metazoa; phylum Chordata; class Amphibia; order Anura; family Leptodactylidae; genus Engystomops; species Engystomops pustulosus. The sequence goes on from NC_092418.1 coordinate 82,099,181, forward strand.
CATTGCCCTCAACACTGCGTTTACAAAACGTGCTAATGTATGTGTTTTGTGTTTTGTTGACAGCAATGTAATTGGGCAAATCTCCTCTTCTCAGCTGATGCATTTAAAAAAGCATGCGTTAACGCAACTTGTGAACGCACCCATGCTGAGCCATATGTCCGCAGAGATGGACATTGAGTCATTTGTAGATCATTTGTTTAACAAAAGGCTGTCCCAACCTCTTGCAGGGTCTCATGATTGTGTTACCAAGCAACTGATTTAAAAAACAAGACAGAAAAGAGGCGACCCCCGTATTTCTCACATTTCACCTCAGACTTTTATGGGTGCGTTTACATCTGCCGTTTGCATTGCATATACAAGCCCACATTTATTAAAAAAAACAAAAACAGTGCAGTCTGTACTAGGTGCAGTTTGCCTGTGTAGTGCACAGGGGGCGCCAGATTCATGAATTGTGGTGCACGTTCTTCATGAATCTGGCACCCCCTGCACTGCTCCACCAAATTTTTTTTTTTTTTTTTGGGTGCTTGTTCTACGTTTGCATTTTGATTCAATCGCCGTGGGCTGCTCCAGGGCGTTTTGATTCAGCTACAAAACTGTAGGACAGCACAGTGCACGAGCTGACTAATTCATTGGAATAACGCTCCTTGAAGAATAGATGATTCGCGATAAAACTCATGAAATTCAGAACTAAACCTCATGTAAGTGGACAGGGCTGGATGAAATTGCTGAAGCAGTCGATACAACACCTGAGCTCCAGTGAGATCATCTAACACGCATGCACTGCTGGGGTGAGGCTCAAGGCCAAGTCCAATAACCAGCGCTGTATAAAGTGATGAAATACAACAACCTGTGGAACATCAAGCTCTTATCACATTACTGCAAAACAGGAAACACTGATGAATTCTCTCTAACTAGAGCGAACCTACACAGAACAAAGCCACAGAGTCCAGAGGAGTAAAATATGTCTAATGCTTTATTGGTGGGAAGCGGTATACCCGTTATATTAAGGGACATCTAACATCAGATTTACTGATGGTAGATTTACTGATGGTAGATGTCCCAGACTTACTTGCTCGTCTATCAGGGGATAATCTCTACTTTTATGAAGTCCTGGGATATTGACATTGTTCTAAAAAAAGACTTTATAAAAATATTCAAATGATCTGGAGGTGCTCAGGGCTACGTCACCCGAGCACCTCTTGGCTCCGCCTTCTAATATATGCACGCCCCCTCTGTGTGTCATGGCACGTGGAATCGACCATATATTGTGATATCAGGAAAACACAGTGCTCATCCCTGATCACGAGGGCTGTGTTCACACGTGACATTTTTAAATTGCCTTTTTAAACACAATACAACAGCTGAGGAGATATGCAGTTAACATTTGCGTTTACAAAAACGCAATGTTAACAAAGCATTCATGTGTTAAGAAAACACAAACTTTAACGTGATGTTAACACTTGTGTAATTAGACATATATATCAGCTGTAGTATTGTGTTTCAAAACAATGTAAACGCCACACATACCAACACTGCTCAGCAACCTTGAGGATGCGTCAGGACGCACACGTATTGCTACAAGTGTAATCGGATGTGAAAATGTCTACACAGCGGCTTAGGACTAGGACCATTTTGAACCAGTTTTTAGTCATGCATTCTCAGACCGTTTAAAAAAACGTATGTGTTAAAGGACTGAAAACAGACTAAAAATGGGTTCAAAACACCACGCGTGCCACCAACCTCACACTTAAAGCAATGAGGAAAAAAAAAAAAATTGCTTGCAGAGCAGCCAAACGCATTGTAACATTTAAAAGTGCATGCGTTCTGATGCACGAGTCCTAATGCATGTGTTTCGACGCATCCAAAAATGCAGCATTTCTAGAATGAAATGTAAAAATCTGCAGGGTCTATAATGAGGAAGGGAATGATACTTCTCCTTCCTGCTGGATCTACATTGGGCTTAGAAAAATGCATCTCTGTCCTCAGCAAAGAGTCCCATAAGACAAACTGCTAATATAGTCGCATTGAGTAAGGGAATATTTTTTAGCACAAGGATATTTCACCGACCTGCTGTGCCATGTGTGTTGGTGTGTTGTATACCGTTATCCAAAGACAAGTCATGCACCATATCACTGGGCAACAAACACAAACAAGGTCGCCTGCCAAATACATACACCCCTAACCAGCAAAGTGACATCATAAAAAGAAATATAGGTGTTCCACTAGACACCATGATGAATTGCTGCGAGACCATAAGGGCAATGATGAATTGGTCTTCTAGAATCTAGATCAATAGGTGATACCTTGGATCCACAAACATTTGCAGTGGTAAATGCAATGGAAAAAGATGAATGAAGTGCAAAAGGAGAAATCTTGGACAACAGAGAACACAAGGGCTGTAGGATTGATTATTGGAAGGAAAAGTATTGGAATATAAATCCACAGTGGACAAATTGGCTGAATATGACATTTTGCGATACTGTAAAGCAACAGTGTAAAATCCAGCATATGTGCACATGGCTTTGACAATGTACTCCGGGTCGGCTACTGGTTGCAGTAGGCCCCTGGGTGACAGAGCCTCAGTGGGCCCCTTTGCAGTGAACCAACGTGGCAGCAAAATATTCCCTAGTTTATCATCCCAAACAGCTCCCTCATGATCATTTTATATAAAGCTCCGCTTACACCCTATGGACTCATTAGATACAGCCCCCTTCACCCCAATGGATTCCTTATGTACAGCCTTACAGCAGCTCTGGGGGACCCATATGCAGAGTGCTGGCCCCGGCCCTGAATATACTATATGTGCCATAGGCCGACTGCCAACAAGTGTCTGTAGGCAAGTGGCCCATATAGGAAGCACCTAGACATGGACAGATCGGGTGGATTTCTCACAGTTGCTGTAAAATACTTTAACATTTCAGATTCAGAGCATTTGTCCACTGTAGGGGTTTTTTTTATTTGGTCTTCAAGTCTGGAACCACCTATACAGTACAAAAAGCCGCTCTCTGTACATTGAAGACGACCCCCTAGTTACAGATGGACCTCTCTGCTCACTGGGACCTCTTGTGAGGGTCTCTGGATGCAACGATCAGCAGTAGTGTGTCTGTAATGAAGCTCTATTGATAATCCTTGCTTCAAAAACAAAATTTTGAAAATCCAATTGACATTTTTTTTACAATTACAATTATAAAATATAAAAGTTCGACTTGCATACAAATTAAACTTAAGTACAAACCTAAAAAGAACCCATCGTGTATGTAACCCGGGGACTGTCTGTAAATGCGCAAGGGCGAGTCCCCCCCCCCCCCCCAAGTAACGATCTAGAATCTAAGATATGGTTTTACGTCTACACTTTGTACACAAAGAACAAGCAGGGAACAATGGTGTATTTGAGCTCAACAGACTGTAAAATTGTCCTCATGTGGAGAGGAATATAACAGTACTTAAAGGGAACTTGTCACCTAGTTTAGAGTCCCTAACCTGGCCACATTAGTGCCACTCATCCCTCTGTTTTTGCATTCAGAAACATAAATGGAATAGCTCCAGATACAAATGGATTATGGAGCGGGGGGCTTCCACAACTAATTTTGTGCCTATAGCACTAGAACTTGCTGTATGTGTTAAATGACTCGAGGTCAATAATAATTCCTTTATCTATATAGCGCAAATTATGCAGCACTACACAGAGCTTGCCAAATTGGTCCCTGCCCCCAATGGGGCTCAAAATCTAATCAAACTACCAGTATGTTTTGGAGTGTGGGAGGAAACCGGAAGACCCAGGAGGAAACCAACACACACAGATAGAACATACAAACTCTTTGCAGATATTGACCCTGGGACTTGATCCCAGGTCCCCACGGCTGCAAGGCTGTAATGCTGAACACTAAGCCACCGTGCAGCGCTGTGCCTCAATGACATAACCAGAGACTTTGTCCCTTTTATCACAAGAGCATCAGCTTCAAATGTCGAAACCAACCTATAATCATGGTGCACACAGGTTTAATTGTCGTGAAGAGCCTCCAATGGACTTCTATGGTGCGAAAAGTCTGACATGCAGGCCTAAGGATTAGTGCACATGTTGGGCTTTTGCAGCTTCTTTGTTCTGCAGTGAACTACTGTATCATTGATTTCAGTGGGAGGGGGATTTTGCCAAATCTAATATGTACACTGTGCCCAAGATAGACCCCATACGCCAAGATAAGTCACCCATACGGACCAGTTGTTAAGATGCTTAGAGACGGCAACTAGTATTAGTCTATTTCATGAGCATGTTGCATCTGCCTTGGGTTTGCATACATGTTACTACTATATAGCTCCCCCATAAAGTTATGACACATTACACAATGACTGTAACAGTGCAGTACAGCACAAATAAAAAGAGTGAAGAAGAACAGACTACCACAAGACTGAGCAGTGCAAGGGACGACAACTCTCTGATGTGTCTACACAACCGCAGTCATATGCAGGGAAGGCGATTTCACGAGGACTCGGAGGAATAACCATTCTGCGTCATCCTCCTCCCTTGACATTGTGCTGATCAGATACCCAGAGAATGAGATTTCAGTACGTTAGGCTATTAAATATAAACATTAAAAATTCTATTTACTTAATTGTATCTAGTTGTCTCTAACTCGCACCCACAGCGCCTGTGAGCCCGCTCCAGGAACCGGTTGTGTTCTATTTAATGGATTAAGAATAAAAAAAAAAGGTCAATTTTTGGTGTTGTATAGTAGTAAGTGCCAAGTTCACACACAGAGGAATTTGGCACAGATTGAGACCAAGAAAAAAAATCTGTACATCAAATTCCCTCTACTATTGATTTAGCAAAGAGAAAGGCCATTTTCTATATTATGTACACAATATGTGCCGCTTTCAGCAAAAATAAGTCTGCCTCGAATTCTGTCGTCAGAATTGACCCTAATGAAGACCCACACACCTCATGGGGTGAGGATCTCCGCCCAAAAGCCAGGCTTCTGAGCTTCTCTAAAAAGGTCTACAATAATATCTATAGATTCAACCCCCTAATGACATGTAACGTGCTATTAACGTGCAGAGTTGTCAAGGATGTATAAACTGAGCCTTCTCCATACACAGTCGATGACTGCTGTCATTTCAATTTATAGAAACCTTTTGGAGAAATTGGCAAACTATTGGACAGGCAGATTGTAGGAAAAGAACTCGTATCAGAAGGAGACTAGTATGGGTATTCCTGATATTTGGGGAACAGCTTAGCACCAGATTCTATATTAAGATGAAATTATATTTTACACGGGAGGGGGGGGGCAAATATTATTGATGATAGACAAGTAAGGGGAGCCAACAGGTCATGGTTAAACAGAAATATGGACCATTACAAGGTCCATCTTAAAACAGTCAGCCGAGAGAGAAACTGCTGGATGTCAAAAATAGAACAAGAGAAGCAGAGAGGTTGTAAGTGAACATGCTCCTGTTTGCTTTTCCTCAGCATCCATTTAGTCATTAACTTCAGGCTGTGGGATGTGTGCTTTGCTGCGTGGGTGGGAAGAGAGTAGAAGGAGAAAATACGCTATCACACATTAACTCTATGCTTTAGATTCATTTTGGGGCTTATTGAGTTACATTGCGCCGGGTTTTAATCCGTCTGTTTAGACTGAATTCTTGAGAAATCTGACAAGGAAGAAAATTGGAAGAGACAAGACAGCAGACAACATGCATAGATGTACACATAAGGATAGATAATGAAGTATTTTGGCAAACAAACCCCAAGATCTTCTAATATGGTCATCTGTAAAAGGCAATAATAATCTGCCCAGTTAACCAGTTATGAGAACAGCAGAACCAAACGGTTCTAAGACTTGTGCTAAAGCCTTAAATACGAGCATAGAAAATGTGACATTTCCCATACTTGTATTATTTTTTATCCAAGACCTGATCTACCTGTAAATACACAAGCTTCAACACGCCGAGACAACGTTAATTTACTGCAATGTGTTAACAATCTCAGTTCTGTAAAGACAAAATGCACAAAATTCAAAGTATCTTATGAACTTGACACTGTTGCTCATCCGACAATTCTAATGCATATTTGATTTGCACTCAAATTAGCGCTTGTATCATCACTGCGCTGCAAATGTATAGCAGGATGCATGAATGGAAGTCGTTACAGGGATCGCTGTGGCCAATGTAAGAAATTATACAACACTGGCGATAATAACTAGATGGAAGTTTGATCATCTAATGTAGAACATGGCTAAAAAGTGTTCAGTAGATTTAAAGGGAACCTGTCACCACATATGCACATGTAAAGCCAGTTACAGGTTCCTATAGAGCTCTATTAAGTGACTGACCCCCTTCTTTTAGCTAAAAATTGTTTCCCTTACATCCACATAAATCACCTTTTATCTTAAATTACCTGGTATCAAAGAGCGTGTGTCCTGCTCAACCAGCACCTCCCATCTACTCCTCCTCATGTCAAATGGCTCTTCTCAGCAAGCCATGTGACCAGGCTGCTGTGTTTTCATGTGATCACATACATGGGGTACAGTTTGCTATTGTTAGAAGGCTAAAGGACCTGTGATGAGGTCACACTGATCACATGTCAGGAATGTAACAAGGTACCATGTAAAAAATGCACACAATATTTCCCATATGTAAATAGATGCTTTATATGTATGTAGTTGAATATTAGCAGACGGTCCCCTAGTACGAGGCAGAGCAAAGATATGAAGAGATACAGAGCTGTCAGTCACAATAATGGGGCGTTCTTCACTGCCTGCCTGAGAGAGAGTCAGAAAAGCTAGTCAGAAAAACATCTGTTATTAAGGTACAGGCATTGCTAGGGTGATCAAAATCTGGTGACAGGTCCTCTTTAATTCTATTACACAAGAAAAATGACACACATAAAAAAGTATGGCTGTACAAAATGAATTAAAATAAAAATCATGGCACACAGTCAAATGGATTCCTCAAATTTGTATGATATTTTACAATTAAAATCATGAAGACCTTCTCTTTTCTGGGAGTTCAGCCATGCCCCCCCCCCCCCCCCATCCCAACAAATTATTTGTCTAAGAAAAAAAAAATTGTACAACTTTCTGTATCAATTCCTCAGGGTTTCCTAGATCTCTGCTTGCAGTCATTCTATAGAAAGCTTCTATGTTTACCTCCTGTAAATGGAAATCTGTCCCTGGTCATGTGATGTGGTGCACGGCTCGTTAGATCACCCAGCTCTGATCAGGCCGTGTTCACAGCTCGTTAGGTTTGCGATTTGAGACTCGATCTAAAGGCTCCGACAATGATCACTTCTTAAACCACAATCAAAACACACTGGGTGAATGCGACCTAATCAGAGCTGTGCATCTGTGTGACATCACATGACCATGGGCAGATTTCTATCCACTGGAAGTAAACGATAACGCTAGCTATAGAAAGACAGCAAGCAGAGATCTAGAAAACTTAGGAATTTATTCAGAAAGTATATTGGAAACTTGTATAACTTTTCATCAGAGAAATAATTATTTGCAGAAATAGGAAAACCCCTTTAAGGTTCATTTCACACTACCGTTCCTTACCTCCGTTAAAGTAAGGAATGGAGGTTTAACTTATCAATAAAAAATCCCATTAACATTCATGTAAATTTCTGAGGCACCCAAAACATGTGAACGCACACACAAAAAAAAAACTCAACTAGATCTTCTAAAACACATTACATGATGGGTAATAGGATGACACAACAAATATCACTAGAGACTATAAATCACCTGTAATCACACATACATAATGCTGAACACTGCAGCGGGTGCAAGTGAAAGACAATGCAGGGGCAGAACGGGGTCACATTTTCTTTTTTGGGTGAAACATTCTTCATTGTACACAATATTAACTAAAGAGAACCTTGTCATCTAATGATTTGGGGTTATGTGTGGGAGGTGAGGGGGTTGTTAGTTTTGTAACACAACGTAAGGCATGCGACGACGAAGGGAAGAAGAAAAAGGAAGTAGTTACATGCCAATGATCCATATCTCCCCCCAGACCCTGTGCCTGACTGAGCCGAGCAGACGAGAAGACAGGAAAGGTTATGCTTTGCTGTGAAAACCGCACACATTTCCTCCCAACTATTTATCTGAGACCACCAGAAAATTCCACAAGTGATGTGTTTGAAAAGTGCACATTGAGCCACTTAATGGGGGGCCCTGCATTCCAGGCCAGACACGGTTCCTCTTACATGTGGGCATGAGTGACGTGGGTTTAGATAGCCTCAGAATTCAGGGTTTTCATAGAAACACATGGGCACTGAGCTGAAAGAAAAGCTGCAATAGTGTGATCCACAATAATTAGAGTTTCACTATCCAATATCCTTACAATGCACTTTGAGTCATTAGAAGATTTTGTGTTGTTTTGTTCCACAGTAAAAGCAAAGTCAGGATCTCTACACACCACATGGGTTACACATCTGTGAGAATCTCCATATATTAAGCCAGACTAAAAATTATGCTATATAGTGTCCATTAACCAGAAAGATTAACAGTTTACATTATTTTTCTTTTTGCATAGGTGACAAACAAATCTAGTTAAAAATTAAAATGGTGGACACTAAGCAGAAATTTTACAGTTTCAAGATATGCATAGGTTTTGGCCTGAAAAGATTGATAACAGATCTAATGCTGCCCTATTTTATAGGAGCTTTGTGGAAAGTGTCAGACCGGCCCACCAGGGAATCAGAGGATCCTCAGGTAGGCCCCAGTTCTAACAATACTGGATACCAGAGGAGAAGCAGAAGACAACTCCTATTGGGAATACTAGGGTTTATATTCAAGGTGGTTAACGGAGGGCGAGTCCTATAAAATTTTTTTATCTGGTAGGCCAAGGAACCCCAGACTGCAAACATCTTGCACCCTATGATTCAGCTAAAAAAAAAAAAAATCAAAAATCAAATACTCCTCTCTTCTCTGAATATTAGCTCAGCCTAGCACCTATATCAGTGGTGGCGAACCTATGGCACGCGTGCCAGACAGGGCACGCAGAGCCCTCTCTGCTGGCACGCATGCCATCATCCTCCACCGTGTGCAGAGGCCCGCAGGTCCACAGTTTAGAAGAGCAGCATCTGCCCCTTGCGCTCAGATACAGAGCAGGCAGGTCACACTGCACGGGGTAGATGCAGTTCTTCTAAACTGAGGACCTGCGGGCCCCTCAGATGCAGCCCACAGCCGGGTGCAGGATGTCTGTGCTCCTGTCAGAGGAGCGCTGCTCTATAAGAAGATCCCAGTGCAGCGCTGGGAGCAGGAAGCAGCATGGAGAGCTTGTACCTCCCCCTCCTACTAGGAGACGTGAAGTGGAGTCGGGACAGAGAGAGATGGGGAGGGGGATGCTGTGACCCGGAACATCCAGAGGCTGCTGTGTGCCTTCCTCATAGATAACTGTAAGTGTTACAGTGTCTAACATTTGTTTATACAGTTCACATACATATATACCTGTGCTATGCATATATGTGTGCACTGTATATGTCTGTGTTATGCATGCTATGCATATATGTGTGCACTGTATATGTCTGTGTTATGCATGCTATGCATATATGTGTGCACTGTATATGTCTGTGTTATGCATGCTATGCATATATGTGTGCACTGTATATGTCTGTGTTATGCATACTGCATGTATGTGTGTACTGTATATGTCTGTGTTATGCATACTGTATATATGTGTGCACTGTATATGTCTGTGTTATGCATACTGTATATATGTGTGCACTGTATATGTCTGTGTTATGCATACTGTATATATGTGTGCACTGTATATGTCTGTGTTGTGCATACTGTATATATGTGTGCACTGTATATGTCTGTGTTGTGCATACTGTATATGTGTGTACTGTATATGTCTGTGTTATACAGTACACACATATATACAGTATGCACAACACAGACATATACAGTACACACATATATACAGTATGCACATGTCTGTGTTATGCATACTGTATATATGTGTGCACTGTATATGTCTGTGTTATGCATATTGTATATATGTGTGCACTGTATATGTCTGTGTTATGCATATTGTATATATGTGTGCACTGTATATGTCTGTATTTGGCCCTTACGTAGGTTATATTGCTCTAAATTACCATGTTGGCACTTTGTGGTAGATAAGTGGGTTTTGGCTTGCAGTTTGGGCACTCGATCGCTAAAAGGTTCGCCATCACTGACCTATAATATTATTAAGAGCTGCAGTAACCTGGTCTGACCACTACACAGATAACCAAGCTATTTGCTTCATGTTCAATCCCCTGATGAGAAAAGCTGATCCATGGGGGTGCAAGGAGCCCAAACAATCTGATATTGAGGGCCTATCCTGAGGACAGGTCCTCAATATTTTAAGCTGGTAGATTTAATCTTAAGGGCGATACTGCAAACAGTCATGTTCCTAATAAATAAAGTCCATACACACAGCAGTGTAGTACATGCAATGTTACATAGCTATTAATGAAGCCACTGAAGCCTGCAGACACACCATATTAGCATACATTAGTATTATAAATGCTCCCCATAGCTATCTAAATGCATGAGATAATGGTAATCATAGGTGCCCCATATTCTTGCCGCCCACATCACACGTGCGTTGTGGCTACATTCGTCACGGCAGACTTTTTTGTAAAGTGTTTAATCAGAGGTGACTATAACACAATTAAAAATTAGACAAAATTTATGAGCTGTGAGAGCGCCAAAACAACTGAAACACTACCTGTAACTCAGGCTGAATTATTAGCATAAGTTTTTAAAAGTAGGATTTTTTTCGCTTTTAATTTTCACCTTTATAAAAGGTATAATAGTGCATGTAAAATTTTGTGCTTTTTTTGTTGTTTTAAAGGGAAAAAAACCCATCAAGTGATAAATTGGCTGCACCAATAGTCGTCACCCATTACTACAACTATTGAATATTTTACACAGTGCTATCCATTACCTCATTATTAGGGTGACATAAGCCTTCACTGTCCATCAAACAGTTAGTCGGGACAAACTCTCTCATGGTCAGTGGGCCTTAGTAGGACTAAGTCACTAAGTCACATGCAGGATTTACTGAACTGAATATAGAACTGCTGAACTGAGCTCATACGTAAAGTCCAGCTCAGAAATTCTAGCTTCTGTCTAGTAAATCCCGCACGGGTTGGAGGTGGGTTTGTCAGACCGAACTCGTAGGACGTACTCACTTGGTCAATTATCCACCTGTTCACAATGGAGGCAGTAGGAGTAAGCGTCGGAGATTGCAACTTTCTTCCCTTAAAAACAAAAGGAATGGAAAATACAACATGGCCAATCCTCCTCGTTTACGTTTAGAAGTGGCTTATCAAAACCCTATGGTGGAGGGCAAAAAAAAAAAAAAAAAACAGATGCCAAATGCATGGGAAATTTATATATCTATCCATCCCTATAAATGATTAACATTTTTTGTAGCTGTCTGATAGAAGAAGTAATTTTTGTTTTGTGGCCACAATTGCTGAGATTTTCCTTCAAAAGGTCCCTACATGGCACCATAATTGTTTTGGCAGGCACTGTGGACTCCCTACTAAGGATGGCTCCTCTCATTACATCTAGTTCCACAGAAAAGTTTTTACAAAGTGTAAATATAACAGGAAACACTTGATTATGGTAGATTGTATAGTATTTTTTTAATTAGAGGCTGTGCAACAACAGTAACGTACCTTACTATGCACAGTTTGGGTACCCAATCTTGAAATGGCCAAAAACTACGGTACATTTCACATGACTGTACTGCGACACTGAAAAGCTAGATAAAACATAAAACCAGATTCAAAAAGTGAAAAGTAGTACGGTAATTACCCTTTTACCAAAAAGGCCACCCATTCACTAGGACAGCTCAGAAGTATAACACAGAGTTCCTTTGTCTCTCTGCTTTTGTAGACTATGAAGGCCATGGGCGATCACACGGATGACTTTATGACATCTATACTGTAACTACTGTAATGTATTTGTAATGTATAAAGCTGCTGCAATGTAGGCAACAGTAAAATCTGCAAATGTTGTGGCTTAACACTGTTGTAAAGATACAAACGCACTTCAGTTCACAGATCGCAACAAAAACAAAGTGCAAATACAATTTTTTAAATTGGCTTAAAAGTATGGACAGTAAGATATCATCTATTTAAATGGGGGGGGGGGATTACAGGATAAAAGACTTGTTGTCAGGTCACAACAGGTTATCCTCTGTCCAAAGAATATGAGATAACTAGCTGATTGGTTGGGGTTCCAGAGGTGGGACACGAGAATGGAGGTCTGTTGAATCCCAATCCGAAAAAGGATCCGGTTGCGCAGGTGTCTTGCTGCTCCATTATCTCTATGGCGCTGATGGAGATAGTGGAACGCAGCATTTGTCTATTGATATCAGTGTCATAGACATAAAAGAGGTAATTAAAAAAAAAGCAATATAGAAATAAACTCAAATTAACAACTTGCCCTTAGAATAGACTATCAATAACAATTCAGTGAGTGGTCAATTGTCACCTCATTGGAGGGCGCTGTACTCTCCTCAGTATATGGATGTGATGTGATGTGATGTGATGTGATGTGGATGCAACACATCTCAGTCCAATTAACTTACCATTGCAAAATGTATGATGCTATGATAGCTGGAACTTGCCATGATTGATATAACCAACAAAACCAAACCAAAAATTATTGCAAAGTAGAAAAGAAAAAAAAATTCATTTAAAAATGTCACCATTCCATAGCAGCTAAATGGGATGATCAGAGTAGGAGTCATTAACAAAATTGATACCAATATCAAAGATACTATTAGTAGAAGCTCCATGGAGTGTTGTGACATTATCTCAGCCGTCTTAGGCTTTTTGTCGAGAATCTGATTAGAGCTTCCGGACTGTCAAATCTGTGTCTAGTACATTACTGAGGAACTTCAGGTTCTGCCTCAGTGATTTACACACAAACCACAGACACGCTGTTGTATGACCTGAGGAAACACTGTGGTTTCTCTCTAGTAGACACTGTGGTTGTGAAAAAGCCCAAGTGTAACACAGATCCCAAGAGATCACCAATGACTGCTCACTCACACTCACTGAAGTGCCACACAGCCTGTGCCATGATGTTATTACTCCTCATCCACCATTATAGGGGGTACACTAAAGACCACCACTCAATATAGCAGGGAAAATGTGGGCATAGATTAGAAGAAACTTTTCATTTAGATTTCAGAATTGCCACTACCAACAGCCTAACATTTGTCACAAACACCCTCAAGAATTTACTTTATTGCCCACTGGATATAAATAATTATAGTCTTAAGGGGGGGTTCATCATCCAACTGGAAATGTATGTTTCAGTCAATACTTGGGTTTCCCCAAGAAAACAATTCTGAAGAATTGCCTAAATCTATATGCTTTGTCATTACACCAAGACATAATTCCTCCAAGTGTGTCCAACCCTCACAAAGCAAGGAGAACAGTAACACCCACTTGTTTTGGGAGGAGATGGATTCCAAAAATAAGATACTTGAGAAGTCAGATTTTGTTGGAAATATGAGAATTTACTAAAACAGACATACCAGTAGAGATGACAGTAATCTGGCAATACATTAGAGATTCCAGACTGCTAAATGACATCATTAATTCATAGTTCGTTTGTTAAACAAAACAAAGATCGATCCTTGATGAAAGATCTTTCATTTATGACTTTTTGACTGCAGCACATGACAACATCCAAAAGTGACAACTGGGTGATTGTCATCTCCCTTGGCCACATATGTATACACTCGTTTTATCACAAAAAGGTTGGTGATTGACAAATTGTCTATGGCCAGCCAGCAGATTCAAACACCAAGACAGGACTGCCTTATAAAATGGCAGACGATCGCAGTTAAGTCATTGCAAAAGGAAAAAAAAATATACAGAAGAGACAAAAAAATGCAATAATATAATGTAATGTTATAATTTAAACTGAAACGCCAAGAGGAGAAATTTTTTCTCTATTCTGTCTATTTGGGACCAACCACAGCCAAAAATATTCATCAGCTCTCCAGCATCTGGTCCAGGCAGAGACAAAATAGAAGATTGTGGTTTGGAAATGCAACACCGAACTGAGATTAAGTTCCCCTGACTACATTCGATTCCGAATGGGTATGGAAATTTCCTTAAAAAACATGTTGAGATTCACACACTCACACACACACACACACACACACACACACACACACACACACACCTAAAAGAAGAGCAGATCCCGGCAGAGTGGGCACACACCAGCATGTAACTGTGCTTGGTTCAATATCTTTATTATTGACAAAGTGTTCAATCTGAATGTGTCATATACACATGTAATGCCATCAGGTTTAGTGAGCCAATCAAAAAATACATGAACCAGAGTTAAGCATGGGAAATACATGGATTACTTAAAAAGGTTTTCACAACAAGAGTGGAATATTTTCCACATGTACAATAAAATTCCCTTTGAGCATCAATATCAATGACACAACATTCATTCCTACACTTCCGGAACATCCTAACAAAGTATTCATTCATTCATCCTTTACAATGATGATGTACAATAGCTTGGATGAGTCCATCTCGAAAAGTTAGGAAAAAAATCATTAGATCACAGGTTAAAAATAGCCCCTTATGTAGCTGCACGTGAATAACACAACACTGCATAAACCAGCAGAAGACGATCTGGCCTTCCATGTGCAGCATGGTGAGGAGATGGCGGAGGTGGGACCATAACAATTAATCACCACACAAAGAAGAGAAGCTCGTTCTGGATCCAACACATCAAACCTACTAAAACATTTATGCCCCACCATTAGCAGGAGAGTAAGGAGCGAAGAGAGAGCGCTGCAAAGCTAATATTTCTGTCGATAGAAAAACGATAGGACCTGCCATCCCCACCCTGAGCTTCCAGGAACTGCTCTCACCCCAGCACAATAAACATACCTCACAGTAAAACTGGTTCCCTGAACGTCTACAATAGAGAAAAATATTTTTAGTTTTGACCAGAAATACATTTCTAGTAAGATGCATCCACTTCCTAGAGAAGTAGAGATCTACTTCTGTTACTTGAGGCTTGGATTGAGTAAAGGGTGGAAGGTGATGGGTAACATCTTCATATGATTGTAGGACGCTTTGCAATAACATTAGTTAAAATATGGAACGACAGTAGAAGATGCAAAGATTACAAATTTCTTAAACACAACAAATCATAAAATTTTGTATAGAGCTAAACCACAGTACAGAACACACAAAATAGGTTTATAAAAGAGGCAAATGGAACAAATTCTGTATCGGAGGATTTCTGCACAGAAGTCCAAATCGCAACATGATTATCAGACTAAAAATATAAAAAGCGTAACATAAAAACACAAAGCTACGTAGTGGCTGCCAAGGCAGGGTATGGAGGAAGCCATACTGAAAGTTGCAGCTTAGTTTGACAATTCGTGGATGACAGAGAAAGATGATCTCTTACAGAGCACAACATAAACAGCGTAGAGCAAAGTAAAGATGACTTACAGACTGTTGCCAGTCACTAGAGAAGAAGTCCTCTTATAGAGCAAGCAGCCAGATAAGATGTCAGACAAGAGCGCGCTCAGAAGATGTAATATAATGGGTAAAATCAATCCGTGCAAGTGTAGGGCTGCCTCTGGTCTCCTGCTGAGCTGTGGAGGAGAACTGTGTGTGTATGTATGTGTTGCACAACGCAGAGCGGCTTGATTTGCTGGCGGAGCTCTGGGGGTTGGACACATTTGTATACAGGACACTAAAGGCAACTAAAGCAGCATCAACAGCTGGAGGAGCGAGAACAGAAGACTGGAGGATGCCTTAAAGCATGGGCTGTGTTATGGACCCGCTCGCCCCTGCAAGTAAGGAACAGGTTAACTAGATAATGAGACTGTTCCTACGGGGGATCAATAAATGGATGTCAAAATAACGTGAAACGTAGAAATACTAACAGCACAGAGCAGATGAGCTCATGAAACGTTAATGCCCCCATTAGATCATCCAGGAGGAGGCAGATGACATCTCCTGACAGCGGCCAGCAGGGAAGTGGTTAAGTCGGTGGATAAAATAAGCTGTATGAGCAGAGGCTCAGTCAATACGGAGCAGATGTGAGTATGTCCAGGAAGCCTTCCTCATACAGCCCGCAGTGCTGAAGATTAACAGCTGCTTGCTGCATTTCCCTCCAATTCACCAGCAGCTGCTCTTCTGACAGCCCCATTTTTAGAAATGAGGAGGTGGATGCTGGTAACAACTGCTATCTAATCCTGCTCTGTGCAGATCAATTACCTGCAAACAGTCCCTGCATTGTCTGGAGCGCTCGCTCTATAAATAACTCGCCAAACAGTCCAAGATCAAAGCTGGCAGGTATGCTGCACACCTATGCTGGCAGCGGAGCCCTCCATGCCACATAATCCCGACTGGATATATGCCACGTGTGGCCGCATACCACATGGAGAAGCTAACAAGCCGCCTCCTTTCTGGGGATAGACACGTTAAAATGTAAGTTTAGTAGATAAAAACAAAAAAATTATAGCAGTTTTTTTCTTTTCTTCAAATGCAGGGAACAGGGTATGATGGCAAACCTCCTAGCAACTCATGGAAAAAAAGGGGCTTTTTACGGATGGATGGCAAGCTGCATCTAATATCTGCATTGGATAAACCACCGACATTAACAGCAGCAGCAAACAAATGACAACTTCCAATGTTCGTTATACTTCAATCTTGTTTTCTGGGGTCTCAAACAGAGCAGTGGTCCATTGTTTGCGCTGTGAGGTGCGCCCAGGCGCCAATGACAGTAGAAAAGAAGTCCCAAGTTGCAAACATGGAGCCTTGCTCTGAGTTGTGTGTCACAGGTAGTTACCCAGGATCAAGTATATATCAGCCGATAGTAATGAATTTGTCCATGTGCATTGTGTTCATACACACCGTCATGGTTTCCATGGGGGAGATTGACCACTGCTTCTACTCTAGTTTTCTGATACGCCGTTGTATAATAAATCTCTACCCATGGCGTGTAGAGCCAATGGACAGTGTGAATTGTCGACATCGGCATGAGTGGACATCACATGTCAATGAGAAAAACAATAGACCATGGGGAAAGCACATGCTCAGATGCACAAAGGCTTAGGAATCACATATTTCATTAGAACTAAACACAGATTGGGAATAAGCCTCATGAGAAGGATTTATTATGCCTGATCCACCAGTTTTCTCCCCCATCCCAACAGGTTTGAGCATTTTTTACCTCCACAATCACAGGACGAGGGGAGCAGGCAGGGGTGTAAATGCTATGTTACTGAATTTACTATAGTCTCAGCAGATTATAGTAGAAGGGTGGATTGCGTTCACATCTACTAAGGCTGGAGTAGATCAGGGGACAGCAGGGGGAATATTAAGACTAGCCAGTCTTAATAAATCCCCCACCATGTATGCTGTCGGAAATGTAAAATATATACGATCGGAAGAAACTTCTCCCCCACTGGGACTGAAGTGAGTTTCTAAGGCGTTTGTCTTGAGTTTAGAAACACAAGGCAAACGCCAAGCCAAGTGTGAATGTAGCCTTAGGACCAGTTTTTAATGTATATGGATGCAATGCAATTGTACATGACCAGCTGATAAAATTTTGGCCTGCAAAATAGATGCTATGCTGAGTGTTTGCACATCAATCTACAGTCTTTATTGTAAGTTTTCCCTGTTAAAGTGTTTCCATCCCATTGTGTTGTGCACGTTCAGCCTTATGCTTGGTAAATGAGTGGCTGTAATACTTAGTAGTAATAAGACAGAGGCAGCGCCGGTGCTCGGGACCGCACCCTTACCAAAGCAATCAATACTGCACAGGACAGAATGAATTCAGAGCCCCCCCCTACTGTATCATCTATGCCATATCCTGTAATAACCAGTACAAGTCTAACCACAGGAATCAATGTCAGGGGGGCACGAGTCGCATCACCTCGTGTATTGGAAAGCTTCCTGAAATCATTGATCCTACAAAGCTAATTACCATAAGGAGTTAATAGGGTGCAGTGAACATCAAAAGCTCTTAGCAATCTCCAACTATTTAAACCATCATGTCGAGTAAAATAAAGCGTATTATTGGTTTTCTATCTTTTCCGTGTGGAGTGGCTGCTAAATCAGCTAAATGATCTAGAATTTCTTACCGCTTCTAGTACCTAGTAACAAGGACAGAAAGGAAAAAAAAAACATTTCACCATGTGTGAAATGCCAGGTCCTTATGAACGCTAATAAGCAGTTATAGAGAAAGCAATATGGTTGGATACATATAGGATATATTTTAGGGTGCGGTAACGTGTAGCCCTAGCCCCGGCCTGTCCACATATGCATTTCCAGAGAAACAAAGGTGATCGGTAACCAGCACCCGCTGTCTTGCATTTAAACAATACAAGACACTGGGTGCAGGTTACCGCTCACATGCGTTCCACTGGAAACCCCTGGGTGCTGTAAAAACCCCACGTGTGACCTCACCCTTGCTGATGCAACCATTTTGCCATTGTCTATGTCACAATACCATGAAATGTGGTAAAGCCATGCTTTTTACTGTGAAGCACCCATGTACATTACTGTTTGTAACAGAACCAAGTGTGTCGGGCTGCTGAAAGCTCAGAGAAGGTCCTATTTCTGCCCAAGTTTTGCGGCTCTAATTTGATCGTAGAAAGGGAAAAACTAATGGCATCCGTATTTGATCACTAGGAAACGCAATCACGTGACCTTTCAAGGGGCTGGGATAAGCTAGTGATATTATTTGACAGAACAGAAGACATACAGATGTCACATGGACAGTTTTGTGGGCATAGAGCATGGATGCTGATGACTCGCCGATCACAAAAACAGGACATGGATGCATTGTTTGGAGGCCAAAATAAGCTCATGTTCAAGCACACAAGGTCTCAGTTCTTAAAGGGGTGGTCTCAAGTATGTTATCTCCAATGGATATATGTATTGTGAAGCAGACTCATTAGTGATCACGGGATCCCAGTTATTGTGTGGGGGAGCACTTTCTCATTTGTTGTTTGGTCCCAGCATATGAACTCCCACAAAATTGTATAGGGTCTATGCATTTTGGTTGCGTTTTCATACGTATTACAATAACTGAGGAGAGGTGATTTGCCCAATTACATTACTGTTTAGATTTGTTAAAACATTAGCATCACATTTACATTTTACGTTTTGTAAACACAAATGTTAACAATGATGTAATTAGGCAAAACACCTCTCCCTCAGCTGTTGTAACGAGTTTCAAAACACAATGAATCGCAAACAAAAACGCAACGTGAGAACGCACCCCAAGGTAAGCTCAGCCATCAGATGTGTCCGAATTAAATGTGAAAGCTCGGTAAACATAGGCATACAATGCAAAAATGAATGCAGATTTCAAGTTGCTATTGACAAGCTTTTCACACAAGTAGAAATTTATCAGAAGCAGGCCCTATGTATTTTAATGGAAACTTTGGGCAATTACATGCAGAAGAGTTGGATTTTACCATTGAACACTTAATGAGAAAAAAAATGGCCACATTCTGTGCAACAACTGTATGTTAAAGTTTGGGAAAAGGGACATTTTTAGTACCCCCCCCCCCCCCCCCCCCATCAACTCTGGAGCAGCTGGCTGCCGCCTTCATGACATTGTGAAATTGTAATTGGATAATCTCAATGGCAGCTTCGTCGGGACACATAGTCCCACGCTGACAGTCAAAAGCTACATAAGAATGTAGAGTGCATCCCTAGCAGACACACAAGTAATCCTAGTCACAGACAGTATAGGACTTTCGGTAAAGTGGATTTCCTACACACATTTCGTTAGTGTCAGTGTCCTCTGGAGAGTCCTAAAATCCTTCCTCCAACTTTGTGTTATCAATGTAATACTACTCCTGCCACACAGTTTTGTACAAGATTCTCCTCAGTTATTTCTGCCAGAACAAGATGCGGTATATATATTACAACAACAAAAGTTTACGTTTCTTAAAACCGAATTCCTTCTTTGGACAGTTATTTCACTAAACTGTTTGGCACCAGTTTACTCTCCCTACAGCCATGTAGGTGCAGGTCATCTCCGATAACAAATGTCGGGCATGTTCAAATCCAAGTTTAAATGTAATCCTCATAATTCAGGATCCATAAGGAGGAATGTAAAACGTGCCAGCACATTCAAACAGGTGACCAGGTACCTGTACCTTTTCCTGCAGGTACATCAGATCAAGGGGACCTTTTCCTGCAGGTCCTCTAATGAGGTCTACCTTATCATGTGTCAGCAGTGTCCAACCACAGGCCTTTATGTTGGGGAAACAGGTCACATACTCCATTAACGCATGAACTCACACAGATCTGATATTAAAAATGAAAGGAAAGATCTCCCAGTGGCTGCACATTTCTCCAGAGAGGACAACACTACGGAAGATTTGCAGATTACTGTTTTAATGGGACATTTTAAGACCCAGAAGGAAAGGAAAGAATGGGAGTATAAATTAATGAGGAGATTCAGCACCTTACAAAGTGGTCTTAACATTCATGCCAGCTTCATGACCTCCTACCTCTGACCTGGAGGCCACAAGCAGGTTTTTAATGTTTTTATTGCTGTCCTGTCATAAATAAGATGTCCCTATATTTATCAAACTGTTGTTTTAGAGGTTTTTTTTTTATATCCTTTGATGATCACTGTTTAGAGTGTATAAAATGCTGTGAATGCAGTTTCATGCATAACATCATGTCTGGTGAAGGGAACTAGTAGCTCACTAGAGCTCACCATCAAATATAAGGTATTTCTTCACTCTTCTAATGAACAGGGGAGTCATAAGTTGTTTGAGAGGAGTCACATTTTAAGACACCCCCATCCTTGGTTCTATAGTACCAAGAAACAAGCTTTTGGTGTCACTTTAAAGATCAGAATCTCAAAGATGGATTTTAATGCAGCTCACATTTACAACCATGGTGAAGGATCTACCAAGGCTTGTAAAGTTATAGAGGGCCAACGCTAGCGCCAGGCTAAGCTGGACGCTAAGAGGAGAGGGCTATGGCAGTGCCAAGAACACATTACCATTTTGGTACCAGAAAAATGACCTCATGGGCAATAGGTTGGGATTCTTCTACAAATAGTTAAGTTTCCAGAGCTGGGTATAATAATTCTCTGGGACCTTTTAGCAAGAAACAAATCGACCTCCTGCTGTTCTGTTTTTCTCTGCTGTTTAACAGCTGGCAAACAGCTGCAGCTGACATCAAGCAAAGGGAGATAGGAGGGACTGCGCGGCCCTTCCATATGCTTACATATGTGACTAATATCATTAATAATTTATGGCTCATCAATGTGCATTGTTGTACATGGCTATAAAATCACATTAACAAGGGAAAAATGGAGACGACGGGGAACGACTAATTGGTGGAAAATATGAGTGCACATAGAGAGGGTCCAGCTCGGGCAGATTACAGAATGTATACTACTGTATTATTTACAATATAATTACATAGTAATGTGGGATGGCTCACGGACCAGTTGTAGTGGTCTTATCTTCAGCATTAACCAAACCCTGACTATGACAAGGCAGCCTTTTCTCTTAGGTATCTGTTCTGTCCAAATTTTTCCTTTGCTATGAAGAATCTGCATACTGCCAGACATTGATTTAATGGGAATTTATTTACTGTATTTTTTGTGTTTCAGTTTTTAGCTCCAAAAGGCATGTCTTTTTTATTTTTCCATTTACAGAGCCATAAGAGGGCTTGTTATCTGTGAGACAAATTGTACTTCCTAGTGGCGCAATTTAATGTTCTGTGCAGTGTACGGGAGGCTGAAAAACTAATTCTAAATGTGGTGTAATTCACGAAAAAGCACGGTCATACAATTTTCTTATGGGCTTAGTTTTTACAGCTTTGTCACTTATGACTTAAGTGACCACAGTCACGGATATGCCATATTTACATTGTTTTGTTATGTCAATATAAGGTGTCATTATGGATGTACAAGCGGTCCCCTACTTAAGAACACCCCACTTATAGACGACCCCTAGTTACTAACAGACCTCTGGAAGTTGGTAATTTACTGTACTTTAGTCCCAGGCTACAATAAACAGCTAGAACTGTTCTTAAATATGTCTGTAGATAAGATTTATTGTTGATCCTGTTTCTAATGACAGCCCAACATTTTTAAAATCCAATCGTGACAAAGACCGAAAAAAATTTGGCTGGGGTTACAATTATAAAATATACAGTTCCGACTTACATACAAATTCAACTTAGGAACAAGCCTACAGACCCTATCTTGTATGTAACCCGGGGACTGCCTGTATAACCTTTTGATTAAAATATTTGTGGGTGGGAAAATGGTTGAAAAGGTAGCATTTTAGAAAATTTAATTTTGCACAGTTATTTTGGGGCACGAGATTAACCAACATTTAGGACTGTTTATATATGTATTCTATGGAGTGAATACAAAATTTCACAAAATGTATTTTTTTTATTTTTTAATTAAAAAAAAAAAAAAATTATATATTTTTTCCAGTCTGATCGCTCATACAATATACAGCAATACAACTGTGGATATACTACTTTTTTTTTATTACAGCCTACATCTAGCAGGCTGTAATGGATAATGCATAATGACAACCATGAGCGATTTTGAGAGGCTCCCGCTATTAATCCAGCCAATGCATTCCCTAAGTGCCAGGACTGCTGTCCGCAAGGATCTAGGCCAATATCTTGTGTATAATACAGCAGACACTTGATCTGTGTGGAGAGGACTTCAGGTATGGCCTTCACAATGACCAGCCCGTTGATTTACAAGGTTTGGGTTAAAACATGCTGAGCAAAGTAGGAGTGTCATAAATTCAGAGCAAACCACATGTTTTAGACGCTGTTGCCTAACAAGAGGATGTAGATAGATGAAAATGGGGCTAAGCTTAGATGTGACAATGTGCGCCACAACTTTGTCACAAAATTTGTCTGAAAATAAGCAAAATTAGACAGTGTCTAAAACATTTTAAAGGTGCCGCTTCACCAGTGCCAGCACATTGTTATTTTTACCACCGCTCCTGAACAATCCGATTCATTATTTTTGGTTATCTAATATCAAATAGGAGTAAGCTTAAAAACCATGCATCGTACAGTAAAGAGCATGAATAGCATCTAGGGTACTAAAAAGAAACCTGAAAACGATGCTAATTAGTCTGTCGGGTGGGTGGAGCAAACCGCATGGTACCACCCACCTGACAGTAGATAGAGTGGAAATTGTTGTTTTTAACTGCTCAGGAATAGTGGAGACAAGATAAATAATCCCAATCTGGCCAGATTCAATGCAACAATGCCTACGACAGTGGTGGCTAACCTATGGCACTGGTGCCAGAGATGGCACTCAGAGCCCTTTCTGTGGGCACCCAGGCCATCACCAGAGAGGACTCCAGGTAACTCTTCCTGCAGACAGCCCAGGACTTGCTGTGCACAGAGCTATTATAAAGTGACAGCTCTACCTGGGAATACCAGAGGAGTGGAAACATGTGGACAGATCTGGATTATCATTGGAGCTTCTGCTCCGGCCCTGACAATTCTTTCTGTTTATGGGACCCTAGAAGGAAGCTACAATGATCATCCAAATTTCTCCTATTTTCTGCTTTATTGGTGTCCTCAGGGGCTGGTATCAATAAAAGCTGTGACAGAGAACGGAGTATAAATCACAAATTAAATTTCTGCGTTGGCACTTTGCAATAAATAAGCGGGTCTTTGTTGTAGATTGGGTACTTATTCTCTAAAAGGTTCGCCATCACTGGCCACGAGATGCCAATACAGGTGGCATCTGACTTAAAGAAACTAGACTTACATACGACCCCTAGTTACGGACAGACTTCTCTGCCCACTGTGACCACTGGATGCTTTACTTTAATCCCAGGCTGCAATGATCAGTTACACGATCTGTTGTAATAAAATTTAAATGGACAATCTTTGTTCCTATGACAGCACAAAATTTTGTAATTCCAATGGTCACTGGGACAATAAAAAATTTTTTTGGATGAGGCTACAATTATAAAATATATAGTTCCGACTTGCATAAAAATTTAACTTAAGAACTAACCTAAGGAACCTATCCTGTACGTAACACGGGGACTGTCTGTAGTTTGGTTGGTGAAGGGGTGAAAGGTCTTCTTAACCGCCGAGAGGAGGTAAAAAAAAAAAAAAGAATTATCTATGCCAAATCATGCAAGACTGTTAACAAAAAAAAAAAAAAGTTGGAAAGAGAACAAGAAAAAAGTTAAAATCTGCATGTACATTTACATATATATTGCGCTAGGCAAAGAACAACCTCACAGACGTCACATTGTGTCCTAATGATTTATTTTCAGAATAAAACAGTGATGACTCAAGAAACATTTCCAGCCTTTGCTTGTCCAAAATAAATAGGATAAAAGTTTATTCTCATTATCATACAATTTCCTCAGTTTCCTCAGTTGGCAACTCAACTGCAGCACATGCTGTCACTTCATACGCACAGGGAGGAAATTTTTTTGTTTTTCTCGTTATCGGTTTATTCTTCTATTCTAAGCATTAATCCAATAATAGAGGAAAAAATATTTTAGAGCAGAACGGTAAACAAAAATATATATTTTTCTTAATATAAAAATATCACTACTTCACAATACTTTTTATAAGCCAGAAAAGCTCTGAGTACATGATGTGATTAGATCTATTTATCCCCCATTACCTGGAGGGGATCCTCCATTCAGGTGGAACTGGTGTGTTTCACTTTTATTTTCTATATAAAATAGTACATTAGGCTGCATTATAGCCTATGCTGTTGGTAGGTGGTATTTACTGTTATATATTGGGGATACCTAGTGGTAACTACAATATTTTGCATCCTGGATAGGGAAATCTAGTTTTCAATGGCCCAGGGACCACGATTCTTTCGGGTTCCCGAATATTTCCGTTTTGCGCCGAATTGCCCCGTGTTTTTGGCACACACGATCGGATTGTGGTGCATCGGTGCCGGCTTGCATGCAAAAGAAATGGGGAGCCGTGCCGTCAGACAACCCGACTGATTCAAGATCAAGCACTCACATGCACCAGGAAGAAGAAGGTGAACTCCGGTGGATCTCAGCACAGAAGGAACACATGCAGGAAATTGGACGCACGACCTTAGTGAATCGCGGCAGACCCGAATCCTCGTTGGACAACGCACCGCGGGATCGCAAAGAGACCAGTTAAGTAAATTTGCCCCAATGTGGTAGAGTTGGACAATTCAGATTCTATAAAATTACTGAAACATAGATGCAAATCCACACCTGCCCTCCAGGAATGCAGAAAAAAAATGTAGCAGCGGCTGCGTTCAGGCGTTATTAAATTGTGTTTTGAAACGTAGCTCAATAGCAATGGGGAGGGGCTTGGCCTGACACGTGGTGATCATTACGTTGGGCTGCCGGAAAAATGTAGCCTCAACTGATTGCACTGCCCCTCTAGAATTTGTTAAACAGAAAGGTTAGGTCCTAGCTGCGCCATAAAACTAAAAATTTCCTTTATTAAGACATTTTAAAATACAGCGACATAACTATCCATACTAGGCAGCTGACGCATTTCGGGCAAAAGAAATAAATCACATGCCATTTGAGCCACTATAATATAATGTGCAAAATACATCAAAAGAGCCCCAAAGGCAACCCAAAAACTGGCGAACAATGTCTATGATAAATCTGCCGCAATAGTTAATGGAAATCGATGTCCATATGCAAAGAGAACGTAAAGGAAGGAAATCTACCATCAAAATCTAGCATGGGAAACCATGGACACTGCCTCATAGATCCAGGCACCATGACTAATAATTTCCATGGATATGTGTTATCCATGAGCTCCTTCCTCCTAAAATCAACTTTTAAAGTTATGCTAATGAGCCTTCAGGGCTACTGGCACAGTCCCTGAGCCCCTCCATGCTGCAGAGCCTTTTGGATACAAAATATAAGCTCATCACAGTTGTGGTGCCTGGATTGATGAGTACGTGGCCCTGGTTGGTCATGCTGGATTTGGATGGTAGATTTTCTTTAAGCTGTAAAGGGTGCAATACATTATCGTGTGCGAAAAAAAGCGGAAAGCTAACACGCCGTGAGCCGATAGCTGGTAATTCATAGGTGTGATTGCAAAGTAAGAACAGCAAAGGAATTCACATTATGTAGATGAGTAAACCTGCGCAAACCTGGCATTATCCTATATGCCGGCGCATAAACACATCACAGGATCACATACAACACCGAATACGTGATGCAAGAGCACAGAGAAATTTAACAGCGATCTAATGCCAAGCCCTCAAGCATTTCTGTAGGTGTGGCTGTGGCAGCGAGACAAAACATGAGAAATATCACTTCCTCCAATTACATAATTTCAAGTAATCTGAAGAATTCTACAATCGCTGTATTCCAGAATTTGTGCAAACACTTAATACAAACGTTTTACAATACAACACCACCAAGCTGTTGAGGGTCGATGAATTCTAGGAATGCAAATCCCTCTTCACACTTTTGTATTGAGGGATCATGAGAACTATAGAGATGTGCACCTTGTTATTGGCTGAAACATTACCAGATGCAACATGCATACACCGAATAACTATTTTACATTATTAGCAACACATTCTGCAAATAACCTAAATAACACCTCAAACACTGCACCTTCAGCTGATGTCATCAGGAAAACCAGGGAACATTACAAGTTATCATATTCAGTGTCGCCACACAGCAGACCAAATATACAAGGTTCTTCTGCAGTCACCGATAGTCCTTAGGCCAGTTAATTCAATGTGGTCTAGAAAATCGAGGCATTTATATTATTAAATTTTAAAAGAGTCTTCAATTTAAACTACTGTATATACTCAAGTATAAGCCGAGGCATCTAATTTTACCACACAAAAAAAAAATAGAAAACCCGTTTGAGTATAAGCCTAAGGTGGGAAAAGCATTGGTCACCGCCCCCCCAAGTATATTGCCAGCCAGCACATGCCCCACCGTAGTGCACAGCTAGCCTGCCCCCCCCCCCCAGTAGTGCAAAGGTAGCCAGCGCGCCCCCCCCCCCCCCCCCCCGAGTGCATAGCTAGCCAGCGCGCCCAGTGGAGTATATAGCTAGCCAGCCCGTCCTCCCCATGTAGTATATAGCCAGCCCCCAGTACGAAAAGCACATTAAAAAACTCTCCCCTTTTCGACACACCAGGCATGTCGTCTCCTAACTTCAAGTGCAAAGGTCCTGGAGCCGGCACACATGAAGTAAGAAGAGGACCTGCCTAGGGCATCGGAAAGGTGAGTAATAAATTTATTTATTTTTTTATACCAGAGTATAAGCCGAGTGGGGAATTTCCAGCACAAAAAAATGTGCTGAAGGACTAGGTTTCACTCTAGTATATACAGGAAGTAAAAAATAAATAAATACATTTTCAAGGTATCAATTTTGTCCCATTGTTATAGTTGGTATATGTTGGCATCCTGTAATATTGTTTCCCCCAAGATGAAAACAGGTTGTACCAGATTGGATCATTTATTTCCCTTTCATTCACCTTCCTAATATGAGGCATAAGTACAGGCGTTCCCCCACTTAAGAACACTCGACTAAGATACGACCCCTAGTTACAAACGGACCTCTGGATGTTGGTAATTTATTCTACTTTAGTCCTATGCTACAATGATCAACTGTAACAGTTAGAGGTGTCTGTAATGAAGCTTTAGTGTTAACCCTGATTCCTATAACAACCCAACATTTTTAAAATCCAATTGTCATAGAGACCAAAAAATTTCTGGCTGGGATTACAATGATAAAATACACAGTTGCGACTTACATACAAATTCAACTTAAGAACAAACCTACAGACCCTATCTTGTATGTAACCGGGGGACTGCCTGTACAAACAAAAATCTGTGGTAATTTGCAACTTCTGCTCTATCTTTCCCCACTTTTAATGCCGCACCACACCTCGCTATGGAGAGGGGAGGGGTGAGAAGCGCTCACTCCCCCGACTCTCCGGCGAGCACATGTCTGTGAAAGACACCCAAGTATGTTTTTTTTTTTTCCATATCATTCTTCATTCATGGAAAATGCCTTTAAGCCTTACCAGACTTGCCATTCACCATGAGACACTGATCAACAGGACACCATTTAAGACTGTCCATATAAAACTTTGTCTGACTATACATAAAACTGACATGCATTCTACACACAACTTCATGTCACAAAAGTAAAATAAATCAAATGTTAAACAATGTTAAACAATAAGTATCAAATGAAAGCTCCTGAATATATAATACACTAGTGTCTGCTCTCCATCTTTAAGCCTTCCGGCCCCCAATTCCCTGGACGATACTTGTGTATATCTTGGTAATTGCAGAGCTATAGAGATGTCAATAAATAAATATGAGTCCATATTAAAAGGATGAAGGTAGGAAGTCTCAGACAGGAAGAGGCAGAGCTAAACATCACATAAAGAGAAAGTAATAAAAAAAAAAAGAATTTGTCTTCATCCAAGATCTCTCTGCTTATCATTAGGATGATTTTTTTTCCTACCACATTTACAATCCCAATACATATTGCATTGTAGAGCAATATATACACATACGAGTGGAGAATAATTCTTATATTGCCCTTATATTCCAACAAACAGAAGTCATTTTGAGAATACAATTTTGCCGTATTAATTACACACTACTTATATAATAGGTCTTATTTATATATCAAGGGCACCGGGGAATAGTGAGAGGAGCTTGCACCAGCTGTACAACAATAGTGTACAGATATTGTAAATCTCAAGGCCCCTGGTGATGTAATAAACTGGAAAGGGTACAGCCCTCATTATACAGCGGTCACACAGGGAGCACATATGCCATCATCTTACCTCTACAGGAAGACCTGCCATTTGTATGCGTTGCTACATCATGACATCACCTTCTTAAAGGGGTTATCCGGAGGATGAAAAACATAGCGACTTTCTTCCAAAAACAGCGCCACGCTGGACTATGGTTTGGTCAACCTCTTTAAAAGGGGTTGTCCACTTTTAGCAAATATTTGATATTGTTTGTGTAAGGAACATGTATTCAATTTTCCAATATACTTTCTGTATTAATTCCTCACAGTTCTCTAGATATCTGCTTACTGTCCTGCTATAGAAAGCTTCTATGTTTACTTACAGTGGATAGAAACCTGTCCCTGGTCTTTAGTGAATTGGCACATGCAGCATTATAGAAGAACAATGCACTTTTTGTGAACTGTCAGAGTGTGTAAGTAAATGTGCTCCATTATGTACATATCCGATTTTCGGTCCTGGCATCCAATAGAGGGTAACATCTCTCAATGAATAAACAGGTGACCAGAGGTCGCACTAACATATTTCTAGAAGGGTAATAATACTCCTCTTACTATTTTTGAGGAGTATTTTTAGCCGGGAAGAGAGCTCCCGCCGCCACACTGCGGCCCGCAGAGAGCTCCCGCTGCCACACTGCGGCCCGCAGAGAGCTCCCGCCGCCACACTGCGGCCGCCGAGACATGCAGTCCCATGTAACATACAGGTCTTCCCTGACCTTATCACATCCACTCCTGTCAGGCCCCCTCACCTCCATACACATGTATGCACACAGTACCTGTACACGTTCTACTTGCAGGCAGCCATTACAGCTCTATTTCCCGGAGGCTCCGCCCCCTCACATGACATCACGGCTACCCGGAACAGCTCCATTCTAGAGGCTACCAGCGCTGTAGTGTGAGCTGAGCAGTGCCGGCCCGCGCGCTGCCATTGTAATGTCCTGCACACCATTGCTGTGCGCTCCGGACCGCTCAGCTCAAACACTACAGCCAGGGATAATTGCCAAGCGTACTTTTACGCTTGGTAATTATTCTGGGGAGTAATGGCGCCTCATCATGCGTCTATGACGCTTGGTGAGGCGTTAATGCGATCTCTGCAGGTGACAGACATATCAAAGGTCGTCTCTACATACTTCCAAGGAAGATAGCCAGGAGTGCTTGTGCTTGGTTTGTATCAGAGACCAACATAGAAATAAAACTTACATCATAATAATCTTTATTTATATAGTGCCATCATATTCTGTAGCACTTCACAGAGAAGCCTGGAGCTTTGTATATATCGGGTGTTTACCAGATAACCAACAGGAGGAGGACATAGGACGGATTAGTAAAGAGTAGACATTTCATGCAGTTAGCGAGTGCACTGTACTGCTCCGTACAGTAAAAAGACATGTCCCACCTTTCCCCATGTTACAGGCCCATAACACCGTGCATCCCTATGGAGAGGGGGTCACCCCTCTTCCTGATAGTCCGGTGTAGGGCATTCCAGAGACTTGGTGCCGCCCAGGAGAAGTCATGGAGACGTGCTTGAAAGGCTCAAATTAATGTAGAGATTAATCTTATATCACTGGCAGATCGAAGAGGACAGGGTTGGGATGTACGGAGATGAGAGAAGAGAGATAGGAAGGTGCAGCATTACTGTACGCAGAGCTTTGTGGATGAGGGTTATTATTTTTAACTGTATTTGGAGAGAGACCGGCAACTAGTACAGTGATTGGCACAAACTGAAGGCATCTGTGTAGCTTTTGGTCTGAAAAACTAAATCTCTAAAGAACATAATCATTTAGTAGAAATCATAGTTAGGAATCTGGTTACCTGTGTTCTCTTCTCAGGCCACAAACCACAGATCCACTGACCATTGTCGAGCCACATGCCCGCAAAATGGTCTGCATTTCATAATTTTTTGCAGATCCGCAGGGGGAAAAAAAAAAAAAACTACAAAGGCTATAAAATTATGTTAGTAGCTTGTCCTAACCCTTTGAAGGGTGACATGATTGTGTGACCTAGCAAATGATCTACAAATAGGGACCATATGCCATTGACACTAGAAAACCTGTATTTTTCACGTTCCTATAGATTTCTTTTGGAAGGCCCAAGCAGCATTTTTCCCCCACATGGTACACGGTCTTAGAGTCACATATACCATCATCTGTCTTGTGATATTATAACAGAATAGGAGCACATGGCCACACATCTCTAGCTTTGATCTGAAAACCATATTTTTTTTTTTTTGTCAGGAAGTTAGTCATTAATGGGGCATATAGTGCCGGATAACCACAATGATTATTGGGAATTTCCACATGGAATATTGTTTCGATCATTGCAAATTTCATTACAGTGCAGGGTCGTGCACTTTTATGAGCCACCAATTTGTAAAAAAATACCTAAACTCATTAGGAGTACTCAGTGTTTTCCATTGGTTAATTATTACCCCCCTTCCTGATAGGTAAGTTTAAGTATAAAAATATGTTTCTTAAAGGACATCTACCATTAGTTTAGCAATGGTAGATGTGTCCTAGTAAGAAGTTCCTCAGGACAGTTTCTTAAAGGACATCTACCATTAGTTTAGCAATGGTAGATGTGTCCTAGTAAGAAGTTCCTCAGGACATCTTTTATTATAACTCTTTATACTGCCATTGGGGAAATATAGAGTTATAAAAGTTATGCTAGTTACCCTGGAGGACTAGCTGCCCCATGACAAACGTCTTGATGTTACCAGATAGTAGTTTCCCTACAATAATGACACTGTTTTAGCGAAGGCCCAGTTCACATCTCCTTTAGGGGTTCAGTTATTGTGAGCCAAATCCAGTAGTGGTCACCACCACCACACAGAACTGGTATTTTTAGGGACTATACAGAAGAAAGGTATCATCAGTAGAATTATATTTGTTGTGTAGTTTTGGGTCACAATAACTGAAGACCTGAGGGTGCGTTCACATGTGCTACTCCTCCCTCTTCATTGTACTCAGGCACTTCATGGTTTGGACATTGAAAAACGCATCTGAAAAAATTAAGGCTTGAATGCAACCGAAAGGAGATGTCAACTGAGGCAAACTCACACCAGCACACAATGTCACCCTGTGGGAGATTTATAAGTTTCTGAGGTAAAACTGTTCTAGTTGTCCATGGAAACCAATCAAAGCTCAGCTATATTTTTATAAACAGCTGTGGGAAAATGAAAGCTGGATTCTGATTGGTTGTCTTGGTCAACTAGAATAGTTCTGCTCGAAGTCACTCCTGATAAATCTCCAGTCTGTGTAACATGAGACATTTGGTGGGCATGTTCAACAAACACTGATCCAGGGACAGCAGTCAAATATTTGCTGGACCCGACCTACAATTACCAAACTGAACCGATGCGTATTTCACTTCAGCACTTGTATATTGAGGGCGCGGCCACATGTTGCATCTTCAATGTGCATTTTTTTGAAAACGCACTGCAGAAACGCATGCGCTTTACATGTTATCATGCGTCTGGCTGATTTGAAAGAGTTTTTCTTCATTGCTGGAAGTGTAAGCAGCTGTGAAGAGCTAACGCTTCCTGGAAATTAAGGAAAAAAAAAACCTTTAAACCAGACAAAAGTATGAGAACATGTAAAAATGCATGTGTTTCTGTAAACGCATCGCAAACACCACATGTGACTGCACCAGTCTGATAAATAACTTAGAGCAGTGATGGCGAACCTTTAATAGTCCGGGTGCCCAAACTGCAACCCAAAACCTGCTCATTTATTGCAAAGGGCCAATTCAGCAATTCATACAGTAACTTTTTCCATTCTTAAGGTCCTGAGGACCCCAATATTGCTGACAGTTAAAGGGAAAATATAGATTGCCATTGGAGCCTCTCTTGGGAGTCCCCCGAGTGAGGATTCTCATGGGTCCCAGCTCAGGTGGTCCAACGATAATCTGACCCTGTCCACAACTTTTCCTTCTTCCTGCAGTCTTAAGTAGACCAGGATCACTAGAACGTGGGTCCACAGAGATGATCGGAGCAGCCATCGTGCATGGCCGTCTGCCCTGATCAACTCTATGGATTTGGCATAGATTGGCGAGTACGGTGCTCAGCAATGTCTGTCAGCTCCATAGAGATGAATGGGGCTGCCAAAACATGCACAACTGGCTGCCCCAGCAATCTCAGTGGTTCTACAAGGGTACATCGGACCCCACGTTCTCGTGATCCGTGGGGTCCCATCACTAAGGGTCTTGTGAACGCTGTTCTGGGGCAACAGCCCGAGTGCCACCTCTGGCACCCGTGCCAAAGGTTCGCCACCACTGACTCCCTTGTGTGCTCGATCGATGAATCATTCCTCTGTGGCGCATCTCACATATCGAGCAAAACACCTGGGGAGGAGAGTCCAAGCATCATAGTTATACATGATGCAAGGAGTTCCTGTGATCCAACTGTGATTATATTTTCAGTATCCCGCGAGAATACAGTCCTTGTTATAATGTATAAACCAAGATGCTTGGACTGTCATATCTGAAGCTATGCCCATTATGTCAAAAGTGGCCTCCACATGGTCTATGTTTCAAGGACCAAGCATGTTCGTTAGCTTTTAGGCCCTATGATCAGGAAGGGTGTTCATTCGGACCAACCCACTCCCTGTGGGTGGAGTTTATTGGACTGGACTTACAACTGCTGTTCCCCGTTCCGGACAGTCCGGAACGGGGAACGCGACAGAACTGGACCTACAACTGTTGAATTGGTTAGACATTTTGGGTTCAGTTCAGCAGCTGTAGGTTCATTCTGTTACATCCCGCACATGCATTTAAAAAACTCGCTCATGTGGACAAGCTGAATGATGGCACCCATCAGTAAATGTATAGAGTAAAGAGAAAAAAAAATTACTAAAAATTGTTATACAACAGACAAAAAAAAAAAAAAAAAAAAAAAAAAACTGTATTGCAAAGAGACGTGACACTCCAATTCAAAATTCGGTTGTTTAGGGTTAAGAAAAACACAGTCTCTTGTCCATAGAAATAAGAACGTCTTAGCATTAATCAAGTTTAGTAATGCCTCTCTTCCATTCACATGCATATAGGCCACATGTAACACATGAAAAACAGAGGAAAGAAAAGAATCAGACCTCCCAGATCCTGGACCTCGCTCAGTTTCATAAAACATATTGAAATTTCATAAAAAGATTAGCGGTCTAATCTTGAACAGTATTCCACTTCTATTAGCAAAATATTTGCACTGTTAAAAATAACAGGATTATTTTGACGTAAAAAATATTTTTTAAAGAAATTCAGAGCATCGATTTAATTAAATAAGAATTGAAAAAAAAGTAATAACAGGAATAGTTTTGGAATAAGGAATTTAAATACCATTTAAGAGGCCGCAGCGCAAGAGTCATTTCTTACAGAACCGTTACGGCTATGGCTCAAATCACATACAATACTTGCTTTATGAATATGGATCCTACCGGGTACCACAGAACCAAGACTTCATTTCACTGTTAAAATAGTATAAGACAGTGGGGCTCATTTACAAAGGGTCCACGGAGCGCATTTCCATCAGGTTCATCGATGATTACCGTGTTGCGGCGCATTTAACAGGGGTTTTTGGCGCACGTGATCGGATTTTGGCGCATTGGCGCTGGCTTTTATGCGATACAAATCGGGGGGCGGGCCACGCTGGATTTAACATTGCAATACACCGGGAAGAAGAAGGTGAACTCCGGCGGACCTCAGCAGGGAAGCGACACATGAAGGATCTCGGGGGTGCACGATTTTGGTGAATCGGGCCGGACTTCATCTTCATCGGACAGTCCGGATTGGGGATCGCGACAGTACCGGGTAAGTAAATGTGCCCCAGTATCTGCAAGACAACTGGCTGGAGGAGGACATAAATAACATCAATCTGTTCCCCTTTAGTCAAAGAAAAAATATTAAACAAAACATTAACCCCTTGGTTCTTCACACGATTTCATAAAAACGGTTTGCGTTCCGAACATCCAAAAGACTGGCAAACCGAGAAGGCAAAATCATTTCCAGCTTTCATGTTTCTTTAAGGGCTTAGCCCTCATCCAGTTTTCCACTTAGACGATCAAAAATAATCTGGCAATACATTAAATCACAGAACCCAGCCAAGATATTTCCATGTATCTAAATATAATACATTTCTATAAACCCCTTAAGTCAGTAAAAGTAAAGGTGGTACAGGGCAACAGGCACCAACCCCAAGCCTAGAAGTGGTAGCTTCGACGGGGGCCGGAGAATACATCTTTGTGGACACACATCTTACTCTGTTGTGTAAACAGGGGTCTGTCAACATTTACACGGCCTCTACCACACTCTGACGTCAATGACACAGCTACACACACAAGCCGGCGTTTCCTGGCTTATTTTTAAACAAGAGCAAATTTAAGAGGCCGTTTTTTTTCGGAGGGGTCCGTACTGGAGCCTGGCATTCCTGAAGGTCTGATGAAAAGACACGGGAGGGGAGAGAGAAATGCAGAACCCTCTCCTGCGACTTCCAGACATGAACAAGACTCCATTATTAACACGCTCTAGCAGGTTTCTATCGACGAGAACACTGATGTAAACATCTTTTTGTGTTGACTCGGGGAAAAATCGCTTTATCACAGAGCCTTGTTTTAAAATAACCACAGCATTCTTCTTTCAGTTATCTAAAGCCCTTCACAAAAGCATCGACTGTATCTCCTGCTACAATCTAAACCCCAAAGTCATGACACCATTTCAGATGTTATGGTACTTGCTGATCAGAGAGCTTTCCAGCCCAGAGTATACAAGAGATTACATAGAAACCTCAGAACATAAAGCCACATTACATTGTACAGTTCGTGTGAACTGCGACCACTGCTGTACTAAATATAAATAGGTGTGTGACTTATTCTATGTAACATACTAATAGTGGGGAGGCGAGAACTCCTACAACAATCATACCCAGGTCACAGAGGTTTTTTTATTTGAGCAGTGTTGAAGGTCCAAACTAGAAGCCTTCCTAAAATTTTGATTAGCCTACAAATATAATGGTTTTATTATACACAAAAGAGAGACATTTGACAAATATAGACCAATGTTCATGTAGGTGGCCATATAAAATTATGACACCCTGTGCCATCACCGTTAAGCTCTGTGTTTCCGCTCTTATATACCACTGATGGTGAACCTTTTAGAACCCAAATAAATCTAAAAGAAACTATTTTAATCGAAAAGTGCCAAAACTGCAGTTTAAGCTGTACTTATTGCAAATTGCTCTGCCACGGTTTTCAATCGTATCAGCTTCCTGGAGACACCAATACAGTAGAATGAAGGAGGAGAAGTCTGGTTAAGAAGGAAAAAAATGTATATTTAAAATATTAATATATATAATAAATATAATATATATAATATTTAAAGTGAATCATTACTGCACACAAGTATATACTGCCCTCAAGTTTATAATGGCATGTACGGCTTATGAAATTTTGCAATGAGGCTCTAGGATTACTTTTTATACTCCACCATTCCTTAAAATTCTAATAACTGAAAAAAAAAAAATCAATTTTTCCAATAGGAAAAGCAAAGGTCAGACAAAATAGAATATTTAACGTATGTAGAACATCAATTCATGGTGCCAAACGAGTCAGTGTGCTTCTCCATCAGATCACAAAAGTAGTTGGCTGATGACCTGGTTGATGGAACAGAACCCAAAATAGTGTAAGACAATGTGGAAAAGAAGTGTGAATACCAAATTTCAGACAACAATCATTTGATCTTAAAAAAAATCTCAAAAAAAGGAGAGAAAAAAAAAAAAAAAAAAAAAAAAAAAAGATAATTAATGATTATTTTCTCAGTAACACATGAATTAATGGAAACTCATGACCTAGACATTTTGGCCGTAAATTACATTTGCTGCACAGAGGCAAGGATAGACAAAGTAATTAACAGTAACCAGTGGGGGAGAAGAGCTTAATGCAGGGGCTGACAAAATAATCTAGAATCCAAAAAGCATAAGCATAAGACAAAGCTACAAGGAAGCAAAAACCCTAGAAGGATATTCAACAAATAACAATAGAAAAAAGAGGAACTTCGATATGTCTAACATAGTTTGGTATTGAATTGCATTCTGTATCCACTGGCAGATTTGTAGAAAAATTTTGTGACTGCAATTTGAATGTGAACAGGGCAGAGAGAAATCCATACATATACAGCAGAAACAAACAACTTGAAAGTGATGTCACGTGACCTCCTGACACTTAAAGGGGAGTCCAGAGGCTACCCGACTGGAGTCCAGAGGCTACCCGACTGGAGTCCAGAGGCTACCCGACTGGAGTCCAGAGGCTACCCGACTGGAGTCCAGAGGCTACCCGACTGGAGTCCAGAGGCTACCCGACTGGAGTCCAGAGGCTACCCGACTGGAGTCCAGAGGCTACCCGACTGGAGTCCAGAGGCTACCCGACTGGAGTCCAGAGGCTACCCGACTGGAGTCCAGAGGCTACCCGACTGGAGTCCAGAGGCTACCCGACTGGAGTCCAGAGGCTACCCGACTGGAGTCCAGAGGCTACGCGACTGTTCTTCCCTACCTAAGCTCTGGGATGAAGAACAGCAAGACGCCATTTTAAAAGGTTTCTGCAAAGCAGAAGCGATTTCCTATGGAGCGCAAAAATTGGCAGATTAGAGTGCAATTCATAAACCAACCAGCAGATTTCGCTCATCTCTAGAGTGAACCAAGTCAAATGAGGCAAATAAATTAAAGACGTTTGTTTTGGCCTTCCAGGTAATTGGTTTGAGCAGTTCTGGCTATTAAATAATATTTTTCCTATAAAAAGAAACGTACACTAAAAAGGTATACAAGCCTTTCATTGTCACCAAGCTAAATTGGCCATCAGAAGTATTTGTAACATTTGGAAATCCATCATGTCTGGGATGAATCTACAGATTTTCAATTCCAGGTATTTTCTTGGTTTTAGTTGAAAATCCTCCATAAGCGTACCTCATGATCGCATGAATTCATTTCACTGGTCCAACATCTGCCTTAAATTATTTATAATGTTGGAATCTCAAAATGACGACATGAATCATGGCTACAGAAAGGTTCTCCCCGAAGACCGTTATCAGCGAAAACTAATAGGACGCTACACAAATAGAAAGCAGATTCCTCAGAGGATTTCTACCAAAAACAACCAGTTCATAGAAAAGAGTCAATATTTTCCAGAAATTGCTCATCAGACACACAGAGCTAACGTCAACCCTCCTGCAGAGGTCTGCTCCATAATAATGTCCTGCCCAACACTACAGTCATGAGGAACACAAACATGTCAAATCAAGGAGATATATTCAGTCACGTATAGATCATTCCCACACTAAATTGCTGTCTGATTTTTCTCTGTGTTCACATAGAGTGATTATTTAAAAAAAGAAAAAATTGACCAGTCACCTATAGTATATGGCGGCCACCTAAATTCAATGATAGATATTAAAGGAAACATCATGTCCGTCATTTTTGTTCTTGAGGTAACCACCAAAGAAGGTTGGTAGAGAGTTTTCATGTCGGCTGCAGAGAGGGAATTTGCCGAATTAATTAAATTGTTTGCAAATTGCAATGTTAAAATGCTAACACATTAATACAATGCGTTTTGGAACGCAAATGTTAAAGGAAACCTACCACTTCAAATGGTCGGTGTAAGCTGTAAACACCGAGCACCAGCTCAGGGTGAGCTGGTGCCGGTGCTTAGTTTCGTTAGCGTTATTAACCGCGGTATCGCGGTTTTAACACTTTTTAAACTTTATAGCAGAAGCTTCTTCGGCGCTGCGCGCGACCATGTAGGCGCGCGCACGATCGCCGAAGCAGTTTCAGCTGTAAAGTTTTAAAAAAGTGTTAAAACCGCGATACCGCATTACACCGACCATTTGAAATGGTAGGTTTCCTTTAATAGCAATGCAATGTATTTAGACAAATCTCCTCTCCTCGGCTCATTTCAAAATGCAACGTAAATGCCACGTGTGAACACAGCCTCAGTGTAGGCCCACTTTTTACAAAATCCAGGCTGATCGCACCAAAGCAACACCAATAAGAATATTACGGAAGTCACATGGAACGCATTTAAACCCAGCGCTGAAATCCATACTACTACCCCTGTATTTAGACAATACAAGACACTGGGTGCTGGTTGACAATTGCATGAGTTTCTATAGAAAACGTCATCCTAAAGGTGCATTCACATGTAGCATTTTGATTGCTTTTACAAACTTAATGCAAATGCCCAGGGAGGGGTCTCTGTCCAATGGCATCTACGCGCCAAATGAAACGCATGCGATCGGTTACAAGCACCCGGTGTTTTGCATGTATACAATGCAAAATACCGAGTGCTTTAGAATAAAGCAACATTGGTCTAAAATGTTGCAGAAATTTGCGCGTAAAATTTGAGTAAAATAGAAAAACAGTCAAAGATTCTGAGGCTGCATTCACACTTTGAAATGAGTTGCGATTGGGGCGAGGCTGATCTCTACTGCATATGCAGAAATGCATGTGATAGCTAATGAGCACCTCAGGTCCTGCATTTAAACAACGCAAAACAGATAGTTCTCATTACCGATTGCAAGTGCTTCACTTTAAACGCCTTGATTGAGACAAGCACCTCCTGTTCTGAATGAATGGTATTTGAAAACACAATTCAACCGGAAGGTGTGAACTAAAAAAAGTGGAATTCATTTGGTGGGGAGGGAAAAATACTAAACAAAAGAATTCTCACAAAACTCAGCAGTGGTCAATAAAGTTGGACCCCGATTCTATGCTTTACAAAATAGAGGCTAAAATCTGTGGCAAATTTGTAGGAATTCTGAAATGAAAACCACAACCGAATACAGACTATTTAGTTAGAAGTTTTTATCAGGATTTTCAGTCCCATATGGTCATACCCTAATAAGAGTCCACTCCTGGGGATTTAACAAACTGGTTTTGATTACATAAAATTTTGAAAGCCTTTGTAAAGAGACATTTCTATCCTTCTTTGTGCCCCACATTTTCACTTCAGAGAGATTACTACACACTTTTTCAGGGAATCCCAGTTATAAGAATGCCTTCGTAATGATGAACTTCCGTTGTGTGAGAGATATCCCCAAGACCTGACCCGAGGCACTAACAAACACATGCTAAATCTCTGCAACGGTCACAACATTCGTGTTCTTCAGACATAAATACCATCTGTTCTCCGGAAAACTTCTCTTCATCCTGAGCTTGGGGTCCAGCTTGCAGAAAGATCTTTAAAATTAAAGTATGAGTTTTGTAATATTATATATGACACACAGTCATATGAAAATTTGGGTTTTTGCAACAGCTATTTAAAGTTTGCTATATCTAATAACCGATGGACACAGTAATATTTCAGGATTGAAATGAGGTTTATTGTACCAACAGAAAATGTGAAATATGCATTAAAACAAAATTTGACAGGTGCAAAAGTATGGGGGGTACCCTTATCATTTGCTTGATTTGAATACTCCTAACTACAGGCAGTCCCCGGGTTACATACAAGATAG
Organism: Engystomops pustulosus; assembly: GCF_040894005.1. Taxonomy (NCBI): domain Eukaryota; kingdom Metazoa; phylum Chordata; class Amphibia; order Anura; family Leptodactylidae; genus Engystomops; species Engystomops pustulosus. The sequence goes on from NC_092418.1 coordinate 82,139,475, forward strand.
GGTCTGTAGGTTTGTTCTTAAGTTGAATTTATATGTAAGTCGGAGCTGTATATTTTATCATTGTAATCCCAGCCAGAACTTTTTTGGTCTCTGTGAGAATTGGATTTTAAAAATGTTGGGTTGTCATAAGAATCAGGATTAACACTAAAGCTTCATTACAGACACCATTGATAACTGTTACAGCTGATTATTGTAGCCTGGCACTAAAGTACAATAAATTACCAATATCCAGAGGTCTGTTTGTAACTAGGGGTCGTATGCAAGTCGAGTGTTCTTAAGTAGGGGACCGCCTGTACTTTTTACTGAAGCACTAAATTGGATTGCTTTGTACTTCATAGCCGGGTGTATCCAATCATGAGAAAAGGTTATTAAGGCGGCCACTTGCAAGTTGTTGGCCTATTTGAATCTCCTCTGAGGAGGCATCATGGGCTCCTCAATACAACTCTCACATGATCTGAAAACAAAGATTGTTAAACATAGATGTTCAGGAGAAGGATACAAAAAGTTGTCTATACACTACTACATACCTACCTGTAAGATTTAAAAATCATTTACAGGTTTATGAGGCACATTATACTGCAAGGTAATTGCAGGTAATTGTCAAAACAGAAGCTGCTACTTTTATTGAGGCATGTCCACAAGACATGCAAACTGCAGGTTTTACTACAGTGCATTTGTAGCGGCAAATCTCAATAGGCCAAAAAAAAAAACCCACTATTTTTTGAAATAAAACTGAGTTTTTCAAATAAAAAGAAAAGTTAGCTGAAAGTAGGGCGGCACGGTGGCTGAGTGAGTAGCACTTCTGCCTTGCAGTGCTGGGGTCCAGGGTTCGAATCCCACCCAGGTCAACATCTGCAAAGAGTTTGTATGTTCTCTCCGTGTTTGCGTGGGTTTCTTCCGGGTACTCCAGTTTCCTCCCACACTCCAAAACGTACTGTTAGGTTGTTTAAATTGTGATCCCCATGGGGACAAGGACCAATTCGACATGATTTGTGCAGCGCTGCGTAATCTGTGTAAGCTATATTAATAAAGAATTATTATTAAAGTTTACCCCTCTTTGCAGAGCAATGTCCTGTGTCCCAAGGGAGCAGCCAGTGAGAAGTCGTTTTCCTCCCGCTCTGGAGAAACCTCTACGCCATGCGTCTATTTCAGAGTTGAGATTTGAGTTTTTTAAAATTTGCAATAAATACATGATGGAGCGGTTTCCTGAGTGGGGGGAGGGGGGGGGGACTGTTTCTCACTGGCCACTCCCATGAGATACGGGATACGAGAACAGTAAAGTTTCATCTAACTTTTCTTTTTATTGGAAAAAGCCAGTTTTATTCTACTTCATTTACACTTTGGCAATGTGCACACTATTCTCTATGGGGACATGGGGAAGCCAGAAAAAGCTGCTGATGACAGGTTCCCTTTAAAGGGGTTGTCGGAGTTTATTTACTCATTTTTTAAATCTAGATGTGGCCTTGGGACCTGCTTGTTTGTAATCTGTGCGTGTTTATAAAAGCGGAGTGAGCTTCTGGGATCCAGACAGACTCTGACATCTTTGATTCAGCCATTACTCCACCAATGCCACAAGGTATGTAGCCTACAATACACCAAACAGCACAGAGACAAAGCCTCAAAAATTCCGGAACAAGGTAATTTCCAGTTATGGGACCAAAATCTAACTTCTTGGCCATAACCATAAACGTTACATTTGGAGAGGTGTCTACAAGGCCTATGATGAAAGGAACATCATTCCTACTGTAAAGCACAGTGGTGGATCGCCGATGATTTGGGGATGTGTGAGCTACACAGGCACAGGAAACTTGATCAAAGTTAAAGTAAAAAAATGAATGTAGCACATTATCAGCAAATACTGGAGGCCAACTTGCAGTAATCAACCAGGAAGCTACCTGTGGGACATGCTTGGACAACCCAAATTGACAACTATCCAAAACACATGGGCCAAGACAACTGGAATGTGAAGGTTCTGGAGTGGCCATCTCCGTCTCCCGACCTTAAAATCAGCCCAGGCATTTACAGGAACTGCTTTTTGCAGAGAACAAAGAGCCCCAGCCCAAACTACCAGAAAAGGCTTCAGGCTGCCATTGAAGAGGGGCAATACATGATATATTAAGACCTGGGATATGTGAACATTTCATCAGGATCATTTGGATGTTTTTGGCTATTATGATTTAAAAGAGAAAACACAGTAGTTTAACAATGGCTTCAACCAACCCAGAGTGGAATATTTTTTGTGTTAGTCATATTCTATTACAAAAGGCAATGGAAGCAAAAATTGAACTATATATCTGACTGTATCTCAGGCTAGGAAGGAGCCAACAGCATAATATAGGCATCAATGAAATTATGGTCAAAGGCTCTTTAGCACTCTTTAGCAAGGGGGTTACAAGCCTCATTCACATAATTAAGTCCCTTTATAAAAAAAATGTGTATGCAAGTTTATCAAAAAGTCATTCCCTTTTAAAACACTACCATAGAAAACACATCTCTAAAACAGCAGGGGTGTCCTGTTTAGGAATGAAATAATCAATAAAGCCATTACAAGACTCGATGAACAAATTCAGATATTATGCAGGGAATATACAAGTTTCATGCTGTTGCTCTTAAAATCTGTCAGCAGCCCAGAAGCTGCTAGATGTGACAGCCACTAGGCCATTATTAAACACTTGCCTGCTGGTAGATCCAAAGGGCAACAACAAGGTGCTTTGAAATCCCTGCTGCTAAAAGTAGAAATTCCAATTTTAAAATATTTAACATAATTCCATGTAGGCAGTTTCCGAGTATTTGTGCAAATTCCACCCAAAGCTTAAAGCGTAGGCACCTTTATAGGCTCTGTTTCAATTATGTTTACAAGTGCAATTCAAGTGGAAGAGCGTCTACCCATCGTATATGCCTTACGAACCAAAGGCTTGCCATCAAGAACACGTGGCGCATGTTTAGCATTATTTACCGGTTCGTTCCCCCTTGCAAGTGTTTAGGACCAAGCACCTATCCAAAGAAAACCTCCTCCCCACTGAGCTGCAATTGCTTTTCCAAGTGCAATTAATGCAGCATGTGAACACGGCCTCAGAGTGTTGGGTTCCTAGGGGAAGAGTTTGCATTTGTCAACGAGTTTTTATAGTAGCTTAACCAATGGTGGCTCAGAATGTTTGTTAAATCTGCCATATTAATCTTCCACTTTCGGAGTCTAGTGATAAGTGAGACGCATGGTACGAATACTGCCAAAAAAACATGGAGCAGATTGGCAAATGTGATAATTTAGTGCCTCCATCTCCCCCTCATATTGTGTCACCCCACTGCCTGTCACATTGTACCCCTAATATACCCGAGCTACCCCTCATATGGTTTTAAAGCCCCCTTGCAGATCCCCCTCATGTTGTGCCCCCCCTCAACAGCTGACCCACTTATTGTACCCACTTACTGTGTCCCCAAGCAACTCCCCAGCTTAGTGTGCTCCCCCACAAGCAGATCCCACTCCTATAGTGCCCCCCACTTAATGTGCCCGCCAAGCAGCTCAAATCTCCTATTGTGCCCACACAGTTAAACAGATACTAACCTTTCCCCGTTCCCCTGCAGCAGCACTATCTCGGCTTCAAAGCCGGAGCTACTGCGCATGCGCAGAACTCCGGCTCTGCGGACGAGTGTGCGCAGCTCCTTGTAGCTGCGCGCTGAAGATGTCTTGGTACAAGGATCCAAGAGGCTACTGGGGTGTGGTGTAGCCTTAGCTCCAGCTACTCCACGTCCCAGTAGCATCTTTACAAAATGTGCATATTAACACAAAAGTTTTAAAAAGATAAAAGGTGAGGTGAGGATTAGCTCTTAAAAGGGCTATCCTCACGTACAACAGAGGCACCTACCACCCGAACTACTTTAATAGGTAGATCCGTGGTGGTAGGTTTCCTTTAAATATAATAACATTTTGGCTGTGCAGTAGTTGGAGAAAAAAATACCAATTTAAGACATGAAGTGGCTATAGCCTTGTACACATTGTGCTGGAAAGAAGTTCCATGGTTTAGGAAAAACAAGGCAAAACTATAACAAAATGACAGTAAATGGGTTTGTTTTCTAGAGATTCGGTGCAATTGGGAGATGAAATGAAGGCTAATTACATGCTGCTCATTTTCACAGCTTGTGTAGTGGTAATCTTCACACTTCCGGCTCACTTATGCCCACGTAGATTCAGAAATGAGGATTGTGCAGCTTGGCAAGACCTAGAGAGAACTTACATAGGAAGTAAACATTCATGCTATATGAGACCTTAAAGCAGACACATCTGCCTGTCGGGCTATGTCATCTTCTTCATAATACTTCCTACAAATAATTAGTTAACTTGACACCCTCCACAGTACATAGGAGCTACAACACCAAATATATTGTTACAGACGGTCCCCTGCTTAAGAAAACCTGACTTACAGACAACCCCTAGGTACAAACGGACCTCAGGGTGTTAGTAATTTAATGTACTTTAGTCTCAGGCTATAATAATCAGTTGTAGGAGTTATAAAAAAAAAGTGTCTGCAATTCCGCTTTATTGTTAATCCTGGTTCTCATGACAACCCAACATTTTTTAAATCCAATTGTCACAGACAAAAAAAAAAAATTCTGGCTGGGGTTACACTTATAAACTATTCAGGTCTGACTTGCATACAAATTCAACTTGAGAACAAACCTACGGAACCTGTCCTATACGTTACCCGGGGACTGTCTGTATTGTACAGAACAAACATGGTATGAACTACATATCTCGGTTCATATTGGCATCATAGTTTGCACATCACATAATTTATTAAAAAAATAAAATCTTAGGAGAAGGCAGCAATGGTAGGAAGTTAAAGTAAACTTCTGGATCTATAAACATAATATAATACAACACCAGTTTACACATTGCCGTTGACACTTAAAGAGAACCTGTCAGCAGAAATTGACCCAATTAACCACTACCAGTATGTTGTGAAGCAGATTAATACCTTGCACATTAGGTTACATGCATAGACCAATGTTGCTGCATTATCTAGAAAATAAAACTTTGAAAAGAGATGTAAATTGGTTGTGCTCTCCTCTCCTCAAAACGCTCCCTCTGACCAACATCATTCACCAGATTTATGGAGAACGGATTAGTGCATTCTCCTCCTCCTTGACTTTATGTAACCAGTTTACATCTCATTTTAAAGCCAATTTTCTAAATGATGCCACCACACTGGGTCATGAAAGATCCTTTACCTGGAAGGGGTTAAGCTGCTTGACAATGAACTAGTAGTGGTTTATTAGTTCAACTCCTGCTGACTGGTTCTCTTTAAATATGTTCCTCCAACAATCACTTTTAAAGATGCCAAATATGGTTAAAGCCAGATAATTTGCCATGCTTTGTGCAGCGCTGCGTAATCTGTTTGCGCTATATAAATAATAATTATTATTATTTATTAGATAGCCAATTCTAAAGTTGTCCAACTCATTGACTGAAAATCAGTTATGATCATCAGCCCATGTAAAAAGGGCAGAAGATTAGCAGTTGTGGATATCAAAGTACTGAATAAAACAATAGAAAACAGCAGTCTGTCCACAGCTTCTGCTCCATCCCCTCTCCATAGACTTGTGTGCTGCAGGTGTAACCTGGTCCTTCAGCAAACTTCTAAATGATCTTCACTAAAGAGGTGGTGAGGATTTTCAGGTATTACTTTTAAAGATAAGTTTTATTATTCATAAATGAACCAGTTCGCAACCGCCCGCCGTGTATTCACGGCGGCGGTCGGGTCGCGCTGCATGGAGAGGGCTCACGGGCTGAGCCCTCTCCATAGCCGGTAAGTCTTTGCTGCATATTGCAGCAAAGGCTTACCGGTAACACCCGCGATCGGTGCTAGCACCGATCGCAGGTGTTATCACAGCGATGGCTGCCGGCAAAGCTGCAGACAGCATCAAAAAGATGGAGGCGCATGGGCCATCTTATCTGGGATCGACGCTCCCCGTGACGTCATCGGGGAGCGGCGATCCGTCTCCATGGTAGCCTCGGGTCTTCCGAAGACCCGAGGCTATTTCGTTTTAGCACATTGTAATGAATGAGGAGGAAAATCCCCATATACTGCCATACTGTAGTATGGCAGTATATGATAGGATCGATCAGAAAACCTAGGGTTAAAGTACCCTAGGGCAGTGATGGCGAACCTTTTAGCGGCTGAGTGCCCAAAAAGACACCCAAAACCCCCCTTATTTATCGCGAGGTGCCAACCAAAAATTAAAGCAGTAACTTACAGCTCCCTGTTCTTCAACAATCATATTGGCCTCCTGAGGAAAGCAACACAGTAGAAAGATGGAAAATTTGCATAATTTTAGCTTCGTTCCAGTGTCCCTCTGTAGACCTGTAGGGGCCAAAGATAATTCGGCCCTGTCTATTCATTCTCTCTCTTCCTAAAGTCCCAAGTAGCAAAGTAAGTATCAAAATATGACTGAAAGCAGCATTTTCTAAGTTGCTTGGAACTGCAGGAAGATTCTTTGAGTCTTTTCTCGTGTGCCGGGGCGATGGCCTGAGTGCCCACAGAAAGGGCTCTGAGTGCCACCTCTGGCACCCGTGCCATAGGTTCGCCACCACTGCCCTAGGGAGTCTGAAAAATAGTAAAAATAAAAAAAAAAAGTTTAAAATTATAATTAAAAAAACCCTAAAATTTCAAATCACCCCCCTTTCCCTAGAACTGACATAAATATACCGTATATACTCGAGTATAAGCCGACCCGAGTATAAGCCGAGACCCCTAATTTTACCACCAAAAACTACTGACTCGAGTATAAGCCGGGGGTGGGAAATGCATTGGTCAAACCCCCCCAGTAGTATACAGCCTGCCAGCCCCCAGTAGTATACAGCCTGCCAGCCCCCAGTAGTATACAGCCTGCCAGCCCCCAGTAGTATACAGCCTGCCAGCCCCCAGTAGTATACAGCCTGCCAGCCCCCAGTAGTATACAGCCTGCCAGCCCCCAGTAGCATGCAGCCTGCCAGCCCCCAGTAGCATACAGCCTGCCAGCCCCCTGTAGCATACAGCAAGCCCCCTGTAGCATACAGCAAGCCCCCTGTAGCATACAGCAAGCCCCCTAATAGTATACAGCAAGCCCCCTAATAGTATACAGCAAGCCCCCTAATAGTATACAGCAAGCCCCTAGTAGTATACAGCCAGCCTGCCCCAACGGCCCTTAAAAAAATAAACTTAAATACTCACCCTCCGATGTCAGCGCGGCTTACCGATGTCCCCGATGTCAGCGCGTCCCGTCTTCTTTCTTCTCCGCGGCTCCTCTTCATTCTTCCGGCATGGACGCCGCCATCTTTTCTTCTAGCAGGCGCATACTATGACGCGGCCGCTGCTGATGTCATAGTATGCGCGGCCACTAAGAAACCATGGCCGCCTCCATGCTGGAAGATAGAAGAGAGAAGAGGAGCCGCGGAGAAGAAAGAAGACGGGACGCTCTGACATCGGGGACATCGGTAAGCCGCGCCGACATCGGAGGGTGAGTATTTAAGTTTATTTTTTTTTTAAGTGGGTAATTTTTTTGTTATAGACTCGTGTATAAGCCGAGGGGACGTTTTTCAGCACATTTTTTGTGCTGAAAAACTCGGCTTATACACGAGAATATATACGGCTAAATAAACAGTAAAAATCATAAACACATTAGGTATCGACGCAGCCGAAAATGCCCGATCTATCAAAATATGATAACGGTTTTTCAATGTGTTTAACCCAGTAACGGAAAATAGCACCCAAAGTCGAAAATGGCACTTTTTTGCCAGTTTGAAAAATATTTAAAAAAAAACTATAAAAAGTGATCAAAAGATCGTACAGTCTTAAAAATGATATCATTGAAAATATTATCAAATTTCGGAAAAAATGACACCACCGACAGCTCCGTACACCAAAGTATGAAAAAGTTATTAGCGCCAGAAGTTGGCAAAAATCAAAAAAATAATTTTTGTACAGGAGGTCTTAATTTTTGTAAATGTATGAAAACATTATAAAACCTATACAAATTTGGTATCCCCTTAATCGTACCGACCCAAAGAATAAAGTAGACATGTCATTTGGGGCACTCAGTGAAAGACGTAATATCCAAGCTCACAAGAAAATGGCGCAAATGCATTTTTTCACCATTTTCACTGCATTTGGAATTTTTTTCCCGCTTCCGAGTACATGGCATGGAATATTTAATACCATCACTATGAAGTGCAATTTGTTACACAGAAAACAAGCTGTCACACAGCTCTTTCCGTGTAAAAATAAAAAAGTTATAGATTTTTGAAGGTGGGGAGTGAAAAATGGACATGAAAAAACAGGAAAACCGGTTAATCAAAAAAAAAAACTATGTAAAATGGCTACCATCGCCAGTTTTTACCCCACTAAACTACCAGCCTTTCTAAATAAATAATCTCAAAAGTTTTATCTCCTACATTTACCAACAAAACCTACAAAGTCAAATGCAAATGAGGTGAGAAAAGCAGGAAAGAACCAAAGACCAGACATGCTGAGAGGCTGAAGGGACTGCATACTCTGACAGAATCTCATCAGGACTGTATCTCTGGTTCTGTAACACACAAAACCATAAACCTGACGAGATCTGAAAGATGAGATGTTGATATATTTTAATAAGCCACCAAATGCATTAAACATTAGCTGCTATAGAACCAAAAATATCTGAAGTGACACTTTGCCTGCAGCCCCTAAAATGGACTCCTCAAAATTGATTCTTCTCTGCTCATTTGCATATGAATTTAGAGGAGATTTTTACAGGTAAACAGGCAGGATTTTACATAAAAAGAGGGAATTCTAGAAATTATATTTTATACCCTAGGAGGGGACGGTTTGTTTAGTATTAACTAGAAAAGGGTTTCCAATAAAACAACACATGCTTACAGCATTGTACGGTGGGGCACACATTTGGCCACATTTTTTAAATAGATGTTAAAATTTGCTGCGCTTATTGGCGGCTAATTCCATTAGGGTTACTTTCCAGGAAAGCCTTCCTCTGAAATCTGGATGATTACAAACATTCACTTTCCAATGTCTCCACAGTAGAAAAAGCTGGGGAGTGTTAACAGTAAAATTCCTGCAGATATAAAAATCTGAAACTTGCACAAGTGAAAGCTAAACAAGCAATACAAGAGGAATCTGTTCAAAGCACCCGGTGCGCACACCCACCGAGCGGCCTCCAAACTTCTAATAAACACTGCCACACTCCAAAAACTTGCTGGGCCCGATCCAGAAAAAAGATCCAGGGACACATCTGGTGATTGGACAAAACAAAAAAATCTGAACGATAACAAATTCCAAATGGAGTTAAATACGCAATTACCGTCTACTGTAAACTGGTTACGGACTCAAGTTATCGAGCAGATTTCCTCTGCTCATTTCCTGCAAGCTGCAATTTCCAGTGTGAGCCGTTACCACGGGAGACCATAGAACACAAGAGCGGATTTTGCTGCCGACGTAAGTCGTGCTCGGAGCTGCCAAGGAGGACAAACTAGGTGACGAAGAGCACGGGGCAACCGATTCCAACTGCGTAACTTCAAAAAGGACCTTAATCCAAGGTCTTCGTTTTATACAAGAACAAGAGACACTGGCACATTCACAGGAATATTAAAAGGTGGCGGAATATCCTCTAGAGCCAGGCCAAGGAAGACGCCAGCCAAAGAGACAATTTATACAGCATCCTGTCAACCAAGGACACTTGGGACGTCCAGAACGACTGACCCGGGCGTTACAGTAAGAATGTAATCCTAGCAGCACACTACATAACTTGGCAGTAAGTCAGTGCAGTCTCTGGAGTGATTGAATATGTAGATTTCACAATCCCGGACACAAACAGATATAGATTTTAAGCGATCCACTCACCTGGCCGGTGACCATGAGGTAGGTATATCACTGTAGCACATACTATAGGTATTATACTATACATATACCAGTCCGCAATTTATAGGAAATCTAATGCCAGGAGCAGGGATTGTAAACCACTTACATGCCGATGTCAGCCCCCATCTGGCAGGATCTGCTCTTTTTAGTTCCTTATGCCTTGGGGTTTTCATTATTTAAACAAAAAATGCCTTTACAAATTATGCAAATGAGCCTGAGTGGTTCCAGGCTCCATACCTGTTATTGGAGCCTGTATCCCCTGAGGTTAATTTGCATAATTTCTAAAATCTTTTTGTTCTTTTTGAAAAAAGAATGGCATAAAAAGCCCAACGAAAAGTGGATCCTGCCAGAGGGGGCGCACACCAGGATGTAAGTGTGCTTGGTTTACAAGCCTTCATCCTGTTGGTAGCTGTCCTTTAAAATATCAGAGGATTGAAGGTTTATCTTTTAATGCAAATATGCATCTTAGTGACCAAGGATGGGGGGCTACACCTGAGGGTCCTTCACTAGGAGTCTGTCTCTATCCTTTACCCATGTAGATTGTAAGCACTTGGGTGCAGGGCACTTACTCCTATCATTTTATCTGATCAAGTTATTGCACATTAATGTCTAATGCTGACTGGATATGTACCAAGTGCCGTGGAATATGCCGCCTCTATATATAATGTCAATCATTGTGTAAACAAGCAGAAAAAGAGTGGTGGGCAGAGTCCAATGTGAAGGGAGGGGGGAATTGAGGAGTTGTTGCAATTCAGAGTGTTGCAAATTAAAAACTTGCCACAGTAAAATATATATGTAGCACCATCATATTATACAGCGCTTTACAGATTATGTGGTACATATACAAACATTTCAGAACTATTACATGGTCAGATGAAATAAATGGAATAGGGCCAAGACCACAAGAGCTTACAATCTAAGAAGGAAGGGGTAACACAGGAGGTGACCGTGCTTGTACAATGGTCCAGATATCCTTTATAATAAATAAAATAGATACACGAGTCAGTCATCGGCCACCATCTTTATGTACAAGTCCATGGTGCACAGGGCAGCAGGATAACCCGTATATTGGTAATGCAGATGAATAATACAAAAGGGCTTAGACAGTGGAGATTAGAGAAAAGAGAATGAAAGTTACATGCAGTTATTGAGTGTGATAGGGATTTTTTGAGCATGTTTGAAACTTTGGAAGTTATTAGCCTGCAGAGTAGGGTGTTCTAGAGAATTGGTGCAGCTCAGAAGAAGTCCTGGAGATAATAGTTGGACGCTCAATAGAGAATATTCTCACTCTTTACATCTGTATAGCACTTTATGTTCTTTGACAACGCCATACAATGAAGCGTATAGAGTGCAAATTTTTCCAGATATTAGTAACCTGCTATACAGGCTATTCCCATGCATGTATATTTGTAAGCAAACAACTGTATATACCGGACATTGTCAAGTGGCTAAAATAAGAGACAGCAGTGGAAATGTTGAATACATAAGAAGGTGGGGGGGGGAGGGAGGGGAGGGAAAAAATAACCATAATTATCTTAGGATCCTGCAGCTTTAAAACTCGTAACAACCTCTGGCCTACATTCAGCTGGGTTGAAGTCTGGCTCTGTGTTTATGTTTCATCCAGACAGCCAGCGGTTGATGACGATCCATTGACGCAAGAGCTACTCCACACTGCATGCCTGAAATTAATCAGGAGGGAGGAATTCTTTTCAAGCAGCTACTGGAGGCCTGCAAAGCGACAGAGCCGTGGTTTCTACTGCAGAGTACAGCATGAATAGTAGGCAAAGCTCAGGCTCATCCTCACCAAGGTGCTGGCTATGGCTGCTTCCTCCTCAAGAGGTAGCACAGAGTTTACACAAGGTTAATCCAGAACATAGAAATATATTCATTAATAAACAAACTGAAACTATTCATAATCACAGAACTTATGTCCTGTCACTTATCAGAGGGAGTAATGAAACAGCCTATGTCCCATAGGGATTATGGCAGCGAATACAATAGGGTAGATACAACAACATTAAAGGGGTTTTCCCACAAACTACCTGAGCAGACGGCCGCGCATGACCGTTCAGCCCCATTAATCTCTATGGAGCTGGCGGAAATTGTCGTGCAGATGTCTGTTCCATTAGTCTGACGGACCGACGAGGTGTCCAACGGAGGTACGTGGGACCTCATCGGACCCCTCTTTTTCGTGATCTGTGGGGGTGCGTGTATCTAACCACATGAAGTCACAGCAGCCTCCCTGGACTTCTACTCCTCTCCATCCTCCATGGAGGTTGCTGTGATCTCATGTGATCACATACATGGGGTACAGTTTGTTATTCTTAGAAGGCGGAAAGACCTGCGATGATGTCACTCTGGTCACATGTCATGAATGTAACGCAAGGCACCGTGTAAAACAAAATTGACACAATATTTCCTATAAAGTACATAGAGCTTTATATGTCTGTAGTGGAGTCAGGAAAGCGAAGTTGCATATGAGAAAACTGCTGTAATTAAGGTAGAGAGGGGAGGGGACTTTAACCCTTTACCAGCAGGTATTGTTAGTCAGGGTGGTAAAATTCTTGTGACAGTTGACAACCACCTGTCCCTATTCACAGCATTGTATATGCGGGATGGATGGTTGTCAGGATCAGCACTGCTCCGGCGGCCATGTTTGTATGTTTACATGGGACGTCGGAAGGGAAGTACAGGTGGTCCCCTACTTAAGAACACACGACCCCTAGTTACAAACGGACCTCTGGATATTGGTAATTTATTGTACTTTAGTCCTAGGTTACATTGATCAGCTGTAACAGTTATCACAGGTGTCTGTAATGAAGCTTTAGTGTTAATCCTGATTCTTATGACAACCTAACATTTTTAAAATCCAATTGTCACAGAGACCAAAAAAGTTCTGGCTGGGATTACAATGATAAAATATACAGTTCCGACTTACATACAAACTCAACTTAAGAACAAACCTACAGACCCTATCTTGTATGTAACCCGGGGACAGCCTGTACATCTATTTTTTTTAAGCAGCCCCCTCCTGGCCACCTTTTTGTTTTTTAATAAGTCTAGGATAACCCCCTTTAACTCAAATAAGCTCACAATATACAGTGCACTAAAAACGTAACAACTTTACCTCCAAAAAGCAACAATCGAGGAAATACTGTTCATGAATAGTGTTACACAGATCCTCATTACCTCAAGGTTGTCCAGTTTCAGCAAATAAAATATAATTTAAAACTATACAATTTTCCAATATATGTTCTGTATCCATTTCTTGTGGTTTTCTATACCTCTATTTGCAGTTATTCTATAGGAAGCTTCAATGTTTACTCCCCTTATTGTGCGTTCACACTTGGCGTAAACACAAGCGTTTTCAAACACATCACAGCAGCTGAGAAGAGGAGATTTGCCCAATTACATTGCTGTTAACACTGCATTTACAAAACGTGCGTTAACACGTTAAAATAAGAGTAAACAGTGACAACCACTTGCATTAACGCAATGTTGACAGCATTGTTGACTGCTGTGAAGTGTTTGAAAACGCATGCGTTAATGCCACATGTGAACGCACACTTAGAGAAAAACCATGTGTTGTCACATAGGTGCACAAATCATTACAGTAATCAGAGCTGTGTGATACGAGCCATGTACCAGGGACAGATTTCTGTCCACAGAAAGTAAACAACGGAGCCTCTTAGAGGGGATTTATACAGAAAACAGTATTTGCCGAGACTGGACAGCCCCTCTAAATGGTGCAAGCCTTTCAATGGACAGTTTCAGTGGTAATCAAATATTGATGGTACAGATCATCACAGATCGTGTTAAAGAAAAAGAACAAAGTTCTGAGAAGGGCCTCAACATTCACACATCAGCACTGTGTGAAAATATTGTAAGAACTAAATAGAAGAAGGAAATAGATTATATTCAGTTACCCCTGCAACCAAGATTACCAGCATTACCAAGTGACATACACAGAATCAAATGAACACTGATCACTGGTCATTAAAACCTTTTAAGGCCTGGTCAGAAAAGTGTAAATGCCACAAATAGTCAGTATCCAAATCTGATCAGGGACCAACTATCCACAGAATTGCCATTTCAATGACTTAAAGGGAACCTGTCATCATCCGCATTCTAAACCGCTTCTAAACCAGCAAAGGTACCTTATATGTGCCCTTAATTGTTTTCTAGCCATGTTTTTATAAATTGTGAGTGTTGCCTTTAAACGGAAAAATAAAGTTCAGGGTACAGCAGTCAAGCAGAAAACCACCCTCAATATCAACTTCCTCCCTCCATTGGGCTGATTCGGGCTCTGCCCCTGATCTTCGGTGCCTCCCCGTCCTCCCGTGCATGCTCAGTAGGGCTGTCATCTCCCCTCCTGCCCGCTGCAACCTGGAGAAGGAAACAAGCAAGAGCTTGGTGGACCTGATGCTAGCCAGCCAATCCGCTGGCGCGAGTCAGCGCTACCGGCTACCAGGTACGGGGCCCCCGAAGTGGCACATGTGCAGTGTGCGATTCTCTCTCCAGATACGCGCAGGGCAGGAGGGAAGATGACAGCCACACTGCACTTGTGCAAAAATTAAGGATGACCATGGGAGGACAGGGAGGCACCGAAGATCAGGGGCAAAGCCTGAATCAGCTTCATGGATGGAAGGAGGCGGGGGTTGCCTAACAAGTCGGCCTTGAGGGTAGTTAACAACTTGTGACTGTCCAAGGATAGAACTTTATTTTTCCAGATGAAGGCAACGTTCGCAAAGACGTGGCTATAAAACAGCACAACGTAAGGTACGTTTGCTGGTTTAGAAGCAATGTGGCTGGTGATAGGTCCCCTTTAAAAGGAAAATAAGATAAAGGATATTACAAAGCCTTCTCTGCAGACTGAAATGTAAAAAAAACCAAACCTCAGTATTAAGTTCAATAGAGACAATATGTCATTAAAAATTCAATGTCACTTTCAGGATATTGTGCATTACTGGAAAAAAAGTTAAACCGTTTTGTAAATTCTAAAAATATTCTGAACTATTATAATTACTGTAGATACAATCCAAATGCTTACACAACATTCATTGTTTTCATTGTTCTCTTCAGTTATATTATCCTGGCTACAGTGTTAACAGATCCATATGATCCGTTTTGTAACCATTCCAATTATATACAGTGAGCCTATCAGTTGCTAAAAAGGTCAATGCGGTATAAAAAGGCTCAGCATCTTTCTTAAAAAATAAAATTTAAAAAGGGATAAGGGAGAAGAAAAGGGATACTGCAAATGCTTCTGGAAACCAGTTCTCTCCTTCAACCCCATCTTCACCGTGAAAGGCATCCTTAATGCACATACCCTATATTTGGTATCCAATAGTCTCCTTCCTTCTAAAACCAAGCTTTTAAAATTATGCTTTAGAGCATGAAAGTTACAACATTCCCTCCATGCTGCAGAGTCACAAGCTGTTACACTGTGCAGGAGCACTTCCCCCTCCCACTGTGTGCTGAAACATCCTACTGCAGCAAGATTACAGATCAGGCGGGAGAGGAGGGAGAAGTGCCAAAGGAGCAGAAAGATCAAAGTGTAACAGCCAGTGAATTTTCAGTATGGAGGGGCTCTGGTAATAACCCGAGGAGCCCTTCCGTCTCATTAGCATAATTGTAAAAGTTTATTTTAGAAGGAGGCCATGGATAACACATACAAAAAGATAACTACAGCCACAGAGACTGGGTCTATGAGTATGTGTCCCTGGCATATTTCCTGTAAAGAAGAACCGAACTGCAAAAACAGACCTGGACATTCAAGTACCAGTGAAAGAGTTAAATTCTTTTGGAGCAACTCCCTAAAAATGGTCACCAACTTAAAAACTTGGTTTAATTTCATTTAGTCAAAAATAAAAAGTTACGTTGACTACCATCCTCCCTTTCAGCTGCTATTATTCTGAAATCTGTACCATACTCAGTCTTGGTAGCAGGAAAAACAGAAGCTCCCTGACGAGTCAGACTACATAGCAGCTCTATGCAGGGGAGGGGGGAATAGTGAATCACAGCAGCTAGCTCTTCCCCCATAAACACAAATGGCAAAGAGAGAAATTGCTAAATGAAGATTATAAATAAGATCTGAAACATTGTCATTTCTCATGCATAAATTATGGACTATTGAATTGTACAACGTATTTTTTTTTTCTCAAAGCTAGGTACCCTTTAAGCGCTGGTATCTCTGCAAACGGGCTGCAACAAAGGGACCATCACTAGCCATTCTCTGAGCTATGAAGCCTTTAATGGTATGCAATAAGCAAGTCCTAATGAGCTCATTTGTACACAACGTAGCCCAACATTGTCGCTGCACTGTATTTTCTACAATTTAGACTTCACAAAGGGACACCTGGTGTGATTTTTGAAACATTAAGTTGTTTTTATAAGGTATTGTGCGGCTGAGGAGTAAAATACCTGCTGACACTTGAGAGAGAAGAAGGAGGAGGGGTCTGACGCAAGCAAGTGCGGTGGGAGCGAGGTGGAGGGAGGGAGAACTATTAATATAAATGCTGTGAATTAGCTCATCCCACGCCGCTCGTGAGGCTGTGACATCATAATGACATCTTATCACGCTTAGCACCTACAGTATGCAAAGAACAACAAGGATAAGAGTGGAGGAGGGTCGTACTATTAAACCTGAATAGATATAAGAAAAGAATGAAAAGCCGCTTCTCGGGAAGCAATTCCGGTGCCAACAAGCAGCTACAGTTACAACACACCACAATGGAAAGGGAAAATATAATGTCACTTGCTTGTTTCACACAAAAGGGGCACATCTACTAAGGGCCGTGCGCCAGTTTTCGGTGTGACTTTCTGCACATTCTTTCTAGTTCCAAAAAACAAGACGCGAGAACATTGGAAGAGATCATTGACAAAGGTGAAAATATGTATCCAGCTACAGAATGGACATGGAAAATCAAGTCTTAGGTTTCCCATTATCAGCCATTTAGGCCAAGTTTGGCTCTGACACTTGTGATTTCATGATTCTTCGTCTTCATGCTCATTCACCTCTTTAAAAACAGGGTATAGGGTGGCTTGGTGGTTAGCATTACAGCCTTGCAGCGCTGGGGTCCTGGTTTCAAGTCCCAGGGTCAACATCTGCAAAGGGTTTGTATGTTCTCTCTTTGCATGGATTTCTTTATACCCAAGTATAGGCCGAGGCCCCTAATTTTACCACAAAAACCTGGTAAAACCTATATTTTTTACTCCAGTATAAGCCAAGTTTGGGTTTTCAGCACAGTTTTTTGTGCTGAAAAACTAGGCTTATACTCGAGCATATTAGGGTATCAAGCAAAAAAGGTGATGTCCCTTTCGACTAATCCAGTCTGCATTATATTGTCTCTAATCCGTGGCTATCAAGATATTGATAAACTCAAGTTTTCTACAAGATGCACATTATAGAAATGGAATAGCTGAAGAGCCGATGGGTTTAAAACCAGCAACTAAAAGGGTTAAAGGGAAACTGTCAGCAATAACATGCTGTCCTATATGCAGGCAGTATGATGTAAAGGTAGATGCCCAAATTCTATCAAACTAGGTTTTACTCTAAAACTATGATTTCACCAACATAAGGCGATGTAGTAAGACTAGCTCAAGGCGATTGTTACACCCTGGACTATTATCTGCTAAGCTGCCCCCATCCACCCAGCTCAATATGATCTCTCCTTATGTTGATATAGGGAGAGACTTGTCAATCATGCCGAATGAGATTAATAGTTCAGCAGCACATATCGCACTGACAGTTTGCCACAATGTATCAGCTTGGACTCAATTCCCTCTATTGAGTGAAAGTTCAACCATTCACAAAAAAAAAAAACAATATAAAAAGGTCACATGAAAATTAGCTGAGAATAGTCACTTTTTGCTACAGATTAATCACTATAGCTCCTAGAAACATGCTTTCAGTGTCATATTAAAGATAAGAATTTCATCTTTCAGATCACATCAGGCTTAAAGGGATAACCCCATTCTAGCAAATTAATGTTATCGTTTGTATAATGAAAAGTTTTACAATTTTTCAATATACTTTTTGTATGCTCAGTGATCTGACCATGGCCACACAGAATGTAATCAGAGCTGTTTATAAGAGCCATGCACCTGTGTGACCATGGTCAAATTTCGGTCCACTGGAAGTAAACAGAGCGAAGCCACACATGGCGTTTTGAATCTGTTTTTGGTCCGTTTTTAAGCAGTCCATCCAAAAACTCATGCATTTATGAAAACGCATCGTTTTTGACCAGTTTTAATTAAGATAATTGGTAAAACCTGTCAAAAACGGATGCATTTCATCTTTTCCTTACAATAACTTTTCAGCTCTGTACTGTTTCGGAGAAGACGAGGTAGACCACATACATACTGATTGATATAAACTACAAATTGTTACATTTCTGCGGACGGATTTGGAAACACGGGAGTTAAAAAGAAAAAACCTCTGCTGTTGGCACAGAAAAGCTTGTATTGACACTACAGGAAATCTTGGAACATTCTGCATTTCACCGCAGAGACAAATCTAGGTGTGCCTTGGTGACAACATTGCCTCATGCGCCTAATTGTCATCCAAAAATCACACTTACACATTCCACAGTCTAAACACCAGAGACCTCAAGACAGATCATGAATATAGACGCTCCAGCTACATCTTATTAGGATTACGGAGACGTAGAATTCACGTTTGCCATTTCCAGAGATGTATGCCGTCTACTATGCAAATAAAGAGCAGCTCTTATCTAGGTACAAAGTAATGTGCTGGCAACGAAAACAGGGAAGTGTTACCGGGAATTGTAGGATGTCAGCGTTGACAGGGGGCAGAAAGCACACCTGCAGTAGCGTATGACCTGCCATGCGCGTTATATAACCACCAGAGACCTCGTGCAGAGTAGAAAATAGAACTTCTTGTTGTGATGTGAAAGACAAACCCTCATACAACTTGTGGGAAAAACCCCAGCTGTAACTTTAACCATGCAACTTCCCACAGAGCCTGGAACGCAAACAGAGGCTCCAAAAATACCCAGAAGGAGCCAGAGTCTGTGTATCTTATCCACGTTAAGAATCCCCTGTCAGGCGGCGGCACAGCGGTAGAGAGACGCCTGCACCTGCTGGTACTTCCAGGTCAGCTCCGATGTCTGCTGACCACAAAACACATCAATGGCTAGACCGAACAGCAACAGATGGGGCAAACTAATATTAAATGTTAAAAAAAACCTAAGCCCTGAAACTGAAGTTCCAGGAAATTTGCAAAGTTTACTTGCGCAAACCTGCAGTGAAATTCAACAACGTTAGGCTTTACAGCACACCAAGCTCGGGCCGCAAACCACGGATCTGTGGGTCATCAGTTTGCCAAGCCGTATGGCACAAAAATGGTCCATGTGGCATCCATTTGTTATCAGTTTTTGCAGTCCTGTAGAAAAAAATAAACCCCCCAAAGGCTGGAAAACTGGCAATAGTTTGACCCCAACCCCTCACATATGAACGGAGATAGATTGGGGTAAATCCGCCATAAAGGTTTTACACCTTTAAGTCAGACACATAAAACGACACATCAGAGTAGGTTTTTGCCACCAACTCCCTATAGCAGTGGTGGCGAACCCATGGCACTGGTGCCAGAGGGGCACTCAGAGCCCTTTCTGTGGGCACCCGGGCCATCGCCCCAGCACACCGGACAGGACTCAAAGAATCTTCCTGAAGTTCCAAGAAACTTATAAGATGCGGCTTTCAGACATATTTTCATACTTACTTTGCTACTTGGGACTGTAGGAAGAGGGAGAATGAGTAGACAGGGCCAAATTATCTTTGGAGGACCTCCTGCTGGCCCCATGAGTCTCTCTGTGTACAGAGGGACACTGGAAAGAAGCTAAAATGATGCAAATGTTCCATCTTTCTACTGTGTTGCTGTCCTCAGGAGGCCAATATGATTGAGTGTTGTTGAAGAACAGGGAGCAATAAGTTACTGCTTTCATTTTTGGTTGGCACCTCGCGATAAATAAGGGGGTTTTGGGTTGCTTATGGGCACTCGGCTGCTAAAAGGTTCGCTATCGCTGCCCTATAGTCTTACTAGACAAACCAACCTGACCAAGAGGGATTTGCTGTGAAGTCAAACTCCATGTTGATTCCAGGAAACTTGACTTGTTTATGGCAAATGATACATTGGGGCTTATTTACTAAGGATCCCGTGGCCGCATTTCAGTCAGGTTTTCCGACGCTGCAGTTTTTGATTTCCAAACCACGAGTGGAGTGAAAATAGAAGAGTAGCACTTCATAATGATAAGTTCTCACCCATTAGGATTCACACCTGTTTTTGCTTCAAAAACTGCATCTGAAAAACTGAACGTGTGGCTGCACCCTTGCAACGCACAGTAGATAAGGCCACCTATGCTGCTTCCCAGCTGCCAGCCCAGGATCACCAAATTATTACATATTAACCAGTTCTAACGTGGTTGTAAACTTTGTAAATTTTCTGCTATGAACAGAGCGGGAAGCAGCTTGTGCCGTTTATCCATACCACAGTATCACATCTCAGCTCCTCTTATATTTGCCCCGGTAGACAGCTTGTTGTTTGTCCATTTCATTTACTATTTATAGACATTGAATGGAGCAAATGGAATGGAACCCATATTCTTGTGAAAAGCAAGATCCCATTTGTCAGGCTCCCCAATAACCAGATTGTTCGACACCGGATACATCCAAACATTGTGCTGCCAACAAACTGATAATATTGATAATGTATTCAAAGTACAGATGTTCAAAATCAAATTCCCATTATCCCCCTATAAAATGAGATTCTACATACAATATTCACAATAAGAATATTTAATCCAAGCATCAAAATGTTTAAACAGTAACACTCAAGACTTCTAGGTAAAAAAACAGTACAGCTTAATAATACTATTGTTACAGTTCTCATCTTTAAAAAATCCCAGGGTTTTTCAAGAACGCTAATCTGGAGATCAGCCACACCTATGTGAGAGCATCTTGTCCCTACACATCCAAAGGAAATATTCATTCACACAAGGTTTTCCCTTCTAAGTGCTTTCCTCCAGCATAGGAAGAAGAGAGCTCTGCCTCAGGCAAGCAGCGTCACTGGAGCCTCTTGGAAGATGATTAGAAGAATGACGTTACTGCCTTGCAGGAGAGAAGTACAAGGAAAGGGCTGAAATAAAAGGATCTTTCAGCAGGGGCCTTCTGTTTCTAGATGTCAAGCGGGAGATAACTAAAGGATTGAGACGCAAACAATGCAGAAAATGCAGCCATTGATAAAGGGGAAATCTCAGAGTATAAACAAGAATGTTACCATTGACCAACAGCAAGTATAGACATCTAAAACAACGAGAAAATATAACAAAAAAAAGTATCTAAGCAACAAGTTACATAATAAAACAAACCTGTTGCATCTGTGAGAATGGCATGTTACAGAGCAGGAGGAGTGCAGCCTACCAACTAACAGCTTCAAAAGAATGAGAGTAACACACGTTTTAGGGCAGCGATGGCGAACCTTTTAGAGACCGAGTGCCCAAACTTCAACAAAGACCCGCTTATTTATCGCAAAGTGCCAACACAGAAATGTAATTTGTGATTTATACTCCCTTCTCTGTCACAGTTTTCATTGATACCAGCACTCTGAGGCACCAATATAGCAGAAAATAGTCCCAGGTAGAGCTGTCACTTTAAAATAGCTCTGTGCACAGCAAGTCCTGGGCTGTCTGGGACTGCAGGAAGATACCTGGAGTCATCTCTGGTGATGGCCTGAGTGCCCACAGAAAGGGCTCCGAGTGGCACCAGTGCCATAGGTTAGCCATCACTGTTTTAGGGCATAGTCACAGGTTCCATTGGCAACATGTTTTGAAATGGCTTGTGCCGTTCACATCTGCATTTCCTCTGATGCACAGATGCAATCAGCACAAGCCCCTCTCCGTTCCGATTGCATTGCGTATCAAAACGTATTGCCAACGGAACGTGTGAGTGTACCCTTAAGCGTCGAGCTCTGCACATTTTGGGCTAAGGGTCCAGTCAGCAGTGCCTCAGCTTTTGCTGGGCAAATGTGCACAAACAAAAAAACTATAACATCAAAAAGTAGGTCCACCTACAGGATTACTAAGCAAAAATAAGCAAATATTTATTATGGAGACCTATCCCACATTACCATTTCTACATCTAGCTAGCAAATTCTGCTCTATAACATGCTGCCTACATAAGGAACACTATGGGGCTTATTTACTAATGGTCCCGCTGCCGCATTTTCGTTTTCGGTTTCCTGACTTTTCGGGAATCGCGTTGCACGTTTTGTGTTGCAATTGTGCCGGCTTTCACGTGAAAAAGCCGAGGGGCGGGAAGCGGATGATCCGACGAATTCAGACTATGCGCGGGATTTAACAAGTCAAATTGTGTCGCATGACATGCACTCACATACGCTGGGAAGAAAGTGAACTCCGGCGGACCTCAGAGGGGAAGCGTCACATGCAGGATCTCGGGCGCTTCCTCGTCGGACACACACAACTTGGGGATCTCGCAGGGACCGGGTAAGTAAATGTGCCCCTATGTACAATCTACTCAGTGTCTGCAGGCAGCATGTTGTAGAAAAGGCAGAGCTGAGAAAATTGTACAGTGTTGTATCTCCAGGCAGCATGTTATAGAGCAGAAGGAGCTGAGCAGATTACTAAAATCCATCCTGTTATGTAAAATTACTTAACAAAATTCTATCATAATTTACATAAAATAAATGTCTTAAATACTATGCACTTCTGTTAGTCAAAGGTTTAAGGAGAGTTTTTAGATATTTTAATGACTTATGACATAAGAGGTGTGGCCCTTGAAAGGGGTGTATGGATTTAAGGAGAAAAAGTTTGGTGCAATTAAATATTTAAATGAATAGAATCTTGATAGTTTGTCTGGTCACACAGTGCACTTTGTTAGGCTACATTCACACGAGCATATGGGGAACTTATGCATGGCGTGTATATGTCCCCCATAGACTGCAATGGGCGCACAGCGCTGTAAAGGAGCGGTACGGTGCAACACACGTGCGGCACCATTTCGTCGCTGGGAGAAAGACATGTCCTATCTTTCCCCGTAATGCGGCCCCGTGTACCGTCTATTACTATGGAGATGGGCGGGGGTGAGCAGCGCCAATTCCAGACGCTGATGTATGCCTTCCATACTACGGTACGGCGGCCATACATCGTGTGAATGTAGCCTTACTTTGAGACGCCTCTCATATGTCTGCCCCAGTGTTTCAACTACAGGATGCATGCTAGAGTTAAATATAATTTCCTCCGCTCCACCTTCTGTATAACATGCAGCCTGCGGATATGACACCATGTACACTGCTCCTCCTGCTCTATAATATGCTACCTGCAAGACACAATGTACAATCTGTTCAGCTCCTCCTGATTGCAGTTTGACCACTTTTCCGATGAGATGGTTAAAGCTTTAAGTCTTGACAGTTCCTCTCCTACACAAAACGGAATAAAATCCCAGACGCTTGCCCGCACCGAAATTTCTGGAAAAGAGGAATAAACGCTGCAGAGAAGACCGCCTATCTCGCTGCCTGTTAACAAGAGGGAAGGGCATAACAAATCTTTAGAAAAACAGGCCCGATACAACACAGAACAGCCAGTTCACAGCCGGCTATAAATAGATCTTGTTTCATCGCTCTCAGGATCAAAAGGCACCGAGCAAGCAATGAACAGAAGCTAGGAAAGGCATTATCACAAGTCAGCCATTAAATAAAGCATGGGATTCTCTTGAGCCAGTCTGAAAGCACTAGCTAAAGCCTCGAAAACTGCTGACATCCTCCTAAATCACCCGCACCCCCCACCCCTCATTAAACCCTTTCAACACCAGATAGATTTACCATAAACAATATACGCCTGAGGTGTTCAAAGGGAAGAACTTCTCAGCATTGTTACGGCTAGAATAACGGGCAGCGCAATTTATTATTCCCGATTTACAATAAAATATAAAACTTTTACTGAGTTTCGTGGGGAGAAAGGGGGGTGCAGCGATTGGGTCTGGAGCTAATGAGACTCCTAGAGACGAGCACAAAAACCTGCTTAGGACCTCAGCACAAAAACTCTCCATATACCTAAACAAACACATTCAGCATATTCCAGCCATCTGTTCCCTGGCTGTAGGTGGGACGGCACCTCAGGCACAGTGTTTATTATTCTACGGAGCAACACGCTACTCCAAATTGTGTTTAATTCATGAACGTACCATAATGTGTGAGCAAAAGAAAAAAAAGAAAGAAAGGGCTAAAAGGCAGACGCAGTTCTTTGGTATGGCGTTAAATCTTTGATATTTCGTCCGATGAATCGACACACTTAAATGGCAAATCCACTTTATAGGCAAAATACAACTAAAACTTACCTGGGTGAGTCTGGGAGCTCATGTCCGTCCAAGAGGATTCTTCAATGAATTAAAACCAGAGCCAATGAGCAGAAAGGGGACTATGCGAAAGGACATGAAAGAGCCACCGTAGGGTGAAGAAAATCCAGGATTGCCAACATGAAGCCACTAGTGTGTTTTTTCCAAATGTGCCGACCTGTAGACGGAGAGCAGAGGTTACTTATAGTTCTGAACAGCATCCACTACTATGTGCAAATATACTCCATGTCCAGATCTTCCAGCTGAGCTACAAGACATACAAAGCACCACTAGGCACTAAATCCCCAGGGAATTTGGGGTAATTTAAAACCAAAGGCTAACTAATGCTAGTGACATGGAGGCCTCAGTGATGCGGTCAATGAATATAAAGCACTGAACAGACTAAGAGAATATATTAGTGGACTGCATAAAAAGCAATTCCTTACACATGAGTTGCTTCTTTTAGGCACGAAGCATTATAATAATAGACGTGTGAGGAATGTCAAATACAATGCCAACAAGAATGCAGCCTATGACAAGCTTAGGCTCTGTTCATACTGCTCCCTATATACATGGAATGCATCCAAAAGGCTTCTACAAATACAACATTTGCCAAAAGTTAGCCTGGGTGGAGAGGGTTTCAAAATTGTATTTTATTGTAAAATGCATCAAAGACCTTTCTTTTTAGAGTAGAATAAATCTGAACAAGCAATCTTCTATTACTCATGCAAAAAAAAAAAAATATCGAAGCAAGAGATGTAGCACTACTGGTCAAATCGAAGAGAACTATTGTTTATTATAGATTGATATAATAATTGATAAGACCCAACAAAATTTGACAGGACATTTGCACGCAAGTCAAACTGCAACCCTTAAGGTGATGGCACAAGTGGCGTTTTGAACAAGTTTTTGGCCCGTTTTTAAGCAGTCCGTCCAAAAACGCATTTTTGACCGGTTTTAATTAAGATTATTGGCAAAACCTGGCAAATCCCGCATGAGCTTTTCAAAAAACCTGCATGCGTTCAACAGACTGCTTAAAAGCTGACCAAAAACGGGTTCAAAACGCCATGTGTGGCATCACTCTTAGGGCGCTGCCACACAATGCGTTCTTGGGCCGGATTTAAACGTGTGCTGGATGTGAGGAGGAGGTAGCATGCTCTATCTTTTTGCAGTGTATGGCACCGTACCGCCAGCGGGCCGCCATTGCCGTCTATGGGGACGTACATGTGGATGCAAATTTTGTGCGGCCATGTGAATGAGCCCTTACAGAAGAGGTCTGAACTGGATCGAACAAAGATCTAGATTTAGGAAAAGGTGTGTCATGGAAAATCTCCTTATCTACTAAAAAACGAATATATCAAAAGTGTTGATAGGGTTTTTTGCTCATTAGGAAATTATAGAAGAAGAGTACAAACAAAAACAAATGATAAAATCATCAGAATATACACAAACATTTGCTGAACTACGAAAAATTGGATAAACTTTCATCAAAACGGGAAAAAAAAAAAAAAATCACATCCATGTAATCACAAGTTCATGTACATACCATACTTAGGATCACAACTGAGGTTTAAAAAGGAAAAAATAAAAGTGCTCATAAACCCCATGTCAAAAATGAAAAGAAAAACCCCCTATTCAAAAATCTAGCTTCCAAAACAGCACAAAGCATCAACACTAAACAAATAATTAGGCATTGGCTGTTTGGTAGTAGAAATTATATAGCTGCAGTACAAAATGTATCAGGTTTATAATTACGGGTTACAAATAATTAATGCAGCATTCTTGACAAGGCGCCATTTCTGTTGAATGGAAGGAAGGGGGGGGCAGCATTTTACAGCATATACATCTGTACACCAGAATCCCGGCAGTGCTCCTGCCCTACTGGGCCACTAAATATTCTAAACATTCACGCTGTGACACATTTTCAAGACCAAATTACCAACCACTTTCACTACGGTCAAAATTATTAAAGATTTTATGCGGGCGTGACAAGTCTGATGAAAAATTTGGGCTTTTTTTTTTTTTTTTCAAATTAAAGAGGAAAACTTGCTGATTGGAGTATAATGGGGGTCACTGTGATTTTAAAAGAGACGGCTTGTAACCTGGCCGATCCCAGGGTGACATTATTAGAAGAGTTAATCCTTTTTTTTTTTTTTTTTTTTATAATTTTGCACAATTTAATAGAGGTTTTTTTTCCCAGAACAGAAAACCTAAAGTCTTTTAAAGTAATAAAATGGAAGGGGGGGGGGGGGGGACCTTAGTTTAATGTCGATCTAACTACTTGGATCCCGCTGTATGCAATAGGCAAGAACCCTATAGAACAGTGATGGCTAACCTATTGCACTGGTGCCAGAGGTGGCACTCAGAGCCCTATCTGTGGGCACTCAGGCCGTCACCAGAGATGACTCCAGGTATCTTCCTGCAGTCCCAGACAGCCCAGGACTTGCTGTGCACAGAGCTATTATAAAGTGACCGCTCTACCTGGGAATATTTTCTGCTTTATTGGTGTCCTCTGGAGTGCTGGTATCAATGAAAACTGTGACAGAGAAGGGAGTATAAATCACAAATTACATTTCTGTGTTGGCACTTTGCGATAAATAAGCGGGTCTTTGTTGTAGTTTAGGCACTCAGACTCTAAAAGGTTTGCCATCACTGCTATAGAACACGTGTAAAAATGGCCTATAAGCCCTTATTTTATCAACAAAGGCCTAAAGCGTGGTCTCCTGTAGTAAAATATGTGGAAACCCCAAAAGGTTTGAAGTACGACTTGTGTGGTATCCAGCGCAGGCAGTCCTTCAAAGCCTGTACTAGCATCATTCAATATAGACCTATACATCGACAAATGCAAACCCATGTGCCCATGTGAAGATGTATATATAGTAATATTTTATAAATTGTAAACATCTGAGCCTTGTAAAGTCTATGGGGGAGATTTATCAGAAGTGCTCTAGTTGCCCACTGTAACCAATCAGAGCTCAGCTTTCATCTTCCCACAAAGGTTTATAAAATAACAGCTCAGCTCTGATTGGTTTCCATGGGCAACCAACAGTTTTACCTCAAACATTTCTGATAAACCTTTCCCACATGTATTATTTTAATGGCTTTGATTCAAACACTGGATCAAATTAAGTGTATGTAGCTTGTGGATTATGACCCTCTACCACCTCCATATACATTAAATAGAAATGGTCTAAATTCATCCATTTTTGTGGGTTTAGACACCCAGAAAACATGTACCAGTACTTCCGCCATCATGGTTTACTGTATAGAGAGGCTCTTGCCAGATTCTCTTGTTCATGGCAGATAACCAAATGCAAGAAGAACATGTAAATTAAAGGGTGAGACACGGGAGTTGGCCAATTACAAAAGTTGACACTACAATCCCACTCTAAAACGCTGTTCACACCTGAGTCGGGGGTTACCATTACACTATACATTTCAGGGCCGTGTAACGGAAACCAAGAACGGAATGTGATAACCGTTACAGCTGTTTATTTTAAATAATAAAGTACAGTAAATTACAAAAATCCAGAGGTCCGTTTGTAACTAGGGGTTGTCTGTAAGTCGGGTGTTCTTAAGTAGGGGACCACCTGTACTTAACAGAAGGGGAAACGCGACTTACAGGCGTAACTGAGCTTAATATCAATGGCTCACTGTTCCTCTGCTTGTCTCCATTCTTCCTCTTTTAGTAATGATATAATGACTTGGGCCGTAGAAGTGACCTCATGGTGTTCACATCAGATGTTTGGCACCACTAAACCCAGGAGGGAACCAAGGAAGTGACAACAGCAAAGTAATAAAGTTTGATATTTAACCAACAGTTATAGGGGTTATGGAACACCATGAAATTTACAAAAAACAATTCCTTGACAAAAGAGTTAAAAAACAAAAAAAACACCTATTGGCAACAAGAATAAACAGCTTAAAACATCAGAGATCAAAACATCATCAAGCAAACACATTACTTGGTGTTTTGTTCTAGTGGAAGCATTTGTGTGATGCGGCGGAGACAATGTCACCAACTCATTACATCTCTTTCACAAGTGCTGGATGATCTGTAAACCAGCCCAGCTCTGCCCACTCACCATGAGAAATGTGTACCTCGTCTGTACAGAAACTTCACACCGTGCCAAATAATTATTTTGAAGGTTTAAATTGCAGCCTGTCTGGGGGAAAAAACTGGATTGAAGCAAATACTTTTTGGTCACCCTGGCAACCGGTTTTCGAGAGTGGAATATAGCGCGGTGTGATTCCAGCCATTACTGAACACGATCATTCCTACTGCAGAAGCTCCTCGGCAGGAAGACAAACGCTAGGCCCATTACCTAGACATGGAGGCTGGGGCAGTGCATCCATGTAGAGTGTACACAGTAGAAGAACAGAACAGGGCAGTTAACGTGTTGTATAAGCTGCCATCTCTACTGGAAGGAATTAACTCCGTCCCCTACGGATAAGATAAAGGGGTCCAGTTTTCTCCGGCTTTGTCCTGCAGTTTGGGAACTGTATTAATTTCCCCCATAGGAAGTTAACATTTCATGTACAGAAGCTTTCATAAAGTCTATTTTCACCCTAATGACCTGTTATGTGGATTATAGGAAGTTAAAAAGGGGGCGGAAAGCAGAGGATCATAGCGGGAGTTGTTAAATCAGAACACTGGAGACCCAGATATGTTCTTCTTCTGCACAAATAACTTGTTATACTGTCCCTGTAGAAAAATATCGATCAACACACTATTAGAGGCATGGACAATAAACGTATCGGTGAGGGTGCGACTGCCTGGGTGCCCAATACCGATCACAAGAATGGACACCCACAGATCACCAGAGGAGGGGTCCCGTTCGCACTAATGAGAGGAGCTCATAGTATAGGAGTATCAGAAATCACAGAGCACAGCACTTGGCCACCTCCATAATCCCCACTAAGATAACCAAGCACTGCGCACCTCAATTTTGGACATTCCCAGGACGCATTATTACCATTCCATCAAGTAGTAAAAACGGGACACCCCCTCGCTCCCCCATTTTCAGATTGGTCAGTGTTCCAGCTGTCGGACCGTAACCCATAAGATTGTTATCCCCATCATGTGGGTAGGGTAGAACACCAAAAACTAATTACAAAGGGCTTTTACCTGTGTCTGTGTTCATCAGGCTGCACTCACACGTGGCATTTACATTGCGTTTTTAAAAGCAATACAAAAGCTGGGGAGGGGAGATATGCACAATTACGTTGCTTTTTACATTTGTGTTTAAAAACCACAATGTTAACACAATATGTTAACAAAATGTAAAAATGCAGTTAAGACAAATGAAATGCGAACACTATGTAAACGCAAATGTTAACAGCACTGTGATTAGGCTAATCTTCTCCCCTCAGTTGTTGTATAGCAAAACTCCATGTAAACCCCATGTGTGAACGCAGCCTCAAATGTTAATTTTTTTTTTAACTTATGCTGGTCTCCGTTGTAAAAACTGTATTAAATCAATAAAAAACTGTTCACAAAATATGTAATTTTTATTAAATCCCCATTCTTTGCTTAGACCTTTATGCTGTGCAGCTCCTTTGCTTTTACTAGAAGAATTAATAATAAGTTGACAACTGGGTGTTACTGCCCCATCAATGGGGTGTGTCCTCACACAGTCAGGAATAACCATCTACTGTAATGTCAGAATGTGTAGGGACAACACGACATGTGGTAACACCAAGTTGTCAATTAAGGGTACAAAATGTTTTTATGCAATTTTTTTTTTACAAAAATGTCTAGAGTGGTGATTCATTGCTTTGTAGCCATATAGCTGCAGCCATATTAAGATTGTAAGCTCTTGCGAGCAGGGGCCTTCACTCCTATTCTTTCATCTGACTATGTGATTACTGTTTGTACATGTACCTCATGACCTGTAGTAACGGTGCTTTATAAAGATGCATTATAATTGTTATTATAGTTCTTTTGATCTTTTGAAGTTTTTTTTCCCTAGCGTATTAAAAGTATATTTGTAAGAAACAGATGGAAGGGTTGTACGGTCAGTCAACACAGATTGTTAACATGGAAACATAGGCCTGCGTAGAAGCTTTGTAAAGTACCGTAACCTAAATTTGTTAGCGCAACTATTTTTAAAGCTGTTTTTTTATTTTAGATAGGCTGGAAAGCAAGTTAAATTAAAAAATACACATAATCTTACATCTTGGATATATGGACAAGCAACATTTTGGTGTAAATGTTTGCATCCTATGGGAAGCTGTTACATCTTTGCCACTTCTAGCAACACTTGACTTTTTTTTTGCACACATCTATCCAATTACAGGGGATATAGGTACAAAGTAAACCAAAAGTTCTAAAGTTTTCTGCAAGGGATTGGTTGTGTGAACAAGGTCTGCACATCTGTAACAGGGATCTCTTGCAACTTTAGAAATGCACTGCCAATTCTAGATCATCTCTCCTGATAATTCCCCAGTTACCGTATTCCTCCTACAAATGTATATGATAAATCCTGGATGTTTATCCTAGACAAAGTGGTGTGCCTAAAGACTACTGCATGGGCTGATAAAACCAAGCAATCCAAATGATAAATTTCAGGAGAAATAACTGAGAAATAAGAAGGTTCATGAGATTATATAACCAGATAACTCAAAGAAAAAAAATGCAAGTATTTCCTAAAATAGACATGCTAAGATACATGACAGGTCCTCATAGCACAGTACACATTCACCACCCATGAAATTCCAAGTTAAGTGGTATAATTCTTTAAAGAAATTTACCATCTAAATCAAGCATGATAAACCAGGGGCACTTACTCCTAGATTCAGGCACAGTGACTGTGGTCATCTTCCATGGTTATCCATGGACTCCTTCCTTCTAAAAGCAACATTTAAAATTATGCTAATAAACATGAAAGACTCTGGGGGGGGGGGGGGGCGTTAACAAAGCTCCTATGCGTTTTCGTTTACCAGCTGTTACAATGTCTCCACCACCCCTCTAAGAGGAAGGTTCAGCACACAGAGAGAGGAAGGGGGAAGTGCTCCTGCACAGTGTAACAACCTGCGAAACTGCAAGCAGGAGTTCAGACAACACTCCACAGAGCACTTCAGGCTTATTAGCAAAGGGAGTCCATGGATATTAAATATAAGACCAAATCTATTTTGACAGTAGATTGCCTTTTAACAGCAAAACCTACCTTATAATTAACTTTGAACCCATCTATATACCCATCTCGGTCAGAGGACCTCAAATTTGCAGTACAAATAGAAAAAGCTGTACAGGCGGTCCCCTACTTAAGAACACTCGACTTACATACAACCCCTAGTTACAAACGGACCTCTGGATTTTGGTAATTTACTGTACTTTAGTCCTAGGCTACAATAAACAGCTGTAACAGTTATCACAGGTGTCTGTAATGAAGCTTTAGTGTTAATCCTGATTCTAATGACAACCCAACATTTTTAAAATCCAATTGTCACAGAGACCAAAAAAGATCTGGCTGGGATTGCAATGATAAAATATACAGTTCCGACTTACATACAAATTCAACTTAAGAACAAACCTACAGACCCAATCTTGTATGTAACCCGGGGACTGCCTGTACTGTACATGAAAATACTTAGCGTTTTTATACTTTGATGTAATGTTTATTTTAATCATTTAGAACAGCCCTAACATATTCCACAGCACTGTAAGAAAACCTCGTCACCTCTGCTGATAAACCATACAATGAATTTTTGGGGTGTGGGAGAAAACCCAGGCAAACACTCGGAGAACCTTTTGTTTGGATTCAAACCCAGGACCTTAAGGAAAGAGTGAAAATCCCGGAGCCACAGGTGTCTGTCGGGTCACAATCATCAGGCTATACATGGCAACAAACTGATGAAACAAGGCAAAGATGAACAACTCTTTATGGAAATTCACAAGGGACATGCAGTTTTACCTACAGGCTCTGGGTTCCCTTTAGAATCATAGCTCAATGCTACCACTTCTGCTGTGTCATTGTATAATTGCTTCCATTCACACAAATAGGAGCTGAGCTGCAGTTACCCAACCCTGCCACAACACACAGAATGAAGCTGAGCTTCTGTCTCTGTTCCCCGATGGGCAGGCCAGTATTCCACTGATCCATTGATGAAAAATCCCTTTAATTGTGACAGTTTTCCTTTCATCGCAGTGAGGTTGACCTAGACTTACAAAAAAATACTAAGAAAATAGTAGCAGCTTAGACAGATACAGAAGCTCAGCTCTACATAGGTTCTATATAAGGAAGATACTTCTATAATATTTTACATGGAATAAGAGGATGAAACCTCCGCAGTAGCTTATTTCTCTACATAATCAGTAACTTGCTATATAGTTGCCATTAAGGTTTTATAAAATGGCTTCTTGCCTCCCCCCCAACTTATGAGCCTAGGCGCAACTGTAACCCCTATAGTCATGACACTGCTTAAACCTCCTATTTATTGGTTTAATTAGAGGCATTATCCCAACTTTGTCAATTATCCCCAATCAGCAGGATAGGGATAACTTCCCGAGTTTGGACAACCTATGTAATGATACAAAAAATGCTAAACTATGGAATACATAATTATTAGCCACTCATTTTCCAGAAAAGCTAGGCTCACTTCAACAACTGGTTTAAATACCCTTAATAAAAGAGGTGTGAGGCATTTTCGACCAAGTTCAACAGAATTGTGCTGCGATTTTGCTTAGTAAATCCCCCTCAATGCATATACATAACATGAACATGGGCGTGTGATGTATAAAATCCTTTGCAACAAGCAGCCATGATTACTAAAAATACACACTTGTAAGTAAAATTATAGGTTATTTTCATTTGAGGAAATGTGTACGCCTACTCCGTGCACCCTTAAAAGAAAGGCTTAATTCCTAGATTTGTTACCTACTGCAAGGTACATAGCTTTGACAACTCATGACTCATTCTCCAGAAGTCTCTAGGTTTGTAGAAAGCAGATGAAGGGTAGGACTAAAAACCAGATTTTGAGCTTTACTGAAATAACAATGGCATCTTTAAAAAAATAAATAAATAAATAAATAAAATGGTCTCGGGGCTGTCATCTTCTAGAACTGCCGAATATATAGAAGAGGACCGGTCACCAGATTTTGACCACCCTGAATAACAATGTCTGCTGACAAAGGGTTACAAGTACTCCCAATATCAGCTAAAATTAGCTGCTAGTGAGGCACTATCTTAATTATTGAAGTTTTTCTGATATGCAAATTAGCTTTTCTGACTCATGTCTGGGTTTTCCAACTCTTCTCAGGCAGTCTTAGGCTGCCAGTGAACCACGTCCCATTATTGTGACTGACAGTTATGTGTCTCTTCAAATAACTCTTCTGCCTCCTTGTACTGAAGGACCATCTGCTAATATTTAACTCATACATTTAAAGCTCTATTTACAGATAGGAAATGGTGTCAAATTTTTTGACATGGTGCCTTGTGTTATATTCATTACATGTGACCAGTGACATCATCGCAGGTCCTTTAGCCTTCTAGCAAACTGTGCAACATGTATGTGATTACATGAAATCACAGCTGTGACTTCATGTGGTCAGATACGTGCATGATGTACAGTTTCCTATTAAGAGGCTAAAGTACCTGAAATGCTGTCACCCTGATCACATGACAAACTGTGACCAGTAAGGCATGGGGAGGATTAGATAGGCGGGGCCGGACGAGCAGGACACACCCTCTCTGATGCCAGGTAATACAAGATAAAAGGTGATTTCTGTGGATGTAAGCAAAACAATTTTTAGCTAAAAGAAGGGTGTCAGTCAGTTATTAGAGCTCTATAGGGACCTGTCACTGGCTGTATATGTGCAAACGTGGTAACATGTTCCCTTTAAATGATAAGTAATATGTACAGTGGGTACGGAAAGTTTTCAGACCCCTTTAAATTTTTCACTTTCATTGCAGCCAATGTAGATTGCAGACCCTTTGCTCAGTATGGAGTAAAAGCTAGTCCAGCCATGAGTCTTTTTGGGAATGATGCAACAAGTTTTTCACACCTGATTGAGGATCCTCTGCCTCTTCCTTGAAGATCCTCTCCAGTTCCCTCAGGTTGGATGGTGAACGTTGGTGGAAGCCATTTTCAAGTCTCTGCAGAAATGCTCAATTGGGTTTAGGTCAGGGCTCAGGAATGGTCACAGTTGTACTGAGGCCACTGCTCATCTTCAGTCTAGTCTAAGGTCCAGTGCACTCTGGGTGAGCTTTTCATCCAGGATATATCTCTGTACTTGGCCTCATCAATTGCAACCAGTCGCCCTATCCCTGCCCCCATAACATGATGCTGCCACCACCATGTGTCACTGTTGGGCTTGTATTTGGCAGGTGATGAGCGGTGCCTGGTTTTCCCCACATATACCGCTTAGAATTAAAACTAAAAAGTTCAATCTTCGTCTCAACAGAGAATCTCATTTCTCATAGTCTGTGAGTCCATCATGTGTTTTTTTGTAAACTGTATGCGGCTTTCAAATATCTTGCACTGGGGAGAGACTTCTGTCGGGAGACTCTGCCATAAGGCCCTGACTGGTGGAGACTGCAGTGTTCGTTGACTTTGTGACTTGATCCCATCTCCCTACTGCATCTCTGGAGCTCAGCCACAGTGATCTTGGGGTTATTATTTACCTCTCTCACCAAGGCTCTTCTCCTACGATTTAATAGTTTGGTTGGACGGCTAGGTCAAGGAAGAGAAAACATCTTTCATTTAAGGATTATGGAGGCCACTGTGCTCTTAGGAACCTTGAGTGCTGCAGAAATTCTTTAGTAAGCCTGGTCAGAACTGTTCCTTGCCACATTTCTGTCTCTGAGCAGAGACTGAACTGAATGGAAGCAGAGCTCATTCCAACTAGCAATGGCACATTTCCACAATCCCCTTATCAAAATGAGGAACATCGATGTCCTGATGTCCCAAAGGCACCTACAAAGAAGTTTTGTCTAACATGGTGGCAAACAGACCTATACTTGGCCCTTAAATGTTTTTTTTTTTTCATGTGCCAGGTTTTATTTTCCCCAGAGGACAAAACAGCACTAATTACAATGGGCCCATGTACACAAACATTTTTTTTTTTTTTTTTTAAAGATCCATGTGGAAGCTGTAGAAAAAACTGAGCAAGTCCTATTACTGAGCATGATTGCCGCTCACGCCTTCCGATTGAGGTCTATGGGAATGTGAAAAATAAGGATGCTGCTTGGGAGTAATATGCTGTCTGTATAACTCAAGGGGTTGGGCCTAACTAGTGACATATTCATATACAGGCAGTGCCCGGGTTAAATACAAGATAGAGTCTGTAGATTTGTTCTTAAGTTGAATTTGTATGCAAGTCAGAACTATTTACTTTATCATTGTAACCCCCAGACAATTTTTTTTTGGTCTCTGTGACAATTGGATTTTAAAAATGTTGGGTTGTCATAAGAACCAGGAGTAACAATAAATTTTCATTACAGACACCTCTGATACGGTTATAGCTGTTTATTATAGCCTAATGCTAAAGTACAGTAAATTGCCAACATTCAGAGGTCCGTTTGTAACTATGGGTTGTATGTAAGTCAGGTGTTCTTAAGTAGGGGACCGCCTGTATAGGGGAATATAAAAAAAAAAAAAAAAAAAACTGGAGACAAATCTAAATTGCAACTATACACCAAAACTACTAGGAAGTGTTACTAAAAAAACCATCTACAAAAGTATTCTATTTAAGTATTACATTTTCATAGTGATAAAATCTATAAAACAATAAATAAGTACAAGAATGCCACTACACAGCCCTGTCGCCATAAACTGCAGTAGGTTATGCAAGGGGCCCAAGGTGGAAAGAAATGTTGTAGACGTGAGGCATTTTGCTTATAAATTTGTTACAAATTACCAAGTTATTATTTACTGACTATCGTGTTAACAGTGCTTGATACAGCCAATAAATAAATAGTCATTTTATAATGAATATGCGGCAACATGCTGAGAACTTATGGTGGCCAACATCGGTGTGGTTAGCTACCTTCAATTCTTCTCCAGCAAACCTGCAACTATTACTCTCCGTGTGCGCCTTGCCTGAGATTGTATGCATATGTAGAGTTTGCATATACGTGGTCAGAGCTTGGCCTGATCACATATGCGGTTCCATTGAAACACATGCAATTGGTAATAGGAACCTGGTGTTCTATCTTGTTTACGATTTAAAATAATTCAAGACATTGGGTGCTGGATACTGATCGTGTGCGTTTCCATCAAACACATACGGTATGCGATCAGGTCAAGTCCCGCCCCCGTTTTTTTTTTTTTTTTAAACAGATGACACAAACACATTCAGTTCAATTGACCCATACACATGAGCGAGATTGTAACAGGTCCAAGTGGAGACTGTAGAAAATTCAAGAGTAGATCCTATTCCTGCCGATGTCTTCTTGTAAAACTCTATAGGTAATATAAAAAAATACCGATCCCATTTAGCTGTCATCTATGTACCGTCCATATTTGCAGATCAGTTGCTAGGTAACACTATCATGTGACCCTTTAAGAGGCTAGAAGAAGCTAGTGATCTCATTTGCCAGCTTTCATTTTATTTTTGCGGATCAGAAAAAATAGATGACATATGGATGACACATGGATGTTTTTCTAGACATATATGGCTTGGCAATGGATTACAGAATGCAAAAACAGACCTGTTTGACGCGGAAAACAGAAGACGTCCATGCGCAGGTAACCATAAAACATGTGTTCACCTATGGCATTTACATTGTGTTTTTAAAACGCAAAACAAAAGCTGAGGAGAGGTGCCCTATTACCTTGCGTCAACATATACAAATGCTGTGTTAAAGAGAACCCGTCATGCAAAATAACCCCCCTAAACTAAATATATTTTCATAAGCAGCCATTAGAGAGCATTGCCTCTATCCCTTCATTGTCCCTCTACATATCTGTAAACCTAAGCAATGAGGTCCTAAAGCTGTATGCAAATGACATGTGAAATGTCCAATGAAGCATTAGCATATTCAAGCTGTCCACTCTATTCATGAGTGGGAGGCACAGCCACGCCCCCAGTGCATGACTGACAGCCTGTATAATGATGTGAGGCTGTATAATGATGTGAGGCTGTATAATGATGTGAGGCTGTATAATGATGTGAGGCTGTATAATGATGTGAGGCTGTATAATGATGTGAGGCTGTATAATGATGAGCTTCCTGGTGCTGGTGGCCACGCCCCCTGCAGCCTGAGTGTGCAAGTGTGTGTGTTTAGGAGAGATACAGCAGCTCCAGGCTGCAGCCATGTTACAGCAGAACATGTCAGATTCATGTGTAGCTGATGTCTGTGTCTCTCACCTGTGTATTAGGAGGATGCAGCATGTCAGCAGATGCAGCACAGATACCAGCAATGCTTTACTATACATTACACACAGACATGAGCAGGGGGAGGAGAGGGGAGGGGTAACAGCGGTGACATCACTGCCTCTGACCATGTGACCAGCCTCATTTACATGATAAAAAATATGTGATTTTACAATGAATAATATATGAAATAACTAGATAATGGCTGGGATGGGATCCTTGTGAGCTGCTCCAACAGGTAGAGGTTACAGGACTAGTGACACAGACCTGATGACAGG
Source organism: Engystomops pustulosus (assembly GCF_040894005.1). Lineage (NCBI taxonomy): Eukaryota > Metazoa > Chordata > Amphibia > Anura > Leptodactylidae > Engystomops > Engystomops pustulosus. Next base: position 82,177,325 of record NC_092418.1, read on the forward strand.
TCTCCTTTAACCCCTTAACGCTCTGCGCCGTAGCTCTACGACGCAGAGGTATAAGGGATGTATGAAGAGGGCTCACGGGCTGAGTCCTCTTCATACAGAGGTGGGGGTTTTTGCATTTTGCACAAAACCCCCAGCGCTAATAACCGCGGTCGGTGCTTGCACCGATCGCGGCTATTAACCCTCTAAACGCCGCCAGCAAACATCATCGGGGGGCGGCGATCGGTTACCATGGTAGCCTCGGGTCTTCTTTTGACACGAGGCTACATGGTTTATGCAGGTTCGTTACAATGAGCCAGTGGCTCATTGTAATGTATGACCTGCAAAAATGCCATATATTGCAATACTGTAGTATTGCAGTATATGGTAGGAGCGATCTGACCATCTAGGGTTAATGTACCCTAGATGGTCTAAAAAATAGTGAAAAAAATAAAAAATAAAAAAAATTAATAAAATATTAAAAGTTCAAATCACCCTCCTTTCCCTAGAACGCATATAAAACATAACAAACAGTAAAAATCACAGACATATTAGGTATCGCCGCGTCCCAAAATGCCCGATCTATCAAAATATAAAACCGGTTACGGCCGGCGGTGACCTCCGAGGCGGGAAATGGCGCCCAAATGTCCGAAATGCGACTTTTCCACCTTTTTACATAACATAAAAAATGAAATAAAAAAATTATCAAAATGTCGCACAGACCTCAAAATGGTAGCAATGAAAACGTCGCTTCATTTCGCAAAAAATGACCCCTCACACATCTCCGTGCGCCAAAGTATGAAAAAGTTATTAGCGTCAGAAGCAACATTTTTTTTTTCTTTTTTGTACACATTCGTTTAATTTTTGAAAATGTATTAAAACACAATAAAACCTATATAAATTTGGTATCACCGCAATCGCACCGAACCAAAGAATAAAGTAGGCGTGTTATTTGGAGCGAAGAGTGAAAGTCGTAAAAACTGAGCCCACAAGAACGTTTTTTTTTCAATTTTTCCACATTTGGAATTTTTTTTCAGCTTCGCAGTACACGGCATGTTAAAATAAATAACATTACCGGAAAGTAAAATTTGTTACGCACAAAATAAGCCCTCACACAGGTCTGTACACGTAAAAATGAAAAAGTTATGGATTTTTGAAGTTGGAGAGCAAGAAATTAGCCGAAAAACCCTCCGTCCTTAAGGGGTTAATGCAATGTGTTTACGTTATGTTAAACCAATGTTATCTGTTGACACTTTGGGGGGAGATTTATCACTGCTGTAGTAGAAATAACTCCAAATTCTTGTGGAAGGCCAGAAATTACAATTATGTTAGCAACTATGGCCCCTCCACGGCATGTGGGCATGGAGGGCGTAGGGGTGCACGGCGTCTGGAAGAGCAGTTGGGAATGAGGTTTTCCCTTCCCGTGCAATTTTTTTTAAAAAATCTGCGAATTTTGTCAGACCTGGTGTCGGGAAAATTTGCGCCTCTTGATCTAGCCGGCGGGAAGAGTACCAGCTTATGATAAATCTCCCCCATTGTGTAAACACATGCACAAATGTTAGGACAATGTAATTACGCACATCTCCTATCCTCTACAGCCGCCCATGAGTACTGTGGGCATTAGTTTTACAACAGTTATAGCCTGATAACCAAAGCCCTACTATGTTTTTCTGCGTATGTATCTGTATTTGATAGCCAAGAAGCCAGTCACATTTACCTAACACAGTCATTTACACCTATGGGCTATATCAGGAGACGCATATTAAATACTCACACATAATGAGCAAAATTAGCACCACAAACGAGAGGGGGGGGGGATGGAGTTACGGCTCATTTAGATGCGCAGCTATTGCCCAAATATTAAATATTAATGGAACTTACTCCTGAAATACTCAAGTATGAAGCGCTGATGCATACGTATGATAAATGTGGTGTGTGTATGGGTAGTATAGTACTGCTCTACAGGAGTATGCCTGATGCAAATTCTTCTCTGGCCTACGTATATAATTGCATGCCAGAACATAAATCACATGACGAAAACGTGGAAATATAGAAGAAATCCGTTACTTTGTGATCAATTTCATTTGAGGAAACAATTAAGGGTGCAGCATTGCTCGCAGGCACCAACCAACAAAAGAGTAATTCTTGGGATAGCGGTGGAAAACCTATAACATGGGGAAGCTTGGAGCCTTCTCAGTAGGCACACAGGCCCGTATCCCATCACGGCATTCACCAGACAGGATTCAAGGCATCTTCCTGAAGTGCCATGCAGCCCAGGACAGGCAAGAGGAGCCAGGAAGTGGGGGACATTTTTCCAGTTCAGGCTGCGTTCACATGTGGTGTTTATTGCTGCATTTTAATAAAATATTTGAAATGCATTGCAGAAAACCGCGTTTTCACCAAAAACGCAATGAAAACGCCGCATGTGAACGGGACCTCAAGATGCCCCAGAAGCCAGCGATAATCCAAATTTTTACGCCTCCTTTAGACATGTTGTTCCAAGACACAGATACCGTTGGAAGCTGAGACAGAGCAGGGAGCAAGTTAGCTTCCTGCTCTGCCACACTGCAGACAGCGCATGGGAGGTTAGCATCTCAGAGCCAGTGGTGCAATTACATCACTTCATCACAGAAAGAGGCCAGATCCGTGCCACTCATCCGAGGACAAGTAATGGTAAGTTTTCTTTATTTTACTATGGGGAAACTTAACTGTATAGGGGGCAGTACTACATTTACAAAGGCAGGAAGAGGGTTCAAATCATGAAAGGGAAGGACTGAAACTGTGGGAGGGGTAGCATAAAACTTTGTGCATCCTATACTTCCATTTTAGTACACCAATTTTTTCTGTGAAAATACTCCTCACAGTATTTTTAGGAGTATTTTTAATACAAAAAGAATAATCCACAGGCATACATAAAATAAAGAGTAGGAAAACCATTACCATCCTGGCCTCCATGCATAAATACCGTATGTACTCGTGTATAAGCAGAGTTTTTCAGCACAAAAAATGTGCTGAAAAATGTCCCCTTGGCTTATACAGGAGTCAATAAACGAGTTAAAAAAAAATCTTTAAAAAATAATAAACTTATATACTCACCCTCCGGTGGCCGTGGTGTGCAGCGCTGCTCCCCCGATGTCAGCGCAGCTCGTCTTCAGGCTTCTGCGCCCGTCTTCTTTCTTCTGCTGGGCGCCGCCATGTTCTTCCCCCGGGCGCCTAGTATGACGTCAGCAGCGGCGCGGAGAGAGCAATGGCGGCGCCCAGCAGAAGAAAGAAGACGGGCGCGGAAGCCTGAAGACGGGAAGCCTGGAGCAGCGCTGCACACCGGGGCCACCGGAGGGTGAGTATATAAGTTGTTTTTTTTTTTTTAATACTGGGGGCAAGCGCTGTATACTACTGGGGGCAAGCTGCGCTGGCTGTATACTATAGGGGGCTGGTTGGCTGTATACTGGGGGGTCTGTGACCAATGCATTTCCCACCCTCGGCTTATACTCGAGTCAATGTGTTTTCTCAGTTTTTGGTGGTAAAATTAGGGGTCTCTGCTTATACTCAGGTCGGCTTATACTCGAGTATATACGGTAGATACTTTAACAATTCCAAATGAAATTTACATGAAACCATAAACATATATGTCTTAATGTATTGTTAGCCCACATGCTTCATTTATCCACCTCCAAGATAAAGGAGGCAAGCCCAAAACCTTAAGGGTACAGTGACACGTATTGGTACGGTAGCGCTGCATTTACAAGCGCAACACTAACTCATGGGGTGTGCCTAGGCCCAAACGCATTCGCGCTTCCAGTGAAACGCATACGATCCATAAGTAATTGAATGCATTTTACTGGCAAAGCTAATAAGATTGGGCCAAGGCGCGGCCCAACGTTCTCGTAAACACAGCGCTACTGGTATGCGTGACTATATCCTTTTGGGCTTGCCCGATTTATCTTAGCGGTTGATATATGAGGCTTGAAAGTGTTTGCCAGTGAAACTTTTTGTCTCAAATGTTTAAGCAACTCCTTGCCTACCCCTTGCTCTGAAGTGGAGGCTATTTTTGCAAAACATTCTGACTTTTTACAGCAAAATGTGCAAATTTTTCAGATGTTCACATCAGAAACTTCTGACAAATCAGGCGCTACACTGGAGAGAAAAAAAAAAAAAACAGCATGACAAAGCAGCAACAAAAGTTGCAAAAACAAAAAAATTGTGCAAAAAAAAAAAAAAACTATAAAGTCACAGAAAAGAAAGACTAAAAAAAGTTTGATAAATGCTCCCCGCAGGTGCTCATTACAGATTGGAAGAGCCCCTCCCCATTCAGTCTGGATGCAGTCTCATGAAGCGGCCGAGACAGTAACAATCTCTCCAAGCCAGAAAACTGTAGTCATTAGAACCCAAAATGCTGGGTTCCAATTTACCCAAGGTTTTAGACCATTTTTAGGCTGTTTTCCGACACCTCCGAAAAGGGGCCTATCCAGACAGAAAACAGTTTATGCACCAAAAAATTCAATATTGTGGTGCAACTAGAGCAACTAATAGGAGCTGCAAAGTACAACTCTCCAGATTATGTTGCACCAGATAAATCACCCAGCATCAGACAGCGATTAATTTGGCGCAATAGAGAACTGTGCAGCCCTATCACGGGCTGTGTGCACTGGGCCACTCCGATTTCTTCCATAGCTTTGCAGCTGCTCGTTTATGGAGGGCATGGAGTCATTTTGAACCAGTAAATGGTCATTAAAATGTGTGAATATCCAGGAAAATGGATAATGAAAACCAATAACTTGTCCCAGCGCTAGGACAGGGAACGGGTGAGTGTGCCAGGCGGGCGGAAGCCGAGGTAGAGTAACAGAACCACTGCACCAAGAGATAGCGAGACATGACACCGGGAGAGTCGGAAAAGGCAAGTACAAGTTTATTTTTTGTACTGCCCCCGCGGTTATTTTTTTTCTTTAATCTTAGACAGCCCCCTTTAAACCCCACAAGGACACATTTCTTCCTTTTGTTATCAACACTCCCCCCCCCCCCCCTTATATGCAATACAGTTTGCAAACTGTGTGAATTCAGCCTTATAAATTGATCCAGGGAAACTCCTCATCTGTCATCCCGGGTTCAGGAAGGAAGTAGCTGTAGTGTAGTGATACAAGTCAGATCTGTAACCTCGCACAGCAGGCAAGCCGAAAATTCTTCATATTAAAGCGTCACTTAGCAGCAGCAGGCCATATATATTTTTTCTTTTCACGTTCATTTCTAGCAAGATGTATTGAGCGTAATACAGAGAGAATAGAACATAATCTAACATACAATGTAACAGCCAGTATACAACTGAACAGTAAAAAAAAATAATAACTTCGGTGCCACCTTAAGCAGTAGGAAGTGAATAATAACCGTACTAAACATCACAGCATAGAATTAATCCCTTTAAATCAGGCAGGCGCTTGGAGTAAAGTAAGGATCTAATTGTTGTGTGGTCTGTCAGCCTGGCACTGTGATAGCGCGGTGATACCTGCTATTAAGAGCACGGTTAGCCACAAGGTGATTGCTCCCTGTGAACACACTGCAGTTAACATCTGGCACTGCGGCCAGAGCATTCATTATGTATTCATTACAGAAAGGGAGAACATCTAAACATGGCACAGAGAAGACGGGCAGGAGGATAGGGGGCACCATTTTACAAGACAGAAAGTCCACAAAGTGCAAGCAATTTGGCAAATAGATTCTGAGACACCAAACACCTAGTAATTATGGAGCGAAGTGTACACACATCATCACCTAGTTCCAGAACTTTAGGGGCCCTCCATCTTTAATACTTTTACCAAATGGTTGAAGGTAAGCTAATAGATGTCTACATGGACACTGGTGAACCCAGAGCAAGTGACTATTGCAATGTAGCAAGATAGAGGAGATTCATTGTAGTAAAGAAGCTTTGGGTTTTTTTTTCTGTTTCTTCTTTATCCTATAGTGAGCAGTTTATCTGAAAACCATTCACCGCTCTGTGTAACTCAGACAGATACGACTAATAATCAACTATTTCCATTTGGAGAGACAATTTCCTTTGATATAGCAGGACTGTGAGTCGATTTGACTATCAAGGGACTGTCTGCATCAGGTTCTTTATCTCACAGCCATCAGTGGCTACAGGACAGAAAGCTGATATACACACTGCTTAAATAAGGAAGAAAGGACACAGGAAGAGATTTCTTTACTAAAGTATATTATTTATCACCAGCACTCTTCATTTATGTAATTTTGTTTAGTTACACTTTAAATGTTCGCATGTATGTCCATTACATCTACATACTGGGAGCCCAATGAAGGGCAGTGTAGATTTCTGTTAGTTAAGCGCATATAATATAAAGCCAGTCCATGGTGCACAATTATCAGGGCCTGTGCGCCAGTTTTCTGTTTTCGAGTTCAAGGCTCAAAATAGGTGAAATTCCCAACATATGGCCAAGAATTGTGCCCATTTCCTCCATTATGCCACCTTCATGTTAAATTGCGGGTTGATGCCACCCGTTCCTGAGCTCTGGGCACATTTCTATGCCGGGGTGGCAGGGAGTCGAAGCACCCTGCCAATGAAGTTCAGCAAGCCCAGAGCCTCCTGATAGCTTCAGTGGTTGCCGGGAGCACCATGGTACACTTCATAAGTGAAACCATAACCATGACCATATCTGCAATAACTTTTAGCCATAGCAGGTGGGCACTGTTTTGGGCTCTCCGTCTATCTCAGCTTATACAGGAGCACCTTGAAACCTTGTGCAAAGAAAAATTTTGCACAAACCTCCCATAATAAAAATAAAACATACAAAATTCCAGTTCACATGATTTCTCCAAGTTTGAAGCCCATGCAGCATATTTTAATAGGACAAATAGCAACACATCTTTAACTATATTTCCACATTAAAATTGACAGAATAAGAAGTTCTACCACTAGAGCAAGCACCATGAATGACCGTCATTATGGAGATCTATGCTTGTAGAAGGCAGACGCATCTTTTTGCTCACAGGAAGAAATGAATAGTAGATGCTGCATTTCAGGTGCATCCTGCTCTTCTGCTAATACATGTTTAGCTTCTGGCTGGTTAAAGCTTCAAATGTTAATATTCTAAACCCAGCAGGAGATAAGAATGTGCATTAAGGAGAGAAAGCAAGACTCGGCAGGGGAACAATGCCTGCCATCCATGTTATTCTGTACTTTCAACACAGTTGTATGCTGGTAAGTTTTTTTAAACAGTGCGCCCACGTTGCTTTTGGAAGTTTAGGGGGATGGGAGAATCACAGGATCCGCTTTAGCCAACAAGTAGCCTCTTGGGATATCACATCCATTTTCCAGGGGACTTCATAGCTTTTGTTGTCCCATGGCCAGAGGAGCCCACTCATTGGCTGACGCGGGTCCCATGAACCCTTGGAACCACTCCACTGGCGGAATGCTGGAAGCCAAATGAAGGCCAATGATGGAGAACTTTATAGAAGCCGAGTTCCCAAACTACAACTGAAACCCACTTATCACAAAGTGCCTCTCTATAGGATGCCCACAAAGAAAAGTAGGGCCGGCAGAAAGACCTCAAAAGGTAATCTGGCCCTGTCCACATCTTTTCAGTTTTCCAACAATGCTAAGCAGCCAAGGATGTGTCCTTTTAAAATTGCGCTAAGAGCAGCTTATCTGAAGTTGCCTGGGACTGCAGGATTATTCTTTGAGTCCAGTCTGGGGAACTCTGTGCTGGGACAATGGCCTGGGTGCTCACAGAGAGGGCTCCAAGTGCCACCTCCAGCAACTGTGCCATAGGCTCACCACCACTGTCCTAGGGGTTTTCTAGACTAACTCACTACAGGTAAGCTCCCATGAATTTGGCGTGTATCTGCTTCAAACAATTAAGCAAGGTTTTCTGAACCATGGATTAACCCTCTTCTCGCCGATGCCCTTTTTTTGCCATTGTAACACTGGACATGAGCACACCAGAGAAAGGAACAAGCACATCCTTGAATTCAGTCAAGGGATTTGGGTATTCTAATCCATTAACATTTTTCCCCACTATTCTGAACATCACATTTCCCCATATAAACCCTGGGGTAATAAGATTCCCTAACCAAACAATATAACAACCAAAGACAAGGATAAGACACAAGAGGGAAGGAACGGGTGAGGGGGATGGGACGATAGCATCTTTAATATGTGTTTCCATTTTTTTCTTCTATTGCATCTTTTATTTTTCAGTATACAGGGGATCGTTTTCTGCATAACAAATTGTACTTCCTAGTAACAGTACTTAGTATCCCATGCTGTGCACTGTGAAGCTGGAAAAAATCCAAATGCAGTGAAATTGTAAGAAATAAAAAGCATTTGCACCATTTTCTTGTGGGATGTTTTTATGACTTTCACTGCACGCCCCAAATGACGCCTCTGCAATGAAAGTAGAGTAACATCTCAGGATAGAAAGTGTTATACTACAAGGGGTAAACACCACTAGGGAATGCAGGACTCATGGATCCTACACTCCACCATTTCCCTTGGATCACTCATCTGGTTCCCATAAGGTGACCATGGATCTAGAGTAGGGAAGTGCATTCAATATCAATTAATGTAACTCTAGTTGTACTCAATAGATATGGCACAAATTACAGCAATACGCACTTGTTTTAAACAGATGTTAAACATTACACTAATGATAAGTAACCCCCCAACCCAACAACAGATAGGACCTCCAAAAACAGTTTTGCACAGTGACGCATCTAAAGTCCAACAAGCCCTCAACATCCAACAGCACCCATTCCATATTTCCCCCCTCCACGTTCTTTCATCAGGGAAAGAAATGCCAGTCGGCAGCTGATCACAGGTAACAGGAGGAAAAACACCTGGCAGGAACATTTGTTAAGGTCATGTTTACTGCTGACTTCAAAAGTCGCTGGAGAATATCGAGACGGATTGAGAACTAAAAGTCTGCAGCTAAGAAGTTTATCCTACAAAAATAAAATAATGATATATTATATTGTGTATAATACTATATAGCAGTGAGGCAAACCTTTTAGAGGTTGAATGCACAAACTGCAACCCAAAACCTGCATATTTTTTGCAAAGTGCCAAAATAGCAATTCAAGCAGTAACTTATTGCAATTTTGCTAAACATGGCAAGTCCTGAGACTGCAGGAGGAACTCTGCTATGGTGCAACAGCCTGAGTGCCCACTGATAGGGCTCTGAGTGCCACCTCTGGCACCCGTGCCATAGGTTCGCCACCACTGCTATATAGTATAGTACCGGTATACAAGTGCTGAGGAGACACAGCCCGATATCATACGGCATAGCTTTGTTTCATTGCCAATGCTGATATCGACAATCGGCTACTAGGTATACCACGTAATATCACACAAGTCAGAATGTAAAATTAACAACATATGGGTCAGAGCATAAATGTCTAACTGTATATGTGTGTATGTAAATATAGACATACATATATCTGACAATTCATATCCGTGCATTGTGCACTGTAGCTGGCTGGCTTATGTCACCGGTAACACGACGTCTCCATTATGATTGTGTCTTTGTTGAGGTGGATAAATTATGCTCCTCACATCTCTGTGTGGGCGCGGTGTGCCTGCAGCACTTGTTCAGGAGTTGGGGCACTTGATGAGCTGAGCAGTGGCCTACATGATGTGTTCTGTAGATTCACCGCTCATACACCCAGCACCATTGCCAGGAAATATCAGGTGTCTGCAGTATACAGGATATACATTTTAGTATAAATTCTGTTTAGCGGAATCATGTGAAAAAACAAAAGCAAATCCAATCTAAGGCTTCATGCATGCAATTCCTGAGAAAGACGACACAAGCAGGTACAGAAGATGTGAGTGTCATAGAGGTATTTGTTCCAAGTTAATCTACCAACAAAATCAGGCATGAAAAACCAGGGGCACTTACTCATAGATCCAGGCAACTTTGTGACTGATAATCTTCTTATATTTGTTATCTTTTCTTCAAAATGAGCCAGAAGGGCGCTGATTTGTATAACTAGAGCCCATCCGTGCTGTAGCTTCACAGGCTGTTAAAATGTGCTGGAGCACTTCCCTATTTCACTGTGCGTTGAAAAATCCTGGGAAGCCCCCCGCAGTATACAGCCGGCCCAGCCCCCCGCAGTATACAGCCGGCCCAGCCCCCCGCAGTATACAGCCGGCCCAGCCCCCCGCAGTATACAGCCGGCCCAGCCCCCCGCAGTATACAGCCGGCCCAGCCCCCCGCAGTATACAGCCGGCCCAGCCCCCCGCAGTATACAGCCGGCCCAGCCCACCGCAGTATACAGCCGGCCCAGCCCCCCGCAGTATACAGCCGGCCCAGCCCCCCGCAGTATACAGCCGGCCCAGCCCCCCGCAGTATACAGCCGGCCCAGCCCCCCGCAGTATACAGCCGGCCCAGCCCCCCGCAGTATACAGCCGGCCCAGCCCCCCGCAGTATACAGCCGGCCCAGCCCCCCGCAGTATACAGCCGGCCCAGCCCCCCGCAGTATACAGCCGGCCCAGCCCCCCGCAGTATACAGCCGGCCCAGCCCCCCGCAGTATACAGCCGGCCCAGCCCCCCGCAGTATACAGCCGGCCCAGCCCCCCGTAGTATACAGCCGGCCCAGCCCCCCGTAGTATACAGCCGGCCCAGCCCCCCTTATACACGGGTATATACGGTACATCAGGCATAGGGAGGGGGGACATGCCGAGGGAGTAGCGTGGGAGGGGAAGATGGTGTAATAGCCTGTAAACCTACAGCACAGAGGGGCTCTGTTAACACCCCCAGGAGTCCTTATGGCTCATTATCATCATTTTGAAAGTCGATTTTAGAAGGAGGGAAGCCACAGATAACAAATATAAGAAGAAGATTACCACCGCCATGGTTCCTGGATCTAGGAGTAAGTGTTCATGGTTTATCACGCCCGATTTTGATGGTAGATTTTCTTTCATTTTAATAGTGTCATTGCGATTAGGAGCAATGAATCACAATTTTGGGTGCCTTTTTATTGATGCTTTTTGCTAGCAGGAAAAACAAATAATTTTACAATGCTAGTTATACAATGAAATAAATAGTCAAGGTACAGACAGATGAATCTTCCAAGTATGTAATATGCACAGGGGTGGATTAGGCATCTTTAGGGCCCCTTAGTACAGTTAAAGGAAACCTTCCATTTAGAATGGTCGGTGTAAGCTGTAAGTACCGAGCACCAGCTCAGGGTGAGCTGGTGCCGGTACTTACTTTCGTTAGTGTTATAAACCGCGGTATCGCGGTTTTAAACACTTTTTAAACTTTAGAGCAGAAGAGGCTTCGGCGCTGCGTGCGCACGATCGTGCGCGCGCCTACATAGGAAATAGCGGAGATGTCGCGCGCAGCGCCGAAGCCCCTTCTTCTCTAAAGTTTAAAAAGTGTTAAAACCGCAATACCGCGGTTTATAACACTAACGAATGTAAGTACCGGCACCAGCTCACCCCCCTAAGCTGGTGCTCGGTACTTACAGCTTACACCGACCATTCTAAGTGGTAGGTTTCCTTTAAACAAAAGAGGAGCAAAATGTCTCTAGGTACTATAGAACCAAGTATAGTACCCAATGCAACCTCTAACCCTACTCATCTCATGCTAAAAGGTTTTGTTCAAGGTAAACGGGTGAGATTTTCACCTAAAAGCGGGAATTCTAGAAATGACATTTCATACCCTTAGGTGCTAGTATAATGGGGTAAAATGTTCTGTCCCTTTAAAATGCAAGTCCCCTCATATTCACTTAGGCTGTATTCACACGACCATCGGGGGGGGGGGGGGGCGTATGTAGGGCCGCAAGTTTATGGCCGTACATATGTCCCCTATAAACAGCAACTGGAGCCCAGAGCGAAACGGTGCGGCAGCGTAGGACACATGTTCTATCTTTCATCGTGTTACGGCGCCATGCAACGCAATGGGTAGGGGAGGGATCACCACTCCTCCTCTCCATCGCGGTGAATGTATGGCTGGCATACGTTTGTGTGAATGTACCCTTAGTGTTAGTACAAGTAATGCCCTCAGCTGAAAAGTAGATACATTTATACACAGTCCGGGCATTGCCAATAAGCCAAAGTGAATCCATACTGAATAAGTCCCTTTACATTATTATTATTTTATTGGCATCCTGTGGGCAAACACAGCCAGGACAAGACTCTACATCAGTGATGGCAAACCTTTCAGAGCCCGAATGCCCAAACTTCAACCAAAAGCCACTTATTTATCACAAAGTGCCAGCACAGCAATTTAAGCAGCAATTTATTTCTCCCTGTTCTTTTACAACTTTCAATCATATGCGGCTCCAAACCAGGAATATTCTTTGATTCCTATCGGGTAAACTCCGCTCTGGGGAGACGCCCTGGGTGCCCACAGGGAGAACTCGAGGACCCGTGCCATTGGTTTGCCACCACTGCTCTATGAGAATAGAGTTTTGATATATCTGAGCCTCTGATTCATGAAGTGGTAGGTAGGTCCAGCACGGATCCTGCTGCTCCAATCAGGTGGCACAGGACCAACATTTCCATGATCTGAAAAAGGTTTTCACCAACAACCACAGTTAGGCCCCTTCTACACTGGCGTTTTTCACGCGCGAGTTCTGCGCGTGCATTTGACGCTCAGAACTCGCATTGCACTCTGTCCCATTGTATTCAATGGGTCTTTCTCCATTTGCGTGGTTTTCAACGCGCGTGCTTGCGTTCGTTTGCACGCGCGTCAAAATCGCAGCATGCTCTATTTTTGCGATTCACGCGCATTTTTCACGCCCCATTCAAGTCTATGGGGACGTATCAAAAACGCATTGCACTCGCAAACATTGCAAGTGCAATGCGAGTGCAATGCGTTTTAAACGTAAGGGTTGCTAGGTGACCAGTATAACAGTATTTCCCCTGCTCGCGAACGATCATTTAATTAAAAAAACACAATGAAGAACAGTGAAGAATAGAATAAAACCAGTGAACACAGTGAACACAGTGACCACAGGATCATTTAAGATAAAAACACAGTGCAGAACACAGTGCAGAATAGATTACAGATGTTCGGCACATCTGCTTACTTGTCGGGAGATACGCGCGGAGCGGTGCGAACAAAATAGCATGTGAAGAACAATATATATGTGTGAAGAATACATTGCAGATGTATGGAAACATCTGCAATGTGTTCTTTACACACATATATATTGTTCTTCACATGCTATTTTGTTCGCGGCGTTCCGCGCGTATCTCCCGACAAGTAAGCAGATGTGCCGAACATCTGTAATCTATTCTGCACTGTGTTCTGCACTGTGTTTTTATCTTAAATGATCCTGTGTTCACTGTGTTCACTGTGTACAATGATTTTATTCTATTCTTCACTGTTCTTCACATCTGCTAAATTGTCGGGAGATAATATACGCGCGGAACAGTGAAGAATAGATCGCAGATGTTTGCAAATTATCAGAAGACATTATTTTTCAATTAAATAACACATTTTAATCCCAAACCATGGTCCCTTTGAAAACTGCTCGAGTCTCCCATTGAAACGCGCGTCAAAAATGCGCCGAAAACGCAAAAACAACGCTAACAACACGCGCGTGAAAAACGCAAAAACGCAAATTACTCCAAGGAAAAATGGAACAAAAACGCAGCCAAAACGTCAGTTTTTCACGCATTGCACCCTGACGTGAAACGCAACGCTAGTGTGCAAGAGGCCTTACGCTTGTCAAAACCCAGTCTAGGAGTCTTTTCCAAATTTACAGCTTTTATTACTCCAAAATCTTTTTTCAAATATCATCTCAGAGCTCGGCTTTTCTCCTGCTGTCTGACAGGGCAACATAAAACACCTAACAGGTCCACTTGATGTAAAGTGTCGCAATGCAGGTTTATTGGGTTTTGTTTGTTTTTTTTGTATCCATTCTTGTGCGAGGCAAAAAAAAAAAAAAAAATCAGCACCTAACGGTAAAACTTTGGGGGAGATTTTTCAGGACTTGTTTGCCAGTTTGTTTTGGTACAAGCCCTGAAATAGTGACAACCACCAGCAATTGCGATTACTTCCGCCCACCACCATTTTCACACCAAGTGGGAGTAGATGGCCAATAGCGAAGTGGGCGAACGTGTGTAGGAACGCGCTCATTATAGCCTGTGAACAGTCTTGACTGAACGTACATCATGGATCAGTTCTAAACCAGGAAGGGCGTGGTGGGGAATAATATTCTGGCTCAACAGTCCGTCAGATACATCAGGAACCTGGAGCATAACGGTGTGTCTGGCGGCGGCAGAACATTCGCCATATGCACGAGCACCAGCTCATGTCCCACATTGAGTGTCATATACAATACAGAGGTTTTAAAGTAAAGTTATCAGCTTCTGCTCCGCCGCTTCTTCTCTATAACATCCTGTCCTATGGGCAGGCAGCATGTTATAGAGCAGTAGGAGCTGAGAAGATCGTCCATGGTTTCCTATCTGCAGTCAGCATATAATATAGCAGGATGAAATGGGCAGAATAAACCAATTGTTCTAGCTAAACCCAGCACATTATAGTGCAGGAGGAGCTGACCAGATTGAAAACAGAGTTTGATCCGTGTACAAGATGTTATGGAGAAGAAGGAGCTGCCTTCATACAGATGTTCCATGTGAACATACCCTTCTGAACATGGCAAACATTTTCAGAACCCCCATTCCAGCAGGTCATAGACAGCAAGTAAGTGGAGAGTATGTTTTCTCCCATCTGTTACAATATTTTGGTTAACTGACCCCAAAATTTTCCTGTCAAGGGGTAGACAAGCAGACCCCATATACATAGCATCAGGAGGCTCAGCCCACATTAATCTAATGCGTATGGCCACCTAAGTTCTGGGATCACACTGCCAAAATAACCAGCATGTTGGCATCAGGCACTGAATCAGACACACCCATCTCTATAAACCGCCAGCACTAACTGCAAACCTTTCTTCTATCAACGTGTATTATTACAAAACCTGCCAGCAAAATTACGTCTAAAACAAGCTCCATACTTACATACAGCATAGAGCTCTCGTCTTGTCAAGGCTGCATTCACATGATGCATTAGAATTGGGTTTAAAAATGCAATACAAGCGCAGAAGTTCTAACGGTATTTGTAATTGGAGTAGATTGTTCCCGCTGGGTTTGAATTGTGTTTCAAAATACAATGCAAACTAAACATGTGAATACGTCCCAAGGCCAGCATTTACACAGGAGTTTGAACTGTGCTTGCAATTTGTTAACACCATGTTAACGTTGGGTTTACATTCAGTTTCTATATAGACTGTAACCACATTTGGAATGCCAACTGGCTACTACCAAACCCGAATGGACTTTAATGGGAGTTAGTTGAGGTCCATTACAACTGTCAGCAAAGATTTCACTTCTTGGGTAATAATCGGGAAATAATCAATAATCCATAAACACAAATACATACACAAGTTTACAGTCTTAAACTAACAGTTGGCTCACGCTCAGGGCCGCGAAAACCACATCTGTTTGTATGAGCCCAAGTGCTGCTGACCTAAAGGGGTTTTCCTTCATTTGACACCTATGCACAGTGTTAAAGGGGTTGCCTGGAGATGTAATAACATTCTTCCAAAAACAGCTCCTCCCCTAACAATAGGCAATGCGCAGTATTGCAACCAGATTTGGGTTAATCTCTCGACAGCTGAAGTAGAGATGGTCAGGTGTAGACAACCCCTTTAAGAAATGTGATCAGATGAAGGGGTGCTGAAACTATTATACCTTTTCCTTGACTGTAGTGTGAAGACTTTTAGATGTGGTCCTGAGGTTTATAAACCGATGGGGACCTAAATGATAACCTTTTAGGATAAAAATAAAGTACAATTCCCATGCATAATTTATATGTCATTTGCACAAACAATTTTCACGCAAATACAAGCTTCTTTATATAAGAGTAGCACTATAGCTTTACAGCAAGGAGCAATAGGGGTCTAGCAATTATCAGACATCGATTGTTTACCCTGTATCTGTAAGTGATGTTTACGCTCACTGACAGGTAGCAGAGATCTTACAAGTAGTAAGGAATGGCAAGTAATGAATGAAAGCATCCTGCTTACTGCATGTGTTGGTGACAGCACCGCTGGCTGCAGCTCATGTTGTGTATTGGAGACAGTGTTACTAGGAAGCTCCCGTGCTGCACACAGTAAGTGACACGGGCTGCACGACACACGTGTTGCTGGCACAATAAACACATAGACACATGTCCCGTGTGCACACAGCGCAGGCTGCACGCACCCATTCATCACTGACCAGCCAGACCCCGCTCACTGCAACAATCGCCTCATGCAGATCTGATAGACAATTCCATGTCTGCACACACCGCATTGTAGTCATGAGCCGATACTAATCCTCTCACCTGAGCAGCGCACTAGCAGTCCTACCGGTCCCGGAGAGCTCCCAGGCCTAGCTCTGTCTATCCCTGATCACTCACAAATCCTCCTGTTCTACCCGAGACTCCGAGCGGCCGACATCCCGCGCACCTCCTAACACTGCGCCCTGCTTCGCACTAAACGTTCATTGGTCAGACCGTCTGTCAGTCTACAAAATGATCCATCCCATCAGATCTCCCTGACCAATAGATGCTAAGTAATCTATTACATCGCTTTTCTATTGGACGACAGAAATGTCAATAACAAGGAGAATGGCAGGTTTCAGCTCAGTGATCCTTCTAGGTCTCCACCCTGTTTGTGAAACGAGCCAATCCTTATGTCTGGGCGGGGCTATGGAAGTAAGAAAGGAGTCATTGGACGTGTAAGCTGTCAATCTAGCCGTAGACCGCCTAATGTGGCCCCTGAGAGCCTGGATGATTGTTATTGGTTATTAGGATTCACGTGTTCTGTATTTGTTTACTGCGGCCAATGAGCGCACGAGTTATTTATAGAACGTGCGGCTTTGCTGTCAGCTTGAATATGACCTCCTGGAGGGGCGTGGCTTAGCGGCGGCTGTGTAAGAGACGGCTGGTGGAAGCTCTGTGTTATCAGTTCATGTCACTGGTCCGAGTGTACGGATTGTGAGAACTGGTCATAAAGCTTGTTGTTAAAAAAAAAAAAAAAAAAAACTAGCCATATAGATTTGCACATCTTACAGTCTATAGACTTTTTAGTATAGATCATCACTGGAGTAAGACGAGCAATAGGTATAACACTTACCATTCACTTCATTGTTGACATCTACCTAGTAATGGCAGTGCAACAAAACTGCAATATTCTGCACCACTCCCACCACAAAGGCTCCATGTAAATAGACCAATGTAAACAATTCAAAACACATGGCGCTCACTCTCCAACACAAATGTTTCCTAAAAGCATTTGCAATCGGGAGTAACTTCTCATGGTTGTTTTTGCAATACTTTTCCATATTTAATGCAAACACATGGGGCACATTTACTTACCCGGTACTATCGCAATCCCCGAGGTGCGTTGTCTGACGAGGATGAAGTCCGGCGCGATTCACTAAGATCGTTCACCATCTTCTTCCCGGTGTATGTGAGTGCTTTTCTTGCGACAATTTGAATTTTAAATCCTGAGCTTAGTCCTAATCGGTCGGGTTGTGCGACGGCCATGCCCCCCGGTTTGTGTTGCATGAAAGTCGTCGAGATTGCGCAAAAATCCAATTGCCTGCGCCAAAAACCCCTGTTAAATGCGGCGCAAATCAGAAATAGACGGGAAACCCGCCGGAAATGCTGTGTGCGGACCCTTAGTAAATGTGCCTCCATGTGTGAACGCTGCCTAAGGCCGGCGCCACACGTGGCGCTTTGTCTGGTCTGCGCTTGCAAACGCAGACAAAGTCGCGCCCAAATTAACACAAAACACCGGCGGCTCGTGGGCCGCGACTTTGTCTGCGTTTGCAAGCGCAGACAAAGCGCCACGTGTGGCGCCGGCCTTAAAGGGAACCTGACAGGACGATTTGGGATACTAAACCACCCACAGGTCCTTGTGGACCAGTCGTTTAATGTCCCAAATCACATAAAAAAAATGTATAGTTACCTCACCTGTAGCTCCCCAGGTGTGCGCATAGCAGCTAGTAAAGCCGGCGTACTACACACAGGCTTTACTGCACAAGGGTCATAGACATGGCACTTATTACGTGCACGTAGATTATTCCAGCTTCACTTACCCCAATTCAAGAGAAGGCGCAGGATATAAAGATGTGAATCTGATGGATATATATATTTTTTTTTTTTTTTTTTTTTCATTCAAGTCACACAATAGCAATAAACCACCATAAGGACCTGTAGTTGATTTAGAATCCCAAATCAACTGGACAGGTCCTCTTTAAGCATGCAACCCGGATGCAAATCCCTGCAAGTCAAATTTGCTCTAGTCATACAAATTGAAATGTTGCATTAGATAAAAGCAATTCTCACATTAAGCTATGGGTCTAGGTCTACAAGAGCGAGAGTCAATCTCAGTAAGTGAGTCTTCCCTCTGACTCATAGAGAGGGGTCCTATGCCTGGGATAGCCGTCAGTGAGATGCAAATGCCAAGATTGGTCTTAAAGGAAAGCTGTCACCAGAACACTGTTTTTAGGTTTACTCCATGTCAACACCAAGCATATCCAAAAAAAGTTTTTATCATATTTCTGGCTTTTTTCTTTCAAACAATAACTTTAATAAAACTTTACCTGGATCCCTGCCTGGTCCTCCCCCGGGCGTGGTCATCCCTGCTTAAAGTAAGTGCCCTCCTCCACAAACAGCTTGTCCTTATCAATTTTGAATTAAAACCCCTCCCACCTTCCTCCGCTACATTGGTCCTTGCCTCCGCCGCCCTGCACCCTCACACGGGCCTGTTCATTCAACTTGTCGAGCACAGGGTTGCTAGGCAGTGTGGCGGCTACGCAACTCGCTACTGAGTTCGCGCACCTGTGAGGAGGAAGAGCTGTTTGTGGAGGGGGCACTTACTTTGAGCAAGGATGACCACGCCCAGGGGGATAACCAGGCAGGGAGCTAGGTAAAGTTTTCTAAAAGTTATTGTTTGAAAGAAAAAAAACAGGAATATGATACAAACAGTTTTTGGATATGCTTGGTATTGACTGTGGGGATGTGGGAGAACCTAAAAACAGTGTTCTGGTGACAGGTTACCTATAATAATAATAATTCCTTTATTTATATAGGGCACACAGATTATACAGCGCTGCACAGAGCGAAATCAGTCCCTGTCCCCAATGGGGCTCACAATCTAATAAACCTACCAGTATGTTTTGGAGTGTGAAAGAAAACCCACAAACAAGCATGTTTGCAGATGTTGACCCTGGAACTTAAACCCAGGTCCCCAGCGCTGCAAGGATGTAATGCTAACCACTAAGCCACCATGCCTTTAAGAAAATGACTTTTCCATCTTTCATCACTTGAACATGTCTGCCAGACGGGTTAAAATCAGTTCAGATGACATCTAGCAGCCACTGATTACCGTAAGGCCCCTTGCACAAGCATACATACAGCGAGCATACAGCTGGGTGCAGGAAGGAGGAGGGGTGACCGCTTTTCATTCCTCACCTCTGAATTGAAACCCAAGCTGCCACCACCGTAGTATGGCAAAATGTAGGTCATGTCCTATATTATATGTACGGTGGTCCAACTCTTTGTCACGGTGTGTAGAGAAAGTGTGTGCTCACTGCACCGTGACCAGGTGCCATAGACATCAATGGCCCCCGTACTTTCACTGGCATAGGGATATAGGGAATACAGTCCCAAGCCAGTGACTAGAGGTAGTCAATCCTGCAGACTACTAGTCTAGATGACAAATGATAGTTTTTCAGTCTTCAGCCAGTAAAAACAGGATCCAGTCTCTATGTTGCTTGAACCTGTAAATAATCTATAGGTGTAATTAGCTTCCCTCCAGCCATCAGAAATGACAAGTCATAAAGGTGATGCCAGAACACGGTGAATTCCTTCATACGTGTTCCTATGAACGTTGCCTAGAGATCAGCTTGTGCTTCCATTGTTTCAGAATTGAGTAGAACAGATCAGGGTCAAGCACTGAACATCATTATTTTATCAATAGACTTTACACATCCTCTGGTCTTACTAGTAGTTTTACGAGAAGTCTGCTTTACATTCATAAAAATCCCTTACAGAACAATATATCAATGACGGGATAAAAGAATAAGACAGATACTTGATGGGAGGATTTAAATGAGTTTTTGATGAACATTTAGCACAATACAATACATACTATTACACACCTATTGAAGCCTAGTCTTGCCTCACTTACCTGGTATTGTTTATTAGGTACTGTGTATTGGCCTGGAATTTTAGCTAATAGCGATCCCATCCCCTCCAGTCCACATCTTGATAGGTGAGAAAACCTTCATGCAGTTAAAACCATAATTTTACATACACTATATAAAAATACACTATTTGACATGAAATTAGAGTAAACCTTCCCCATTTTAGATCAATTAAAATTACCTACCGTAATTGATTTATATTTGCCAAATGCCAAAATAATGAGAGAGAGAATTTTTAAGGCATTTTTATGACCTTCTACAAAGTCATTCAGCGACATACATGTGGATGTAATTAAAGGCACACTTGAAACACACTGCTTCTTTGTGTAACACCATGAGAAAGTCAGCCACAATATCACAAAGACAATGATTGACCTGCACCAGTCTTTTTCTGGAAGTACGGACTTGCCAGCTTTTGGCAAGTCCGTACTACGGATGATCCACCATGACCGTCAGGTCTCTGCAAACTGCCTCCTCATGGCAGAAGTGGCTCTGAGTGTATGTAAACTTCTGGTTTCAACTGTATGTCTACTTAGAGCGCGGACAGGCAGGTTTATTTTGTTTGCCTGCTGCTCACGTATATCTGTGTTTGGACTTTTACAAACTGAAGTTTGCTACATTGCCAACCACTAAGCACTCCCAGATGCTGACACTATATTAGGAAAATTTGCTCACCAAAATGTTTGTTTCCTGTAGTCCGAAGGCAGCACTGAATGGGTTAAGTCTATGTTCTCCTACTGGAAAGAAGATAACAGTGAATTAGCAATAGTGATTAGTTGACTTCCTATAAGATACCACCAAAGCAATGAGCACATGTGTTTTTAATGCAGCAATATCAACATTTAATGGGGGAGGGGGTCATGTGCTGCCTTCCGACTACAGGAAACAAAACATTTCAGTGAGCAAATGTCCCTGGTCGTCTTCAGGCAGCTCTGAATGGGACGTGAGAAGCAATAAAAACAGAAAGATTGGGATTAACTTTAGCCGTACTAAGCACTCCTTTGCCGAAGGCCAAGCATACCACGGAGCCTCTATCCAGCCCACAGTGTTTTACAAAGGTTGAAGGGTTTAACCAGACTGCGGCTTTACATATCTGATCCAGTGTCTTTATCAGATTCTTCAGTCTCTTTAACTGCCCTGATCAGTTTGCCTTGGAATAAGTCAGTAAGCATGATTTATCCAGCAGTGGAGCACATGACTCCTCCTGTAGTGGGGCACACACCTCACAACACTCAGTCTTACAATCATCCTGCAGGGGCTGCCGACATGTTACACCTGTGTCTGGACTTTTTTGGAGCTATTTCTCCCTTTAGGAGCATCTAGAGCAAAAGGCACAGACATTACAATATGCACATAGGATATATCAGACTTGGCACAAGGAGTTCAGGAGTCATTACTTACTTTACCTGTGGGTAGACTCTGCTGTCTGGAAAATATTCTGCATGTGCCGCTTCCCCGAGCAGGTCTGCCAGAGTTCACCTTCTTCTGCATGCTAAATTTGAAGCTAAATCCCGCTGTTTATCTGAATCAGTAAGATCATCCGATGGCCCGCCCCCTATTTGTGTCGCATGAAAGACGGCGTGATTCCGCCAAAATCCGATCGCATGCGCTAAAAATTCCTTTTAAATCCCTGTCCCAGCGGCACAAAACGGAAATCATTTAAAGTGGCCGTGGAAAAGATTGTAAAAGTGGCCCCATTCTGTGGCCGGGGTCAAAACAAGTAGGCGTGGTCATGCAATGTGGGTGGAGTTCCTAAACTACACAAACTGTTGATAGATGGTCTAAATTAGCATGTACAGTGCAGAGAAAAAAAAATCACACTGCCCCCCCTCCCCCCCTTATACAGGAATAAAGCTTTTTTTTTTTTTTTTAAGAACACGACTTATATGTATACAAAAAAAAATACTACAATACCTCCTCCGATACATAAGACTATAACTACTATAATACTGCCCCTTAGGTACGGGAATATAGTTACTATAATACTGCCCCCTATTTACAGGAAGATCGCTACTATAATACTACCCCCTATGTACAAGAATTTAACTACAATAATACTGCCCCCTATGTACAAGAATATAACTACTATAATACTGCCCCCTATGTACAAGAATATAACTACTATAATACTGCCCCCTATGTACAAGAAAATAACTACTATAATACTGCCCCTATGTACAAGAATATAACTATTATAATACTGCCCCCTATGTACAAGAATATAACTACTATAATACTGCCCCCTATGTACAAGAATATAACTGCTATAATACTGCACCCTATGTACAAGAATATAACTACTATAATACTGCCCCCTATATACAAGAATATAACTACTATAATACTGCCCCCTATGTACAGGAATATAACTCCTATTACTACTAGTATATAGCCAGCCCCTTCAGAGTATATAACCAGCCAGCGCCCTACAGTACATAGCAGCCTGCCCCCAGTATATAGCCAGCCAGCCCCCCACTGTATATAGCAGCCTGCCCCGGTATATAGCCAGGCTGCCCCCTACAGTATATAGCCAGCCAGCCCCACAGTATATAGCCTCCCACCCCTCACAATATATAGCCAGCCAGCCCCTGCAGTTGTAGACAGCCCCCCCGCACAGTATATAGACAGCCATCTGCTTGCACAGTTTATAGCCAGCCTGCCCCCCCAGTATACAGCCAGCCTGCCCTCCCCCCAGTATATGGCCAACCCCCCCCCCCCTGGAAATAGCTAGCTAACCCCCCCCCCCCCCCAAGTATATAGCCAGCCCAACCAACATGTCTTCTGGAGTTACCTCTTTTCCACAGAAGAAAAAAACATGTGTGCTCATTGCCTTGGGGACTCTCACTATTGCTAATTTATTGTTATCTTCTGTCCAATAGGAGAGCAGGCAACAAGTAAAAGAATAAGGCATATGTAATGGGGCTAGTACTATCATATTAATTTTAAGTCCTTATTAGAACTGTCAACATGAAAGTAGGCATTATAAGGAGGGTGCAACTACAGCAAAGGGGTATTATATTGGTTGGTGCTAGGTAAGAGCAAGGCACACAAAATTCTTTTAACCAGGTACCATGGCCGGGGAGCGCAACCCTTCCAGGTTGCCAGTTATGAAAAATTTGGGGTACTGAAAATTCACTGCAAATTTCTGGCTGGACACATTACTCTAGGCCTCCAGTGCAATGATATATAACTCACGTTACTGGACACGGCGGCAATAACCATTCTAACCATGTCCTATTAGACATTACATAAACAAGTTATCTGACCAGCACTGGGTGTAACTAGAAGACCCTGAGAAATCAAAGGTTTCCCCTTTAATCACCTGCCAACAGGAGCGTGTGTTGTGTAGAGTAATTATGGTCATCCTAGGTCAGACCTATTTGTGCCCTAGACTGCAAACAAACGTCACTTGTCTAGCGTAGGTGGTATTATGCTGCAGTTTTGGATCAAGACTATAAATTAATGATTGTTCAGTGATATGATTTGTTTTGTGACAAAGTTTATAATGAACATGCTAAGCTTATGTCCAAGAAAAATGGGAAATAAATACCTATCCTGCCTACTATAGCATCACATTTTCTGTAGATGACACTGATACTTAGCTACATTCTTTGCGAGCCTGTAATAAAGCATTTCTCTTTCGTTAATTGGCCATAATATTGTCTAATCCTATTATTTTGATTGGTTTATTAAAAAAACGGTTACCCACAGCATAAGTGGCCACTTATTGGCCCCAACATTTTCAGCATCAGACTGCATTCACTCCTGATTGCAACGTCTCCCTGTTATGCTGGAATTGTGTTTCTAAATACAATTCAAATTGTACATGTTGAATGCACCTTATTCCTTAGGGTGGTGACATACATGGCGTTTACAGGCCGTTTTTGGGCTGTTTTTAGTTTTCAGATCGTAAAAAACGCATGCGTTATTTGAAAAACACATGCGTTTTTGACAGGTTTGACCAATTATCTTAATTCAAACTGGTCAAAAACGCATGCGTTTTTACGGTCTGAAAACGCACTAACTAAAAACGGCCCAAAAACGGCCTAAAAACGCCATGTGTGTCACCACCCTTACATCGAGTCCATTGAGGAGCATCCCATCCTCTCTCTGTAAATATGTGTTTTCTATCTTTGGGTCTTTCCACACGGGCCGGAAAAAGCGGGAAGTTTCACACTGGGTGCAGATGGGAGTTGAGAACACTTCTCACCCCTCCCTTCTCCATAAGTAGAGGCCATGCCAAAATACACGCAATATAGGACCTGCACTGTATTTTGCAGTCTCAGGGTGATGCCACACATGGCGTTTTGAACCCGTTTTTGGTCAGTTTTTAAGCAGTCCGTTAACGCATGCGTTAAAAAACGCATGCCTTTTTGACAGGTTTTACCAATTATCTTAATTAAAACTGGTCAAAAATGGATGCGTTTTCAAAAACCACATGCGTTTTTGGACAGACTGCTTAAAAACGGACCAAAAACGGTTCAAAACGCCATGTGTGGCATCACCCTCAGTCGCATTGCAGTGACATGTGTGACTGGGTCCTGCTTATGTCTAGAAATATTGTGTGAGTATATTTTAGTAAAATTTTAAACTACAAAGAATATACCACACTATCCGTACGCATATTTCTTCTAGTGAAATTGTCTTAAAGGGGTTATCCGGGTTTAAAAAATTTCTTATGGCCGGGCTGGGGAGCGCTATTTAAACACAATAAACATGTACTTATCTCCTCCGGTGCTGCCGATGTCCCGTGCCGCGGCCGGAAGCTCCCATGCTCACCATCTCCTAGCGCTTACAACGCTGAGAGATAGGGACGGATGGGAGGAGCCGTCCACATTGCGGACCGGAAGCTCCCTGTGCGCGGCTTGCGTGCCCCTGTAAATAAACAGGGGCACGGATCGAAGGGACCACGGCGCGGGACATCAGCGGCGCCGGAGGAGGTAAGTCCATGTTTATTATGTTTAACTAGCCCTCCCCAGCCCGGCCATAAGAAATGTTTTAAACCCGGATAAACCCTTTAAAGAGAGATGGCAATGAAGGAGGATTAGGAAACGCGATGGAGTTGGTCTGAATGGTGACATATTCTTGTCAGAAACCTGTGGAGACGTGCAATACTCATTGAAAAAGGATTGATGCGTCAAGCAATATAGTGTGTTGGATCCATAAAGAATTTATAAAGGACTGTTGGAGCTCCGGTCAGAGTAATTTTTCTCTTTCTTTTGTTTTAATTGTGGGACTGTTTGTGGACCGGTCCTGAGCTGTTGTTATCTCCTAGGAGCCAAGTGTGCAACACATTAAGATTGTGACATACAGTACAGACCAAAAGTTTGGACACACCTTCTCATTCAGAGTTTTCTGTATATTCATGACTATAAAAATTGTAGATTCACACTGAAGGCATCAAAACTATGAATTAACACATGTGGAATTACCGTATATGCTCAACAAAAAAGTGTGAAACTGAAAAGTTGTCTTATATTCTAGGTTCTTCAAACTAGCCACCTTTTGCTTTGATTACTGCTTTGCACACTCTTCTCATTCTCTTGATGAGTTTCAAGAAGTAGTCCCTGAAGAGGTTTCACATCACAGGTGCCCCGTCAGGTTTAATAAGTGGGATTTCTTGCCTTATAAATGGGTTTGGGACCATAAGTTGTGTTGTGCAGAAGTCAGGTGGATACAGAGCTGATAGTCCTACTGAATAGGCTGTTAGGAAGAGATTTATCAATAGTCCTATGTAGTTTCTTGTCGTCGAATTGTCACAATTTTTTGCGCAAACATCGTTTTTGCGGTTTTTTAAAGCGTTTTTTTTTAAGCGAGAAGAAAACGCAACTCTAAAGTAACATAATGGCGGAAAAAAAACACCAAAGAATGTGCAACACCACATTTATCAACTGAGAATTTTCAAAATTAATCGCAAAACTACACCACAATGGAGGTGGTGTATGTGGGTCCATTGCCACTACAGGGGGAAGTTTTTTCTCAACTTTGAAGTTTTTGCTCAATTTTATGTTTGAGGTATCTGAGAATTTTCTGTGCAAAGACATCATAAAGAGGCAGAAATTGAGCAGATGTGAAACATAGGTGCGACTGGTGCAGTCTATTCGCATAGAGCACACACAGCTGATAGTCACATCAGAAGGCATTTAACGCTGAACATACACCAGACTATAAATCCGACTGTTGGAAACCTGACAGTCTAACACATAGACATCAGTGCAAAATCCTGCCTAATGATACCCCCCCCCCCTTAGAATTTGTATTATGGCTAGAAAAAAACTGCTAAGTAAAGAAAAATGAGTGGCCATCACTACTTTAAGAAATGAAGGTCAGTCAGTCCAAATAAAATTGGGAAAACTTTGAAAGTGTCCCCAAGTGCAGTTGCAAAAATCCTCAAGCGCTACAAAGAAACTGACTCACATGAGGACCGCCTCAAGAAAGGAAGTCAGAGTCACCTCTGCTGCGGAGGATCCGAGTCACCAACCTCAGAAATCGCAGGTTACCAGCAGCTCAGATTAGAGACCAGGTCAATGCCACAGAGAGTTCTAGCAGCAGACACATTTGTGCAACATCTGGTAAGAGGCGACTTTGTTCAGCAGACTTCAAGGTAAAATAGCTGCTAGGAAACCACTGCTAAGGACAGGCAACAAGCACAAGAGACTTGTTTGAGCTAAAGAACACAAGGAATGCACATTAGACCAGTGGAAATCTGTGCTTTGGTCTGATGAGTCCAAATTTGATTTGGTTCCAACCATTGTGCGACGCAGAAAAGGTGAACGAATGGACTCTGCATACCTGGTTCCCACCGTTAATATTTGAGGAGGTGTGATGGTGTGGGGGTGCTTTGCTGGTGACACTGTTGGGGATTTATGCAAAATTGAAAGTATACTGAACCAGCCTGGTTACCACAGCATCTTGCAGCGGCATGGTATTCCATCCAGTTTGCGTTTAGTTGGACAATCATTTATTTTTCAATAGGACAATGACCCCAAACACACCTCCAGGCAGGAGGGCTATTTGGCCAAGAATGAGAGTGATGGGGTGCTATGCCAGATGACCTGGCCTTCACAGTCACCAGACCTAGAGATGGTTTGGGGTGAGCTGGACTGCAGACTGAAGGCAGAAGGGCCAACAAGTGCTAAGCATCTCTAGGAACTACTTCAAGACTGTTGGAAGAACATTTCAGGTGACTACCTCTTGAATCTCATCAGGAGTATGCCAAGAGTGTGCAAATCAGTAATCAAAGGAAAAGGAGCCTAGAATATAAGACATATTTTCAGTTGTTTCACACTTTTTTGTTAAGTACCGTATATACTCGTGTATAAGCCGAGTTTTTCAGCACAAAGAATGTGCTGAAAAACCTCGCCTCGGCTTATACACGAGTCAATGATAAAAAAAAATTAATACTCACCCTCCGGTGTCCCCGATGTTCCTCGCGGCTCCCGGCGGCTCCCCGTGTCTTCTCTTCTGTCTTCTCTAGCCGGCAGAGTCGCGTCCATGTGATCTGCGGCCGTCGCACACTGTGATGCGAAGCTGTCGCCGCGGATGACGTCATCAGCGGCGACAGCGCTGCATCACAGTGTGCGACGGCCGGCGCGATCTCCCGGCCAGAGAAGAGTGAAGAGTGAAGAAGCCGCCGGGAGCCGCGATGGGGATCGGAAGCCGCCGGGAGCCGCGACGAACATCGGGACAACTGAGGGTGAGTATTAAGTTTATTTCTTTATCTGTATACTAATAGGGACTGCTGTATACTACTGAGGGCAGACTGTATACTGATGGGGGCAGGCTGTATACTACTGGGGACAAGCTGTATACTACTGGGGGCAGGCTGTATACTACTGGGGGCAAGCTGTATACTACTGGGTGCAGGCTGTATACTACTGGGGGCAAGCTGTATACTACTGGGGGCAAGCTGTATACTACTGGGGGGCAGGCTGTATACTACTGGGGGCAAGCTGTATACTACATGGGGGCTGGTTGGCTGTATACTACATGGGGGCTGGCTGTATACTACACCCTCGGCTTATACTCGAGTCAATAGGTTTTCCCAGTTTTCGGTGGTAAAATTAGGGGTCTCGGCTTATACTCGGGTCGGCTTATACTCAAGTCGGCTTATACTCGAGTATATACGGTATATAATTCCACATGTGTTAATTCATAGTTTAGATGCCTTCAGTGTGTCATGAAAATACAGAAATCTTTTTGAATGAGAAGGTGTGTCCAAACTTTTTGTCTGTACTGTATGTATATAAAATTCTATAGAAGCTGTAAGCACAAACTGCAGTAAGTGCATGATCGGCAAAAACAGTTGTGTACACATTGCTTTATGTATGGAAATTTAAAGCAAACAAAAATTCAGAGTTGAATTAAACCAAACAATGGGAATCCGTGTCTTCCTCAATCCCGCAGCTTTCTACTAGTTAAGAGTTACAAATATATGTCAAATAGATGTACGAATATAATTAATTCATAGAGAATATAGAACCCTTGCTTTCCTCCATTGGAGGACTGTGTCTGGGGAGTGCTACAACAGTCCCAGCTGCTAGTGCCATTTTTAAAGGTGACAGGTCCCCCTTAAGAGAACCTGTCATGAGCAATTGGTCTAATAAACCACTACCAGTATATTGTCAAACAGTGTAACACCTTCAAGGTTTTGTTTCTTTCAAGGTCCAGTTTGGTGGCATCATCCAGAAAATCAACTTTGAAGTGAGATGTAAATTGATTGTATAAAGTCAAGGAGGCAGAGAGTTTAACACTGAAATCAAGCTGGGGAGCTCTGAACTTCTCCTCCACTGTGACTGACATCAGACTTCAAAAGATCTGGTTAGTTATTTCTCTGGATGCAGGACCATCAATTACAGTGGGATTTCTGAGGTTAAGAGAGAGCTTGACTTAAAACCTCCGCCTCCTTGACTTTATGCAACCAATTTACATAATCTATAACTGTCTATGATATATGTCCTTCAATTGGACTGGAGATGGGAGGAGCTATTTGGGTGAAGCTGTTCTTGTTTTTTTGGAAATAAAATTGTAAAACTTCTTAATAAAAAATAATGTGATTTACAAAAACAACGAAAACGGCAGATGTTAAGACCCTG
The DNA here is from genome assembly GCF_040894005.1 of Engystomops pustulosus. Taxonomy (NCBI): domain Eukaryota; kingdom Metazoa; phylum Chordata; class Amphibia; order Anura; family Leptodactylidae; genus Engystomops; species Engystomops pustulosus. The sequence continues at coordinate 82,206,617 of NC_092418.1, forward strand.
CAAGATCAGCAGAAGTCTGTTCCTATTTTAACAGCGCACCACCCCGGACACCGAAAGAAATGTTCAAGTTTTATCTAGTATGTAACATTTGTCCAAAAGTAAAACTTTATTTATAGTATTACTCTCAGCTCAGCATTTATGTCCTGTTTTCATTGAATGATGTGACTGTAAATGTATGATCTGTCCAGTGTTGATGTCTTATCCCAGATCTTATGTGAAGATGCTGCATTTAAAATAAAGTCACTTAGCACCACCCACAGGGTATTAGTAGGTAATGCAGCCTTAAAGGCTGTCATAACAGTGCATCATATTACAGGCATTCCCCGGGTTACGTACTAGATAGGTTCTGTAGGTTTGTTCTTAAGTTGAATTTGTATGCAAGTCAGAACCGTATATTTTATAAGTGTAACCCCAGACAGAATTTTTTTGTTCTCTGTAACAAGTGGATTTTAAAAATGTTGGGTTGTCATAAGAACCAGGATTAACAGTAAAGCTTCATTACAGACACCTGTGATAACTGTTATAGCTGTGCATTGTAGCCTAAGACTAAAGTACAGTAAATTAAAATCCGTTTGTAACTAGAAGTCGTCTGTAAATCGGGTGTTCCTAAGTAGGGGACTGCCTGTATATGGTACATATAATATGTTGAAATTGATTGCTGAATTGCTGAAGAAACAGGCTACAGAGATCAGTTTGTAGCCTTCTTTTCTCCTTATTGAAGGATCTATAGAAATGTTTATAATCTACAGATCAAACACAATACAAAATATATATACAGGCGGTCCCCTCCTTAAGAACACTCGACTTACATACGACCCCTAGTTACAAACGGACCTCTGGATGTTGGGAATTTACTGTACTTTAGTCCAAGGCTACAATAAACAGCTGTAACAGTTATCACAGGTGTCTGTAATGAAGCTTTATTATTAATCCTGGTTCTTATGACAATCCAACATTTTTAAAATCCAATTGTCACAGAGATCAAAAAAGTTCTGGCTGTGATTACAATGATAAAATATACAGTTCTGACTTGCATACAAATTCAACTTAAGAACAAACCTACAGACCCTATCTTGTATGTAACCCTGGGACTGCCTGTATTTAGTTAACAATAAATACCGGTAGTCTGTGAAAAATATATTAGAAACTGCCAACCCCATCCTAAAGGGATTATGGACATGTGAATAAGGCCTGAGAATGTCCTTCCAAACAATAGGGGGTAAGTCTTTGCTGCATGTTGCAGTACATTGCTAACACCGACCGCGGGTGTTCTCCCGGCAATAGCCGCCGGCAATAGCCGCCGGCAAAGCTTCCAGCGGCTTCAAAAGCCTTCTGGCAAAATGTTAGTGCGACCTCTGGCTGTGCTGATTCTAAATACTGCCACTACTTTATAAAACTTTATTTCACATTACTTGGCTATATGCCAGCACCCTGTGGTGAGTCCCAGGGTGGAAAGGGGGGGCAGCTGCTGCATCCAATGTCTCAGTCTCCTTGTACATTCTTCCTCTCCTGCGCACCATCCCCCTCAATGTATACAGCAGGAAAAGGGGAGGGAGCTGGATGAGTGTGGAAAAGTGGAGAAATGCATCAAAGACACAGGCTGCTACAGTTTAAATGATTTCAGACAGATTTTAAAGGGGTTGACCACTTAACCTCATGATTTTTGTAATGTGTGGGTCTAAGTGTGGGGGGCAGGATATTAGGTAATTTACTAATATATAAAATGGCCGCCGATGAAGGGTCATGTGATCTCTACCTGTCCATGAACAATCTCCCTGCCAGGACCTTATGATAGTATGAATACAGGCAGTCCCCGGGTTACATACAAGATAGGGTCTGTAGGTTTGTTCTTAAGTTGAATTTGTATGCAAGTCAGAACTGTATATTTTATCATTGTAATCACAGCCAGAACTTTTTTGGTCTCTGTGACAAATGGATTTTAAAAATGTTGGGTTGTCATAAGAATCAGGATTAATAATAAATCTTCATTACAGACACCTCTAACTGTTATATAGCTGATCATTGTAGCCTAGGACTAAAGTACAATAAATTACCAATATTCAGAGGTCCGTTTGTAACTAGGGGTCGTATGTAAGTCGAGTGTTCTTAAGTAGGGGACCGCCTGTATAAGATCAAGGTCCTGGCAGGACAACTGATCATGAACAGATAAGATCACATGACTCTCCATCTGCAGCCATTTTATAGTCAGGAACGTCCGGCTGATGAGGTAAAAGACAGGAGGATTCACTATATATATAAAGAAAGCGGAGCAGAACTTTTAATGTATATTGGTACATTACCTAATATCCTTTCCCCACACTTACACACACATTACAAAATACATTAGGTAAAGTTGCAAACCCTTTTAATTCAATGTACCCAATCACATGAAGATGTTTTTCCATGGAATCGTGAGGAAGCTGTAGATATGTAAATAGAAGTCTATAGAAAGTGAAAAATTCAAGTGCTGCACGGGTGTCATCCATGTCCTGTCCATATATGTGGATCAGGTTAAAGTTAAAGGGGTATTCGGCAAATTTATGCTATTGTTTGTATAATGAAAAATATTACAATTTTCCAATATGCTTTCTGTATCAATTCCTCAGTTTTCTAGATCTCTGCTTGCTGCCATTCTATAGAAAGCTTCTATAATTACCTCCAGTGGACAGAAATCTGACCATGGTCACACAGGTGCACAGCTCGTTAGTATCATAGAGAGTAATCACAGCTGTGTGATATAACGAGCCGAGCACCTGTGTGACCATGGTCAGATTTCAGTCCACCTGAAACAAACAAAGAAGGACAGCAAGCAGAGATCTAGAAAACTGTGAGGAATTGATACAGAAAGTATATTGGAAAATTGTAGAACTTGTCATTATTCAAACAATAACATTTATTTGCTGAAATGGAAATAGCCCTTTAACATAATAATGTCACATGGCAAGAGGTTGGGAATAGATAATGATACTATTTGCCAACCTTACACACTGATGACACCTGGGCCACAAAAATAACATATATGTTACAAGGCAATAAACTGGTAAAGTTTAGTGTCTTCATCTCATCTTCTCAATCCCTTCTTACTAGTTCCCTTTTTGTACATCAGAGCTCTGAAGGCCTCTATAATGTAGAAAAGGTTACATGAAAACATTTTATCTATTTATATGATGATCCATTAAAAGTTATCAATGTACAAACAACTCTGTTCTCCCCGGGAATAAGAGTTTAATGTGTGCACATTATTGTCTGTTGAATTATGCAGGGTACTTAGTGGAAAACCTGTTTACAACTTCAGAGAAGGCAAATTAGCAGAGAACCCCAAGAGCAATGGGAGTACACAAATGTTAATCTAATCCACCCTGCAACAATCTCTATCCAAGGTAAATATGGACGCCCTCCTCATAGCAGGTGTAACCACAACTCTATATATATATATATATATATATATATATATATATATATATATACACACACACACAGGTAGACCGCAGGTTACGTACAACAAGATACGTTCTGTAGGTTTGTTCTTAAGTTGAATTTGTATGCAAGTCGGAACTGTATATTTTAGAATTGTAACCCCAGACAAATTTTTTTTGGTCTCTGTGACAAGTGGATTTTAAAAATGTTGGGTTGTCATCAGAACCAGGATTAATAATAAAGCTTCAATGCCGACACATTTGATAACTGTTCCAGCTGATTATTGTAGCCTAAGGCTAAAATACAGTAAATTACCAACATCCAGAGGTCCGTTTGTAACTAGGGGTCATCTGTAAGTCGGGTGTTCTTAAGTAGGGGACCGTCTGTATAAACTTGACATAAATTCATATTGACTGGGTCGACTACAGGTTTCATAGGCCCCTGGGCGACAGAGCCTTAGTAGGCCCCTTTGCAGTACACTCACGTGGCAGCATTAAAATTTGGAAACTAAAACCTCTCCTGTTCCCAAAAAATATTCCCTAGTTTATCATCCCAAACAGCCCCCTCATGGTTATTTATTTAAAGCCGCACTCGCCCCCTATGGATTCCTTATGTATAGCCTTATGTAGGCCCCAGCACTTGCCCGGGTATGTCCAGTGCTGGCGCCAGCCCAGCATATTGATAACCAATCCATACGATAGGACATCAATTTCAGATTTGTGTGGGTCCGACAATGGAGACTTCCACAGATCAGTTGATTCTGGTACACAGAGAACACAGTCTTAAAGGGGTATTTCCATTACAGCAAATAAAATGTTATAGTTTGTATAATCAAAAGTTATACAATTTTCCAATATACTTTCTGCATCAATTCCTCATGGTTTTCTAGATTTCTGCTTACTATCCTTCTATAGAAAACTATATTTTTTATTTCCAGTGGACAGAAATCTGACCATGGTCACACAGGTGCACACAGCTGTGATTACTCTCTGTGATATAACGAGCTGTGCACCTGTGTGACCATGGTCAGATATGTGTCCACTGGAAGTAAACATAGAAGCTTTCTATAGAAGAACAGCAAGCAGAGATCTAGAAAACCACGAGGAATTGATACAAGAAAGTATATTGGAAAATTGTATAACTTTTCATTATACAAACAGTAACAATTTGTCAAAATGGGAACACCCAATTAAATCTAGCACTTTCTCGATATAGTGGTCAGCACCAGGAACTGCAGCTCAATTCCTATACACTTGAATAGTTGTGCTTCCAGATATGTTCTGTATTGCTGTACCAGGAATCACCTGGTCCGTGGGAGGGTCCTGAGTGACAGACCCCACCAATCCATTCTGGAAGAGTCTGTTTCTTTTTTCACCTCATGCTTTGTAAACATGCAGCGTTTGAGTTGCATCAACACAAAGTTAATATCCATGTAAACACAATGTTTACATCTTAATGTTATATTTACACTATGTTAACACATTGTAAATACTGAATTGCATTTACAATTCCTTCTTAAATGCTGTGCGGCAATGCAGCCTCTGTTTCTCAGAGTGCAATGCGTTTTTGATGCGTCTCCATAGACTTGTATGGTGCGTTTTTAACACACGTGACTTGAAAAAGTAGAGCATGCCGAGATTTCTACGCATGTTAAAAAAATGCGCATGTGCGCGTGACAAAAAATGCAAGTCTGAAAAGACCCATTGATTACAATGGGTCAGAGTGCAATGCAAGTTCTGCTTTTCACTGTGCGCTCCAAACGGCACCTCTCCTGTGTTCTGTGGTTTGGTATAATCATAGATCATAGGTTTTAATACATTTAAAAAAAAAATTGGAAAGTTGTGAGCATATAGCGAATGGGAAAATAAAAAATCCTGGTTGGCGCCCAAGAATGGGGTTTATTCTTCCTAAAAGCAGGTTTAACCCCTTAAGGACACAGGTTTGCTAATTTCTCACTCTCCACCTTCAAAAATCCATAACTTTTTCATTTTTCCGTGTACAGAACTGACTGAGGACTTATTTTGCGTGTAACAAATTTTACCTCTCCGTCACATTATTTATTATTCCATGCCGTGTATTGGGAAGCTGGAAAAAATTCCAAATGTGGAAAAATTGAAAAAAGTGCATGTGGGCTCCAAATAACACCTCTACTTCATTCTTTGGTTTGGTACGATCGTGGTGATACCAAATTTATACAGGTTTTATTGTGTTTTAATACATTTTCAAAAACGAATGTGTACAAAAAAAAAAAAGGAAAAAATTTTTTGGCATCTTCAGATGCTAATAACTTTTTCATACTTTGGCGTACGGAGCTGTGTAAGGTGTCTTTTTTTGCAAAATGATACAAAGTTTTCATTGCTACCATTTTGAGGTCTGTGCTTCATTTTGAACACTTTTTATGTGATGTAAAATGGTGTAAAAGTCACATTTCGGACATTTGGGCGCCATTTCTCGTTATGGCGGCCACCGTCGGCAATAACAGTTTTTATATTTTGATAGATTGGGTATTTTGGGACGCGCTGATGCCTGATGTGTTTGTGATTTTTACTGTTTGTTTTTATGTTTTATATCAGTTCTAGGGAAAGGGGCAATTTTAATATTTTATTAATTTTTTTACATTTTTTTTTAAACTTTTTTTTTTTTCTTTTCACTATTACTTAGACCATCTAGGGTACTTTAACCCTAGATGGTCTGATCATTCCTATCATATACTGCAATACGTTTAAAGCATTTTTGCATAGGATTCATTACAATGAGCCACTGGCTCATTGTAACGAATCTGCAGAAACCATGCAGCCTCGGGTCTGACGAAGATACGAGGCTGTCATGGCAACCGATCGCTGCCCCCCGATGAAGTTCAGGGGAGCGACAATCTCAAGAAAGGTGGTGGCGTCCATGCGCCACCGTCTTTTGCCGGCAGCATTCGAAGGGTTAGTAGCAGTGGAGGCTTGATGTAATATGCAACAACCCCACCCCCAGTGTATGTAGAGGACTCAGCCCATGAGCCCTCTTCACACATCCCCTGTACCAGCGTTAAGGGGTTAAAATCACAATTATATTGTAATTACGTTTGGGTACGTCATCAGTCCTTTAAATTCATCCAAGCTTCATACCAAGAAAGATTAAAAACTTCCATTATGATCACTGCTTGTGATTTTTAACCTTTATTTTGAATAAAGCATGAATTTTTTCATCATTTTTTCATTGAAATGCTGGTTCCTTCAACTTTTTTTTTTTTTTATGCATGTAGACAGATTGTCGCCCCTGATAATGTCAGGAATGAGGGGGGCGGGGCATCACTTCATACATGACTGTGTCAATGTTGCGCAGAAATTAAACAATTAATGTTAATTAGTTAACACCTGCAATCGGGGCCAGCACTGATCGTGGAAATTACTGGTTGCTGCTTGCTGCAATATGCTGCAAACACCTGGTCTGTATGGAGAGGGTGCAACACGTGAGCCCTCTCCATATACGCTTAAAGGGGACCTGTCACCCATATAAAAGGTACAAGGAACTGCTTACTTATTTAGGCAGAATCAGATAACACTAGCAGACACTGATGCGCTGTACAATAGAAATGCCGGGCCGTGCTGCAAGCGGATTCATGGGGGGGGTCGGTCCAAGGTTTTGTGAACCCTAATGCTACACTCACAACATGTGAACATACATGATACTATTTTAATTTTAAAAAAAGCGTGAGGTTTTCTAAACACAACTTTAAGCTATTAAGATACATTTGACAACTGCTTCCAACAACTAAACGCAACAAATATCAAATATTCAATATAAGGCCAATTACACTGCTTCATTATTTAGCAGCCATGGCATTTTTGTGCTTCCTTGAATATTTTAAAACAGACTTAGCGATACAACTTAGATTACAGAATAAGATGTGTCCTTCAATAGCACTCCAGATTTCACTGCGCCAAAGAGCAACTTTCAGAGCTCCTCACAAGTGTTGCCAGACGGGAGCAGGCATTTACATTATTTGCTACTTATTACAATCTTGTACTGATAAAATTAACCAGACCACCCAAATAAGATAAGGCCCTTTTTACGGTTTACAATATACGTCTATATACGAACAAAAAAAATGGGTGGTGAGCAGAAGGTCTTCAATTGAGTTTCCATCTCACTTCCATTATTTCAGCAATTTCCTCTGCCATTTATAACCAGATGTACACAAAATGTGTTATGCATTGAATTGCCATGGGAATACTGTAACAGTGTAGTGTATCAGATATATCCATATTACATCCTACAAAGATATCTGTATTTATTATCCACGGGATTCCTGGTCTGGAATTCTCTTTGTGGCCTAGTAAGGTTTACCGTATTGAACCTAGAATCCCCAATGTGAAAGGACATGCTGAGTTCAGTTACTCTGGTAAATCCTGCATACAAAGGGAAGGGAGCAAGTTAGTTGGATTAAACTTGCAGGCAAGGGGCTTTTACAAATAAATGTGTTCCCCAAACAATGATGCAGGGACCTTCCACAAATCTGTCTTGTGCCATTCCTCTGTTATTCCACCTGGAAATGTATGAATAACTTGACCACTGGGCGTTTGTTCCTTTCATACACACTCTTACAAATTAAACTTCATGCCAACAAAGCCAAAATGTCTGAAGAACATGGACTATTGGGGGGAAAAAAATGAAAACGGATAACTATGGTCTCATACTGCCAGGGTGTAGGACAAGGAAGCAAGAACATCTAATATCAAGCAAAGACATCTAATGACAACTAAGTCACAAAAAGGAGAACATTTCAAAGAAAAGATGGATATTTATTTGTATATGTTCCAATCCTGGCGATATACTCCACCACTTGTGGCTTCACCCTTACAACAGTCAGAGCTAAAGAACACGTTCAGTCATTGTGGTGGAAATATTAATTAGAGAAAATGTATTCACTTTAGCCAAATGTATTTGTCCCCAACATCTTCATTGTATCCTTTTGCATATTTTTTTCCAGGCAGCTGCAAAATAAAATGGTGATAATTAGCGCTAAAGTATCACATGAGCCCTAAACATCCAGACACTTTGATTTTACATGTGTGGTCACCAAGTAACAATTCCCCATTTCACTTAATTTGTTTAGATACATATTACAAGTGAAGACAAAAGTGAATTACAGGCGGTCCCCTACTTAAGGACACCCAACTTACAGACAACCCATAGTTACAGACAGCCCCTCTGACCTCTGGTGAAGCTCTCTGGATGCTTTACTATAGATTGCAATAATCATCTGTAAAGTGTCTGTAATGAAGCTGTATTGATAATCCTTGGTCCCATTACAGCAAAAAATGTTTAAACTCCAATTGTCACTGGGACCAAAATTTTTTTTGTCTGGATCTACAATTATAAAATATACAGTTCCGACTTACATACAAATTCAACTTAAGAACAAACCTCCGGACCCTGTCTTGTACGTAACCCGGGGACTGCCTGTAGTCCAATATGGACCGAAATCTCTGTTATGAATGCCTGGTCTAATAAAAGGAAGTGACATTGCTGCTGCCTTTATTTACTACACAACCATTCATGAGAGCTATGCATAGTATATACGATATCATTAATCACTGCAATGCATCGTAAGGGTTTTCCCCTTTGTGATACATGTGATGAGTTGCCGGTTTAGTCTCACATTTGTGACTTTATGGTGTGCAACATTTAGTCCCAAATAGCAGCTCCCAATAGTAAGTCTGGGTCTATCATGCTCTGTTTTGGGACTAATTAGGCGCAAGAATGGAACAATTTCAGAGCCTAAAAGATGCAGAAGTTTAAAAAAAATCTGGGCTACAATAATAAAGATAAATAAGATAAATACGGCCACTGCATTAAATCCTTGAGGCAGAGAACTTTGGTACGCTGCTTGATTCTGCACCTAAAAAGTGTCAAATTGCAAAAAGTCACACAAAAAAAAAAGAACGAGAAAGCAATAGGAGCGGTACATGTCCCAAATAAAGTGCTACATCTTGCCGTCTCCAGAACCAAGAATCTGACCTGCTACTTCCAGACCAACATCAAAAGAAATGTGGGGAGATATATTAAGCAAAATGCCCTAGAATTCTGCCCTTATTTGCACCCAAAAAACTGTCTAACCTGTTATGCACCACATGTGTTTTAGAAACATTTTTATCATGCCAAGAGCAGGAAGTCAGTTATAAAATTAGGAGACTGATTTACAAAATATGGAGACTATTTTATCTGCATCAGCCACAGACATTAATCTGGACCATCTTGTCTAACTCTGCGCTGTGACATATAGATATTTTAGTACATCTGCCGCAGTGCTGAAGCTATGTGAACTGCGCGGCATATTTAAAAAAGAAAGGGCAGTCATTAGGGCAGTAGATGGTGTCAGACATCCAGATCCACGTGCACTACCATCAGCAGGTAAACAATGCAGAGACTCTACCTATACTCTGTATAGACACATTGGCCTTATAGGGACTTGATGCACATCCATAAGCACTTTAACCAAACCAAGGGCAAGTGCAATACAACAAATACAGATACCGGGTTGTGCAATATATCAATACACTCAGGGGTGTTCCCTTTGATGGCACTTTTTGTTAATATGTCAATCTGCATTGATCACCGATACATTTAAGCTACACCTGAACGTTGTAACTGATTATACCTGCTGGATCATGTGTACTGGATGCCTGGTATATACTGTCTCTCCAGCACAGACTGTTCGATCTTGTCCACACTTGTAAAACCCCCCCTTTCCCCTTTCCAAATTAATAAAAAGAGTGTCTTTGTAATATTGTGTAATTTCAATAAAAACCATAAATTTTAAATACTTAAAGGAAACCTACCACTTGAAGTGGCAGGTTTCTGATGGAAATACCGGGCACCAGCTCAGGGTGAGCTGGTGCCGGAGCTTATTTTCGTTAGTGTTTTAAACCGCGGTATCGCTGTTTAAAACACTTTTTAAACTTTATAGCCGGCGCAGGCAGGTACGCGCTCGGCGCTTACCGTGCGCACAGCTACATAGGAAGTGAATGAGAGCCGCGCGCATGGTAAGCGCTGAGCGCGTACCTCCCTGCGCCGGCTATAAAGTTTAAAATACCGATACCGCGGTTTAAAACACTAACGAAAATAAGCTCCGGCACCAGCTCACCCTGAGCTGGTGCCTGGTGTTTCCATCAGAAACCTGCCACTACAAGTGGTAGGTTTCCTTTAATAATCGAAATCTGGTCTTTTTGTGTATAGATGTAATATTATCTAATTGATACCGGATTTAAACGTAGTCCCACAACAGGGGATCATAGTGTAAAACGCTGAAACCCCAAGTGGAGGGGAGGCTATCCCCGACCCCTTCTCAACATTGTTCTTTTTGTTGTGGCAGTAGATGGGGATAGGCAATTCATATGTTAAGATCTCAAAAGAAAAATAAATAGTCTTCTTACATCTTGGAACTCGTAGTACAGCTTGTCGAACTCTAGTCCACCAACTGTGACTTCTGGGATGAAGATGGGCAGGTTGATGAGATTAGCAACTTTGGTTTTGTTTTGGACACTAAAATGAAGACATAAAAGGAAACAAATATGTAATAGGTACTCTGACCTGCCCTCAGCCATCCATATGGAGCTAGTACAAATAATTATACACAATACATAGAAGGCAAATATTTACCACATTCTGGGTTCCATGGCTCTGTGTAATACAGTGCAAATTGCTAAATGTACCTCAAAAACTACCGTACTCAAAAAAAATTACACTTCTTGAGTATCTAAAGCTGGTTATTAGTTTAAGCACAGCCAATGGTCTTTCTTTTCTGAACTAGTGAAAACTCAAAAGAAAATTTTGAAAATAAACCAGAAAAAAAAACAAAAAAAAAAAAACATAAGAAATGCCTTTTTAATGGAGCATGTTAAAATATAAAAACATTTTCATTTACCACCTTAGTCTTTAAAAGGGGTTGTCTGAGATGTATTTTTAGTTTACTATGGGCCCCAATGGGTACGTAAATAAACTCTGTATACTCATTTTTGCTCTGGTGCAGCCTGGTGTCAGCTACTGCCTCTGGCAGAGACCTGTAAGCTTTACGGTTAGTGGTGCTTCACCTCTGAGCTTTTCTCTACAGAAATCGAATGTAATGAGGTGGCTTCCTAAAACATAGTCCAAGTTGTCATGCCAAGTGCAGGAACTGTGCCAAAATTTCAAATCAAAAAGAAGTAATAAAATTGAAAACAGATTTTTTTTTTTTCAGCCACTGGGCGGCACAGTGGCTTAGTGTTTAACATTACAGCCTTGAAGTCCCATTACAGCGCGCAAGTCCCAGGGTGAAAATCTGGAAAGAGTTTGTATGTTCTCTCCATGTTTGCGTGGGTTCCCTCCGCTTTCCTCCCACACTCCAAAACATACTGGTAGGTTGATTAGATTGTAAGCCCCATTGGGGACAGGGACCAGTTTGGCAAGCTATGTGTGCGCTATATAAAGAAATTATTATAAGTGTGACACTTGCCGTGGAACTGAGTCTAAACAAATTTTTCCAACAAAAGCAAACAAGAGGAGCTGTGGCATAATTCAGTCTCGTCACAACCGTTAATCAGTTTCCGTGCTGGTTTCTTTGAATGCCATCACAAAAAAGTGCCCAGAACGGGTTGGTATTTTGCAGCACAGTTTAAATTTTTAAAGAATACTTTGCTGCTTTTAGTGCTTTACACTGCACAAGTTGATCAATACAATAAGAATTTACAGCAAATATCAACATGCTGCAGGTCAGGACTGCGGCAGCTAGTATAGAAATCAGAATATGGTCAGTATCAACAAAGAAGGGACACCTTCAGTGTAAACCACGGTAATTCTTTAAATCGGAGGGAATCGAAGAGGGTGTTTAAACAATCTTTCATTATTCCATTTAAAATCAAAATATGTTATATGTACACTATTTTGTTTCTTGAAACACTCAAAACGCTGTAGGCCATAAAGTTTTGACCAAACAATGGCAGTGGCCAGTTCCCTGTAGGCCCGGCCCATAAAGTAGAGGGTAGCCTGCTACAATCGCAAGAATTCAATTTAGGCATGATATCGGTTGACAGAAAGTAGAAACTTAGCTGACATTTAGTTTTCTTGTAATAGAAACACTCACAGCAAACGTAAATGATGATAGGTGACGTCAGTCTGTTCTGTCCATGGGGCTTTAGTAATTTTAACATATTCAAGGTCTTCAACAATCTGCAAGATACAAGAGTTTGGCATCCTAAGTATGGACAAGAATACATTTTTAGACATGGTACAATAACCAGAAAGGTAAAGGTATACAGGGAGGGGGGGGGGGGTAGCGTAAAATAAGCGTAACAAAAATAACAAAAACTAATTTTCCAGACTTTTCATTTATATCACTAAGCTGTCTATTCTTCTAGGGGCTGGCCGAATAATAGAGGGTAGCCCTCTATGTATGACTGTACACACATGGGTAGTCACCAGAGACTACATCCTTGAAAAAAGCTTTATTAACTTGTTTCCATTAAAACTGCAGCTCAATATTCTAAAATACTGATGCTCAGTAACATGTTGCCTGCAGACTGAACTACATATTCACTGTAACAGGTTCATTTCCTTACCTGATCAACATTTTGTGCTTCAGCAGCTGTGTACTGCAATACCTCTGAAGTCTCACTAGAATGAAAGAAGTAAAAATAAATCCTCCAGCCAATGGTATCACAGCCTTCTAGGAATTTAAAGAAGATGAAATCACCTAATCTTTGGGAGGAAGGATGATTTGTAGGCGTCTTCAATATTTTGTAAGTAGGATAGTTCAACCTTCTTTTCGGGAGCCTAGAAAAATAAATACATATGGTAGAAGACACTACAGCAGGACCTTAAGGACACGGCATAAAATGGCCTGTAGGACAAACGTTTTTCCCTGCTCAAATTCCAAAAGACATATACGTCTTATGCCCCCCATAGGCCGGCAATGGGCACATATCTCGCTATGGAGAGGGGTGGGGGCGAGCAGCGCTCACTCCCTCCTCCTCTCCCGCACTCCGACATATGCTCACCATGCTACGGTACAATGGGCACAAGTTAGTGTGAATGCAGCTTAAATTTGGTAGCCCCCATGAACGCACTGAACCAAAAAATAAAGGAGATCATTTAAGAAGTATCATTTGGAGCACACGGTGTAAGTTGTAAAAACTAAGCCCACAAAAAAGCGATGCAAATGCGTTTTCATGCCAATTTCACCACATTTGGAATTTTTTTCCAGCTTCCCATTGCACGGCAGAAAATACGCCCACACACAGCGCCGTACACTGCTAAAAATTTTGATTTTTGAAGGTGCAAGGCGAAAAGTGAACGAAAAAAAACGCTATGACGCGAAGGGGTTAATGAAAGTGTGAAAACTACATGGCAAATAATTTACATTTCCTTTTTCTTGTATTTTCTTGTATACGTCAGAAGCCGGGACATCCAGGTATATAGCTACATGTGGGGGCAGGAACTCATCGATGCTCACTTTCTTGATCTCATTATAATGATTTACACCTGAGGAAGACAATAAGGAAAGTATCTCACATCTCATTAACATTCATGCATTATGTCCGGCGCATCATGTGAACGTGGACAAGGCCTTGTTTCTGATGAGCGTGAAGCAAAGACTGTATGGTGGCAGTATTTTGTAGACCCAACAATGACACAGGATGAACCTTCAAGACTCATAGTTATATAAGATGCATGGAGTCGGTACTGTAACAATATTGTAGTACAGAGCTATATTTCCGCATGGATTTAGGGACTCCGTGTATTGTAAATAGATACGATAGATGGAGTCCCGTCCATGTGAAATGTTAATAGATGGAATATGCTCATCTAGCCTCAAATAGGCTGATGTGTGGTCCATTGTTTTCATAGGAGGGGGGTGTGATTAATGTTAATATGTTTTCAAGCCCAGTCTACATAGTATTGCTAGGGGTTGTAATGTGCCACCAATGTACTAATAAAAATATATATTATGCTAAATGAACTCTAAAACCATTTTCACATTTCGTTATCATTTCCATATGTCCTCTGTATCTTATTTGTGCAGGTCTACACACAGCACACCCACAGGGCAGCTGTCCTAAGCATCGGTTAAAGGGGTTGTCCACTTTAAACACATTCTAGCAAATAATTGATATTGTGTGTGTACTAAAAAGGTACAAGAATTTCCGGTATACTTTCTGTATAAATTCTTCATGGTTTTTCAAGATCTATGCTTGCTGTCATGCAACAGGAAGCTTCATTGTTTATTTCCGGAAGATAAAGACCAGTCCTTGGTCATGTTACACAGGTGCACAGCTCGTTTTGACACACTTTAAACAAAGCTATGTGATGCCAAGGAGCCGTGCACCTGTGTGACATCACATGACTGAGGACCTGTGTTTACAACAAAAAGACAGCAAGCGGAGATGTGAAAAAACAAAGAATTAATACAGAAAGATTCACTAACAATATTATTTACTAAAATTGTGCTTAAAGTGGACAACCCCCTTAAGCTTAAACTCTCTGCTTCCTGTTTACTTCTCGAATAGCTGACCTGTTCCAGAGCCAAGGCATAGGTGCCCCCCCCCCCCCCCACCCGATGTCAGAATGGTGAAAGGGGCCACTTTAGGGCACTTTTAGGCAATCCTAAGCATATTTATTAGCTGGACTTTACTCACATTCTTTGCGGATGTATTTGCTTTTGTACATGGCATCAAGGAAAACGTGATCACTGAAGGCTGATCGCTCCAAAATCACCCCCTGACCTGAGGAAGAAATAAAACAAAAGATATTAACATTGCATTCTTCTCTCATATAAAGTAACCTTGTTCTTACATCATTTATTGGAACGCTCAAAAGATCTCTCCCCCTAAACTGGAGAACCCCATTATACAAGCAAGCTGTCCCAGAACTCAGCTGCAGGTAGCTACTCTTCACCGCAGTACGACTGAGAACGCACATGGAGGTTCAAAAGTGGCACTCCTTTGCTTCTAATGAAGATAAAATAAAGTATTTTTTTAATTTAAAAAAATATATAAAATGTAATATAAAATATATATGGGATGCAAGAGTAGTAGACACTCCTGCAGCGAGCTTCCATACTTATTACAAAGGAACCTATCTAATCGGTAAGCTGATGTCATGATATAAAACCATCTGATCATGGTGAGCAGATGTCTCACCGCACACGGAAAATACAGGACATGTACTATATTTCACCGTGCTACCGGGCCAGACACTCACTTCTCCTCTCTCCTAAATTAAATAAAATTCTGTAAATTTCTAAACGTAATTCAAGCGCAAAGGGGAGGAGTTACTCCCAATGTATTCACCCAAATACAGGTGCATTCATTATAAATGCATGTGTATTTCGGAATAGGTTTTCCCTTTGGCACTTGAATTTTGTTTCTTAACACAATAACCCACGTTTGTTAACGTGTTTGTGCCAGTTTTCTGTCTGACTTTGCACTGAAAAGAACGTGTAAACTGCTTGCACATGTATTTATAAGGTGCCTGCGGCAGTTTTATGTTGCGGCTGCACTGTGTCCAACAAGACAGAAAAAATGTGCACCTAAAAGGGGTGCGTTAGTGTTTAGTCGTTGTTTGTGCCACAATTTTGCAGCATTTACTAAGGGCACCCCAAAAAAAGGTGCACCCTTCCCGAGCAGGAAGGGTCACCAGATTAATGAAGACTGGCCTCCAGTTTTGATAAATCTGCCACACTTTGCACAGGCAAACTGCATTAATTTAGATTAATGTGGGCCATTATGTGAAAACAGCCTTAGCCATAAGTACTCTCCATACCCCAACTTATCAGCGGATTGTAGGGGACACCACTTCAGTGAACACTAACAAATGTACAGAGCTGTGACTGGTAAACATTGGTGCAGTCTAAAATAAAAAGGGATTCTCTGCTTACCGATTCCCTGAATTAAGTGAATCCATTAACTCCATAGCGCAATAAGACGTAACCTTACGTCTTGCTGCGCATGGGGGAGTATGAAGAGGGCTCACGGGCTGAGCCCTCTTCATACTCACCGGGCATTTGCTTCATAATGAAGCAAATGCCCGTCACTATCACCCGCGATCGGTGGAAGCACCGGTGTTAACCCTCTGATCGCCGCCGGCAAACCCTTTGATCGTTGCCACCGCGCCGCCATCTTGGCTCCGATCATCGCTTCAAGTGACTTCATCGGGGAGCGGCGATCCGTTGTCATGACAGCCTCGGATCACACAAAGATTCGAGGCCATCATGATCTCGGCTATCTATTATAATGTGCGATTTGCACATTATAATAGATGGTGAGCAAAATCCCCATATACTGCCGTACTGTAGTATGGCAGTGTATGGTAGGATCAATCAGACAACCTAGGGTTAAAGTACCCTAGGGAGTCTGAAAAATAGTAAAAAAAATAAATTAAGTAAAAAAAAAAATTATATTAAAAAAACATAAAAATTAAAATCACCCCCCTTTCCCTAGAACTGATATAAATATAAACAGTAAAAATCATAAACACATTAGGTATCACCGCTTCCGGAAATGCCCGATCAAAATATAATAACCGTTTTTTACTGCGTTTAACCCCATAACGGAAAATAGCGGCCAAAGTTGCAAACGGCATTTTTTGCCATTATGAAAAATAGAAAAAATTCTATAAAAAGTGATCAAAAGGTCGTACAGTCCTAAAAATAAAAGCATTGAAAACGTCATCAAAAGTCGCAAAAAAATGACACCACCCACAGATCCGTACACTAAAGTATGAAAGAGTTATAAGCGCAAGAAAATGGCAAAATGAAGAATTTTTTTTCTGTACAGGAGGTTTTAATTTTTGTAAATGTATGAAAACATTTTAAAACCTATACAAATTTGGTATCACCGTGATCGTATTGACCCAATGAATGAAGTAGACTTGTCATTTGGGGCGCACAGTGAAAGCTGTAAAAACCAAGCCCATAAGAAATGGCGCAATGTTTTTTCATCATTTTCACTGCATTTAGAATTTTTTTCCCAGTTCCCAGTATATAGCATGGAATATTGAATATTACCACTATGAAGTGCTATTTGTTATGCAGAAAATAAGCCGTCACACAGCTCTGTACATGGACAAATAAAAAAGTTATAGATTTTTAAAGGTGGGGAGTGAAAAATAAAAACGCAAAAACAACCCCTTAAGGACCCAGGGTTTTTTCGCTCATTTCTCGCTCTCCACCTTCAAAAAATCCATAACTTTTTCATTTTTACGTGTACAGACCTGTGTGAGGGCTTATTTTGTGCGTAACAAATTTTACTTTCCCGTAATGTTATTTATTATTCCATGCCGTGTACTGCGAAGCTGAAAAAATATTCCAAATGTGGAAAAATTGTGGGCTCAGTTTTTACGACTTTGACTGTGCGCTCCACATAACACCTCAGCTTTATTCTTTGGTTCGGTGCGATCGCGGTGATACCAAATTTATATAGGTTTTATTGTGTTTTAATACATTTTCAAAAATTAAACAAATGTGTACAAAAAAGAAAAAAAATGTTGCCATCTTCTGAAGCTAATAACTTTTTCATACTTTGGTGTGATTTTTTGCGAAATGAGCCAACGTTTTCATTGCTACCATTTTGAGGTCTGTGCGACATTTTGATAATTTTTTATGTGATCTAAAATGGTGTAAAAGTCGCATTTCTGACATTTGGCCACCATTTCCCGTCTCGGAGGTCACCGCCGGCATTTTTATATTTTGATAGATCGGGCATTTTGGGACGCGGCGATACCTAATGTGTCTGTGATTTTTACTGTTTATTATGTTTTATATCAGTTGTAGCGAAAGGGGGGTGATTTGAGTTTTTAATATTTTATTAATTTTTTTTATTTTTTAAACTTTCTTTTTCTTTTTTTTCCCCAATATTTCTTAGACCATCTAGGGTACATTAACCCTAGATGGTCAGATCGCTCCTACCATATACTGCAATACTTCTGTATTGCAATATATGGCATTCTTGCAGCTCATTCATTACAATGAGCCACTGGCTCATTGTAACGAATCTGCAGAAGCCATTAAGCCTCGGGTCAAACGAAGACCCGAGACTACCATGGCAACCGATCGCCGCCCCCCGATGACGTTCGGTTTGCCAACCTGGGCGATTTGCTATGGTCCTATCCAGAGATATTTATATCTCTGGACCCAAGGATGCTAGAGCCTAAATAGACATTTCGGAATGATACTACAGAAACACAGGTTCCAGTAATGTATTTGCCCTTGGGCTGAGATGGACCATAACTGTCCCTAATCAACGTACTGGTCTTATGAGTTTTATGGCTCTTTGTCTCCCGTTTGAAAATTGTAGGCAAAATCAGCTGACGCCCCTAGAGACAATGCGGCTACAGAGATCCTTTGAAGGCCAGACACCCACCGTGTTAGGCAACACTAGCTAGCTCCATTAGACTAATTACGCCGAGGTTGGGAGGGAAGTGAGGGATTTGAGTACTATAAGGCCTCCCTCCCCCTGGTCATATATATCAAACACCTATAACAAAAAATCTCCTCTTTAAAAGATATGTCTAGTGTACCTGTGCTCAGCAGATGGTTAAGGGCCTCGGAGTACTGCAGCATACGCATACAGAACAACCAAATCTGAAAGCGGTAGGAGTTCCCGTCTTGACATTTGGGGTCCTCATAGAACTTATCCAGGCTGCAAAGGCCATAGAACTTATACGGTACAACGGACTCATCACCAGTAAGTTTCTGTAAATAATTCTGTCCGGCCTCTGGCATATACTTCATACCTGAGTGAATAAAGACAGTTCACATTAGAAAAAAAAGGAACTATTTTGCTCTGTTCAACGTTAATGGCAAGATGGAAATGCAACTTTTTGTAATGCCAATGTCAGCATTCTGAATCATCAATGCAGTTTACATAAATTCACATTACCTGGCTCCCTGCCAGCAGTGTGTTGCAAGTCCTGGAGGAAGGGGTTGGTGGTGCAGCCTGTGTGTGTCCGTGTCAGTCTTCTCTCCTCCAAAGGCATGCAGCTCCCTCACCACTCCCCATGGTGGGGAGGAGAGGAAAATGAGGCAACACAGGCTGCAGCTCCTGAAGTTATTCAGAATGCCGACAAAGGCATTTTTTAAATCAGTATAACATAGGCTCCTGGAACCTGTCACCAGCTAATAATCACATCACCTGGTGACAGGTTCACTTTAATAGTCAAAATCAATGCGGGGATGTATTATAACAGATGTGCCAGTTTTTTGTCTTCAAAATGTATCATAACTGCTGCAAATTTTAGCAACTTTTATGCCATTATGTTTTTTACATCAACCACCTTATGCCAGATTTATCAAGTGAATCAAGATGTGCTAGACAGATTTATAAGGTGCGACATTTCAAAAATTCACACATTTAGGCACACATCCAATCCGCTCCCTTACTGGAGTAGAAAAATACAATAAATATATGATAAATGTGTTGTGCAAAAGACATATACAAACCTCATAAGACACTAACTTCTTAACTTAAGATTCTGCCTAATGATACTTCTGCCATAATAAGTAGCTCAATAGTTAAAAAGAAATAAACCATTACAATCAAGCATGATAAACCAGATTACCAAAGGCACAGTGACTGGCAATCTTCCTATATTTGTTATCATTGGGCTCCATCCTAAAAGCAATTTTTAAAATTATACCAATGAGCCTGACAGATTCCTGGGGGCGTTATCAGAGACCCTCTCCGCAACAGCTTCACTGGCTGTTACAGTGTGCAGGCGCACTTCTTCCCCTCTCTCACTGCTCTGAAACTTCCTCGGCTGCGAGATTCCAATAGGCAGAGGGGGAAGGTAAGACAGTGCAACAGCCTGTGAATAGGGATCTATGACTAAGTGCCTCTGGATTATCATGCTTGAATTTGATGGTAGATTTCCTCTAAAATCAAGAAAAACAAAAGAGTTGCAGTGTAAGTGCCAAAACACTCAACCATACTCTGTCTGTGAATCCCAGAGTGTGCGGTCATCGGATTTAATGGCTTGAACACTTTGCTGGGGTTACGAGCGCTAGCATCATACCGTACATGATCATGCCGAGTAAAAGGTGACCCGAGTATAAGATGGGATACCTAATTTTACAAAAACTGGGAAAACATATTGACTGGAGTATAAGCCTAGAGTGGGAAACACAGCCGCTACTCTCTAATAAAAATGTACGCAGCAGAGTGCCCCCCGTAGTGTAATGGCTACAGCAAAGTGCACCAAAAAAAGGTAGTATTCACCCTACAGCATCCTCCATCTGCCGGATTCTTAGCCAGCTGACGTTATAGTTCTGTGCCGGCATATGGCATAGATGTGCATCTGCCGGCACAGAACTATGACGTCAGCAGGTGGTGACACTGCCGTGTCTTAGTTTCTCTGCAGGCAGATCATATAAGACATATATACTCAAATATATATACAGGAGTTATATATGTTGCAAGGAGATGCTAAATAACCTCTGGACAACAACGCCCAATCATGAAAAAGGAGGGACTCCTTGCATCATGTATAACTAGGATGCCTGGAGTCCGGTGTTCGGTTTTTTAAACCAAGCACAGTCGTGCATTTAATTTTGAACCCAACTTTAATCCAGGGCTCTCTCACCCAGTTTCTCAGCCAGGGCCTGAGCTAGTTTCCCTTTGCCAGATGCCAAGTTTCCATCAACCGTGACAATCTTGCTGTTAGGTCCAAACTTTTTGGTGGTTCTCTCCCCCAGCATGTACGCCAGGTAGCCATATTTCAGACCGTGCCTTGAGCTGCCATGGAGCTGAGCCTTTGATCATACAAACAAATAAGAAAAAAAGAACTTGTTAGTCAAAGGTGGATTTCCATCAGTAGGGGATAACATCATTTATTCCTGCACCCAAGAACTGTGCATATGAGACCACCTCTCCATTGAATGGACTGAGGGAAATAAAATACAGCACTCCCATCAAACACAACAAAAGTGAACAAAACTGGTGCCCATGCTTGCTTCTATTATCAGTATGATGATGCAATGATGGTATTTCCAATAGATGTGTTATCTAGTATTGTAATCCTGTCTGTGATGCAACAAGAAGACCCCTACATAATTAAGCTCAAACCACAGGAGGACAACACCCATGACCCATCCGTATTTTTCACGTTCCCATGTAGTTCTATGGGAAGGCATCTGTCATACATACAGGCAGGGATAGGACATACTGATGTCACACTGACAGTTTATTATCAATGGATGCGTTTTCAATAGATCCATGCGGAGGCTGCAGAAAACTACAACCTGCACAGGGATCTGTTGAAAACACATATGCATGGGTCCATTGATAGTACAGTGCCAGCGTGACATCGGTTTAAAAACTGAGAGCACTGTGTAGATCCTACTATGGCACTGACCTTTATATGTGTATACTACAGCACTGAGCACACTGATTGCTATATATGTGTATACTACATCTCTGAGCACACTGATTGCTATATATATGTGTATACTACAGCTCTGAGCACACTCACTGCTATATATGTGTATACTACAGCTCTGAGCACACTGATCACTATATATGTGTATACTACAGCTCTGAGCACACTGATCACTATATATGTGTATACTACAGCTCTGAGCACACTGATTGGTATATATATGTGTATACTACAGTTCTGAGCACACGCACTGCTATATATGTGTATACTACAGCTCTGAGCACACTGATTGCTATATATGTGTATACTACAGCTCTGAGCACACTGATTGCTATATATGTGTATACTACAGCTCTGAGCACACTGATCGCTATATATGTGTATACTACAGTTCTGAGCACACTGTTCGCTATATATGTGTATACTACAGCTCTGAGCACACTCACTGCTATATATGTGTATACTACAGTTCTGAGCACACTGATTGCTATATATGTGTATACTACAGCTCTGAGCACACTGATTGGTATATATATGTGTATACTACAGTTCTGAGCACACGCACTGCTATATATGTGTATACTACAGCTCTGAGCACACTGATTGCTATATATGTGTATACTACAGCTCTGAGCACACTGATTGCTATATATGTGTATACTATAGCTCTGAGCACACTGATTGGTATATATATGTGTATACTACAGTTCTGAGCACACGCACTGCTATATATGTGTATACTACAGCTCTGAGCACACTGATCGCTATATATGTGTATACTACAGCTCTGAGCACACTGATTGCTATATATGTGTATACTACAGTTCTGAGCACACTGTTCGCTATATATGTGTATACTACAGCTCTGAGCACACTCACTGCTATATATGTGTATACTACAGTTCTGAGCACACTGATTGCTATATATGTGTATACTACAGCACTGTATACAGTGACAGCTCTGTGTGTATATACTACAGCACTGTATACAGTGACAGCTCTGTGTGTATATACTACAGCACTGTATACAGTGACACCTCTGTGTGTATATACTACAGCACTGTATACAGTGACACCTCTGTGTGTATATACTACAGCACTGTATACAGTGACACCTCTGTGTGTATATACTACAGCACTGTATACAGTGACACCTCTGTGTGTATATACTACAGCACTGTATACAGTGACACCTCTGTGTATACACTACAGCACTGTATACAGTGACACCTCTATGTGTATATACTACAGCACTGTATACAGTGACACCTCTGTGTGTATATACTACAGCACTGTATACAGTGACACCTCTGTGTGTATATACTACAGCACTGTATACAGTGACACCTCTGTGTGTATATACTACAGCACTGTATACAGTGACACCTCTGTGTGTATATACTACAGCACTGTATACAGTGACACCTCTGTGTGTATATACTACAGCACTGTATACAGTGACACCTCTGTGTGTATATACTACAGCACTGTATACAGTGACACCTCTGTGTGTATATACTACAGCACTGTATACAGTGACACCTCTGTGTGTATATACTACAGCACTGTATACAGTGACACCTCTGTGTGTATATACTACAGCACTGTATACAGTGACACCTCTGTGTGTATATACTACAGCACTGTATACAGTGACACCTCTGTGTGTATATACTACAGCACTGTATACAGTGACACCTCTATGTGTATATACTACAGCACTGTATACAGTGACACCTCTATGTGTATATACTACAGCACTGTATACAGTGACACCTCTATGTGTATATACTACAGCACTGTATACAGTGACACCTCTATGTGTATATACTACAGCACTGTATACAGTGACACCTCTATGTGTATATACTACAGCACTGTATACAGTGACACCTCTATGTGTATATACTACAGCACTGTATACAGTGACACCTCTATGTGTATATACTACAGCACTGTATACAGTGACACCTCTATGTGTATATACTACAGCACTGTATACAGTGACACCTCTATGTGTATATACTACAGCACTGTATACAGTGACACCTCTATGTGTATATACTACAGCACTGTATACAGTGACACCTCTATGTGTATATACTACAGCACTGTATACAGTGACACCTCTATGTGTATATACTACAGCACTGTATACAGTGACACCTCTATGTGTATATACTACAGCACTGTATACAGTGACACCTCTATGTGTATATACTACAGCACTGTATACAGTGACACCTCTATGTGTATATACTACAGCACTGTATACAGTGACACCTCTATGTGTATATACTACAGCACTGTATACAGTGACACCTCTATGTGTATATACTACAGCACTGTATACAGTGACACCTCTATGTGTATATACTACAGCACTGTATACAGTGACACCTCTATGTGTATATACTACAGCACTGTATACAGTGACACCTCTATGTGTATATACTACAGCACTGTATACAGTGACACCTCTATGTGTATATACTACAGCACTGTATACAGTGACACCTCTATGTGTATATACTACAGCACTGTATACAGTGACACCTCTATGTGTATATACTACAGCACTGTATACAGTGACACCTCTATGTGTATATACTACAGCACTGTATACAGTGACACCTCTATGTGTATATACTACAGCACTGTATACAGTGACACCTCTATGTGTATATACTACAGCACTGTATACAGTGACACCTCTATGTGTATATACTACAGCACTGTATACAGTGACACCTCTATGTGTATATACTACAGCACTGTATACAGTGACACCTCTATGTGTATATACTACAGCACTGTATACAGTGACACCTCTATGTGTATATACTACAGCACTGTATACAGTGACACCTCTATGTGTATATACTACAGCACTGTATACAGTGACACCTCTATGTGTATATACTACAGCACTGTATACAGTGACACCTCTATGTGTATATACTACAGCACTGTATACAGTGACACCTCTATGTGTATATACTACAGCACTGTATACAGTGACACCTCTATGTGTATACACTACAGCACTGTATACAGTGACACCTCTATGTGTATACACTACAGCACTGTATACAGTGACACCTCTATGTGTATACACTACAGCACTGTATACAGTGACACCTCTATGTGTATACACTACAGCACTGTATACAGTGACACCTCTATGTGTATACACTACAGCACTGTATACAGTGACACCTCTATGTGTATGCTACTCAGGGCATAGCAGCTCTGGCTTCCAATGACATCTGTCGGGGACGAAGCCTGTACTCGGAACATGCCAACATTAGCGCCAGTCCCCACTATGGAGTCCTACAGTGTAGGCCGCTCCTCACCACACAGAGGACGCCGGTTCTCCCGGTCACGGTCAGGCCACGGAGCAGCCTTCTCCCGATCATGTCTCTGCCCTTCCCGGGACAACCTGCGCCGGGGTCCTTACAAGAG
Source organism: Engystomops pustulosus (assembly GCF_040894005.1). Lineage (NCBI taxonomy): Eukaryota > Metazoa > Chordata > Amphibia > Anura > Leptodactylidae > Engystomops > Engystomops pustulosus. The sequence continues at coordinate 82,231,895 of NC_092418.1, forward strand.
CCGGCGCGCGAAGATGACGTCACGGGCCGGCCCCGGCGCCTGTTGCAAGTTCTGTCTGCTCTCGAGGGATGCTGGGAAGTGTAGTTTTTTGTTTGTTTTTAGCTAGGTGACGTTACCCTAGGTAATCTCATTATTATTATGTTATGCTCGCTCCCACACATTTGAATACTGCTGAGGTTGTGGCGAATTGTTGCTAAAGACCTTTTGCCATAGGTTATCGTGTTGCCGCCCGGCTAGTTTGTTTCTTAGAGGGCTTGTCCAATACGTTCACTGTTGATCTGTTTTTGTGGTATAGGCTGCATTACAAAAAGCATAAATTTTGTATAAAAAAATCTCAATTTAATTGCAGCATGAATTATACGTTACATATATTTTATGGGGGAGGAGACTTTCAATAAATAAATTAAACTGATTTTTATTTTTATAATGATAGGAAAATATGATGATGTATCAGGACATTCTCTATACACAACCTGCCACTAAAGTTACCTACACACAAACTGTTCTCGGGCCGCAAACAACAGATCCGTGATCCGTTTTTGTGCTCTGTGTGTCATCAGTATGTAATCAGTATCCGTGCCGTATGTCTGCAACAGGGGTCCATGTGTCGTCCATTTTTTTGGGATCTGCCCAAACCTAAAAGGATGGCAAATTATTTCACTAGCTTGTCCCAAACTTTTGAAGGGTGACAAGTTTTATAGACAACTAGCTGTAGCTCCCGGCGTTGCCCTGGATAGTAAATAACTGTTCTTAGCTATAACAAAATAGAATAGGTAAACAAAAAATCTTTTACATGTATCGATAGACTGTCTCAGACTGTCTCTTTCAGTGACTGCCTGTCTCTGGCTGCCAGTCTCTTTCAGTGACTGCCTGTCTGTGAACGGCAGTCTCTTTGAGTGACTGCCTGTCTGTGGCTGGCAGTCTCTTTCAGTGTTTGCCTGTCTATGGCCGGCAGTCTCTTTTAGTGACTTCCTGTCTGTGGCCGGCAGTCTCTTTTAGTGACTTCCTGTCTGTGGCCGGCAGTCTCTTTCAGTGACTGCCTGTTTGTGGCTGACAGTCTCTTTCAGTGACTGCCCGTCTGTGGCCGGCAGTCTCTGAGCTCAAATTTCATTTTCCCACAGCTGTTTATAAAATTACAGCTGATCTCTGTTTGGTTTCCACGGGCAACTGGAACAGTTTTACCTCAGACACATCTGATAAATCTACCTCTATCTCTGTGTCCCTATCCATCTTACCTCACACATAAGTTGCCTTCTACTCATTGCCTGTAGTAGCCGATCAAAGCTTCAAGCTCATATTAATGACCTGCGGCAGAACAGCAACCAATCACGGCTCAGCTTCTAATTGCCACAGCAGCAGCAGACAATGGCTCCTGTATATGGTGGGTAATAAGTGGTATTTGGAAACCGTGGGGTAAGAATTTTGACTCACAGGCAACAACTGTGCAAAATTTGGTAATTGTAAACATGAAAACCAACATATAGGTCACCTTAAATACTATTTCGGATAGGAGTTAGGCCTAATTCAGAATGCCCGAGATGTGGAACTGAAGAAGCAGATATACTTCACATGATGTGGGGATGCAGGGAACTGGAGTCTTTTTGGAAATCTATATTAGAATTGACGCGTAAAGTTTTCTCTGTAACTATTGAAGAAAGCCCACTAGCGTGTCTATTGGGAGTCCTGAAGATAGACAACCTGACAGAACCTAATAATATTGCAATACAAAGATCCTTATATCAAGCTAGAAAAGTCATAGCTGCCCATTGGATTAGGCCTAGGCCACCGGACAAGAAAGAGTTTATAGACCGTTTGAATGCAGTAATACTATTGGAATATAGCACGTATGTGAAGAGGAATGGGGTCTCTAAATTCTAAAAGATTTGGGGCAAGTGGCTAGATACACCTGGTTTACCATCAAGCTCCCTAATAAGGTTAAGAACTAGCTTAGAATATCAACTATCATTGATAAAATAAGTAAAGATAGGTTTAGGTCTTCTTTAACATGTGCAGAATTATATGAGACCTGAAGGGTCTTGAAGAGCTGGCTCGCAAGGGTGGGTGGGGGGAGTTGGGAAGGGAGGGAGGGAGTATGCTACTAATAATAAGCATATATGATAAAACACACATCCTGTAAAAGAAAATGGATACAAATGTAATTATCTTGTAACGCTTTAATGAGTATAATTTGAGTTTGTATTATTGTACAAAGCCAGAGCTTATTGTAAAGATATGTACGTACTCCCCTCCAAGTTGTACTTTTTGGGTGTGTTGTTATTTAAAAAATGTTCAATAAAAATATCTGATTCAAAAAAAAAAACATGAAAACCAGATTGTAGGGAATTGACGAGTTAGCTGAGAGATAGCGGGTTATTTGAGAATAGACCAGGTGATTCAGGATGTTGGAGATGACAGAGATTAGAGACTGGTCAGTAGTAAGTAGCACTGGATTAGTCCAGTGAAGGTTTCTTTAGTAATTGGGTAACAACTGCATTCTTAAAAGAAAAAGGATAGACATCAGAAGAAAGAGGTTGAAGATTTTAGTGAGGTGAGATGTGACTGCTGGGGAGATACACTGTACGAGATGTGAGGGGATGGGGTCACTGATGCAGGTAGTGGGTCGAGCAGAGGAAAGGAGCCTGGACAGTTCTTCCTCTGTGACTGGCTCAAAGGAAGAGAGTGAACAAGATAGGGTACCGGAGGGATAGGAATTAGTGGAGTGAGTGGATTGAAAAATTATTTCCTGGTGAATACAATCAATTTCATCTTTAAATTAGGTTGGCGAGATCTTTAGCCCCACGTCCTGTGACAGGTGGTTGCAGCTTTGGTGTTAGTAAGGGTGAAGACACACGTGGTGGTTTTTGTCCGTTTTTTATTGCGCAATTTCGGAAAAACTGACAAAAACGCACGCGTTTTCAAAAAACGAATGCGTTTTTAACTATGTGAAAACGCACTAACTAAAAACGGCCCAAAAACGGCCTAAAAACGCCACGTGTGTCTTCACCCTAAGGAATGAAGAGTATCAAAGAGCCTTCTGGGATAGTTGGAGAGAGAGGATATTAGATTAGTGAAATAGACCTGTTTAGCAAGGTGAAGGGAATAGTTATTGGTTCTGAGCATAAATTTGAATTGTAGTTGAACTGAAGGCTGCAGAAGTGCACTATTTTCTCCACAGACGTTTGGCAATCCTGAAGCACTGCCGAAGGAAACAGGGTTTTGTCCGTGTGCCAGGATTGCCTGCGTCTCTGTTGAAAATTTTGGATATAGAGTGGTGCCATTTCATCTAGCGCACTTCTGACAGTAGGATTATAGTGGTTAGAAGCCACGTTTGGAGAGGTGAAGGAGGAGATGGTGACAGCAAAGACTGCAAGGTTTCTGTGAGTTGGTGAGTATCAATGGCACTTGGGTTCTGGTATGAAAGATGGGTCGATGGATTCTGAGGAGGTGAAAAATTATTAAAAGTAAAAGAAAGAATGTTGAGAATGTATGCCTACCCTTCCTCCCTGCCTATTCTCAGGTCTGGAGTAGTGAGAAAAATGTAATCTGTCATAAGACAAAGAAGCAAGGGAGTCAACCTGCTGGATCCATGTTTCTGTGATTAAAGGGGTTGTCCGAGTTCTGAAAAAAAAACTAAGGGTGGCCGGGAGAGGGCTGCTTAAAAAAATAAAGTCCTACTTACCTTCCGGTGCCCTCTGGTATCCAGCGCTGCTGTCACTCTGGTCCAAACGCCACGTAAACAAACATGGCCGCCGGAGCAGTGCTGGATTCAGCTTCCGACTGGCCGCGGCCGGGCACGCCTACCTGTCCCTATTCACAGCATTGTGAATGCGGGCCAGAAGGTTGTCGGGTCGGGCCGGAAGCTGAGTCCAGCACTGGATACCGGAGGGCACCGGAAGGTAAGTAGGACTTTATTTTTTTAAGGCCACCCTTAGTTTTGATGCACAATGTCAATGTCAATCACAGAAACGTTCATAGGCAGGGAGAGCTTGACTTCCATGTTAAACTCTCCGCCTGCTTGACTTTATACAACCAATTTGATTTTTCTGGGGGATGGAGCCAGGCTGGGCCATAAAAGAAAAATGATCTGGAAGGTGTAAAGCTGCTAAACAACATACTGGTAATCATTTATTATACCAACTTCTGATGACAGGTTCCCTTTAAATAGTTGGATCTGGGTAGCGCTGTATGTCAGGGGCATTTATGCTTGGGTATTTTTTTTACTATTATTGGAAAAGGTAAGGTGTTGGAGTGCTTTGCTCCATATCAATGACTGGATTTATTTCAGGCCAAAATGTATAGGCCAGATGATATGGTTACAGACCATGATTATTCCACATTCATCATGAAAACAAATTTTTAGCAATTTAAAATTATTGTAGATCAATAACACCAAAATCAAAATTGCATCGCGAGATTCAGTCAGGAGCTAGAAGGCTAGAAGCTAGAAGTCTATCATATGGAATAACAAACTCACTCAGATGTACATTAAGTATTAATATTAAACATCACTTTAATTGTGTGGTCAGTAAAAAGCATACAGTGCAAGCTAACCTTACATGAAGACCAATTAAATAGATAAAAATATGAAGTTAATGTCATGGGTGTCCCTGCTACCCACATCTCGGGTTGCGAGTACACCCGTTGCGAGTACACCGGTGCTACGCTCTGGTCCCTGCTCCTCCTCAGGTTGCTTGGTCAGTTCTTGGTACGTTTTTATATACACACTATAAACGCATGTGTTTTTGCATGTTTACCATGCGTTTGGCTGCTTTGAATCTGTTTTTCTACATTTGTGGAAGTTTAACCCTTTCACTGACATACATTTCTGGAAATTCTGTCGGGTTATTGGCCAGAGTAATTTTTACAATTTTGACATGTACAAATAAAACTGAAATTACAGCAAAAAAGATTTATACTAAATGCCAACAAACCATATATTTTCTTAAAGCAGACATTTGCCCCATTTTTAAAATGAATAATAATATAATAATAATAGTAATCTGTATTTATATAGCACCATCAAATTCCGTAGTGCTTTACAAATCATATGGGAAACATACAAATATAATATTACATTACAGAGTACAAACAGTCATATGGAACAAAAGGAGTGAGGGCCCTGCTCACAAGAGCTTACAGCTTACAGTCTATGAGGATGAAGGGGGTGACACAAGAGCTTACAGTCTATGAGGATGAAGGGGGTGACACAAGAGGTGAAAGAGCTTGTATAATGGTCCAGCCATTATTTGTATTTTTCAACACCAATAGTCACTCGACTTGCGACCAAAAATACCCTTTATCCACCAGGGCTAATTGTTAAAAAATAACTTTTATTGTGTTTGTTTATAAGACCAACTTACAAAGGAACATATTTAAAATAGACAGACAGTATTAGGGAGGGTCAGTGGAATAGGATTCTATTAGGAGGCTCTATAAACATACAATATAATGTCTTCCTATAGGGGATTGATCATTTCTCCCTAAACGGTTTGTAGGTTGCTGTAAAGAGCGTATTGTTTATAGAGACCCTCTAATCTGTTCCTATAAAATGATTTGCCTAACTATTTCAGGCTCTTCTATAAACTCTAGTTATCCCTCACTAGATTTTGAAATAATTCATGACACTTTTCTATAAACTGGCTGCTGCGAGTTAAAATTTAAAAATGCTGCTCAACCAAGGCGACCCGACATGTTTCACCGAAACTGGCGTCATCAGTGGTTTGGGGTTGACTGCACTAGCGCTCACCTTCCCTCCCGTGCGCTGACGTATGCCCGCCATGCTATGGCACGGTGGGTACAGGTTTATGTGAATGTAACCTAAGATGTGAGGAATTCATACATACCCCCATATATTCACCAAAATATGCAGCAAAGAGAACGTTAAATCCACAGGGGACGCCAAACATTTTTTGCAGAAAATTTCACCTAGTTTAACACAGATCTATTATTGTATGTACCTTTATACACCAGTAACTCATTTAAAAAAAAAGTCCTAGCAGAGTTCATTGAATTTGGTGACCAGCATGGATTGGTAAAAACGGCTGCAATAAAGGGGACAATTCTGGAAAATCACCTATTGAAGGATAGCATTTTGTTTTTTGTTTTCCCAGTTTCTTGGCAGCACAACCTGTATGTTTTCCAGCACAGTAAACTTTCATCAGCTTTCATCATCAGATGGAGGGATAGGTCTGCAGAGAATTTGCCTTTGCCCTTTCTCCTATTGCCTCCCATCACTGCAGAGAATTCTGAAAATGTCAATGTGGGAGTCTACTGAGGAAGACAACGTTTATGAAGAACGGGGGCTAAAAGACCCTGAGATTTCAGCCAGAGTCAGCAGAGCTGTTGGAGATAGCCATTAATACAGTATTAGCATTGGCCAGGGGCAGTGCAACCAGAGAGATCTCCATCAAGAGCAGAGGCCAGAAGGCTATCAGCCATCATGTTGGGCTCCGGCCACCGTCTCAAGAGAGAGCTCTGTTAAGCTTTATAACACATAAACACTTCATGGAAGCAGAGTTTTGATCATGGCTTGGAGATAAGGTATCTAAATTAATACAGGTACTGAGCATGTGTGTACGTTCTCAGCACTGTCCTTAAACATTGATCCCTTTTTTTGGCAAGGAACATGACCAAGTAAAGTAAAACTTTCTGTGGTGCAATATTTAGCATTATGTGTGCGCAGGAAGGCTGGTGAGGTATGTGTACTAAAGTTGAATACTACTCCATGAATTGTTCCGCCTGTAAATAAGTCTCCATACTCACCTGCTGGTCTCTTAAATGACAACTACTATGGAAACCAGTCATTACAATACAACGCCACTCTCCTCTGTGATTCTATTCTTTGAAGATCTTTGTTACATTCTTTATAATGAGAATTTGATTTATTTTGCTTTTTTATATTTAATATTAATAATAAAATATAAGGCATTTGTGACTTGTATCTTTTGTTCTAGAGAAATGGAAAATATGTGTTGGTGGCAGTTACAATCCATGGAGTTTTGTAACCTGAAGATAGAGTCCTGGGACTGAGGCATCACATCAACTTCTTCAATAATTCATAAAAGGTGTCAGTTGCTGTCAAAGTTATCTCTTATATGTAATAGACAGCCTATTAGACTGAATGTGACTTGTATCCAAAATAACTTTTTCCTTTGTTTGCGGCTCTGTGACGGTCCTGAAATACCACACATAGTCAAAGTGAAACATCATAAAGACAATGGGGAGAATTTAATAATTTAATTCCTGACCCAATTCTGCTGTAAATACGAACAATACGGACCTTATGGCAAGAATAATAATTTTATATCTTTTGTTGCATGTGTGTCAAATAAATTACAGCTGTGCACCACATTAATCTATTACAGCGAGGAAGCTGACAGCTAGCCAGAAACAAACAGAACTGTAATCAGCATACAATCCTTTGCAAGCTGTATGTCCGGTCCATATGTTATCTGATTTAGTGGATCTTCAAAATAAAAATGGAAGGCTAGCAGATAATGTCAGTAGCTTATCCCAACCTCTTGAAGGGTCACAGGATTCAGTTATCTATAAACTGATCCACGGATACTGATGGTGCATGGATGAGACCTGCGTAGAATTTTTCATTCTCCCATAGATTTCTGTGAAAAGGCCCGAGTTGCAAACATGGCACCAATACATGGCACCAGATGGATTAAACAAGGTCATGTGCAGGGGTCCATGGAAATTAGTGTGTCATTGTGGCATCCATTAAAATAAGATAACATTATCATTAGAAGAGACAGTTCTTCCAAAACAAGCTTCTAATTGGATGAGATGGTTTAGACGCACAAACTTTCTTTGGGTATCTTTCTCCATTGCATAGCTGACAGCTTTTCTCTTCTTAATTGGGCATCATAGACACCACCAAATGAAAGCATCTGCCTTGTGACAGATAGGCTTCTGATGTCATTTGAGACACCTATTGAGCATCAGGGCCGTTTATGTGAACTGAGAAATGAATACCATTGATAGCAAATAGACTGCCAGAATTGCAGTGAAGGGTGCAAACATTGCAGTATTGAGTGACACCACAATTGACAGTGTTTCTGAAGCGTATAGCTCCTCTGGGTGAATTTCACAAGCTCTCAGTGTCCCGTTCTTGTCTTACACACATATCAGCACCTCTCTGGGGGAACAATAGCTGTGACCGCCTGACCTGCTTTGCCCAAGCTCAGTCCCCTAGATAGACACAGAGACACTGAGAACCACTTCAGATGAAGGTAAGTACTCATTTCTTGCAAAACCCAATATATAAAGAACCATTTGTAGTTAAAGAAAACACCAGCAATTTCTTGATTTAACCGTTTGGAAATAGAGTTGAATTTTTATTTATTTATTGAGGCTTCAATTGTTTTGTAGAACACAACAAATGGGGTTTGTGTCATCAAATATCTTACCTTTATTGGTTATTTACGAAAATAAGACAATGATACAAATTCTGTATATTGCTCTTGTTGCAGAGACACAATGTACCTCATTTTCCAGATGTTGCGGTCATCCCCAGTGCTATGGCTTCAGCTTCTGATAGTATTACCAACATCTCTTATCTTCACTCGCTCCCTGTGTCCATCTCTGTGCATCTGTGACTCCAGGTCACTATTTGTGAATTGCTCAGGAACAAATCTGTCATCCATTGGAATCCTTCCTCCTCTAGCAACAGAGTTTCTGGACCTTTCCAGCTGTTCCCTACATATTTTACCTCCTTTTCTTAATCTATGGAGGCTCCGAACTATACTTCTGGCTCAGAATGCTATTTTACAAGTGGGAGATGGAGCCTGGAAAGGTTTACAGAGTCTACAAATCCTGGACCTGAATGGAAATAAAATCGGAAATCTAAGTGTGAGCTTCTCACTGGGTCTTGATTCACTTACTCATCTATTTCTTGCGCAAAATCTTTTGCATTGTATTTCCAAATATAGTTTTCAGCACTTGCATAATCTGGAGCTATTGGATCTTCAAGGAAATTTGATCTTTAGCCTAGAATCTGGAGCTTTTAGGTTTCTAACTAAACTCCGACATCTTCAGCTCCAAAACAACCAGCTGCAAAGCTTAAAAAATGATGACTTTTCAGTTCTGCAAAGACTTGAATTCCTGGATTTGTCAGGAAATCATATCAATAACCTACCTTCCGGAGTGTTCTCACCTCTTCACTCTCTCACATTCTTAAACCTACAAAATAACAAGTTAAGCCATCTACGCTTCCAAACTCTGAGTAGCTTGCCATCACCTGGCACTCTACTCTTGATGTCATCAAATCCTTGGGAATGTGACTGTGATTTGCAGCGCATGTTTGGCAAGTTGAAAAGTTTGCAGAGAATTAATCTACAAGATGGAGAAGATTTGAGTTGTGCGGATCCGCCAGCACTGAAGGGGAGAGCCCTCACCACGCTGGACACTCAACTCTGTATAGCCGAGACTGTAACTGTGCTAATGATCACATTAACGGTAATGGTGACTGTGGTTGGTGCCATAGTAACTGCAGAAAGAAGTCGTAAAAAGAGCCCTAGAACTCACGGGACTGAAGTGTGTGGACAAGAATAATTAGGGGGGTTTGCCAGAACTAGATATTTATCACCGTATCTACCGCATAGATAATATGTGGTAATTACCCAGCAATTGAACCTCCAATGGTCCTAAGACCTCATTGCGGTAAGACCTCATAGAGTGAGGAGGAGCACATGATTATAGCACACTTTGTAATATACTTTATTAAAGAAATATGTTCCTGTGTCCTTCTCTTTCCTCTGCCTTTCTTCCTTATGTAAGGAGTTTATGTAAATCAGCTTTCTGCCCTGTATATACTGACAGCTAGAGATAAAGGAGCCTAATAATAGGGCACATTTACTTACCCGGTCCCGCAGAGTTCACAAAAGTGCATTGTCCAACGATCATGCACTCTGCCGCTATTCACTAAGATTGTGCGCCCGATACTCTGCATGTGTCGCTTCCCCACTCAAGTCCAACAGAGTTCACCTTCAGAGTTCAGTCTGAATCAGTTGCCTCCCAAATTCTGTTGCATGAAAGCCAGCACAGCTGCGCCAAAATCCGATCATGTGCGACACAAATCCCGAAAAACCGTGAACAGTTCGACGAAAGTGGGATCGCGATCCTTAGTAAATAAGCCCCAATGTGTCTAATAACTAAACTCTTTGCAGACAGACCCTGCATAATCTAATCTCCTAATAGAGCTGAATCATAAACTGAAATATTCTCTAGGTAAGTAAAGAGTTAATTACTAGCATCCTTATCTGTCTGAAGTGGACTGAGCTCAGAAGGCATTCAGATAGGCTGCTCACTGCTGAATAAAGAGGCGCTCCTATCCTGTCCACTGCTATTTTACGATCCCAAACAACCACTTTAAGAAGTTGTGGATAACTAAAAAATCATTATGGACTCCCTGGACCTGCATTAAACACAAAGACAGAGTCTTGCAGATGAATGGAGCAACTTTATAACACTGCCACTGACTACTGAGTTTCTCATCCAATATCTCCCACAATCTGATTACTTTAAAGCAAATGATAGAGCAGGAGTAGCTGAGTAGATTTTGCAGTGTCTTAGAAGCAGGCAGCGTTTAATCGAACAGGATAAGTTGAATAGATTGTACATAGTGTTTTAGCTGTGGGAAGCATGTTGTAGAGCTTAAGGAGCGCAGCAGCCTGTACATAGTGTCCTATCTTCTGTCAGCATCTCATAGAGCAGGAGGAGCTCTACAGATTGTACATAGTGTCCTATATGCAGGCAGCATGTTATAGAGCAGATGGAGCTCAGCAGATTGTACATTGACTCCTATCTGCAGGCAGCATGTTATGGAGCAAGAGGGGCAGGGCCGGCGCCAGCACCCGGCAAACCCGGGCAAGTGCCGGGGCCCACAGCTGCCGGGTGCTGGCACCGTAAAGCGGCGCTCCGTTTGCCACAAGACGCTGCCGTGCAGCGAATCCCCCGTCCCAATCAGCAGTGCCGTGCCGGGTTCTAGCGCCGTAAAGTGATGCTCCGTGTACTGCAGGATGCTGCGCGTGAAGCACTGTGCAGCCGCCGGCAGGAGGAGGAAGACGGTGAAGGGGAAGCTCCGGACCTGACCAGAAGACTGAGGTGAGTATTATTCTTTTATTTTTAATGGTCACATTCACTAGTGCATGGGGGGTGAGGAGGCCGCTGTATATAATGAATGGGGTGGGAGGTTGAGGGGGCTGCATATACGGAATAGGGGGATGAGGAGGGGGCTGTATATAATGAATGGGGGATGAGGAGGGGGCTGTATATAATGAATGGGGGGATGAGGAGGGGGCTGTATATAATGAATGGGGGGGGATGAGGAGAGGGCTGTACATAATGAATGGGGGGGATGAGGAGGAGGCTGTATATAATTAATGGGGGGGATGAGGAGGGGGCTGTATATAATGAATGGGGGGGGGTGAGGAGGGGGCTGTATATAATGAATGGGGGGGGATGAGGAGAGGGCTATATATAATGAATGGGGGGATGAGGAGAGGGCTGTATATAATGAATGGGGGGGATGAGGAGGGGGTGTATATAATGAATGGGGGGATGAGGAGGGGGCTGTATATAATGAATGGGGGGATGAGGAGAGGGCTGTATATAATGAATGGGGGGAATGAGGAGAGGGCTGTATATAATGAATGGTCGGGGATGAGGAGGGGGCTGTATATAATGAATGGGGGATGAGGAGGGGCTGTATATAATGAATGGGGGATGAAGAGGGAGCTGTATATAATGAATGGTCGGGATGAGGAGAGGGCTGTATATAATGAATGGTCAGGGATGAGGAGGGGGCTGTATATAATGAATGGGGGATGAAGAGGGAGCTGTATATAATGAATGGGGGAGTGCGTGCAGGGGGCTGCATATAATGGGTGGTGAGGGGGGTGCATATAATCCATGGGGGTGTGGGGCTACATATAATTAAACTATGTGTGGTGAGTGTGGCCTGGGCTGTATATAATTAATTTATGGGGGTGAGGAGGCTGTATTTAATGAATCCATGCCGCTACACCAGTTTACTGCAAAGGGGCCCACTGGGGCTCTGTCGCCCAAGGGCCCACTGAAACCTGGAGCCGGCCCTGAAGAGGGGCTCAGCAGTTTGTACATAGTGTACTATCTGCAGGCAGCATGTTATAGGGCAGGAGGAGCTCAGCAGATTGTATATAGTTTCCTATCTGCAGGCAGAATGTTATAGAGCAGGATGAGCCCAGCAGATTGTATATATTGGGGCAGATTTACTTACCCGGTCCATTCGCGATCTAGCGGCGCGTTCTCTGCCCTGGATTCGGGTCCGGACGGGATTTATTAAGGTAGTTCCTCCGCCGTCCACCAGGTGGCGCAGCTGCGCTGAAAAGCATCGGAACGCGCTGGAGTGAAGGTAAGTGCAAGCTCCGCGACACATTTTTTGTATTAAATGCGGCTGTTTTTCCGAATCCGTCGGGTTTTTGTTCGGCCACGCCCCCCGATTTTCGTCACGTGCATGCCAGCGCCGATGCGCCACAATCCGATCGCGTGCGCCAAAATCCCGGGGCAATTCAGGGGAAATCGGCGCAAATCGGAAATATTCGGGTAACACGTCGGAAAAACGTGAATCGGGCCCTTAGTAAATGACCCCCATTGTCCTATCTGGAGGCAGCATGTTATAGAGCAGGATGAGCCCAGCAGATTGTATATAGTGTCCTATCTGCAAGCAGCATGTAATAGAGCAGGAGGAGCTCAGCAGATTGTACATAGTGTCCTATATGCAAGCAGCATGTTATGGAGCTAAGCAGACTGTATGTAGTGTCCTATTTGTAAGCAGCATATTAAATATCAGGAGAGGCTCAGCAGAAGGTCCTATAGTGATGTGTCGTTCGTAAACAAGCCGGCTCTAAGTGCCGGCTCCCCTGCCCCTAACCAGTGTCCCCTAACCGGCTCACCACGTCCCCTTGAACCGGATACAATCGGGTTAAAAGTGGTGTGGAGTGGGGGTATTGGCTGGACTGCACCTCCCTAGTATACATGCAATAGGAGCCATCTTTTCTTAGTGAATGCAGCCTAATGAGCCAGCTCACTAAGAAGAGCCGGAATTCCCATCACTAGTGTCCTATCTGCAGGCAGCATGTTATACAGCAGGAGGAGCTCAGTGGATTGTACATGGTGTCCTATTAGTAGTAATTAAAATGCCGGAGGAGAAGCTGAGTAGATTTATATAAATGTTAGTGAGGAAAGATTCAGTATAACTTGCTCTATAATAAGCTGCCTGCAGATTGCACCACATTTTTATGGTTTGTTCTGACAATCTTGCGCCATGTGTTGGATTTATCCCAACATGGCAGTTCTGTAGTTCTATGTGTGCTGCGTAATATATAATGGCTCTATATAAATTATTTTAGTTTATAATTTATTATTATACATTAATTGTATTTTTGAAATGCATAACTCCCCTGCCCCGCCCCCCTAAAAGGTAAAAAAATTTAATATATTTTAAACAGATATCAATTGACCAGTCATTTATATAAACTTCTATATTTGTGTTAACATTAATCAGTATTACACATAGCAAGCAAGAAAGCAGTAGCCGTGTCCAAGACGCACACTAGGGGTCGCTACAGCGCGTCTCTTACCGTACAAGTTGTTTGCACATGCGCAGTGCATTGAGTCTTAGAACTACAACTCCCATGGTTCTTTACTGCTGAGTAATTTACCGCTGGGGCCGCGGGTGTGAATGATATCCGAGCTTGAAGCTTCCGCCTTGGGCAAAGAGAGGAGGATGAAGTTTAAGCAGCATGTTACTGGTGAAGGGTTTCCTTAGTAGTTGGTGTATGAGAAACAATGTACTTTAGTGCGTAGACGGCATTGGGACTTGTAGAGGGTGCACTCAGGTTGGTCTAGGGTGCACTGTTGTGTTGCATAGCTGAAAATGGCTGCACCATGGTATAGATAGTGTTTGGTTCAGGTAGTGGCTTATGTGGGTGCTAGCCATGTTGTAGCTCCCTATAGATATAGGGTGCATGCATTAAGTTGTCTCTATACTGTAATGGAGGATGATAAGGTGAGGGAAGCAGAGGAGGAGAGCGGGGGTTATAATGGAGGTGAGGACAGGAGCTATACTACTGATAACATGGAGGATATGCTGTGTGTAGTGCAAGAGATACAGAACAAGCTGTCTGAAAACACAACAAAACTCATACTACCCCATAACACTGACCATAGAGAAAGGGATTGCACATGGACAGAGACCGCGCCTCATCCAGGGGGATGTGGAGAGAAGAAGATTCATGGAAGTTGCTATCAGGTGGCTGAAGAAGGTCAGAGCACAAATAACAGAGAATGGGATCCAGCTGGTAGTGAAAGAGTTAAGGATGAGACTCTTGGTGATGTTGGGGTTTTGGTTGCTAAAAACATGGCCAGAAATGCATGTGCTTGTGCTGTGAGAGAGGACTTACAGGGGAGGGATCTCACAAGAGACTCCTTGACACAGCGGTCCATGGAAGGAGATGTGGGTCAGGATGATACTAAGGACCTGGGAGAAGAAGGGGAGAGGGATCCTTTGGAAAGTTTAGATAGGTCCTGGCAAACAAAGGTGTACAAGGCTGAAATGTCTTATGAGAAGTTTCCAGAAACTGCTCGCTTGGCGGCGCCCTGTCCAGAGGCTAGTATTGGGGGTTATCCAAATGTGGACTTCAGCACCAATGAGTTCATAGCCATGTGTGACTTTGTAGCTGCTGATGACACGCAGGTATGGGTGGTATATTGGGAATTGTCTTCTTTTTCCTACTTAATACTATGATTTTTTTTTCAGCTCATACTGTTTGCTTTTAGTTAGAGCGGTTGTGAGGATCACAGCGATAATATGTGCTCTTTGGCATTCATGTTTTGACCATTGTCTCTGTATAGTCCTCGAGTTATCTGGAGAAGATTTGAACTACAGCCCTTAAATTTTGTTATGTCTTCAGACCCCTGGAAATCCTACGGCTGTGCAGTCCTCTCCTATATACTGGAATAGGCAATAGGGAGTCTATATCCTGCATCTTATCCGTAGAAGTGTGGGCACAGGAGCACCAGATTTCTTTCTTTTTACCATTTTGTAATTATCTGAAGTCTGCTAATTAAGAGTAATCTTAAAAGAAGAAAGTATCCAACTCTTTTCAACATAGACTAATCTCCAGTCTTTACTGCATTTATAACATGTGCACCGTATTGTAGAATTTGGTTTCTCTTCTGACTTGCTGGTTTACTGTTTGTGAATATTCTATTAATTATTTGTAATATTTTTTTTATGTTTGCAGTTGAGTCTTTCACAGGGAGACAAGGTTCTTCTCCTTAATGCAGTGACAGGGGAGTGGTGGTGGGTTGAGCATAATGGTCACTGTGGGTATGTACCAGCGAATTATTTACACGGAGCGTGTGAGGAAGAAGATTCAGATGTAGATGACCCATGGCAGGATGAAGAATATTATGGAAGCTACAAGACACTGGTGAGGCACCTTTTCAATGTTTATACATATGAATACAAAAACCAGAACTATAAGGCCGATTGCCCAGAAACTAGTTTGGTTTGAGAAAATCGCTCCATGCACTGGCGCAATCTCCTAGACCGGAACCTCAAACACTGGTTGACCTGACACGTTGAGTTGA
Organism: Engystomops pustulosus; assembly: GCF_040894005.1. Classification (NCBI taxonomy): domain Eukaryota; kingdom Metazoa; phylum Chordata; class Amphibia; order Anura; family Leptodactylidae; genus Engystomops; species Engystomops pustulosus. The sequence continues at coordinate 82,247,537 of NC_092418.1, forward strand.
GTTCAGTGATATGGGGTTAGGTCCAGGAAATCCTGCCAGCGCACAAAGAAAATTACTGAAATCGCTTTTGGGCAACCTGCCTACATTTTTGGGGGAAATTATGATGCAGTCCCGCCCCCTGGGACACACACAAGATCTATCCGAAGGCTCCGTCCTCCTGATCCATCCGTCTGGAGTTGTACTGTGGACAGTTCTTCACCTGTCTAGCATGCAATGGATAGTGCTCAGGCATGGGAACTCTGTGCACCTACCACTAGGTCGCTGGCCGCACTCCCCTTCAAGACCACTTGGTGTGGAGGTGTTGTAAGAGGGGGAATGGGTGCAATTTCATGCCTTGTACACCAGAAAACTTATGCACAAGCCCTGCTGAATTCCACCCTCTTTATTTCTGTTTTCTAGAAATTGCATTTAGAGATGTTGTCTGATCAGCCACGCACCCAGTCCTACAGAAACGTCATAATGCAAAACAGTCAGGCTCTGAAAGGGAAACGTATTCTAGACCTGGGATGTGGAACTGGGATCATAAGCTTCTTCTGTGCACAGCTGTCAGAACCTGAGGTCGTAAGTAGTTATTCTTTACGTATGATTACAATACTATTTTTGCGCATGTTTTCATAGTGACAGACTACAAAGAAACCTTGTGTTGTAATTTCATATTGTAATTTTTAGAAATAAAAAGGTTAGACTACACTAAGTTTATTTTGTATACAAGGTGTTGGGACACCTTTTGATAGACCTATCATGTTTCTTATTCAATGTTATTGTCCTTGGCTGTCTTCTCCATGTTTAGCTAGGCCTACAAGAAAACAATGAATCTACAATCCAATTCTCTGCCATCTGTTTCGCTAAGTTCAGACCTGCTGTTCCCTTTTCAATTAGCAAAAAAACATAGCACAGAAGCCTGTATTTTTTGCTTGTATTAATAAAGGAAGCGTTCTGTAGTGTAAGATAATTTTTAGCTCCCGTTAAGCTCTCCTAATGGGGCTCGCCAACACGGGACTGAACTGAACCCTAGAATGAGGTTAGTCTTCCCTGTGCAGTAGTATAAATGGAGAGATCCCTGTCGTTCCATTCCTGACATCAATCTCATTGTAATCGCATCTAGAGAATTTCTAGTAGAGAGGCTGAAATCAGTGTTTCTTTCTGCTGAGATGACAGAGGGAATACTATTACAGAAAACAGACCAAATATTTTTCCTGTGACAACATTCAGAGAAAAGTGGCGCTGACTTTCAATGTGCATTGTGAAGCTTTTAAGGGATACAGTGGTGTTAGCACTTCCATCCTAACACTGTTTCTTATAGGTGTATGCAGTGGAAGCAAGTGACATTGTTGAGCAAACACGCAAACTGGTAGAAGAGAATGGATACTCAAGAGTCATCCAGGTTCTGGGTCAGAGGGCAGAAGAACTGCAATTGCCTACAAAGGTTGATGTCCTTGTGTCTGAGTGGATGGGGACGTGTCTGCTGGTATGATTCACATTTCTTTCCGCAATGTGTTATGTACCATAGGATACAGTGGTGTAACTAGAAGAGACAGGGCCCACTAGCAGGCTACTGTGTGGGGCCCCCTAGCCACTTAAAAAATATACATATTAGTATACTCACACATTCGAGTTACAATCACACATAAATATACATGTGCATATACACATACATACAGTGCCCTATGCAACATACTCATATACAGTGTATATAGACACCATATACACATCACAGATACTGCATATATACATCACAGTATATGTTATATACATATTATGCTAGACATGTGTAGTACAATATAGATATAATGGTGCACATCCTCCATTCTTTATTGTGTCAGGTCGGATGACGGGGCCTCCTGACACTGCGGGCCCCATAGCAGCTGCTATGGCTGTAGTTACGCCCCTGATAGGATAGGTCACTAGTATAGAACACCTGATACCCCAGAAGAACAGCATCAGTAATGTTTCATTGCTACACTGTGGTTGGAGCAAGAAGCAGACCGCTCTATGCATAGTGTATTTGCCACAATGCAGGCTTAGCTGTTGCGGAGCTGATTTAAGGGTTATGTTACATTTACATCTTTTTTTTTTTTTTTTTCAATACATTCATCATATAATCCAGGAAATCACCCACGGTATACACTCAATTGCGTCTTAAATGGCCTATGGGTATACGGATGCAACTGTATGGCATCTATACTTTACCTTGGGTTGAGTGTACACACTGTGAGTTCCCCAGTGTTGTAATAGTCCATATAAGGACAGTGATGTCACTTCTCCACCTGCTTTCAGGGGGCGGGATGGAACAGGAGAACATATTCCACTTTATGAGCATATAGGGGGATATACTGTAGCCTTTGTATGGATATGTTGGAAATCCTCCCGTCGTATCCTTAGGAAAGAGAGCAACAAAGTGATATGAATGAAGGCTGTCCCTGACCTATCAAGGACCAAAGACCTGTCCTTTGGTCCTAGTGTTAAAGGAGCCTGCAATACTCCTTTGAATCTGAGAAAAGTGGTCATTTAAATGTGTCTCCACATGGATGTCATTGTTCATTATTTTTATCATTCTCTTCCACGTCAAACCCATTTCAACCTTTTCTGTTTACAGTTTGAATTCATGCTGGAATCCGTCCTCTTAGCTCGTGATCTTTGGCTGAAGGAAGATGGAGTGATGTGGCCCAGCACTGCTCGTATCCACATGGTGCCGTGCTGTGCAGACAGAGAATATTCTTCTAGAGTCCATTTCTGGGACTCTCCTTATGGCCTGAACTTTAGTAGCCTGAAGTAAGTTTTATTAAAAAGGTAAAATGTGGGTCCATGATATGGGTTGTTAAAGTAATATTGAAATACTATAAATTATGCAACACAACAATGACAAATTAACCCACTGCACCCCTTTAGCTTCAGCTTGAGGATAGAGCAGCCTGATCGATGAACTAAGAGCCCATATAAAAGTAGTGTAGACAATGTTACACGTCACTAATCTTCACACCTTTCTTCCACCGCAGACCGATGGCTGTTCAAGAGTTTTTTTCCACACCAAAACCAGATTATGTATTGAAACCGGAGGACTGTCTGTCGCAGCCTTGTACCCTGCTAGATGTCAACTTAAAGACAATAAAAATAGAGGCTCTAGAGGTGAAAGAATTTGTTTATTAGATTTTTTTTTACTGACTATACTATTGAATTAGACAAAGTTTTTTTTTTTGTGTTCTCTTTAGAGAATGAGCAGCGAATTTCAATTCCACGTGGATTGTGATGGCACATTTCATGGACTTACTGCCTGGTTCAGTGTCCAGTTCCAGAACATTGATAGCCAAGAGCAGGTGGATTTGGATACTGGACCTTTCAACCCGTATGTAAGAGGTTTAAAAGGTTTCATCTAAAACATCCACACTAGTGACATAGGTACGGTGTGTCAGTCTTGTTAGTTTGGGTGCAGACTATACTGGCATACTCACCAGCATCCCACAGCGTGCAGCTGGTGCCCCTGGAGCTATTGTGACGTCTAGAACGTGTATCCCACCACAGAATACAGCTGTATTATTGTCCTGAGGCTTGTCACAGCATAACAAAGTGTCTCTGTTACCTGCATTACACACCTAGACCTCTCCAGGTGTAATACACATGTGTTCACATGTGTATCACTTTTTAACATTACTAATAATGATTAGCAATTGTTAAAACGCATGTTGTTGCTGTCAGAGCACACATGTGTTGGAGGATGCAATGTGAATGCAGCCCTAGCAGCAGCTCTTTACTCCAGAGAACAAAATAAAAGAGGCAGTAAAGTGTCCAACCTCCAAAGTTTTGCAGTAGGGGGGTTTATGTGGAATGACTGGAATAACCTTTTAAGCAAACTTTGTCATAAATGTCTGCATTTATAGATAGTTCTAAGTATTACAGTATTTCACAAAGCTCTTTCCATCATATATGCGTGTCAGGGATGTAACCAGGAGAGGCAGGGCCCCACAGCAGACTTCTGAATGGGACCCCTTTAAAAACAAAATACATATTTGTATCCTCACACATGGTGAGTTACAATAACACACAGTATATAAACACCATATTTACATACATATCATATACACAGACAGAGCATATACATACCCAATACCCCAGAGGGTGGGGCACCCTGACACCATGGGCCCCACAGCAGTTGCTATGGCTGCTATGCTTGTAGTTAGGCCCCTGATCCATATAGGGCAGTGGTGGCGAACCTATAGCACGGGTGCCAGATGTGGCACTCAGGGCCCTCTCTGTGGGCACCCAGGCCACTGCCCCAATTTCACCAAACAGGACCAAATCTTCCTGCAGTCCCAAGCAACTTAAAAGATGCTGCTCTCAGCGCTTTTAAAGTGACACTTCATTGGCTGTTTGGAACTGCAGTAAAAAGTGAGAAGGTGTTGACAGAACTGCATTGTCTTGGAGGTCATCCTGCTCAACCCACCATTCTTCCCGGAGAGAAGCTACAATGATAGTCTGAATGTGTTCACCTTCTTTCAACTGTATTGGTGGCCTCAGGGGGCCGATACAGTTGAATGATGTTGAAGAACAAGTACCAACAAGTTACTACTTGAAATGCCATGCTGGCACTTCATGTTAAATAAGTGGATTCTGGTTGTAGTTTGGGCACTCGGTCTGCAAAAGGTTCACCATCACTGATATAGGGTAAGGGTGATGGCACACGTGGCGTTATGAACCTGTTTTTAAGCAGTCTGTTGAAAAACGCATCAGTTTTTGACCAGTTTTAATTAAAATAATTGGTCAAACCTATCAAAAACGGACACGTTTTCAAAAAATGCATGCATTTTATGGACTGCTTAAAAACGGCCCAAAAACCGGTTCCAAATGCCACGTGTGCCATCACCCTTCGGATTCCCGTAGCTGTAGGGTGGTCAGCCTGTGACACACGACTGACTCTAGATGATCCGTGATTGGTGGGGGAAATTTATTCTTTATTTATTTTCTGAAGGAGAAGGAACATAAACCTCTTTTGCAGCAATTTTCACCCAGCACTCCACTTTGGTAAATGCTGCGGGTCAGGGAGTTCACGCTCCCATAGCCTCTGCTGGAAAACTAGCGGAAGACAATGTGTGATGGCAATAGTGGCGCTTTTGGCGCGTTTTTAAGCAGTTCATCAAAAAACCACATCCGATTTTGACAGGTTTGACCAATTATCTTAATTCAAACTGTTCAAAAATGCATGCATTTTTTAAGGGTTCTGCTTAAAAACGGGCCAAAAACGCGTTCAAAATGCCACATGTGCGATCACCCTATATCAGAAATCCTGGTGGAGACTTCTCCACTCGCAATTATAACACCAGTCTTAAAAATAGCCCCCAGTGTGTGGGTGCCATTAGACTACATATAATCACCAGTTATGTTAAAATGTTATTTAATCTTTGCATAACCTTACAGAGATTGTACGAATCAGTATTCTTAATATGTAATTTACTTTGTATCGGAAACCCACCTATTGCCTTACTGAGCTGGCAAAACTGCTGGATAGATAACAAAGAAAGCAATTATGATTTCCACCTATACAATATCTGGATGGTTATTTCCTATGCAGTGCCCTCTGGGTTCTTATACCCCTCTCCTCACGTGACAGCTCTAGTGTCAAATCAGGAGATTGCTACAGAGCACTCAATAGATAAGGACACATCAGTGTCCCAGGGCCCTACCCAAATGGCACTTGTGATCAGTGGTAAATTATTGACATGTGCAGCTAGTACCCACTTTGAGGGTGCGGTCACATGTCGCGTTTACTGTATGCGTTTAAAAACGCATTGCTACAACTGAAGGGAGATTTGCCTAATTAAACAGCTGTTAACACCTGCGTTTACAAAACGTGTTAACAACCGCATGCGTGCTGTTTAATTAGGTAAATCTCCCTTCAGCTGTAGCAATGCGTTTTTAAACGCATGCAGTAAACGCAATGTGTGACCGCACCCTGAGGGCGCGTTCACACGTTGCGTTTTGACCTGCGTTTTCATCGCTGAGGAGGGGTGATTTGCCTAATTACATCAATGTTAACATTTCCGTTTACAAAATGCATAGTAAACGTGATGTTAACACGTGAGTTAACAAAGTGTTAACTCATGCGTTTTGTTAATGCATGCGATAACATTGCGTTTACAAACAAACGGTAATGTAATTAGGCAAATTACCTCTCCTCAGCTGTTGTATATGCGTTTCAAACGCAATGAAAACGCAACGTGTGAACGCGCCCTGAGAGGTCTGCAGACACATCCCTTTAATCACATTCCCTTGTTTTCAAGGCTCACACACTGGAAGCACACGCTCTTCATGCTGGACCAGCCTATGCAAGTCCGCACTGGTGACAAGATCGCCGGCTCTGCAGTATTCACAAGAAATCCTATTTGGAGACGTCATTTATCTGTTACTATAACCTGGTCTATTACCAGTCCATCACAGAACACAGAACAAGTGAGTACCTTCCTGCACACAGCAAGAGCCACCGTGTTATCATCTGATTCTGAATTTTTTTTTTTTATGGCAGAATGGCTGCAAAGTATTTCCCATCTGGAGGTGACATGGTATTCAGATACCAGGTGAAATGATAGCTGAACGTTCAGCTAGATACCAAAGCCATCACCTGATTCTAGGTCAGTGCTTTTGCATTTTGATTTTTGCAGCTGAACCTAAACCGGTGCACGCTGGGACCTGTAATTTCACAACAGATGGAGAATAGCAGGTCACCCATATCTGAGCTCGATGCAAACCAAAACCTAACATATGATAACAAGACGCATACGGCTGAAGACGGACACTAAGGACATTTTTAAAATGTTTAATGTGCTTTTTATCATTTTTGTAATATCACAGGTAACTGTCAGGCTCTGTAGTGCTTAATGGAGTTATTTTTTTTTTTTGTTCTCTTTTTTGTTTGTTATAAAAACTACAGTGTTAAAATTGAAGTGGTCCTGTCCCTTTTTGCTCAGAACCAGTCGGGACATCCTTTAGGCTGATGCACATAATAAATTATAGTCTCTGTACATAATTACATTCAGTCAGTGATGAGAAGTGAAGTAGCAGCTCACAAAGGGCTGGTGAACGTTCACACTTTGGAAAAGTCCATCTTGGCTCCAGGGTTGGACATAGGTTACCTTCCCACCTCCCCAAACACTAGATAAAATAAAAAAGGGAAAAAAAAAAAATCTATGTGCTCAGGTTTAGGAGATCCAAAGATTCACATTATTGCATGGATTTGAGCTCTGTAAGGCGACAACACATGAGGCAGAACGTACGCTGCACAGGGAACACTGCGTTTGAAGGGGAGGAAGGTTTAGGAAGCTACATCCAGTGCCACAGTAAGAGGTTTAAGTTCATTCATTACATTCTGTTGTGAACATTCTTGGCATGAAGAGGGCATCTCTCCCTCCATCTGTGACTAGGAACACTCCTGGGTGGCGAGAAGACGCTTGAGAAGGAAGACAGCAGCAATCCAGCACCTCAATGAATGGAAGTAGTATGAGGTCTCCTCCGTTTAGCTCGATTTATTCCCAGCACCCAGTATGTAGTCGGATAAGGCAGGAAGCAGCTTTTCCCTGCTTCACATGTTGTACGCCACATAGATTGGATCAAGCTGATCGGCAAGGAATCCATCACGTAGATGCATACGCTGCTTTTCTCCTCGCGAATTAATAGGGATTACACCTGGGTCTACAATCACCACAACTCCAACGATTAGATAGTGCTCCTCCAAAACTACATTGGTCACCAAGGCCACTAGGTCAAGAGCCTCCTGTTCTGGCCCATCTAACTCCAGGACGACTACAAGGAGGTTAGTCCATGTGAACACGGCACTGGTAAGGCAAAAAGAAGAAAAATTACAAGTGGGTTTACAACTTGCACAAGGTGCTATTCAAGGAATCATCCCACGCTATAAACTCACCATTCAGCAATGTTCTTGTGAGATCGAATCACAGACGTCTCTATATCTATCGGATGGTATCTCATACCACGTAATTCCAATGTTTCATCGAGAGAGCCAACCACATACAGCGCATCGTGTCTCTCTGTAAATCAGTCATGGTTAGTCACTGTGACATGCATCTTCTACACATCCTCTCATAATGCTAATATTTCATTCTTACCTCCGCTGGCATCTGTTAGCTCAGTCCTGCGGAGAAAGCCAAGGTATCCTGTCCGTGCCCAGACCGTCTGTGTGTCTCCAAAGCTGAGTCTTGCATTAAAGTGATCTGCATGCAGGGCTTCTTCTCCATACACGGTATAATAACCATTAGCATTGTGTGGACTGCTAACCCAAACCTTGTTAAATATAAAAAAAAAGAAAAAAAAACTATAAAAATTACTGATTGGAAAGAACCACATGTGAACTCAAACTGGACTTCATTACAAACCTCTCCCAAATGAGAGTCTCCGAGGGGTCCTTTGGTCTCTGTGTGTGCAATAATGACTTTTACACCAGGAAGAATCTGGAAGGTAAATATGCAAATTTAATATAATAATATCCACCAGGAGATCTGGGATCCGCTACTTTATTATGGTGGGGGGGGGGGGGGGTGGAGCCCATTCACACAAGAGTTCTTTTCTGATGTTCAGGACTTACAATGAAAAATTATCCATTTAATGGTCTATTCCAGAAATGTGTTTAACACCTGAGAAAAATTCCCTATACAAGTCTGGGGATGCATTAAAAATGCATTGCTCGCTGAGATACATTCAATGCAATACATCTTTGACAGATCCTTTGCCATAGAAATCAGAGCGCATATTCATCACTTATTTTTCACTTGCATTAGAACCGCAGTAAAAACTGATCAAAAAGGCACACGAAAAACTGACACCATGAACAAACTCTGACAGAAAAGCGCTTGAAATTATGAACTTCGGGCAACCTGCACACGTGTGCAGTTGTACAGGACACAAATGACAATAGAAGTAGACTCTGTGTGACGCAGCCTCTGGCAGGAATAGGACCTAGTCTTTCTTTTGCTTCTCAGTCGGCCGTATGCATGAGCCCATAAACGTGAATTAGGAGGTGTAGTAACCTAAATTATACGCCATGTGCAGGTAGCAAAGCTCCGAAACGCGTGTGTAAAAGGGCCTCTATTGCTCCAGGTAACTAGGTATCCGGGAGATCAGGCCCTTAACCCCTTATCGATGTGTGCCCCCATCGTGTCAGAAATCATTGCTTCCTGTGATGTCATTGGGAACGACAATCAGACCCAAGGCTGTGTACATTAACAGCCAGTAGCACATTGTAATAGATGATATGTAAAATCCCCATCTACTGCCATAATGCAGTAGATGGCAAGATCACTCAAATAACCTAGGGTTAAAGTACCCTAGGGGGCTGAAAACGAAAATTAAAAAAAAAAAAAAAAAAGAAATAAAATAAAAAAAGTTTAAAATAAACAAATTTAAAAAAAAACACATCGCCATTTTGCAACATATGAAAAAATGTATAAAAAGTTCTTACAGTCCCCAAAATTATAGCAAAGAAATTGCTAAAAATTTCCTTAAAAAATGATGTGTGAAGTTCTGTACACCAAAGTATGAAAAAAGTTATTAGTGCCAGAAGATTGGGAAACAAAGACATTTTTTTTTTTGTAAAGAAGGTTTTCTTTTTTTAAAAAAAATACCCTGTGATTGTACCGACTTAAAAAATAAAGAAGACATGTCATTTGGAATGGCGCAAATCCGGTTTTTCACCAATTTCACTGCATTTGGAATTTTTTCTCTCCTGCTTCCCAGTACTTGGCATGGAATATTAAATACTGGCATTGGGAAGTGCAATATGTTACGCACAAAACAAACCCTCATACAGCTCTTTACATGGAAAATAAAAAAAGCTATACATTTTGAATGCTGGGAGTGAAAAATGAAAATGCTAAATCAAAAAATGGCCTGGTCATTAAGGTTTTAAAATTATAGGATATCGAAGTGATATGCAATAACCAAAAGGAAAAACTACTAATCAGAATTTTACCTTTCCAGATTCCATGAGGGGCAGGCTATGTGGTGACCCCCTTTCCACCAATCGCACTCTTAAGAGAAGAGAAAAGAGTCAAAAAGGAAGCAGTAAGAAACAACATGTAAATAGGTTGTGGGTGACTGCTGGTACCTGTCATGTCGCAGAGCTCGCATGTCCACATAGACAGTGGTAGGGTCAGGACCGGCAGTGCCCTGAAAAATAGCAATTATTTATTTTATTCCCATCTGATAAACGAGTGAAGCGTTACTTGGAGCAGGGACAGCCATGCAGGTGAGAAGCATTACAAAACACTGTCTCAAAAGCACATGGTGTACAGTCCTGGACTACAGCTGCTTCTGCCTTACATATATCTCTATCTAATCACCACTCCCTAATCTCAATCAGCTCCCACCTAAAACGCTAACACAGACCCCTTCTGCCACTCCTGTGCTGACATACACTGCCCAGCGGAGCCCAGAGCAAAGCACGCTTCAGCTAGCATGTCAGCACACACATGCAGACCCCATACCTGATCAGCAAGCTTGCCCAGTCTGTTGGGCTGAAAGAGGAACCACAAAGAAAAGTGAGAGACCAAATGGTATGACAGTGACAGCGGGAGTACACAGAGGCTGAGAAACTTATCAGAAGACATTACCAGCTCCACATTGACTCAACTATATGCAGTACAGACATCAACAAGCCAACCCAACAAGCTTACCTGTAAACAAATGGCTACGTTGACCCGACAGCCGAATGTGGTGCTTACTGCCCGGTTGGACAGTCCCAGGTCTTTGAAAAGCTTCGAGAAGGACTGCGTGAGCGAGATCCGTGGTCTCTCTTCTGCTACCACCATGCACGTACGCACACAGGACAGGTTCACACCCCGGGACTGGGCAAGGGAATGAATACATCAGGGAAAGGATTTAAGGTTTAGGAAAGGAAAAACACATAGAAAGAAACGGAAAATACGGTATGTAACAAAAAGGTGAGCTGGGGAGGTAAGCAAAAAAGACTGGTTTAGGACAAAATGAGGAAAGAAAGCCAGAAAAGATTGACACATTCATGAATAGATCCTTACCTTGAGGGTGCCAGTCTGTGTGCCCAAGCCTCTGGTGCACATCTCCATGACTGAATAAGAGCAGAAAGTGACACGAACTTTGTATTGACTAACTGCACTGAGCCATAAGGATGCATTAGTCTCCAGCTCCAGAGGAGGGACAAGGATAGACTGGTGCCCAGAGTAAACGCTGTACAAAGAAAGAATATGTAATGTGTACACCGAATACAACCAAGGAGAACCCCTCCCTTCCTTTTACTCTATATAGACACCATTTGCAGGCAATGCGAGTACTGAAAAAAGTTACTACTACGAATGAAGACTGAAAATTAGCATTTACCTGCACAAGCACCACAGGGCAAATCCTAAACCACAATACGGGTCTAGACAGATGGCAATCTGCCGTGATGGGTACAACTCGCATTGCAGTTTTATGGACCGACATAAGGCACTGCAGGCTGAATGGGACATCTGCAGATGAAATCATGAAAAACTATTTCACAAAGACGCACTTTATAGAATGCAGATGAGACCGTTAAATAGCTGTACTCCTCCCTCACCTTCACTCCAGCTAAGATCCCTGTGGTAGACACGCTGAAATCCAAGTATGCCAAGGTGTCTGGGGATGAGGGCCTGAAGATGTGAGCGATTTTCTTCTTCGGCATGTCTTCTGTAGAAACATGAAAAAAGGGACTTAGTGTTGCCAATAATACGCCACAAACTCCTGAAGATTATTCGCAATTGACAATCACACCAGGTAAAACATAGTAATTTGTACCCATGTTCTCTATTATGACTTACCAGTGTCTAGAATGGTCGGCCAAGTCTTGATGTCGACAGCAGCAGCAGCTTCTTTTGATTTTAGCAGACGCATTATTGCTTGTGTAGTGAGGATACACGCGGACTTACTGACCTGTGAACGGCAAGTATTGAGCCATAAATGCACTACAGCTGAGGAATGTCCCACAAAGACCATCGCCATGAGCCAACATTTTATTGGTGATGCTGATATGTGGTGTAAATTTGAGCTAGTCTAAAGATGTGACAAATTTATCATCCCACATTAGCTGCCATGATAACTAGAGATGAGCAGACCTGAGGTTACCATTAAGTTTCGGCCGCCTGACCCGGAAGTATTGCTGCAATGCCGGCCAAACAGCCAATGAGGCAAATTGATGCTTCTAGCCCTGGCAATGATTGGCCAATCTAGCAATGCATCTGGGACGGGCGGACGACTTGAGCGGGAACGTTTGGCTCGCTCATCTCTACTGATAATAAATGGGTAAGAATTGATAGTGAAGTACATAATTATTGATGCTCCAGGTCCTGTCCCTAGCACTATGGTTGGTCCATAAATGCCAAACACTGCAGGCCCACGATTCACCGACCAACCACATTTGTATGTGTTAGGGCTCACGGACACGAACTAGCCATTTTCTCGGCGGCCTCTATATACTTCTATACATCAGATGCACAAGGAATATTTAAAAATAAAAAAAAAACACTCTGGATGCACTCACTAACCTCTACAATCATCTTCACAGTAGGCAGAGTGGTTGCAAGATTTTGCGGGTGAGGTGGACGCACGGTGATGGGAATACAACCGGCATAAAGGCAACCGAAAAATGTAGCAATAAGGTCAATACCTAAATAAAGCAAAGAAATATATGTATAGTATAGTAAAGTATAGAAAGTAGCAGTTTTCAGTTTACAGCTGTGGTAGACAAAAAACATCTACCAGTTGACCAGGGGATCAGGAGGTATTCAGGAGGTTTGTTCAACAGTCTCATAGGCTGCGTTCACACATGGCACTTGGAACGCAATTTAAGGACCACAAGGAGGGGCTCAGCCTGAATGCATCTGCGTTTGCACTGAAGCGCATATCATTGGTAACAAACACCACATATTTTTCCTTTAACCACTACAAAACACGTGTTGTTAATTTCTGACTGCATGGGTTTCAGTGGAAACACATATACCATCAGCGTTTGCATTTGAATTGCATTTCAAAACTTAACTAAAAACGCCATGTGTGAACATTACCGTATAAGTTGATGTCATTGGTCTCACCTGGAGGAAAGACCAGGGCCACGTGATCTCCTACACTGAGACGAGCTTTCTCTAGCAGCCCAGCAGCAACACGTTCTGCTCGCTTGTGCAACTGCAAACAGGATGCGGAGCTGGTCACAGCGCCCTGTGGAGGGTAACAGAGAATGCAGACATTCGTTTAAGCTTCCAAGAATCACAGTAAAAAGTACAACACAATGGATCTCCCCCTGTAGGCTATGCACAGCACTGTCCACAACTCCAGACCTATAGACCTTTAACTATACAGTTTCACATATACAACAACTTTATCAATACATCAAGCTTCATATGCGATTGTCTTAGGTTATTCATCCAATGTCCACTTTTTATTCTTTGAAATATCTTTCAGGACTTTATTAAAATCTATAAATAAAAATTCTTACTTTGGAATTGAGCAGAAGAAGCAAAAGATGATCAGGGGTGGTTTGTGCCCTCCATTGTAAGACATCAGCCAGGTACAAGAACTGCAACCACAAAAAGAAGACATTAAAAATTAAAGGTTTCAGTAATTGTACGAAAAATACAAGCCTTTGAGCCTGCACTCCTGGTTATACCTTCTTTGCCTGGTCGTTGTCTTCTAATTGGGAGACATCCCTACCACAAGCTTGTGCAATTCTTTTCCCAGCCACTAAGTTCCCCACAATCATGGAAGCAGGACCTACATCTAAGACAACAACCAAAAAAATATTAAAGTAACCAAAAAGAATAGAAAGTAGTTGATGTAAGAATCACGTTACATACCTGGCTGTTTCTGCCTTGGTTTTGGCAAGTTGGTGACACACGTGTGGGGGCACATGAGAACATTACACGGATGTAGAGAACCCTCCAAGAAGTGTTGCTTTGTTTCTGAGATGTGAATCCCACCTAGAGGTGCTTTGGGAAGAGTGTTGGCAGGCACAAGTGCCAGACAGTACACACCCACCTGGTGAATGCTGTCTATTGCCTGTGGGTATAGAAATAAAGCGGTAATACAGGTGCCAAACAATTGGCTTCAGTCCAGAATTTAACCAAAATCTGCTGAATTACCTGCAGTACTCTGCTCATCCACTGGAAGCTGTCTTCTTCTGAGGAGTCTGGACGCTGCTCTGCGACTAGCACTATCCTCTCGTCGTGCAGCACATTCACCGAAAACACGGCTATCCTAACAGAGAGCAGAACATCCAGCCCCACATTAATATCTCCTCACTAAAGGCCTGTTCACACACTGCGGTGTGAAATGCTACTGCTACGATCAAACATTAACAATGTGTTTACTTGTGATTGTAGTAGCAGCGTTTGCATCACGTTCCAAACCACCATGTGAAAAACGTGACATCAGGTTTATTTTATGGGTTGTCCAGATTTGGGAACTACGCCTATTAGCACACATGGCCCTAAGAAGAACAACCTCAGAACAGAAAGCGGGTGCAAAGAGTAGTTCATGCTGGTTCTAGTTATGCTTTTCTATGTGTGCAAAGAATAAGACTTGGCTGGCAACAACAGTTAATCATATAGGGTCCGAGAAAGCAGAGTCTCTTGCTAGGAGACCTGTATATTCACAAAAATTATTTAATTCCTTACATGCACTAAATGCATTCCTTGTCTTGTTTAATACCTTTACACTTCATTTTCTTACCTGCCTCTGTAAACAAATTTCATTGGTTCTACCGCAAGGGCTGTGGCTACTACATCATCACAGCTGTGCCTGCGACCACTTATGACCATCTGACCATCCACTTTTCCAACAACAAAAACCAAACGTTCCTGCAAGGGGAAAAAGATCTGAATCAGTAAACCAAGTATGGACAACTTAAAGAATACTTAAAAGGGATCCATCAGATGATGGTAGGGATCTGTGTAACAAGTAATTGACATTTGCATGAAAAAAGCCAACTAGATGGCAAGTTTGAGGGCACAGGGAGAGGCGTCATGCTGCACCAGTAGGCAGTAACCAAAGCACTTGCCAGGAATGTGATTGCCCTGGTTGTCATCCAATTTATATATAACGGATGGGAGTGAATAAATAAAACAAAGTCAATGGACAGACTTCCTTTCAAGGGGTTGTACTAACTGTTATCCCTTATCCACAGTATAGGGATAACAAGTTGTTACATGTGGGTCCAACTACTGGGACCTCCAGCAATCTGGATGCCATTGTGATCCCATTCTCTCTAATGGGTGGAGAAGCAGGAAAAGCATGCTATATTCAATTTTATGGTAGTGTCAGAAATTGCTGAGCACATTGCTCTGTCATCTCCAGCCCTCACATAGACAGTGAATGGGAGTGCTGGTGATAGTGGAGCGCTGTGCTAGTCAATTTCCAGCACTACCATAAAACTGAATGGAGCGGCAGGGCACACGGTTGTCCTTCTGTTCCACCCATTAATGATAACGAGATCCCCGCTTTCCGGATTGCTAGAGTTCCCATTACAAGGGCCCTCATCGATCAACTTGTTATCCTGTGAATAGAGGATAACTAAAATTGAAACCTTTAAAACTGCTATGTAAGTATGTGGGAGAGTGACATCTTACTGAAGGGGCAGCATACTATGAACTAAAGTGAATTGCCCCTCTAAGAATGTATTACACTAAGAGGAAAAAAAAATTACAAAACTAAATGAACAATTATACTCTTAATACTGTAACAAAGAACATCTAAAATAGAGCAATACTCACCGGACCAATGAAGCCTAAAAGCCCAGTTCTAATAAATGGCTGGCTAGAGACAGGATCTCCATTGGCAGTAAGAGGCGTTGTCTAAAAGACAAAAGAAAACTAAAAGGGTAAGATCACACAATAAGACATGGAGATGATCCGTACATATTTACTCAAGATCACATACCTCAAAGATATTCTTGGTAATGCCGTGAAGACCGTAGTATGCAGTGCCAGTGGAGTTAGAGGAGATGCACAGCTCTCCAACTTCATCTGTCTTACACAGATATGGTGACCCCTCCATTTTCACTACACACATGGTGGCTATAGAGGAGAATCTGCATTAGTACTTCATGCAAGTTCAAGACCTACAGGACCTGAGATATTACTATACCCTCTCTTACCTCCAGGCATTACTTGTCCCACATCCTGCACCGTAAGGACCGACAATTTCTCCTCCGTGTCAGCTCGAATGACACCGTAACTCAACCCGTTCATTGACAGAACCACCTTTCCAGGAGGAACTCCACCAAGATCTGGGGGTCTGAAAGTAACAAAATGAGAGAAGTTCAAGATGACCAAAGGGCAAGTAGTAAACTATAGAAGGACACAAAACATTCACTATTCACAGTTGATGGTAGAAATCACCTGCGCATGGACACTGTGAGAGCTTCAGCTGAGCTGGCACAAGGACAGATCACTTCTGGCCTCAGACCTCGTGACTGGAAGACGTTAAGAAAGGCATCACAAGAAGATATAGACCCTGTGGGAATAGAAATGAGGTTTTAGGCATCATGCACATGCTTTTTTGTACGTGTGCTGACATATCTCCCCATATATTTCTATGGGGATGAAGTTTTGGGGCCCCAAGCAGGCTGCAAATTATACAGCAGGTCCTATTCCTGCTCCTATAGGTAAACTGGGCATTTCTATTTCTATTGTCATTGGCACATGTAAAGAGCTCATCCACCAATGACAAACATTGTCCATGTGGCAGTGAAATGCATATTTCTGTGTTTATGCAGCCTTAGTCTGAGAATACTTGGCTAAAAGTATAATACAAAGGCCCATATTACATTAAATTGGGAGTTTACAAACCAGTGTGACCTTTCCATATTAAATAACTGGAGTTTAATGGATCTTAAGCAGCTAGTATCTAATAAACTTACATGGATTGGCTCCATCGGCCACAATGAGCATCCTCAGAGAACCAAGGCTGACGTCCCGCTGGTCCCTCTGTGCTAGGAGAGACCAGTGCATGTCTCTGGACTTCACTAGTGCAACACGGGCTGCAAGGAGAGGCAAAATGTTAGTAGGAAGAAATCCTGTTCTAGAATGATTTAAAAAAAAAAACAAAAAGAAAAAACTTTCCAGCAAAACTTATCCTCACACAAACTTTTATGTCAAGTTGCATAGCTTTAGGGCTCTTGGCCTCTGCAAGTTTAAGATAACAAAAATGATGACCCTTTTGGATTCAGGTGTCCCTACAAATTAGAACAATCTCCCAATTTACCTAAACCTAAGAAGCTGTAGCGTTCTAATGCCCAGCCCTGTTGTGCTTAGTACAATCTGCTAGCAGGGGCGTCTGGCAGCGACTTTCTCCCCTTTCCCTGTATGGCAAGCGTATGGGCAGATTAAGGCCAGGATGGTATAATCACAGACTACTATTGTAGGCAAGCATAAAAAGGGTTTAGGAGTATCATATAGGCAGTCCTTAAAGTGAGCCCTGTCAGAGACCGCATTTTCACTAAAGACAGGTTACAGAAGCCCATTACACCTGCACTGAAAATATGTCTTTCTGCTTTCTCTAAGCATTTTCATTACAATATAATTGTGTGTAATAACATACCTTGCACCCCGACAGAATCATCTGTGTAGTCCCAGGGGTTGGGCTTTGGTTTGGATGCATTTAAAAAAAACAACACGTGACTTGTCTGTGCTGCAGACTCCTCAGCCCTCAGCAATTTTGTGCTCCTGTACAGCTCCTCCTTCCCCCACTGATGTCAGCTCACCAGGCTGTGAGCGCTGTAAATGAGCAAGAGGGAGGAGCTGTACAGGAGCACAAAGGTGGGGGCTGAGAGCTGAGGAGTCTGTAGCACAGACAAGTCACATGTTTTTTTGAAATGCACCCAAACCAAAGCCCAACTCCTGGGACTACACAGAGGATTCTGTCAGGGTGCAAGGCACACAAAAGGAACACACAATTATATTGTAATGCAATTCCTTAGAGAATGCAGAAATAGATATTTGCAATGCAGCTGTAATGGGCTTCTGTAACCTGTTTATAGTGAAAATGAGATCCCTGGTGACAGGTTCCCTTTAATTGATAAACTGTGATTATATATTTAACTATATATATTTTGTTTCCACTTACTCTCTATCAATATAGAAATGTGACATATACCAGTATGAACAGATGCCAACAGTATACCGCTCTCCAGCTACAGTTTCATAGACACACAAAGATCATACCTTTGTAGGCATTAACTTTTTGAATCCATGAGAGTGGATTCACCTTCATTAAAGCGTATGGGATGCTCACTACATGCATGCGGTTCATAACACTCTAGAAGAGAAGTGATACACATTATTGGACAACTCTTGGATATAGCAGAATTATATTATGTTATGTCAGGAGGGTGCATACCGTCAGCACAGAATGCCATAGACCAGCGTCTCTCTTGAAATCCAGGACATTAATCAGGGTTTCAGCTAGAAAAGAAAGCAATAGATAGGATATATGTAGAGATGAGCGAGTATACTCGTCCGAGCTTGATGCTCGTTTGAGTATTAAGGTACTCGAAACGGCTCGTTGCTCGGACGAGTATTTCCCCTGCTCGAGATCGAGCATTTAATTAAAAAAACATAGTGAAGAACAATGAAGAATAGAATAAAAACAGTGAACACAGTGTACACAGGATCATTTAAGTGAAAAACACAGTGAAAAACACAGTGAAGAATAGATTGCAGATGTTTGCATACATCTGATCACTTATCAGAAGACATTCTTTTTCAATTAATTAACACATTTTATTCCCGAACCATAGTCCCTTTGAAAAATGCTCGAGTCTCCCATTGACTTCAATGGGGCTCGTTATTCGAGACGAGCACTCGAGCATCTGGAAAAGTTTGTCTCGAATAACGAGCACCCGAGCATTTTAGTGCTCGCTCATCTCTAGATATATGCGATATTCTGCTCAGTATAAACTACAATTTAAGTTGTATCTGGATTATTAACCAAAAATTCATGAAAGAAAGTACAATTTTGGCAATAGATTACAATATTCAACATGCTTTTGAACACAACTACTCCACTTCTTGATTGTGTGATAGAAGTGTGTAAGTAATGGCTTGATTGAAATGGGTTAAAATATACAGATAACAGCAACGACAATAATAATTTTTGTGAGGGACAAGGACACACAGTAAAACGGCTGGGTTACTGTGACATAGATAAAAGTTGGTCTCCTTTTATCCTCAGACCTTGTGACTGGAAGACGTTAAGAAAGGCATCACAACAAGTTGTTCCATGGGTTGTGTTTAGTACAGCAGCTCAAACCCATTTACTTTAATGTAATGTCTATTCATCAGATATAATAGAACAGGGTCACACATTCGTATCAATACTAGGTAATAGATTTTGGACAGAAAGCAGAAGCTCCTGAACATTGATTCTAATGATCTTAGTGACTACAATATGATGATAACATACATGTCCAGTAGCACGTGATGTAGATGCAGGTACTGGTGCCCCTTGTTAAGGCATTTCATAATTATAAAAGCACTGAATATATGGTTACCTACAACCACATCTGAATCACTCACCTTCTGAGTAGCCACATGCTTGTGTGAGCGCGTGACAGTGCGCCAACATGGCCGACTGAGACACTGTGACACCCATAGTGCTGCCTTCTTTGCTGGTCTTGTACTGCAGATAAGAGAGGTTTAGGAATGAGTATGTAATGTATTAAACTACAGTATTGTGGAATTAGTAAGAGCTGGCAGACCCATCTTTCTCTCAGGACAAGGGCCACACACTTACTGCTGCATAACCACATTATGGAGAGGTTTGACAATAAATAACAAACGTGGAAGCAGAAGATCTGCCCCATAGTCTAAGGCCTTTATTCACACGAACGTCTGGGATCCGTTATTTTTATTGGACAGTACACAGCTGCATAAAAAAAATAATGCTATTCTATGGATCTATGCACACAGATGGAGTATATGTTAAGTTAAAAACTAGTATGGAGTCTATCCTAATTTGGTGCATTTTTCCAGATCAGTCATACAATTTAGTTTATGAAGATCAGTGAAAAAGGATGCCACACTGTGGTTACTGGGCCATGAAAAATGGATGCTTTTTAAGGTCAAGTATCAGCATAATTGTCGGAATAAAGTCTTAGACTGAAGTGGCGGATCTCTTGCTTGACCACCACACCCTTAAAACATCTCCCCACAGTCAGGAGGAATTGGGGACTTGCGGCTCCTGTTCTAATGATCGGTGTGGGTTCAAGCATCAACTCATTTGTCATATACCGTATGCAGGTGATACATAAAATTTTCATTAAATATAACAGTTTTGAACAATGCAGCGCATACAAGCAAACATTGTTCCTGCAAATGTTTATTATTCCCCTCCATCTGCTTTTCTTCTACTGCCAGAAGATTATCAAGAAGAAGAGGCGTATATAAGAGATCTTCACCATAGGTCCCTTTCACACAACCGTACATGGTGGCACTATGCTAGCCGTATAAACAGCCACCATAGAAGTGCATTGTGAACAGCAGCTGGCATTCGGCCACCAAAGTTCATTATGCACAGTGTGATACAGGGAATACACACATGTCACCGTACCATAGCTGGAAAGAAGATAAAGCATGTACGGCCAAGCAACACGTCTCACCTTGGAGAGGGGAGGGGTGAGGAGCGCTCAACCCTGCACCCGAACGTGTGCTACACCTGGGTCCCGGTATATGTTTGTGTGATAACCAACAATTTAGGAATATTCCTAGTCAATATCATGACCATCTGATCTGAGGTATCACTGCTAGTACATTCAAGCTAAGCTGCAGACACCGCATCATATGCCTTCACACTTTCTGTAAAACAGTCCAACCTGCAATAAAACATTTATCGATGTGTTTACCTCAATATAAGCAGGATCATTACTGGCATCTCGGATATGTGGATACCAGTCTTTGGGAGGCTTCATTAAGTGCTTTCCGTCAATGACAAACCATGCCAAACGGGGCCAACCTTAGAAGAAAGCAACAATGATTACAGATAAATCTAATCCTTCCCAGATAATTTACCAATAAACCCTTCAGGTAATTTTAACATACTTGGATCCAAATCAGAAATGTCAACATTAGATTTTTTAAGATGTACAGTTTTCCAACAACAATATTTTTCCTATAAAACCAGATAGAACAGACTAGACATTTACCTTTGAATGTCACCACCTCTCCCGTCTGGGCTTTGGGTAGTCCTTTCTGACATACATCTGTTGTAAGAGCCAGGGAGACCCCACAACTACCCAGGAGGAAGCCGATCTGCTGACTGCCTGCATCCTGACAAACAGCAAAGTATAAATGTCTCTGCCTATACCAGCTATGTTATTATAGCTTTATAGAAACAGCTTCTTCTTCCAAATTACCTTCCTAGTCAGTGGCACTTCAATGGGCACAGGAATAAGGTCTGAGAGAAGACAACCATAAAATGCTACCATGAACATCACAGGGTCGCTGTTGGGAAATACAAGACCCACCTGCAACACAAACAGCAAATGTCCGATTAACAATCCTAAAACAAGTAGTAGTATAAAAGAGGAGACACTGTATGGTGGATCAAGACACAATATAATATTTACATGTGGATAATATTTATTTTTCATGGTCTTAGAGCAAGGTCCCCCCAAAACTACTAAGTTATTGATGGAAATGTATATGTGAATGATAGTAAATTCATAGTGGTATCTGGTCATTAAACTTTTTTAAAAAAACAACTTTAATAGATTCGGGGGCTAGATGGAAAAGGATTGGGCATGAAGAATTTTAACCTGCTCAATTTATGTTCACCACAAGTGTCTGATGCTTCAGTTTCTATTGCAAACACATACACTTAGGCTGACTAATACATGTCCACAGGATTGGGGATAACAAGTTAATGAGTGAGGGTCCAACTGCTGGAACCCCCATTAGTGACGAGATTACAATTCCCAGCAACTCAGAAATTAGGGGTCCTGTTGTAAATAATGGGTGAAGGGACAGGACAAGAAGGCGTCCTGTAGCTCCATTAAATAGTATTGGAGTGCCAAAAATTGTTGAAAGGTTCAGCCATCTACAGCACTCTCATTCACGGTCTACGCGAGTGCTGCATAACGCTTTTTACCCTCATCACTCGCATACTTTTTGGGTGGAGTATTCAATTGTAAGAACGGGACACCTGCAGATAGACCCTCATTGATCAGCTTGTTATCCCCTTCCTGTTGATAAGGAACAAATTGAACTATTGGTACAAGCAAAATCCACTGACTTTTATAAGTAATAGGCATGAGACACTCAACATGCCGACAGTGCATATTAAAATCCTAACAGTAGGCCACAATGCACATGTAAACAAGTCCAGATGCCAGTCACATGTTTTTTGGGGGTAAAACGGGCGTGAAAAAAAAACCCACTGAAGATCAGAAAAGCTTTCTGTAGCAGCTTGGTAGTCACGGGCAGCGCATGACTTGATCACATGACACTGTCCATACATAGTCATATGCCCGGCCTCTCAGGTCAAGCACCTGCTTTACTTCTTGCCGCCTCTAAGCCAAGTATCTAGAACTATTGTTTCTCTTGACACCATAGAAGCAATGAAATGGCCTAGGGTATGTTACACGGTATATATTTACCTACCCTGTCTCCTGGCTTGAGGAGAGAATCATTTTTGCTGGTCAGTTTGTGTAAGAGAGTGTATGCAAGCTTAACACTTCGACTCCACAATTTACCTAAAATAAAAACACAGAAGTACATTAAAAAAGTCAAAACAGATGATAGGAGATTAAAAAGACATGTCTGTTGACCTGACAGAGCTATAAAGAGGGTGGGGAAGAGTACAGATCTCTCTAGGCGCAACCAAGGGATCCATGTCTAAAGACTCCAATTGACCACTTCAGAGGCAATGCCCAGAGCTCCAATGCCCCCTCTGAGCAAAATCTATTGTGGTCCTCCTATCATGCACTTCAGTTGTCGTTCAGAAATCAGAGAGGTTCTGGGGAAGGATAGGTGCCATGAGCTCAGGCCACTGCACACACGGACTTTGTGCCTCCAGGTTCTTGCCATCATGTTAACAGAAACATTTAATTGTAGCTTCCGTATATATTGTACTATTCATCTGTTATTCTGCTTTGAAATTGAGGAGTAAATTCATAATCAGTGGTTACTATTCCCCAGGATTGTCCAAGTCAGATTAGGCCATGTCAGCACTGATTGGACAATGTTACAGTACGCAGAGAAGATCACAAAATGAATACTGAATTAAGATAACATAATACTTCTGATATACCGTATGTAAGTGTGTACACTGCTTTGCCGGTAGTGTCCAAAGAGGTAAGACATGGCGCTTTTGGTTGGGTCGTCCCCCAGCGGTGTAGGGCAGTCAGCAGTGAGGGAGGCCAGTTAGATACAACTCCGAGAGGTTCTCCTTTAAGAAGTGCCATTTCGGATCCTTCTGCTTTTGGCTGGTTAGGGTCTGGCTGTTGAACTACATAATATATAAGCAGAAGAGACATTATGAAGAAGCATAGCAGTAAGAAAATTTAGAAAACAAACATATTTTAAGATTCTTACCCTCCAGGAGCTCTTCGAAATCATCTACAAAGAATTCTCTAAGCGGAGGACGCTTTGGCCTTTTTAAGGTGTTTAGAAGTTGCTGAATTTTGGAAGAGACCCTGCTGTTTACTGGCACACCTATCAGGAAGGAAGGGAAATATTAGGCTGCGGGGCACAACTCGTTTTAGTAAGTCTACTCAAAGCATCTAGTAATACTAACGCACCATCTGCGGTTTCTAAAATGCTGCTGTTGAACCCCCGTGGCACTCCACGCACAGATGCCACCTGTGGACGCTCATGATGAGAGTTTCCTAGAAGTCCAGTAGTCACGTCAGGTGGTGCAGAAACACTCTCTGGTTATCAGGATGAAGAACATGACATATGGTTCTGATCACTGTCTGAAACCTCATGCAGGCACCCAACCATCACACACTACTATCTTGGTCAGTGTCATGACACAATATTAGCAAAAAAAACCAAAAGACAACTATGATTTACAGTTAAAAACTTGATTGTCTGGCGTCACCAACCTTTATGTTCATATATCGTTACAATGTGCCATGACATCTACCAAAAGAGATTTTGGAGTTTTGTCATTCAACTAATATCTTTCCATAAGGTCTGGCAGCACATGCCCCGATACTGACCTATCTGGGCATGTGCCATGAGGTCTGCCAGCATGGTGGCAGCTGCGATGACAGGGCAGCTGTTGGAGGCGGCAGGCTTGGCTCCTGGGTGGGATGAGGTGGAGGATGCTGATGATGAGGTGGAGGAGCCCTGGGTTACTCTGCTAATCCAGGGCTCTACGCTCGTATGACCTTGAAGCGGAGTGGATGTGATGCGTCCCTGACGAAGCAATGAGCCCTCATCCTCCGAAGCTGATGATGTGTCTGCGAGTAAAATAATCGTGAATACCTACATATCAAAATTTGTTGTATAATGGTGAATACATTAACTCAATCTAACAACCCATTAAAAATGGGAAGTCAAAAACAGAACACACTGCGGAAAACCAACTCATGGGGCAGACCTGGAGCTCAGTTTCCCAGTCACTGTACAGCTATATATCAGCAAGAAAAAATATCTGAATCTAGTTACCTGGTGGTGTATAGGTCTCTACTGAAGACTGGACAAGAGCTGAGCGTCGCTTAGAAGGCATCGGCATTTTTCTCTCCTTGTATTTAGCCAAAGCTGCTTGCACGGCTTCTGTGTGAACATCTGCATAAGATACGAAAGCCTGGTCTATGGATGGACACATGTCACTACTAGCCCAAAAAGACCCCTCAGCTACCCTGTTTCCCCGAAAATAAGACAACCCCCAAAAATAAGACCTAGTGCAATTTTTTTGATGCTTAGAAATGCAAGGCCTCCCTTGAAAATAAGACCTAGCAGCAGTCATTGCTGCAGATCCCCCCATATGCCATAAAGTAGATACTGCAGCAGGTTGTGACATGGGTGATTAATTCATAGGATAAAATCACTGACTTGTTAAAGGGGTTGTCCAGAATTAACTACTTTTACCATTCTGAAAATAGTGTATACATACCACACTCCAGGGCCACCGGTGGTCCCCATTGGTATAAAGAAGCTGAGTTGTGACATCATATCTACAGCCCTCGCTTGCTAAAGTCTATGCATATGGCCTATGGGATGTAGCAGAAGCATGTTCTGTGGATACTATGTCCCTGCTGAACCTCTGTATACTTATAGAAGTCAGAGCTGGGCTGCACCAGAACAAGGCAAGTATACACCATTTCTTATTTTCAGAATAATAAAAATAGCTAATCCTGGACAACCCATTTAAGAGAGAAAAAGTACATTAAAATAAAATGATAATATGAAAACCCTAATAAAATACAAATAAAAACTAATACATTCACAAAAGTCACTCGTGAATCAGGATGGGGCGACTGACTTTCAACAAGTCTTATATTTTTTGTCCTTAGGGATGTGATTGCAGCGATTTACAACCCCCTCATCCTATTCAGGAAGACATGCACACCTGGTAAAGAGTACATGGGGGAAATGAGGGTTGTTGAATCCCTGGCCAAACAAATGTTTGGACAACAAATGTGCAATTCAATCTTTCTACATATTACAGATCCACAGAAACAGTTGTTCTAAAATAGCTTGCACATCTTCTGTATCTTTAATACTGATTATGGAATTGGCGATAAACTTAAGGGAATATTAGAGTGAGCGTAGTGTCGCTGGGAACCTGCACCCAAACTATAGTATGAATCACTAAAAAGTGAGCCAATAAAACAATTCGTATAAAACAAAAATACTTGCGCCAACATAAAATAATGGGAAATACATAGAAGTAGTACAGCAGAAGTACCTGTTATACACCTCTACGTCTGAATAAGTTCCTATACTCAATACATAAACTAGCTATGGATGGATTGGGTGGCTACACGTAGTACTGGGTATAGTAATGTGTGTGCAGACAGTGAAGTTATGTATTGGTACCTGTATGGAGGCTGTAATAAGCTTGGTCTCCGCGATGAAACTGTATGTTCGGAGTCCAAAGATGTGAAATTTCCTGTAGATCCAGGTAGAACATCCTCTGGGTTTCAAAGACTTGTTTTGTCTTTTTCATCAGGAGTTCCTGACGAAGAAGACAGAACAAGTCTTCTAATTGCGTGAGATGTTTGTCCCCTTGGACTTACCGTAGCTTGGTGATGTCACCACATGGAACCCATCAGAACTGTGTATGGAGTGTTAGCTGCCGGCCGAAGCTTCGCTCTGCGTGCAGTCATTTTTTAAGTCTGCAAACTTACCCACCAGTGGATTACCTTTAAAATTATATATACAACCCAGAGGATCTTCTATGTGGATCTACAGGAAATTTTACATCTTTGGACTCCGAACATACAGTTTCATTGCGGAGACAAAGCTAAATACAGCTTCCATACAGGTACCAATACATAACCACACTGTCTACACTCACATTACTATACCCAGTACTACTTGTAGCTAACCAACCCATCCATAGCTAGTTTATGTATTGAGTATAGGAGCTTATTCAGACGTAGACGTGTATCAGAGGTATATCCCGTTATTTTATGTTGGAGCAAGTATTTTTGTTTTATACTAATCTTCTGTATCTTTGTTTCCTAGGTGAGAAAGTGGACAAGAGATCTGCCCAAATCTAACAAAGTGCCTTATGAGCACGTAGGATAATATATAAGGGGCATGAAGCACTTACCAGATCGAAATCGCTCATCCCGTGAGCTGGTGGAACGGGACCTCTGCTGCTTATTTGTGGTGGTTGTAATTTGTGATATGCCCAATAGTTTGGTGTCTGTTTGTAGCGAGGGGTCTACACCTAGAATTAGTAAAAGAATATAATTCACAGACAGTAAGAGAATACGTCAATGTGGTGAAGTTATAAGAACTCCAGATGCTCATATATATTGTCATAGGTTTTAACATGGAGTCATTTGTTATCCAACTCATCCCAGACACTTCCCTTCTGATCTCTAACAATTGACTCATTTGTTCCAAACATCGAGGAAAAACAAACTGGTTTCATCTGGTGGGGATGGGGCGATGGGGAGACAAGGTCTGCAATAACTTGGCTCTAATCTACTAGTCCAGGGAACAGAGCTTAGCCAAAAACACCCTGTCAGCAAGTAAACTACTAGAACTGACCAGGAACGTGGAGACACATCCCAGACTGGATGTAATCTATCCGACCAAAGAGCAGGAGGGAGGACGCTGTGCTCGGGAATGATAACGCTAGCTAAAAACGCCGGCCAAAGCTGATGTCACCGCCAGAACGGCATTGTGTGGATTCTTATCTGATAAAAGACATGCATAGAGATCCCTTAAATAATAAAGGATATTGAGTAGCTCTTTTTTTACCCCAGATAACCCCTGATTATATAGACTTGTCATGCAGGTTACCGTACAATGGCAGAATGACTGGGCTGTCAGATTTTAATATGCCCATTTCTTCTTCATACAAAACTTATATATTATTCCTTTATCCCTGTACAGAACACACGCATGCTCGACAATGTGGAGGGTCCTTGTGTATTGGGGGACTGCGTGTGGTCAGGACAGCGTTCAGTGGATTATGATCTGCTATACTGAACCTGCTGTAATCTGAAGTTTGTGTCAACAGTAAATGACAGGCAATCAGACTATATAATACAGAAAGGTTACACCACTATTCAACCTTCTTCCAGGTTTGGAATACTTTGCGATTTTTGTATATCACATTGAACATATACCAATCTAATGTGTACATGTCACATACAGAAGTGGACAGAGGGCTAGTTCTGGCTGCAGGTTTGCAATTCCTCTTATATAAAACTTTTGTACCTTGAATGAGTGGTATGTAGCGGGCCAGAAGTTTTGCCCTCTTCTTCTCATAACCTTTCTGGGTTATGTCTCCTGAAAGACAAAAGAGATTGGGCGAGGTTACATTTAACATCACATAACAAAGGTTATTATATTTTGAGAGGTGGGTTACTACTATACATTTCTTTCTTCTTTGGCCCTTTACTATAACATCCACTTGTATCATTTATGCATCAACCACTTCATTACTGGGGTTCGACTGCTGGAGCCTTTACAAACATATACTGTACATTGGCATTGTAATACCTCCTAACCTCTGGGCCGGAGAGAAAGGGACAGAAATAGTGGTGCGCTTAGCATAATATTGCATATTATTTTGCATAATAAACCACATCCCTTGCCCCACCCACTAGTATTCCCGCACTGTATAATACATAGATTAATGGCTCTACAGTATAATCTCACCCAGTGCAATGCCCCATTCCCCCTTGTATTGTGGTCCCCTTTACTGCTCCCCCTCTTATTATATTCTCTGTGCTCCCTCTCTGCTCTCATCCCCCCCCCCATTTGCTCCACTTCTAATTATGGCCCCCACTTCTGCTTCCCCATGTTATTTTGCCCGCTTCTCTGCCCCCTCCTAATGTGCCTCCCCCACACCTCTATCATTCCCCCTCCTCTGGTCCCCGTCTTATGGCTGCTGTCCTGCCTCCTCCTCAATGCGTCTGTTCTACAGATGTGCCCGGCAGATGCGATGTGATGACGTCTATGCGTCTTCCATGCTACGCTGTGTACAGACTCTGTGGAGAACCAGAAGTGACGCAGAGAGCTAATTACTCTCTGTATCACCACAGTAATTAATTCATCCAAACAATTTTGGCACACAGAGGACGCCGATAAGAGTTGATGTCACAGGCCATACCTATATCATCAATGGCCTCCAAATCAACTTTTTAGCCCTCCCCACTGCTCCTTCCTGCACAATGCAACGGCCTGTGAAGCTACAGCATGGAGGGGCTCTGGTAACACCCCCAGAGCCCTTTTGGTTCATTAGCATAATTTGATTTCAAATAATTGATTTAATAAGGAAGGAGGCCATGGATAAAAAAATATAAGAAGATTACCACAGTGACGTTACCTGGATCTATGAATAGGCGTCCCTGGTTTATCATGCAGGATTCTGATGGCATATTTCATTTAAGGGGGCTGTCCAGGATTAGATGAACATGGCTACTTTTTTCTAGAAGCAGCGCCACCCTTGTCCATATTCTTTAATATAGGTAATCAGGACTGTAGGAGTGATACTACACACAACATATGGGCAAATGTGGTCACATTTCTGGAAGAAAACAGCCATGTTTTCTTATTTTGGACAGCACCTTGAAAGAAGCCACTTTATAATTAACTTTTATGGATTTATGAAAACACTGTATTTATGCCCCAATAATATATGTCTTTCATTGCAGCATTGTCCCGTCACCTT
The DNA here is from genome assembly GCF_040894005.1 of Engystomops pustulosus. Classification (NCBI taxonomy): domain Eukaryota; kingdom Metazoa; phylum Chordata; class Amphibia; order Anura; family Leptodactylidae; genus Engystomops; species Engystomops pustulosus. Next base: position 82,276,883 of record NC_092418.1, read on the forward strand.
CAGCACCACAACCAGTCACCCTATTGGCCTGGGCTCACTTCCCTAAGAAATGGGTGGAGGGGCAAATGACTAATACATGTTCTTGTCACTGTTCCTGCACAGATCCTTGGATTTCAGGGACTTTAGGGAAATGTGTTTCAAAAGAGAAGCCATAATTAAACATTCAGTCGCGTGTTCCTATGGAGCTGCAGTCTGGATTGGACAGGAGGATGGCCAGGTGTGTATGGAGGGAAGCATGAATTTGCTACTGAAGATGGCAAACGGCTACAACATAAAATAGATTAGGAAGTATAAGGTTTATGGTTAATTTGAGTTAATTTATATAAAGTGGCCAATCCCTTTAACAACCCATTTTGTCCTTCTGTAGACATAAAAGAGAAGAGAGGCTCCTGCCAGTTGTCTTAGACCAAGGGCAATGAAGAGGAAGTGAGGGATTTAGCCTAAACCACTTGGGGCAAACAACAGAAGATTTATCAATATACATCTACAATTAATTAAAATAATTATTTTTTATAAAAATTACAGAGAGGGGAACTGAAATAATTATCATAAACATTACATTGTGTGTTTATTGGTTCTATTGTGCACAGAATTAGCGTCCCTGCAGTTTTGTTTCTTGGAATAAGATTATCCTTTTGGCATAACTACTAGTTTAATATTTCATGTAAATTCTAAAACATAATAAATATTCATATATTTGCGCCTTTATATCCATTCCTTATACACATTACTACTACACTGGGAGAAAAGCTTTTGATATATTCTGTTTTAACCACATAAACACAGCACAACAATATTAATAAAGCGCTGAATAAACCAACAATCCAGTTCCCAGAGAACAAGTAAAAATCAATAGTACATGAATGGGAGATGAGCAGACAGTGTTGTGACAGATCAGATCCGTGATTATCCTAGACTACAGAAAAAAAATCCCTGCAATATGCTGCGCTATGAGTTCATATCAGCCGGCGAGACGACAACAGTAACTACAAGAAAAGTCACAGTTCGTCCCTGTGGGAGGTGATTTTAATGAACTGAAAATCTCTTTATTACTAGACAGCTTATCTCCCGAGACCCTGAATACGGGCGAACAGGCAACATAAAACTCATAGTAAGCCGCATAATAGGATTCCACCAGTGTAGATAAGCAGCTGTCCCCTGGACAAAGTCCTGCGAATATAAAGTACACGCTCACAACTTTCCTGTCAGAGCTCTGCCCATGCTGTGCCAACATAAACACATGGCTGTCAGCAAATCAGGCCCACAACCAATCTGCAACGTGCCAGAATTCATTACAAGGAGGATAAGCCATACGTTGTACCCTCCAGACTGGCAAACAAAGCTAGCGAGATCTCACCGATTGGCGGAGACTATTGTCTTAAAACACATGGAGTTTACATTAATAATTGGATAATTGCTAATCGATGCAGACACGGATGTGGGAGAAACGGATTATGTCACTGTCAACGGTCACCACCACAAGTTATTTATTGGAGAGCTATAATAATCCTTTATTTATATAGCACTGCACAGATCTTGCCAAATCTGGCTCACAATCTAATCAACCTACCAGTATTTTTTGGAGTGTGGGAGGAAACCGGAGGACCCGGAGGACCCGGAGGAAACCCACGCAATCATGGAGAGACTTGAACCCTGGACCACAGTGCTGCAAGGCCGTAGTGCTAAACACTAAGCCACCATGTTGCCCTATGTGAAGAGACCATTCCCTTCATACGCCGCCATTTTTCTCTCTGGCATTTGGAAAGTAATTGTCTGTGGTGGAGATAAATATACACCATGGAACCATCGGTATAAAGGACACAACGCTCCATGAGGGAATGGCGAGAGGTCACACACAAGTCTTCTCTTGCTGCGTGTTCCTAATTGACCATAATAAGAGATAACAATAGGTAACTCACATGCATCACTTGGGGACAGTCATATTTTGTGAGGTTACTGTGAGGTAAACCCCCTCCCACCACCAATGACACAAATTTGATATCAAAACCTCAGAGTAACCAGAAAACTGACACAGGGCAGGACTGGTCAACATGTGGTTGCATCTGTCGCTTACATCATGTAGCCTGAAGTGGTTGGCCACTTTACCTCATGTTTTTTGTAATGTGTGTGTAAGTGTGCAAGTGTGTGTGTGTGTGTGTAAGTGTGCAAGTGTGTGTGTGTGTGTGTAAGTGTGCAAGTGTGCAAGTGTGCGTGTGTGTGTGTAAGTGTGCAAGTGTGCGTGTGTGTGTGTAAGTGTGCAAGTGTGCGTGTGTGTGTGTAAGTGTGCAAGTGTGCGTGTGTGTGTGTAAGTGTGCAAGTGTGCGTGTGTAAGTGTGCAAGTGTGCAAGTGTGCGTGTGTGTGTGCAAGTGTGCGTGTGTGTGTGCGTGTGTGTGTGTGTGTGTGTGTGTGTGGGGGGGGTAATTTACCAATATACAGCTATTAATAGTTCTGCTCCACTTTCTTGATATGTAAAGTGAATCCTCCTGTCTTTTACCTCATCAGCCAGACATTACTGTCCATAAAATGGCCGCAGGTGGAGGCTCATGAGATCTTATATGTTCATGATCAGTTGTCCTGCCAGGACCTTGATCTTATATTCATGAACACTATCATAAGGTCCTGGCAGGGCGATTGTTCATGGATAGGTAGAGATCACATGACCCTCCATCCGCGGCCATTTTATAGTCAGGAATGTCCGGCTGATGAGGTAAAAGACAGGAGGCTTCACTTTATATAACAAGAAAGCAGAGCAGAACTTTTAATACATGTATATTGGTAAATCACCTAATATCCTGCCCCCCACACTTACACACACTACAAAAAGCATGAGGTAAAGTGGCCAACCCCTTTAATATATTAGGATCTCCCACCCTCTCAAAATTAAATGTTTTGTGAGATTCAGACCATAACATGGAAACCTGAAGGCGTTTTCCAGTTTCCACAAATAAATGTTAAAGTTTGTATGAAAGTTATACAATTTTACTTTATACTTTCTGTATCAATTTCTCAGTTTTCTATAGCTCTGCTTGCTGTTATTGCACAGAAAGCTTCATTGTTTACTTGCAAAACATAGCAGAGATTATCAGGAATGAACAGAGCACAAAGTTGGGGACCATCTAGATTTTCTTAGTTCAACGTTCGCTACAAAGTTTAAGAAGGACCTTGAGAGGTCTTACGGTGTTCATTTGTCGATACACAGGAAGCAACTAAACAACATTAGCTGGTTTTACCATTATGACTGATTGGTATATGTCCAAGACACAAAATCCAAACACAAACTTGGGGTTTATTCACACCGACCATTATTCATATATGGGAAATGGAATGAGGCTGAATTTTGCAACATCATATGAAACTCAGATCAAATAACTATTTATGCCTGTAAAATACGATCAACACAAGCCTTTAGAACAAGTCCACGGATAAGCAGTGGACATTCCATGTGGATTTATGGGCAGGATCTTCTAGTCAAGTCTATGAGATCTAAACAAATTTCCTCTAGACACTAGAAACAAAAATCAGGAACAGACATTGAATTGTGGTGCGGATGTTAAATCTATAAGATGTCAAATCATATACAGTGGTTGTACAGGCTACATCCTCTAAAAAATGCAGGTTTATCACAGATTTTGCCACTGAATATGTACGTATATATTAAACATTTCATTAAAGCCATTCTGAAGCAAAAGGCGTATCCCCCCCCCCCCATCAACTACTTGTCTTTGTCATACCCACAGAAATGCATTACATGTGTCTATTTAAGGGTTAATTCCTGGAGATCCCATAACATACCCCATTCCTATATGCCTGATGCTATTATTCAGCATGGATTGCAGCTTTCAGTTTATAGGGCTCGGATTCCTTGATTTTCCTTACAATATAAGATTCTTGATAGAAGAAACCTTTGTATGGACAATACTGCTCTGGAGAACTGTCATAGCATATTGATAGGAGGGGCAAAGCATCAGCTGATGGCGGAGAGCAAAGGGGGGGGGGGTGTAAGTCTAAGAGGGGGATGGGGGTCTCATTGCCAAGCACGAATGGAGGGAAAATAGTCTAATAATATAAATAAATATATACACACACGATACATACATTAAAACAAAGTGAAATTCAATTAAAAAAAAATCTATATTTAATATATATATATTATATATATATGACATTATAAGAGGTTGCAGAATTATATGAACTAATTAAAAGCTAATTAATACTGATTATTAATAATTGCAAGGATTCCTGCTTGCATTGTTTTCCCAAAACTAACTCCTAACCCCTTATAGAACCCCGCATTATCCTAATGTGTTGAAAAAGAACCTCTTGACTTTTCATGCACAATGTTTAGTAGGTCTGGATACACAGACAAAAGCCTCACCCGCCTGTATATCAGTATGCAAACAGCCAAACACTAACACAACAAAGGGTGGTAAACCACAATAATTGATACATAGATAAGACCTGATGCGTTATATACCATAGCCCCCTCATCCAAATCCAACCACAATAACCCAAAAGCATTAGCTCTAATCCTAATTCGACAGATTTGGGAGAGTAAGGTAATTCAATAGAGGTTATTTTTTTAATCCATGTGATTCACCTAATTTTTGGTTTCGATGTCTAGAAGATTAAGTAGCAATTGTATTGAGCAGGATAAACGCCCCGGTCTTAAGGAGGCCTGCTACAGCTTGTGTGGCTGGAAGTCATCTAAATCAGATTATAGGTCGTGTCTAGTCCATGTGCATCTGCTATACTCACCTACAGGAGCCCGGACAGGTTCACACCTCACAGCAGCATCTGTCTATGCTCCAACAACGTGTTCAGGGACCATTGCTCCAGCACTGTTGAGGCTGCCCAAATTACAAGCTTGGTTTGGACTATCAACTATCAGAGAAGGATCCAAATACAGAATGATCAGCAATACTGCAAGCGCTGAACGCTGTCCCCATTGCACTGATCACATCCCTTTGTTCCTCTTTGAATAGAATAGTGAGGGAGAATCTCTCCACCCCATAGAGGAAGATTAACCCATGATTTGCATTACTCTGGTTCCTCTACTCTATAACTGTCCCATAAGCACATAGGGACAGCAGGGAAACAGCTGCTCCCCTAGATAAAGGCAGACAGCAGAGCCTCTCCGGGGAGATGAGGATACAGTCCAAGAGCCGCAGATACAATGTATCATCAATGCTGGTACAATAAATTTATCCATGGAGGAGAAGGGGTTAAGAAAGCTCCACTTCTATTGTGGAGTGTATCATTATACATAAAGCCTATAGAAGATCATAGACTAGTGACTTCTAGAGACGTGCCTAACCCCTGCAGCACAATGACTATAGCTACAGCCATCTATTCATCCACAGCGACCCCCATTCATGGGAATAAACAGGCGTTGCTAGCAGACAAAATATCTCTGCCATTCATGTGAAAGGCCAGAATGCATCCATCTGACCGGACATTCAACTGGCCCGACATACAAAGAACCAGCACAGTGGACTGGACGAGCCGCTGCCGCCATTCAGTGCCCAGGGGTTCAGACTTACACAAAAGACCACAGTAAGAAGTTAAAGGTCCAATCAACTGGCGGGCAGGTCCTCTACAAATCTCCAGATACGGCTTAACCAGACACCCGTACACAAAGGCACGCCAGTCCTAACGTTTGACATCAATTTCTTGCTTAAGCGTTCAATTGGCGACATCTCAGCAGGTTTACTCAGGCCTGGTCATAGGGTGTAGGATGTCCTCTCATGGCTGAATAAGGACCCTTTCAGACATTAATTTTATGACCTATAATAATTTGGTGCAGTATTAGGGTAGATAACTTCATACTGCACCAAATTGTCTGCTAATATTATTTCAGACTCAGTTTATGACTGTATCGTCTTACTTTACATCTCCTACTTAGTTTACATAGGGAAAATGTATGCCAATGTATAGGCGTAGCAAGTTAATGATATCCACCTTACTGACACATGAATGTACCCAGGTCAGATTATTACAATTGTAACAGCACTATTTGCATAATCATGGAAGACCCCCCCACCCCCCAAGTTCCTAGACCAGAAAAGCCCTAAATTATATACAGCCCCCATTGACTAGTAAATGTGACCACTCAATATAAAAATAGTATTCACCCCAGTCTTCTGCTCAGGTCCGGAGCTTCGAAGTCTTCCTCCTGCCGGCAGCCGCACAGCACTACACATGCAGACACATGCGACAGCGTCCTGCAGCACACCGAGCGCCACTTTACACCGCCAGCACCCGGCACGGCCAGGCTGCTGGGGACGGGGATGTTGTCACCAGTGGGCTCTCCCAGCAGCTGTGGGCCCCGGCACTTGCCCGGGTTTGCCGGGTGCTAGCACCAAACCTGGGTGGGAAAACCCCTTTAAAAGGATTACCAAAAGATAGCTTAGGGCTTAGGACATTAGGAGGAACCTACCGTTGGATCTACTTAAAAAGGAGATAATGTTTCCTTTAAAGGGGTATTTCCATGAAGACAATATCCTTAAAGGGGTATTCCAGGAATCAGCATAATTCACATACAAATGGGTCCTTAAAATATAAGCTTATACGTAATTAGTTGTTATTTAAAATTTTTCTCCCGTTAGCAGAAAATTGCTGATGACATAGACTGTAATGAAGAATTAAAATGCTACTGGCCCTTTAATCAGTCCGTTAATTTCCTCCGCACGGAGAAGACACAGGGCAGAAGATGGCCGCTGGTCACATGTCCACATCACATGTCCTGCACCTGGTTGGGCAGGTCATGTGATCACCACTATGTTTGGCTGTAGTTGGTTGGTTGCAGTGCATCCAATATGGCCAGTGTTTGGGTGATGGCAGTTACACAGAATTACTATGGTAACAGAGCAAGAAAGTCTGTTACATCATCACTAGGAGCAGAACATAAGACGGAGGAGGAGTTACTGAGAATTAAAGGATCATGGGACTTGTGGTTTCCAGTGGCAGCCATCTTGGTGATAACTTTAGAGAGGTCATAAAATTTTGTGAATCATAAAATCAAACTATTTAAGCTTCATTTTGTGACTAATGACATCAAGTTCTGTTACATTCATTTATTTATTTATTTATAGCATTATGGGTTTTTGTATCAGACATTCATATTCCTGGAATACCCCTTTAAATATACTCAGGATAACAAAATAACACATTCTCCAATTCACTCTTATCAACACAAATACAACATTTCACAAATAAAATTCCAACCTGTCTCTATTAGTCCTGGTGTTTATACTTTGGTTGACCATGGATCCGACCATAAACTCCTGTCTATGGTCGGCAGATTCCTCCAGTTTCTTTTGTATTGCAGGGGCAGGGTGCAGAGATCACTAGAGACAGAGGCATGTCCTGTCCAGCAGCAGCTCTACAAACAAGATAAGCTCTGGATCTCATGACTCTGATCTGTCTCATTTCTCTTTTTCTATGTGTCTGATATTAGTAGAATCTACAGAAGCTAAATAGAGGTGTACATAAACCCTGCACCCTGATCATGGAAGCACATTGTCAGCTAATAATCTGACTAAAATTGTAAGTAAAGTGTTAAAAATGATCTTTATTGTGTAAACATGACCATGGGATTATAACTTGAGAATTTTTCTTCATGGGCAAACCCCTTTAAATTGGTCAAATTTCCGCAGCTGCCCAGTGGCAGGATAGCATAAACAATACCTAACATGTCACATGAGAGATATACGCATCTACTATTCATGGTGGTAGTCAGAGAAGGTACATCAGCCACTACCAGTATGTTGTCAAACAGCGTAATACCTTGTAGTTTTTGTTTCTCTCATAGTACTGTGTGATGGCATCCTCTAAAAAGTCTATTTTGAAGTAAGATTGGTTGTATGAAGTCAAGGAGGAGAGTTGAACAAAAATCGGGGTGGGGAGATTTGAATGCCTCTTCCTCAGACTGTCATCATGTATCGGTCTTCAGGAGATCTGGTTAGTGATGTCTCTGGGTGTAGGACCATCAATTACAGTGAAGGGGGCTTTCTGAGCAAGAGAGAGGTTAACTTCAGTGTTAAAATCTCCGCCTCCTTGACTTTTTACAACCAGTTTACATCTCACATCAAAGTAGATTTTCTGGATGATGCCAACACACTGGGTCATGAAAGAAACATGATCTGGAAGGTGTTCGGCTGCTTGGAAAAATACTGGTAGTGGTTTATTATTCTGCTGACAGGTTTCCTTTAACCAAGGCCGTTCATTAGTATATGGTGGCTAAATGCCCCTCTTCCCAAAATTAAAGGGCATATTGAATTTCAAATGGTTACATGTAGTGGCTCATCTCTTACTCCATGCTGAATATAAACCGCCATGCTGGTCAATCCAAGTGTGCATGTGTATGTTAAAATCAGGGTAATACCCGGTTGCTATAAAGCAGAAGACTAAATGAAAGCAAAGTTACTGAACCCTCAGTATACTGTGACCTCAATGTTTTCCTATAGGGACAAAGCATTTTTGCTGCCAACTTTTTTCACTACTTATTTCACACACATTGCCACAGCAATCTTTTCAATGTATTCCAAATTGCAGGCCCCACATTACATGAAAACTGCTCCTCATTTGTCACAACAACCATCTATCACATGCCTGTAATGACTGTGGGTTACAAGGGTCATTCCAAGGGCTTTTCCCATCACTATTAGCCACTATTCTTAGAATAAGAGGGGGAGAGGCACAAATTCAAAGCTGCGGCCCCTGCACAGCAATGCAAGAATAATTCTTATAACGAAACATGACTGCAGGCACAAGGTCAGCAATGCTTACTGGGGACCCTTTAAGAATCCGTCATGGTAAGGGGTAAAAGTCACAGCGCTGACATTACAGGATCAAGGAATGGCCTCGTGCTGCATTAATATGCATGGCCAATGTAGTTACAGTGTGTCACTTTAAAAGGCAGCCTTGTACTGTAAAGATATAGATGTTTACTTGTGTTCGGACCATGTATAATGCGGATCACACATCACCGCCATAGGGGACAGGGGGCTCTGCGCAGGGACCCTCTCTCAAACCGAAATAGACTAATTGTAAATACGTGAAGATCATAGGCTAAAAAATTTATTTTTACCCCACAAAAATCTGTACTATGTAATGTGACAACATCTGATCAGAGCTTCACTTTAACATGCTGACAATGGTCTGGTACGTATTCACACAATGCAGGTTATCAGATCGCTTATCATGGCTCAGGCTTTCTGGTAAACAAGATTAAAATCCCATGTCAAGGAGGTGAAGATAAGATGTAACAAAATCAAGCGCTTGTTCATATCGCATCTCATCTGATACTGGAATAATTGTCTATGAGAAAAAGTGTAACTATGAAACCCATGGATTGGTAATTGATGCAATATTTGGAATCTTTAATATTACATCAAAGCTTGAAGCTAAATCCTTAGGACCTTTCACCACTTGCATCAGTATTTCATCTCTGCACTCGAAGGGTGATGGCACACGTGGCGTTTTGAACACATTTTTATGCATTTTATGCATGCATTTTTCACAGTTTTTGCAAATTATCTTTAAATAACATAATTGGAAAACGGACAAAAAACGGTCAAAAAACGGATGAGTTTTAAAAAACGCATGCGTTTTTTAACGGGTTCAATACGCTACATGTGCCACCACCCTAAAAGGTTGTTGTTTCACCGATTCTGGCCTTGTAATTTTTTTCTACAGCCCCCACAATTCCCAGTAATTAAATATTTTCACCTCTCTGTAGTCAGATGGGTGGAGCCAGACTGCATTCCCAATCCATTGTGCACCCATGTGAGAAAATAGGACCTAATTGGCATAATTGCAGCATCTCTTCTGTCAGATGGGAGGTCCAGAGTCAGAGTAGGCTCCGCCCATCTGACTTTAGCCAGGCAATAATCATGACTCCCACCTTGGATGCTGCAAAATGTTGGACTTGATGGAGGAGCTTAAAGGTCCTCTTTACAAAGTGGGAATACAGATTAGAATGATGGTAATGAGGGTGTCAGGGCTTTGCTAAAACTATATGACTGGCCTGAAAGTGCTGTAAAAACCCCAAAATATAAAGTTATGTTTACCTCCCCCGTCGCTCTCGCTATTTGTTTACAGAAACAGAGGCACGCCCATGCGTCCATTGCTGCATGCCTGCTACAACATTGACTATAATGCTGTAGCAGGTGACCGGAGAAAGTTGGACGCCAGCGCCTGCCTTTGTAAATAAAAGGGGGCACAGCACTCACAGGCGGCGACCCGAAACAGCGAGAGCAAAGGAGGAGGCAAGTATAACTTCTTATAGTATTTACAGCCCCCCCTCGGTCAGTAACCTCCTAGCCAATTACTTGTCGCCATCAACTTTTTACACCTTCCGCCACTCAGGTGATGTTTAACAATTGGGTTAATTAAAGGTTTAGTCCAACCCTTATTACACCAGGCTGCTGGTAGATACAGCACACATCTATGTCTACTAATACCAGGCATAGACAGAATTTGTAGAGCGTGGAACAGCCAAACATGTATACAGGGAACAAAACTGGCAGAAGAGAAAGCCAAGCTAAGTGGGCTCACATCCAGTAGCCAGGGGGCTAGCTCTCATCTTCAGCCAAAACCCAAGGCCCTCTAGCTATGCCACAGATCACATGTCCTTATAATCTCTGCATTTCCCGAAAAACAAGGTAAATGTACACACACCCTACACAGTGATAATATAATAATCATAAGTGATAACAATAACCTTCAAGTATTAGATACCGTAAACAGGTACACATGTTGCCTGAAGGACAGAGATTTTTACAGAAGGCCAATTTCTGAAATACAACAAATACATTTTCCCTTGTATTTGGCAGCAGCAATAGAAGTAAGGGACACCTGGCAGCGCAGAGGCACACTGACTTCATGGTTGTAAAATCCATCCATGAGCAGATGGAAGAACAGAGCTCACGGCCAGTACTCAGATTGTCCTGAATTAACACTTCAATAAGTAATCTTCATACAATTAGCAATGTGAAGTGGATTACCAATCTCCCAGATTATCAGGACTCCACGTGTTAGGACGTTCTGCTGGATACTATATGAACAGCAGAGGTCAGCAGACTTCTACAATGTGAGCGTCGCTGCTGTACATCATGGCCGTCTCATGAGGACGCAGCTACAGCACAACCTGCCACTACCTGCATTTCTTGCATATCACCCTGACAAGTTTAGAGATGATTGAATTTGATAAAAGTTTTGAATACACAGGAATATAGACCAAAGTGCAACAGGAACCTACATAAACTTACTAATATAGAGGATAGTACCCTTTAAAAAGTGACATGCGCAACTTCTCCACCCTGGCCCCTGACAATACGCATAGGGTCACATTCACTGTCATAACATGTGCCAAAATTTTCCAAATACAGGCGGTCCCCTACTTAAGAACACCTGACTTACATACGACCACTAGTTACAAACGGACCTCTGTATTTTGGTAATTTACTGTACTTAAGTCCCAGGCTACAATAATCAGCTATAACAGGTTCCTGTAATTAAGATGTATCGTTAATTCTGGTTCTTATGACAACCCAACATTTTTAAAATCCAACTGTCACAGAGACCAAAAAAAATTTTGACTGGGGTTACAATAATAAAGTATTAGTATACGGTTCCGAATTACATACAAACTCAACTTAGGTTCTGTAGGTTTGTTCTTATCTTGTATGTAACCCGAGGACTGCCTGTAGTTGTAGCCCAAAAGTAAAGGACCACAGGCCAGTTAAAATAGAAGCTGGGGAACTCCATTAAAGCCATTACATTTCCCATTAAAGTTTACACAAAAAGCAGTAGGTAGGGTTAGTAGGTACTATAGCACGCAAGATAGAGGTATCTGAAGTGACGTTCCCCTTTGAGACTGGCAAAAATGACTCTTCTCACCTCATTTGTATATGCCTTAGAAGTGTTCCTGTTTGAGGCCAGGTTCAGATTTTGTCAACCTGTAAAAGACCTAATGGATGAAATAATATACACAGCTATACTAGCACTGGACGAGGAAGACATGTATAGTAATGACATCAAACTACACTCCACCCCTCATAAAGCAGCATTATTAGGTTTCTGAGTCCCCCACCCTACAAACTGTATGATGGCTTTCCTAATAACGCAAAGATGAGACAAGGAATGGATCTTTTAAAAGACAAAAAAAAAAATAATAATAATATACAACCTCATATACAACCTCAAGACCACAATGACATCAGAAGGTGCCGGGGAAGAGGACCTATAACAGTGATGGGCAACCTTTTGAGCATGGCGTGTCAAAATTCGCCAAAAAAACGAGCATAACTCGTGTGGTGTGTCACCTTGAGAAAAAAAATATAATTTTATGATATTTATAGTTTAAATAACAAATATGTATAATTATTTAACTTCTACTTTACTTCTACTCTACGTACTTTAACCCTAGGTTGTCTGATTGATCCTACCATGTACTTCCATACTACAGTATGGCAGTATATGGGGATTTTCCACATCATCTATTTATTACAAATCGTGCAAATTGCACGATTGTATTATATCGTTACAATCAGACACGTGTGGAAATGCTTAGTAACCTGCAAACTTTGTCATGAAAGTTCACAGGTTATGGTGAGTCGCAGGCGCCGCTGTCTGCATCTCCTCCATGAGCAAAATAATCGCAATGTCTGACGATTTGCAAGGTGTTGCGATTATTTCAGGGCTTGTACGTCACAAAACTGACACACAAGCCCAGATGACTGTCTTTCATCATACAGTACACTGACATTACTCACTGTATGATGTCTTGTATGTATGATGAGTGGTTGTTGAGAGATGGTCAGTGCAGAGGTGACCTACCACAGCAACTCCCCCCACCACAACTATCAGGAGCTACAGAGGAGTTTCTGGAGTTGATGGCTGGGTCACCTCTCCTGGTGCTGAGCCCCCGGGATGATACCTGTGCTGTCTGGAGACACGAGGCACAGCTCACACAGGGGGAGGGGCCGGACCAGGGGAGGAAGAGGAGGAGGAAGTGCGGTGAGCTCAGTGCATGGCAATCTCTCAGCCTCCCGGCTACTGCACCTGGCCGTGTAGGAGCCGAGGATGAAACTTAACTCTCCGGCGGCCGCGTGTCACTGAAAATGGCTAGGCGTGTCAGCACTGACACGCGTGTCATAGGTTCGCCATCACTGACCTATAATCACTTCTTTTGTTTAGATTTTTAGATTTTCATGTTGTAAAACAGTATTGGAAACAGTAGACCTTACACCTCTGCCACACTACACTGTTAAATGGAAGCCGTTCAAATGATTCCAAAATATGTATGACAATTCTATACAGAAAAACGTATAACATAACTACATCAATCTGCTCCTCCTGCTCTATAACATGCTTCCTACAGGTAGGACACTATATGCAACCTGCTGAGCTCTTCCTGCTCTATAATATATTACCAAGAGATAGAACACTATGTACAATCTGCTCAGCTCCTACTGCTTTAGAATATATCACCTAGAGATAGGCTGATATAACAAAATGGACAAGAGGGTAAAAAAATAATAAATAAATAGAAATTAAAAATCAACTATAACACTAATCTGAGACAATTCTTAGGAAGCTTGAGAGTGAAAATGTAAAGCAGGAGCCATATAAAGTATAATCCAATAACTAGAAGCATTGAAGATTTTTTTTTTTAATGAAGCCGAAGCCTCCTGCAAATGAACATGGGCAATTTGGGGCACCGGGGTGAGTTGTCTGCAGCCCATTCATCACTCTATAATTAGTGTCTCGGGCAGAGGGCTCATTCACCAAGCTGTGGAAACCATAGACATATTGGAGACACGTGCTTCCATTGAAACAACCTATAGCACATGGTCCAAACAAAGTTGGTGTACATGAGGCCTGAGACACACTCCAAAATCCTATTTTGCCGCAGGCTCCGCCTCTAGACCTGTTTCGATGTATTAACCTTGAAAACGATTTTTACGAGTGCTAAACACAATTGCAATCCACAGCCAGGCTGTAGGAACTATAGGAATTACATGTACAGCCTGGCAACAAGTGGTAACTCTCATGCATTTCCCCCACACAGATGTATTATTTATGGGCACCGCTGTGTGTTATAGGGTCGTCCTCTTCAGAGCTATTTATGCTGGAAGAAGAGGATGACGAAGGAAGCGCTGCTCATGGCCATGCTACGCATCCTTTACTCATTCCTATTGTTTGGGTTTACAGCTCCTCTAGCGCCCTACGGCATCTATAGTGGTAGTTACATTCATGCCCTGTATAGAAACAGACAGCAGATAAGAGGAGCTGCCACAGAGGATTGGAAGAGAGGAGAGACCAAAAGTTATTTTTCTAATATTAGTTTAAAAAAAAAAAAAAAAGCTACTTTTGAGCATAGCAGTTGACATTTATTGAATAATTAATAAAACTCTCACAATCTGCTGTTATTAGTGGGAAGATTGCTCCTGAGACTGCTAGAAAGAAGGAATTCAGCAGAGACTTCAAAGTGAAACAAAGATTAGGGGGAAGAGGCACAGAAAATAGATTAAAATAAATAGACTTTTTTTTTTCAACCTCATTTCTACAAAGTTTGTTGAAAGTTGGAAATCATTGCTAGATCATAAGTTTGGTCTGTCCTTTAATGCTTACTGTCCAAACAAGACTTGCTGAGGCATTAACACCATATGCATTTTGTTTTTTAACTCAGTTATCTGAAAGTCCGTATAGTGATGAGTGTAGAGTGTAATCCAATGTCTGTTTCAGTCCCTGCAGTGACCTTCCAATGTTTTTGTGTGTAGACATTAGTAAAATAATAATGATGATTTATAAAAATCTTCACAAAACCAGAACCAGTGAAAAAGACATTAAAGGGGTATTCTCGTCTGGGAATTCACATTCTGTCTCATTAATCTGCCATATATAAACATTTCTTCAAATCAGATATTATAAAAATTTTTTTACCTGTGTGAAGATAATTTATCATGACTGTAGTCATATGGACCCTTAGAAACAAGACTGTGTCCTTGGATACGACCACCTCTGCTGGAGTGATTTCACAAAGAAACAAAAGGTTTTTCTATTTGAAATGTCAAGGAGTTACTGCATGTCCTACAGCCGTCCTGTGGTAATGAACGCTGAAGCCAAGACTTCAGGCAGGACTCAATAGCGCATGTCTGGCCACTGCTACCAGAGTGTGAGGTGGTCGTATCAGAGGAAGCGATCTCGTTTCTAAGGGAAAACATCTGCATTTATGAGAAATTATCTTTACACAGGAACATTTTTTTAAATAACATCCAATTGAAGAAATGTTTACATATGGCAAATTAATTAAATGAAATGTAAATGCCCAGATGGGAATACCCCTTTAAGGATCAAAAACAAGATGCATCTGAGCAGTAAGCCATAGTGACTATTGTGTCACACTATGACATCATACATCTGGTCACTGGAAAGACACGTCTTCGGTTTATGTTGTATCCAACTTGTGCTGTGCTCTCCGGCCCTCCTACAAGACTCATGTTGGAGCAGGCAGTATTCCAGGCTGTCAGCGGATACATGGAGCAGCAGGCGCCTGTCTCAGGATTCTACACACAAACATTCACCCTTCCTTAGAGACACATAACAATAGAAAGAAAGCAAAGGTGTAAATGTTACAACTTGTACACAGGAAGATTCCTCAGTGTTCATCATCACCATGTAATATCAGGCGGAAACCCGAGGATTATAGCGCAAATGCTAAACACGAATACATACAGGGGGTGTCTAAAGGAATAACAGCCATAGCAGGTGCTATGGGACCCGCAGTATCAGGGGGCCCCGGCATCGGATCTGCCACACTAAAGAATGTAGGAGGCGTACCATTATACACACTGTACAGCATAATATGCATATAACACTGCACATCTTCCACAGTACACAGCTGAGCTGGCAGTTTAAGAACAGAATTGTTGGGGGGAGGGTGAAGAAGAAAGCCAGCCATGTACTTCCCCCATGTGGTCAGCAGCTAGTGGGCTGCATGGAGTCAGATCTGTGGCCTATGACACCCCACAGCGGTTCTGTACGTGTGTATGAGTGTATAAGTGTATGGATGTGCATATACTGTATGTGTGTGCATATATTCTGTATATCTGCTTATGGAACTTTATGTATGCTGTACGTGCTGTGTATACTGTGTGTAATAATACCTTATAGAAATATATTTATATATATATATATATATACAGACACACACACATATATATACACAATATACTGTATATAGACGATTTATCAGAAGTCTCTTAGAGCAGAACTGTTGTAGTTGCCAGTGGCAACCAATCAGAGCTCAGCTTTCATTTTCCCACAGTTGTTTATAAAATGAAAGCTGAGCACTGATTGGTTTCCATGGGCAACTAGAACAGTTTTACCTCAGCAACATGATGATAAATATCCATAATGTGTGTGTATGGATTTGTATATACGGTGTGTGTAGAAAAAAGTGTATATATGCACATACAATGTAAAAATTGTAAATATGAGTGTGTAAATATGTGTAAGCAAAGCTATATTCACAGACACGAATGGGCGGACAAATAAACGGACGACGTATATAAGTCCCCCATAGCCGGCAATGGGCGCACGACGCTGTACGGGAGAAAGATAGGCCTATCTTTCGCCGGAATACGGCGCCGTGCATTACTATGGAGAGGGGTGGGGGTGAGCGGCGCCCCTCCTCCTCTACCTGGCGCCAAGGACTATATTTCTACGGGCTACGGAACGGTACGGTGCCGCATGTGTGCGGCATGTACCACTCCCTTACGGCGCTATGTGCTCATTGCAGTGTATGGGGGACGTATATACATCCCCCATACCTTCGTGAATGTGAATGTAGCCTAAGAGTGTATAAACGTTTGTACGAGTGTAGAAAAGTGTGTGATTGTATTAAAAAAAAAAAATAAAAATGGGGCCCCATTCTGCTATGTCTGCTATGGGGCCCAACCTCTCCTGGTAATGTTGAATAATACTCATCACATAAAAAGGAGGCTGTTAACAGAGAGCAATAGAAAACATAGTAGAATTTTTAAAAATGAAAAATGTGGGGGTTTTTATACATATGTGTGGGATCTGGTCGCGGCAGCAGGCATGGAGCGCATTACACTGTCAACTTTACATATAAATATTATCTTACTGCTTATTTATATCACTCCTGACCTGGATTTGCTTAGATTTCACAACCGTTCAAATGTCTGGATGGGGAGGAGACTTTGAAGATACTATAAGTATAGTATTTATCTGCAAGTACAAACATATCTAAACATCGACCTCATAACCAATGCAAATAGAGCTACCATTCCAGCTATAGTCCAGTCCAGTACCTCTAGTACGGAGGTTGCGTCCTGGGCATGCGTTCAGACGCATGCGTTTTACATGTTACCATGCGTTTGCCTACTTTGAAAGTGCTTTCTTTCATGGCAATTAACAAAAACGCCTTCAATACAGCCAAAAACATGGTAACATGTAAAGCTTATGCATTCTGATACATGCGTCTAAACATACGGCCAAAACGCCACAAGTATACGCACCCCGAAACTCCACTGAATTATGCTTAGTAGGCTCTCTTATGTCATCTGAGTGGTCCTGGGTTGGAGCAGACAGACTCCTCCTATTTGACAGTAGAGAGCCAAAACTAACAATACTGATGACTTGGGAAGGTGAGGAGTAGTGTGTAAATTCCAGCTGCACCAAGATCAACAATGTGGCACCTACTAAAGAATGCTAAGTATTGCCAGGTATCGGACAAAAGTATTCCCAGATTTATAGCTCTGAGACCAGGTACATATTAGGCTAACCTTTGGATTTTGGACACAAATATTAATATGCAGCAGACACACAAACACATTTCAGTGTATTTTAATGTACTGAAACTGTGCCAACATTTATAAGCCTGGCATTTGCTTCAATGTATAGACCTGGATTGTGCCATCAGGAACAGTGTCAGGTCATAAGCCCAAGAAACATCAGAAAATACGAACATAGAAAGGCGAGTATAGTCAACTCCAACAAACTCAACTTTCTTATTCTGGGATGGTAGATGTTGCACAGCGGCAGGAAGTCCTAAACAATACCCCATCAATTCTAACAATAATATTTCCAAATAGATCTCTTCATCACTTCCCCAGCTCTCATCTTATCACACATCTATCATATCAACCATAAACAATCCCACGTGTACAAGTCACAGACATTCCTCCGATACCGACACTAGGTCACCCCGCACCCCTCCTCCTTCTTCATTCCAATCACATAGTGCCCATTATTCCTCAGCACCTACCACACCCTATGGGACCGAATACACCCACATAACACTGCAGAGATCAAACTAATACTCTCTGATCAAATGACAATCCTATTCCCTTCCATGCCGGGGTTAAATAGCTGCTGTAATGTAGGACTCCGTGCATATTAGTGTTTCTGATCCTGTTTGGGATTCAGTCTCTTTAATGAACTATACAGAAGGATTCTTGCTGTCAAAACCCTGATCGACCTGACTAGAATCCTTTTGGGAATTTCTAAATCAATAGTATGATAAGTCCAGCCCGGTGTCATGGCTATAGCATAGACCAGAGGTCACACTAATATTTTCTGAAATAGTAAAAATACTCTTCTTGCTTTTCTAAGCATTTTAAGTGGAGGAATTGTATGACATTTGTAGTAATATTACTGATCTATTCAGGCAGCAGCTCTCCAACCACAACCTTTTACGAATGTCATCATAGAGACCTGACAAGTGCCGTCCGTTCATTTTCATGAATGTACTTTTAATAGATCGGTGCTCATGACCGCCATATTAATGGACCATGTGTCAAGTTAAAGGAAATCTACCATCAAAATCCTGCATGATAAACCAGGGACACTTACTCACAGATCCAGACACCGTTACTATGGTTATCTTCTTAGATTTGTTATTCTTCCTTCTAAAAAACAACTTTTAAAATGATACAAATAAGGCATTTTATTGCTTCTCATGCAATAACATTTTGTTGAAAATAAAATTATACTAATGAGCCTGAAGGGCTCCTGGGGGTGTTACCAGAGCCTCGCAGTGTTGTAGCTTCACATGCTGTAAGACGTTCCCCTCCCACTGTATGAGATTCCTGTCCCGCCAGCCTGATGGAAAGTGCTAAGGGAGCAGAGGGGAACGGGAAACAGTGTAGCAGCCTGGGAAGCTACAGCATGGAGCCTGCGTCCTGTGTGTTTTTATACCTATACCTCTGCCTGTCCAGCAGCCTCTCCCAAATCTTTCACTTATGTGACTACTCACTAGTTACCAGCATTTGCACTTTTATATGCAATTCAAATGCAGTGTGTAAACGCAGCCTAAAGCACACGTTTTTGGGCCGTTTAAGCAGTCTGTTAAAAAACGCATGCGTTTTTTTGAAAACGCATCCGTTTTTGACCGGTTTTACCAATTATCCTAATTAAAATGGGTCAAAAACGGATGCGGTTTTTAACGGACTGCTTAAAAAACGGGTTCAAAATGCCACGTGTGCCGCAGACCTAAGGGTTTCTACGGGTTATGCAAATAGTGCTCAGTTACATGAAAACCACTTTATAATATACTACTATGAATTATGCAGCCTCATAAGCTGGTACAAAAAACACTGAATAAAATTTCATGTTCCTGCTGCAGCAATCAACAAGATCTCCGCTTAGCATCTAATAGACGTATGCTACTCCTTTGATTCGAGTACTGACAGTGTATGTGCAATACATACATCTCCCTAACTAAACAACATAATCAGTTTAATGGACTTTCCACCCCAAAAGAATGGATAAATGTGTGTCAAATTCAGAAACTTGAGTAGTCAGCACATTAATACATCAATAATAATGACCAAGAACAAAAGTGTAGTAATAATACTGAAGAGAACCCGTCTCCTGGGAGTTTTCTGTGCCTGAAGTCTTTAATGAATGTAACAGGTTTACTTTAAATCACTAGAAGACTCTGTAACCCACATCACTTGGATCAGTGCCTACAGGATACATCACAAGATCAGGGATTCCTTCATATACACACAATGGAGGAGATTTCTTGTACCAAGTCTAATGTGCTCACCAAATTTTCTTGTTGTGTTTTAAAGGAAATCTACCATTTGTTTTTATGGATTGTGACCTTGAGAATGCTGTAGCTACACTGATGCAGAAACATATCTTGTTTAACCCCTGAGCTGAGTCATTTTTCTCAAAAATCAATTATAAAATTCAGGACCTTGAAAAAGCTGGGTTGCATGCTGGCTGCCGTTCATAAACACATCACACAGAGCTTCCTGAACTAATCAACCTGTGCTGGATGACTCATACAGAGCAGCTGGGGGATGGTGCAGTGATTGATTACTTCTGCCTGTCAGTGAATACAGTGTTCTCTGGAACAGTGCAATGATTAGGGTAAGAGGAGAAGTGCTGGGCCAGCCAGAGGAGCAACAGAGCATCATTATCATAATTTTATAATAGTTTTTTTTTTCAGGAAAACCACTCAGTTCAGAAATTAAACAAGATATGTTTCTGCATCAGTGTAGCTACAGCATTCTCAAGGTATGTTTGGTTCATAATGCATAAAAGCAAAGGTTTTTTTTTTTTTTGCATCTCTCTCAACAGTTCAAAGAGTGGGTGTACACAATAGTTAAATGCAGCAAATTTATTATGATTTTTTTCCCGATGCAGGGTATACAGGTTGTATAAACTTACCAATATGGAAATAACACCCTACTTTGCAACTAGTTGACAATACGTGATTGTTTTCAAAATAAATAAATGAAACATTTTGATAAGAAATATCCTCCTATATCCTATATTGTGTCCACAGTTCCTTTACTGACCTTTGTGTCTCCGTGGTTACAGACTACAAACATAACCTGTTCCGACATCCATCTACCTGCTTGCTGAAAATAATTTAGCCAAAAATAAACATTGGCATCTAAATACAACATTATAAGGCCCTTAAACTTCCAAATGTTCCTTTAATAAAAGAAAAACAATACCCGCTTTTTGTAATAAACAAAGTGGTTAGTAAGTGGATGGATCTGCAGGCATGTACATCCGTGTGTGCTATATCCTCAGGCTAAAAATGAGACATAAGAGGGGTCTGACACATCCAGAAAGGAATCGGCAGTGCAGAGCGAGGTCAGAGGGACTGCTCACAATGAACACTTTAACATCTGGGCCCTTTTCCTTCTTTACTTCCTGTAATAACAATAAGCCGGACAGAGAGGACTACCTAGCACAATCCCCGATGTGGAAGGGCAAAACACAACTGGTCACTTATACATTCCAGCCTTCAGTGTTAACCCTTTCACTAACATTAAAAAGAGCCTTATCCCAGATAAGCTAAAACACTGTGGCCGTCTCTGCTTGTGTAAAAACAGCATATTATAGCTACAGCTTCATCACAGTGCTGTTATATCTGCTATACCGAGTCAGGCTGTATTCATAGGGTGGTCACTTACCATGTATCCAGCCTGTCTGTCACAAAGCAAGTGGAGGGAAAAAAAAAAAAAAAAAAAAGGATATTTAGGGAGTAGGTCGAGCTGAGCTCATGAATACAAGCGGTCTGGATCTATGAGTCCACTTTATCCTCTGAGCATTTAGTGTGCTGTAATGGATCTATGTGCTTTAGAGTTTACAATGGATTTGTCTGAGCAGATTATGGCAGAACCGAAAAAAAAAAACACTTCTGTTTTCCATTAGAATTTGTTAACACCTTGCCTTTTTCATACACTCAGCAGGGACTATTGAAGTCAAAGGGGGCAGATACAGCAGTCATGCCTCACTGGGGCATCACTGGGGAAACACCCACAACATCAGTAGCAGCCAATCACTCTTCCCACTGCAAAGTTTAGGAGGAGATGCCAGGCAACATATCCCGCTGTATATGTATAAAATGAGTATTGTGAGGACACATCAGGAATCCCCCTACATGTCAAAAAACAAGGCATGAATGAAGCCTAAGAAGAGTGGAGAAATTTGTTGGTTACCCTATTCACTACAAATTCTAGATAAAGAAGCAAAAATGGAAGCTCATTGTTTCAGCTCTTGATAACTGATCCTTGGGACAAAGTGTCAATATTGGATCATTATGGGTTCCTACACCTGCAATCCCCCACTGGGAGTTCCATGTATCGCTATGATGTAAGGAGTTCCATCCTGACCACAGGACACTGCATGGTCCCCATTTCACAGACCCACCTCTGTAGTCTGTGGGAGCAGAATGAAGCAGGTCTGTTCCCTTTGTTGTGGCTAATTCACCATAGGTACCCAATTAGTGAGGGTCCAAAGAGTCCGACCACCACACATCTGATATCGATGACCTAACCTGTGAAATGGGAGCTAAGCAGTAACATGCGCAGATGAAGCGCAGCCAGCCGTCCGGTCACTGCATTTATCTGCACATGAACCAGGCATTGAGGCTGGAACGCAACTTGCTACGGAGCTTGCATACCTCCTAGCGCTTCAGTGGCTATTGGGGGGATGGGGGGGGGGCATTTTTTTTCTGCAATAGACATTTTTAATACAAAAACAGTTTTGCAGTGTATGTACTATGCTCTGTGGGGACTGGGTGCTAAAAATGGGTCTCCTGGTGGCAGGTTCCCTTTAACATACTCTATTACTATGGTGTTCATGAACCGGTAGTACAAGGAAACACTTTTCTATTTATTTTTTGACTTTTACGTTGTACACAATACACTTTGTAGTAAGGAAGACAAAATAACAGAGTACAGGAATGAATGACACATTCCCTCTGAGCTGCTACAATTAGTTACATGAGAATAGAAGCCATTTCCTGAATGAAGTGTTCAAGTATTACACACACAAGCTCAGATCTGCGGCTCAGCGTGTCGGTGCAGGTGCTGGAGGAGCAGCGTGGGTGCTTAAATACAGACTGGGAAATACAAACCTAAATTACAGTTAATGAAGTGGGTCATGCGTCTGACAGCAGCAAAGAACAAGGGAGAGAGTCGGCTAATATGAAACTGAATGATGGAGAAAAGACTAAACAATAGCAGTGTGATATAACAATACACAGAAAAATCTGATTGGTGGGGCTTCAACGAATCAGAAATACAGCTGCGTCCTGCTGCTCCAAAAGGAATCGGTCACCACAAACCATTAGCCCTGGGGTGTCAGCCAAAGAACTTTAGCCTAATTTACATATTTCAAAAGTGAGGCTTTTTTTGGCATGGAAGGAGAAGCTGGATAATACAAACAAAGATATAGGTAATTGTGGTGACGGATTCCGGCGATCATTTATCTATATCAATCACACCACAAACCCATTCACATTGGATTTGCGGAGGACAAGAACATCACAAAGTTTCTGGTGCCTGGGATAGAAACTGACCAGAGATATTGTAAAACCCTCAATAAATGTGGCAATTCAGGAGGAAATGGCTCCAAAATTCTAGTATAGACAGATGGAAGAATATCCCTTATATGTGCAACACAAGTATTACAATGGTACTCTAAGGCTCCTATCCAAAGGATGGGTGATGAATATCATAATGACAAGTCTAACACCCATCATGTCCCGCCCCCCCACCCCCACCCAAAAAAAATGATTGACCATATTTCAGTCCCATTCAAGTGGATGAGGCTGAGCTGCAATATTAAGAACAGCCACTATATTAAGTATGGCAATATTGTTTGTAGACTGTGAGGAGGCCACAGTACTTCATGGAGTATTGGGGGCCACCCACAGAAAAATAACTCAATAAGAAAAAAATATGAATACACCTTTGATTTCAGGTGGGCTTTACCCATCAGCGCTATTGCAGAATTTTACCACCAAAACATTCATCTTCCATTTCCTTCCTCAACAGACCAAGGCCATGTTATTACAAGAAGAACAAATTTTGTAAAAAATATTTTAAGTAAAACAATATAGCATATTCTATGCCACTAAGTGCCCATAGTAACCTACAACCTTGTAAATAGATGAAGCTTTCCACAAGTTCTAAAGATATTTCTGGATTCTCCTCCATGGGAATCCCAACATTTACGTTTCCCGTTCATACGTCCGGGGCCCGACCAGTGACATCATGAAGTCACTACCAATGACTTTGATAAATGTTCTTAAACATGAGAAAGTTATAAGAGGGAGGATTTGGAAAGGCATTATCGCAGACCAGTGATTGTCAGCCGCCCCTGCACACAATGGGGAACATTTATGACTAGATAAATCAGCGGGGCCGGCCAGATGTTTGCCTTCATTGTTCAGACTATGTAAGAGAAATTACAAATGCTAATGGATTGCTACAGACTACAGCAGCCTTGCACCGCCTTCATAACTATCCTTCATTATCCATTATCGGGGTGGGCGATGGAATGAATTGGAATTTCCTTCCTGATTTTCCCATATGAACGATGGTTACAACAAAGAACATCATTTTTGTGCAGTGATGGCCACTGGCCTGACCTGGAGACACGTCGATGAATAGAGCTGTACATTATATAACCCCGTGATGTTGCGCATACGATAAAAATCACTGGAGGGTAGCCAATGGCTTTTCTTTTGAACCGCTCCATGACCTCTCTCTCTGGCACTGCTGTAGGGGATGGGTTGTGGAGCAGCTCAATTCAGAGATCTAACAGCACAGCAGTTTGAGGACACAACCCAAGTCCAGCTACAATCATGGAATATAATAAATGCACTTTTCACAGTCCTGCTGCTACTACCACCACCCCATAATAGTGTGGTTTCACAGATCTCCAGGGCCAATACTTCAACACTTTCTGCAAATTCATTTGATCAAAATGGAAGATGCACTCCCCTTTAAAACCTCATAAAAACTGCATTGGATTAAACTATGTGCAGTTTTTATTTGGTTTTCTTTTGCACTTTCATTCTATAGCTCAAATACATTTGTTTAATATGTCTCACCTGTACGTACGTAGTTTTTTTAATAATAGCCATATCTGCTCACACCCTTAGGCCTCATGCACAGGAACACAGTTCACTTGGGTGAGCAACAAGCCGGGTGCAGAAGGGGCTGGCTCACCTCTCCCCTCCACTCTCAATTGTAAGACTAGCAGCTGGCACCATACTATGGCAAAAAATAGGACGTGTCCTATATTTTTCCCCGCAGACCTCCATGGGCACAATCTGAGGACGGATCACAGACCTATTACGAAGTCTTAGGGCAGTCCATGAATCACAGTCCCTGCCGGGAAAGGGATTCCATGCATTATGCTTCCCTTCTTTTGATCATGATTACAGTGTGGGTGCTGCTGATATGGGGTGAAGCAAGAGCTATGATGCTCTGAGCCCCATCCTCAGTTCGGTTCGTGAAACAGGACACTGAATAGTCTGTGATTTATGGACCGTCTAAGGCAGTCAGTGGGGGTTGGGGGTTAGGTTGGGGTCTATTGGGGCTACTTTTACAACAACTGCCCATCATATTTGGATTGCTACCATTGCATTAAAAAACCTCAAAATAGGCACTTTGTGCAGTGTATTTTGTTAAAATCCCATCCACTATGCTGCATCTGTAAATCACAGCGGGTCATGCAGCGGATAATTTGCAGCAAACTCATCCAATGTGTCCTCCAGCCTTAGGGGAGGAAAAGAAATTTGATATTTAAACAAAAGGGCTGAATTTTCATTTATTTCATCAGTAACAACCTGAATAATTTATAGATCCTGGCGGCATCACCATGAAGGAGTAGAGGACTACTTTCAGCAGGATTGCTATGCAGGTAAAGAACAATGCTGATAAATCTGCAGGATCTGCCTGACATTCCTGGCCTCGGTCTTCCTGCACGGTCTCATATCTGGGATATTGACTTTCACTAGAAGACTCCTGTACGAGGGGAAATTCAGGGGCTGCATACCACACAGATCATACAGATTTAGAATATGCGGCGTCACTGCGTATAAGCTCCAGCATTCCCCCTCCAGCGAGGGAATGTGGTCTGTTATGGGAGCGGCATTTTCCATAAAATGTTTAAATAACCTGACATTACAATGAACATTACAGCATCACAGGGCATGACATCCAGGGGTTAAGGGGCAGTACAGACACGTCCCTGTTGCACCAATTTACATAAAGATAAAAACAGAATTTTCTATAAAATAACGTAACAGATCACTGCGGATCTGGGGGATTCTGGACTATGATTAGGATCCCCACTAATCTAATGTTCTTGGCTGCTTCCCGCACCAAATCTGTGGGAGGAGCTGGAAGTAGAAGACCCATCAATAGTGTCCTGGTCCCTATAGATCAGATATTGATGATCTACCAATAGAATAGGTCATCAATACCAAAATCTCAGTAGACCCCACTCAACTAAAGTGCACAGACTTAAAGGGGTTGGCCACTTATAGAAAAGACCCCAATAGGGTCACATGACCCGCCAGCAGCAGGATTCAGGGCTTCCTGGGACGTCCCACGTCCTGTCCGGCTGATGGAGGAGGCCGCCCAGCGGCGACCTCTCCAGAATAACCGCTCCCACATCAGTGGCTTGTGGGATGTGCAAATGTCTTTGGTTTACTCCTCCAACCAGAGATGTGGGAAAGGGTATGACGGAGGGGACGTGCGGCAATGACTGCACAGCCCTCTCCACATGCTGTCAGGATGTCATAGGAAGTACCGAATCCTGCAGCCTGGGGTCACGCGACTTGTGGCTCCTAGCAAACAAAAACAGGGCAAGTAACCTATTGGGCGACCGTATTTGGGTCTTATACTTACCCTGTTCAAGTTTAGTATAAGCGGCCTACCCCTTTAGGCAACTTTAACGCTGTCAGTATTTCATCCATATTTTACATCAGTGTTTAGAGCCAAAACCAGAGGTGGAACCTATAAAGAGAAAAGGTATAACGGAAAGCTCTGTATCTCTTCAGTGTTACGAGCCCACTCCTGGTTTTGGCTTACAAATACTGATGCAAAATACTGACAGTGTGAAAAGCTGCACCACTGACCTCTTTTGAGTCCTCTTTGCACCCCGATGCAGGATCTCGCCTTGTAACAGTATTTAATGGTCTCCTTTTTCTTAAAAAAAAAAAAAAAAGATGGTTTACTAATATGCTAATGAGCTGCAAGTGCTATGAGGGGGCATTACCAGCACCTGGAACTCATTAGCATACCATATTTTTTATGAAAAGGTGACCATAAAAAAAAACAAAAACAAAACTATTACAAGGTCAGATCCTGCATCAAGATGCAAAGAGGATTCAGTCAGTGACGCTGCTTTATAAAGTATCAATCAGACGGTGGATTTCCTCTAAAATACACATGGTGACATCAAGTCTCCCATGACCTAGTGGTTCCTCCAGATATTATCCTTTAGTGCAAACAAAATGGTCTTGCCTCTGTGATGATCCTCTAGAAAGCAAATGTCAAAGTTTTTGGATGTCAGCAGGTTCAACATGTATACCAGAAAAGATGAGGAACTGCGTGTCCTAGAATTTCATGTTTAGAGTAGATTTCTCGATACAGAAATCTTAAGCCTCAGACCTTTATTTTGCCGCCAAAACTCTACTTGACAGTCTGAAAACCTTCTGCGAGGCGGTCACACTTTCCAATGTTCATTTCCCTACAAAATATTCCCCACCCCTCCAAAAAATGCACTCTACATTTCCTCATGTTATGCAAAGCTCACACATACAATGGTTGTAATACTTAAGGCCCTAGAGACGCACATGTACCTCATCATTCAGAGTGATTTCACTTTATCATATGCTGGAGCTCGTGTTTGTGGCGTAGTTTTGCGTAAAAAACTGAATAAAAGTTTGCAGGTTTTTAAAAGCATGCCGGTGGCCTCACCCCTTCATGCCCCCCTCCATGCCTACACGGAGTGGCGGTGGCGTGGCCACAATAATAATTTGCGATTATTTCGGTGCTTGTACCCCAGAAACTGGCATAGAATCACAAATAATCTGCCCCAATGGTTTTTGCAGCCATCGTTGCAGCATGTTTTGGCCAAAAACGCGGAGGCTGGATGTTCTCTGTCAGGCAATAACAAAAATTGTGGTTATAAAGATGGGGAAACATCAAAATTATGAGTAAGTTGGCTCCCCTCCCTTGAACTCACTTGTCCTTGAACCAGGCCAGGATGCTTGTGCCATATACAAGGATCCACAGGAAGTAGAAATAATCATAAAACCTAACGGTCCAGTCGGAGGATTCTACAAACACCCAAAAGGTGATGTCCTATATAGAGGAGGTTGCATCTAGAACCCCCCATTTTGCTGTACACATCAAAAAAATAATTCATTTATATAATTCATTTGGTATAATTCATTTCGCCTCATGTTTTTCCCTAATAACTTCATCCAGATATATATTACTGTTTTAAAAGAAATAGTATGGCCCTACAGCAACAATTTCGGTATGGACAGGTTTCCAAAGAGCCCTTATATCACAAGGGCACCCTTTATTCAGTAAAAAAAAAAAAAATGCCTTCTGCGAAATGCATATAATGAACATTGATGTCTTACCTGGTAACCAGGCAGGGAATCTAGCGGGGTGAAATCGACATGGGCCTCTGCTCCTCTTCAGCATAACACACCTCATACCACACCTTCCCTCCCTACACTACCTGGCCGGCAGAATTCTATCGCAATAGCCTCCATCGACTGCACAGCGAGCGTCGGAGCAGGTCCGCGTCCAGAATATGGCCGATTACCAGGTAAGAAATCAAAGTTCATTACATGCATTTTGCAAAAGGAATTTTTTTTCTTTTTAACGGAATCAAGGGTGCCCCTGTGGTATAAAAGTTCTATCATTCCTACTGTTATCATCACGTTAAGTATGTATGTGTGCGGGACATTATTAAGGAAAAATATGAGTGCAAAACCAAGTTTTCGGGATGTCCGCATGGCAAGATATCACCATATAAAGATTTTGAGGAAGAAAGGGGGTTGTAAAAAATGTTGTCATAAAAGAACATAAACACACACCTAGCCTTCCTCATATCCTCACAAGCAGGAGACTGGGGAGATTTTGGGGATCCTTCTTAGGTGGAACTTTCGATATAGAATTGGTTATTCTTTGGGGATCCCCATCAAATAGATTTAATGCCTATTTCTGCTTTCCCAGGAACCAAACTTATAAAATCAAGTAATGTAGTGAGTTCTGTTTTTATCCCTTTTGCATTCTATGTATATGTCTGTTTATATCATGTTACCTTTTGTATGATAACCACTTTTGATATTAAAATTTTGATTCAGTAAGAGCCTTCTAATGATTCTGTGAACTCAGAAGAGACGTTACCTGAATTGATTGCTTCATTAGTTTGTGTAATATTGTATTTGGGCACTGTCTAATACACAATGTCTCGTCAGCCTTATATATGACGAGCAGTGGCAGCTAAAATCAATTACATTTTGGAGAGTTAGAGAGCAGCCATATTGCCAGAATGGCAGCCGAAACCAACCTTCGGATACGCTTATCTCTAAAGGAGAGTAGAGATGAAAGGACCCAAAGTTTCCATTTGGGTACGTCCCACGCGACCTGGTCACATTGTCGGATTGGTGGCCAAAAAACCAATCCGGAGAATTGACACCCCTAGCAACTAGCCATGGTTGTGATTAGCCAGGGAGACACTTTAGAGGAGAGATGTCAGGACGGTCCAGTCTGACCCATGAGGTTCTTCAGGTCACTATTATCAAGTGAAAAGTATCCATCATGGTTTTTCCAAATTGCAATAGATAGTAGAAACTACAAGAACAACATCAGAAATATTGCCCAACAAAATCTCTTGCCTGTGGCGCCACAGAAATCGATGTTATGATTTATTTAATCCAAAAACAAATTCAAGAAAAACTACCTAAAAGATTTTCTGTTTCTGCAGTTTGGATGCTAATATGGTCTCTTGTCTCTTCCCCTCCCCTCCTGACAGACAGGGAATGGCTTCTCAGGGGGTTACTGCTTTGCCTTGGAGCTGAGAAGAGTCACATTTTCCCTGACCCAAGTCAATTCTAGAAGCTGCTGGGGGAGTGTTACTTTTGACGCCATGGTAGAACCATGGTTCTTATGTCATATAAAAGATAAGAATGTCCTCTTTTAGATCACATCAGGCTTGTGGTTCTGGGAGCTACAGAGCTGCAGATAAAGACAGGGGCTCTCTAGGGATTGAGCATATTTCACTTTTATGACCCGTCACTTACAAAGGTCATAAAAAAAAAATTGGTGTTGGACAATCTCCTACAACCTCAGCAATGAATAAAGAATGAGTGTCCCTGAGCCCTTATCCTACATCGTGGTCAATCATCAGAGAAATAAGCAAGTAGTGACCGAAACAGCCGATTGTGCCCCGTTACAATGATACATAAAAATGACATGCAATGTCCATCAGGAGATGTCAATGAATAGGAGACATAATAGATATGC
The DNA here is from genome assembly GCF_040894005.1 of Engystomops pustulosus. Classification (NCBI taxonomy): domain Eukaryota; kingdom Metazoa; phylum Chordata; class Amphibia; order Anura; family Leptodactylidae; genus Engystomops; species Engystomops pustulosus. The sequence continues at coordinate 82,307,234 of NC_092418.1, forward strand.
CTGAAAATGGTCCACATCAGACATCATATAGTGATAGTGGGCTCATTCATCAAATTGTCATTACTATGGACCGCAAGAGGGAAAGAGGACTGCAGGAATGTTATCCTACCAATATGGATACTTCTCTACCTTCCTGCGGGCACAGATCTACACAATGCCCTTAAGTGAGATTAACCTAGAGAGAATCTGTCATATTGCAATATATGGCTCTAGTACACATACAAGCAAAAATATACTATCTATATATATATATATAGGCTTGCGCTCCCAGTTCCATAAATAATTTATCCTTATCATGTATTATTCTGCTGCAGTGATGTTTTATATATGTGCCAGATGTTACATGAGATTCCATTCATACAACATGGTATAAATCCATAAAACCTGCAGCATCTCGGCTCCCTGCATCTATCCGAAGGTTAGGAACAACGCCAGAAAATGGATTTTTACACGGAATTGAGGAAACCTGTTTTCTGGTCCATTTTTACATGGCGCGGCCCCGTGGCAGGGGGGTTGGGTATGGGTTACATACAATGTGACAGTACGGCAGGGGGTTTGATGAGCAGTCGCTGTTACATGAATGAAGCTGATCACATATAGTACGGGCTGGTACACCATGTGCAGGGAGTGAATGGCCTATATGAACATACACCCTCTGTACATGAGGATATGATAGATGTGTGCCCCCTGCAGATTACCTAGAGGTGCCCGCAGGTAGCCACCCTGGGCAGCAGTGACAGCTGTCAGAGTAAGAGGCCACAGCGAGACATCATGGTAACCTATATCCATACATGAAGCTTTTACATTGGCGCTGATGACCTCACTGCCTACAATAATGACCTATAACCTTAAGGTGACACATCCCCTTTAAATGCCAGAGCATCCTGTGGCATGGGAGGGGGCACACTGGTACATATGGGCATAAGGTCTGATGTATGTCACATTGCAATCAATCACATGTTTCTGATAATATGGAACTACAATTTGGCATGCTGGGACTTGTAGTCCTGCTTCCGGCTCCTACCTTCAGACAGCTCTAGCTCCAGCTCCGCCAGGCTCTCCCGTATCTCCACGGGCAGAGACTCCAGGAGTGCACATCCCCCTCTCTCCGCCATCATACGCCCATACAGCGGCTATCCTCCACGGCGCATACCCGGGGCACTGACACTTGCCCGGTGCTCTCCTTAGTCCTCTATGAGGGCGGCTCTCCTCCACCCCAGTCACTGCTCTCTCTGCAGCCCTGACTGATCAGGCCTCTCCTCTCTCTTCCTCCGCTCCCATCCCCATAGGACCGGCCTGGGTGGCGGGTACGCGCCTGGGAGCGGCCCGGGCACGCGCATTCGGAGGGGGGGGGAATAGTGGGCGTGATTGTTATGGGAGTTGAGAATCTGCCTGGTAACAGCAATGGGCGGGCGGTGATGACGTCAGCAGAGCTCATTGAGAACTGCCGTTAGATACGCCCACTGCGCGCGTCCTCGTCTACGAGCCGGCATCTTGGCCGCAACCCAGCTATCTCCTGATTGGTTACAACGTAAGTCGCCATTATGTGATTGGATGCACGAAGTCCCGCCTACACACGTGCTATGCATATACGCTAGCAGCGCGTTCCCCGCTGTGTGAACATGTGTCTTTACAGAAGAAGCGTATTTGACTTGTACAGGGCTGGAGATGCTTTGGTTTACATGGGGCACGACATACTCTGTGAACAGATACCGATCAGTCAGTGAATGGGTGAAGCGGATCAGTCCCTTAGTGTGGCCTAAACTATGAGCAGATAGGGACAAGTCATGTCTTTCTGTCTGGATAAATTAGAAAGCCATCCGATTTTGTTGATCCCTCCCATTGCACACTCAGGCCAAGCGTGCATGTGTTTTCTATAAGAAGAAGGGGGATACAGCTGACAGAGATGTTATCTCACTAATAAGAAGAAATAATTTGGACATAAAATATTTACCTGACCCCTTCCTTCCTACCACCGGGGAGTAGTCAGAAGGACCTTCCAAAATCTTACTCCAATTTTATGGATGTCTTTTGCACATCAGATTTAGCCTAGGGCTTGATAAATGTGGTTTCATTCTGACACATTAGGTTTTCATATCTGCAAATTTGTTGCAACTGGTTCTTATGTTTTTCTTGCACCGTGAGGGGACTGGAATTCATTTACACCTAGATTTGCGAATTTCGGAAAAGTCATACTTCATAGACCTGTAGTCCTGTCTACCACATCTGGATTCACAGGCTGATTCTGCAGTAAGTTGTCTTAAAGGACATCTATAACCAGATTACTGGTGATAGTGTCCTAATCAGACCTCTTGTTTGGACTAGGGGATGGGTTTTCTAGTCTCTTTATTAACTAAATATGAACTTTGTAAAAGTGCCGGAGTCACTCAGTCTGATGGCGCCCGAGTGCCTCTCGGCTACCCCAGACTTTAATTTATGCATAACCCCACTCCAAGCCTCATCCTGCTGCCGGTTGAATGGTTTGGCTCTCTCTCACAAAAAAGTCAAAACCAGCAAATGTGATATTTTAGAGGGGGATTAGGGCTCTGTCTGTTACACCCCCCCCCCCACACACACACACACACGCACACACAACCACAACCACTTCTTCCCATCCCTCTAGTGATGTGTTGTTTGCAAACGAACCGGAACTAAGTGTGCTACCACATGTTAGCGCTTTTGTTCCTTTTATGGAAATGCATGTGATGGGTAACCAGCACCCGGTTTCTTGCATTTAGAAAATACAAGACACGGGGTGCTGGTTGCCAATCATATGTGTGTCCATAGAAAAACATTTGCGATCAGCCGCTTCTTATCTGAATCAAAGCGTTAATGTGTGACACCAACCTGAGAGCCGTCTTTCTTGTGTGAATGATAGGAGTCAGCTCTCTGCAGTGACCAATGGCTCACTTAACCCCTTAACCCCCCCCTCCCCCTTCCTTAACCCAAGAAGGGGATTGTGGGGAAAAGACCCCCAAAGGCAAGTTAAATGCTGCGGTCGCACTGACGGCGGCATTTAATGGGTTAAATAAAATCGGAGCCCACTCGCAGAGCGCTAATGGGTTAAAGGGGTTTTCTCACAAAACAGGATAGGGGCTAACTTGCTGATTAGTGGGGGGTTTCAGTGATGTGCCTTGGTTGGACCCCTCTGCTTCACATCTGTACTCTGGCTTAGGTTTGGAGGGTTGCGTTCTCTATGCGGACATGGGATGTTGCACCATTGTATTCTCCAATAACCTTTCAGATGAATGAAGGGAGTTGGACCTTATGATTTTTAATGCAATATAGGTTCCTACACAGCTGTTATATTATGTACAGTAGTATGAAGGCCTTCTCTTCAGATACTTGCTTTAACACCTTAAGGATGCAGCCATTTTGTAGCGTAAAGGAAATCCAACCCCCACAGATCTACCTATTAAGGTAGACCCGGCGGCAGGTTCCTGTAATGTAGAGTAGTAAAGCCCCTTTTAAGGGCTAATTTTTTGTGGCCCATAACTTCTGTAAATTTTATTCACCCAATATTCATATTATCTAAAGAGGCTACTGGGGTGTGGAGTAGCCAGAGCTGAGGCTACACGGCGCAGCTACTCCATGCTCCAGTAGCCTCTTGCGTTCCGCCTACCCTGACATCTTCATTTTTTTTAAGATGAGGCTATCTTATATGCACTGCCTACAGGCAGCCCTGTGGTGCTAATCGGACCTCAGGGCTGCCAGGGGAAATGATCGGCGCCTCCCACAGACGGTGCAGGGGGAGCGACGATCATGGGGGAACCCCACAATGCAGTTTAAATGCCGTGGTCACACTGACAGCAGCATTTAAGGGGTTAAACACCCGCGATCGGAGCCCACTTCGACCACGGGTGTTGGCTGTTAGTTACAACCGGCACCCCGTGTATCCCGATGCTGGATCGGCTCAGATCTCGAGCTGGGCCCACATCAGCTTTGCTTCCGATATTTGCATTACAATATAATGGTGTGTTATAACTTACCGTGCACCCTGACAGAATCCTCTGTGTAGTCCTAGGGGTCGGGCTTTGGTTTGGATGCATTTAAAAAAACAACATGTGACTTGTCTGTGCTACAGACTCCTCTTGGCCCCCACCTTTGTCCCCCTGTACAGCTCCTCCCTCCTGCTCCTTCACAGAGGTCACAGCCTGGTGAGCTTAAATCAATGGGAGAGGGAGGAGCTGTACAGGAGCACACAGATGGGGGCCAAGATGTGAGGAGTGAGTAACACAGACAAGTCACATGTTGTATTTTGAAATGAATCCAAACCAAAGCCCTGGGACTACACAGAGGATTCTGTCAGGGTGCAGGGTAACACACAATTATATTGTAATGCAAATGCTTAGAGAAGGCAGAAAGGCAGATTTGCAATGCAGCTGTAATGGGCTTCTGTAACCTGTCTGTAATGAAAATGAGGTCCCTGGTGATAGGTTCCCTTTAAGGACTAACCAAAACATGATTCATATTGAGCATTAAATGCCCTTTTGGAACCGGTCATCACTGAAAAATGACAGGTTCCTTTTAAGGGCAGACCACAGAGAAAGAAGCATCATAGCACCCTATTTTCTCTAGCCTCCCACTTATAATAGCCACATATGTGTAGCCCCCTGCATGTATGCTCCCATCATACTGTTCAGAGTCAGCAGCATCGACCCAGGATCAGGTGATCCATGGACCAGACTTGAGCCACAACTCAGAAGTCAGTGACAGCTGTATTAGAACACTTCATTGAAATACAATCGGAATAAAGACACAGAAACCAAGATGTAAGGGGGAGGGGGGAAGATTTTATTTAAAACTATTGATTTTCTATTTAATATTCATTTATTTTTTTTCTCATTTTAATTTTAGAAATATGAGCTATAGAACTAATGTCTATATTACTATTTATGCATAAAATCTAAAAACTATTAGACTACAACTATTTTTTTGTTTTAATATTTTTTAATTAACCACACTATCCACATTTTATCCTACATTATCTAATCTAAGTATGTGTTTTGGGGGGGGCGGGGCGATCCGTCTCCATGGTAGCCTCGGGTCTTCCAAAGACCCGAGGCTATTTCGTTTTAACCCCTTCATTACAATGTGCTGATAGCACATTGTAATGAATGAGGAAGAAAATCCCCATATACTGCCATACTGTAGTATGGCAGTATATGATAGGATCGATCAGACAACCTAGGGTTAAAGTACCCTAGGGAGTCTGAAAAATAGTATAAATAAAAATTAAAAAAAGTAAAAAAAAAAAAAAATTATAATAAAAAAACCTAAAATTTCAAATCACCCCCCTTTCCCTAGAACTGACATAAATATAAGTAAACAGTAAAAATCATAAACACATCAGGTATCGACGCGTCCGAAAATGCCCGATCTATCAAAATATGATAACGGTTTTTCGCCCAAAGTCGAAAATGGCACTTTTTTGCCATTTTGAAAAATATAAAAAAATCTATAAAAAGTGATCAAAAGGTCGTACAGTCCTAAAAATGATATAATTGAAAATATTATCAAATTTAGCAAAAAATGACACCACCCACAGCTCCGTACATCAAAGTATAAAAAAGTTATTAGTGCCAGAAGTTGGCAAAATAAAAAAAATAATTTTTGTACAGGAGGTTTTCATTTTTGTAAATGTATGAAAACATTATAAAACCTATACAAATTTGGTATCCCCTTAATCGTACCGACCCAAAGAATAAAGTAGACATGTCATTTGGGGCGCTCAGTGAAAGACGTAATACCCAAGCCCACAAGAAAATGGCATGGAATATTTAATAAAATAAAAATTTAAGGTACAGTATGGTAACATTTACAGTAAAATGGACGATGGTAATGTTGTTGTTGTATGCCTTATGTTTATGAGCGACCGTTTTCCTGCTATATACCTGCATGTCATAAGAATTTAAATTAAAAAAAGGACCATGTTAAATTCAAATCTGTTTTTTTTTTAATTTTTACCTGTGTTTTGTATGCGTTGGAAAAGGGGTAGTCTTATACGGCGAATATATCTTAAACTCTATATTTTAAACAGGAAAGTAGGGGGGTTGTCTTATACACCAGGTCGTCTTATACGCCGGAATATGCGGTATTTACTTCTCGAAAGTTTTCTAAATTATTATTATGAGACTATACAGTACTTATATTTTTGAGATTTTTAGATTTTTTTTTAATGTTATTTCTAAAACTCCTTACCTACACTATTCACTTTATAACCTACATTATATTACCTTATGTGTTTGGGGAGATGATAATCTATATTTTTTACTTCTTAAATATTTTCTGTCATTTATTATTATGAGACAATACCGATTTTTTTTTTAATAATTTTTTTTTGTGTTATTTCTAAAATTAATAATCCCTTGTCTGCACTATTCACTTTATAACCTACATTATCTAACTTTATGTGTGTGTGGGAGGATTTATATCTTTACTCATTAAATATTTTCTATGACATTTATTATTATGAGACTATACTTTTTTTTTTTTAGATTTTTAGATTTTTTTTATTGTTATTTCTAAAATTAACAATCCTTACCTCCACTATTCACTTTATAACCTATAATATCTGACCTAATATATGTGTGTGTGTGTGGGGGGGGGAGGGGGGGCGGGGGGGTTGATCTACTTAAATAATTAAAAATAATAAAAAAAAATAATTATTTTATTTTGGGGGATTACAAATCTATCATACTATACCTATTTTGGCTCTGTATGATCCTGAGGAAGGCAAAAACCTCCTTGAAGAGCAAACCAATGCTCCTCAAGGTGAAAAAATTCCTTCCTGACCCCAAATATGGCGATCGGAACAATTCCCAGGACCAAAGCCGGTATCTACAGCTATCCTATATATCTATGTCTGTGTCTATACCTATATCTATCTAAGTGGGTGTTTATTAATGTATCTATGTGTGTGTAGTGTGTGTAACTTACCAGGCCTGGGCTGAGATGGACACACAGGCCTCTCCTGGAGCTGATCGTTTCTTCAGGAGGGTAGTGATGTCAGACGCTTGCCGGATATCAGAGGATCGAAGCCAAGCACCGAGGCAACGTCATGATGGAATTTTTCAGCAACCTGATGTCATAGAGAGGATGTTGTAGGCGAGCCGAGGTCTTACACAGCAGCAGAGGTGGGTACAGGAGGCATTAAGTTCTGGGAAGTGGCACGGGCTGATCCTACAGGACACAAGAGGGAAATGTTAGTTCTACCACTTGTACATATATAGACAAGAGAACTAATGTAACATGAAAATATTTATTCTTATGAGATTTGTGTCATATTTATAAATGTGTAAATTTCTGTAAAAAACTCAAAGTTCAAAACTATATTTGCCAATAATATGTATTGTTAGTCCTGCCCATGAGGGAGCCAAGGTGAACCAAAACAGATCTAACTCTTGGAAGGTAATTTGAAGGAATTGTTTTTTAAATAAATCTGTTGTAATGTGTATATGTTGCATATTATGTGTAGTGTGTATATAGATATGATGTGATAGGTGCTTAGATATGTATATATGGAGAACTCACCAGTCATAGATCTTACAATCTGGATCTCTCCATCATACTAAGAATAAGCAGAGACATAGTAATTGTTAGGAGTAATAATAATGAAGAATAGAAGGAGAAAGACTATGGAAGAGACTGCATCAGGTTAATAATGGCAATTACATGTAAGCTTTCTACAGAAGGATCTTACCGGGCCCAGCTAGGTGACATGTAGGAGAATTCGGCCACCGGGTCAGTAGGTGTTTCATCTCCCGGCCACTGCAGGTGTTTGTTCTTCAGAACGGCCCTGAATGGTGTAAATGGGGGCTGTGCTCTCCCGGCCTCAAGATCCTCCCAGCCAATGCTGTCAAAGAAGGGATGTTGTCTGATGTTACCGGACACACCCAGCCGCCTCTCAGGATTTTTCCGCAGCAGTTGTTTAATCAGATGTTTTAAATCGGCGGCCAGCCAGGGTGGTATTTCTGGCATTTCGGTGATGATGGACTCGGCCGCCTCAATCCCGATGGGCCCATAGTAAAATGGGGAGTATCCAGATGACATTATGGACACAATCCCCAGGCTCCACCAGTCAACTGCTGTGTCATATTCCTCATCCAGCAGCACCTCTGGGGCCATAAAACAGGTTGTGCCCACCACTCCACGGATCTTATTGGAGGAGGTGACACCATCGCGGGCAAGGCCCAGGTCGATGATGCGGATGTGCCCACTTCTATCCAGCATGATGTTTCCTGGCTTTATATCTCTGTGGACGATGTTATGTCCATGGAGGAATTGGAGGCCACATACTATCTCTGCTGTGTAGAATCTCACATTATCAATGTTCAAGCTGCCGCACATTGTGATTAACGCCTGCAGGCTGCCGCCAGACAGATACTCCGTGATGAAATACGCCCCGTGCTGAGACTGATGTGCGGCATACAGATGGCATAGGAATGGGCACTCTCGGGCTGTCTGGAGTATCCGTCGCTCTCTCATCAACATTGCTGTATTGTCCGGTGTTTTGAGGACAACTTTCACGGCCATAAAGGTGTTTCGGCCAGGGAATGACGCCAGGACCACCTAAAGAGAATGGAAAGGAGAGACTCCTATACATTTATTACATATGGTAGTTAAGTGATCTGCTGGGGGGAAGACATTTATGCTGGTAATGACAGTGGGGTACACTGAGTGGTCTATGTGGCATTAAGGGCCTCATAGCCCCTAAATGTCTGGATCACCACTTTTTTCGCCATTTTGCAATAAATAAAAATTTTAATAAAGAGTGGACAATAGGTAATACAGTCCCAAAATTGTAGTAAAGAAAATGTCAGTTCTTCTCACATACAAATGACGCCTCACACAGCAACGCACACGATGTATAGAAAAGTTATTATCCGCAGAAAATGGCAAAATAGAAAAACAAAATTTTGTACAATAGATTTACATTTTTTAACTATACTAAAACATAATAAACCTGTATCCCTCTGATCGTACCAAACCAGAAAACAAAGGGGAGTTGTCATTTGGCGCATACAGTGAAAACCGTTAAATTAGAGCCCACAAGAAAATGCCACAGAAGAATTATTTGTGAAATTTAACCACACTTTGATTTTTTTCCAGTTTTCTAGTAAAATGCATGGAATATATACAGCTATGTGAACAGAAAAATAAAAATGTTATGGATTTTGGAATGAGAGGTAGTAAAATCCAGAAACTAAAAAAACAAAACAGGAATGAGTCCTGTTGGGGTCGACAGGTCATAAAGTTTTTAATGAAAACATTACACATTATAAAGATGGTGATCATTCATAACATGATATAATTCATAGTATATAAGGCTGGAAAAAGACGCAAGTCCATCAAGGCCAACCTTTAAGAATTCAATGTCTTAAGAGCAGACAATTGGTATAAATACAAAGATTAATCTCTCCTACACATCTCTAAATGATGAAACTTTCTGTCTAATGCCACTACTAGGGGGCGCTCAGTGCATAGAATGTAATGCAGCTTTTTATAACTCAATGGAAGCTAAAAAATCATATTGCATTGAGCAATAGTGATGACTGCAGGGAAATGCAGCAATCATTGTCAGGAGGAGATCAGCCTAAGACCCCTTCCCCTTACAGGCCCCTTACTCACTGTATGGTCTATCTATGCTTCCATCGGCAGTGACTTTGACTTGGTGAAACTTTCTCCCATCTCCCTACTGCATCTCTGGAGCTCAGCCACAGTGACCTTAGGGTTCTTCTTTACTTCTCTCACCAATGCTCTTCCCCCACGATTGGTTAGTTTGACTGGATGGCCAGGTTGAAGAAGAGTTGTGGTCACCCCAACTTCTTCCATTTAAGGATTATGTGCTCTCAGGAACTTAAAGTGCTGCAGAAATTCTTCTGTAACCTTGTCTACATCTTTGCCTTACCACAATTCTGTCTCTGAACTCCTTGGGCAGTTCCTTAGACATCATTATTCACATGTGCTCTGACATGCACTGTGAGGTCTTATATACATAGGTGTGTGCCTTTCCTAATCAAGTCCAATCAGCTTAAGTAAACACAGCTGGACTCCAATGAAGGAGTAGAACCATCTCAAGGAGGATCAGATGGAAATGGACAGAATGTGAGTTAAATATAAGAGTCACTGCAAAAGATCTGAATACTTATGACCATGTGATATTTTAGTTTTTCTTCTTTAATAAATTAGCAAAAATATCAACATTTCTGTATGGAGTGCAGAGTGTACATTTTTTTTTAAGTTTTTATTTATTCATTTTTAAATTTTGTACAATTACAATAAACTTAAACTAAGTGCCAAGATAGCAGGCTACAGTGTTTTATTCATATTATTCTCCACATTAAGGCAGTACATTAAGTGGAATCACAGTTATGTCAGCCAGTATATTAAATCCTCAGTAGGGATAAATTTGGTATACTGATATGCAGCAATAAAGGCCATAGTACTGTAGACAGCCCACTTGTTTGTAACATGAAACCACAGTGACACAAGACAAACAGACATTCTCAGGTAAGGGGGGTGACACTATTAATGAGTAAGATCCATCTTTTTTTTTAAGGGGGGGGCGGGTCTTGATCCTTCCAAGACATCATCACCACTTTCCAGGCATAATACAGGGTAAACCAGAAGAAGATTTTGTAGTAGTGGCCATTAATGACTTCATATATAGCACTCAAGAGACACACCATAGGGGACATTAAGCTGGGAAATGTCTATTTAGGAATTCCAGGACTGTTGACCAAAAGACATTAATCTTAGGGCAGATTCAGACACAATGGGCTCATTTAAAGGTTGCGTTCACACATTGCAGTTTAAACTGCATCACAATTAGTTTTGGGGTGGTTTTAGGTGCAGTTTTGTCAATTTCACAGGTGAAAGACATGAACTGAACGGGTGAATTTGATTTTGAAGGAGAAAGCTGTTCCACAAATGTCATTCACCTGTTGATTTGATGTCTTTCACTTGTTAAAATAAGTAAAACCACCTAAAACCACCCCAAAACTAGTTGCGATTCAGTTTTAACTGCAACGTGTCTGCGCTTGCAAACGCAGACAAAGTCGCGCCCACCGCGAAACGCCTGCGATCGGGAACGAGACGCTGGTGTTTTGCATTAAATTAACGCAAAACACCGGCGCAGACAAAGCGCTATGTGTGAGACTATTGAGACTATTTTTTTATAATTTTTTGTATTTTTTAAAATTATTATTTATTATTATTGAGATGATTATTATTATTTTTAATGTTACCGTATATACTCGTGTATAAGCCGAGTTTTTCAGCACAAAAAATGTGCTGAAAAACGTCCCCTCGGCTAATACACGAGTCTATTACCCCCAAAAAATTACCCACTTAAAAAAATAAAATTAAATACTCACCCTCCGATGTCAGCGCGGCTCCCCGATGTCGTCATCTATCATGCGCCTGCTAGAAGAAAACATGGCCGCGGGAAGAGTGAAGAGGAGCCGCGGAGAGGAAAGAAGACGGGACGCGCCGACATCGGGGATCCGCGCTGACATCGGAGGGTGAGTATTTAAGTTTATTTTTTTAAGGGCCGCGGGGGCAGGCTGTATACTACAGGGGGGCTGCTGTATACTACATGGGGCTTGCTGTATTCTTCTGGGGGCTGGCAGGCTGTATACTACTGGGGGGGTTTGACCAATGCATTTCCCACCCTCGGCTTATACTCGAGTCAGTAGTTTTTCCCAGTTTTTGGTGGTAAAATTAGGGGTCTCTGCTTATACTCGGGTCGGCTTATACTCGAGTATATACATTATTAATAATCGGCACAATGTAGGCTACATTAACACTACCATGTGGGGGACATGTGTATGGCCGCAAGCTTGTCCTAGAACATGTCCTAGCTTTCCCAGTGTTACGTCCTGTACGCAATGTATTTCAATGGAGATGGGAGGGGTCACCCCTCCTCCTCTCCATGGTGCCGAACTCATGCCTGCCCAGCTACGACCTGGCGGCCATACGTTTGTATGAATACAGCCTTATTGTCTCATCAGAAATTTCAACCTACAGAGCAGACTATGGCTGACGGCGGCCACCAGACCAGCCTGGGGCTGATGCTACTCAATTTTTATTTAAAGAGGACCTGTAACCCTCAAATATTGCACTAGGAGCTGCTCACTAAAGTAAGCAGTTCCTAGTGCTAAAATAAACGCAGCAGTGTTACACTTAGCGTTATAGTAAACCTGTATACCGATAACGCTAACTAACACTGCCATGCCGCCCTGCTCGCTCCATTGGCCAGCCACCGCCCCAAACCCGCCCCCTCATGAATATGCAGGACCGCTTTGAGAGCAGTCTGGCATTTCCAGTGTACAGCGCAGCAGTGTCTGCTAGCGTTATCAGAGGTTTCCGATAACAGTGTAAGAGTTTGTTCAGTGTCTCAGTTTTTCACGCGCATTTTCAATGCAATTTCAATGGGTTTTTCACACGCAGAAAATGTGCGTGAAATGGACTCAGGACTGAGCTCTATCTTTTCTATGGCAATTGATGCGTGAAAAACGCATTGCACTTGCAAGTGTCTCAGAGTGCAATGCGTTTTTGATGCATCTCCATAGACTTGTATGGTGCGTATTTCACGCGCGTGAAAGCAGAGCATGTTGAGATTTAAACGCGCGTTAAAAAGAGCGCGCGTGTGTGCGTGAAAAAAAATGCAAGTATGAAAAACCCTTACAATGGGTCAGAATGCAATGCAAGTTCTGCGCGTCAAAAGCACACGCAGAAAACGCACGTGAAAAGGGGCCTAACACTGCTGCGTTTGTTTTAGCAGTTTGAGGGTGACAGGTCTAATTTATTTTCTGGGGTTTGGGAATTTTTTTTTTTTTTTTTTTTTACAGGGGCATAATGTGTTCCTAGCTTTACTTACCATTCGATCACTGTTCTCTGTGATCTATATGTAAAAGCCCATTGGATCACTGTCATCAGTGATCTGTATACAGAGACATGCAGAGAGGATGCACACAGCACCCTCCCAGCAATGCCACTGTATACAGGGGACTGATAATAATCGGCACCTTGTCACAGTACACGATCGGGCTGTCACAGACAGCGCGATGCGGTTAATGGCTGTGTGCACGATCGCACACACATTGGAAGGGGCAGTACAGTAGCACAGCCCCGGCAACAGATATCCTGGCCCACCCCTCACTTGGCTCATCCCCCACCCAACGCTCGCTGAGCAGGAAGTCCCTCCCTATCAGCCACTCAGTGCTGCGAACCTGTAAAGGATTTTTTCCTCTTTTGCACCGCTTGGAGTCGGCAGCCCACATTCAGACAGGAAAATCACCAAGTGTACTTATACACAATTTTTTGGGGGAGTAAATCAGCCTCTACACGTGTAGACCTCTGTACCCGCACCCGTTGCGCGCCGTACTACTACGGCAAGCGCCTTTAAGGGGTTAAAGGTCACCATATTTTCACAAATAGAGCTAGTGACAGGTTTCCATAGATCCATATTAACAGACAACCGCCTTTTAGCTAAAAATGGTTTCCCTCAGATCCCCATATAGTCAACATTATCTTAATCAACCTGGCATCAGAGGGGGCTCAGCCTGTAACTCCCATCTACGACTCCCCATGTCTCCTCTTAGATGCTAAGGTTTTTTACCCAGTTACATTTGTAATGTCTACCCCATGTATGCATCCGATCGCAGGAAATCACAGCAGCCTCCATGGAATTTTATTCCTCGCCATCTTCCATGCAGACATGTTATCAGATACATAGATGGGGTAGACATTATTCATGGTTAGTAGAGGAGTTGTTTGTGGAAGAAAGCAGCCATGTTTTTCTACTTCCAGACAACCCCTTTCTGTGCCAGGCATCCCTGGATATCCTGCACTCTGATGTGTCACTTTAAAATAGACTGCAGTGAGAAGGTGCAGTCAGGCCTGGATTATTGGGGCTATTGAAGTTCCTGCTCCAAAACCTGAAAGGAAAGCTACCATGATAACCAGATGATATTTATTTCCACAGCATTGGTATCCTAATGATGATGATGTATTGAAAGTTATGGCAGACAGAGGGCAATAAGTTGATTAAGTTACTACTAAAACTTGTGGTTGCGCTTTTTGCTGTGGGGTTGGGTTGCAGTTTGTGAACCTTTTAAGGGAACCACTCTCTCATTAAGGCCTAGGCAGGTTTGTAGAGTTTTTCCAGCATGTCCACTATAGATGCGGATGATTGTGCCCATTTGTTATCCAGTTGGGCCTAGTACCAGCTACTCAAGGTCAGTGAAAGGGACTAAGACAAATAGCGCTACGTGCGGTTTAGTGGACAGACAAGTTTACTGCAGATTAGATATATGTAAGTGAGAGCCAAGCTGCAGCAACTATGTTCATCCAGTACACAAATACCTGCACCATCTACTTACTATTCTATTTATAATCTGCTGAGTACAACTGATCTGTGAGGGTGTCAGACCTCCACCAATATGCCATTTATCACCTATTCTGGGGTGTTTTTAAATATTTTTTTCTGGTCATTGTGTATGACTGATGTGATAATAAAGATTAATTATGTGTACCATATGAAGTATTGGTTATCTTACCTATTCAGTGCTATTGAGGTTTTTTTTTGGTTAAAAAAATAATAAAATAAAATGTGCTGCACATAGTTCAAGATATTTCTATCCAATATCTAAAGTCTATCTAGTGTCAGCACATCATATGCCATCAAGGGTCTCCCAATTTAAAATGTCAGAATGCACTTGGATCTTTACCAGACCCAAAGCGTTGTATAAATAAAAATTGTGGCGATTTTCTAAGTTTACCTATGTGCACCGGAATCTGGTCAAAATAAGTGAAGAAAAAAAAATTAAAAAATTACATGCCTTGCATGGGTTTTAGACTTTTTTTTAACCTGACTCAAGGGGTTGGGATCTGGCACAATCTGTATGATTTTGGGCTTATTCAGACCGCTGCATCGGTTAACAGTCCAAGAGTTGTCCATATTATATCTGCATCCATGATTTTCACACCCACCAGATGTCTAGGATAGAGGATCATTTAAATATTTTGGTACCAGCCCTATGAAGCTGATGAGGAGAAGTCATAAGTATTAAAACTGCACCAGCCTGAAAAAAAAACCCTTTAATATGACAGAAAAACCAACAAAAAACTACCTTTAAAAATGTAGATTATAAATTTATTATTTTACAAAAAAATGACAAAAACATCATACATAAAATACATAAAAAGCATTGACCAACCAGTGATCACCCGAATTAAGAGGTCTCTGAACCAAGACTTAAGTGATTGTGCTCACCCCTTCAACATACAAACTTGTTACAATATTTTGAGAAAATAAAGACGTACTTTTTACAAGTGCTAAAATAGTCAGTGTATATAAATAGGTTTATGTCATAATAGAAAAATACAAAATAAGTTTTTTGCATATTAAAAAAGTAAACGCAGCAGGCGGACTGCTCATTTCCGGGGATATTTACCACGCATTTGTTCTGGTGATTGACCTACAGAGGCAGAAGAAGAAAAAAGTGCTGTAATATTTTAAGAACTTTTCCAGGATTCAGTAAAATTTGTAATTAAAAAAGAAAAAGGAATCATTCATCAGTTTTGGCTATACAAGGCTGTAGGAAGAATTCTTCAGCCTTGGCCCTGGAGATCTGCATGACCTTTGTGCATGTTTGTAGCAGCAGAGCTGTGAAAAATATATCCTGAAATATTAATGAATTTTTTACAATGCCGCTACTACAAAACAAAAATCACAAAGGGGCATGGAAAACACAGATCTCCAGGGCCAATACCTACAAAAACCCCAACAAAAACTTACCAATCTGAAGTCCACCCAGCCGTCGCTGAACAATCTCCAAATGTTGAATATACTCTGTAATAGAATGATCGGGATCTTGAGAGGAATGGTGAGATCTTTCAGGTGTTAAGGATGGGGAGTGTGCTGCCCTGTAAACAAACACAAAAAATAAAATATCGATCACTTTCATGCTTAGAAGAGCAGTAAAAAATTACAATTAAAAAGGAGCCGTCAGTCAGAGCATTTCCTTACATTGTGCCTCTACTTTTCTATAAACTTTAATAAATCTCCCCCAATGTTTAAGTGTCACTTTTCTACCACTAGCTCAAAGGGGTCAGTGCGCCAGAAATACTGCTGACCAGACAGATTTGTCTACTAATTTTCTGGCGCGAAGTAAGACCACTAAATAGAGGTGCAAAGTACGACTAGACAGTTATCCTAGGACAGATTTATCATCAAGCATTAGACACTTATAAATCTGTTACAGAATAAGGCTACATTCACACGAATTTATTGGGACGTATATACGTTCCCCATACACTTCTATGGCCGCCGTGCCGTACCGTTCCGTAGCCCCTGGAAAGATAGGACATGTACTATCTTTCTACGGAATATGGTGCCGTGCATCCCTATGGAGAGAGGCGGGGGTGAGCATTCCCTGCTCCTCTCCCCGGCACCGATGTATGCCCACCGTACTACAGTGCGGCAGGCTACATTCACACGATGTATGCCCAAGACTGTCTAACCTTAGGACACTTTTTATTGATTTCCTAATTTGCTTCATGGAAGATGCTGATCAGACTTTCCTCAGGTCATGTGCATACAGAGAGCCTCCTTGATTGACAGCCCATGATGATGAAGTAAGAGTTCTCCTTACGGAGACTGACAATTAAGGCCGCAATGTAGGTCTGTGGAGTCTTAGAGCCATGGATGCTCCACTAGGGCAATTATGGCAAAAATATGCAAAGTTTTCCAGGATGGGATAAGGAAAAACACCTCTTTTAGCTACCTTGTAAGGCAGCTCTCTTGACATCAAGCATCAGTTCATAAGGCTTCCTGAAGGTCATGCTTGATGTCAAGGGAGCTGCCTTACAAGGTAGCTAAAAGAGGCGTTTTTCCTTATCCCATCCTGGAAAACTTTGCATATTTTGCCATATGATAATCTGACATTCAGAGCTGTGCAGCCGCTTCTGATGCTCTCCTACGCGATCTCTACAGTTCATGGTGTTGAGAGAACGCACCTTCCCTCTGTCCTACTTATTACAGAAGTGTATGGCAGCTTGTGGGAGGAGCAGAGATTCAGCTGCCACCAGTAAAATCTAGTGGCTATTGCAGCCAGTGTGCATTTATGATTTGTAAAGCGCTAAGGAACCTGATGGCACTATATAAATAAACATTATTATTACAGGTTACAGCTTTACCGCATCAGAGTAAAAGGGAGGTTATGTACTTCATGTAGCTGCTGCCATGTCTGTATCTCACACAGACAGCAGCAAGAGCAAAATAACTACACAGGCAATGCTTTGCTTTACACAGCTATGAGCAGTGGATGACAGGTGATAGTCTCCTCCTTACTCAGGGAGAGTACCAAAGGTCATTTGCATAAGAAAGAAAAAGGGGATTGTTTAATGATATGGATCAACAAAACAAAGGCTGTGATGGAATCCTTATGAGCTGCTATAAAAAAGGTAGTAATGTCAGAATAGGCCACAAAACAGGTGACATGTTTCCTTTAACACTTTTACATACCATTTTGGAGATTGCCATGGCGATTGCCTTTGATGTATCGTACCAATGCTAGTGTTTGGACTTCGACAGAGGCTGAATGGCTGGTCTCTGGTTGGAGGAGAGTTCAGTGTCGTAGCACCCAGTGGTTGTAAAATATCCATTCTGTTTCCTGGTACTAAGAGAAAAGAAAAAACTTAAAAATTGCAAGAGACAATACTTATAAATGATTTAACCCATTGGCTGCAAGAGATTTTTCACACAACAAACAAATGAAATCAGAATTTAAATTAAAAATCCTCTCCGGGACTACCAACTCCATAGACAGCTGGTATCCTCTACACCTAGAGGAGAGGCAGTTCTACCATCACCATAGACAGGGGGCATCCTCTACACCTAGAGGAAAGGCAGTTCTACCATCACCATAGACAGGGGGCATCCTCTACACCTAGAGGAGAGGCGGTTCTACCATCACCATAGACAGGGGGCATCCCCTACACCTAGAGGAGAGGCAGTTCTACCATCACCATAGACAGGGGGCATCCTCTACACCTAGAGGAGAGGCAGTTCTACCATCACCATAGACAGGGGGCATCCTCTACAGCTAGAGGAGAGGAGGTTCTACCATCACCATAGACAGGGGGCATCCTCTACAGCTAGAGGAGAGGAGGTTCTACCATCACCATAGACAGGGGGCATCCTCTACACCTAGAGGAGAGGCGGTTCTACCATCACCATAGACAGGGGGCATCCTCTACACCTAGAGGAGAGGAGGTTCTACCATCACCATAGACAGGGGGCATCCTCTACACCTAGAGGAGAGGCAGTTCTACCATCACCATAGACAGGGGGCATCCTCTACAGCTAGAGGAGAGGCGGTTCTATTATCACCATAGACAGGGGGCATCCTCTACACCTAGAGGAGAGGCGGTTCTACCATCACCATAGACAGGGGGCATCCTCTACACCTAGAGGAGAGGAGGTTCTACCATCACCATAGACAGGGGGCATCCTCTACACCTAGAGGAGAGGCAGTTCTACCATCACCATAGACAGGGGGCATCCTCTACAGCTAGAGGAGAGGCGGTTCTATTATCACCATAGACAGGGGGCATCCTCTACACCTAGAGGAGAGGCAGTTCTACCATCACCATAGACAGGGGGCATCCTCTACACCTAGAGGAGAGGCAGTTCTACCATCACCATAGACAGGGTTTCGTAACTAAGTGCAGTGAGACTATGGATCTCTCTGCCACAAGAGGTTGTTATGGTAGATACTTTGTACATGTTCAAGAGAGTCCTGGATGCCTTTCTTGAGAAGAAATATTGCAGGTTATGGGAAAAATACATTTGTCCGCTCTTATAGGTCGGACTTTATTAACCTGTGTCTTTATCCAACCTTACCTACTATGATACTGTGTTAAAGAGGAGGAGTTTGAATCAAAATGTTTTTACCTTGCCGGGTCCCCGAATCTTCACCACCACCACCACTCTTCCGGCTTACTTTATGCCATTTTCTAACCAAGAACTTTAACCTGGATGAAAACAACAAGACAGCAATGATGTACTATGCAGTGACGCATAATGGCATTGCTTTGCTATACTATAACATGCATTGTACATTTCCTTATAAAACACTTTCAGTATCCAGCACTAAATCTGGTTCTGTGCCAGACAGTATATATTCTCACAAGGCCCCAATTACCATTCTCACATGTCGATAACAATACAATTAAATACCCTCCATTAAAAAAAACCCTGTGTACAAAGCTATGACCTGACTACAATTCCAAATAGCTGGAAGTCAAAGGTTTCACAAAACACATTTTTTAATCTAACCTTATATGACAACAGAATGCTGTAGAAATGTCACGATAATGTGCATACCTAGAAATGGCGATTACAGCCCTCACAGCGGAGCGAAATTTGCCAAGGCCAGTCTTGCATTTGCTGGGACTCTGTAGTTCTACCGGTGAAGGATATACACCCATACGTGCAATTAGAGACAGTGTGGCCTTTTCACAAGCTTGGAAGCCTCCAAGGAGGAGGAGAAGATATTTCTTTTGGTAGACTAAGGCTTTGCGGAAGCTTTCAGCTCTGAGGTATTTGCGGTAGAGACGCTGGATCTAAGAAACAAAGATTTAAGCAGATTTGAGTGTTGTGTAACCTTAAAGGGTTATTCCCATGAAGACAAGAGTCTAAAATAGAATTAGAGAATGTGTTATTTTGTTATCATAAGTATATGTTATTAACAAAGAAACAGCATTTCAAAGATATTTACAACCTATCAGTCCTGGTGTTAATTTGATGGTCTCTGGATCCATTCGACTATGGTCGGATTCTTTCTCGAATAGCTTTTCATGTCTGCACACTGCAGTGCTCTCTGCCTCCTGCCCCTTCCCCCCGTGCATTACAAGACCAGCTCAGACACAGACACTTCCTGTTGCCAAGCAGCAGCCTTCAAAGACTTACTCTACTAGCTACAGACGCTAGAATGTTCAGAAGCAAAATTAAAAAGTGTAGATAAACCTGGACCCCGATAATCTAAGCACATTCTCAGCACACAGCATCTTATAGCACAGAGGGATCATGCAGGGTCTGCTTAGCAAGTCCCCACCAACACCCTGGAATATTACACCAATCATCACTGAATCAAAGGACCAAAAACAGCAATAAGACTGAAAAGGAGATTTTTTTGAATCACTGGGGGATTCAAATTTTAGAACTTTCCTGTACACATCCATAAAAGTGACCCATAAAGGGTTTTTCCCCATGAAAGGAAACTCATATTCTTTTCATAAATACATACATAATAAGTTTCTGAGAAATAAAGTTTTCCTTTGTAGTATCGCAATTCAGTAATACAAACGGCAAATACAAAAAGTAGAAAAAATGTTGCCATTTATTTCTGAACTGTGATACTAACAAAGGAAAATTTTACTTCAGTGTGTATGTGTTGTGTGTATTTATGAACAGGAGAAAGGATCCCGTGTACACTGCCAATGATCCCACTGGACATAACCTCACCTTGGCATTTGGCACATCTTGGAGTGGTTTGTTTTCCAGAGTAGCTTTGTTCAGTTCTGACTCTGCATGTTTCAATGCGATCTGTAAGAGGCGCTTTTCACGAAGCCACACGGCACGTTCCGCTTCCAGGACGGAGTCCACAACATCAGTGTGTACCTAATAAAGAATATTTAGTGAATAAAGTAATCCCTTTCATGGGTCAAGCAACCTTACTTCAATAGGACAATCAACCATTTTGCAATTCAGCATATATTCCATTAATTTTTGCTCCCCACTTTCAAAAAGCTATACCTCTTGTCTATTTTCTGTGTAAAAAAATTTTACTTCTCATTGACATTTATGTGGCCGGGTTTTTAAGACTTTCCCTGTGCGCTCCAAATGATAGGTCTACTTTATTCTTTGGGTCGGTACGAGCACTGTGATACCAAATTTATATAGGTTTTATTAGGTTTTAAAAATTTTTCAAAAATTAAAACCATATGTATGGGGGTGGGGGGGAATAAATTGTTTCGCCATTTTCTAACCCTAATAACTTTGTGAACAGCTGTTTAAGACATAATTGCTTGCAAGATGATCCGACTTTCATTGCAACCATTTTGATGACTGTGAGACCCTTTGGTCACTTATAAAAGAAAATTTTTATATTATGTATAATGGTGGAAAAGTCAAGTTTCAGAGATTCGGGCGCAATTTTCCCTTATGCGGTTCACCACCGGCAATAACTGCTTTTATATTTTAATAGGATCAGGCATTTTGGGATGCGGCAATTCCCAACAGGTTCGTGATTTTTACAGTTTATTTTGTTTTATATCAGTTCTTGGGGGAGGGGGCGGAATTTACATTTTTAATTTTTACCTTTTTTTGGACCCCCAAACAAAGGCGATGCAAGCTGAAACGTGCATCGGGGACGGTGTTATCCCTGGTGCAGGAGCGATTTCCTAGTGTTAATTCGGAGTTCAGTTTTTTAATTCATTGCTGGTTTGAATTTAGCCGTTTATGTTACTTGTGTCCTAGTCCGTGGAAGTTTGACAGATAACACTACATCAATACAGCTTGATTTATAACATTTTAAATACCCCATGATGGACTCTCAACACTATTTGAACCTGTATTGGTATGTAACATGTATTTTTCTACCCTTACCTGCACCAAATGAGATGACCCCTGTGTGCCTCTAACTGTGGTTACTAACAAAAGATCTACTACCTATATAGATACTTTTGACATTATTGTTATTAGGGGATACAATCAGCGTTCTTTCTTTACATCCTATAGGTACTTAAACTTTAAATACTACTGTATTGCAGTATATGGCAATTTTACATAGGATTCATTATAAATGTGCCAATGGCATATTGTAAGGAAACTTCAGAAACCACACAGACTCTGGTTTGACCAGGACTCGAGGCAGTCATGGCAACTGACCACCGCTCCTGTGGAAGTCATCGTCGCGCCCCCATTTTTTAAATACCACCAGTGTATTTGCCTGAAGGGGTTAAAACCCACAATTGGTGTTGGCAATGGGCGAGTCATCTTCACACATCCTTAACGGCTCGCTGACAGATATATCAGTCAGTGAGCATTAAGAAGTTGAAGGTCATCTACCACCAGGATCAAGGATAGTAAACACACTTACATGCTGGTGTGTGCCCCCCTTCTATCAAGATCTGCTCTTTAAAGGGGACCTACCACCACGAATCTACCTATAAAGGTAGATTGGGTGGTAGGTGGATCAATAGGACGTGAGGATAGCCCTTTTAAGGGCTAATCCTCACGTCCCCGCACTGTTTTGTGAACTTATATTAAAGGTTTATGCTAATTTTGTTATGCGGCTACTGGGGCGTGGCCCCAGTAGCCACTTTACCCCTCCTACCCACGATCTTCGGCGCGCAGCTCCTTGCAGCTGCGCGCCCTTGTCCGGAGATCCTGCCGTCTGCGCATGCGCAGAACAGCAGGCCCGTGCCTGTTTTGGAGCAGTGACCGCACAGGCGCGCAGCTACAAGGAGCTGCGCGCCGAAGATTGTGGGTAGGAGGGGTAAAGTGGCTACTGGGGCGTGGAGTAGCCGCGCCGTGTAGCCACAGCTGCGGCTACTCCACGCCCCAGTAGCCGCATAACTAAATTAGCATAAACCTTTAATATAAGTTCACAAAACAGTGCGGGGACGTGAGGATTAGCCCTTAAAAGGGCTATCCTCACGTCCTATTGATCCACCTACCACCCAATCTACCTTTATAGGTAGATTCGTGGTGGTAGGTCCCCTTTAAGCTTCTTAAGCCCTTGTTTTTATAAAATGGTTTTAGAAGTTATGCAAATGAGCCCAAGTGACTTTGGTGCCCCTCTGGCTCATTTGCATATTTTTTTCTGTAAAAACAAGGGCTTAAGAAGCTTAAAGAGCAGATACTGTCAGAGGGGGCACACATCAGCATGTAAGTACTTTACAATCCTTGAGCTTGGTAATATGTTTCCTATAAGGAATCTTCCTCAAAAGTGAAGTAGAGTTCAATGCCAAAGTGGACATAAACCCTGTTCCATCTCCTGAGAATTACATACACTGCACTTTTACCAAGTCCCAAGCAGTAGAGATCCAGCGTTTTGGAACCTTCATAAAACCCAACAGTACATCCAAGATGAATTGTGGATACCTGATCTTTGGTCTTTTGAAGCATCTCTTGATGGCTCTTAGAAAGCTTGGATAGTTGACTTTTCAGATCCAGTTTCTCCTTAGTCAGTTGTGATACAGAGATTGAAAGCTCCTCATTCTCACATTTCAATACCTCAACCATGCTAGATGGAGAATGCACCGGCTGTTTAAAGAATCAAAAAGAGAATTCTGACTATCCTGATGGTCAAACCAACATAGAAGAAAAAGGATGAAAAGAGGTCACTGGTCTAGTACCAAAAAAACCTCTCATGCACTAGGACAGTGATGGCGAACCTTTTAGAGATTGAGTGTCCAAACTACAACCAAAAGCCACATATTTTTCACAAAGTGCCAGAATGCCAATTTAAAATGGCTTATTGCTCTGTCCTGGGGACACCAATACAGTAGAAAGAAGGAGGAGATATTCGGATTATCATTGTAGCTTCCCTTTAAGGTCCACTTAAAGGAAACCTACCATTTCAGATCGTCGGTGGAAGCTGTAAACACCGAGCACCAGCTCAGGGTGAGCTGGTGCCGGTGCTTAGTTTCGTTAGTGTTATAAACCGCGGTATCGCGGTTTTAACACTAACGAAACTTTATAGCAGAAACTGCTTCTGCTATAAAGTTTAAAAAGTGTTAAAACCGCGATACCGCGGTTTATAACACTAACGAAACTAAGCACCAGCTCACCCTGAGCTGGTGCTCGGTGTTTACAGGTTACACCGACGATCTGAAATGGTAGGTTTCCTTTAAGAGCATGAATCAAAGACCCGGAGAAGGGTCCGCAATGATAATCCGGCTCTGTCCACACCTCCTTGCTCCTCTTACACTTGAAGTCACTTTAAAACGTGGCACGTCCTGGGCTGCCTGTGACTGCAGGACGACGTCTTGAGAACTAAATGGCCTGGGTGCCCATAGAGGGCTCAGAGTGCCATAGGTTCACCACCACTGCACTAGGATATAATATAACTCCAGACTACGCTTAAAGCGAACAGGTCACCAGGAATGTAATCTTTAGCTGGTGAAAGGTTCCAATAGCATATGCTATTCTAATTTTATATATATCAGCATTCAGAATTATTTCAGTACTCTATAAAACTTTATTTCACATTACCTGGCTAACTGCCAGCAGCATGTGTCAATCTCAGCCTCCTCCCCTGCCTTCTCAATGCACATGTCAGGAAGTGGGGAGGGAAATGGAGGAGAGGAGAAATGGCATTCTGAATCATTTTAGCAGTCAATGGGGCTTATTTACTAAGGGTCTGCAGATGCACTTTCGGTTTTTACTGTGTTTTTGGGATTTGCACCGCTGGGACAGGTAAATCCCATGCGCAGTCCAAATCATTTGGATCGCCTCACACCCCCGATTTCTGTTGCATGAAAGTCAGCGCAGCCACGCCACTATCTGATCAAGTACGACATAATCCTGAGGGTGTCGCACTTGATCAGATAGTGGCGTGGCTGCGCTGACTTTCATGCAACAGAAATCGGGGGTGTCCAAATGATTTGGACTGAGCATGGGATTTACCTTTCAAATGGTGTTGCAAGATCAAGCACTTACATGCACCAGGAAGAAGGTGAACTCTGTAGGACCTGAGCGGGGAAGAGACACATGCAGAATATCGGGCGCACGATCTTCGTGAATCGCGGCAGAGTGCACGACTGTCGGACTATGTACTTTCATGAACTCCGTGGGATGGGTAAGTAGATGTGCCACAATGTCTCTCAGGCATTTTTAAAAATCAGCATAGGTTATTGGAACGAGTCACAAGCTAAAAATGACATTGCTGGTCAGCTGTGATGAGTAGAGACCGCTTCACTGCATACGTGAACTACCCTGGTTCCTGGACTTTGTAACAGCATAAATAAGTGTTTTATAGAAGAATGCATGAAGGTTTTCAAGATATAAAAACACCATTGAAAAAGTGGTGAATAAGGTACTGTTTGGAGCTTTTGGGGGGTAGCGATTCCCTTTAAAGTAACAGCTTAACAAAGACAATATTCAACTATTTGGGAGCAACTAATAGGGAAGCTATTGCTCTGGCATATCTAACCCATGTATACATGTAAATTACTTATGCATTTCTTCTGTAACTGAAGGGACATCCAAGGTCAGCTGTTTCACTCCAGGAATTAAGAAGCTAGAACAGTGGCTGGAAGGTCTCTCTACGCTAGTGGGATAATGTTTGTCACGCTTATCACTTACCTGTACATATCCTTTCTGCAGGTCAGACTTCAGCTCTAATAGAGACTCCAACAAAGCAGTCACTTCAGCCTCATCAGGGAAGACTTCATGTGTTCTGAGGGGGAAAAGTGCATTGAATAAACTCCATAAGAAGATATAATTTCATATAACATAATATATTTTACAAAATGTTTCATCATTAATTTGTTATAATTGGTTTTAGAATAATGGCTTCTAGCTGCATAAGGATAACGATGCTAACACTCATTATACTCCCCTCACCTGCAAAAATTACACCCAGGTTTCACAGCGCATATGCCAAGAGGGGGCACTGGCGCGGGACCTGATGATGTTCGTCTGATGTGCCTCATTAGACTCACATCTAGGCAAGTGTAAAAGTTTATTTTTTGAGATCTATTTATATATATGATCCCAAACCACAGATCCATAGTGGCCCAACAGGGCTTCTTTAACCTTACAGTCTAGAGGTTAGAAAGCCCCTACGACTGATTATCCAAATTTTAAGCAGTACAAGATGGAATCGAGTGGTCCTACCTATCATTCTTGTTCTGGACCCATTTCTTTACTTGTAGCACAGTATGGATAAGCTGCTGCCACACTCTCTGCATGTTAGTGGCTAAAAGAGCAACATTTTGAGGAGGGGTACTGCTGTCATTCCGGAGTCTACCCCTTCGGGATGCCATTGCACGTTCTTGTTCTTCTAGGTCTGCCAGCATCTGCTGAAGTTCCTGAATGCGGCGTCTGTCACGCTCATGTTGTAACTGCAAGTCCTATTTCAAGAATACAATCATAATTTACATCTCCCAGACTTTACAATTCATAGCAAAGTGGTATTTTTACCAAGTCACATCCCCCTTAATTTTTAAGTAGGTTTTCTAAATCTAGGCACAGTAACTGACATTTCGTACCTTCACCCTAGATAACAACAAAACATTCAGACCCAGAAGATGGAAATGGGAGTGGTAAAATCTAAAAGCGTGTAGTGTACCGTTTCATGCAACTGATCGTAGGGGAAATTTACCAAGCACTATATGACCGAATTCTACGAGCATGCAAAAAGAAACAATTTTATAATAGAAACCGAAGATTTCCTCTCTATAGCAGTACAAAATACCAAAATCTAAGGACTTACCATTACTCGGCGATCCTGTTGTTCTTCTCGCGCTTTACTGGCTTCGGATTGTTTCAATCTTTTTGCCTCTTGCTCAAGATCTTTTATCCAGGTTCTTTCCTTTTCCTGAAGAATGAGGACTTGAGCTTGGTACTGATCACGCTCCTTCTGCAGGCGAAGCTCACGTTCCTTCTGTTGTTCCAGGACATTGTCCAGTTGTTGCTTCTGACTCTGTAAAGACTCCATCACTGCACGCAATTTGACTGCAGCCTCTCGTTCCTTCTGTAGCTCCTCACGACATGTCTGTATGTCAGATTCGAGTTGTCGCTTGGCATGGACGGCCTGCTGTTGGGTCTTCTCTATCATGGCAGCAAGCTCCCTGGCACGCTTCCTCTCGATTTCCAGCTCACTTTGCAACATCTGTACCAACTTGTGTTCTTGTTGCCTCTCCTCTTCTTTGGTGGACAGCTCTCGGGCATGCTGTAGTCTTAGCTGTTCCAGTACACCACGCTCAAGTGTCAGGGTATTAGAAAGACTTACTGAATGCTGCTTCTCCTTCTCCAACTCTTTCGCTACCTCTGACAGCCTGCCGTGTTCCTGAGCGAGGAGGGCTCTACAACGAGACTGTTCTATTTCAAGTTCTTTTTTCACATTGCTGCAGAATGTTTGCTCTTGAGACAATGCTGCTGAAATTTTGGCGTTTATTTTTTTTTCCTCCTCGAGAGACCGTGAGGCTTCCTGAAAAAGTAGTAAACAAGCAAGAAAGAATTACATCGCTTTACCCACTATTGTCATATTAACTCTCAAGGCTCATCTACAGACAAAGAGTATGATCAGCTATTGCTCTACACATGTGATAATTGATGGACTAACTCTAGCATGATCAAATATTTATCGCATACTCAATATATGGAAAAAAAATAAAGAACAACTGGCAAAGTAATATTCCCCATATTTTATACCTGAAAAGACTTCTCCGTCATTTCCAAAGTTCTTTGGATAAGAGACTTCTCCTCAACCATTCTCTGTTTTTCCATCTGGCTCTCATTCTGAACGGTTTTTATATATTCAGACATATTCTTTTCTTTACTTTCAAGTTCGACCCTAAATGAGACAAAAGACGACAAGTTAAATATTGCTATATGTAAAGCTTATTGTGCAAGATGATTGCCTGGTTCTCTTTTCTAAACCCCACCTGAGTTTGGAGGTTTCCATCTGAAGCTTATTCTGCACCTCCTTTAGTGATTTCCTTACACTCTCTACCTCCTGCATTTTGTCCTCTAGGTCAGAGCGGAGTTGGGAGACAATGGACTGTTCCTGGACCAGTAGTTTGTACTGTTCTGTTGCTCGTTCCTTCTCACGGGACAAAGATCCTTTTAGGTCTTCAGCAATGGATGCCTCTTGTTGTAGTTTGTACTCCAACAACTCAACTAATAAGATATAGAAAAATCATTGTAAAAGAAAGTGCAATAAAAGACTAGGTGCGTTTGCACAAACAGCATTTCATAACCATATTTTGTACAAAAAAAAACAAAAAACAAACAAAACAAAAACCAGAGCATAATAAGAATATAGTTTATGGGATTTGTGATCTATAAAGTGCAGATTGCTTTAGATCGCCGATTCAACCATTGCAATTAAGTGGTTGAGCCCCACTGATGATAAAATGCAACAGAAACCAGCCAAAAACAGTGGGAACAAGATTGTCACTGTGCACCAGTATCCATACTGTCACAATGCCATTCGTTTTATTGGTAAAAATACTTTTCAGATCAGTTCTGCAGTTATAAGGTCAGCCAAAAAGCTTAGTGGGGGAGGGGGGCTGTATTACTGCCGAAAAATACTGAATACTGTAACTGGTCAAACTACAGATAAAAGATCAAATGTGCACTACCAATCCAAAAATTGTAGGCTTAACGTGGGTTGAAATTGTTAAGGGGCTTCAATGTTATGGATATTGCTGACCCATCCTAGAGATAGGTCACAAACAATGTCCAGAAAACATTGGGTGTAGATTGAGACACCCGAATCCTTACCATGTGGATACCTCACACATTCTGCCACCTTACCTTGCCTACGGAGCTGGTGTTCCCTCGTATGTCCTTTTTCCTCGGTGCTGGTAAGAGTATCTTGCAATTTCTGAAGTTTCTCCTGATTTTGTAGATGAGCCATACGCAGCTGTGAGCGAAGGTCCTGAATCTCAGAGAGTAGACTACTACGATCCACCGAGAGAACATGCTCCAGGACAAGACGCTTCTGCTCCTCCTGCAAGGAATATTTTCAGTGTTTAATGAACAACAATTAAAAAACAAACCCAATACCAGTTCAATACGGCATCTCATTTCCACCGAACCTGTTCCTTAATTAGATGCTCCACTTTTTCTGACAGTAAACTTTTATCACCGGAGCCATGCCGAATATCCGACTGAAGTTCCAAACGCAGATATTCTCTCTCACTTTCCAACAGTGCCTGCACACTCTGCAAGAGGTCCCTTCTCCAGTCCAAGGTGGTGCTCTCCTAGTAGAAAATATAAAAATATTAACCCCTTTGACACGCAAAATACGTTAATTAGCAGACCAAAGACTGGTCCTTGTGCCTGAAGCCCGTTAATTGTGAAGCTCTTCCTGCACTGTCAGCGATTCCCTGCTCTACTTCAGCTCTCAGTACTTGCTGTGATCGGCAGCAGAAGTACTGAAAGACGGCATCAGTGCAAGCCCCAATTATGTAAATACCATGATCAGAGAAGCCCCCATATGTCCACACAACAAAAAAAAGTTTAAAAAATGTTGTAAATCTGTTCCGCATGGCGCTCCTTCCCTTCTATGCCCTGCTGTGTGCCCATACAACAGTTTACCACCACAAATGGGGTGTTTGGCATATTCAGGAGAAGTCGAGCATCAAATGTTGCAGAGCTTTTAGTCGGTTAAATTTTTTTGCACCAAAATTAATTTTCCATTACAACTTTTAAATTGCACCTCCGTGTTGTATTAACTCCATTGAAACACCTAAAAAGGTTTAACACACTTTATAAAGTAGGGTAATTGGGTTCTTACAATTATTTAGGCCTCACATAGTCATTTGAAAGTTGAGCAGGTCCCCAAAAATGTAAAATTGCATAATGTAATAGAATTGCAACCAAAGATCTAAGCTCCAGAACATAAGAGGAAGGAAAAAAAAAAAAAAAAAGGGAAAAAACAAATGAAAAAAGCCCCCACACATTGAAAATGTTAGTTCTGAAGTTGAGAACTTGAAAAATTTTTAGAAATGTCAGTTTTATTTATAACTTAACGCAAAAGATGTCATCCAAAATTTTCAACTAAATTTGAAGTACTATGTGGCACCAATAAAACAAAACAAAAAAAAATAAATAAAAACACCATACACCAATCTCTAAAATCACCTGGACCTGGATATGTTCAAGCTTTCCAAAGTTAAAACCAACTATAGTGACACATGTCAGACTCTAAAAATGGGCTTGGTCTCGAAGACAAGGGGTTGTAAAGCAGTGCCCCAGGGATACCTTTAACTTTAAACATTGGGGGTAAGGTTTGTGTGAAGAATGGTTCAAGAAAAATATTAAAAATATTAAGAGGGAAAACATAAAAACCCCAAACCTTACCTTATCTCCTTTGTCAGCAGCCTGTGCTAAAGCTGAACTTAGGCTCTGGATCGTTTCTTGCAAGCTCTGCTTTTCCTTCTGCCAGGTTTCTATCTTCACAGTAAGATCAGAACCATCTTGAAGGGTAGACTTAACCAGGGGAAGTTCAGACAACTCCAGGATTTTGCAGCTTTCCTCGTGCACCATATTGAGCATTCTCTGCACAAGAACCATAGAAGATGCATATGAGATTTCAAATTAAAAAAAAAAAAAAAAACATATGGGGGCATTCAGCACAACTTTTAGTACAAGGTGTAATTCCTGTGTGACATGGCACGGCGGGACAGGGCAGGTAATTTTACTATAGCCTGTGCCAGGTTATTTCTAAAATATAAGCCATACAGGAAGAGGTGTAGATTTCATTTGGTGCTTGAACTTCCTAGCATTTCTGGTGTGCCGTGTGCCAGTGCGGGGAGTATAAAAACCATGCACCGGCCTTTACTCCCCATATTGATTGTAATGGGGGTTTCTGGTAACCAATTCTGTCCCATTAATGGAATAGGCATTAATTAATAGAACGAGACTCAAGTGACCACCAAAAATCACTAGAATGGAAGAAGCAGTACAGTGCTAGACTATCGTCACCATTGCCCTAGAATTAAGAAAGGGAACCCAAGTATTTGCGATTTGCAGCAATTATGCTGTATTCAGTAGATTAGGGAAACTCACTACTACAAGACCCTTTAAGAGGACAGTAAGTAACATGGTAGGGTTGATATATTGACAGGTGCAGCCAATTAGGTATGATTAAGGAGCTTCTGGCGCCAGAAATTTGCCAGCCCCCTGGTAGGTCATAGCCTGTAAGAACCATCCTGACCTCCAATTTTTGTAAACGTGGCATGCAGAGTTGCAAATTTTGGAGCAGAAACTACAGTATGCCAAGAACAGTAATTGCAATGAAAGTTTACCTGAAGTTGTGGAGACAAACCAGAACTGCCCAGTGAATCCATCTTCTGCTTGAGGTGTAACAAGTTCTCCATATAATTTGGTTTGGACATGCTGCCTTCTTCAGGCCTGTAATCTGTAAACACACATATATTTTAAAGTATATATAGAGTGTAAGCTCTTGTGAGCAGGGACCTCACCCCTATTACAACCAGTTAAATGGAAGGAAGTATTTTATTTGTACATGTCCCTTATGATTTGTAAAGTGCTACAAAATATAATGGTACTATAGAAACAAAGATTATTATTTGGGGCATGGTAAATGGCAAAATAAAAAAAAACTAAATTTTGCACTTACCAACTTCAGATTTCTCAGAATCCATTTGATCGTCCCTGGAGCTCCTCAGGTCGTCACAAGAGCCATAATCTGTGTGTTCTGCATCTCTAAGCTGAAGAAGAAACAAGTTATTAATATTTATTACAAAAATAAAAAAAGTGCAAGGCTCCACATGAATATAATGGACTATGCAACTTTTGTCATCCTGGAAGTCACTACTGTAATAAACACGCTTATAGTTGTGGATAACGGAAAAAAAAGAATATTGTATTATAACTAGACTCTCGTGCATAAGTGTGATAGAAACTTACCGGACTAGCTCTTTGTGCCGAGAAATTGCTCTCTGATAAGGATGGGGAGCTGGATCCTATAAGTTCCCGACCTTCAGGTCTTCTATTACAAGATTTTGATCTCATTAGCTCAGCACTGTGATCTATGCTCAGTTCAGAGAAGGGGGTAAACGCCCTCAGGCTGTGCATCGCTTCCTCTTGTTTTCGCACCATGTCGGGGGAATCCCATGTACTCAAGTCTGTGAGGCTTTCAGAGAAGCTCTTAGATTTTCCAGGTCTTGACAGGTCGGACTTGTGTGTCACATCTTCAATGTTCTTGTCTGGCAAGTCCCCTGACATCAGGGCAAGCATGGCTTCCTGGCTCACTAAAGCTTCTTGCAATTTCTTAACTTGAGTACTAAGATTTAGGGAATGGGTCTGCAATTCTGCCACAAAAATCTCTCGTTTCTGTTGATTTGATTTAAAAAAAAAAAAAAAAGTAAATAAAAATAAATAAATAAAGATTGATAAAATCGTAGATACAAGCTGTTTTCATATATTAACATCAGTTCTACAATGGTACCATTTTAGAGTACAGGCGGTCCCTTACTTAAGGACACCCGACTTACAGATGACCCCTCTGCCCACTGGTGAAGCACTCTGGATGCTTTAGTATAGTCCCAGACTGCAATAATCAGCTGTAAGGTGTCAGTAATGAAGCTTTATTGATAATCCCTGGTCCCATTACAGCAAAAAATTTTGAAACTCCAATTGTCACTGGGGCAAAATTTTTTTGTCTGGA
Source organism: Engystomops pustulosus (assembly GCF_040894005.1). Classification (NCBI taxonomy): domain Eukaryota; kingdom Metazoa; phylum Chordata; class Amphibia; order Anura; family Leptodactylidae; genus Engystomops; species Engystomops pustulosus. Next base: position 82,339,681 of record NC_092418.1, read on the forward strand.
TCTACCATTATAAAATATACAGTTTCGACTTACATACAAATTCAACTTAAGTACAAACCTACGGACCCTATCTTGTATGTAACCCGGGGACTGCCTGTACCGTATAATACGCAGAGTTTTTCAGCACAAAAAAAGTGCTTAAAAACCCCACCTCGGCTTAAATTATACTTGCCTTCCAGCGCAGCTCCTCTTTGTTTCTCTGCTGTTAGACTATGACCAATGCATTTCCCAACCTCAGCTTATACTTGAGTCAATAGGTTTTCCCAGTTTTTGGTGGTAAAATTAGGTGGCTCGGATTATACAGTACATAAAGACTTAGCAGATGTGACAAACCCCCCCCCCCCCTCATTATAAAGCAGCTTCACCCCCGAGAAGCTGCAATCCCTTGGTCCACAAAATATAATCAGAAAAACCAGTGTACACCACAAGTCATTGTAATGGTTCTATATTGCACCTGTAGCTGCTGCAGAACATCTTGAGCTTTAGCTTCCCTTCGTTCACACTCTGCATGCAACTCTTCTAGTTCTATCTTCAACTTCGCCAGCTCAGTTTGTGCACCATGAAGATCAGCTTCCCTCATACTTGCCAGATTTTCTGCTGTATTCAACTGCTCCTTTAGAGTTACCTAAGAAATAAACAAATTAAAGGGACACGGTTACCAAATTGTACCCAAACTCGGGTAGGGTATGAAAGCATGTATTCATTTTTACAGGTACAGTATTCACTGTAATATTAAAAAAAAAAAAAAAAAAAAAAAAAAAAAAAAAAGGAGGTCAAAACTCACCTTTCTGGCACCCCTGCAGGTTCTCTGCGAAGACCTGCAGCGGGCGCTGCAAAGGTGAGTTTGAACTTTAATTTTTTTAGGAATTAGGCAAACATTTTAGTGTTTGCTATACACGAAGGCGGGGGGAACTTACCAGCTATATACTAGATGTGACCAATGCATTTCCCACCCTAGGTTTATACTCAAGTCAATAGGCTTTCCCAGTTTTTTGTGGCAAAGTTAGGGGCCTCGAGAGAAATCTATGGTAAGCACCTCATACTTTTGGACCTTGCACAACTGGTACCATAATAATATGAATCTTTTCTAAAGGTTTCGAAACCAATATTTGACTTAAAGGACAGATTGCCATAGGCTATTATATCCTTTTAAAACTGAATGGATCCAAGAATGTTCATTATAAAATATGACTGTAGATCAAAACAGTCTATGGGTACCTGTCATTAAGACAAAATGTGGTGTCCTGATGACAGCTTCAGACTCCTAGTCAGTATTAAAAGTACTGGAGTAGAACAAGTACCGACTCACCAAATGGGGAGACACCTGCAATTCCATAAATTCATCCTCCTGAGTTTGCGTCTGCACCTCTTCGGTGAGGATCAGTGCTCTCTCCTTCCAGTCACTGACCACCTGCTTCAGATGCTGCACTTCTTGCTGGTATTCTTCTCTCTCCTTTTGTTCACTGGAACATCTTGCCATTTCACCTTGAAGAGAAACATTTTCCTCTTGCACTTTCTGAAGATCCCCTTTGATGGTTTCTATAGACACTGCATTTTTGGCCAGCTTGTTCTCAAATTCTGCTCGATCAGCTCCATTTTGTTCCTGAAGGGTCTGCACCAGCAACTCTTTTTCCATGAGGAACCCATCCATCTCCCGTAATTTATCTTGCAGTTCTTGCAGCTGGGAGGAGAGGCTGATATTATCTCCTTCCCGCTGTGAATATCGAGTCCGGAGAAGCTCACACTCCTCCTGCAGATGGTCATGTTGCAATTGAAGAGTCTCCAGCACTTGTTCTTGCTGTCGGCTGGACTGCTCAATATTTTGTAGATTCCTCTCCAGGACCTCAATTTCAGCTTCCTTTTCCACTAGTTCTTGTTGCAAAGCTTCCAACTTGGCCTGGGAAGAAGGCTCAGAGTCACTGTCCGGTGTTGTGCTTCTACCTAAACATTGTTTTGCTCCTTTCCTCAGTTCCCGCTGTAGATTCTCCACTTCTCCAAGCCCAAGTTGATCCAAACTTTCTTGGCTGTCACTGATTTCATGTCTGTTGGGTCCCAATTGTTCGAGCTCCTGTTGCAATTTTTCTATCACTTCGTGGAGCTGCTCAACTTCCTCTTCCTTGTCTTTGCGTGATCTGTCTAGGTCGCTGCGAAGAAGTTCGACAAGGGATCTCAATTCCTCTACTTCGTCAGATTGAGAGTTTGTTGCCTGAGTTAGGGGGGACAAAAACGTGAGAAATTAAGGCGACCATTGAGATAACTGCATGTGCTAGAGAAACGTGCAGGAACATTTTTAGGAGATTGCTGTGCAGCTCAGGAGTGTGAACAAACGTAGCACTTACCTCTTGCCGCAATCTCAAGATTTGCTCATTCAAATGGTCGATCTCTTGGTTCTTCTCTTGAAGCAGAGCCTGAGGAAGCTGCAAGGTAGAGCTAGCAGTATCTTCAGCTTTTTTTGAGTGCAGGGTAGAAATTTCATCCTATTAACACAAAATAGAATAGGTTATACCTGAAGTCATTCAGCTAGACTATATTCACACTATGGGTTATATACTCGCCTTTAATCGTAAATACTCCTCCTGGGTTTGCTGGATCGCTTGTTCATACTGCTTACGCTGGATGTCAAGCTGCAGGTTAAGTTGGAAGACTTCCTCAGTTTTGTTCATCAGCTCTTCTCTAAACTGCTCAAGCTGCTCCACCAAGCTCTCAGCCTGTAAAGAGCATAGAGAAAGTAACACAAAAGACAAGTAATTCTGACTCTCAATGGAGGACATTCTAGAACCACTAAAAGCCAAATCATCTAGTCAGATTCTAAATCTCCAACTATTGTGAAAAAAAAACATGTTTAAACCAGTTTTTTTCCCCCTGGCCGATTTGAATCTGTCTGGAATCAATTTTTCACAGATCCTCAAACTATAGTCTATAAATCACTGTGAAAAACCGAATAGTACATTCTCTACTGTTTAACAGAACAGCTTCTTAAGACATGGATCCTATGAAAAGGCATTGTATTTCATGCAGCGCGTTCAAAAGTGGACGACACAAGGAATTTCACGGTCGAGTGCACTTGTCCTTAACTTGCTGCCTATACCAAAAGGGTTGTCCATTGCCAAAAAAAATAAAATAGAGCAGTTAGCACCATGTTCGGCGTTTTTGACAGGTCACTCTTTATGGGGTGCAATGGACCACCATTGTGATGACCTGTGGGGGTCCCTCCACAATCAGCAAGTAGAAAGGGGCTAATTTGTTGTCAGTGGACGACCCCTTTAAGACACCGGTGAAATAGTGACTCAACACACCTGAGGAGTATGCGAGTGAATGAAATGAGAACTTACCTCTTTCTCTTTACTTTGCAGGGCCTCTCGCTCTGCCTGAAGCTCTTGTTTTAAGAGTAGGTCGGGCTCCCCATCAACAGGTATTCTATGGCGGGCCTCATCAAGTTTTGACTGAAGAGCCGAGATCTGTAGTACATTATTGTACTGCTGTTGTTGTAACGCTTCTTTGTCCTTAAAAACATTCACAAGAAATTTTTTTACAGGTTTTTCAAATTATTACACAGACTATTGAAATAAGCCTACACATCCGTCTAATTCCTAGATTTTTGTAACAAGTTATATATAGTATGGTGGCTAACCTACAGGTGAGGATACAGCAGCGCGCTGGCGATAAGGGCGAGCAGCTCCATAGGAAAGAGCGTCACAAGGCCATACACATGGGGAAAGGCAAAGCATGGTTTCTCTTTTCCCCCCCGTGTACAGTGCCACATGTATCGCAATAACCATATATATGGGAGCGATTATACATCCCCACAAGGTTGTGTGAATGTGGCTTTACCTGTAGAAGTTCCTTCTCCATCTTCTGCATTTTTTGCATTTCTGCCTCCAGTTGGCTACACTTCTTGGCAGCGTCGGCATTGCTCAGGGCGGCCTGCTCCAGCTCTTGTATTCTCAATAACATCTTATCTATTTCTTCATTTCTTTCTGTGATCTGCTGCTCCAGTTGCTCTCTTCCCTGCAGCAGTAGTTTGCAGTCATCCGCTTTCTCTTTCACACGAGCCTCCAAAGACTCGATCTGTATTGGACATTAGTTGCGGAGCCATTAAATAATTGAGTTTGAGAAAAGTGCTAGAAGCTAAACTAAAAGCGATTAAGCTGGGATTGCCATGCAGGGTCTACTACCGAGGGAATCATGCAGGAAAATTAATGGATGCATAGGACACGCTGTGGATCTATTAGTCATTATGTGCTAACTACAGAGCTAGACATGATCGATCATACCTGCGCACTCCAGTCATGGAGCTGTGCCATTTATACAGAAAAAGAACAAGAGGGAAAAACAAAAAAACAACAAAGCATTAAAAGTAAATTAAGATTTGCGCTGTCAAGTGACTGTTCTGACAGCTCATTTACACAGTACTTTAGCGATTTTCTTTCAAGTTAAGTAGATATCCAGCTTTTGGGTATAGATTGCCTATTCTTAGAATATGCCATCAGTATCTGATAGTGTCCAAAAGCCATCATTGATAATAGTCGTTCTTGTGGACAATAAGTTGAGAGCTGCATCCACGTGTAGTGGCTGCAGTAGTGTAGTATGGCCACTAAAAAAAAAAAAAAAAAAAAAAAAAAAAAAAAAATAAAAAATACATTTTTCATAGCCAATATTTGTGCGGCTGTTACTCACTCCATAGGCCTTAGAGTCTCCATGATTTTTCAATGCCTGTTTCAGCTGTTCCTCTAGATTCTGAATCTCTTGCTGGAACTCATCTCGCTCATGCTCTCGCTCCACTGCTTGCTCCTATAAGGGCCAACAACGCATCATCACTAGATAGTCTTTCAATCATTCAGTAATCTACATCAGAATTTTGTCAGAAGTTTTTGCCATTTCATTGGGACTTTACCGGGATTTAAAGTTTTAGGGGTGAAAAAAAAATAATTGTTGCAAGACATCAATGACCTCATTTTATATATATTTTTGGCAAGCAGATTGGCAGACATTTTTTAGGGATTTATATGATTACATTATAAGCAAATACCATATATAAAGAATCTGAAGAGCTTACATCCATGAAGTGCCTCTGGCTCTTCAGCTGCTTCTCTAGAGATTGGATTTGCTGTTGAAGGTCGGTCATTTGATTTGTTTTCTTCATGAGATCCTGGTTACGGGCCATCTGCTCTTCCAGTTCCATTTCCAACATTTTCATCTGGGAAATCAGGTTGGCGCGGTCCTGCTTTGCTTGACAGTGCAACTCTAGCTCTTCCTTTAAGAGACGCTCCGTTTCTTGCAGTAGTTCTGGGACACGGTACAGAAAATCAAGAATATGTAAACCTATTGTACTTGCTGTATTGAGATCTGCCATTTACACGCTATAGCCCTGCTCATTTATTCAGTGAAGGATCTCAAAACAATATACACCCTGTAAAAGCAACATCTACTGTCCCCCTTTACTGTATGAGCATGCAACAATTGTGATCCTCTAAACTGGAGGAGGAAGAAAGGCAACTTTTTATTAAAGAGTATTTCAAAAGCCATGCCATGAGCGCCTCCATCATGACCCAGTAGTTAACTATTAAAATGTTTTTAACAAATAAATCCTACATACATTGCTTCGCAAACCACTTTGCACGTAGAGTAGAATGCAAAACACGTAAGGTACCAAGATTCTCACCGGATTCGATGTCACTGCCCGACAAGACCTCCTGCAGTCTCTCTAAGACTTCCTTCTCCTTTCCAAATACAGAGGGTTCTTGTGTCAGGATCTTCAGCTGCTCGCGTGCCCTTTCCAGCTCCACAATGAGTTGATGCTCGGAGCTCTCCTTTGACAACACAGCTTCTTCTAGTGCAGCTTTCTCAAGTGCAAAACCCTCAATGAGTCCTGTGTCACACAATAGATCAAGCTGCATCTCCATTTCATACAAAGTGTGACATTTTATATATGGTCTCTATGATTATTATTCCTCAGTTCCCTTGAGCTGCCTCCTTACCTTGAGATTTATGCAGCTCCACCTGTAAAAGCTTCTTTTCCTCTGTCTCTTTTTCCAGCTGTTTCAATAACTCCTGATTCTGAACCACCACTTGCGCCATATCCTGATTACGGCTCTTAAATTCCCCCTCCAAACATTTCTGCATTTCCCGGGTCTGCTCCAACTGCATTAAGGGTGAAGAAATTCCAGTCATGTTGTCATCATATATTTAGAAGGTTTAATATCAGATCAAGTTGATAGAAATGTGACATCTCTAACTACAAGCCAAAGTAAGGATGTCATACCTGAAGCGTAGAGTCAGTAACCATGTCTAGGAGCCTCTCAACAGCAGCACGTAACCGATGGCCCATACGGACAATCTTCTCCTCGTTCTCCAAACCAACCTCCAAGCTACCAAGTACGCTGTCACACAGGTATTCAGACACTTCATAGCCTTCATCAGTAGACATAAGACTGTGCTCCGTCATAGTGTCACAATCTGGGCTTAGGCGGGTGACATCTAGAATACGTATGAAATAATCTTTTAAGAGCTGAAGATGGTCTTTACTTTTCACAAAGCAATATATGGAAGAAAGATCATAATTTAACAAAATTTTTTTGAAAACAAGCACCTAATATATTTCTCCAAGCCTCATGCACATGAACAGTTTATACACAACCTTCAGTGGTCCCCTACTTAAGAACACCCGACTTACAACCCCTAGTTACAAACTGACCTCTGGATGTTTGTAACTTACTGCACTTTAGCTTTAGGCTACTATAAACAGCTTTAACAGTTATCACAGGTGTATGCAATGAAGCTTTACTGTTAATCCTGGTTCTTATGACAATCCAAAATTTTTAAAATGCAATTGTCACAGAGACCAAAAAAAAAAAATTTGTCTAGAGTTACAATTATAAAATATAGTTTCGACTTGCATACAAATTCAACGTAAGAACCTCTCTTGTATGTAACCCGGGGACTGCCGGTACTTCAATGGGCTCATAATCAATACTTACGTCTGTTGCATGCACAGACAAGTATGAGCCAACAGGACAATCTTTTCCATGGTCATTAAAACATGAGTGGACCTAACAGGCCAAAGGTATACGTGCCCATGGTCTGTTTGCTGCATGCTAATGCAGATAGCCTAAGAGGTATGTTAAAGACTGGCTCACCAAAAAAAAAAATATATATGTAAAGCATAGGACTTTCTGAAAGGCCCAGGAGTTGTGCTACTGCTCATTTCAGCTCTATGAAGATAAATGCTGTTCTCTGCTTCAGTTTGAACCAAGATTAGACGATTTGCTTACATAAGTTTTAGACACTGCTCTTTACACTAACAGACCGTCTGTTTGGACCTACTGTGGCAATAGTGCTTCGTCTCCAGCACCTCCAGTTTGATATGGAGTGAAGAGCCAACAACACTGGTGAAACCTCAAATCAACCATAAAGGTGGTGCAGGGGGCAACAATGCTATGTAAAAAGCTCAAGTCTGTCCCTCTAAGAGGTCTGACTACCTGCAAGGGATTAGCAAGGTCCAGTAAGAGTTGGACAGCAAAGAAAAATAATACGTTCTCAATCATCCCAAATTACAGGTAAAGATCAGGGAAGCGGTGGGTCCTTTAGAGCAGGAATTTCACAAACATATCTTTCAGGGCGTATGTATTTTCAAGCAATCTTATAGACAGTGGTAGTTTACCTGTTGGTTTCCCCATGTTATCATGGGTTCTCTCATCCTCAGCTTGAGATAGGCTATTGTCCAGGCAGAGGCCAATCTTTTTGCTGATTAGATCCTCGGTGACCAGAGTGCTTTTAAGCACATCAGCAAAAATCTTAAGAAGCCGCTGACAGGAATCTTGAAATCTTTTCCTGGAAGGCAAACAAAATTAAGCAGTTAATGAATTTAGTGACCAACACCCATGTCAAACTGGCTGGTGTAGTTTTAATGTCTCTGTAGTGGGCTCAGTCTTGTTGCCATCTCATGGCAGCCTATGCCACCAACATCTGACCATTTAGCCAGTGAATGGCCCAGCAAGCAGAATGAGAGTAGTAGTAGTAGTAGTAGTAGTAGTAGTAGAGAGAAGTAGGGGACGAGTATCATTTTGTAACATACAGGGAATTTCTATTTTTAAAGAGGATTCAAAAAAATAGACCATTCATGAATTTTTCAAAGAACCATTAGTCAAGCCATAATTAAATGTCATGGACAAAGAAAAGAGTTTTTATATGGCTTATTATATTTCACAGTTCTAGTAATATAGATACATTCAGACTACAACATGTGCGAAAAACAAACAAACCACAATTGTATTTCACAAAGTTAGGGTTCATTCACACGCGGTATGCCCGCCATGTGCTGGAGGTGGGGAGGAGGTGACCCCTCCTCCCTCCATAGGAAACAGCGGCGCACGGCCGCACACTCGCAGAAAGATAGAGTATCTTTTTGCAGCGTGTGTGGCGTGGATCGGTGCAACACCTGTACCGCAACGGGCCGCCATTGCCATCTATAGGGAAGTATATGCAGCCGCATGTACGTCCCCATGAACAGCCGTGTGAATGAGCATTTACAACTTCTCTCCTATCCCCCCCAGCTAGTACATAAGACAGGCGAGTACTCACAATTCCTGTTGTGCAGTTTGCGCATCCAGTTGCAGAATTGACACCAAGTTTTCTCCTTCCTGGTTTTCCCTTTCTCTCGTCTGCACAAGGACGTCCATCTGCGACTGTGAAGCATCCATTTCCTTAGATAAATCAGAAACTTTTTCCTGCAGCTGAGGGGTTTGAAACATTGATAATATGGTCAGAAAGCTGATCATGACCCGGGCATGATATCCCTGTATTAAAGTGGTTTTGGAAGAGGCAACAAAAGTTTTGCACGAGGGGTTGAGTTATTGGTTCCCATTCCTTAGCAGTAACTAAAACATCTTGTACAAAGTTGTAGAAAGCAGTAAGCAAGCGCTTCGCACTGCTGAATGCAAAAGCCACTATTCCCAGCGTTACTTCTGGCCCAGTCACCAAGACAACAGCTTGGAAGCTTGACAAGCCAAAACACAAGAAGCCTCCCTGCCACCTCCCCGCCCAGAGATTCCTTTTACATGCAAAGTGAATAATTCAGCGGTCTGACACCTTCAGACATCAAACATGTCAACGTCTGGTGTGAAAACGTGGAAAAGCCTCTACTGGACTAGACTAAATAAAGAAGATACAAAGTTAGAACTGGAAACATTCAAACCATGCAGCAGATGCAAAGGACACAAAACCCAATTGTTTCTGAACAGCACTAGTCGCATGTTGTGTCACTTGGAGATAAAAATTGGGATTGTAGCCCGTGTTCACTCGTCCACATCACCGCAGAGTTCAATAGACGTCTATTATAATTTAACAGAGTTAAAGGCTAACTATTCATACCAGACAGATGGTTAATAGTGAAGACAAGAAAAATATAGGATCCTCAGAGTTCTCATTTTGGTGTATTACAAGCATTTATGATCATTATGTGATTGGAGGTCTGATCGTTGACACAATATTTAGAATTGCTAGTTTGCTGGTTTAGCAGGAACCCTATGATTGAAGGCACCTTTACAGACCCTCAGTGACCTCCATACTCGGCAGTCACATTGGCAGCTTATGACAGCCTGTGTCACCAACACATTCTCACTGCTGTACACAAACTCCCTTTCAAAAGCAATCATGGGTGGAGCTTTGAGTTGGGTGCTAGCTTTTGGGACACCCTGTGAACATAAAATTATGGCAGATCCCAACTCTAAAGATCATCTACCATGAGGATGAAAGACTATGCAAAAGAGTTTTTGGGCCTTCAGGGTCCTTTAACACCTATGGAGCTTGGAGCCCCCCCAGGCTCATTTGCATGCAATCCTTCATCCTGGTGGTAGATTCCCTTTATGCCTGACAACCTTTGTATTTGCATCTGATAAATTGCTTAGAGTAAATTTTCATACTCCACATACAAGGTCACGTTTCGTTGAATCTTTGGGTACACACACCTGTAACACTAGTGTATTTTTATCTTCCAGCTGCTTTACAATGTGATCCTTCTCCACCTGATGCTCGGCTCTCAGCTTCGCACTAAGGTGGTCTTCCAGCTCCTGTAATGCAGACTTTTTCTCTGCACTAAATTCATCCTAAGAAAACAAAACAAAATTTGTCATTGCCACCAGATCATTTATAGCACATATGTTTAGTAATAACTTATATCAGCCAATCCAGAAGATGCTGATCTGTAGAAGCTCTTATGGGGTCCTTCACCCTTTATAGTTAAAGTATTGCGTAAGGGCAACAAGTCTTACTTTCAGGAGAGCTATTTGCTGTTCCAGTAACATCTCAGACTGACACTTCAATAGCTCGATCTCCTCCTGGTACCGCAGCTGCTGATTGGACTGGCTCTCTAGCTCTGTAGACAATGCCTGCCGTTCACTAGTAAGTTCTGCAATTAACAGCTGAAAAAGAGATATTTTAGAGCAGGAGAGATCAGGCACCCGGAACCATAGACACTGATCCAAAGTGCGGTCAGATCACCAACCTCCTGCTTGTGAAGCTCCTCGGTCTTCATCTTCAGCTCTTCCTGCAGTTTAATAGTTTGATGCTCTACTTCTTCTTTGTGCAGGTCACGGAGCTCCTGCACAGCATGCTGGTTCTGAGCTTCCATTTTTAGGACTTCTTCTTGCAAGATATCCAAAGCCCGCTTCTTTTCCTCCTCCAACTGGTAGAGTTGTTGCTCCAGCTTCTGCCTCATATCCTCCTTGATAGTTAAAATGAAAGAATTAGGCACATGGTAGTCAAATCTGCTACAGTTATATTTGGCGCAATAAAAGTTAGTGATGGAGAAAGCCCATTCTAGTCCTAAAGGATGGACATTAATGCAGAGGATGCAGGTAAATAATGATACAAAATGAATAAGGGGAGCAATGATGAAGAATTGGAATAAGTTGAATCTAGAACAATCCCCCCCCCCTCAGGAGGCCCACTGGCTCATTTGCATAATTTATACAGCCTTTTTTTCTTAAAAAACAAGGACATAATCTAAAATAAGACGGGACTTGCCAGAGGGGGCACACACCAGTATGTCAGTGTGCTTGGATTACAATGATTCATCCTGGTGGTAGATGTCCTTTAAGGCCTCCGTCTGACAGAAGTCCATGGACACATTAGCACAAGTGAAACTCCTGACAACTCCATTTATCACAGAAAAATGCTCTTATGTGGACATGGAGAAATACCCCATAAAAAGGTGGAAACCATTCTCTGCCCCTCATGCAATAGCTAAGAAATCCTGAAATAGACATGCTAGTAACCCAGAATTAGAGTAAGCCCCCCTCAAAGCATTAGACATAACTCACAGCAATGATAGATTAGTGGCAATACACTTGAAATTTATAAAACCTCTTCATGCAATTCACAAGTCCGTCCATCCATCCCATCAGAGGACAGCATAATATCAGGTAAATTGTACCACAAATAATTTAAGATATATGGATTCAAGCAAACAAAGGAGATCTATCCAATTCAAGCTAGACTGATCAGGAATACTTACTCATAGACCCAGGCACTGTGACTGTGGTAATCTTCTTACATTTGTTATCCATGACCTCCTTCCTTCAAAAATCCACGTTTAAATGAAAATAATGAGCCCAAAGGGCTCTAAGGGTAAGAGTGTGTTATCAGAGCTCCACCATGCCGCAGCTTCACAGGCTGTTACACTGTTGCCCCTCCCGCTGCCTAGCGTAATCTCGTACAGTGGGGGCGGGATTGCTTCTGCACAGTGTAACAGCCTGTGAAAAAGCACAGAGGGGCTTTGGTAATATCCCCAGAGAGCTTCTGGCTTATAATTTTAGAAGTTGATTTTTGAAGGCAGGAGGCCATGAATAACAAATATAAGATTACCACAGTCATGGTGGATCGAGGAGTAAGTAAGTAGATTATGCTTGATTTTATTGGTAGGATTTCCTTTAAGGACTCCATACACTGTAAACTTGTCATTGCATCTGGACAGGTCACACTCCCCTGATGGCAATTGTTCTGCTACAGGTATTAGAAAAAGTTATGCTCCTTTATTTTAGAGAGAACCTGCATGGATTTGCCACATCTAGCATCTCTCTTGGTTTCCCTCCAATATCATATGGATTTTTTCCTTCTATAATGTCAGCATGGTTGTAACAGACCACGTGGTTGTAATGCACAATGATTTAAAGGGAACTCTTCTTAAGAAATTGTCTACAGGACCTGTATAACAGACTGGAAGCGGCTTGGGGGCCTGTGTCCAGGATCACAGCAAAGTCCTTCTATATTCTTGGAGGTTTAGTATAACATAGAATAAGATCTCTGAAAGTTGACTACAAATGGCAAGTAGTCATGGGGGCGGAGAAGAGTCATGCTGGGATGTTCCCTCCTGACTTAACTGGTGTCCCATAGTACAGATTCCTCACTACAGGTCTGACTGGCAGCTGCTGAATGTATCTTATAATGATATACTTGTCCTATGATATTATTCAGGCGAGTAGCAGTCAGAACAGCGTGACTCTTCTCTGAATGCTGCTGATCTAAGGGATTAGAGGCAAAGTTGTGAATCTCCCAAAACATAGGAGATGACGTTCTAACTTGGTACAACCCCATAATGTCTGGCATTTCAGTTCTGACAGAAGACTCCACAATCAATACCACAAATTAAATGGAGTGAGATTGGGACGATCCGCTACCTGAAATTTGATAAATCTGGTACCTCCACTCAACAGTTTAACACCCACGATCCATATAGCACATTTTGCAGCTTTTGGATGCCAGACTTCTGGATGACGAGACCTGATAAATCCCCCTCCCTATATGGGAAGCCACCATGACAGGCGTCTTGAAGGCATTGTATAATCTCTTCATTATTTCCCGGTGTGACTGTCTCTGTAAACATGAGCTACGGCTTAGACATAATGGGCCACCTGCTGTGAAATCCTATCCTAGCAACAAGGTGCTTTGGGAGTGGGTAACCACCTGGCAGGTAAGGGGCTGGGCCCGTGACAAAGGTGCAATGCTTGATCTGGTTAAGCAAAACCCAAAACAAAAAGGAAACCTTAACAAAACACTTCAGTCAAGATAAAAGCAAGCTGAGGTCACTCACCCTACCATCTTAAGATCCCATGGTTGCAATGTACAATATAAGAAAAAAAAAAAGAAAAAAAAAAAAGAAGAAATGAAATATGGTTTAACTTCCCGCAGCTACAAGATCAGTCTTGTCTGTAACATGTACCTTGCACTCCAGTTCTATGTATATACAAGGTTGTATATAACACAAATGTACAAGAAAGCCACACGAGAAGTTTAATCTCACCCTATGGGCAGCTTCCAGCTCCTCTGCCATAGCCTGGAACTTCTCCATATGCACGGATGCCAGCTCTTGGCGCAGGCGGTGGAGATCCTGCCCTTGCTGCTGTAACCACTGCGTCCTGGACTTCTCCAGCTGCTCTTGAACCTCTTTCTCCTTCTCTTGGAGCCGGTTACACAAGCATTTCTCCAGCTCTTCCACAGCAAGTGCATGTTCATCTCTGATCTTCTGTATCTCTGACAGATATGAAGACTCTAAAGTATCCAGTTTTACCAGATGTGAAGCTTCCAGGTTTTGAATGTGAGCTTCGTGGCCCAGATCTCGAGCGTGTAATTCCTCTTGGTGCTTCCGCAGCAGCTCTGTTATCTGGGAGTACAACTCCTTCTTGCGATGGATTGGCAGCTCAGATAAACAGGCATTTAACTCATTAATAGGAGACAGTCGTGACAAAAATATAGTATCCTTCTCTGGACCTTTAAAGAACAAGTCTCCATCACCAGACTCTTGATCACACTTCTCAGATGTAGGGGAGATGAAATTCTCTTCTGCCTGTGGCTTGGGATCATCATTATCAACCTCCTTGTATTCCTCAGAGGATGTTCTTATGACCGTCTCTCTCAAGAGATCTTGCTGTAGCTTTGCGTTTTCCATGCTTATTTGGGCACACCTAGAACAAGTCAATCAGTTAGAACATTTTCTTACATTAAAACCAGACGGGCAGCAAATGTTTAAACAGGGGAGCCTGTCTGTTCCCTTCTGAAAAGGGTTATTTTTTTTGTTGTTTAAGGGTAAAATTATTAATGACCCATATTCAGTATAGGACCTTTGTTTTAGGCCTCTGCACATAAAAGTTGTGTGGACCGTGGTTTGCGGCTGGAGGTCCAATCACACAATGGGGAAAAAAAAAAATGCATGACAAACTCTGGCAGGAATAGGACCTCCTCTATAATTATCATCTCGAGCCGCCTACTTATACACACAGCGCTGGTTTTCATGGCCCTGTGTAGGAGTCCCTAGAAATACATGGAAATCTGGTGTTCAAGCACGCAGTAACTACAGATCACCTGGGAGCTAAGCTGCAGTGACATGGTTCAGCCACTGCACTGGGAAAAGAGCTGTATACTTCATGTATTAATCACCAGTTGATTGGATACAGAGAACAGCTAATCTGTTGCGGTGCTGAATTTTGGACCAGACCAATGTGTTGAATGATGTTGAATTAAAGTGCTGGGTATTGTGCCGAAAAAGGTGTGCAAACACCTCTATGTATTAATGGGGACATCAAGAAATGCGGAGAAATCAAGAAAAGCAGGTAGACGGCACTCTGAGTATGACCGGTGCTCCGGGGACGGGCAATGCCTCGGTCAAACATGAAGAAAAGATCCCGGCACTTGCAAACTTTTGCAGCTTCAATGTTTAATGGTAAAGTAAATCTTACATTGTATTAAAGCAACACATCGTAATGCGTTAATACGATGTAAGATTTACTTTACCATCAAAGATTGAAGCTGCAGAAGTTTGCTAGTGCCGGGATCTTTTCTTCATAATTGCGGAGAAAAGCTTTATCTGATTTGCACAAAGCCGTCCCAAGCACGTGGATGAGTTCTGTAGACCCTAATCTCCACCTGTCCCATAAGCCTTCTGCACACGACCGTTATAGGGGACATGACCTGGCCGCAAAATTTGTGGTCAGATCACAGCCCAGATAGAGATCTATGGTATCCAGTCACTGTGCTGTGAGCACTCTACGGTGCCTGGATGCGTGCTTGTGCGGGTTACAGCCGAGCGAGCACAAGTCGGTGTGTAAAGGGCCGTAGCCTTAATAAACAGCTCCAGCACATGTCAGTGTCCACAGCAAGTAGACTACTGCTCCATGATAATTCAAGGATCACAAGGTGCAATAGCAGCATCAGATCCATGAATCAACATGACACATGCAGAGAACATAACCAAAGACCTGCAGAAACCTATAGGGAAGATGAGGTGCAACGGGGTTTGCATTTACCAGTTACATAATAGTTGGTGTCCATCCAGTTATTTAACATGTAGGTTCTCTCAATAATGAGGAAAAAAAAGATGCACATGACTCACCTGTCTTCCACTTCCTTTAGTACATTTTCTTTTTCTATTTTCAGCCGTTTTGTGACTTCCTCCAAGTCACTTGCCATCTTTTCTCGGACATCGGCCAACTCCTTAGCATGCAGGGAATGCAATATCTCTAGCTGTGACATCTGTACTAAACCATCCCCTTGATCTGACCTTTCATCAGTAGATCTAGAATCAAAATCTGTTTGGCACATTTTGGAATTCTGTTTGAAAGAAAGAATTCAAGAATATAAAAAAAAAATAATAATAAAAAAAATTGTATTTTAGACAGATATTGGTAGTTTATAAATTTAAAGGAAACCTACCATGAGAAATCCATTAGCCAGATCTGATGGTAGGTGGGTAGTAACATAAGCCCTAAACTTTTAACAGGATCCTAAAAAACTTCCAAAACGACACTATGTAGCCAATATGCTAATTATCAGCAGAGGCTACTGGGGCGTGCACTAGCCTCTCCTGACCATGGGAGCAAAGGCGACTCCATGCCCTAAAAGCATTTCAGAATTAGGTTAAAAATAGTCCTACCATCTATCTTAATATGTAGATTTCGGATGGTAGGCTTCCTTTATAGTCATCATAAAGTTCCTGGAAACATTCTTGTATTTTTTTCCCTTCTAACTTACCTTCTCCAGCTTTTGTAAAGGTACATGAAGGTTACTAAAGTGCAACTGTGAAATCTTCATATCCTTATCTGGTCGCTCCGTATCCAAATTTTGATGCCCGCTGCCAAAATTCTGCGTTTCCGCTTTTTCCTCAAGGTGGATAGATTCATGGGTATACTGAAGCTGAACTTGTGTTATCTCTGCAAAATAGATTACAATAAACACTTCTAAACACTGACAAAAAGAGTGAATTTCTGAATTAAGGCCTATGAAGGGGGGAAAAAAAAAAAGGAATCAGAGAGTACTATACATTCTTCGTTGCACTTTAATGGGATCAGGTCAACAGTTTATACCCCATTGAACTACATGAAATAGGATATGAAGTTTTTTTCTAGAATTCATGTGAAATCCCACTTTTACCGCTATAAAAAAAAAATCTCTGGAAAGTCATGTTAAAAAAAAAATTTAATGAGAAGAGGAGAGGAGTCTGGTTTAGAGGCTGCAGGAGCAACATGTTTTCGGTTCTAGAGGATCTAGAAATGCTTTGTGGCATATTAAAATACAAGAATCCAATCAATCAATCTCCAGTTCTGTAGCTCACAAAAGCACAGGCCTGACGTAATCAGAAGGAGGAGATTCCCATCTTTAATATGACAGTGTTTCTAGGTACCAAAATTAGTTTTATTTTGAATGTTATGACAACATACAAAAATATATCTATATACATTTTTAGTGTTCATCTACCTTTGATGTGCTCTTCAGACAATTTGGCTCTCAGCTGCTCCAGCTCTAAACACTGCTTCTTTTTCAAAGTCTCGATCTCCAATGCATACTTTTCAGACAGGTCATTTCTTAGGTTGATCATGTCCTCCTTGTACTGCAAGCTGAGAGCAGCACGTAGGTTGTCTAGCTCCTGCTTATGTTTCTCTTCATCGTGAAGTCGCGAATAAGCAAGCTCTTCCTGTTCAAAAAAAAAAAGTTTATTATGAGATAGACACACACACACGTGAAATTTTTATTTATCCCCCATGAAGTTTTCTACCATCTGCCACATTTCATGCTTCAAAAATATATTAAATTGGAAGTTTTTGGTGAAGAATCAACAAGTGGGACACAATTTTGACAACTTTTGTATATAAAAAAAAAAAACAAAAAAAAACAAAAAAACACTGAAAAGCAGGGAGTACAATATTATTCAGCCTTGTTAAGTTAATACTTTGTAGCGCCACCTTTTGCTGTGATTAAAGCTGCAAGTCAGTTTTGCAAATCAAGTAACTGAAATTTGTGCCCATTCTTCCCTAGAAAACAGATGGAGCGTGTTTGAAAAGCAGTTTTCCACTCTTTCCACAGATTCTCGATTGGATTCAGGTCTGGACTGTTACTCTGCCATTCTAACACCTGGATACAATTATTTGTGATCCTTCCATTGTAGATTTAGCTTTATGTTTGGGATCATTGTCTTGTCGGAAGATAAATCTCCATCCCAGTCTCAGGTCTTTTACAGACTCAAACAGGCTTTTTTCCCAGAATGGTCCTGTATTTGGCTCCATCCGTCTTCCCATCAATTTTAACCATCTTCCCTGTTCCTGATAAAGAAAAGCCCAAACCATGATGCTGCCACCACCATGTGTGACAGTGGGGATGACCTGTGATGCTTTTACAACAAACTTATCGTGTGGCATTATGGCCAAAAAGTTGGATTTTGGCTTCATCTGACCAGAGAACCTTCTTCCATGTGTTTGGCATCTCCCAGGTGGATTGCAGCAAACTTTAAACAAAACTTTTTATGGATATCTTTCAGAAATGGGTTTCGTCTTGCCACTCTTCCACAAAGATTTGTGCAGTGAACGACTGATTGTTGTCTTATGGACAGACTCTCCCACCTCAGCTGTAGATCTTTGCAGTTCATCCAGAAGGATTCTGGGCCTCTTGACTGCATCTCAGATCAGTCTTCTCCTTGTTTGAAATGAAAGTTCAGAGGGACAGCCAGTTCTTGGGTGATTTGCAGTGGTCAGATTCTCCTTCAATTTCAATATGATCACTTGCAATGGCTCCTTGGGATGTTTAAAGTTTGTGAAACCTTTTATCCAAATCCAGCTTTAAACTTCTCCACAACAGTATCACAGACCTGCCTGGTGTGTTCCTTCATGATGCAGAACCCCGAGACTACGACATAGCAGGTGTACTTATAAGGATTTAAATTTAAAATCTCCAATAAATTTTGTTCCACTTCACAATTGTGTTCCACTTGTTGATTCTTCGCCAAAAAATTACAATTTTAATGTCTGAAGCCTGAAATAAGGCAAAAGGTAGAAACGTTCCAGGTGGCCAAATACTTTCGCAAGGCACTGTATATATTGTATGTGTAAAATATATAGAGATTTATAGATGTATAAAGTGTTGACCAAAACCATTCTATCCTACAGACTAAGCTCTCATGCACATGTCTGCTGCAGCGGAGAGTGCCATGAGTGGCAAAACAGGATGGTGGGGGCGCTCACCCCTTCCCTCTCCATAGCAAGCAGAGCGACTGCTCCACAAATCAGGATAAGTATAGGACCTGAGCTATAGTTTGCGGTGCAGCCGAACAGCTTGGTGAGACAATGCACAGTGCAGTGAGACAATATGTGGTCACAAAGGGTGGCAGCCATGATCTAGCTGCCAATTTTGCTGCTAGCTCACGGCTGACTCCCCCATATATTGTGCTTGAGGCCTTACCTTGTGTTCCACCAGCTGGTCTGTCAAATGCTGCAGAAAATTTAGCTTTTCACTGTCAAAAGACTCTTCTAAAGACAAAGCAGAACAGTTCAGAGGAGTCATTTCCACTTTCTCATCATCGTTCATTTCTCGAAGGCGTTGATGTAATATCTCCAGCTCCTCTCTGTAGGTCTCTTCCGCGGAGATGGACTTCTGTTCAAAGTAAATTCTAAGCTCTTCCATCTCCTTCTCGTGTTCGGCTTTTATCAACAGGCGTTCCTTTTCAAACTCTTTCCTCATCCTCTCAATTTCTTCCAGCTGTGTAGAGCGAGCAAGGAGCTGCTCCTTTAATTCTAAATATAAAATATATACAATATTTTAAGTGCATGTTGTCCCAATGAGAATTTTTTTTTTTTTTTACAAGTCTGGAATGAAGCACTTACCGTTGAGTTCTTGGCGACTTGCTCTGGACCGGTCGATCTGGGACCATAGAAGATGGATTTCTTCACTGGACTCAATTTGTTTCCCACTACAATTCTGTAACAGGTTTGGGTAATAAAAGAAACTGACATTTTAGAAGGATTTTAAGATGTACATCAGAGTGAAGATTAACTGGACATTAATTCAATACCTGGTGCTGTTTCTCCAGCTCCAATGGAATGGCTTTAGTTGGATTATAGCTTGAGTCAAGTAGCAATGCTAAACAAAGAAAATATATATTTTTTACTTTGATTTAATGCATCCAAGTAAAGTTACATTGTAACTGTAGGAATCTTATCATGAAAACTATCTACTCCAACTGATGTTGGCTGATATAAAAAGATGCATGTACTCGTCACCGTAGAGTTCATGAACCACAAGTGTCTTCCTAACTATGTGCCATAAGAGCCATGTCAGCATTTTCCATCTATGGAGCAGAACAAGGCTGGATCCCCTTGACAGCCAGTCATTAGATCCCACCACCAAAGGCTTTAACTGAGAAACAGGCCTAAGATACCAAATTTACCATACAGCAACAGCCTCCATGATAAATTTGATTCATCACAACTAATTCTTAGCCCAAGCATCTAACTTTAGGACTATTAATTCAACCCCTTGTTTATGATGAGAGTTCTGATCATACTTGAGACTTTACCCAGCTGGTTCTGGTGACTGAATACTCTCATCTGTCCTTGATGCTCCTGCAAGTCCTTAATCTGCTTCATGTGTTGATCTTGTAGATCCTTGGACTCGGGGAAGTCTGTATCAGTTGGTTGCTGCATTTCATTAGAGTGAATCTGCTGGAGCAGTTGATCCAACTCTTTCTTCCACTCCTCTCTCTCTTGCCTATGAATATCCTTCACACTCTGGATTTCAGCAAGATGCTTTTGTTGCAACTCTAATATTTGTCTGGAACATTCTTCTCGGGTTTGTTCTAACTGCTTGGCGTGTTCTTCTTGTTTCAGCAAGGAGTTCTGTAACAGTTCTTCCCCAATACGCTTCAGCTCTTGCGAATGCTGATTGACCAGAAGATCCAATTCCTGAGCATGCAGGTCTCTCTGCTTCTCCCATTCCTCATTTTCCAGGACATGTTGCTCTTGTATTTCTTCAATATCCTTGCTGTGTTGCTCCAATGCTTTTGAATGCTCCTCTTGTAGATGTATAATTTCTACTTTTAGGCTTTTGAGAGTTTCTAGGTTCTGTTGTGTCTGCTTTTCCCACTCTCCTTTCTCCTGAAGATGGGTTTTCTGTAAGGCCTCCAGATCTTCACACCTCATTTGCAGCTGCATAACCTTCTCTGCAGTCTCATCTTGCTGCCTTGTTTTTGACTCTCTTTCCAGGGCAAGAAGATCCTGCAGATCTGCTACTTCTCTTGAATGAACCTCCTGCAAGTTTAACAATTCATGTGAATGTTTCTCTAGAAGTTTGTCCATTTGGTTGGAATGCAGCTTAGTCGTCTGTGAAAGCTCCTTCCTTAGTTGTTCCAGCAGTTCCGATTGTTGGTTTCCACATTTCTCCCGATCTTTATTTTCTCTTGAACGGTCCTGCTCAAGGCTTTCTATAGCCGCCTTCTGCTGCGCTTGCATATCTGATATCTTTAGAGCATGTTCCTCAGAAAGAAAGTCAATCTGCCTTGAAAGTTCTTCATTTTGCTTTAAGGTGTCAGAAAGTTCTTCTCGAACCTGTTCCAACTCTTCGTAATGTTTAGAGATGGTTTCTTTCAATTTTGACAATTTCACTACACTTTCCTCTTCTACCAATCTGAGTTCCTCTGACTTTCTATCAAGTTTCTCAGCATGTTCTCCTTGTAGCATCTCTAGTTTCTGCTCAAACTCCTCAGAAATCCTCTCTGACATCTCAACCTCTTTCTGATGCCTTTCCTCCAACACTGACGTTTCTTCTACATGTTTTTTCTTCAGATGCTCAATCTCTTTCAAGTGTTCCTTCTGGTGTCGCAACATCTCCTTTGAAAGCTCTTCTCGTAAACTCTCTAAAGCCTGGCTATGCTCATTGCGTAAATGCTCTACTTCAAACTGATTCTTGCCCTGGAGCATTGCTAGGTCTTGTGCCCACTTGTTGTTCAATTGGTCCCGTAGCTGTACCAAGGCATCTTCTTTCTCTTTAACTAGGTTTGATTGACTTAGTTCAAGGTGTGCCGTGTGAAGGGTATTTAGACTAAGACGTAAGGCTTCCATTTCCATATTGTGTGACTGCATATAGGGGAAAAAAAAAAAAAAAAACAGAATAAACCAAACAGATTGTAAAGAAGATTGCAGTATAAGAAATGAACAAAGTAATAAAGATCCCGAAGACTCGGTCCTCCACCAATTATAAGACCAAAAGTACAGTGACCCTACATAAAATACAGTGGTGTTTGGGGATAGCCACCATCAATCCATTCAATGTTGATAGGGAATAATATAGTTTCACTCCACACTCTAGCATTTTGTCAGTATTATAGACTTGAAATTGCGTGACAGCATGCGTGCATGATCACTAGAACAGAGGACAGTGAACCAAGAGCCATTTTTATACTGGAAAGTTAACAATTATGAGAAAAACCCCTAATATTTTATTTGTTAAAAGCTTCAACAACAGTCTAGTGCAGTGGTGGCAAACCTATTGAACGGGTGCCGTGTGAGCAGTGCTAAGCGCCATTTTAAAGCGAGACATCCATGGTTGACTGGGACTACGGGACGAGTTTAGCAGTGTGGACAGTGCCCGATTTTTATTGGAGCCCCTGCACCAGACCCTGATACTTCCTGTTCAGGGGACTGGTGGAAGGCTAAAACGATTATCCAAAATTCTTCTCTAACTTTTAATGGTATGGGTGTTCTCAGAACACAGATCATGGAGCAATAAGTTATTTTTGTGATAAATAAGTGGGTTTTGGTTGTAATTTGGGCACAGTCTCTAAAAAGTGCACCATCAGTGGTCTAGTAAAGGTCCTTCATTAACATACCTGGATCTGCTCGGCCTTTGTCCTCTGCATGTCCTCCAGCTGTTGCTGGAGTTCCACCAGTTTCTGTTTTTCCACACTCAGGTCCGACAACAACTTTTGCAGCTCTTTCTCATGAGCGTCTTTTAGAAGGGAAACTTCTCCTTTGTGCTCCTGCAGAAGACAGGTTATTGAATGAAGCTTCGGATGAGCAAGTGTATACAAACCTGTAACAGATGAGCGCTCAGCATTACATACCTCATTTACTAATGCAATTTGCTCTTTCCAGCTTTCCCCAGAAATATCCATCCTCTTCTCAAAGTCAGCATTTAGACGGTTTACCTAAAGAAAATGGGAAAGTCCATAAAGGTAGGGCAAGAACTAAAACTTGCAAATAATTCAACAAGACTCTGAGCAAATGAAAACACCTCCTTTTATGCAAATATAATTTCTTCTTTTTTACACTTTCAATTTCCATACCAGTTTGTCTTTTTGGAATCTACCAAGAATTCTGGAAAACGACACAACAGCTGAGGTATTGGGGGGGGCTTTGTACAAACCCACTACTCCTGCCACAGTAATAGCTAAACTTCCCAACCTACGGAGCGGAAGAAGGACAAAATTTGTCGTGAGCATAACGTGCCAACTACATTTCTTTCTTCACCTTTTGCCTCACCCCTACACAGTATACGTCCCCCTAGCTCCCCATCATAGTGTTCCCCCTTCCCTCAGCAGCTTCACATCATAGTGTACTTCCTTCCCCCCAGCAGCTCCCCTTTTAACTGTGCCTCCCGAAGCAGATCCCCTTCGTACTGTGCACCCCCCACCAGCATCTGCTGGAGTGTGGAGGGGCAGTCTACATGTGAAGGGAAGCACTGAAATACTAAAATCGGAACCAGGAGGCTGGACGCAGAGGAGATGTGCGGGGAAAAAAAATTGGCACAAACTCCCAACTGTCCAGCACAGCTCTCAAAAACTGGGACTGCCCTACCAAATCCAGGATAGTTGGGAGCCATGGTCACAGTCCCTGGATCTGTGAGCAAGTATCCCTGGTTTTTAATGCTTGATATTTTCAGTCACAAGAAATGTCATTTGAGGCTTGTGACAGGTTCCAATAGCTTAATTCTTCCTCTCCTACACACCATCCCCATCACTCCCCTGCCTGCTCAATGCACATGCCAGAAAGGTGGTGGTGGTGGTGTCAATCGAGAGAAGACAAACAGTTTGCTGCAGCTCTACCCCTAGGACTCACCCCATGCTGCTGGCAGGAAGCCAGGTAATGTGAAATTGTTTGCATTCTGAATTATTTCAGCACTTTTATAAAACTAAGGCATTTTAAAATTTAGAATAGCAAAGGCTATTGTCACCTATAAACAGCTAAACACTTACATGCACACAGCCTTAACACACTGTATGAACTGGACCCTGTTACGTTTGGCAACTCCATAAAGGTCAATAAAGACCATCTCTAAATTCAAGCAGGGATGACCAACATTTTGGACCTCTGTTCCTGTGTTCCAGGGTGTTTTTTTCAGGATTTAAACCCATGATCACAATCCATTCCCAATCAACTCAACCAGAGAATGGGTTGAACTTTGGGCACAAGCACACGATGTGTGCGCCTAAGGCAGAGCTCTGGCTACTAGGGTGTGGCGTAGCCTTTGCTCCCGTTTCAGGCTACTCAACGTCCCAGTAGCCTCTTATCTAATTTGCATATTAGATAAACTATAGATTAGGTTAAACAAGCATTGTTTAGGAGGAGAAATAAGAAATAAAAAGATCAAACACAGAATAGGACCCCAGTTTATATTACTATACACTTCTACGAACCTCTTCATGCAGCTTGCTCTCTAGATCTTCCTTCACCTGCCTTAATAATGCCACTTCTTCCTGCAGGTTCTCCTCTCTCTGATAGAATTCGCTTTCCTTGGCCCGTATTGACTCTTCCAGTAGCTGCTGCTCTACACCTTTAGAATTAAGCTTATTATCAAATTCCTGACGTTCAGACTCTCGAGACATTTCAGATTTCTGCAAGTTCTGGGAAAGATTAAGGTGGCTATTCTCTAGATCTTTATACAACTCCAGAGTCTTTTCCAGCTCTTCCTCTACTGCAGCCAGCTTGGTCACTAAGGAAGCCTTCTCTTCCACCAGATGTGATAATCGTTCCTCATTTGTAGATTTCTGCTCTTGGACCTCTCTTAGAAGTTGTTCTTGGTCAGTTATCCTTGTTTTTAGATCATCCCTCTCAGATTTTATTTCCTCTAACATTTTCTGTTGTTCTTCCCAGTTTTCTATCTTGGGGGCCTTCTCCAGTTCTAGTTTTGCAACTGCAAGCTCACTAGTCACATCTCTCCACTTCTGTAAAGCTTCTTCCAGAGCCTCAGAGCTTCTCTGTAACATTTCTTCCTTGTTCTGAAGAGTTTCTATCAAAATTGTGCATTTCTGTACCAAGTCTTTGGTCATCACAGGACTGAGCTCTGCCTCCACATTACTCCCAGTATTGCTAGACAGATAGACCGCAAACGACTCTGGATCCAAGAGCCTCCCTAAGGTAGCGCCATCTGCCAGGACACCAGTAATGGGCATCGGAGAAGAAAGGAGATTAATATTCCCATCCATAGTGGAGTTTATACTTTGTTCCAAAAGAAAGTCACTATCAAGCTCAAATTTACTATGTTCACTCAAGTCCTCTTGGCTAGTATCAAGTTCAGAGAGATTTGGGATCAGGTATCTATCCATGGAAGTCAAAGCTGGTGTAGTAGCCACTTCATCTTCCTCTATGGGAAGTTCCATGGCTTTCGAATTCTCAAGTTCTTTTCTGGCTTTAACTTTGTTCAGGTTCTTTTTAAGATCTTCTAACTCCGGTCTAAAATCAACTCTAGTATCTTTATCAATCACCTTTATATCAACTCTTTCTTCAGAGTCCAGAGGTTTCCAGGTAATGGACAGCTGTTGGTTGAGTTTAGTCTTATCCTCCTCCAAGCTCTGTAGTTTAAGATCGTACATTTGCAGGTCTCGCTCGTGCTGCAGTTTCAAGGCTTGACTACTTTCAGCTTCTAACCTAAGATTATTTTTAAGATTGCGGAGTTCTTGGTTCAAACGCTCTTTCTCATCCTTGTCCTGGACGGCCATCTCCTCAGCTTGCTGGAGTCGAAGAGTCAGATTAGCCACCGTGTCATTGTGCTTTTGTTCCCAGGCAGACCTTTCCATCTCAAATGCCTTCATTTGTTCTTCAATTTTCAGACGTAAGCTCTCCCGGAGAGTTTCTGACTCTGCAAGTCTTTCTTTCAGATCTACAACCAATGCAGCCAGTGATTCAGTGTCCATTCCATTGGAACTTCGTGAGGATTCCCCACCACCTCCAATGTCACTTTGAAGACTGGTGGGTGAGAATTCTGTCCGAATGGACCCAGACATCTTATTTTTAAGTTGTGTAATTTCAAGGTTTCGATCAGAAAGTTCTTGCTGCAAAAGAGACACAGAATTTTCAGATGTCTCCAGCTTCCTCTGCAAAAGTTCAACTTTCAGCTGTTGGTCCTGCATCAAATGTTCTAGTTTTGCTACTTTATACTCATTTTCTTTAGTTTCCTACAGGGGAAAATATATATATTTTTTTAAAATAAACAGCATTGGAGAAGCAACTACTATACAATTACACCTAGAAAATGGCTGTAGTAAGATGGCTATAGTGACTTAACTAAAGCGTTTAGGTTACATCCACATCACAATTTTTGGATACATTCACCGTATATGACTGGAAAGCTCCGGGGATACACTCTGAAGGTATCCAAAGGCATATACTGGCAGGCGGAGGCGTCTGTTCAGTATACATCCCATCCAGTAGAAAACAATGGATGGAAATATGCAGCAGTGGACAGTACAACGTATCACGCTATAAGCTAGATTCCAGACCTACATTGTAAAGCTATGTCCGCCTGACGTGTCCATGCAACATACTGACTGTGGTTATACATCGTAAAATGATGACATTTCAGAATAAAGCCACCATACACATTTTATATCAAATTAGTTGGATCAGCCAACCATCTAATGTGAATGGGGCTTTTCTACAAGTGGACCTCCTCCCCCTCAGAGTCACAGAATAGTCATTCACTGTACTATTCTGCCAATTCATGAAAATCCAAGTACCTCATGTGGCTCTGGGGTCAGATTGTCTTCCAATGGTGTTTGGAATCCATGCAGAGGTTTTCTCAGGACCTCAAAGTCATTTGTTTTCAGTCTGGCTTCCAGATCCGTTGTCTTGTCCTGACATTCAGACACATCCAACAAGCTGTTCATGCTCTGCTGAAAAGAATATTTATTAACCTTATTATTAGGATCTACACAAATAAAAAAAATAAATCTGATATTCTTTCCATAGTAATAAGTTCTATATACATTTTATATACTACACTCTGAGACATCTAATCCACCAATTTAATTGGCACAATAATTTCACTAAAATGCAAGGTCTCCCGTAGGAACAGACTAGTTAGTGCACAAATCAGTTTCCTTGGACCAACTAAGTTCTTATGCAAGTAGCCTTAATTCGATACTAGAAACATGAATCTAGTCGCAATAGAATCCAAGATATAGGATTACCCGTGGGGGCAGCTAGTTTAGTGGGATGACAGGTTACCTTGAAAGGGAACCTGTCATCAGCTTTTACCTTCCTAAACTAGCTGCAATTTTTTAGGCCTATAGGCGACTATACTTTTACTGTTGATATAAAGTAGGTCACATTTCTATAGGCGTACTTAGAAGGCTGAAGATCAAACAAGTTCTTTGGACGTACAGGTAATAATTTCATCTATATTAGCATACTATAGAGCTCCCATCTTACGCAGAGATATGTAACACATTATTTACACAAGAGGACAAGAACCAGAATGTGTAGAGTCCATGTTGGTTAGATAAGTGACCACCACCTTAAAGGGTTTAAGTGCCCTAAGCTCATACCTCTATTGTAACATCATCCGCCCCAGACAGCGTCACCCGTTCTGAGTATTCGTCTTGAACTAGCGAGTCCTCCTTCTTCGAAACGTCATTCGCGTGTACAGCCTTATTCTTCCTCTTCTGCGCCTTTTTTTGCGCCTTTGAGCTTTCCCCTTTTGTTTTGCGCTGTCTGAAGTGAGCAAGCTGCACAGGAAAGTAAAGGAAAGATAAAGTGAGAGGTAGGTGAGGAAGAGGTAGCAGGGCCACAAAACCGTCATTGTTCCTATAACGTGTGGAGCGCATGGATGCGCCAGGGATCCGCTCAGCAACACCTTCAGTCCTCACTCCGACGTCCATGAGTACACAGATAACGGCAAACGTAAAAAATCCCCCAAAAATGAACCGAAAGCATTGCGTAGAGACAAGAGTAAAGGCACTCAAGCTCAACGGCAGAAGCCACATATAGTCACCTAAACACTTCACTACAGTCATAAGAAGATTGAGATGGATTAGGGATTTAGACGTACAGCGCACCTGCTTAAATATTACACACAGGGCTCACACAACAAAGACAAGAGCAATGATACATGTATCAATTATTAGAAAAATGAATATATAGCATCCCTCTAGTCTAGTACGATCAAAGAATACAACTGAGATGTTTAAAAAGTGAATAGATCAGTGTAGATTCAGACTCCAGAGTGTTATTTTGCCCCATATGGATGGTGTACTTGGAGTAGTTTAGAACTGTGGAGTTCACCAGCTATTAGTTGGTAAAGTTTACATCAGAATTTTCTTTAAAGAGAATTCACTTAAATGTCACCACATTTGCACATATACAGCTGGTGACAGGTCCCCTTTAAGGTGTCACTTACCCATATGAGAAGGCTAGTATTATAAACCATACAGTCTGCCATGAATGAACTGGGGCCCAACAGCTTCAAGTTACGCCACTGGCTGGCACATAGTCTAGTCTTCCAATTGGACAGCTGACCTTGGGCCACGGTCACACGTTCCGCTAGCATTGCATTCATAGGGGGACATTTACTTAAAGTGTCGGTGTCTGCATTGGCTTTGTTACCGACCTGATCTCGGAAAGAAGATACACATTTAATTTTGTAGAGCTGTGCAGAGACGTTTCTGTCCCCGAGACCATTTTCTGTCCCTGGGACCAAAATCTGTCCAGAGCACCAGAAATATGTCCAACAGTTTCCTTTTGGTCTACTTTCCGCCAGTTTACAGCACCCAAAAATGGCTGTGACACATATTAATTCTGTCTGAGTTTCCACTCCGCCAAAGCCACGCCCCTTTTCGGAGAAGAGTCGGAGCAGACGGAAAAAGGCATTTTTTCTGTCCCCGACAGCTAATAAATAGGTCTGAGAGCAGAACATGTGGTGAGAGCGCCACAAAACTGGCGGAAACACCATAGTAAATGTCCCCCATAGTGTTTCAAGGAAACGCATGCAATCAGTAACCAGGCCCCGGTGTCTTGTATTGTTTAAATGCAAGACACTGTGGCATGGTTAACAATCGCATGTGTTTCCCTAGAAACCCATAAGCGATCGGACCTAGGCCCGCGAGCTAGCATTGCATTGTGAACGCAATGCTAACAGAACGTGTGACCAGAACCTAAGAGAACCACTGCTCTTCTGAGTAAAGGGAGAGACTTCAAGGTGCCTGAAAAGTCGTCATCTTGCTTCAGGTGGGCGCATGCATAGCACAGGCACAAGATTTGAATCACTGGGAGAGGAGATAGTGGTGTTTGAGTTGTGCTCCAGTACTCAGCACCAGAATGCACCAGCTAGGTAATCCAAACATTGCTAAGAGATATTATTGAGGGTGATGCCTTCACAGTCTGCAGGTATAATTGCACATTTGGGGTTTTGTATATGGGCCTCTGTTTCACCTGTATATAATTGGGGGAGGAAGTCTATTCTCTTTCTTTGTAGGACCCCTGCATAACCGGAAGATGCTGCAGAATACGGGCTGCAGTGTGACGGCATAAATACTGCCTAGAAAAGCTAAAGCATCACTAAGTAGACAACAAAGGTGATGGTGATCCACCTGCACCACGTCAGGTACACTGCTCAACTCTACATTTCAATATGCAAAATACCCAAGGCTAAGGATACACAGGAGTTATAAAAAGGAACCGATGACGTTTATACAAATCCCATTCTCATGCTGTGTAAAGAGAAAATCCTGCAGCGCATTAATTTATGCGGCAGGTTTTGGATCCACAGGATGGGAAAAATACGAATCATATCTACATCAGATTCTCTGCAGAACATGTGCAGCCATGCCCAACACTAGCCAAAAAAAGTGGAGCTCGGTGCTGCCGATTTTTGTTGAAGATGTTATATAAAGATTATTATAACTGCTAGTCCTCTAGAATATGAGCTGAGCTGCAGTGACTTGGCCACGACATGAACAGTGGCGCTTCCAGTTTCAATCTCTGTTTTAGTTGCGTTTTCGGATGTCTGCGGTTTATCGGTTAAAGTTGTTTTACCAATCTGATATTTATAATCCTCCCCAAGTAAAGATGATCAAAATCTTTATCCATGAATCGAGATCACCGATTCATAGTTATTTTTATGATGCACTTCAATACTTCCCAATAAATATTCCGTATTTTAAAGGGGTCGCAACGCACTTAAGTTTTCCTCTATCCACAGAATGTCTACAGACCCTACTGTAAAAGCACATTGATCCATTCAATGCCATGCAACAGTCAAACAAGCAGTGCCCCCACTTTAATCATATGTGGAGTACAGAAATCCCATTCCCGTGATCCCAGTAGTCAAATCCAACTGATCAGAAACTTATCACCTATCCTTTAAGTTAAAAAAAAAAAAAAAAAAAAAAAAAAAAAATCTTTCAGTTGAGAAGCAAAGGGGTGTACCACACAGAACTTTCACTAGTCACGGAATAGTTTAAACATTCTCATTAATCCAGAATTTTATGTATAGACACAACATCTGTACAAGAGAGCAAGGAAACCTTCATCAGTACAGATTCTGCAAAACCAAAACCTTTCCTAGTGTCCACCCCAGGGAGACCTGCTGATGGGCTTGGGTGCCCGCTCTTGGCATGCTGCCCATTGTTCTGATGAAAGCAGCAGTCAGCTAGGAACATTTACATGGCAGTTACTGGGATGAATGGACATTAAAAAGACAAACTATACCACTTAACCAAGAGCCTCTCCAGGTAATTAATAATAATTCATTTATATAGCACTACACAGATTACACTGCACAGAGCTCGCCAAATCGGTCCCTGTTCCTCGCTGGGAGAGGGTGTCGGATGTGCGCCCCTGTAAACAAACCGGAGCACAGATCAGATGGACCGCAGCGGGGGATATCAGCAGCGCCGGAGGAGGTGGGGACACGTTTATTTTTTTTTTAAAAGATTGCCCCAGCCTATCCCTAATTTATTTATTAATCCCTTTAAAGTCATGGGAAAATAAGTAGCGAATTGTCATATTTGCCTGAGGTGAGTCACTGAGCCAGAAGGAAAAATCACTATCATGGGCTCTGTAGTACCGAGAACCGTAGTGGCGAACCTATAGGAAGGTACCAAAGGTGGCACTCAGGACATTGTCCCAGTGGACAGATGGACTGGAGGGATGCCATTGGTGTCCTCAGGACAAAGATACTATTGAAGCTGTTGGCATGACAGGGAGCAATAAGTTATTGCTGAAATTCCCATGTTGGCACTTGTTGGCGATAATTATGTGGGTTTTGGTAGCTCATTCTCTAGACGGTTCCCCATCACTGACCTAGAACCATGCGGTTACGATAGTGAACACAGGAATCTTTCAAATTACATCAGGCTTGTGGTTCTGGGAGCTATAGAACCAGAGATAGAGGAAGCTAATGACATAGGCCTGAATGAGATTCTTATCTGCAGCTCACATTTCCTAGAATAACTGTTTGTATCCAAGTTTTTTTTTTATACATACAGAATCACAATTCTGGTTTTATTTTGAAGGAAACCTAGTTATTAAAGCAGATCTGATGGTAGGTTCCCAGTGACCTTCTATACCCTAATCTATCTTATATTATTTTCTACATTAAACTACAGATTATATAACCAATATGCTAATTTTACAGCAGAGGCTACTGGGGCGTGGACTAGCCTCTCCAGCCAGTGGGGGCAAAGGCTACTCCACACTTCTGCTCCTGCCTACCTGCTCCTCCCAAGGTGTTGCCTCCCTGATTCTGTGTATTCTAGGATTACCTAAAGATATGTTCCAGTTAAGTGGGGAACCTACCATCAGATGTACCGCAACGGGTAGATTGCTGATATGAAGGTTTCCTTTAAAGATTAAACTCTTCACTTTACTATGACAAAAATCAACTGTTTTTAGGCATCATAGAACCAAAGGTAATGTCAGGTCAGAAGAAATTCTGCTCCTTCAGCCTCAAAACATGACTCATCTGAGGCAACAAATGACGCTTCTATGCTTTTTATAGGGGAGGTTAACGGGTGAGATTTCACATAAAAAGGGGAATCCTCTAAAGATCTATATCTATCTATCTCTATATCTATACACACACACACATTACAAACACACACATTGGTGCAAAACCCACAAGTGTATCCAGCACAGTGTACACTTCATGGGTGGGAAAAAGAGAACTTTAGGCCCAGAACATCTGAGTCAGGTAAATTGTGGCCCGAGGCTCCCACCAGCCTGTAGCCTTATATCTGACATAGGATGTGCCCCCTATATCTGCCCCTGCATCCGGGGTCTCCATACACTGCTATAACCAGCAGGCTCTGCTCATCAGCTGACACCTGTAGCAGAAGTTTGAGTAGACACAATAGCCCTGGAGGCCGCGCACAGCAGCACAGAGGATCTCAGCACATTCCAGCACAGCCTCACCTTCTCCCTGCCCGCCTGCAGCTTCTTGTTGCGCTGCTCCTCCTCGGTCCCCTCCATACTTTGCACTAACTGTCACTTCCAAGACTCAACAACATGGCGCTAACGAGCCCGCCTCATCCGCCAAAATCCGTACCCAATCGTTATAAAGTTTCGGCCAATCAACTCTCTAACATTCACTGTCGTCACGCCCACAAAACGAACTTGTATCGCGGCTATGTGATTGGTGAGAATAATAAGTTTGGTGCCGCCCCCTATAAGGGGGCGTGTCCTCGTAGCTATGGTATTGGATTGGATTCCTTGCGGCTCTTCTTCTTTTCCTGCACAGTGACCGTTCTCAGTAAACATCATCTGGGTATAGCCACACCCCCTTGGGCTAAACCACCAATCAGAGAGGGGCATATAGTGGACCGGGAAATACGAGATTTCATTCCTCAGTCAAGACACGTACAGAGTGATTGGACAAGCGCGGTGACAATTACAAACACTACATGGGGATTGTTATATGGCCATAGCTGATACAAATCACATTACAGAGAAGGTCCAAAAATGGCAAACTCCTTTAGGGCGCTAAGATGAGGTGATTTGCCTAATTACATTACTGTTAACATTTTCGTTTACAAAACGCAGTGTACATGTGATGTTAATGCATTTGTTAACACATTGTTAACACACGCGTTAACGTCGTGTTTTGTAAAAGCAAATGTTAAAAGTAATGTAATTGGGCAAATCCCCCTCATCTCATCTGTTGTAATGCGTTTCAAAACACACTGCGTGACCGTGCCCTTAACTATTATTATTGGCATTATTAACATTGTTTAACCCCTTAAGGTTTTTTTCTCTCATTTCTCGCTCTCCACCTTCAAAAATCTATAACTTTTTTCTTGTGAGGCTTAGGCCCCTTCCACACTAGCGTTTTTCACGCGCGAGTTCTGCGCGTGCTTTTGACGCTCAGAACTTGCATTGCACTCTGTCCCATTGTTTCCAATGGGTCTTTCCTCATTTGCGTTTGTTTTGACGCGCGTCAAAATCGCAGCATGCTCTACTTTTGCGTTTCACGCGCGTTTTTTCCCGTCCAATTCAAGTCTATGGAAACGCATCAAAAATGCATTGCACTCGCAAGCATTGCA
Source organism: Engystomops pustulosus (assembly GCF_040894005.1). Classification (NCBI taxonomy): domain Eukaryota; kingdom Metazoa; phylum Chordata; class Amphibia; order Anura; family Leptodactylidae; genus Engystomops; species Engystomops pustulosus. The sequence continues at coordinate 82,372,745 of NC_092418.1, forward strand.
AGTGCAATGCGTTTTAAATGTATGGGTTGCTAGGTGACATGAATAATTCCCCTGCTCGAGATGCAAAAGTAGAGCATGCTGCGATTTTGACGCGCGTCAAAACAAACGCAAGCACGCGCGTGAAAAACAACGCAAATGAGGAAAGACCCATTGGAAACAATGGGACAGAGTGCAATGCAAGTTCTGCAATGTGTTCTTCACACATATATATTGTTCTTCACATGCTATTTTGTTCGCAACGCTCCGCACGTATCTCCCGACAAGTAAGCAGATGTGCCGAACATCTGTAATCTATTCTTCACTGTGTTTTTCACTTAAATGATCCTGTGTTCACTGTTTTTATTCTATTCTTCACTGTTCTTCACTGTGTTTTTTTAATTAAATGCTCGATCTCGAGCAGGGGAATTATTCATGTCAGTGATTTTCAACCTTTTTTGAGCCGCGGCACACTTTTTATACTTAGAAAATCCTGGGGCACACCACCAACCAAAATAGCACAAAATGACACTAAAACAGTCATAAAAGGCCTCCCTTTACTAATAAAAAAAACCCTAGCGGCCCCCCTTTACTAATTAAGAGCCCCTAGCGGCCTCCCTTTACTAATTAAGAGCCCCTAGCGGCCTCCCTTTACTAATTAAGAGCCCCTAGCGGCCTCCCTTTACTAATTAAGAGCCCCTAGCGGCCTCCCTTTACTAAGAGCCCCTAGCGGCCTCCCTTTACTAATTAAAAGGCCCTAGCGGCCCCCCTTTACTAATTAAAGGGCCCTAGAGGCCCCCCTTTACTAATTAAAGGGCCCTAGAGGCCCCCCTTTACTAATTAAAGGGCCCTAGAGGCCCCCCTTTACTAATTAAAGGGCCCCAGAGGCCCCCCTTTACTAATTAAAGGGCCCTAGAGCCCCCCCCTTTACTAATTAAAGGGCCCTAGAGGCCCCCCTTTACTAATTAAAGGGCCCTAGAGCCCCCCCTTTACTAATTAAAGGGCCCTAGAGCCCCCCCTTTACTAATTAAAGGGCCCTAGAGGCCCCCCTTTACTAATTAAAGGGCCCTAGAGGCCCCCCTTTACTAATTAAAGGGCCCTAGAGGCCCCCCTTTACTAATTAAAGGGCCCTAGAGGCCCCCCCTTTACTAATTAAAGGGCCCTAGAGGCCCCCCCTTTACTAATTAAAGGGCCCTAGAGGCCACCCTTTACTAATTAAAGGGCCCTAGAGGCCCCCTTTTTACTAATTAAAGGGCCCTAGAGGCCCCCCTTTACTAATTAAAGGGCCCTAGAGGCCCCCCTTTACTAATTAAAGGGCCCTAGAGGCCCCCCTTTACTAATTAAAGGGCCCTAGAGGCCCCCCTTTACTAATTAAAGGGCCCTAGAGGCCCCCCTTTACTAATTAAAGGGCCCTAGAGGCCCCCCTTTACTAATTAAAGGGCCCTAGAGGCCCCCCTTTACTAATTAAAGGGCCCTAGAGGCCCCCCTTTACTAATTAAAGGGCCCTAGAGGCCCCCCTTTACTAATTAAAGGGCCCTAGAGGCCCCCCTTTACTAATTAAAGGGCCCTAGAGGCCCCCCTTTACTAATTAAAAAAAAGACCCTAGCTTCCTTCCCTATACAAATAATAACCTTATATACTTACCCTTGATGTCTTCTTCCGCGTACCTTCAATCCTAATGGCGATCTGACCACCTTCTGTAGCTCCTGCACCGCGCGCCTCTGGTCACGTGACTTACGCAACCTGACGTCAGGATGCGCCAGTCACGTGACATGGGCCGTGCGGTGCAGGAGCTACAGAAGATGGGCGGATCGCCGACGCGGGGCTTGTAGGTAAGTATGGGGCAGAAACACAGGGGGCGCGGCGGCAGCATTACACATGGACACCATGGTACGGGGAACTTTCCCCGCGGCACACTCAACCATGTGTCGCGGCACACTAGTGTACCGCGGCACACAGGTTGAAAATCACTGATTCATGTCACCTAGCAACCCATCCATTTAAAACGGAACAAAATGGAACAAAAAAGCAGCCAAAAACGTCAGTTTTTCACGCATTGCACCATGACGTGAAATGCAACGCTAGTGTGGAAGGGGCCTCATTTTCTGCATGACAAATTTTATGTCACAGTAACGTTATTTACTATTCCATGCTGTGTACTGGGAAGCCGGAAAATTCGCAAAAAAAAAAAAAAAGAATTTGCGTCACTTTTTTGTGGGCTTTTTTTTGTGGGTTTTTACGACTATTGCTGTGCGCACCAAATAACATCTCTGCTTTATTTGGCTCGGTACGATCAGGGTGACACCAAATTTATACAGGTTTTATTGTGTTTTAATACATTTTCAAATATGAAACAAATGTGTACGAAAAAAATAATATATTTTTCCCATCTTCTGACGCTAAGAACTTTTTCATACATTGGCGTACTGAGCTGTGTGATGTCTCATTTTTTGCGAAAATGAGCTGACGATTTCATTGCTACCATTTTGAGGAGTGTGCAACATTTTGATCCCTTTTTATTATATTTTTTTGTGATGTAAAATGATGTAAAATTGGCGTTTTGGACATTTGGGGATTATTTTTCGGTATGGGGTTCACCACCAACAATAACTGTTTTTATATTTTGATCGGGCATCAGTTCTTGGGAAAGGGGAGTGATTTAAATTATTAGGTTTTTATAATTTTTTTAAACTTTTTTTTTAACTTTCTCTTTTTTTACTATTATTTTTAGACCCTATATGGTAAATTAACCCTAGATAGTCTGATTGTTCCTACCATAACCTGCAATACTAATATATTGCAATATATAGCATTTTTACACAGTATTCATTACAATTAGCCAAAGGCTCGTTGTAACGAAACTGCAGAAACCAGACAGCCTCGCGTCTGATGAAGACCTGAGGCTGTCTTAGCAACTGATCGCTGCTCCTCAATTCCTCCTTTCCGGGCAGCAACAATCGGAACAAAGATGGCAGCGCCCACGTGCCACCATCCCGGCAGCATCAGCAGGGTTAATACCTTCGATCGGTGCTAACACCGTCCACGGGTATAAGGGTGATGGCACACGTGGCGTTTTGAACGTGTTTTTGGCCCTTTTTAAGCAGTCCGTTAAAAAACGCATGCGTTTTTGAAAGGTTTGACCAATTATCGTAATTGAAACTGGTCAAAAACGGACTGCTTAAAAACGGGCCAAAAACGCGTTCAAAACGCCACGTGTGCCATCACCCTTGGCGGTGGGTGTTTGCTTCAATATGTAGCAGATCCCTCCTCTGCATGGAGAGGGCTCAGCCCGTGAGATCTCTTCATGCAGCCCCCACATCTCTATGCCGTGCAGAGCGTGAAGGGGTTAAAGTATTATAATTTTTGCTGTATTACCCTAATGCAGGTCAGAATTGAAAGTAAACGCGTCTGTCTCAGCCACTCCAATGTCACCATAACACCCTTTAAATTGTGCCTGCACATAAGGCTATATTCAGATCACGTTTTATTCCCTATGATGTAAACATTTCAGGATGATTCCTGACGTAGCTTTACAACGGAGGGCAGCAGCATCAGTTGTGTATTATATTTTAGGCAGGGGCTCAAGTCTTCTAGGGGGTCCATGGACACCCAAACAACCTACCACACTTTATACACAGAAGAACCTTCACCCATGAAATCCTCATACATCTGTTCCTGTACACAAGAGCCATTTCAGGACCATTGATGGTCCTCCAAAGGTTCTGCTGCTGATGTTCATGGTATCCCCATATACCACTGGAAAAAATACAAAAAAAGAGAGATCGTTCTCCCATAGAGTAGTAAGAGGAGTCAAATCAGGTGGACTAACCCACAGGTGTCCTGGGTCCCAATAGGTGGGGAATTACCTGAGATAGGCTAGAAGGTACGCCTATAGTAGTGATGGCCGCACAATGTCCTGTAACCTGGATAGTACTGTCCAGTAGGGTTTCATGAGATTCAGAAAACAAAAATCGGACTCTGAAGCGCCACTTCCACATAGACAGAATAATTTATTTATAAATATGAGGATGACGCGTTTCGAGGGAGGACATCCCTCTTATTTATAAATAAATTATTCTGTCTATGTGGAAGTGGCGCCTCGGAGTCCGATTTTTGTTTTATGAATCTCATATACCACTGGGGAACAATCACAGTATAAACTCAGCGTCAGCCAGGGATGGAGGCCATAAAGTGACATCCGTAGGTTATTATGGCCTTCACTGAGTATATACTGCAGGAAGTGCAACATCCCCCGCCGGGGCCTAGATCAGAACAGGGGGGCACACACCTGCATGTAAGTGTGCTTGGTTTATAATCATTGATCCTGGTGGTAGATTTCCTTTAAATTGGAAGTATTGCCATTTGTCCTGTAAGTTTCCCACGTTTTGGTCTAGTTAAATCCACAGGCAGATCAATACACTGAGGATGGGTGAGGAGTCAGGGATGACATCAGATAACTGTCTCTATGGAACAGTACACATAGCACAATGAATAGTGAGTGATCCTGGGCGTGGAGGGGGATTGTCATCACTAGTCACATGCCTTAGATACAAGATTGTTTACAGGTAGTGACCGGCAACAAGCACTACAGCAGAGGGAATAAGACCACATCAGAGATAATATATTGCTGCGGATAAAGACGAAAGGATCCAGGTAACTGCACTCTTACATACATCAACCTCGAACGGTGGGGTGAATCAGTGCAAACACAGATTTTAAGGACCCATTACTAGAAGCAGGGGTCACACATCAAGGTAAATTTATCATTTGCAAGGTCTCGTAGGCAAATTTAGCTGTATTTGTATATCAGATTTATTATAGTGATATATTTTGTATTTCAATTTGAGGCTTATTATGACGTTACACTACATAAACCCATCTTCAACATTGTGATCTACACAATTAGTCTGGAATAAGATGTCTTAAGTAAAAGATATTGCGGCAAATTTATGTCAGGATCTGTTCACAATTGTATATATATATATATATATATATATATATATATATATATATATATATATATAAAATCTTTAAATGCTTATGTTAAGTTACATGTGTATACATGTTAAACTTATGCTTATGTTAACTTTTAAAACCTTAAATCAGCAAATAAGACATGAGACAATTGTTGTCATCATGCTTTGACATCACGATTGTAAACGCAAATGTTAACAATAATGTAATTAGGCAAATCACCTCTCCTCCTGTTTTATCACCTGTTGTAATAAGTTTTAAAACGCAATGAAAACGCAACCAAAGCGTAACAAAGTGTGTGAATGCGCCCTCAGACAATTCCTAGTTACAGACCAATCTTTTTATCCACGGTGACCTCTGGTGAATCTCTCAGGAAGCTGGTTATTTGTTGAACTTTAGCCCTAGGTTGCAATCATAGGTTGAAAGGTGTCTGCAATGAAGCTTTATTGTTAATCCTTGTTCTCTTGTCAACCAGAAATTTGTCCAGAGTAACACTTACTAAATATACCTGTCTCAACTTACATACAAAACTTAAACAAAATCAAACATTTGAAAAAGCAAGAAAACACATAGAAATACTCACCTCCACTCCTCTTGATGTTGATCCCTGCGTCGTCCGTTGCTAGTCTTGACACGCAAGGATATAAGAAACTTATAATTAGCAGCCCTGAGACCGAGGACAAGACGTCTAGCGCTCCAGGCTGCTAATTATGCATTTCATCATGCTAATTATGAATTGACACATCTCACGTGATATCACATCAATTCCCCATGCTTCCAGGATGGGAGAGGGAAGAGCGAGGGTGTGCATAATAATCAGCCCGGAGTGCCGGATATCTTGTCCCTGTGCTTGGTGCTGCTTCCTATTTATAAGTTTGTTTTTTAGGCCTCCTGGTGTGGAGAACAGCGCCGGATCAACATCAAGAAGAGTGAGGGTTAGTATTTTTATATATGTTTTTTTTTAATCATTGATTTCTTTTAAGATGCACCTATACAATCTATCCTGTACATAACCTGGGAATTGCCTGTACATCTAAACTAAATACAGCTGAACTGGGTTCAAGCTGGTCATTTTGGACTGCACATAGACTAAGGCTGCGTTCACAAGTTGTGTTTCATTTGCATTCTGAAATGCAATTCAAACACAACGGGAAGGTGCTTGGCCCAATAGCAGATGTGTTTTTACTGAAATGCATGCGATTGGGAATGAGCACCATGTGTATTGTTTGGAAACAATGCAAAATATGAGGTGCTCGTAACCGATAGAGTGTGATTCAGTGGAAACCCATATGCCATCACACCAAGTCCATCCCCCTAGCGTTTGAATTGCATCTCAGAATGCAATGGAAACAGAACCTGACTTCTCATGCATATGAATATAGACTGCTCTCGGCAGCAAAGAACAGTTAAAACACACCAATATCAAGCGAAAAATACTGCCCAAGCCAGGAACAATGCAAGACAACAGGGGCAGGTTACCAATTGCATGTGTTATCATGGAAGCATATATGTGATAGGGCAACAAGGCAATCGCCACCTGTCATCGCAGCCTAAAATGCAACTCTATACTTACCACTTCAGAGGGTGCAACTGGTTTTCAATCATTCCCTGCTGATTATGATTTCAATGGTTGTCAGAAAAGGAGCACTTGGGTATGGATGGCTGCGCAGCATTCAGTGAAGTATAGCATTTTATTCTCCTCCCCCCATAAATGCCGCCCCATTCACAAAACTCACAAAGTCTTTTTCATATTTTTAATAGATTCTCAAACATGACAGACCCCAATATGGTGGATCATATGACTAGGCTCAAACTAAAACTTTTAGAAAAGGTAAGGTTAATATTTGTTTTACCATATGCCTATAGTCTAAATATATATTTGTCCAATTGTCCATCACCTTGCAATATAAAACGTATATTTTTTTTATACATATGACTGAAAGAAAAATGAAAGGGCTTAGCCAGCATTTATGATGACAGTATCGTCTGGATATAACTTTGAATATTTAATGTAAAATGTAACTCAATGTATAGTATTATGCTATATTATACCATCCATGTTGATATTGCTAATTGATTGGGAAATGGAATTATAATATTGCTAGTTTGGATGTGCTTACAGCCGTGAGCATTGGTGACCACTGTCCAATGATAGCGCATACCTGGTGACGCTGTGTGTTGTTTTCAGATAAAATTTTTATCTTGTCATTATAGAGATTAGAAAATGAGCGTGATATTGCTGATGATTCGTCTGATATAGAACCAGTGACAGCAAGTAAGAATTTAGATCTTAATCACAAATTGTATTGTATGTTTCGTGCTTCCATGCTATGTCCTTGGACAATTGGTGGTAACAGCCAAAACCCCCAGATTGAAGATCTTTATTACCTGAACGGAGAAATTGATTAAAATCCACTCTAAATGTTTATGTTAACAGGGTTCACTTTTGAAATGACCCCTCATCATGCAATCAACAGGAGTATGAGCCAGGAATGCAAAACTTTTTGCTACTGTATAGAACAGCATTGGTTGCTGCATCATTATGGACAGAGACATGCAGTATACTGACCATTTATTATTACAACAAGGAGTCTGGGGGTGGTGGGTGCGCATATTATGCCTGCACATATCCCACTGCAAAACACAAGTGAAAACACTTTTGTGACTCATGAAGGAGGGTTGAATACACTATGACCATAATCTGTTTTATCAGGGAGCTTTGATGGTCAGGAAGAGGCTTTACAATCTGCACTACGCAGGAGAAAAGATCTGCTGCACAAATTACGAGTAAGTTTATCATGTCTCTAGACCATCTGAAATTGTAAGACAATTCATATTATCCTTTATATTGGCGCATTCCTGAATTTTCTTTATTATGACTTTTTGAACATAGGAGCAACAACTCCTAGATGAGATAGCTAGGCCTCATACCTGGGAAGGGACACGCAGGAAAAAAGTAAACATAGATCAAATTGCCCCCCTACATCTCTATCACACTGCGCCTCCTCCAGAACCACCAATGCGTTATTATCCTCCACCGCCGCCGCCACCGCCACCAGAGCCACCAAGGATCATCCAACAACAGGTATGCGCAAAGCTACACTTTGGGCACTTTGTACAGTCTGCTCAGCTACTAATGCTCTATAACATGCTGCCTATCTATCTACAATATGTAAAGACAGGAAACTGTACAGTCTCCTCAGTCCCTCTTGCTCTATAAACTGCTGCCTACGGATGGGACACTATGAACAATGGCACACATTTACTAAGCTCTGTGCGCCAGTATTCTGTCATACTTTTCAAGTTCTTTCTAGTGCAAACTGCTTGCACAGGTATTTAAGAAGGGTCCGCGCCAAACATGTTTTGCACTGAAGGGTATTCCGGTGCAGATTCGGACATTTAACATGCAAAGTCCGACAGAATTGTGTTACACAGCTCATGTTTAAGTTGCCCCAAAAAATGCGGTGCGCTCTGACGGAGCGGTGCAGAGGGCGCAAGATTCATGACGAATGTTCGCCAGAAATCCTGAATTTAACTATGTGCAGTTTGCCTGTGTAGTGTGTAGGGGACACACTACACAGGCAAACTGCACATAGTTCAATTTGCACTGCTCTTAGTTAATGTGCCCCAATCTGTTCAGCTCCTCCTGTTCTGTAACATGCTGCCCTCAGTATACTATTTATAATCTGCTTAGTTCTTTCTGATTTATAACATGCTCAATATTAGAGGACCAATTTGCCATTCTTTTACAAAAACACAATGGGGCTCATTTACTTACCTGTCCAACGTAGTTCACTAAGATTGTGTGCCCGATATCCTGCATGTGTCGCTTCCCTGCTCAGGTCCCACAGAGTGCACCATCTTTTTTGTGGTGCACCTTTTACCCCTAAATTGTGTCGCATACAAGCCACACGTGCGGAGACAAAAAACAATCACGTGCAACACATTCCCAGCGCAGACACTTGCTAAATACCTGTCCAAGCTGCGCAAATCCTGAAAAATATGGAAAGTCCGATGAAAGTGCGATCCGTGACACCAGCGTGTCAGTTTATAATGTTCCCATAATACATAATTCCTATAAAATAATACTATTATTATTATTATATAATGTTCGATAAATCCCCTGATCTCTTACATATAACTATTCAAATGACAGATACTACATGTTTATGGTGCTCTCATATGGCTCATAGAGGCCTCCAGTTTGTAGAATCCCCACTACAATATCCTTAAGATTAATTACTTTCCCAAAAAATCAGAATATTGTAAAACCTGTCAAACTCGCTGAAGTCTGTTAGTTTGGATCTGTTAGCTTCCTTTGTAATGTGCTGCCTTAATAAAAATATGAAAAAATCAAAAAAATCCTTTTTGTTCAGTTACCCCAGCAGCCAGCAACTATAATCCAGCAGTTACCTCCTCAGCAGCCACTGATCACTCAAATTCCTCCTCCACAAGCCTATCCGCCACGTTCTGGGAGCATTAAAGAAGGTAGGAGGTTGTCCATGTACTTGAATAGGATTAAGACTTTTGTTCCTCATGGATATTACTGATCACCCATCTACCCAGACATGAATGTGGCTAGTTATAACCTGTTCTTTCTTACAGATATGGTGGAGATGATGCTTATGCAGAACGCTCAGATGCACCAGATCATTATGCAGAACATGATGCTGAAAGCACTGCCCCCTATGGCTTTGTCACAAACTGCTGGAAATGCACCACAAGCACTACCTCAGTCACAGGTAGGTTGCTATGTGAATAGTATAAATAATGGTTGCTCCAGCGTGGGAAAAAGGGAAGGTTTAAAAACAAAGATTTATTTAGTCCATTTTAAAGGACATCTATCACCAGATCAAGGATTGTAAACCAAGCACACCGACATACTGGTGTGCAGGTTCTGCTGTTCTTTTAGTTGCTTATGCCCTTGTTTTTAAGAAAGCTCATTATGCAAATGAGCCTGAGGGGCTCCAGGCTGGATTAACTCCTTTGGAGCCTGGACCCCCTTATGCTCATGTGCATAATTAAAAAAAATTTTTTTTGTGAAAACCAGGGCATAAGAAGCTAAAAGAAGAGCAGATCCTGCCAGAGGGGGCACACACCAGTATGTCGGTGTGTTTCGTTTACAATCCTTCATCCTGGTGGTAGATGTCCTTTAAAAACTATCATGTGCACGTGAAAAAGGGGGAAAGATGCACACCTATTGACACATTTCGTAAAATAAATCCTTATTTATTTATATATATATATAGTGTGTGGAATAACGAATAGGGATTAATTTTCCGAAACGCGTCAACAAATGTGCATCTTTCCCCCCTTTTTTTCATGGCCGAACTTATCCCTACCTCTCAGCTGTGGGAAACAGATTGACTGGGAGACTCTCATCACCTGGTGAGCTGGCTTGAGTTGTCTTTTTCCTATGTGTGTCTAGGTTGCTATGCGCCCTGATTTGAGCAACTGGCATTATGATCATTACTAGTTTGCTGTAGAGTTGGAGCCACAGTTGCCATTCATATAATAAAAGGATAGCTCAATTAGAAAGAGAGACACTTATAAAGAACATACCTATGTTCTGGCTCATATAGATAGATCTCAAGCACTGGTTTCCCCTAGTACTAAGAGGTCATATGGCAAAGATTACCTTTGTGGGTTAATTCTTATAGCCTAATAATAGGCCATTAAATGAATTTTCATTATATTTCTACATCTTTACAGGATCTTCAGATTGGGAACCCTGTACTGCTGAAAACTGAGAAGATCCGTCCATCTTCAGTACACCATCACCACCACTATACACCACCAGGCCTTCCGGCAGCGCCTCCAACAATGCAGCCACCAATGGGATATCCAATGTGGCCTCAAATGATGCCTTCAAACACCATGGGGCAAATGGGGGGATTCCCTCAGGCTGTGCACCATGTCACTGGTCCTACTACAACACTTCCAGCAATGCACATGTAAGTCATCTATGGAACAGAACCTTTCTCGGCACTGACCCAGTAGACATCACCGGCTTAGTATATAAATCAGCAATTGAATTACTTCTCAGTTATTCCGGATCTGCCTTATCTATCCTTTCATAATTTTTAATTTTTCAAGTGCAGCAATGGATGGAATCTCACGCAGAGTCCCGAGCGCACTATAAGGCCATGACCAAGGTGAGAGTGAAGAATAGTCTTCTCATTCGTTATACTACAAGACAATGTAAATTTCACATGTAATAGACTCTGACAAGGTTCAAGGGGTTTCCAGCTTTGTGTCAATAAAGATTTTTACCCCAAAATGTATACAACTTTCAAATGTCATATGTGCTGCATTTACTTCCCATCTTCAAGATCTCTAGTTGCTTTCAGTGAATGGTATTACAGTCAGAATCTTTTTTCAGCTATGACATAGATTGTATCCAGTCTTCCAATCTAGGCTTGGTTCACATCAGTGCCAGAGGTGAAAGGAGTGTCAAATACTGATTCCAGAATATTTGTTTTTCTGTTCCTATAACAAAATCTTTAAAGGGGGTTAATCAAGATGGCCTGTCCTCACTTCAGTGATGAATCATCCCTTGTAATTTTGCAACCAGAGGAAGTTATACAAATATGTTTTCCATATGGTTTGGAAAATTTCAATTTGGGACCCTAAATCACCTAGAGGTTTGTATGGACCTGGGCTTTAGGCCCCCAATCGACCAGAATATTAAATTAGAGTGGTCTAAAAACAAACATTAATACTTACCTAGATGTGAGTCTGATGAGGCACATCGGCCACACATAAACAGATCCCACGCCAGCCCCTCCTCTTGTGGGAAGTGTAGCCGAGACACTACCCCAGCTTCACTGCGCGTGCTCCGTTCCTTCAGTGTTTGCACAGTGAAGTTGGGGTGTACTACGTCAGCTTCACTAGCCGCAATGCACAGGACTGCAGGTAAGTATGAATGTTTTTTTTTCAATGCTACTGTGTAGTGAACAATTTGAGACACTAAACTAACCCTCCATAAGGACCTGCAAGTGGTTTAGTGTACTTAATCTCCCTGACAGATTCACTCTAAATAAGGCATCAATATCTATGTCTCATTCAAGAAGCCTAGTGACATGGCATACTATAATAACCGAACCAGGAAGTATTTTGTAAAAGGATTAGACACCCAACAGAAGACTTTTTGGATTATATTGCATCTTCTCAGAACAGTAAAGGGAACTAGTTTAGTGGTGAATAGCCAAACCAGATTTCTGGACTGAACAAGTAGACATTATTGTATAGGGAGATGCCTTATTTAAGGTTGGATTGAAGGCATAATTTTCCATTTTTTCCACCCTGGAAAACTTATTTTTACATTTCATACCCAGAATCTTTAGTGACTCTGAATCTCCAAGAATCATTTCCTTTCTGATCTACATCTCTAGCCTCGCACCTAACCAAACCATTGTCCTACTCTGTAGTGATGAGGAACAATGATTATGAAACAGAACTGTCTGAAGTCCATTCAGACACTCATGCCTTATTTAAGGTATCACTGGAGGCCAAGTTCTCCTTTTTCCATGATGGAATACTTATTTCCTTATTCCATATCTAGAATCCTTAGTAGTGCATAACACAACCTTTAATTTCCTACCTTATTGCACATTTTGACATTTTCATATGGAAATTATCAGTGGTGGTAAAGATTACTTGTGTGTAGGGGTGGTTATTACAAAATCTGAGCACTGGGCAAGATTGTCTATTTTAGATGTAGGGTTTGCTACAAGAAACAAATCCTTTTTTTCACAAAATATTAGCAACTTAGACAGTTTTAAACAGAGTCAGTATATCAGCTTACAAGACCAGGGGCTCCGTTTAAATGGAGGAGGAACAGGACTGTTCTTGTTGTCAGTTCAGGTCACAGTAGATAAATCTGATAGATTTGCCTACCCTCTAGATAGGGGAATCACTTTTACACTTTTTTTTTAATTTCCCCTTTTACACCATCTCCAAGCCAAGTGAGGGGTGTGAAGGGGCAGCAGAGTGGGCCAGTGCCTTCATCATACACAGGCCAGCATATGATAAAATCCTCCCTATAAGGATGGACTCACATTGGTGTTTTTTTTTACATGAGTGATTTTTCACTGAACCCATTTTGGCCTATGGACACATACAGATGGTTTTCTCTTTATATATATGTGTCCATAGGCCAAAATGGGTTCAGAGAAAAAAAATGCCACAGTGAAGCTACCCCAAGGTTGGTTTCACATTGGCGTGTGTGCTCCGCTTACGTTTCCAGCCTCAGGGTAAGGTCAAACGTGGTGTTTTGAACACTTTTTGGCCCTTTTTAAAGCAGTCCGTTAAAAAACGCATGCGTTTTTGACTGGTTTTAATTAAGATAATTGGGAAAACATGCATGTGTTTTTTTTTTAATGGACTGCTTAAAAATGGGCCAAAAATGGATTCAAAACACCACGTGTGACTTCACCCTCATCAGTGGAAAAAAACTGACCTGTTGTCCGTTTTTTTTGCGGACCCATAGACTTCTATCGCATCAGTGAAAATCAAAGGACAGGTTTCTAAATTTTTTCCACGAACAAAGGATCAGTGAAAATAAAAACCAATGTGAAAACACACAAATAATGGGTCAGTGAGGTATCAGTGAAAATCACTGAACTGTGTTGTGTCTCCGTTTTGATTTTGTCTTGGCTCTGCTGAAGGTTTGACAATGCTTTGAAAAGATCACACCTGGATTCTCAGACTCATCAGTGAAAAAAAAACACAGATCAGGTTTTTTGCTTTCTAATAGACTTCTATTGCCTTCCATGATCCGCAACTATTGAAAAATGGTACATAATTAATTTTTTTTCCAGACAACAAATCAATGACAATAAACACTAATGTGAAAATACAGATAGAAAACAATGGCTCAGCGAGGCATCTGTGGAAATCACTGAACCACACATGTGAAAAACAACCCAATGTGAAAGAGCCCTAAGTTTACTTCTATATCGTTCTATATTTATGTCCTATATAGAGAATAGGCTGTCAACATAAAATTCTGGAAATTTTTTTAAACAGCTTCTGATAAGGCCTAATGGAATTCTCCATGTATTGTCACAATTAGCTTGGAATATTAAATAGATTAATATGCAGCACCATATGTAACATAAATGTTTGTTTGGCAATGCTGTCTTGTGGTCAGATGTTGCAACCCCTCCCCCTACAAAGCAATAGTAATCTTTCATCTAAATTGGCAACATTTTGCAAATCCCTGATAATTGGTTGATAGGTTTAAAAATTGTTGCATATGAAAGCATAAGGAGTCTTTACATTGTTGCGCCTTAACAATGAAAATGTTTTCACCCACTGATGAAACACAGAGATATTGAAATGGTAAAAAATGGAAACCCAAGTTGAGTTGATGTATAAAAATCTGTAACATTTAACCTGATTTTTTTTCTTTGCTCAATAGTCTCTTGTTCGCCCAGGAAATGACTTTTGAATTGACAAAGAGCAATTCCTGAGGGGAGACTGGTGACCACACAGCTACATTCCCATGTAGAGGCAGTCATATCTACAAGAACAGTCATTGGAAAGAGCTGCTGGTCATTATATGCATGAGACTCCTCCAATAATGTCCTCCAATGATAATGTAAAAGATACAATGTGTTGTTTTATTTGCATAACATATTTTTATAAAATGTAAAAAGTTGTGATTTCATCTTTAGCAAATAAAAGAAAAGTTAACTTTTGTACATGGATCATGATCAATGTATTTTTGTAGATTATATGGAAATTTTTGTAAAAGATGATCTTCGATATTATATTTCCACAAAATGAGTGTTGCACTTATAATTGGTGGGGGACTTACCACTGGGCACCACCCACAATCAGGAGAACGAGGGGTCAGAATCCAAGTGATAATGGCACACCATTGCACAAGTGGCCACTGCTCCATGCAATGTCTATGGGACTGACAGGATAGCCGTGTGCTGTCACTTGCACATTCTTTAGAATACCGTGGCACATTTACTAAGGGTTTTGGACAGTTTTCGGTCAGGAATTTAAGAAGAATCTGCACCACAAATGTGTTGCAAGCAACCATTTTGTGGCGCAGCTGCACTAGCCTCCGTGCGACACAAATAAGGGGGCATTCTGGATGCTTAGTCGGCGCGTGCGCCAGATTTATGTCGCAAAGTCTGTTGCACGCCTATGTTAAAGTCGCACCACAAAAAAGTTGGTGAACTCAGGCCAGTGCAGGGAAGCGCCAGATTCATGATTTCTGATGCACGTTCTTAACCCCTTCACGCTCCATGACTGATATATCCGCCACGGTGCTATGAAGGGTACACTCCCCGGCCACTTTATTAGGTACACCTGTCCAACTGCTTGTTAACATTTAATTTCTAATCAGCCAAACACATGGCGGCAACTCAGTGCATTTAGGCATGTAGACATGGTCAAGATCAAATCAAGCATCAGTATGGGGAAGAAAGCTGATTTGAGTGCCTTTGAACGTGGCATGGTTGTTTGTGCCAGAAGGGCTGGTCTGAGTATTTCAGAAACTGCTGATCTACTGGGATTTTCACGCACAACCATCTCTAGGGTTTACAGAGAATGGTCCGAAAAATAAAAAACATCCAGTGAGCGGCAGTTCTGTGGGCGGAAATGCCTTGTTGATGCCAGAGGTCAGAGGAGAATGGGCAGACTGGTTCGAGCTGATAGAAAGGCAACAGTGACTCAAATCGCCACCCGTTACAACCAAGGTAGGCAGAAGAGCATCTCTGAACGCACAGTACGTCGAACTTTGAGGCAGATGGGCTACAGCAGCAGAAGACCACACCGAGTGCCACTCCTTTCAGCTAAGAACAGGAAACATTTTTTGTACACACATCGTTTAATTTTTAAAAATATATTAAAACGCAATAAAACATGTATAAATTTGGTATCACCGCGATTGTACTGAACCAAAGAATAAAGTAGAGGTGTTATTTGGAGCGAAGAGTGAAAGCCGTAAAAACTGAGCCCTGAAGGACGTGATGCACATGCATTTTTTTCCGGCTTCCCAATACATGGCAGGGAATAATAAATAACATCACAGCAAAGTAAAATTTATTATGCACAAAATAAGCCCTCACACAGGTCTGTATACGGAAAAATGAAAGTTATGGATTTTTGAAGACGGAGAGCGAGAAATGAGCGAAAAAACCTCATTAAGGGGTTAATGAATCTGGTGCACTGAGCATTATACACAGGCAGAGCACTTTTAGTGCAGTTTCCTACATTCTTAGTAAATGTGCCCCACTGTGTTTTATAAGAAGGGGCTGATTTACAGCTAGAGCATATATATAAGGAAGGTCTGTATAATGGACCGTATTAATCACCTGGTTATTTATCTAACAGTTGTTCGGATCAACTCAAATTCCTTTCTTGTCCATTGCAGAATACCGAAATTCAATGTACTTGAAGTAAGTGTCGGGTCCCTCTAACTAACTAATGCTCAATTAATTCTCTATGGAACTACTAGAGATAGTTCAGTAAAACACTTCACTATCTCCAGAAGTCCCATGGACACTTATTTGGAAAGCAATAAACCTGCATGACCTGGAGATCAATTTAAAGGAAATCAACCAACAAAATCAATAATTATAAAACAGGGACACTTACTCATATTTACAGGCACCGTGACTGTGTTAATGTTATATTTGCTATCCATGGTCTCCTTCCTACAAAAATGAACTTTTAAAATTATGATGGGGGTTGTTACCAGAGCCTCTCTGTGCTGTAGCTTCACAGGCTGTCACAGTTTTGCAGAAGCACTTCCCCCCTCCTCCTGCGTGCTGAACCTTTCTCTGCTACAGTGAGATTACATCAGGCAAAGGGAGGGGGACATGTTGAGGGAGCAAAGGGGAGGGGCTCTTCTTACCTGCAGCAATGAGGGGCTCTGGCAACGCGCCCCAGAGCCCTTCTGGGTCATTAGTAAAATTTTTAAACTTTAGAAGGAAGGAGGCCATGGATCTCAAAGATAAGAAGATTCCCACAGTCTTGTACTGGAATCTGTAAGTGTCCCTGATTTATCCTACTTGATTTTGATGTAGATTTCCTTTAAGTGGGGGAACAGAACTCTTGTTGTCAGTGCAAGTTCCAGTAGTCATATGAATATTTCACGTATGAATATTATCATACGTGAATATATATATATATATATATATATATATATATATATATATATATATATACATAAAGGAATAATTAGGAATAATGAATAAGGAATAATGAATCTCTAAATGGTTGATTTCCTTTTATTAACCTGACAAACCTAATTTAACTGGTAGCCTAACTTTCCAGTTTTTACTGACTTTGCAAAAATGGTGTGCATTTGCAAACTGACTGGACAACCTTTCCCCCTGGTATCAGGTTGTCCAAATGAAGGTCAAAGCAAGAGCAATTGGTTATTCCAATTCTTTGATATCTAGAACAAGGCATCTGTACAACATCAAAAACTCTTTTAAGTCCCAAGGAAGGCTGGTCGCCCTCCAAAGACAAATGGAAGACAGGACAGGATAATGCAGAGAATCTCCATAAGTAATTGTTTTCACACTGCAGCTAGTATTTCTAGCTAGTTTGGCACTGTACAGGGTAAGGATCTGTCTTGTCATACAGTGTTTCGACATTTAAGAGCATTTGAACTGAAAGCTAAACTGGACTGCAGTGACTAAACTTCTCATTAGCAAAAATAATCAAAATGCTAGACTCACCTTTGCTTAGTCGTGAGGACAGAGAAGAAGCGGTCCACAATTCATTTTAGTGGTTAAAGTTTAATTTATTTGAATCTGATAGGAAACATTGGGCACATTTACTTACCCGGTCTGGAGGAGATCCCGAAAGTGCATTGTCCGACGTCAATGCACTGTGCCGTGATTCACTAACATCGTGCGCCCAACTTGGGTCGCTTCCCTGCACACCTTTAAAAAAAGACTTGTAATTAGCAGGTCAGAGCGCAGGGACGAGATGTTAATTATTCACGCCTCCTGCGTGACATCATCTCCCTCTCCGGCAGAGGCTGCTAATTATAATTATTTTTTCTAGCTGATCCCGGCGTGTCAAGATTAACAAAGACCACCACAGGGATCAACATGAAGATGAGAGTGGGTGAGTATTTTCCATCTATTTTGTCTTATCGATACTGCTACAATTCCTTTAAGGAGAATTTGATAGATAGATAGAATAAGAAATCTTCAAGCAACACACTTAGGGTTAAAAAACACGTAGATACCTTAGGCTGCAATCACATGGACGTATGCCCACCCATAGCGTGCTGGAGAGGAGGAGAGGTGAGTGCTGCTCACTCCTCCCCTCTCAATAGAGGGGAGACTCTGCAGTGGACATTTCATTAAAGAGGGGCTCTGCTTTGAACCTTTCTTTAAAGGGGGCTCTGCTGTGGACATATCTTTAAAGAGGCATTCTTTCCAGGGGTGTTACTACAGCAGTAGCAGCCATAGCAGCCGCTATGGGGCCCACAGTGTCAGGGAACCCTGGGATCTGACCTGACTCATTAAAGAATGGAGCATCTGCACCATTATATACATATTATGCTGCACATTGTATATAATATACAGCAGTGTATAAATGTGTAAGTATACAAATATGTATATTTTCTGAGGGTGTAGGGAGGCCCCATTCAGATGTCTGCTAAGGGGGGCTGCCTTCCCAAGTTACGCCGCTGGACTCTACAGTGGACATTTCATTAGTGATGGGAGGCTTCTGGACATTTTATTAATGGGGTGTGGCTGCTGCTGGACATTTTATTAGAGTAGCAGCCGAACTTCCCTCCCTAGGGCTTATATGGCTTATCCAGCTTGACTGACTTATCTGGTCAATACTTTTTCCCAGATTTTTTTGTAGTAAAATTAGGTGCCTTTGCTTATACTATTATACTCGGGAATGTATGGTATATTTATATTTTTCTCCCTTCTTATAGGAGCACAACAGAATCAGGAGGCTACAGAAAAGGGGGCAGCTGCAAGAATAGAGAATTTTAGAGGGGAGTTGTTGGAAATGGCACATTATATGGCAGGGAGCATAATAAATAAAGCCTGAATTTTCACTTTTTGCTTGCAGTTACATTTTAATTTAATATAATATTAGCTATTCTATTCACCTTTTGTTCCCCATTGACTTCAGTATACAGAACCATTATGTTGCCATAATTAATGGCAGAAAGAAGACATGGGCCCATTTTTCTGATATTAAACCCCTTAACCACCAGGCCCTTTTTTATTTTTCCATTTCAAATTTTCACTCCCCACCTTCAAAAATACATACGGTAACTTTTTTATTTTTTCCATGTACAGAGCTGTGTGAGGGCTTGTTTTCTGCTTCATTATGCTTCATTCATTCTGCCCCCTATTCACACCCCCATGACGCCCCTGCCAACAGGTCACAATGTAGGAGAAGCCCGCAGCATCGCATCGCTGCCGGCTCTCCGCTGTTCGACCGCACCGCACTAACAGCGGCCGCAACCTGGCTCACTCACATTGCCGGTCGGCCGCGCCGCACTGTCAGCGGCTGTGGCCGAGCCAGGCTTCTTTAAAACAGCACGGAGAGCCGGCAGTGATGCGGTGCTGCCGGCTTCTCCTACAATGAGACCGCTGGCGGGGGCGTGCTGGGGGTGTGACGGCACTCCCCCTAATGAATAACGCCGACTGCCAGCGCGTCAGATACACGATCCGACCTCTTATTTGGTAAGAGGTCGGATCGTGTTAAATCAATTTACTGTACAGAAATTAATAAAAAGACCGGCTAGGGAGAAAGGGGCTGGGGGAGGATTATGGGGGCCACATTTGGTCTGTGGGTTTTCCGAGCTGACAGGTCCTCTTTAACATTCCAATTTCATTGTGCACCCCAAATGACATGTCTCCTTTATTCTTTGGATCGGTACGATCACTTGGATACTAAATTATACAGGTTTTATTGTGTTTTCATACATTAAGAATTCTGTACAAAAAAAATCCTCATTTTGCCATCTTCAATGTACAGAGGTGTCATTTTTTGCAAGATGATATTTTGATGACTGTATGACCTTTTGATCCCTTTTTAAACATTTTTTAATAGGTTTCAAAATGGCACATTTGGGCGTTTTGGACATTTTGGCGCTATTTTACGTTTTGGGGTTAAACTCTGGGAATAAATGTTTATTATATTTTGATAGATCGAACATATCAAACCATATTTCCATCTATATAAACCATAGGCTTGACCTTCTATCTGTAGACGACTTTTTTTTACATACCACAAATCAAACTCCCCATCTACATATAACCCTGCCCCAAAACCCATTAGATGTAGTCTTGAGTGATGAGTAATTCAACAGTAAATTACTGGTCAATACTAATAGTAGCTGGTCTGTGGATAATCCCATTTCCAGCTTCCATTTATGGTTCTATTATGATGTCACTAGTTCTAGAATCCTGAAGCGACCAATCAGGAGCAAGATATTCTAGTCCCGCCCACCTAGCAGAGGTATTAAAGCTGCTGCATGCAACAAGATCAGTCTTTCCAGGGTCCTGACCAGGTAAGAGCAAGACGTAAAGAAGGGAACAGCAAGACCTGAAGAAATCGTTGTAGGATAGATAAAGCATCTGCAGCTAATGGAGATAGCAACACTGGTGAGGAATGTTTATATTTTTAACTCTCTATATTTATTTAACTATATTTATTTAACTACCATTTCAATGAACTTCCCATATTGGCTAATTAAGGCTGGAATAATGTATCATCAATAAATCCGTTGTGCCCAGCCCATAAATAAAGTATAAACATATCCAACCACCCAGTATCTCCATAACCCGTTATCTATTCAACCATACCTATAAAACCACCTAGTTATTTAGATCTTCAAAACCATTTTTCCATCTATATAGACCATAGGCATGATCTTCTATCTGTTGACGGCTTTTTTTTACAAAACAAAAATCAAAGTCCCCATCTATATATAGCCCATACCCCAAACCCCATTAGATGTAGTCTTTAGTGATGAGAAGTTGAAATTTAGCAGTAAATTACTGGACAACACTGGCAGCAGCCTCCAGGTACTAATAGTAGATAGTGTGTGGATAATCGTATTACCATGGTTCCATTATGATGTCACTAGCTCTAGAATCCTGAAGCGACCGATCAGGAGCAAAATATTGCAGTCCCATCCACCTACCTAGCAAAGGTATAGAAGCTGCTGCATGCAACAAGATCAGTCAGTCCGGGTCTTGACCAGGTAACAGCAAGATGTAAAGAGGGGAACAGCAAGACTTTAGGAAATCACAGTAGGATAGATAAAGCATCTGCAGCTAATGGAGATACAAGTCTTAGCAACACTGGTGAGGAATGTTTATACTTCTAACTCTCTATATTTAAAGTGATGCATCCCCTTAACTACCAATTCAATGAACTTCCCAAATTTACTAATTCTGGAATAATGTGTCATCAATACATCCTTTGTTCCCCGCCCATAAGTAAAGTTTACACATATCCAACCTCCCAGTGTCAACAGACCCCAGAATCTCTAATATATTCAACCATACCTATAAAACCATCCAGATATTTAGAACTCCAAAATCATTTTTCAGCTATATAGACCAGGCATGACTTTCTATAATGGACAGCTTTATTTTTACAAACCACAAATCAAACTCCCCATCTACATATAGCCCCTGCTCCAAACCACATTAGATTTAAGTCATTGAGTGATGAGCAGTTGAAATTCACCAGTAAATTACTGGACAACACTGGCAGCAGCCTCCAGGTGCTAATAGTCGCTGGTTTGTGGGCAATCCTACTGCTAGCTTCAGTTTAACTGACTGTGGGGACAGATATGCAAGGCGGACTCTGAGAAAAGGGCAGACATGAGGAAGTTGACTATGTGGATACTCAAGTATAGCTGTGGGGAGAGGGATGATATGGTCCATGGAGGATAACAGTGAAGAATGGGCAGACATGAGGAAGCTATGGAGGATGGCTGTAGGCACAGACATGACTGGCTGACAGTGAGTAGTGAGCAAACATGTGGGTACATTGGGGTATATGTATCACAAGTGTCTGAGAGCAGAGATTTTCTAGTTGCTTGTAGCAGCCAACCAGAGCTCAGCTTTAATTCTCCCACAATTGTTTATAAAATGAATCCTGAGCTCTGATTGGTTGCCATGGACAACGAGAACAGTTATGCTCTCAGACACTTCTGATAAATCTCACCCATAATCTCTGAGAGAAGTAATTATTGCCTTATGTGTATAGACAGGTAATGGAGTCACCAGGAGCTGAGGTAATTTTCAAATTGTCTGCGTAGTTATTGGACAAGGGTATGGACCAATGGGGAATTGTCACCAGGGTGGCTAGTTATTGGACAAAGGTCTGGACCAATGGGGAATTGTCACCAGGGTGGTTAGTTATTGGACAAAGGTATGGACCAATGGGGAATTGTCACCAGGGTGGCTAGTTATTGGACAAAGGTATGGACCAATGGGGAATTGTCACCAGGGTGGCTTTTCCATCTTCCCCCTGGTGACATTTCTGGATGGTTCAGTTATCCTGTCAGAGTTACCCAAGAGCTGCAGCTGTATGTATCGTCCAACTGGTATCCAGGTTGTGGAGGCTAGCTGGAGAATATGGTGCCCAGGAACTGCTATATTCTTGTATATTGCGGCTGCCAATGGTTGGGACATCGGTAAGAGTGTCCGGAGTTACTTGTGTTGCAGATAGTGGAGCCATGACCGAAGGAGAAGCCCAGCAGACGGACGTGCAGAGCGTTCAAAAAGGAAGAGCAGCTGAGAGCGGCCGATGTCAGAGGAGTGCAGAGAAGAGGAGCGCAGGAGCTGTGTTTTGGTGAGTGCATTCTCCATTGTGGATCGTAGGCATGGGAGGCGGAGTGGCAGTGACCAGCCGCAGCCTCTGGCAGAGCTTGGTCTTGCGACTCTGGGACCCGTAGCAGAAGAAGAATTGTCAGCCGCTCAAGCAGTCGTGTCTCGGATGGAGTCGGCGCTCAGGTGGAGGTGGTGAGTTGAACTGCATTGCAGCACTACCGCACAAAGGGGAAATTTATCAGAAGTCTCTTAGAGCAGAATCGTTCTAGTTGCTCATGGCAACCAATCAGAGCTCAGCTTTCATTTTCCCACAGCTGTTTATGAATTAAAAGCTCAGCTCTGAATGGTTTCCATGGGCAACTAGAACAATTTTACCTCAGACACTTCTGATCAGTCTCCCCCATAATGTCCAATTTGGCCTCCTTACTATCCACTTTGCAAAGAGTTTTGCCTAACAATCCCCCTGCCGTGGTCTCATCATCAGTGCAAACCCCCTCAGACTGCCCAAGTAGTTCCCCTCATTAGGGATTCAAGGGGGTAGGTAGGGTAAGTGGTTATGTAGCGGATGCATGGTGTCATTTAGATAGATTGCTGGGATGCTGACACTGATAGTGTTCTTTCCACACAATTTTGTGTAAAAGGGGCTTCTAAGTTCTCTTACAAGGAGGCTATGATGTGTGACATCACTCCGCTTTCACCTCTCTGCTACTGTTAAAGAGAAGATTTGGAGGGGTTATTATATAGACATTTTATCTCGTCTGTTTCTGAACATTATTAAGATAAGAAATTGGATAAGAATTAGCATTCTAAGGATGACAGGTGATGTCCTATGACTAAAAGTTTTAATAATTGGTTGGAGGCATTTTGTATACAGTATATGCTTCTTTGGTGGTTGAAAAGTTCCCTGAGTGTTGTGCGGGTATGTTCTGCCATGTAGATATTGGGGGTCATTTACTAAGGGCCCGTTTCGCGTTTTCCCGACGTGTTCCCTGAATATTTCCGATTTGCGACGATTTTCCCTGTATTGCCCCAGGATTTTGGCGCTTGGATTGTGGTGCATCGGCGCCGGAATGCACGCAATGGAAATCGTGGGGCGTGGCCGAACGAATACCCGACGGATTCGGAAAAACTGCTGCATTTAAGAAAAAAAAGTGTCGCGGGACTCGCGCTTACCTTCACTAGGAATAGGCCGGTGAACTTCAGTGCATTCCGGCGGGCCTCGGCGGACTTCAGTGCAGCAGCGACATCTGGTGGACGTCGGAGGAACTACCTTAGTGAATCCCGGCCGGACCCAGATCCACCGCAGAGAACGAGCCGATGGATCGCGAATGGACCGGATAAGTAAATCTGCCCCATTATATTGGATGCTTATACAATTGTTTACAATGGTTTTATGATGACAAAAAATTTCGCCAGAAGCTCTCTGACTTGATTTCCATTAAATGGGGAGTGAAAGATGTGGGTTTTTGGCTAAATTCTTCTTATTCTCTAAATTCAAAGGGTCAATCTTCTAATTGCTCCACACTTAGGAAGGGTACTTGCTTTGCTTTTCAAGAGTTATTTAGCAAATTAATGTTATTATATTATAATGAACAGTTATGCAATCTTCCAATATACTTTCTGTATCAATTCCTCACCGTTTTCTAGATCTCTGCTTGTTGTCATGCTATAGAAAGCTTCTATGTTTTCTTCCAGTGGACAGAAATCTGACCATGGTCACACAGGTGCATGGCTCGCTATATCACACAGCTCTGATTACTCTCTGTGATATAACGAGCTGTGCACCTGTGTGACCATGGTCAGATTTCTGTCCACTGGAAGTAAACATAGAAGCTTCCTATAGAATGACAGCAAGCAAAGATCTAGAAAACAGTGAATAATTGATACAGAAAGTATATTTGAAAATTGTATAACTTTTTATTATACATACAATAACATTAATTTGCCGAAATGGGAATACCCCTTTAATGAATCTCAGTGTCTATGGCCACATTCCTGCAAGTACAAGCATTAAAGGGGTATTCCCACCTCAGCAATTTTTTTGTTTCTTAATGTCTATTTAAAAGAGGTTGGGTAGAGATTCATGTGACTAATATGCATTATTTAACCCCTCCCGACATTTGACGTAATAGTACTGCATCGCGGGAGGTGCGTTCCCTCAATTTGCAGTACTATTACGCTGACCCGGCTGTAAGACACTGAGCATGCGCATTACACAGCGCAATCTGTATTGCACTGTATAAGCTGTATAAGAGCTTGAACAAGTGATATGCGTGCTCACATATTCTTATCTTTATTTCACTGTCGTAAAGCTACATACCAAGCACCTGCACGGCCACCTCTGCTGCTGCATGGGCGCTGGCCGTATCTAGGGACAACATGACCTGTAACTAAGGGCCAAGTTAGCCCCATGTAAAAACATTTATCGCCATTTGCACATATTTTTCTTTAAAATAAAGCATATTAGTCACATGAATCTCTACCCAACCTCTTTTGAATAAACATAAAAAAAAATGCTGAGGTGGTAAAACCCCTTTAATGCTCTTTATGTGGAGGCATTATCCGTGGTCCAGATGTTTTAAGAAATCGTTTGCAGTGGGCCAGCCTACAACCAAAGAGTATGTCATTTGGCTAAAGCAGTACCCAACAGGCGGTGACTGCTGCTTGAAGCCTGCCAATCGCCGTCAACATATGGTGTGGGAGGGGCGGTCCGGGGGAGAAGCTACAGATAGGGGATTTCCTCGGATTGCCCCCTCTTGAACAACACGCTGGACCGCTGTAAGCTTGTAATGCAGTGTTTGCTAATGGGTATGTTCCATTTAAGCTAGTGATTTAACACTGCTATTACTGGGGTAGGGCTAGGGAGCTGCTAACTTTAGTAAGCAGCCCCTAGAGGGAATATAAGGGTGACAGGTCCTCTTTAAGGAGGATTTAGGAGTATGGATGGAGTTCATGGCTCATTTTAATGGCCAGTTTATGTTCCAGGATAGTTTAGTGTCGGCCCATGCTTTAGAGTTATATAAAGATGCTTCAGCTTCTGTAGGTTTTGGTGATTTTTGACGAGGTAGGTGGTGTGCTGAAAAAATGGCATCCATCGTGGGTATAGGCTAAAGTTATGCATAATTTAGTCTTGTTGGAGTTATTTCCAGTAGTTGTCGCTTATTTTTCTAATAAGCGGCTCCTCTTGAATTCTAATAACAAAGGAATAATATTTGCTGTCAACTGTCTGTGATCTTAATCCTCATTGGAAGTTAATTTGTTGAGACATTTGGTGTTCCTTTGTTTAAAATTAAATATCTGAATAAAGGCTCTGCACATTCCTGGGATTGATAATTCCATAGCTGACTCCCTCTCTTTTCAGCTTCACTGGCTTTTTGAGCTGGTGCTGGGGTGCGGAGTCAGCTGAATCCCTGATCATCTTTGAAGATTAATTTGGTCATAGTATATTTTTGCGGGAACAGAAGCACATCTTAGGCACATTTACTAAGAACAGGGCATGACAAATCTGGCGCATGGTCCGATTGAGCAGCGGAACACCCCCTAATTTGTGTTGCATGAATACTAGTGCAGCTGCGCCACAAAAGGGTTGCGTGCGACACAATTATGGTGCAGGCACTTCTTAAATACCCGTGCAAGCAGTTTGCACCTAACAGAATGTGAAAAGTCAGACAGAATACTGGTGCACTGCCCTTAGTAGATGTGCCCCATTTTTATCTTGCTCATTCAAGTGTTTGTAAAAAATTGGCAGGAATATTTGTTATGAAAGTGTTTGGTCAACGGCCTTTGACAGAATTTTTTTTTATTAAACAGCTTTAAAAAGGATATAAAACAGATCATTATGTTTCTCCAGAGATTTTGTTGGCCATTTGTGCAGCTACTTCTGTCTGTTATTCTAACTTTGAATGTATTTTGTTTTCTACTCCTTTTATATTATTATATTTTGGCGCTTTGCATATTGGGGAGTTGATGCCCAGAAGTGGAGTCAGTGACAAGGGTTTCTTGTTGCAACATGTTCAACTTCAAGGGGAGTTTGTTTTGTTATTTTAACCTTATTCCAAAAACTGACCAGTGTGGTAGGAATCTTGGATCTCATAGCAGGAATTGGGTTCTGCGTTTTGCCCAGTGGCCTGTATTAGACGCTACCAATTATATAGGCCTACAGTTTCTCAGTCTCTCAGTTTCTGAGAGACTATGCTCCACTAACAAAGTTTCAGTTTAGGGTGGTTCTCAAGAAGTGTTTGTTCCATATAGGTTTAGGTGATAAATATTTCTCTACGCACGCTTTCCTTGGGCTCAGCGAGTCTGTCATAAAGCATTTAGGGTGGAGGGATTCAAAATGTTATTGTATATATGTTCGTTGATTATCCTTTTTATTTCGTTTTCACAGTTCATAATGTGTGGATTTTATGGCATTCCTTTATATTCTGGGCATAGAGGAGAGCTGCTGTTCATTCATATTCTACCAACTTTTTGTTACCAAGGGACAGAGCAAGGATTTTCTAGATGGGAGTAAGAGGTTTGCTGGAGCAGGTCTTATTTATGCTTGGCATGGTTCCTCCTCCTGAATTCATTGTTGTGCATCTTAAAGTGAATCTTTCACCAGGAGACCCATTTTTAGCACTCCCCCAGTCCCCACAGAGCATAGTACATACACTGCCAAAGTGTTTTTGTATTAAAAATTGGTTTTACAGAAAAAAAGAGATGTTATACTGTACCTTTCATTAGCATCTGCTGTGTGACTAGGCAGTTGCCAATTGGGAGGGGCTGGAAATGAGCAGTTTCCCCCCCACCCTTGGGAAACATGTGACCTTTTCAAATATATGGATAACTCCCAACACTCGGGATTGGCTGTAGAGGAACAGGGGGCGTCGGTAAGCCCAGTGATGGGTGTTTTCATATATTTGAAAAGGTCACATGGAGAAGCTGTTCCCCAAGGGTGGGGGGGGAACTGCTCCTTTCCAGCTCCTCCCAAAAGGCAACTGCCTAGTCACACAGCACATGCTAATGAAAGGTACAATATAACATATATTTTTTTTCTGTAAAACCTATTTTTTATACAAAAACACTTTGGCAGTGTATGTACTATGCTCTGTGGGGACTGGAAGAGTGCTAAAAATGGGTCTCCTGGTGACAGGTTCCCTTTAAGGGTAATGATATTGGTAAAGAAGGGACAGTGGATTTGGTATTCAAAAAGAAACAAAGTCTGTTGTAGCTCTACTGTTCATTTCCAGAGGTGAAGGTAATTGTTTCTGAAAGTATTCCTAGACTATTATGGTTGAGAAGCTGTGACTTAAGGTATTGTGAGAAAAATAAAGTTTTTAAGATGAATTGTTAAATTTGTTATCTTAATAAAGAGCAACAAAACAATTTTAATATACTGTATTACCACTAAGCATTTGTTATTGTTTTCTTATTTAATGCTTGTTTTTGTATACCATATAATGCCATAGCATTATTGACCTTTTAACCTTTTAGGACAGGGGTCAGGAACCTTTTTGGCTGAGAGAGCCATAAGCGCCACATATTTTAAAATATAATTCTGCGAGAGCCGTACAATGGGGCTTATTTACTGAGGGTCCTGAGGCCACATTTTTGTCGGGGATCACGCCACCCGCCGCAGAACATTATAATACACACGCCACCCCCGCAGAACATTATAATACACACGCCACCCCCCGCAGAACATTATAATACACACGCCACCCCCCGCAGAACATTATAATACACACGCCACCCCCGCAGAACATTATAATACACACGCCATCCCCCGCAGAACATTATAATACACACGCCACCCCCCGCAGAACATTATAATACACACGCCACCCCCCGCAGAACATTATAATACACAAGCCACCCCGGGCAGAACATTATAATACACACGCCATCCCCCGCAGAACATTATAATACACACGCCATCCCCCGCAGAACATTATAATACACACGCCACCCCCCGCAGAACATTATAATACACACGCCATCCCCCGCAGAACATTATAATACACACGCCATCCCCCGCAGAACATTATAATACACACGCCACCCCCCGCAGAACATTATAATACACACGCCACCCCCCGCAGAACATTATAATACACACGCCACCCCCCGCAGAACATTATAATACACACGCCACCCCCGCAGAACATTATAATACACACGCCACCCCCCGCAGAACATTATAATACACACGCCACCCCCGCAGAACATTATAATACACACGCCACCCCCCGCAGAACATTATAATACACACGTCACCCCAGCAGAACATTATAATACACACGCCACCCCCGCAGAACATTATAATACACACGCCACCCCCGCAGAACATTATAATACACACGCCACCCCCCGCAGAACATTATAATACACACGCCACCCCCGCAGAACATTATAATACACACGCCACCCCCCGCAGAACATTATAATACACACGCCACCCCCCGCAGAACATTATAATACACACGCCACCCCCGCAGAACATTATAATACCCACGCCACCCCCCCGCAGAACATTATAATACCCACACCACCCCCCCGCAGAACATTATAATACACACGCCATCCCCCGCAGAACATTATAATACACACGCCATCCCCCGCAGAACATTATAATACACACGCCACCCCCCGCAGAACATTATAATACACACGCCATCCCCCGCAGAACATTATAATACACACGCCATCCCCCGCAGAACATTATAATACACACGCCACCCCCCGCAGAACATTATAATACACACGCCACCCCCCGGAGAACATTATAATACACACGCCACCCCCCGCAGAACATTATAATACACACGCCACCCCCCGCAGAACATTATAATACACACGCCATCCCCCGCAGAACATTATAATACACACGCCACTCGCCGTAGAACATTATTATACACACGCCACCCCCCGCAGAACATTATTATACACACGCCACCCCCCGCAGAACATTATTATACACACGCCACCCCCCGTAGAACATTATTATACACACGCCACCCCCCGCAGAACATTATTATACACACGCCACCCCCCGCAGAACATTATTATACACACGCCATCCCCCGCAGAACATTATTATACACACCCCATCCTCCGCAGAACATTATTATACACACGCCACCCCCCGCAGAACATTATTATACACACGCCACCCCCCGCAGAACATTATTATACACACGCCACCCCCCGCAGAACATTATTATACACACGGCACCCACCGCAGAACGTTATTATACACACGCCACCCCCCGCAGAACATTATTATACACACGCCACCCCCCGCAGAACATTATTATACACACGGCACCCACCGCAGAACATTATTATACACACGCCACCCCCCGCAGAACATTATTATACACACGCCACCCCCCGCAGAACATCCCAATACACACGCCACTCCCCGCAGAACATTATAATACACACGCCACCCCCCGCAGAACATTATAATACACACGCCACCCCCCGCAGAACATTATTATACACACGCCACCCCCCGCAGAACATTATTATACACACGCCACCCCCCGCAGAACATTATTATACACACGCCACCCCCCGCAGAACATTATTATACACACGCCACCCCCGCAGAACATCCCAATACACACGCCACCCCCCGCAGAACATTATAATACACACGCCACCCCCCGCAGAACATTATAATACACACGCCACCCCCGCAGAACATTATAATACACACGCTACCCCCCGCAGAACATTATTATACACACGCCACCCCCCGCAGAACATTATTATACACACGCCACCCCCCGCAGAACATTATTATACACACGCCATCCCCCGCAGAACATTATTATACACACCCCATCCCCCGCAGAACATTATTATACACACGCCACCCCCCGCAGAACATTATTATACACACGCCACCCCGCGCAGAACATTATAATACACAAGCCACCCCCCGCAGAAGATTATAATACACACGCCACCCCCCGCAGAACATTATAATACACACGCCACCCCCCGCAGAACATTATAATACACACGCCACCCCGCGCAGAACATTATAATACACACGCCACCCCCCGCAGAACATCCCAATACACATTTGTTAAAGTGTCTGCGCCAGTTTTATGTGGCGGCTGCTCTGTGTCCCACAAGACTGTTAGACTGTTGTTACTGCTAAGCCGGACCATGTGCCACATTTATTACTGACATGCACCACAATTTTGTCTTAGGTCCTAGCTATTTTGTATCTCAGCTGCTGCAGAACCTCACATTAATGTAGAAATGCAGTGGTGGGGGAAGATATGAGGGGATGATGCAGAGGGGTCTGTAAGGGACACTTAGGAGCTTCATAGCTGCTCCTGCACACAGGACACTAAGGGGTTAGTGCAGAGTGTGAGGAGACACTGGGGGGGAGGGAGCACTTATCTGTGGCTGATCCCCGGCTGCTGACTCCTTCTCCTCAGGTCCTGGATGTCTCCTCAGTATGCAGCTCTCTGGTCTCCTCTGTCTGAATCTCCCGCGCTGCTACATCCAGCCCCGGGATTGGCTGCAGGCACACAGTCTCCTCCCCTCCCTCTCTCACACACGGAGGAGACTGCTGCAGGGAGGGAGACGGAGGTGCCGCCCCAGAATTAACCCCGCGGACCCTGCGCTGCTCTGCCCATTACATCCAGGGGCATTACTACAGCCAGGGGCACAACAGGAGCCAGGTAAGGGCCCCTGGTCTTGACAGGCAGCGCAGCAGATGCCACGGCTGTAGTAATGCCCCTGGATAGGAGCCCTGGCTGCGAGCCAGATACGGCCATCAAAAGAGCCATATCTGGCTCGCAAGCCATAGGTTCCCGACCCCTGTTTTAGGAGGTGAAATTTCCCGCTTCTGGAAGCTTAGGTTATTATGCAACTTTCTACATTATTATTGAACAAAGGTTTGGACTAATGGGGAATTGTCACCGGAGTGGCTTTTCCATCTTTCCCCTGGTGACACTGCTGGATTGGGTGAGAAAGTGGGGTTTGTGAGATAAATACTTGCTCTGACAGGATCGTT
The DNA here is from genome assembly GCF_040894005.1 of Engystomops pustulosus. Taxonomy (NCBI): domain Eukaryota; kingdom Metazoa; phylum Chordata; class Amphibia; order Anura; family Leptodactylidae; genus Engystomops; species Engystomops pustulosus. The sequence goes on from NC_092418.1 coordinate 82,404,521, forward strand.
CAATCATCCTGTCAGAGTTATTTCAGAGCTGCCCCTCAACCACTACATTTTTCTTTTAGATTTGGAGTTTTTGAGTAGTCATGAAGAATGTTGTAATTGTATTAGTCTCAGCCATTTTTTGAAGGATAGGTACCATATAGACTCGAGTATAAGCCGACCCGAATATAAGCCGAGACACCTGATTTTACCACCAAAACTGGGAAAACCTATTGACTTGAGTATAAGCTGAGGGTGTAGTATGCAGCTAGCCAGCCCCCATGTAGTATAGAGTCAGCCAGCTGTAGTATACAGTCAGCCCCCTGTAGTATACAGCCATCCACCATGAAGTATACAGCCATCCCCCAAGTAGTATACAGCCAGCCCCCATGTAGTATATAGCCAGCCACCAAGTAGTATACAGCCAGCCCCCATGTAGTATACAGCCAGCCCACATCTAGTATACAGCCAGCCCACATCTAGTATACAGCCATCCCCCATGAAGTATACAGCCATCCCCCATGTAGTATACAGCCATCCCCCATGTAGTATACAGCCAGCCCCCATGTAGTATACAGCCAGCCCCCATGAAGTATACATCCAGCCCCCATGAAGTATATAGCCAGCCCCCATGTAGTATACAGCCAGCCCCCATGTAGTATACAACTAGCCACCATGAAGTGTACATCCAGCCCCCATGAAGTATACAGCCAGCCCCCATGTAGTATACAGCCAGTCCCCATGAAGTATACAGCCAGCCCCCTGCCAAGCGTATAAAAAAATTAAAAACGTAATACTCCCCCTCCGGTGTCCGGATCGTTGGCGCGGGTCCCAATCTTCAGCGCGAGGCTCCCGATCCTCGGTACTGTTCCCGGCGGCTCCTCTTCTCTCTTCTTTTTTCTCTAGCCGGCAGATCGCGTCCATGCACCAACGATCTGGACACCGGAGGGTGAGTATTACGTTTTTTAATTTTTTACTTGACTCGTGTATAAGCCGAGGTGAGTTTTTTCAGCACATTTTTTTCGGCTTATACACGAGTATATACGGTAAGTCGCTCTTTATGAGTGGACAATAAATATATATAATCTTAAAATCTGGTAAACTGGCTTTAAGCTGAACATTTCTAGTTTGGTGTTTACAATAAAGTTTTTAAAATGAATTTTGTTATCTTAATAAAAGCTGTGCTAACAAAAGAATTTTAATATTTTACCACTGAGCAATGCTTGTTTTTGTATGGCATATAATGTACTGATTACATGGAGGGTACAGACATGTTCTAGATCAGTGGTTCTCAACCTTTCTAATGCTGTGACCCCGCAATACAGTTCCTCATGCTGTGGTGACCCCAAACCATGCAACTCGCAGTAAAAACACAGTAAAATTTCGGCTCCGATGGCTTTAGACGACCCCCGGTTTTGGTCGTTCGACCCCCGCTGGGGTCCCGACCCACAGGTTGAGAACCACTGTTCTAGATCTATAGTGGTGTGGTAATATGTTTCTGTTATATGATGATACATGTTTTTTATATGTTTATCTTCCATAAATGATACTAGTATAACACAACTATAGATACAGAGGTGAGGAGGAAATCTGCTCTCCTGACTGTGAGGAGGGGAAAAATATGGGTGCTGAAATTAGGGACAGAGTGAGAGTGTGAATGTCAGAAGTGATCAGACAAGGGTAAGCTGACTATGATGAGGGGACAGGGTGCTGACAATGGGAACGGTAGACAAATGAGGCTAACTTTGGGGATACACATTGGAGCCTTACTATAGAAACTTTGAGGCAGACAGTGAAGAATTGGCAGACATGGGGAAGCTGACTTCGAGGATGGAGCAAACATGGGAGACTGATTGCTGCTACAGACATGATGGGCTGACTGTGGGCACAGACATGGTAGGCTGACTGTGGGGAGGGAGCTGACATAAGGGGTCTGACAGTGATAATAAATGGGGTCTGTAATGTAACTATACTTCCACATCTATAGAGTTATAGCCAAAATTCATCAAAAAAAGAAAGATGCAATGGAAAAATATAATAAACTTTATTAAAAATTTAAAAAAATATATTAAAAACATTTAAAACAATTGGGGTGAGAGCTCAAATCTCCCCAATATCGACCATAAAATAGCGACAATATTCTATTGCACTTTAGCAGTGGTTGCAATTTAGCTTTGGTTGCACATTATAATACTACTTTGCATGTTTTGCCATGACACTAGCATCTACTATTGTTAACTATATTTTTGCCCAAGTCTGCTTTTAGGAGGACAACTTTATTTATTGTAAGGTGTATATCTTTGTATTTATTTATTTTTATTTAATGGTCGATATTGGGGAGATTTGAGCTCTCACCCGAATTGTTGGTGTTTTAAATATTTTTTGTTATTTTGAATAAAGATTATTATATTTTTCTATTGCATCTGCCTATCTTTAATTAACTTTGACGAGGCAGACATATGGGTAGATTATCTGTGAGATAATTGATTCTGCCCTTAATGTTTTCTACATAGCAACCAGTACAGCTTGTAGCAGGAAAATGTTATCATACCTCTGACTTTTTATAGGTGACGGCTTCCCAGGGAAAAGAGATGTGATGTCCATCCCTGTCAGCAGTGAGAAGGATCTCAGGACAGGTAATTAATATTTATATTAATTACTGATAACACTCAGGCTAGACATGAGTTCTAGACCTGTAGTGGTGTGGTAATATGTTTCTGTTACATAATGATACATGTTTTATTAAATGTGTATCTTCTATAGACGCTACTAGTATGACAGGTACAGAGGTGAGGAGGAAATCTGCTCTCCTGACTGTCAGGAGGGGGCAAATATATGGGTGCTGACAGTGGGGAAAGACATAAGAGTCTGACTGTGAGGAGTGGGCAGACAAGTGTAGGCTGACTATGAGGAGAGGACAGAAAGGGGACAGGGGAGGCTGACTGTGAGTAAAGACAGGTAAAGGTGACTTTGAAGAAGGGAAGACATAAAGAAGCCGACGGTGAGGAGGAGGCATATACATGGGTGCTGACAGAGGGGACAGAAATGAGAGACTGATTTTGAGGAGTGGGTGGACTAGGGTAGGCTGGTTATGAGGAGGGGACAGACATTTGTAACTGACTTTAAGGAAGGGACAGACATGGGGAGACTTATATTAGTGACCAAAAATTCAGGGTGACTGTGAGGAACAGCAGACACGAGGAAGTCGACTGCGAGTAGGAAGCAGGCATAGGAGGCTGACTTTGGAGACAGACTTTGGAGGCTGAGTGTGAGGAAAAGGCAGACATTGGGAGACTGACTTTGGGGACAGACATGTGAGGGTGACTGTGTGGAAGGGCAGACACAAGGAAGTCGACTGAGGAGGAAGCAGACATGGGAGGCTGACTTTGGAGACAGACATTGGAGGATGACTGTGAGGAAGGGGCAGATATGGGGAAACTGACTTTGGGGACAGACATGTGAGGGTGACTGTGAGGAAAGGCCAACATGAGGCAGCCAACTGTGAGTAGGGTACAGACATGGGAGGCTGGTTGTGGGGACATACATTGGAAGCTTACCGTAAACATTGACATGGGAGGCTTACTGTGGGTAGAGGGCACACATGGGGAGGCTGACAGCCGGGAGTGGGCGGACATATGGGTGCTGACAGTGGGGACAGACATAAAAATCTGACTGTAAGGAGTGGGGGGACAAGGGTAGGCTGACTATGTGGATGGGACAGAGATGGGAGGCTTACTGGGAGGACGGTGCAGACTTGAGAGACTGACATTGGTAACAGAATTTGATGGTGACTGTGAGGAAGGGCAGACACGAGGAAGTCGACAGTGAATAGGGGGCAGACATAGGTGGCTGACTGTGGGGATAGACATTGGAGACTGACTGTAAGGAAAAGGCAGTCACTGGGAGACTGACTTTAGGGACAGACATGTGAGGGTTACTGTGAGTAAGGGCAGACATGAAGAAGTCGACTGTGAGGAGGGGGCAGACATAGAAGTCTGCGTTTAGAGACAGACATTGGAAGCTTACCGTAAAAACTGACATGGGAGGTTTACTGTAGATAGGGGGCACACATGGGGAGGCTGACAGTCGGGAGTGGGCAGACATATGGGCACTGACAGTGGGGACAGACATAAAAATCTGACAATAAGGAGTGGGCGGACAAGGGTAGGCTGACTTTGTGGAGGGCATAGACATTGGAGGCTGACGGTAAGGAAAAGGCAGACATTGGGAGATTGACTTTGGGGACAGACAATTGAGGGTGACTGTGAGGATGGGCAGACACGAGGAAGTCGACAGTGAATAGGGGGCAGACATAGAAGGCTGCCTTTGGAGACAGACATTGGAGACTGACTGTAAGGAAAAGGCAGTCACTGGGAGACTGACTTTGGGGACAGACATGTGAGGGTGACTGTGAGTACGGGCAGACATGAGGAAGTCGACTGTGAGGAGGGTACAGACATAAAAGGCTGCGTTTGGAGACAGACATTGGAAGCTTACCGTAAAAACTGAGATGGGAGGCTTACTGTAGATAAAGGGCACACATGGGGAGGCTGACAGTCGGGAGTGGGCAGACATATGGGCACTGACAGTGGGGACAGACATAAAAATCTGACAATAAGGAGTGGGCGGACAAGGGTAGGCTGACTTTGTGGAGGGCATAGACATTGGAGGCTGACGGTAAGGAAAAGGCAGACATTGGGAGATTGACTTTGGGGACAGACAATTGAGGGTGACTGTGAGGATGGGCAGACATGAGGAAGTCGACAGTGAATAGGGGGCAGACATAGAAGGCTGCCTTTGGAGACAGACATTGGAGACTGACTGTAAGGAAAAGGCAGTCACTGGGAGACTGACTTTGGGGACAGACATGTGAGGGTGACTGTGAGTAAGGGCAGACATGAGGAAGTCGACTGTGAGGAGGGTACAGACATAAAAGGCTGCGTTTGGAGACAGACATTGGAAGCTTACCGTAAAAACTGAGATGGGAGGCTTACTGTAGATAGGGGGCACACATGGGGAGGCTGACAGTCGGGAGTGGGCAGACATATGGGCACTGACAGTGGGGACAGACATAAAAATCTGATAATAAGGAGTGGGCGGACAAGGGTAGGCTGACTATGTGGAGGGCATAGACATTGGAGGCTGACGGTAAGGAAAAGGCAGACTTTGGGAGATTGACTTTGGGGACAGACAAGTGAGGGTGACTGTGAGGATGGGCAGACACGAGGAAGTCGACAGTGAATAGGGGGCAGACATAGAAGGCTGCCTTTGGAGACAGACATTGGAAGCTTACTGTAAAAACTGACATGGGAGGCTTACTGTGGAGAGGGGGCAGACATGGGGAGGCTGACAGAGAGGAGTGGGCAGACATATGGGTACATTATTTGTGAGATAAGTAATTCTAGCCTTAAAATGTTATACCTAGTAGCCTGTACAGCGTGTTGCAGGAACATATTATCACACCTCTGACTTTTTATAGGTGACGGCTTCCCAGGGAAAAGAGATGTGATGTCCATCCCTGTCAGCAGTGAGAAGGATCTCAGGACAGGTAATTAATATTTATATTAATTACTGATAACACTCAGGCTAGACATGAGTTCTAGACCTGTAGTGGTGTGGTAATATGTTTCTGTTACATGATGATACATGTTTTATTAAATGTGTATCTTCTATAGACGCTACTAGTATAACACAACTAGATGACAGGTACAGAGGTGAGGAGGAAATCTGCTCTCCTGACTGTCAGGAGGGGGCAAATATATGGGTGCTGACAGTGGGGAAAGACATAAGAGTCTGACTGTGAGGAGTGGGCAGACAAGTGTAGGCTGACTATGAGGAGAGGACAGAAAGGGGACAGGGGAGGCTGACTGTGAGTAAAGACAGGTAAAGGTGACTTTGAAGAAGGGAAGACATAAAGAAGCCGACGGTGAGGAGGAGGCATATACATGGGTGCTGACAGAGGGGACAAAAATGAGAGACTGATTTTGAGGAGTGGGCGGACTAGGGTAGGCTGGTTATGAGGAGGGGACAGACATTTGTAACTGACTTTAAGGAAGGGACAGACATGGGGAGACTTATATTAGTGACAAAAAATTCAGGGTGACTGTGAGAAACAGCAGACACGAGGAAGTCGACTGCGAGTAGGAAGCAGGCATAGGAGGCTGACTTTGGAGACAGACTTTGGAGGCTGAGTGTGAGGAAAAGGCAGACATTGGGAGACTGACTTTGGGGACAGACATGTGAGGGTGACTGTGTGGAAGGGCAGACACAAGGAAGTCGACTGAGGAGGAAGCAGACATGGGAGGCTGACTTTGGAGACAGACATTGGAGGATGACTGTGAGGAAGGGGCACATATGGGGAAACTGACTTTGGGGACAGACATGTGAGGGTGACTGTGAGGAAAGGCCAACATGAGGCAGCCAACTGTGAGTAGGGTACAGACATGGGAGGCTGGTTGTGGGGACATACATTGGAAGCTTACCGTAAACATTGACATGGGAGGCTTACTGTGGGTAGAGGGCACACATGGGGAGGCTGAAAGGCGGGAGTGGGCGGACATATGGGTGCTGACAGTGGGGACAGACATACAAATCTGACTGTAAGGAGTGGGGGGACAAGGGTAGGCTGACTATGTGGATGGGACAGAGATGGGAGGCTTACTGGGAGGACGGTGCAGACTTGAGAGACTGACATTGGTAACAGAATTTGATGGTGACTGTGAGGAAGGGCAGACACGAGGAAGTCGACAGTGAATAGGGGGCAGACATAGGTGGCTGACTGTGGGGATAGACATTGGAGACTGACTGTAAGGAAAAGGCAGTCACTGGGAGACTGACTTTGGGGACAGACATGTGAGGGTTACTGTGAGTAAGGGCAGACATGAAGAAGTCGACTGTGAGGAGGGGGCAGACATAGAAGTCTGCGTTTAGAGACAGACATTGGAAGCTTACCGTAAAAACTGACATGGGAGGTTTACTAAAGATAGGGGGCACACATGGGGAGGCTGACAGTCGGGAGTGGGCAGACATATGGGCACTGACAGCGGGGACAGACATAAAAATCTGACTATAAAGAGTGGGCGGACAAGGGTAGGCTGACTATGTGGAGGGCATAGACACTGGAGGCTGACGGTAAGGAAAAGGCAGATATTGGGAGATTGACTTTGGGGACAGACAAGTGAGGGTGACTGTGAGGATGGGCAGACACGAGGAAGTCGACAGTGAATAGGGGGCAGACATAGGTGGCTGACTGTGGGGATAGACATTGGAGACTGACTGTAAGGAAAAGGCAGTCGCTGGGAGACTGACTTTGGGGACAGACATGTGAGGGTGACTGTGAGTACGGGCAGACATGAGGAAGTCGACTGTGAGGAGGGTACAGACATAAAAGGCTGCGTTTGGAGACAGACATTGGAAGCTTACCGTAAAAACTGAGATGGGAGGCTTACTGTAGATAAGGGGCACACATGGGGAGGCTGACAGTCGGGAGTGGGCAGACATATGGGCACTGACAGTGGGGACAGACATAAAAATCTGACAATAAGGAGTGGGCGGACAAGGGTAGGCTGACTATGTGGAGGGCATAGACATTGGAGGCTGACGGTAAGGAAAAGGCAGACATTGGCAGACTGACTTTGGGGACAGACATGTGAGGGTGACTGTGTGGAAGGGCAGACACAAGGAAGTCGACTGAGGAGGAAGCAGACATGGGAGGCTGACTTTGGAGACAGACATTGGAGGATGACTGTGAGGAAGGGGCAGATATGGGGAAACTGACTTTGGGGACAGACATGTGAGGGTGACTGTGAGGAAAGGCCAACATGAGGCAGCCAACTGTGAGTAGGGTACAGACATGGGAGGCTGGTTGTGGGGACATACATTGGAAGCTTACCGTAAACATTGACATGGGAGGCTTACTGTGGGTAGAGGGCACACATGGGGAGGCTGACAGCCGGGAGTGGGCGGACATATGGGTGCTGACAGTGGGGACAGACATAAAAATCTGACTGTAAGGAGTGGGGGGACAAGGGTAGGCTGACTATGTGGATGGGACAGAGATGGGAGGCTTACTGGGAGGACGGTGCAGACTTGAGAGACTGACATTGGTAACAGAATTTGATGGTGACTGTGAGGAAGGGCAGACACGAGGAAGTCGACAGTGAATAGGGGGCAGACATAGGTGGCTGATTGTGGGGATAGACATTGGAGACTGACTGTAAGGAAAAGGCAGTCACTGGGAGACTGACTTTGGGGACAGACATGTGAGGGTTACTGTGAGTAAGGGCAGACATGAAGAAGTCGACTGTGAGGAGGGGGCAGACATAGAAGTCTGCGTTTAGAGACAGACATTGGAAGCTTACCGTAAAAACTGACATGGGAGGTTTACTGTAGATAGTGGGCACACATGGGGAGGCTGACAGTCGGGAGTGGGCAGACATATGGGCACTGACAGCGGGGACAGACATAAAAATCTGACTATAAGGAGTGGGCGGACAAGGGTAGGCTGACTATGTGGAGGGCATAGACATTGGAGGCTGACGGTAAGGAAAAGGCAGATATTGGGAGATTGACTTTGGGGACAGACAAGTGAGGGTGACTGTGAGGATGGGCAGACACGAGGAAGTCGACAGTGAATAGGGGGCAGACATAGGTGGCTGACTGTGGGGATAGACATTGGAGACTGACTGTAAGAAAAAGGCAGTCACTGGGAGACTGACTTTGGGGACAGACATGTGAGGGTGACTGTGAGTACGGGCAGACATGAGGAAGTCGACTGTGAGGAGGGTACAGACATAAAAGGCTGCGTTTGGAGACAGACATTGGAAGCTTACCGTAAAAACTGTGATGGGAGGCTTACTGTAGATAGGGGGCACACATGGGGAGGCTGACAGTCGGGAGTGGGCAGACGTATGGGCACTGACAGTGGGGACAGACATAAAAATCTGACAATAAGGAGTGGGCGGAGAAGGGTAGGCTGACTATGTGGAGGGCACAGACATTGGAGGCTGACGGTAAGGAAAAGGCAGACATTGGGAGATTGACTTTGGGGACAGACAATTGAGGGTGACTGTGAGGATGGGCAGACACGAGGAAGTCGACAGTGAATAGGGGGCAGACATAGAAGGCTGCCTTTGAAGACAGACATTGGAAGCTTACTGTAAAAACTGACATGGGAGGCTTACTGTGGAGAGGGGGCAGACATGGGGAGGCTGACAGAGAGGAGTGGGCAGACATATGGGTACATTATTTGTGAGATAAGTAATTCTAGCCTTAAAATGTTATACCTAGTAGCCTCTACAGCGTGTTGCAGGAACATATTATCACACCTCTGACTTTTTATAGGTGACGGCTTCCCAGGGAAAAGAGATGTGATGTCCATCCCTGTCAGCAGTGAGAAGGATCTCAGGACAGGTAATTAATATTTATATTAATTACTGATAACACTCAGGCTAGACATGAGTTCTAGACCTGTAGTGGTGTGGTAATATGTTTCTGTTACACGATGATATATGTTTTATTAAATGTGTATCTTCTATAGACGCTACTAGTATAACACAACTAGATGACAGGTACAGAGGTGAGGAGGAAATCTGCTCTCCTGACTGTCAGGAGGGGGCAAATATATGGGTGCTGACAGTGGGGAAAGACATAAGAGTCTGACTGTGAGGAGTGGGCAGACAAGTGTAGGCTGACTATGAGGAGAGGACAGAAAGGGGACAGGGGAGGCTGACTGTGAGTAAAGACAGGTAAAGGTGACTTTGAAGAAGGGAAGACATAAAGAAGCCGACGGTGAGGAGGAAGCATATACATGGGTGCTGACAGAGGGGACAGAAATGAGAGACTGATTTTGAGGAGTGGGCGGACTAGGGTAGGCTGGTTATGAGGAGGGGACAGACATTTGTAACTGACTTTAAGGAAGGGACAGACATGGGGAGACTTATATTAGTGACAAAAAATTCAGGGTGACTGTGAGGAACAGCAGACACGAGGAAGTCGACTGCGAGTAGGAAGCAGGCATAGGAGGCTGACTTTGGAGACAGACTTTGGAGGCTGAGTGTGAGGAATAGGCAGACATTGGGAGACTGACTTTGGTGACAGACATGTGAGGGTGACTGTGTGGAAGGGCAGACACAAGGAAGTCGACTGAGGAGGAAGCAGACATGGGAGGCTGACTTTGGAGACAGACATTGGAGGATGACTGTGAGGAAGGGGCAGATATGGGGAAACTGACTTTGGGGACAGACATGTGAGGGTGACTGTGAGGAAAGGCCAACATGAGGCAGCCAACTGTGAGTAGGGTACAGACATGGGAGGCTGGTTGTGGGGACATACATTGGAAGCTTACCGTAAACATTGACATGGGAGGCTTACTGTGGGTAGAGGGCACACATGTGGAGGCTGACAGCCGGGAGTGGGCGGACATATGGGTGCTGACAGTGGGGACAGACATAAAAATCTGACTGTAAGGAGTGGGGGGACAAGGGTAGGCTGACTATGTGGATGGGACAGAGATGGGAGGCTTACTGGGAGGACGGTGCAGACTTGAGAGACTGACATTGGTAACAGAATTTGATGGTGACTGTGAGGAAGGGCAGACACGAGGAAGTCGACAGTGAATAGGGGGCAGACATAGGTGGCTGACTGTGGGGATAGACATTGGAGACTGACTGTAAGGAAAAGGCAGTCACTGGGAGACTGACTTTGGGGACAGACATGTGAGGGTTACTGTGAGTAAGGGCAGACATGAAGAAGTCGACTGTGAGGAGGGGGCAGACATAGAAGTCTGCGTTTAGAGACAGACATTGGAAGCTTACCGTAAAAACTGACATGGGAGGTTTACTGTAGATAGGGGGCACACATGGGGAGGCTGACAGTCGGGAGTGGGCAGACATATGGGCACTGACAGCGGGGACAGACATAAAAATATGACTATAAGGAGTGGGCGGACAAGGGTAGGCTGACTATGTGGAGGGCATAGACATTGGAGGCTGACGGTAAGGAAAAGGCAGATATTGGGAGATTGACTTTGGGGACAGACAAGTGAGGGTGACTGTGAGGAAGGGCAGACACGAGGAAGTCGACAGTGAATAGGGGGCAGACATAGGTGGCTGACTGTGGGGATAGACATTGGAGACTGACTGTAAGGAAAAGGCAGTCACTGGGAGACTGACTTTGGGGACAGACATGTGAGGGTTACTGTGAGTAAGGGCAGACATGAGGAAGTCGACTGTGAGGAGGGGGCAGACATAGAAGTCTGCGTTTAGAGACAGACATTGGAAGCTTACCGTAAAAACTGACATGGGAGGTTTACTGTAGATAGGGGGCACACATGGGGAGGCTGACAGTCAGGAGTGGGCAGACATATGGGCACTGACAGTGGGGACAGACATAAAAATCTGACAATAAGGAGTGGGCGGACAAGGGTAGGCTGACTATGTGGAGGGCATAGACATTGGAGGCTGACGGTAAGGAAAAGGCAGACATTGGGAGATTGACTTTGGGGACAGACAATTGAGGGTGACTGTGAGGATGGGCAGACACGAGGAAGTCGACAGTGAATAGGGGGCAGACATAGAAGGCTGCCTTTGAAGACAGACATTGGAAGCTTACTGTAAAAACTGACATGGGAGGCTTACTGTGGAGAGGGGGCAGACATGGGGAGGCTGAAAGAGAGGAGTGGGCAGACATATGGGTACATTATTTGTGAGATAAGTAATTCTAGCCTTAAAATGTTATACCTAGTAGCCTCTACAGCGTGTTGCAGGAACATATTATCACACCTCTGACTTTTTATAGGTGACGGCTTCCCAGGGAAAAGAGATGTGATGTCCATCCCTGTCAGCAGTGAGAAGGATCTCAGGACAGGTAATTAATATTTATATTAATTACTGATAACACTCAGGCTAGACATGAGTTCTAGACCTGTAGTGGTGTGGTAATATGTTTCTGTTACATGATGATACATGTTTTATTAAATGTGTATCTTCTATAGACGCTACTAGTATAACACAACTAGATGACAGGTACAGAGGTGAGGAGGAAATCTGCTCTCCTGACTGTCAGGAGGGGGCAAATATATGGGTGCTGACAGTGGGGAAAGACATAAGAGTCTGACTGTGAGGAGTGGGCAGACAAGTGTAGGCTGACTATGAGGAGAGGACAGAAAGGGGACAGGGGAGGCTGACTGTGAGTAAAGACAGGTAAAGGTGACTTTGAAGAAGGGAAGACATAAAGAAGCCGACGATGAGGAGGAGGCATATACATGGGTGCTGACAGAGGGGACAGAAATGAGAGACTGATTTTGAGGAGTGGGCGGACTAGGGTAGGCTGGTTATGAGGAGGGGACAGACATTTGTAACTGACTTTAAGGAAGGGACAGACATGGGGAGACTTATATTAGTGACAAAAAATTCAGGGTGACTGTGAGGAACAGCAGACACGAGGAAGTCGACTGCGAGTAGGAAGCAGGCATAGGAGGCTGACTTTGGAGACAGACTTTGGAGGCTGAGTGTGAGGAAAAGGCAGACATTGGGAGACTGACTTTGGGGACAGACATGTGAGGGTGACTGTGTGGAAGGGCAGACACAAGGAAGTCGACTGAGGAGGAAGCAGACATGGGAGGCTGACTTTGGAGACAGACATTGGAGGATGACTGTGAGGAAGGGGCAGATATGGGGAAACTGACTTTGGGGACAGACATGTGAGGGTGACTGTGAGGAAAGGCCAACATGAGGCAGCCAACTGTGAGTAGGGTACAGACATGGGAGGCTGGTTGTGGGGACATACATTGGAAGCTTACCGTAAACATTGACATGGGAGGCTTACTGTGGGTAGAAGGCACACATGGGGAGGCTGACAGCCGGGAGTGGGCGGACATATGGGTGCTGACAGTGGGGACAGACATAAAAATCTGACTGTAAGGAGTGGGGGGACAAGGGTAGGCTGACTATGTGGATGGGACAGAGATGGGAGGCTTACTGGGAGGACGGTGAAGACTTGAGAGACTGACATTGGTAACAGAATTTGATGGTGACTGTGAGGAAGGGCAGACACGAGGAAGTCGACAGTGAATAGGGGGCAGACATAGGTGGCTGACTGTGGGGATAGACATTGGAGACTGACTGTAAGGAAAAGGCAGTTACTGGGAGACTGACTTTGGGGACAGACATGTGAGGGTTACTGTGAGTAAGGGCAGACATGAAGAAGTCGACTGTGAGGAGGGGGCAGACATAGAAGTCTGCGTTTAGAGACAGACATTGGAAGCTTACCGTAAAAACTGACATGGGAGGTTTACTGTAGATAGGGGGCACACATGGGGAGGCTGACAGTCGGGAGTGGGCAGACATATGGGCACTGACAGCGGGGACAGACATAAAAATCTGACTATAAGGAGTGGGCGGACAAGGGTAGGCTGACTATGTGGAGGGCATAGACATTGGAGGCTGACGGTAAGGAAAAGGCAGATATTGGGAGATTGACTTTGGGGACAGACAAGTGAGGGTGACTGTGAGGAAGGGCAGACACGAGGAAGTCGACAGTGAATAGGGGGCAGACATAGGTGGCTGACTGTGGGGATAGACATTGGAGACTGACTGTAAGGAAAAGGCAGTCACTGGGAGACTGACTTTGGGGACAGACATGTGAGGGTTACTGTGAGTAAGGGCAGACATGAGGAAGTCGACTGTGAGGAGGGGCCAGACATAAAAGGCTGCGTTTGGAGACAGACATTGGAAGCTTACCGTAAAAACTGAGATGGGAGGCTTACTGTAGATAGGGGGCACACATGGGGAGGCTGACAGTCGGGAGTGGGCAGACATATGGGCACTGACGGTGGGGACAGACATAAAAATCTGACAATAAGGAGTGGGCGGACAAGGGTAGGCTGACTATGTGGAGGGCATAGACATTGGAGGCTGACGGTAAGGAAAAGGCATACATTGGGAGATTGACTTTGGGGACAGACAAGTGAGGGTGACTGTGAGGATGGGCAGACACAAGGAAGTCGACAGTGAATAGGGGGCAGACATAGAAGGCTGCCTTTGGAGACAGACATTGGAAGCTTACTGTAAAAACTGACATGGGAGGCTTACTGTGGAGAGGGGGCAGACATGGGGAGGCTGACAGAGAGGAGTGGGCAGACATATGGGTACATTATTTGTGAGATAAGTAATTCTAGCCTTAAAATGTTATACCTAGTAGCCTCTACAGCGTGTTGCAGAAACATATTATCACACCTCTGACTTTTTATAGGTGACGGCTTCCCAGGGAAAAGAGATGTGATGTCCATCCCTGTCAGCAGTGAGAAGGATCTCAGGACAGGTAATTAATATTTATATTAATTACTGATTACACTCAGGCTAGACATGAGTTCTAGACCTGTAGTGGTGTGGTAATATGTTTCTGTTACATGATGATACATGTTTTATTAAATGTGTATCTTCTATAGACGCTACTAGTATAACACAACTAGATGACAGGTACAGAGGTGAGGAGGAAATCTGCTCTCCTGACTGTCAGGAGGGGGCAAATATATGGGTGCTGACAGTGGGGAAAGACATAAGAGTCTGACTGTGAGGAGTGGGCAGACAAGTGTAGGCTGACTATGAGGAGAGGACAGAAAGGGGACAGGGGAGGCTGACTGTGAGTAAAGACAGGTAAAGGTGACTTTGAAGAAGGGAAGACATAAAGAAGCCGACGATGAGGAGGAGGCATATACATGGGTGCTGACAGAGGGGACAGAAATGAGAGACTGATTTTGAGGAGTGGGCGGACTAGGGTAGGCTGGTTATGAGGAGGGGACAGACATTTGTAACTGACTTTAAGGAAGGGACAGACATGGGGAGACTTATATTAGTGACAAAAAATTCAGGGTGACTGTGAGGAACAGCAGACACGAGGAAGTCGACTGCGAGTAGGAAGCAGGCATAGGAGGCTGACTTTGGAGACAGACTTTGGAGGCTGAGTGTGAGGAAAAGGCAGACATTGGGAGACTGACTTTGGGGACAGACATGTGAGGGTGACTGTGTGGAAGGGCAGACACAAGGAAGTCGACTGAGGAGGAAGCAGACATGGGAGGCTGACTTTGGAGACAGACATTGGAGGATGACTGTGAGGAAGGGGCAGATATGGGGAAACTGACTTTGGGGACAGACATGTGAGGGTGACTGTGAGGAAAGGCCAACATGAGGCAGCCAACTGTGAGTAGGGTACAGACATGGGAGGCTGGTTGTGGGGACATACATTGGAAGCTTACCGTAAACATTGACATGGGAGGCTTACTGTGGGTAGAAGGCACACATGGGGAGGCTGACAGCCGGGAGTGGGCGGACATATGGGTGCTGACAGTGGGGACAGACATAAAAATCTGACTGTAAGGAGTGGGGGGACAAGGGTAGGCTGACTATGTGGATGGGACAGAGATGGGAGGCTTACTGGGAGGACGGTGCAGACTTGAGAGACTGACATTGGTAACAGAATTTGATGGTGACTGTGAGGAAGGGCAGACACGAGGAAGTCGACAGTGAATAGGGGGCAGACATAGGTGGCTGACTGTGGGGATAGACATTGGAGACTGACTGTAAGGAAAAGGCAGTTACTGGGAGACTGACTTTGGGGACAGACATGTGAGGGTTATTGTGAGTAAGGGCAGACATGAAGAAGTCGACTGTGAGGAGGGGGCAGACATAGAAGTCTGCGTTTAGAGACAGACATTGGAAGCTTACCGTAAAAACTGACATGGGAGGTTTACTGTAGATAGGGGGCACACATGGGGAGGCTGACAGTCGGGAGTGGGCAGACATATGGCCACTGACAGCGGGGACAGACATAAAAATCTGACTATAAGGAGTGGGCGGACAAGGGTAGGCTGACTATGTGGAGGGCATAGACATTGGAGGCTGACGGTAAGGAAAAGGCAGATATTGGGAGATTGACTTTGGGGACAGACAAGTGAGGGTGACTGTGAGGATGGGCAGACACGAGGAAGTCGACAGTGAATAGGGGGCAGACATAGGTGGCTGACTGTGGGGATAGACATTGGAGACTGACTGTAAGGAAAAGGCAGTCACTGGGAGACTGACTTTAGGGACAGACATGTGAGGGTGACTGTGAGTACGGGCAGACATGAGGAAGTGGACTGTGAGGAGGGTACATACATAAAAGGCTGCGTTTGAGACAGACATTGGAAGCTTACCGTAAAAACTGAGATGGGAGGCTTACTGTAGATAGGGGGCACACATGGGGAGGCTGACAGTCGGGAGTGGGCAGACATATGGGCACTGACAGTGGGGACAGACATAAAAATCTGACAATAAGGAGTGGGCGGACAAGGGTAGGCTGACTATGTGGAGGGCATAGACATTGGAGGCTGACGGTAAGGAAAAGGCAGACATTGGGAGATTGACTTTGGGGACAGACAAGTGAGGGTGACTGTGAGGATGGGCAGACACGAGGAAGTCGACAGTGAATAGGGGGCAGACATAGGTGGCTGACTGTGGGGATAGACATTGGAGACTGACTGTAAGGAAAAGGCAGTCACTGGGAGACTGACTTTAGGGACAGACATGTGAGGGTGACTGTGAGTACGGGCAGACATGAGGAAGTCGACTGTGAGGAGGGTACAGACATAAAAGGCTGCGTTTGGAGACAGACATTGGAAGCTTACCGTAAAAACTGAGATGGGAGGCTTACTATAGATAAGGGGCACACATGGGGAGGCTGACAGTCGGGAGTGGGCAGACATATGGGCACTGACAGTGGGGACAGACATAAAAATCTGACAATAAGGAGTGGGCGGACAAGGGTAGGCTGACTATGTGGAGGGCATAGACATTGGAGGCTGACGGTAAGGAAAAGGCAGACATTGGGAGATTGACTTTGGGGACAGACAATTGAGGGTGACTGTGAGGATGGGCAGACACGAGGAACTCGACAGTGAATAGGGGGCAGACATAGAAGGCTGCCTTTGGAGACAGACATTGGAAGCTTACTGTAAAAACTGACATGGGAGGCTTACTGTGGAGAGGGGGCAGACATGGGGAGGCTGACAGAGAGGAGTGGGCAGACATATGGGTACATTATTTGTGAGATAAGTAATTCTAGCCTTAAAATGTTATACCTAGTAGCCTCTACAGCGTGTTGCAGGAACATATTATCACACCTCTGACTTTTTATAGGTGACGGCTTCCCAGGGAAAAGAGATGTGATGTCCATCCCTGTCAGCAGTGAGAAGGATCTCAGGACAGGTAATTAATATTTATATTAATTACTGATAACACTCAGGCTAGACATGAGTTCTAGACCTGTAGTGGTGTGGTAATATGTTTCTGTTACATGATGATACATGTTTTATTAAATGTGTATCTTCTATAGACGCTACTAGTATAACACAACTAGATGACAGGTACAGAGGTGAGGAGGAAATCTGCTCTCCTGACTGTCAGGAGGGGGCAAATATATGGGTGCTGACAGTGGGGAAAGACATAAGAGTCTGACTGGGAGGAGTGGGCAGACAAGTGTAGGCTGACTATGAGGAGAGGACAGAAAGGGGACAGGGGAGGCTGACAGTGAGTAAAGACAGGTAAAGGTGACTTTGAAGAAGGGAAGACATAAAGAAGCCGACGATGAGGAGGAGGCATATACATGGGTGCTGACGGAGGGGACAGAAATGAGAGACTGATTTTGAGGAGTGGGCGGACTAGGGTAGGCTGGTTATGAGGAGGGGACAGACATTTGTAACTGACTTTAAGGAAGGGACAGACATGGGGAGACTTACATTAGTGACAAAAAATTCAGGGTGACTGTGAGGAACAGCAGACACGAGGAAGTCGACTGCGAGTAGGAAGCAGGCATAGGAGGCTGACTTTGGAGACAGACTTTGGAGGCTGAGTGTGAGGAAAAGGCAGACATTGGGAGACTGACTTTGGGGACAGACATGTGAGGGTGACTGTGTGGAAGGGCAGACACAAGGAAGTCGACTGAGGAGGAAGCAGACATGGGAGGCTGACTTTGGAGACAGACATTGGAGGATGACTGTGAGGAAGGGGCAGATATGGGGAAACTGACTTTGGGGACAGACATGTGAGGGTGACTGTGAGGAAAGGCCAACATGAGGCAGCCAACTGTGAGTAGGGTACAGACATGGGAGGCTGGTTGTGGGGACATACATTGGAAGCTTACCGTAAACATTGACATGGGAGGCTTACGGTGGGTAGAGGGCACACATAGGGAGGCTGACAGCCGGGAGTGGGCGGACATATGGGTGCTGACAGTGGGGACAGACATAAAAATCTGACTGTAAGGAGTGGGGGGACAAGGGTAGGCTGACTATGTGGATGGGACAGAGATGGGAGGCTTACTGGGAGGACGGTGCAGACTTGAGAGACTGACATTGGTAACAGAATTTGATGGTGACTGTGAGGAAGGGCAGACACGAGGAAGTCGACAGTGAATAGGGGGCAGACATAGGTGGCTGACTGTGGGGATAGACATTGGAGACTGACTGTAAGGAAAAGGCAGTCACTGGGAGACTGACTTTGGGGACAGACATGTGAGGGTTACCGTGAGTAAGGGCAGACATGAAGAAGTCGACTGTGAGGAGGGGGCAGACATAGAAGTCTGCGTTTAGAGACAGACATTGGAAGCTTACCGTAAAAACTGACATGGGAGGTTTACTGTAGATAGGGGGCACACATGGGGAGGCTGACAGTCGGGAGTGGGCAGACATATGGCCACTGACAGCGGGGACAGACATAAAAATATGACTATAAGGAGTGGGCGGACAAGGGTAGGCTGACTATGTGGAGGGCATAGACATTGGAGGCTGACGGTAAGGAAAAGGCAGATATTGGGAGATTGACTTTGGGGACAGACAAGTGAGGGTGACTGTGAGGATGGGCAGACACGAGGAAGTCGACAGTGAATAGGGGGCAGACATAGGTGGCTGACTGTGGGGATAGACATTGGAGACTGACTGTAAGGAAAAGGCAGTCACTGGGAGAATGACTTTGGGGACAGACATGTGAGGGTGACTGTGAGTACGGGCAGACATGAGGAAGTCGACTGTGAGGAGGGTACATACATAAAAGGCTGCGTTTGGAGACAGACATTGGAAGCTTACCGTAAAAACTGAGATGGGAGGCTTACTGTAGATAGGGGGCACACATGGGGAGGCTGACAGTCGGGAGTGGGCAGACATATGGGCACTGACAGTGGGGACAGACATAAAAATCTGACAATAAGGAGTGGGCGGACAAGGGTAGGCTGACTATGTGGAGGGCATAGACATTGGAGGCTGACGGTAAGGAAAAGGCAGACATTGGGAGATTGACTTTGGGGACAGACAATTGAGGGTGACTGTGAGGATGGGCAGACACGAGGAAGTCGACAGTGAATAGGGGGCAGACATAGAAGTCTGCGTTTAGAGACAGACATTGGAAGCTTACCGTAAAAACTGACATGGGAGGTTTACTGTAGATAGGGGGCACACATGGGGAGGCTGACAGTCGGGAGTGGGCAGACATATGGCCACTGACAGCGGGGACAGACATAAAAATATGACTATAAGGAGTGGGCGGACAAGGGTAGGCTGACTATGTGGAGGGCATAGACATTGGAGGCTGACGGTAAGGAAAAGGCAGATATTGGGAGATTGACTTTGGGGACAGACAAGTGAGGGTGACTGTGAGGATGGGCAGACACGAGGAAGTCGACAGTGAATAGGGGGCAGACATAGGTGGCTGACTGTGGGGATAGACATTGGAGACTGACTGTAAGGAAAAGGCAGTCACTGGGAGAATGACTTTGGGGACAGACATGTGAGGGTGACTGTGAGTACGGGCAGACATGAGGAAGTCGACTGTGAGGAGGGTACATACATAAAAGGCTGCGTTTGGAGACAGACATTGGAAGCTTACCGTAAAAACTGAGATGGGAGGCTTACTGTAGATAGGGGGCACACATGGGGAGGCTGACAGTCGGGAGTGGGCAGACATATGGGCACTGACAGTGGGGACAGACATAAAAATCTGACAATAAGGAGTGGGCGGACAAGGGTAGGCTGACTATGTGGAGGGCATAGACATTGGAGGCTGACGGTAAGGAAAAGGCAGACATTGGGAGATTGACTTTGGGGACAGACAATTGAGGGTGACTGTGAGGATGGGCAGACACGAGGAAGTCGACAGTGAATAGGGGGCAGACATAGAAGGCTGCCTTTGGAGACAGACATTGGAAGCTTACTGTAAAAACTGACATGGGAGGCTTACTGTGGAGAGGGGGCAGACATGGGGAGGCTGACAGAGAGGAGTGGGCAGACATATGGGTACATTATTTGTGAGATAAGTAATTCTAGCCTTAAAATGTTATACCTAGTAGCCTCTACAGCGTGTTGCAGGAACATATTATCACACCTCTGACTTTTTATAGGTGACGGCTTCCCAGGGAAAAGAGATGTGATGTCCATCCCTGTCAGCAGTGAGAAGGATCTCAGGACAGGTAATTAATATTTATATTAATTACTGATAACACTCAGGCTAGACATGAGTTCTAGACCTGTAGTGGTGTGGTAATATGTTTCTGTTACACGATGATATATGTTTTATTAAATGTGTATCTTCTATAGACGCTACTAGTATAACACAACTAGATGACAGGTACAGAGGTGAGGAGGAAATCTGCTCTCCTGACTGTCAGGAGGGGGCAAATATATGGGTGCTGACAGTGGGGAAAGACATAAGAGTCTGACTGTGAGGAGTGGGCAGACAAGTGTAGGCTGACTATGAGGAGAGGACAGAAAGGGGACAGGGGAGGCTGACTGTGAGTAAAGACAGGTAAAGGTGACTTTGAAGAAGGGAAGACATAAAGAAGCCGACGGTGAGGAGGAAGCATATACATGGGTGCTGACAGAGGGGACAGAAATGAGAGACTGATTTTGAGGAGTGGGCGGACTAGGGTAGGCTGGTTATGAGGAGGGGACAGACATTTGTAACTGACTTTAAGGAAGGGACAGACATGGGGAGACTTATATTAGTGACAAAAAATTCAGGGTGACTGTGAGGAACAGCAGACACGAGGAAGTCGACTGCGAGTAGGAAGCAGGCATAGGAGGCTGACTTTGGAGACAGACTTTGGAGGCTGAGTGTGAGGAATAGGCAGACATTGGGAGACTGACTTTGGTGACAGACATGTGAGGGTGACTGTGTGGAAGGGCAGACACAAGGAAGTCGACTGAGGAGGAAGCAGACATGGGAGGCTGACTTTGGAGACAGACATTGGAGGATGACTGTGAGGAAGGGGCAGATATGGGGAAACTGACTTTGGGGACAGACATGTGAGGGTGACTGTGAGGAAAGGCCAACATGAGGCAGCCAACTGTGAGTAGGGTACAGACATGGGAGGCTGGTTGTGGGGACATACATTGGAAGCTTACCGTAAACATTGACATGGGAGGCTTACTGTGGGTAGAGGGCACACATGTGGAGGCTGACAGCCGGGAGTGGGCGGACATATGGGTGCTGACAGTGGGGACAGACATAGAAATCTGACTGTAAGGAGTGGGGGGACAAGGGTAGGCTGACTATGTGGATGGGACAGAGATGGGAGGCTTACTGGGAGGACGGTGCAGACTTGAGAGACTGACATTGGTAACAGAATTTGATGGTGACTGTGAGGAAGGGCAGACACGAGGAAGTCGACAGTGAATAGGGGGCAGACATAGGTGGCTGACTGTGGGGATAGACATTGGAGACTGACTGTAAGGAAAAGGCAGTCACTGGGAGACTGACTTTGGGGACAGACATGTGAGGGTTACTGTGAGTAAGGGCAGACATGAAGAAGTCGACTGTGAGGAGGGGGCAGACATAGAAGTCTGCGTTTAGAGACAGACATTGGAAGCTTACCGTAAAAACTGACATGGGAGGTTTACTGTAGATAGGGGGCACACATGGGGAGGCTGACAGTCGGGAGTGGGCAGACATATGGGCACTGACAGCGGGGACAGACATAAAAATATGACTATAAGGAGTGGGCGGACAAGGGTAGGCTGACTATGTGGAGGGCATAGACATTGGAGGCTGACGGTAAGGAAAAGGCAGATATTGGGAGATTGACTTTGGGGACAGACAAGTGAGGGTGACTGTGAGGAAGGGCAGACACGAGGAAGTCGACAGTGAATAGGGGGCAGACATAGGTGGCTGACTGTGGGGATAGACATTGGAGACTGACTGTAAGGAAAAGGCAGTCACTGGGAGACTGACTTTGGGGACAGACATGTGAGGGTTACTGTGAGTAAGGGCAGACATGAGGAAGTCGACTGTGAGGAGGGGGCAGACATCGAAGTCTGCGTTTAGAGACAGACATTGGAAGCTTACCGTAAAAACTGACATGGGAGGTTTACTGTAGATAGGGGGCACACATGGGGAGGCTGACAGTCAGGAGTGGGCAGACATATGGGCACTGACAGCGGGGACAGACATAAAAATCTGACTATAAGGAGTGGGCGGACAAGGGTAGGCTGACTATGTGGAGGGCATAGACATTGGAGGCTGACGGTAAGGAAAAGGCAGATATTGGGAGATTGACTTTGGGGACAGACAAGTGAGGATGACTGTGAGGATGGGCAGACACGAGGAAGTCGACAGTGAATAGGGGGCAGACATAGGTGGCTGACTGTGGGGATAGACATTGGAGACTGACTGTAAGGAAAAGGCAGTCACTGGGAGACTGACTTTGGGGACAGACATGTGAGGGTGACTGTGAGTACGGGCAGACATGAGGAAGTCGACTGTGAGGAGGGTACAGACATAAAAGGCTGCGTTTGGAGACAGACATTGGAAGCTTACCGTAAAAACTGAGATGGGAGGCTTACTGTAGATAGGGGGCACACATGGGGAGGCTGACAGTCGGGAGTGGGCAGACATATGGGCACTGACAGTGGGGACAGACATAAAAATCTGACAATAAGGAGTGGGCGGACAAGGGTAGGCTGACTATGTGGAGGGCATAGACATTGGAGGCTGACGGTAAGGAAAAGGCATACATTGGGAGATTGACTTTGGGGACAGACAAGTGAGGGTGACTGTGAGGATGGGCAGACACAAGGAAGTCGACAGTGAATAGGGGGCAGACATAGAAGGCTGCCTTTGGAGACAGACATTGGAAGCTTACTGTAAAAACTGACATGGGAGGCTTACTGTGGAGAGGGGGCAGACATGGGGAGGCTGACAGAGAGGAGTGGGCAGACATATGGGTACATTATTTGTGAGATAAGTAATTCTAGCCTTAAAATGTTATACCTAGTAGCCTCTACAGCGTGTTGCAGGAACATATTATCACACCTCTGACTTTTTATAGGTGACGGCTTCCCAGGGAAAAGAGATGTGATGTCCATCCCTGTCAGCAGTGAGAAGGATCTCAGGACAGGTAATTAATATTTATATTAATTACTGATAACACTCAGGCTAGACATGAGTTCTAGACCTGTAGTGGTGTGGTAATATGTTTCTGTTACATGATGATACATGTTTTATTAAATGTGTATCTTCTATAGACGCTACTAGTATAACACAACTAGATGACAGGTACAGAGGTGAGGAGGAAATCTGCTCTCCTGACTGTCAGGAGGGGGCAAATATATGGGTGCTGACAGTGGGGAAAGACATAAGAGTCTGACTGTGAGGAGTGGGCAGACAAGTGTAGGCTGACTATGAGGAGAGGACAGAAAGGGGACAGGGGAGGCTGACTGTGAGTAAAGACAGGTAAAGGTGACTTTGAAGAAGGGAAGACATAAAGAAGCCGACGATGAGGAGGAGGCATATACATGGGTGCTGACGGAGGGGACAGAAATGAGAGACTGATTTTGAGGAGTGGGCGGACTAGGGTAGGCTGGTTATGAGGAGGGGACAGACATTTGTAACTGACTTTAAGGAAGGGACAGACATGGGGAGACTTATATTAGTGACAAAAAATTCAGGGTGACTGTGAGGAACAGCAGACACGAGGAAGTCGACTGCGAGTAGGAAGCAGGCATAGGAGGCTGACTTTGGAGACAGACTTTGGAGGCTGAGTGTGAGGAAAAGGCAGACATTGGGAGACTGACTTTGGGGACAGACATGTGAGGGTGACTGTGTGGAAGGGCAGACACAAGGAAGTCGACTGAGGAGGAAGCAGACATGGGAGGCTGACTTTGGAGACAGACATTGGAGGATGACTGTGAGGAAGGGGCAGATATGGGGAAACTGACTTTGGGGACAGACATGTGAGGGTGACTGTGAGGAAAGGCCAACATGAGGCAGCCAACTGTGAGTAGGGTACAGACATGGGAGGCTGGTTGTGGGGACATACATTGGAAGCTTACCGTAAACATTGACATGGGAGGCTTACTGTGGGTAGAAGGCACACATGGGGAGGCTGACAGCCGGGAGTGGGCGGACATATGGGTGCTGACAGTGGGGACAGACATAAAAATCTGACTGTAAGGAGTGGGGGGACAAGGGTAGGCTGACTATGTGGATGGGACAGAGATGGGAGGCTTACTGGGAGGACGGTGCAGACTTGAGAGACTGACATTGGTAACAGAATTTGATGGTGACTGTGAGGAAGGGCAGACACGAGGAAGTCGACAGTGAATAGGGGGCAGACATAGGTGGCTGACTGTGGGGATAGACATTGGAGACTGACTGTAAGGAAAAGGCAGTTACTGGGAGACTGACTTTGGGGACAGACATGTGAGGGTTATTGTGAGTAAGGGCAGACATGAAGAAGTCGACTGTGAGGAGGGGGCAGACATAGAAGTCTGCGTTTAGAGACAGACATTGGAAGCTTACCGTAAAAACTGACATGGGAGGTTTACTGTAGATAGGGGGCACACATGGGGAGGCTGACAGTCGGGAGTGGGCAGACATATGGCCACTGACAGCAGGGACAGACATAAAAATATGACTATAAGGAGTGGGCGAACAAGGGTAGGCTGACTATGTGGAGGGCATAGACATTGGAGGCTGACGGTAAGGAAAAGGCAGATATTGGGAGATTGACTTTGGGGACAGACAAGTGAGGGTGACTGTGAGGATGGGCAGACACGAGGAAGTCGACAGTGAATAGGGGGCAGACATAGGTGGCTGACTGTGGGGATAGACATTGGAGACTGACTGTAAGGAAAAGGCAGTCACTGGGAGACTGACTTTGGGGACAGACATGTGAGGGTGACTGTGAGTACGGGCAGACATGAGGAAGTGGACTGTGAGGAGGGTACATACATAAAAGGCTGCGTTTGAGACAGACATTGGAAGCTTACCGTAAAAACTGAGATGGGAGGCTTACTGTAGATAGGGGGCACACATGGGGAGGCTGACAGTCGGGAGTGGGCAGACATATGGGCACTGACAGTGGGGACAGACATAAAAATCTGACAATAAGGAGTGGGCGGACAAGGGTAGGCTGACTATGTGGAGGGCATAGACATTGGAGGCTGACGGTAAGGAAAAGGCAGACATTGGGAGATTGACTTTGGGGACAGACAAGTGAGGGTGACTGTGAGGATGGGCAGACACGAGGAAGTCGACAGTGAATAGGGGGCAGACATAGGTGGCTGACTGTGGGGATAGACATTGGAGACTGACTGTAAGGAAAAGGCAGTCACTGGGAGACTGACTTTAGGGACAGACATGTGAGGGTGACTGTGAGTACGGGCAGACATAAGGAAGTCGACTGTGAGGAGGGTACAGACATAAAAGGCTGCGTTTGGAGACAGACATTGGAAGCTTACCGTAAAAACTGAGATGGGAGGCTTACTATAGATAAGGGGCACACATGGGGAGGCTGACAGTCGGGAGTGGGCAGACATATGGGCACTGACAGTGGGGACAGACATAAAAATCTGACAATAAGGAGTGGGCGGACAAGGGTAGGCTGACTATGTGGAGGGCATAGACATTGGAGGCTGACGGTAAGGAAAAGGCAGACATTGGGAGATTGACTTTGGGGACAGACAATTGAGGGTGACTGTGAGGATGGGCAGACACGAGGAAGTCGACAGTGAATAGGGGGCAGACATAGAAGGCTGCCTTTGGAGACAGACATTGGAAGCTTACTGTAAAAACTGACATGGGAGGCTTACTGTGGAGAGGGGGCAGACATGGGGAGGCTGACAGAGAGGAGTGGGCAGACATATGGGTACATTATTTGTGAGATAAGTAATTCTAGCCTTAAAATGTTATACCTAGTAGCCTCTACAGCGTGTTGCAGGAACATATTATCACACCTCTGACTTTTTATAGGTGATGGCTTCCCAGGGAAAAGAGATGTGATGTCCATCCCTGTCAGCAGTGAGAAGGATCTCAGGACAGGTAATTAATATTTATATTAATTACTGATAACACTCAGGCTAGACATGAGTTCTAGACCTGTAGTGGTGTGGTAATATGTTTCTGTTACATGATGATACATGTTTTATTAAATGTGTATCTTCTATAGACGCTACTAGTATAACACAACTAGATGACAGGTACAGAGGTGAGGAGGAAATCTGCTCTCCTGACTGTCAGGAGGGGGCAAATATATGGGTGCTGACAGTGGGGAAAGACATAAGAGTCTGACTGGGAGGAGTGGGCAGACAAGTGTAGGCTGACTATGAGGAGAGGACAGAAAGGGGACAGGGGAGGCTGACAGTGAGTAAAGACAGGTAAAGGTGACTTTGAAGAAGGGAAGACATAAAGAAGCCGACGATGAGGAGGAGGCATATACATGGGTGCTGACGGAGGGGACAGAAATGAGAGACTGATTTTGAGGAGTGGGCGGACTAGGGTAGGCTGGTTATGAGGAGGGGACAGACATTTGTAACTGACTTTAAGGAAGGGACAGACATGGGGAGACTTACATTAGTGACAAAAAATTCAGGGTGACTGTGAGGAACAGCAGACACGAGGAAGTCGACTGCGAGTAGGAAGCAGGCATAGGAGGCTGACTTTGGAGACAGACTTTGGAGGCTGAGTGTGAGGAAAAGGCAGACATTGGGAGACTGACTTTGGGGACAGACATGTGAGGGTGACTGTGTGGAAGGGCAGACACAAGGAAGTCGACTGAGGAGGAAGCAGACATGGGAGGCTGACTTTGGAGACAGACATTGGAGGATGACTGTGAGGAAGGGGCAGATATGGGGAAACTGACTTTGGGGACAGACATGTGAGGGTGACTGTGAGGAAAGGCCAACATGAGGCAGCCAACTGTGAGTAGGGTACAGACATGGGAGGCTGGTTGTGGGGACATACATTGGAAGCTTACCGTAAACATTGACATGGGAGGCTTACGGTGGGTAGAGGGCACACATAGGGAGGCTGACAGCCGGGAGTGGGCGGACATATGGGTGCTGACAGTGGGGACAGACATAAAAATCTGACTGTAAGGAGTGGGGGGACAAGGGTAGGCTGACTATGTGGATGGGACAGAGATGGGAGGCTTACTGGGAGGATGGTGCAGACTTGAGAGACTGACATTGGTAACAGAATTTGATGGTGACTGTGAGGAAGGGCAGACACGAGGAAGTCGACAGTGAATAGGGGGCAGACATAGGTGGCTGACTGTGGGGATAGACATTGGAGACTGACTGTAAGGAAAAGGCAGTCACTGGGAGACTGACTTTGGGGACAGACATGTGAGGGTTACCGTGAGTAAGGGCAGACATGAAGAAGTCGACTGTGAGGAGGGGGCAGACATAGAAGTCTGCGTTTAGAGACAGACATTGGAAGCTTACCGTAAAAACTGACATGGGAGGTTTACTGTAGATAGGGGGCACACATGGGGAGGCTGACAGTCGGGAGTGGGCAGACATATGGCCACTGACAGCGGGGACAGACATAAAAATATGACTATAAGGAGTGGGCGGACAAGGGTAGGCTGACTATGTGGAGGGCATAGACATTGGAGGCTGACGGTAAGGAAAAGGCAGATATTGGGAGATTGACTTTGGGGACAGACAAGTGAGGGTGACTGTGAGGATGGGCAGACACGAGGAAGTCGACAGTGAATAGGGGGCAGACATAGGTGGCTGACTGTGGGGATAGACATTGGAGACTGACTGTAAGGAAAAGGCAGTCACTGGGAGAATGACTTTGGGGACAGACATGTGAGGGTGACTGTGAGTACGGGCAGACATGAGGAAGTCGACTGTGAGGAGGGTACATACATAAAAGGCTGCGTTTGGAGACAGACATTGGAAGCTTACCGTAAAAACTGAGATGGGAGGCTTACTGTAGATAGGGGGCACACATGGGGAGGCTGACAGTCGGGAGTGGGCAGACATATGGGCACTGACAGTGGGGACAGACATAAAAATCTGACAATAAGGAGTGGGCGGACAAGGGTAGGCTGACTATGTGGAGGGCATAGACATTGGAGGCTGACGGTAAGGAAAAGGCAGACATTGGGAGATTGACTTTGGGGACAGACAATTGAGGGTGACTGTGAGGATGGGCAGACACGAGGAAGTCGACAGTGAATAGGGGGCAGACATAGAAGGCTGCCTTTGGAGACAGACATTGGAAGCTTACTGTAAAAACTGACATGGGAGGCTTACTGTGGAGAGGGGGCAGACATGGGGAGGCTGACAGAGAGGAGTGGGCAGACATATGGGTACATTATTTGTGAGATAAGTAATTCTAGCCTTAAAATGTTATACCTAGTAGCCTCTACAGCGTGTTGCAGGAACATATTATCACACCTCTGACTTTTTATAGGTGACGGCTTCCCAGGGAAAAGAGATGTGATGTCCATCCCTGTCAGCAGTGAGAAGGATCTCAGGACAGGTAATTAATATTTATATTAATTACTGATAACACTCAGGCTAGACATGAGTTCTAGACCTGTAGTGGTGTGGTAATATGTTTCTGTTACATGATGATACATGTTTTATTAAATGTGTATCTTCTATAGACGCTACTAGTATAACACAACTAGATGACAGGTACAGAGGTGAGGAGGAAATCTGCTCTCCTGACTGTCAGGAGGGGGCAAATATATGGGTGCTGACAGTGGGGAAAGACATAAGAGTCTGACTGTGAGGAGTGGGCAGACAAGTGTAGGCTGACTATGAGGAGAGGACAGAAAGGGGACAGGGGAGGCTGACTGTGAGTAAAGACAGGTAAAGGTGACTTTGAAGAAGGGAAGACATAAAGAAGCCGACGATGAGGAGGAGGCATATACATGGGTGCTGACGGAGGGGACAGAAATGAGAGACTGATTTTGAGGAGTGGGCGGACTAGGGTAGGCTGGTTATGAGGAGGGGACAGACATTTGTAACTGACTTTAAGGAAGGGACAGACATGGGGAGACTTATATTAGTGACAAAAAATTCAGGGTGACTGTGAGGAACAGCAGACACGAGGAAGTCGACTGCGAGTAGGAAGCAGGCATAGGAGGCTGACTTTGGAGACAGACTTTGGAGGCTGAGTGTGAGGAAAAGGCAGACATTGGGAGACTGACTTTGGGGACAGACATGTGAGGGTGACTGTGTGGAAGGGCAGACACAAGGAAGTCGACTGAGGAGGAAGCAGACATGGGAGGCTGACTTTGGAGACAGACATTGGAGGATGACTGTGAGGAAGGGGCAGATATGGGGAAACTGACTTTGGGGACAGACATGTGAGGGTGACTGTGAGGAAAGGCCAACATGAGGCAGCCAACTGTGAGTAGGGTACAGACATGGGAGGCTGGTTGTGGGGACATACATTGGAAGCTTACCGTAAACATTGACATGGGAGGCTTACTGTGGGTAGAAGGCACACATGGGGAGGCTTACAGCTGGGAGTGGGCGGACATATGGGTGCTGACAGTGGGGACAGACATAAAAATCTGACTGTAAGGAGTGGGGGGACAAGGGTAGGCTGACTATGTGGATGGGACAGAGATGGGAGGCTTACTGGGAGGACGGTGCAGACTTGAGAGACTGACATTGGTAACAGAATTTGATGGTGACTGTGAGGAAGGGCAGACACGAGGAAGTCGACAGTGAATAGGGGGCAGACATAGGTGGCTGACTGTGGGGATAGACATTGGAGACTGACTGTAAGGAAAAGGCAGTTACTGGGAGACTGACTTTGGGGACAGACATGTGAGGGTTATTGTGAGTAAGGGCAGACATGAAGAAGTCGACTGTGAGGAGGGGGCAGACATAGAAGTCTGCGTTTAGAGACAGACATTGGAAGCTTACCGTAAAAACTGACATGGGAGGTTTACTGTAGATAGGGGGCACACATGGGGAGGCTGACAGTCGGGAGTGGGCAGACATATGGCCACTGACAGCAGGGACAGACATAAAAATATGACTATAAGGAGTGGGCGGACAAGGGTAGGCTGACTATGTGGAGGGCATAGACATTGGAGGCTGACGGTAAGGAAAAGGCAGATATTGGGAGATTGACTTTGGGGACAGACAAGTGAGGGTGACTGTGAGGATGGGCAGACACGAGGAAGTCGACAGTGAATAGGGGGCAGACATAGGTGGCTGACTGTGGGGATAGACATTGGAGACTGACTGTAAGGAAAAGGCAGTCACTGGGAGACTGACTTTGGGGACAGACATGTGAGGGTGACTGTGAGTACGGGCAGACATGAGGAAGTGGACTGTGAGGAGGGTACATACATAAAAGGCTGCGTTTGAGACAGACATTGGAAGCTTACCGTAAAAACTGAGATGGGAGGCTTACTGTAGATAGGGGGCACACATGGGGAGGCTGACAGTCGGGAGTGGGCAGACATATGGGCACTGACAGTGGGGACAGACATAAAAATCTGACAATAAGGAGTGGGCGGACAAGGGTAGGCTGACTATGTGGAGGGCATAGACATTGGAGGCTGACGGTAAGGAAAAGGCAGACATTGGGAGATTGACTTTGGGGACAGACAAGTGAGGGTGACTGTGAGGATGGGCAGACACGAGGAAGTCGACAGTGAATAGGGGGCAGACATAGGTGGCTGACTGTGGGGATAGACATTGGAGACTGACTGTAAGGAAAAGGCAGTCACTGGGAGACTGACTTTAGGGACAGACATGTGAGGGTGACTGTGAGTACGGGCAGACATAAGGAAGTCGACTGTGAGGAGGGTACAGACATAAAAGGCTGCGTTTGGAGACAGACATTGGAAGCTTACCGTAAAAACTGAGATGGGAGGCTTACTATAGATAAGGGGCACACATGGGGAGGCTGACAGTCGGGAGTGGGCAGACATATGGGCACTGACAGTGGGGACAGACATAAAAATCTGACAATAAGGAGTGGGCGGACAAGGGTAGGCTGACTATGTGGAGGGCATAGACATTGGAGGCTGACGGTAAGGAAAAGGCAGACATTGGGAGATTGACTTTGGGGACAGACAATTGAGGGTGACTGTGAGGATGGGCAGACACGAGGAAGTCGACAGTGAATAGGGGGCAGACATAGAAGGCTGCCTTTGGAGACAGACATTGGAAGCTTACTGTAAAAACTGACATGGGAGGCTTACTGTGGAGAGGGGGCAGACATGGGGAGGCTGACAGAGAGGAGTGGGCAGACATATGGGTACATTATTTGTGAGATAAGTAATTCTAGCCTTAAAATGTTATACCTAGTAGCCTCTACAGCGTGTTGCAGGAACATATTATCACACCTCTGACTTTTTATAGGTGATGGCTTCCCAGGGAAAAGAGATGTGATGTCCATCCCTGTCAGCAGTGAGAAGGATCTCAGGACAGGTAATTAATATTTATATTAATTACTGATAACACTCAGGCTAGACATGAGTTCTAGACCTGTAGTGGTGTGGTAATATGTTTCTGTTACATGATGATACATGTTTTATTAAATGTGTATCTTCTATAGACGCTACTAGTATAACACAACTAGATGACAGGTACAGAGGTGAGGAGGAAATCTGCTCTCCTGACTGTCAGGAGGGGGCAAATATATGGGTGCTGACAGTGGGGAAAGACATAAGAGTCTGACTGGGAGGAGTGGGCAGACAAGTGTAGGCTGACTATGAGGAGAGGACAGAAAGGGGACAGGGGAGGCTGACTGTGAGTAAAGACAGGTAAAGGTGACTTTGAAGAAGGGAAGACATAAAGAAGCCGACGATGAGGAGGAGGCATATACATGGGTGCTGACGGAGGGGACAGAAATGAGAGACTGATTTTGAGGAGTGGGCGGACTAGGGTAGGCTGGTTATGAGGAGGGGACAGACATTTGTAACTGACTTTAAGGAAGGGACAGACATGGGGAGACTTACATTAGTGACAAAAAATTCAGGGTGACTGTGAGGAACAGCAGACACGAGGAAGTCGACTGCGAGTAGGAAGCAGGCATAGGAGGCTGACTTTGGAGACAGACTTTGGAGGCTGAGTGTGAGGAAAAGGCAGACATTGGGAGACTGACTTTGGGGACAGACATGTGAGGGTGACTGTGTGGAAGGGCAGACACAAGGAAGTCGACTGAGGAGGAAGCAGACATGGGAGGCTGACTTTGGAGACAGACATTGGAGGATGACTGTGAGGAAGGGGCAGATATGGGGAAACTGACTTTGGGGACAGACATGTGAGGGTGACTGTGAGGAAAGGCCAACATGAGGCAGCCAACTGTGAGTAGGGTACAGACATGGGAGGCTGGTTGTGGGGACATACATTGGAAGCTTACCGTAAACATTGACATGGGAGGCTTACGGTGGGTAGAGGGCACACATAGGGAGGCTGACAGCCGGGAGTGGGCGGACATATGGGTGCTGACAGTGGGGACAGACATAAAAATCTGACTGTAAGGAGTGGGGGGACAAGGGTAGGCTGACTATGTGGATGGGACAGAGATGGGAGGCTTACTGGGAGGACGGTGCAGACTTGAGAGACTGACATTGGTAACAGAATTTGATGGTGACTGTGAGGAAGGGCAGACACGAGGAAGTCGACAGTGAATAGGGGGCAGACATAGGTGGCTGACTGTGGGGATAGACATTGGAGACTGACTGTAAGGAAAAGGCAGTTACTGGGAGACTGACTTTGGGGACAGACATGTGAGGGTTACCGTGAGTAAGGGCAGACATGAAGAAGTCGACTGTGAGGAGGGGGCAGACATAGAAGTCTGCGTTTAGAGACAGACATTGGAAGCTTACCGTAAAAACTGACATGGGAGGTTTACTGTAGATAGGGGGCACACATGGGGAGGCTGACAGTCGGGAGTGGGCAGACATATGGCCACTGACAGCGGGGACAGACATAAAAATATGACTATAAGGAGTGGGCGGACAAGGGTAGGCTGACTATGTGGAGGGCATAGACATTGGAGGCTGACGGTAAGGAAAAGGCAGATATTGGGAGATTGACTTTGGGGACAGACAAGTGAGGGTGACTGTGAGGATGGGCAGACACGAGGAAGTCGACAGTGAATAGGGGGCAGACATAGGTGGCTGACTGTGGGGATAGACATTGGAGACTGACTGTAAGGAAAAGGCAGTCACTGGGAGAATGACTTTGGGGACAGACATGTGAGGGTGACTGTGAGTACGGGCAGACATGAGGAAGTCGACTGTGAGGAGGGTACATACATAAAAGGCTGCGTTTGGAGACAGACATTGGAAGCTTACCGTAAAAACTGAGATGGGAGGCTTACTGTAGATAGGGGGCACACATGGGGAGGCTGACAGTCGGGAGTGGGCAGACATATGGGCACTGACAGTGGGGACAGACATAAAAATCTGACAATAAGGAGTGGGCGGACAAGGGTAGGCTGACTATGTGGAGGGCATAGACATTGGAGGCTGACGGTAAGGAAAAGGCAGACATTGGGAGATTGACTTTGGGGACAGACAATTGAGGGTGACTGTGAGGATGGGCAGACACGAGGAAGTCGACAGTGAATAGGGGGCAGACATAGAAGGCTGCCTTTGGAGACAGACATTGGAAGCTTACTGTAAAAACTGACATGGGAGGCTTACTGTGGAGAGGGGGCAGACATGGGGAGGCTGACAGAGAGGAGTGGGCAGACATATGGGTACATTATTTGTGAGATAAGTAATTCTAGCCTTAAAATGTTATACCTAGTAGCCTCTACAGCGTGTTGCAGGAACATATTATCACACCTCTGACTTTTTATAGGTGACGGCTTCCCAGGGAAAAGAGATGTGATGTCCATCCCTGTCAGCAGTGAGAAGGATCTCAGGACAGGTAATTAATATTTATATTAATTACTGATAACACTCAGGCTAGACATGAGTTCTAGACCTGTAGTGGTGTGGTAATATGTTTCTGTTACACGATGATATATGTTTTATTAAATGTGTATCTTCTATAGACGCTACTAGTATAACACAACTAGATGACAGGTACAGAGGTGAGGAGGAAATCTGCTCTCCTGACTGTCAGGAGGGGGCAAATATATGGGTGCTGACAGTGGGGAAAGACATAAGAGTCTGACTGTGAGGAGTGGGCAGACAAGTGTAGGCTGACTATGAGGAGAGGACAGAAAGGGGACAGGGGAGGCTGACTGTGAGTAAAGACAGGTAAAGGTGACTTTGAAGAAGGGAAGACATAAAGAAGCCGACGGTGAGGAGGAAGCATATACATGGGTGCTGACAGAGGGGACAGAAATGAGAGACTGATTTTGAGGAGTGGGCGGACTAGGGTAGGCTGGTTATGAGGAGGGGACAGACATTTGTAACTGACTTTAAGGAAGGGACAGACATGGGGAGACTTATATTAGTGACAAAAAATTCAGGGTGACTGTGAGGAACAGCAGACACGAGGAAGTCGACTGCGAGTAGGAAGCAGGCATAGGAGGCTGACTTTGGAGACAGACTTTGGAGGCTGAGTGTGAGGAATAGGCAGACATTGGGAGACTGACTTTGGTGACAGACATGTGAGGGTGACTGTGTGGAAGGGCAGACACAAGGAAGTCGACTGAGGAGGAAGCAGACATGGGAGGCTGACTTTGGAGACAGACATTGGAGGATGACTGTGAGGAAGGGGCAGATATGGGGAAACTGACTTTGGGGACAGACATGTGAGGGTGACTGTGAGGAAAGGCCAACATGAGGCAGCCAACTGTGAGTAGGGTACAGACATGGGAGGCTGGTTGTGGGGACATACATTGGAAGCTTACCGTAAACATTGACATGGGAGGCTTACTGTGGGTAGAGGGCACACATGTGGAGGCTGACAGCCGGGAGTGGGCGGACATATGGGTGCTGACAGTGGGGACAGACATAGAAATCTGACTGTAAGGAGTGGGGGGACAAGGGTAGGCTGACTATGTGGATGGGACAGAGATGGGAGGCTTACTGGGAGGACGGTGCAGACTTGAGAGACTGACATTGGTAACAGAATTTGATGGTGACTGTGAGGAAGGGCAGACACGAGGAAGTCGACAGTGAATAGGGGGCAGACATAGGTGGCTGACTGTGGGGATAGACATTGGAGACTGACTGTAAGGAAAAGGCAGTCACTGGGAGACTGACTTTGGGGACAGACATGTGAGGGTTACTGTGAGTAAGGGCAGACATGAAGAAGTCGACTGTGAGGAGGGGGCAGACATAGAAGTCTGCGTTTAGAGACAGACATTGGAAGCTTACCGTAAAAACTGACATGGGAGGTTTACTGTAGATAGGGGGCACACATGGGGAGGCTGACAGTCGGGAGTGGGCAGACATATGGGCACTGACAGCGGGGACAGACATAAAAATATGACTATAAGGAGTGGGCGGACAAGGGTAGGCTGACTATGTGGAGGGCATAGACATTGGAGGCTGACGGTAAGGAAAAGGCAGATATTGGGAGATTGACTTTGGGGACAGACAAGTGAGGGTGACTGTGAGGAAGGGCAGACACGAGGAAGTCGACAGTGAATAGGGGGCAGACATAGGTGGCTGACTGTGGGGATAGACATTGGAGACTGACTGTAAGGAAAAGGCAGTCACTGGGAGACTGACTTTGGGGACAGACATGTGAGGGTTACTGTGAGTAAGGGCAGACATGAGGAAGTCGACTGTGAGGAGGGGGCAGACATAGAAGTCTGCGTTTAGAGACAGACATTGGAAGCTTACCGTAAAAACTGACATGGGAGGTTTACTGTAGATAGGGGGCACACATGGGGAGGCTGACAGTCAGGAGTGGGCAGACATATGGGCACTGACAGCGGGGACAGACATAAAAATCTGACTATAAGGAGTGGGCGGACAAGGGTAGGCTGACTATGTGGAGGGCATAGACATTGGAGGCTGACGGTAAGGAAAAGGCAGATATTGGGAGATTGACTTTGGGGACAGACAAGTGAGGGTGACTGTGAGGATGGGCAGACACGAGGAAGTCGACAGTGAATAGGGGGCAGACATAGGTGGCTGACTGTGGGGATAGACATTGGAGACTGACTGTAAGGAAAAGGCAGTCACTGGGAGACTGACTTTGGGGACAGACATGTGAGGGTGACTGTGAGTACGGGCAGACATGAGGAAGTCGACTGTGAGGAGGGTACAGACATAAAAGGCTGCGTTTGGAGACAGACATTGGAAGCTTACCGTAAAAACTGAGATGGGAGGCTTACTGTAGATAGGGGGCACACATGGGGAGGCTGACAGTCGGGAGTGGGCAGACATATGGGCACTGACAGTGGGGACAGACATAAAAATCTGACAATAAGGAGTGGGCGGACAAGGGTAGGCTGACTATGTGGAGGGCATAGACATTGGAGGCTGACGGTAAGGAAAAGGCATACATTGGGAGATTGACTTTGGGGACAGACAAGTGAGGGTGACTGTGAGGATGGGCAGACACAAGGAAGTCGACAGTGAATAGGGGGCAGACATAGAAGGCTGCCTTTGGAGACAGACATTGGAAGCTTACTGTAAAAACTGACATGGGAGGCTTACTGTGGAGAGGGGGCAGACATGGGGAGGCTGACAGAGAGGAGTGGGCAGACATATGGGTACATTATTTGTGAGATAAGTAATTCTAGCCTTAAAATGTTATACCTAGTAGCCTCTACAGCGTGTTGCAGGAACATATTATCACACCTCTGACTTTTTATAGGTGACGGCTTCCCAGGGAAAAGAGATGTGATGTCCATCCCTGTCAGCAGTGAGAAGGATCTCAGGACAGGTAATTAATATTTATATTAATTACTGATAACACTCAGGCTAGACATGAGTTCTAGACCTGTAGTGGTGTGGTAATATGTTTCTGTTACATGATGATACATGTTTTATTAAATGTGTATCTTCTATAGACGCTACTAGTATAACACAACTAGATGACAGGTACAGAGGTGAGGAGGAAATCTGCTCTCCTGACTGTCAGGAGGGGGCAAATATATGGGTGCTGACAGTGGGGAAAGACATAAGAGTCTGACTGTGAGGAGTGGGCAGACAAGTGTAGGCTGACTATGAGGAGAGGACAGAAAGGGGACAGGGGAGGCTGACTGTGAGTAAAGACAGGTAAAGGTGACTTTGAAGAAGGGAAGACATAAAGAAGCCGACGATGAGGAGGAGGCATATACATGGGTGCTGACAGAGGGGACAGAAATGAGAGACTGATTTTGAGGAGTGGGCGGACTAGGGTAGGCTGGTTATGAGGAGGGGACAGACATTTGTAACTGACTTTAAGGAAGGGACAGACATGGGGAGACTTATATTAGTGACAAAAAATTCAGGGTGACTGTGAGGAACAGCAGACACGAGGAAGTCGACTGCGAGTAGGAAGCAGGCATAGGAGGCTGACTTTGGAGACAGACTTTGGAGGCTGAGTGTGAGGAAAAGGCAGACATTGGGAGACTGACTTTGGGGACAGACATGTGAGGGTGACTGTGTGGAAGGGCAGACACAAGGAAGTCGACTGAGGAGGAAGCAGACATGGGAGGCTGACTTTGGAGACAGACATTGGAGGATGACTGTGAGGAAGGGGCAGATATGGGGAAACTGACTTTGGGGACAGACATGTGAGGGTGACTGTGAGGAAAGGCCAACATGAGGCAGCCAACTGTGAGTAGGGTACAGACATGGGAGGCTGGTTGTGGGGACATACATTGGAAGCTTACCGTAAACATTGACATGGGAGGCTTACTGTGGGTAGAAGGCACACATGGGGAGGCTGACAGCCGGGAGTGGGCGGACATATGGGTGCTGACAGTGGGGACAGACATAAAAATCTGACTGTAAGGAGTGGGGGGACAAGGGTAGGCTGACTATGTGGATGGGACAGAGATGGGAGGCTTACTGGGAGGACGGTGCAGACTTGAGAGACTGACATTGGTAACAGAATTTGATGGTGACTGTGAGGAAGGGCAGACACGAGGAAGTCGACAGTGAATAGGGGGCAGACATAGGTGGCTGACTGTGGGGATAGACATTGGAGACTGACTGTAAGGAAAAGGCAGTTACTGGGAGACTGACTTTGGGGACAGACATGTGAGGGTTATTGTGAGTAAGGGCAGACATGAAGAAGTCGACTGTGAGGAGGGGGCAGACATAGAAGTCTGCGTTTAGAGACAGACATTGGAAGCTTACCGTAAAAACTGACATGGGAGGTTTACTGTAGATAGGGGGCACACATGGGGAGGCTGACAGTCGGGAGTGGGCAGACATATGGCCACTGACAGCAGGGACAGACATAAAAATATGACTATAAGGAGTGGGCGGACAAGGGTAGGCTGACTATGTGGAGGGCATAGACATTGGAGGCTGACGGTAAGGAAAAGGCAGATATTGGGAGATTGACTTTGGGGACAGACAAGTGAGGGTGACTGTGAGGATGGGCAGACACGAGGAAGTCGACAGTGAATAGGGGGCAGACATAGGTGGCTGACTGTGGGGATAGACATTGGAGACTGACTGTAAGGAAAAGGCAGTCACTGGGAGACTGACTTTGGGGACAGACATGTGAGGGTGACTGTGAGTACGGGCAGACATGAGGAAGTGGACTGTGAGGAGGGTACATACATAAAAGGCTGCGTTTGAGACAGACATTGGAAGCTTACCGTAAAAACTGAGATGGGAGGCTTACTGTAGATAGGGGGCACACATGGGGAGGCTGACAGTCGGGAGTGGGCAGACATATGGGCACTGACAGTGGGGACAGACATAAAAATCTGACAGTAAGGAGTGGGCGGACAAGGGTAGGCTGACTATGTGGAGGGCATAGACATTGGAGGCTGACGGTAAGGAAAAGGCAGACATTGGGAGATTGACTTTGGGGACAGACAATTGAGGGTGACTGTGAGGATGGGCAGACACGAGGAAGTCGACAGTGAATAGGGGGCAGACATAGAAGGCTGCCTTTGAAGACAGACATTGGAAGCTTACTGTAAAAACTGACATGGGAGGCTTACTGTGGAGAGGGGGCAGACATGGGGAGGCTGAAAGAGAGGAGTGGGCAGACATATGGGTACATTATTTGTGAGATAAGTAATTCTAGCCTTAAAATGTTATACCTAGTAGCCTCTACAGCGTGTTGCAGGAACATATTATCACACCTCTGACTTTTTATAGGTGACGGCTTCCCAGGGAAAAGAGATGTGATGTCCATCCCTGTCAGCAGTGAGAAGGATCTCAGGACAGGTAATTAATATTTATATTAATTACTGATAACACTCAGGCTAGACATGAGTTCTAGACCTGTAGTGGTGTGGTAATATGTTTCTGTTACATGATGATACATGTTTTATTAAATGTGTATCTTCTATAGACGCTACTAGTATAACACAACTAGATGACAGGTACAGAGGTGAGGAGGAAATCTGCTCTCCTGACTGTCAGGAGGGGGCAAATATATGGGTGCTGACAGTGGGGAAAGACATAAGAGTCTGACTGTGAGGAGTGGGCAGACAAGTGTAGGCTGACTATGAGGAGAGGACAGAAAGGGGACAGGGGAGGCTGACTGTGAGTAAAGACAGGTAAAGGTGACTTTGAAGAAGGGAAGACATAAAGAAGCCGACGATGAGGAGGAGGCATATACATGGGTGCTGACAGAGGGGACAGAAATGAGAGACTGATTTTGAGGAGTGGGCGGACTAGGGTAGGCTGGTTATGAGGAGGGGACAGACATTTGTAACTGACTTTAAGGAAGGGACAGACATGGGGAGACTTATATTAGTGACAAAAAATTCAGGGTGACTGTGAGGAACAGCAGACACGAGGAAGTCGACTGCGAGTAGGAAGCAGGCATAGGAGGCTGACTTTGGAGGCAGACTTTGGAGGCTGAGTGTGAGGAAAAGGCAGACATTGGGAGACTGACTTTGGGGACAGACATGTGAGGGTGACTGTGTGGAAGGGCAGACACAAGGAAGTCGACTGAGGAGGAAGCAGACATGGGAGGCTGACTTTGGAGACAGACATTGGAGGATGACTGTGAGGAAGGGGCAGATATGGGGAAACTGACTTTGGGGACAGACATGTGAGGGTGACTGTGAGGAAAGGCCAACATGAGGCAGCCAACTGTGAGTAGGGTACAGACATGGGAGGCTGGTTGTGGGGACATACATTGGAAGCTTACCGTAAACATTGACATGGGAGGCTTACTGTGGGTAGAAGGCACACATGGGGAGGCTGACAGCCGGGAGTGGGCGGACATATGGGTGCTGACAGTGGGGACAGACATAAAAATCTGACTGTAAGGAGTGGGGGGACAAGGGTAGGCTGACTATGTGGATGGGACAGAGATGGGAGGCTTACTGGGAGGACGG
The DNA here is from genome assembly GCF_040894005.1 of Engystomops pustulosus. Taxonomy (NCBI): domain Eukaryota; kingdom Metazoa; phylum Chordata; class Amphibia; order Anura; family Leptodactylidae; genus Engystomops; species Engystomops pustulosus. The sequence continues at coordinate 82,445,173 of NC_092418.1, forward strand.
TGAAGACTTGAGAGACTGACATTGGTAACAGAATTTGATGGTGACTGTGAGGAAGGGCAGACACGAGGAAGTCGACAGTGAATAGGGGGCAGACATAGGTGGCTGACTGTGGGGATAGACATTGGAGACTGACTGTAAGGAAAAGGCAGTTACTGGGAGACTGACTTTGGGGACAGACATGTGAGGGTTACTGTGAGTAAGGGCAGACATGAAGAAGTCGACTGTGAGGAGGGGGCAGACATAGAAGTCTGCGTTTAGAGACAGACATTGGAAGCTTACCGTAAAAACTGACATGGGAGGTTTACTGTAGATAGGGGGCACACATGGGGAGGCTGACAGTCGGGAGTGGGCAGACATATGGGCACTGACAGCGGGGACAGACATAAAAATCTGACTATAAGGAGTGGGCGGACAAGGGTAGGCTGACTATGTGGAGGGCATAGACATTGGAGGCTGACGGTAAGGAAAAGGCAGATATTGGAAGATTGACTTTGGGGACAGACAAGTGAGGGTGACTGTGAGGATGGGCAGACACGAGGAAGTCGACAGTGAATAGGGGGCAGACATAGATGGCTGACTGTGGGGATAGACATTGGAGACTGACTGTAAGGAAAAGGCAGTCACTGGGAGACTGACTTTGGGGACAAACATGTGAGGGTGACTGTGAGTACGGGCAGACATGAGGAAGTCGACTGTGAGGAGGGTACATACATAAAAGGCTGCGTTTGGAGACAGACATTGGAAGCTTACCGTAAAAACTGAGATGGGAGGCTTACTGTAGATAGGGGGCACACATGGGGAGGCTGACAGTCGGGAGTGGGCAGACATATGGGCACTGACAGTGGGGACAGACATAAAAATCTGACAATAAGGAGTGGGCGGACAAGGGTAGGCTGACTATGTGGAGGGCATAGACATTGGAGGCTGACGGTAAGGAAAAGGCAGACATTGGGAGATTGACTTTGGGGACAGACAATTGAGGGTGACTGTGAGGATGGGCAGACAAGAGGAAGTCGACAGTGAATAGGGGGCAGACATAGAAGGCTGCCTTTGAAGACAGACATTGGAAGCTTACTGTAAAAACTGACATGGGAGGCTTACTGTGGAGAGGGGGCAGACATGGGGAGGCTGACAGAGAGGAGTGGGCAGACATATGGGTACATTATTTGTGAGATAAGTAATTCTAGCCTTAAAATGTTATACCTAGTAGCCTCTACAGCGTGTTGCAGGAACATATTATCACACCTCTGACTTTTTATAGGTGACGGCTTCCCAGGGAAAAGAGATGTGATGTCCATCCCTGTCAGCAGTGAGAAGGATCTCAGGACAGGTAATTAATATTTATATTAATTACTGATAACACTCAGGCTAGACATGAGTTCTAGACCTGTAGTGGTGTGGTAATATGTTTCTGTTACATGATGATACATGTTTTATTAAATGTGTATCTTCTATAGACGCTACTAGTATAACACAACTAGATGACAGGTACAGAGGTGAGGAGGAAATCTGCTCTCCTGACTGTCAGGAGGGGGCAAATATATGGGTGCTGACAGTGGGGAAAGACATAAGAGTCTGACTGTGAGGAGTGGGCAGACATGTGTAGGCTGACTATGAGGAGAGGACAGAAAGGGGACAGGGGAGGCTGACTGTGAGTAAAGACAGGTAAAGGTGACTTTGAAGAAGGGAAGACATAAAGAAGCCGACGATGAGGAGGAGGCATATACATGGGTGCTGACAGAGGGGACAGAAATGAGAGACTGATTTTGAGGAGTGGGCGGACTAGGGTAGGCTGGTTATGAGGAGGGGACAGACATTTGTAACTGACTTTAAGGAAGGGACAGACATGGGGAGACTTATATTAGTGACAAAAAATTCAGGGTGACTGTGAGGAACAGCAGACACGAGGAAGTCGACTGCGAGTAGGAAGCAGGCATAGGAGGCTGACTTTGGAGACAGACTTTGGAGGCTGAGTGTGAGGAAAAGGCAGACATTGGGAGACTGACTTTGGGGACAGACATGTGAGGGTGACTGTGTGGAAGGGCAGACACAAGGAAGTCGACTGAGGAGGAAGCAGACATGGGAGGCTGACTTTGGAGACAGACATTGGAGGATGACTGTGAGGAAGGGGCAGATATGGGGAAACTGACTTTGGGGACAGACATGTGAGGGTGACTGTGAGGAAAGGCCAACATGAGGCAGCCAACTGTGAGTAGGGTACAGACATGGGAGGCTGGTTGTGGGGACATACATTGGAAGCTTACCGTAAACATTGACATGGGAGGCTTACTGTGGGTAGAGGGCACACATGGGGAGGCTGACAGCCGGGAGTGGGCGGACATATGGGTGCTGACAGTGGGACAGACATAAAAATCTGACTGTAAGGAGTGGGGGGACAAGGGTAGGCTGACTATGTGGATGGGACAGAGATGGGAGGCTTACTGGGAGGACGGTGCAGACTTGAGAGACTGACATTGGTAACAGAATTTGATGGTGACTGTGAGGAAGGGCAGACACGAGGAAGTCGACAGTGAATAGGGGGCAGACATAGGTGGCTGACTGTGGGGATAGACATTGGAGACTGACTGTAAGGAAAAGGCAGTCACTGGGAGACTGACTTTGGGGACAGACATGTGAGGGTTACTGTGAGTAAGGGCAGACATGAAGAAGCTGACTGTGAGGAGGGGGCAGACATAGAAGTCTGCGTTTAGAGACAGACATTGGAAGCTTACCGTAAAAAACTGACATGGGAGGTTTACTGTAGATAGGGGGCACACATGGGGAGGCTGACAGTCGGGAGTGGGCAGACATATGGGCACTGACAGCGGGGACAGACATAAAAATCTGACTATAAGGAGTGGGCGGACAAGGGTAGGCTGACTATGTGGAGGGCATAGACATTGGAGGCTGACGGTAAGGAAAAGGCAGATATTGGGAGATTGACTTTGGGGACAGACAAGTGAGGGTGACTGTGAGGATGGGCAGACACGAGGAAGTCGACAGTGAATAGGGGGCAGACATAGGTGGCTGACTGTGGGGATAGACATTGGAGACTGACTGTAAGGAAAAGGCAGTCACTGGGAGACTGACTTTGGGGACAGACATGTGAGGGTTACTGTGAGTACGGGCAGACATGAGGAAGTCGACTGTGAGGAGGGTACAGACATAAAAGGCTGCGTTTGGAGACAGACATTGGAAGCTTACCGTAAAAACTGACATGGGAGGCTTACTATAGATAAGGGGCACACATGGGGAGGCTGACAGTCGGGAGTGGGCAGACATATGGGCACTGACAGTGGGGACAGACATAAAAATCTGACAATAAGGAGTGGGCGGACAAGGGTAGGCTGACTATGTGGAGGGCATAGACATTGGAGGCTGACGGTAAGGAAAAGGCAGACATTTGGAGATTGACTTTGGGGACAGACAATTGAGGGTGACTGTGAGGATGGGCAGACACGAGGAAGTTGACAGTGAATAGGGGGCAGACATAGAAGGCTGCCTTTGGAGACAGACATTGGAAGCTTACTGTAAAAACTGACATGGGAGGCTTACTGTGGAGAGGGGGCAGACATGGGGAGGCTGACAGAGAGGAGTGGGCAGACATATGGGTACATTATTTGTGAGATAAGTAATTCTAGCCTTAAAATGTTATACCTAGTAGCCTCTACAGCGTGTTGCAGGAACATATTATCACACCTCTGACTTTTTATAGGTGACGGCTTCCCAGGGAAAAGAGATGTGATGTCCATCCCTGTCAGCAGTGAGAAGGATCTCAGGACAGGTAATTAATATTTATATTAATTACTGATAACACTCAGGCTAGACATGAGTTCTAGACCTGTAGTGGTGTGGTAATATGTTTCTGTTACATGATGATACATGTTTTATTAAATGTGTATCTTCTATAGACGCTACTAGTATAACACAACTAGATGACAGGTACAGAGGTGAGGAGGAAATCTGCTCTCCTGACTGTCAGGAGGGGGCAAATATATGGGTGCTGACAGTGGGGAAAGACATAAGAGTCTGACTGTGAGGAGTGGGCAGACAAGTGTAGGCTGACTATGAGGAGAGGACAGAAAGGGGACAGGGGAGGCTGACTGTGAGTAAAGACAGGTAAAGGTGACTTTGAAGAAGGGAAGACATAAAGAAGCCGACGATGAGGAGGAGGCATATACATGGGTGCTGACAGAGGGGACAGAAATGAGAGACTGATTTTGAGGAGTGGGCGGACTAGGGTAGGCTGGTTATGAGGAGGGGACAGACATTTGTAACTGACTTTAAGGAAGGGACAGACATGGGGAGACTTATATTAGTGACAAAAAATTCAGGGTGACTGTGAGGAACAGCAGACACGAGGAAGTCGACTGCGAGTAGGAAGCAGGCGTAGGAGGCTGACTTTGGAGACAGACTTTGGAGGCTGAGTGTGAGGAAAAGGCAGACATTGGGAGACTGACTTTGGGGACAGACATGTGAGGGTGACTGTGTGGAAGGGCAGACACAAGGAAGTCGACTGAGGAGGAAGCAGACATGGGAGGCTGACTTTGGAGACAGACATTGGAGGATGACTGTGAGGAAGGGGCAGATATGGGGAAACTGACTTTGGGGACAGACATGTGAGGGTGACTGTGAGGAAAGGCCAACATGAGGCAGCCAACTGTGAGTAGGGTACAGACATGGGAGGCTGGTTGTGGGGACATACATTGGAAGCTTACCGTAAACATTGACATGGGAGGCTTACTGTGGGTAGAGGGCACACATGGGGAGGCTGACAGCCGGGAGTGGGCGGACATATGGGTGCTGACAGTGGGGACAGACATAAAAATCTGACTATAAGGAGTGGGCGGACAAGGGTAGGCTGACTATGTGGAGGGCATAGACATTGGAGGCTGACGGTAAGGAAAAGGCAGATATTGGAAGATTGACTTTGGGGACAGACAAGTGAGGGTGACTGTGAGGATGGGCAGACACGAGGAAGTCGACAGTGAATAGGGGGCAGACATAGATGGCTGACTGTGGGGATAGACATTGGAGACTGACTGTAAGGAAAAGGCAGTCACTGGGAGACTGACTTTGGGGACAAACATGTGAGGGTGACTGTGAGTACGGGCAGACATGAGGAAGTCGACTGTGAGGAGGGTACATACATAAAAGGCTGCATTTGGAGACAGACATTGGAAGCTTACCGTAAAAACTGAGATGGGAGGCTTACTGTAGATAGGGGGCACACATGGGGAGGCTGACAGTCGGGAGTGGGCAGACATATGGGCACTGACAGTGGGGACAGACATAAAAATCTGACAATAAGGAGTGGGCGGACAAGGGTAGGCTGACTATGTGGAGGGCATAGACATTGGAGGCTGACGGTAAGGAAAAGGCAGACATTGGGAGATTGACTTTGGGGACAGACAATTGAGGGTGACTGTGAGGATGGGCAGACACGAGGAAGTCGACAGTGAATAGGGGGCAGACATAGAAGGCTGCCTTTGAAGACAGACATTGGAAGCTTACTGTAAAAACTGACATGGGAGGCTTACTGTGGAGAGGGGGCAGACATGGGGAGGCTGACAGAGAGGAGTGGGCAGACATATGGGTACATTATTTGTGAGATAAGTAATTCTAGCCTTAAAATGTTATACCTAGTAGCCTCTACAGCGTGTTGCAGGAACATATTATCACACCTCTGACTTTTTATAGGTGACGGCTTCCCAGGGAAAAGAGATGTGATGTCCATCCCTGTCAGCAGTGAGAAGGATCTCAGGACAGGTAATTAATATTTATATTAATTACTGATAACACTCAGGCTAGACATGAGTTCTAGACCTGTAGTGGTGTGGTAATATGTTTCTGTTACATGATGATACATGTTTTATTAAATGTGTATCTTCTATAGACGCTACTAGTATAACACAACTAGATGACAGGTACAGAGGTGAGGAGGAAATCTGCTCTCCTGACTGTCAGGAGGGGGCAAATATATGGGTGCTGACAGTGGGGAAAGACATAAGAGTCTGACTGTGAGGAGTGGGCAGACATGTGTAGGCTGACTATGAGGAGAGGACAGAAAGGGGACAGGGGAGGCTGACTGTGAGTAAAGACAGGTAAAGGTGACTTTGAAGAAGGGAAGACATAAAGAAGCCGACGATGAGGAGGAGGCATATACATGGGTGCTGACAGAGGGGACAGAAATGAGAGACTGATTTTGAGGAGTGGGCGGACTAGGGTAGGCTGGTTATGAGGAGGGGACAGACATTTGTAACTGACTTTAAGGAAGGGACAGACATGGGGAGACTTATATTAGTGACAAAAAATTCAGGGTGACTGTGAGGAACAGCAGACACGAGGAAGTCGACTGCGAGTAGGAAGCAGGCATAGGAGGCTGACTTTGGAGACAGACTTTGGAGGCTGAGTGTGAGGAAAAGGCAGACATTGGGAGACTGACTTTGGGGACAGACATGTGAGGGTGACTGTGTGGAAGGGCAGACACAAGGAAGTCGACTGAGGAGGAAGCAGACATGGGAGGCTGACTTTGGAGACAGACATTGGAGGATGACTGTGAGGAAGGGGCAGATATGGGGAAACTGACTTTGGGGACAGACATGTGAGGGTGACTGTGAGGAAAGGCCAACATGAGGCAGCCAACTGTGAGTAGGGTACAGACATGGGAGGCTGGTTGTGGGGACATACATTGGAAGCTTACCGTAAACATTGACATGGGAGGCTTACTGTGGGTAGAGGGCACACATGGGGAGGCTGACAGCCGGGAGTGGGCGGACATATGGGTGCTGACAGTGGGACAGACATAAAAATCTGACTGTAAGGAGTGGGGGGACAAGGGTAGGCTGACTATGTGGATGGGACAGAGATGGGAGGCTTACTGGGAGGACGGTGCAGACTTGAGAGACTGACATTGGTAACAGAATTTGATGGTGACTGTGAGGAAGGGCAGACACGAGGAAGTCGACAGTGAATAGGGGGCAGACATAGGTGGCTGACTGTGGGGATAGACATTGGAGACTGACTGTAAGGAAAAGGCAGTCACTGGGAGACTGACTTTGGGGACAGACATGTGAGGGTTACTGTGAGTAAGGGCAGACATGAAGAAGCCGACTGTGAGGAGGGGGCAGACATAGAAGTCTGCGTTTAGAGACAGACATTGGAAGCTTACCGTAAAAAACTGACATGGGAGGTTTACTGTAGATAGGGGGCACACATGGGGAGGCTGACAGTCGGGAGTGGGCAGACATATGGGCACTGACAGCGGGGACAGACATAAAAATCTGACTATAAGGAGTGGGCGGACAAGGGTAGGCTGACTATGTGGAGGGCATAGACATTGGAGGCTGACGGTAAGGAAAAGGCAGATATTGGGAGATTGACTTTGGGGACAGACAAGTGAGGGTGACTGTGAGGATGGGCAGACACGAGGAAGTCGACAGTGAATAGGGGGCAGACATAGGTGGCTGACTGTGGGGATAGACATTGGAGACTGACTGTAAGGAAAAGGCAGTCACTGGGAGACTGACTTTGGGGACAGACATGTGAGGGTTACTGTGAGTACGGGCAGACATGAGGAAGTCGACTGTGAGGAGGGTACAGACATAAAAGGCTGCGTTTGGAGACAGACATTGGAAGCTTACCGTAAAAACTGACATGGGAGGCTTACTATAGATAAGGGGCACACATGGGGAGGCTGACAGTCGGGAGTGGGCAGACATATGGGCACTGACAGTGGGGACAGACATAAAAATCTGACAATAAGGAGTGGGCGGACAAGGGTAGGCTGACTATGTGGAGGGCATAGACATTGGAGGCTGACGGTAAGGAAAAGGCAGACATTTGGAGATTGACTTTGGGGACAGACAATTGAGGGTGACTGTGAGGATGGGCAGACACGAGGAAGTTGACAGTGAATAGGGGGCAGACATAGAAGGCTGCCTTTGGAGACAGACATTGGAAGCTTACTGTAAAAACTGACATGGGAGGCTTACTGTGGAGAGGGGGCAGACATGGGGAGGCTGACAGAGAGGAGTGGGCAGACATATGGGTACATTATTTGTGAGATAAGTAATTCTAGCCTTAAAATGTTATACCTAGTAGCCTCTACAGCGTGTTGCAGGAACATATTATCACACCTCTGACTTTTTATAGGTGACGGCTTCCCAGGGAAAAGAGATGTGATGTCCATCCCTGTCAGCAGTGAGAAGGATCTCAGGACAGGTAATTAATATTTATATTAATTACTGATAACACTCAGGCTAGACATGAGTTCTAGACCTGTAGTGGTGTGGTAATATGTTTCTGTTACATGATGATACATGTTTTATTAAATGTGTATCTTCTATAGACGCTACTAGTATAACACAACTAGATGACAGGTACAGAGGTGAGGAGGAAATCTGCTCTCCTGACTGTCAGGAGGGGGCAAATATATGGGTGCTGACAGTGGGGAAAGACATAAGAGTCTGACTGTGAGGAGTGGGCAGACAAGTGTAGGCTGACTATGAGGAGAGGACAGAAAGGGGACAGGGGAGGCTGACAGTGAGTAAAGACAGGTAAAGGTGACTTTGAAGAAGGGAAGACATAAAGAAGCCGACGATGAGGAGGAGGCATATACATGGGTGCTGACAGAGGGGACAGAAATGAGAGACTGATTTTGAGGAGTGGGCGGACTAGGGTAGGCTGGTTATGAGGAGGGGACAGACATTTGTAACTGACTTTAAGGAAGGGACAGACATGGGGAGACTTACATTAGTGACAAAAAATTCAGGGTGACTGTGAGGAACAGCAGACACGAGGAAGTCGACTGCGAGTAGGAAGCAGGCATAGGAGGCTGACTTTGGAGACAGACTTTGGAGGCTGAGTGTGAGGAAAAGGCAGACATTGGGAGACTGACTTTGGGGACAGACATGTGAGGGTGACTGTGTGGAAGGGCAGACACAAGGAAGTCGACTGAGGAGGAAGCAGACATGGGAGGCTGGCTTTGGAGACAGACATTGGAGGATGACTGTGAGGAAGGGGCAGATATGGGGAAACTGACTTTGGGGACAGACATGTGAGGGTGACTGTGAGGAAAGGCCAACATGAGGCAGCCAACTGTGAGTAGGGTACAGACATGGGAGGCTGGTTGTGGGGACATACATTGGAAGCTTACCGTAAACATTGACATGGGAGGCTTACTGTGGGTAGGGGGCACACATAGGGAGGCTGACAGCCGGGAGTGGGCGGACATATGGGTGCTGACAGTGGGGACAGACATAAAAATCTGACTGTAAGGAGTGGGGGGACAAGGGTAGGCTGACTATGTGGATGGGACAGAGATGGGAGGCTTACTGGGAGGACGGTGCAGACTTGAGAGACTGACATTGGTAACAGAATTTGATGGTGACTGTGAGGAAGGGCAGACACGAGGAAGTCGACAGTGAATAGGGGGCAGACATAGGTGGCTGACTGTGGGGATAGACATTGGAGACTGACTGTAAGGAAAAGGCAGTTACTGGGAGACTGACTTTGGGGACAGACATGTGAGGGTTATTGTGAGTAAGGGCAGACATGAAGAAGTCGACTGTGAGGAGGGGGCAGACATAGAAGTCTGCGTTTAGAGACAGACATTGGAAGCTTACCGTAAAAACTGACATGGGAGGTTTACTGTAGATAGGGGCACACATGGGGAGGCTGACAGTCGGGAGTGGGCAGACATATGGGCACTGACAGCGGGGACAGACATAAAAATCTGACTATAAGGAGTGGGCGGACAAGGGTAGGCTGACTATGTGGAGGGCATAGACATTGGAGGCTGACGGTAAGGAAAAGGCAGATATTGGGAGATTGACTTTGGGGACAGACAAGTGAGGGTGACTGTGAGGAAGGGCAGACACGAGGAAGTCGACAGTGAATAGGGGGCAGACATAGGTGGCTGACTGTGGGGATAGACATTGGAGACTGACTGTAAGGAAAAGGCAGTCACTGGGAGACTGACTTTGGGGACAGACATGTGAGGGTTACTGTGAGTAAGGGCAGACATGAGGAAGTCGACTGTGAGGAGGGGGCAGACATAGAAGTCTGCGTTTAGAGACAGACATTGGAAGCTTACCGTAAAAACTGACATGGGAGGTTTACTGTAGATAGGGGGCACACATGGGGAGGCTGACAGTCAGGAGTGGGCAGACATATGGGCACTGACAGCGGGGACAGACATAAAAATCTGACTATAAGGAGTGGGCGGACAAGGGTAGGCTGACTATGTGGAGGGCATAGACATTGGAGGCTGACGGTAAGGAAAAGGCAGATATTGGGAGATTGACTTTGGGGACAGACAAGTGAGGGTGACTGTGAGGATGGGCAGACACGAGGAAGTCGACAGTGAATAGGGGGCAGACATAGGTGGCTGACTGTGGGGATAGACATTGGAGACTGACTGTAAGGAAAAGGCAGTCACTGGGAGACTGACTTTGGGGACAGACATGTGAGGGTGACCGTGAGTACGGGCAGACATGAGGAAGTCGACTGTGAGGAGGGTACAGACATAAAAGGCTGCGTTTGGAGACAGACATTGGAAGCTTACCGTAAAAACTGAGATGGGAGGCTTACTGTAGATAGGGGGCACACATGGGGAGGCTGACAGTCGGGAGTGGGCAGACATATGGGCACTGACAGTGGGGACAGACATAAAAATCTGACAATAAGGAGTGGGCGGACAAGGGTAGGCTGACTATGTGGAGGGCATAGACATTGGAGGCTGACGGTAAGGAAAAGGCATACATTGGGAGATTGACTTTGGAGACAGACAAGTGAGGGTGACTGTGAGGATGGGCAGACACAAGGAAGTCGACAGTGAATAGGGGGCAGACATAGAAGGCTGCCTTTGGAGACAGACATTGGAAGCTTACTGTAAAAACTGACATGGGAGGCTTACTGTGGAGAGGGGGCAGACATGGGGAGGCTGACAGAGAGGAGTGGGCAGACATATGGGTACATTATTTGTGAGATAAGTAATTCTAGCCTTAAAATGTTATACCTAGTAGCCTCTACAGCGTGTTGCAGGAACATATTATCACACCTCTGACTTTTTATAGGTGACGGCTTCCCAGGGAAAAGAGATGTGATGTCCATCCCTGTCAGCAGTGAGAAGGATCTCAGGACAGGTAATTAATATTTATATTAATTACTGATAACACTCAGGCTAGACATGAGTTCTAGACCTGTAGTGGTGTGGTAATATGTTTCTGTTACATGATGATACATGTTTTATTAAATGTGTATCTTCTATAGACGCTACTAGTATAACACAACTAGATGACAGGTACAGAGGTGAGGAGGAAATCTGCTCTCCTGACTGTCAGGAGGGGGCAAATATATGGGTGCTGACAGTGGGGAAAGACATAAGAGTCTGACTGTGAGGAGTGGGCAGACAAGTGTAGGCTGACTATGAGGAGAGGACAGAAAGGGGACAGGGGAGGCTGACTGTGAGAAAAGACAGGTAAAGGTGACTTTGAAGAAGGGAAGACATAAAGAAGCCGACGATGAGGAGGAGGCATATACATGGGTGCTGACAGAGGGGACAGAAATGAGAGACTGATTTTGAGGAGTGGGCGGACTAGGGTAGGCTGGTTATGAGGAGGGGACAGACATTTGTAACTGACTTTAAGGAAGGGACAGACATGGGGAGACTTATATTAGTGACAAAAAATTCAGGGTGACTGTGAGGAACAGCAGACACGAGGAAGTCGACTGCGAGTAGGAAGCAGGCATAGGAGGCTGACTTTGGAGACAGACTTTGGAGGCTGAGTGTGAGGAAAAGGCAGACATTGGGAGACTGACTTTGGGGACAGACATGTGAGGGTGACTGTGTGGAAGGGCAGACACAAGGAAGTCGACTGAGGAGGAAGCAGACATGGGAGGCTGACTTTGGAGACAGACATTGGAGGATGACTGTGAGGAAGGGGCAGATATGGGGAAACTGACTTTGGGGACAGACATGTGAGGGTGACTGTGAGGAAAGGCCAACATGAGGCAGCCAACTGTGAGTAGGGTACAGACATGGGAGGCTGGTTGTGGGGACATACATTGGAAGCTTACCGTAAACATTGACATGGGAGGCTTACTGTGGGTAGAAGGCACACATGGGGAGGCTGACAGCCGGGAGTGGGCGGACATATGGGTGCTGACAGTGGGGACAGACATAAAAATCTGACTGTAAGGAGTGGGGGGACAAGGGTAGGCTGACTATGTGGATGGGACAGAGATGGGAGGCTTACTGGGAGGACGGTGCAGACTTGAGAGACTGACATTGGTAACAGAATTTGATGGTGACTGTGAGGAAGGGCAGACACGAGGAAGTCGACAGTGAATAGGGGGCAGACATAGGTGGCTGACTGTGGGGATAGACATTGGAGACTGACTGTAAGGAAAAGGCAGTTACTGGGAGACTGACTTTGGGGACAGACATGTGAGGGTTATTGTGAGTAAGGGCAGACATGAAGAAGTCGACTGTGAGGAGGGGGCAGACATAGAAGTCTGCGTTTAGAGACAGACATTGGAAGCTTACCGTAAAAACTGACATGGGAGGTTTACTGTAGATAGGGGGCACACATGGGGAGGCTGACAGTCGGGAGTGGGCAGACATATGGGCACTGACAGCGGGGACAGACATAAAAATCTGACTATAAGGAGTGGGCGGACAAGGGTAGGCTGACTATGTGGAGGGCATAGACATTGGAGGCTGACGGTAAGGAAAAGGCAGATATTGGGAGATTGACTTTGGGGACAGACAAGTGAGGGTGACTGTGAGGATGGGCAGACACGAGGAAGTCGACAGTGAATAGGGGGCAGACATAGGTGGCTGACTGTGGGGATAGACATTGGAGACTGACTGTAAGGAAAAGGCAGTCACTGGGAGACTGACTTTAGGGACAGACATGTGAGGGTGACTGTGAGTACGGGCAGACATGAGGAAGTGGACTGTGAGGAGGGTACATACATAAAAGGCTGCGTTTGAGACAGACATTGGAAGCTTACCGTAAAAACTGAGATGGGAGGCTTACTGTAGATAGGGGGCACACATGGGGAGGCTGACAGTCGGGAGTGGGCAGACATATGGGCACTGACAGTGGGGACAGACATAAAAATCTGACAATAAGGAGTGGGCGGACAAGGGTAGGCTGACTATGTGGAGGGCATAGACATTGGAGGCTGACGGTAAGGAAAAGGCAGACATTGGGAGATTGACTTTGGGGACAGACAAGTGAGGGTGACTGTAAGGATGGGCAGACACGAGGAAGTCGACAGTGAATAGTGGGCAGACATAGGTGGCTGACTGTGGGGATAGACATTGGAGACTGACTGTAAGGAAAAGGCAGTCACTGGGAGACTGACTTTAGGGACAGACATGTGAGGGTGACTGTGAGTACGGGCAGACATGAGGAAGTCGACTGTGAGGAGGGTACAGACATAAAAGGCTGCGTTTGGAGACAGACATTGGAAGCTTACCGTAAAAACTGAGATGGGAGGCTTACTATAGATAAGGGGCACACATGGGGAGGCTGACAGTCGGGAGTGGGCAGACATATGGGCACTGACAGTGGGGACAGACATAAAAATCTGACAATAAGGAGTGGGCGGACAAGGGTAGGCTGACTATGTGGAGGGCATAGACATTGGAGGCTGACGGTAAGGAAAAGGCAGACATTTGGAGATTGACTTTGGGGACAGACAATTGAGGGTGACTGTGAGGATGGGCAGACACGAGGAAGTCGACAGTGAATAGGGGGCAGACATAGAAGGCTGCCTTTGGAGACAGACATTGGAAGCTTACTGTAAAAACTGACATGGGAGGCTTACTGTGGAGAGGGGGCAGACATGGGGAGGCTGACAGAGAGGAGTGGGCAGACATATGGGTACATTATTTGTGAGATAAGTAATTCTAGCCTTAAAATGTTATACCTAGTAGCCTCTACAGCGTGTTGCAGGAACATATTATCACACCTCTGACTTTTTATAGGTGATGGCTTCCCAGGGAAAAGAGATGTGATGTCCATCCCTGTCAGCAGTGAGAAGGATCTCAGGACAGGTAATTAATATTTATATTAATTACTGATAACACTCAGGCTAGACATGAGTTCTAGACCTGTAGTGGTGTGGTAATATGTTTCTGTTACATGATGATACATGTTTTATTAAATGTGTATCTTCTATAGACGCTACTAGTATAACACAACTAGATGACAGGTACAGAGGTGAGGAGGAAATCTGCTCTCCTGACTGTCAGGAGGGGGCAAATATATGGGTGCTGACAGTGGGGAAAGACATAAGAGTCTGACTGGGAGGAGTGGGCAGACAAGTGTAGGCTGACTATGAGGAGAGGACAGAAAGGGGACAGGGGAGGCTGACAGTGAGTAAAGACAGGTAAAGGTGACTTTGAAGAAGGGAAGACATAAAGAAGCCGACGATGAGGAGGAGGCATATACATGGGTGCTGACGGAGGGGACAGAAATGAGAGACTGATTTTGAGGAGTGGGCGGACTAGGGTAGGCTGGTTATGAGGAGGGGACAGACATTTGTAACTGACTTAAAGGAAGGGACAGACATGGGGAGACTTACATTAGTGACAAAAAATTCAGGGTGACTGTGAGGAACAGCAGACACGAGGAAGTCGACTGCGAGTAGGAAGCAGGCATAGGAGGCTGACTTTGGAGACAGACTTTGGAGGCTGAGTGTGAGGAAAAGGCAGACATTGGGAGACTGACTTTGGGGACAGACATGTGAGGGTGACTGTGTGGAAGGGCAGACACAAGGAAGTCGACTGAGGAGGAAGCAGACATGGGAGGCTGACTTTGGAGACAGACATTGGAGGATGACTGTGAGGAAGGGGCAGATATGGGGAAACTGACTTTGGGGACAGACATGTGAGGGTAACTGTGAGGAAAGGCCAACATGAGGCAGCCAACTGTGAGTAGGGTACAGACATGGGAGGCTGGTTGTGGGGACATACATTGGAAGCTTACCGTAAACATTGACATGGGAGGCTTACGGTGGGTAGAGGGCACACATAGGGAGGCTGACAGCCGGGAGTGGGCGGACATATGGGTGCTGACAGTGGGGACAGACATAAAAATCTGACTGTAAGGAGTGGGGGGACAAGGGTAGGCTGACTATGTGGATGGGACAGAGATGGGAGGCTTACTGGGAGGACGGTGCAGACTTGAGAGACTGACATTGGTAACAGAATTTGATGGTGACTGTGAGGAAGGGCAGACACGAGGAAGTCGACAGTGAATAGGGGGCAGACATAGGTGGCTGACTGTGGGGATAGACATTGGAGACTGACTGTAAGGAAAAGGCAGTCACTGGGAGACTGACTTTGGGGACAGACATGTGAGGGTTACCGTGAGTAAGGGCAGACATGAAGAAGTCGACTGTGAGGAGGGGGCAGACATAGAAGTCTGCGTTTAGAGACAGACATTGGAAGCTTACCGTAAAAACTGACATGGGAGGTTTACTGTAGATAGGGGGCACACATGGGGAGGCTGACAGTCGGGAGTGGGCAGACATATGGCCACTGACAGCGGGGACAGACATAAAAATATGACTATAAGGAGTGGGCGGACAAGGGTAGGCTGACTATGTGGAGGGCATAGACATTGGAGGCTGACGGTAAGGAAAAGGCAGATATTGGGAGATTGACTTTGGGGACAGACAAGTGAGGGTGACTGTGAGGATGGGCAGACACGAGGAAGTCGACAGTGAATAGGGGGCAGACATAGGTGGCTGACTGTGGGGATAGACATTGGAGACTGACTGTAAGGAAAAGGCAGTCACTGGGAGAATGACTTTGGGGACAGACATGTGAGGGTGACTGTGAGTACGGGCAGACATGAGGAAGTCGACTGTGAGGAGGGTACATACATAAAAGGCTGCGTTTGGAGACAGACATTGGAAGCTTACCGTAAAAACTGAGATGGGAGGCTTACTGTAGATAGGGGGCACACATGGGGAGGCTGACAGTCGGGAGTGGGCAGACATATGGGCACTGACAGTGGGGACAGACATAAAAATCTGACAATAAGGAGTGGGTGGACAAGGGTAGGCTGACTATGTGGAGGGCATAGACATTGGAGGCTGACGGTAAGGAAAAGGCAGACATTGGGAGATTGACTTTGGGGACAGACAATTGAGGGTGACTGTGAGGATGGGCAGACACGAGGAAGTCGACAGTGAATAGGGGGCAGACATAGAAGGCTGCCTTTGAAGACAGACATTGGAAGCTTACTGTAAAAACTGACATGGGAGGCTTACTGTGGAGAGGGGGCAGACATGGGGAGGCTGACAGAGAGGAGTGGGCAGACATATGGGTACATTATTTGTGAGATAAGTAATTCTAGCCTTAAAATGTTATACCTAGTAGCCTCTACAGCGTGTTGCAGGAACATATTATCACACCTCTGACTTTTTATAGGTGACGGCTTCCCAGGGAAAAGAGATGTGATGTCCATCCCTGTCAGCAGTGAGAAGGATCTCAGGACAGGTAATTAATATTTATATTAATTACTGATAACACTCAGGCTAGACATGAGTTCTAGACCTGTAGTGGTGTGGTAATATGTTTCTGTTACATGATGATACATGTTTTATTAAATGTGTATCTTCTATAGACGCTACTAGTATAACACAACTAGATGACAGGTACAGAGGTGAGGAGGAAATCTGCTCTCCTGACTGTCAGGAGGGGGCAAATATATGGGTGCTGACAGTGGGGAAAGACATAAGAGTCTGACTGTGAGGAGTGGGCAGACAAGTGTAGGCTGACTATGAGGAGAGGACAGAAAGGGGACAGGGGAGGCTGACTGTGAGTAAAGACAGGTAAAGGTGACTTTGAAGAAGGGAAGACATAAAGAAGCCGACGATGAGGAGGAGGCATATACATGGGTGCTGACAGAGGGGACAGAAATGAGAGACTGATTTTGAGGAGTGGGCGGACTAGGGTAGGCTGGTTATGAGGAGGGGACAGACATTTGTAACTGACTTTAAGGAAGGGACAGACATGGGGAGACTTATATTAGTGACAAAAAATTCAGGGTGACTGTGAGGAACAGCAGACACGAGGAAGTCGACTGCGAGTAGGAAGCAGGCATAGGAGGCTGACTTTGGAGACAGACTTTGGAGGCTCAGTGTGAGGAAAAGGCAGACATGGGGAGACTGACTTTGGGGACAGACATGTGAGGGTGACTGTGTGGAAGGGCAGACACAAGGAAGTCGACTGAGGAGGAAGCAGACATGGGAGGCTGACTTTGGAGACAGACATTGGAGGATGACTGTGAGGAAGGGGCAGATATGGGGAAACTGACTTTGGGGACAGACATGTGAGGGTGACTGTGAGGAAAGGCCAACATGAGGCAGCCAACTGTGAGTAGGGTACAGACATGGGAGGCTGGTTGTGGGGACATACATTGGAAGCTTACCGTAAACATTGACATGGGAGGCTTACTGTGGGTAGAGGGCACACATGGGGAGGCTGACAGCCGGGAGTGGGCGGACATATGGGTGCTGACAGTGGGACAGACATAAAAATCTGACTGTAAGGAGTGGGGGGACAAGGGTAGGCTGACTATGTGGATGGGACAGAGATGGGAGGCTTACTGGGAGGACGGTGCAGACTTGAGAGACTGACATTGGTAACAGAATTTGATGGTGACTGTGAGGAAGGGCAGACACGTGGAAGTCGACAGTGAATAGGGGGCAGACATAGGTGGCTGACTGTGGGGATAGACATTGGAGACTGACTGTAAGGAAAAGGCAGTCACTGGGAGACTGACTTTGGGGACAGACATGTGAGGGTTACTGTGAGTAAGGGCAGACATGAAGAAGCCGACTGTGAGGAGGGGGCAGACATAGAAGTCTGCGTTTAGAGACAGACATTGGAAGCTTACCGTAAAAAACTGACATGGGAGGTTTACTGTAGATAGGGGGCACACATGGGGAGGCTGACAGTCGGGAGTGGGCAGACATATGGGCACTGACAGCGGGGACAGACATAAAAATATGACTATAAGGAGTGGGCGGACAAGGGTAGGCTGACTATGTGGAGGGCATAGACATTGGAGGCTGACGGTAAGGAAAAGGCAGATATTGGGAGATTGACTTTGGGGACAGACAAGTGAGGGTGACTGTGAGGATGGGCAGACACGAGGAAGTCGACAGTGAATAGGGGGCAGACATAGGTGGCTGACTGTGGGGATAGACATTGGAGACTGACTGTAAGGAAAAGGCAGTCACTGGGAGACTGACTTTGGGGACAGACATGTGAGGGTGACTGTGAGTACAGGCAGACATGAGGAAGTCGACTGTGAGGAGGGTACAGACATAAAAGGCTGCGTTTGGAGACAGGCATTGGAAGCTTACCGTAAAAACTGAGATGGGAGGCTTACTGTAGATAGGGGGCACACATGGGGAGGCTGACAGTCGGGAGTGGGCAGACATATGGGCACTGACAGTGGGGACAGACATAAAAATCTGACAATAAGGAGTGGGCGGACAAGGGTAGGCTGACTATGTGGAGGGCATAGACATTGGAGGCTGACGGTAAGGAAAAGGCAGATATTGGGAGATTGACTTTGGGGACAGACAAGTGAGGGTGACTGTGAGGATGGGCAGACACGAGGAAGTCGACAGTGAATAGGGGGCAGACATAGGTGGCTGACTGTGGGGATAGACATTGGAGACTAACTGTAAGGAAAAGGCAGTCACTGGGAGACTGACTTTAGGGACAGACATGTGAGGGTGACTGTGAGTACGGGCAGACATGAGGAAGTCGACTGTGAGGAGGGTACAGACATAAAAGGCTGCGTTTGGAGACAGACATTGGAAGCTTACCGTAAAAACTGAGATGGGAGGCTTACTATAGATAAGGGGCACACATGGGGAGGCTGACAGTCGGGAGTGGGCAGACATATGGGCACTGACAGTGGGGACAGACATAAAAATCTGACAATAAGGAGTGGGCGGACAAGGGTAGGCTGACTATGTGGAGGGCATAGACATTGGAGGCTGACGGTAAGGAAAAGGCAGACATTTGGAGATTGACTTTGGGGACAGACAATTGAGGGTGACTGTGAGGATGGGCAGACACGAGGAAGTCGACAGTGAATAGGGGGCAGACATAGAAGGCTGCCTTTAGAGACAGACATTGGAAGCTTACTGTAAAAACTGACATGGGAGGCTTACTGTGGAGAGGGGGCAGACATGGGGAGGCTGACAGAGAGGAGTGGGCAGACATATGGGTACATTATTTGTGAGATAAGTAATTCTAGCCTTAAAATGTTATACCTAGTAGCCTCTACAGCGTGTTGCAGGAACATATTATCACACCTGTGACTTTTTATAGGTGACGGCTTCCCAGGGAAAAGAGATGTGATGTCCATCCCTGTCAGCAGTGAGAAGGATCTCAGGACAGGTAATTAATATTTATATTAATTACTGATAACACTCAGGCTAGACATGAGTTCTAGACCTGTAGTGGTGTGGTAATATGTTTCTGTTACATGATGATACATGTTTTATTAAATGTGTATCTTCTATAGACGCTACTAGTATAACACAACTAGATGACAGGTACAGAGGTGAGGAGGAAATCTGCTCTCCTGACTGTCAGGAGGGGGCAAATATATGGGTGCTGACAGTGGGGAAAGACATAAGAGTCTGACTGTGAGGAGTGGGCAGACAAGTGTAGGCTGACTATGAGGAGAGGACAGAAAGGGGACAGGGGAGGCTGACAGTGAGTAAAGACAGGTAAAGGTGACTTTGAAGAAGGGAAGACATAAAGAAGCCGACGATGAGGAGGAGGCATATACATGGGTGCTGACAGAGGGGACAGAAATGAGAGACTGATTTTGAGGAGTGGGCGGACTAGGGTAGGCTGGTTATGAGGAGGGGACAGACATTTGTAACTGACTTTAAGGAAGGGACAGACATGGGGAGACTTACATTAGTGACAAAAAATTCAGGGTGACTGTGAGGAACAGCAGACACGAGGAAGTCGACTGCGAGTAGGAAGCAGGCATAGGAGGCTGACTTTGGAGACAGACTTTGGAGGCTGAGTGTGAGGAAAAGGCAGACATTGGGAGACTGACTTTGGGGACAGACATGTGAGGGTGACTGTGTGGAAGGGCAGACACAAGGAAGTCGACTGAGGAGGAAGCAGACATGGGAGGCTGGCTTTGGAGACAGACATTGGAGGATGACTGTGAGGAAGGGGCAGATATGGGGAAACTGACTTTGGGGACAGACATGTGAGGGTGACTGTGAGGAAAGGCCAACATGAGGCAGCCAACTGTGAGTAGGGTACAGACATGGGAGGCTGGTTATGGGGACATACATTGGAAGCTTACCGTAAACATTGACATGGGAGGCTTACTGTGGGTAGAGGGCACACATAGGGAGGCTGACAGCCGGGAGTGGGCGGACATATGGGTGCTGACAGTGGGGACAGACATAAAAATCTGACTGTAAGGAGTGGGGGGACAAGGGTAGGCTGACTATGTGGATGGGACAGAGATGGGAGGCTTACTGGGAGGACGGTGCAGACTTGAGAGACTGACATTGGTAACAGAATTTGATGGTGACTGTGAGGAAGGGCAGACACGAGGAAGTCGACAGTGAATAGGGGGCAGACATAGGTGGCTGACTGTGGGGATAGACATTGGAGACTGACTGTAAGGAAAAGGCAGTCACTGGGAGACTGACTTTGGGGACAGACATGTGAGGGTTACTGTGAGTAAGGGCAGACATGAAGAAGCCGACTGTGAGGAGGGGGCAGACATAGAAGTCTGCGTTTAGAGACAGACATTGGAAGCTTACCGTAAAAAACTGACATGGGAGGTTTACTGTAGATAGGGGGCACACATGGGGAGGCTGACAGTCGGGAGTGGGCAGACATATGGGCACTGACAGCGGGGACAGACATAAAAATATGACTATAAGGAGTGGGCGACAAGGGTAGGCTGACTATGTGGAGGGCATAGACATTGGAGGCTGACGGTAAGGAAAAGGCAGATATTGGGAGATTGACTTTGGGGACAGACAAGTGAGGGTGACTGTGAGGATGGGCAGACACGAGGAAGTCGACAGTGAATAGGGGGCAGACATAGGTGGCTGACTGTGGGGATAGACATTGGAGACTGACTGTAAGGAAAAGGCAGTCACTGGGAGACTGACTTTGGGGACAGACATGTGAGGGTGACTGTGAGTACGGGCAGACATGAGGAAGTCGACTGTGAGGAGGGTACAGACATAAAAGGCTGCGTTTGGAGACAGGCATTGGAAGCTTACCGTAAAAACTGAGATGGGAGGCTTACTGTAGATAGGGGGCACACATGGGGAGGCTGACAGTCGGGAGTGGGCAGACATATGGGCACTGACAGTGGGGACAGACATAAAAATCTGACAATAAGGAGTGGGCGGACAAGGGTAGGCTGACTATGTGGAGGGCATAGACATTGGAGGCTGACGGTAAGGAAAAGGCAGATATTGGGAGATTGACTTTGGGCACAGACAAGTGAGGGTGACTGTGAGGATGGGCAGACACGAGGAAGTCGACAGTGAATAGGGGGCAGACATAGGTGGCTGACTGTGGGGATAGACATTGGAGACTGACTGTAAGGAAAAGGCAGTCACTGGGAGACTGACTTTAGGGACAGACATGTGAGGGTGACTGTGAGTACGGGCAGACATGAGGAAGTCGACTGTGAGGAGGGTACAGACATAAAAGGCTGCGTTTGGAGACAGACATTGGAAGCTTACCGTAAAAACTGAGATCGGAGGCTTACTATAGATAAGGGGCACACATGGGGAGGCTGACAGTCGGGAGTGGGCAGACATATGGGCACTGATAGTGGGGACAGACATAAAAATCTGACAATAAGGAGTGGGCGGACAAGGGTAGGCTGACTATGTGGAGGGCATAGACATTGGAGGCTGACGGTAAGGAAAAGGCAGACATTTGGAGATTGACTTTGGGGACAGACAATTGAGGGTGACTGTGAGGATGGGCAGACACGAGGAAGTCGACAGTGAATAGGGGGCAGACATAGAAGGCTGCCTTTGGAGACAGACATTGGAAGCTTACTGTAAAAACTGACATGGGAGGCTTACTGTGGAGAGGGGGCAGACATGGGGAGGCTGACAAAGAGGAGTGGGCAGACATATGGGTACATTATTTGTGAGATAAGTAATTCTAGCCTTAAAATGTTATACCTAGTAGCCTCTACAGCGTGTTGCAGGAACATATTATCACACCTCTGACTTTTTATAGGTGACGGCTTCCCAGGGAAAAGAGATGTGATGTCCATCCCTGTCAGCAGTGAGAAGGATCTCAGGACAGGTAATTAATATTTATATTAATTACTGATAACACTCAGGCTAGACATGAGTTCTAGACCTGTAGTGGTGTGGTAATATGTTTCTGTTACATGATGATACATGTTTTATTAAATGTGTATCTTCTATAGACGCTACTAGTATAACACAACTAGATGACAGGTACAGAGGTGAGGAGGAAATCTGCTCTCCTGACTGTCAGGAGGGGGCAAATATATGGGTGCTGACAGTGGGGAAAGACATAAGAGTCTGACTGTGAGGAGTGGGCAGACAAGTGTAGGCTGACTATGAGGAGAGGACAGAAAGGGGACAGGGGAGGCTGACAGTGAGTAAAGACAGGTAAAGGTGACTTTGAAGAAGGGAAGACATAAAGAAGCCGACGATGAGGAGGAGGCATATACATGGGTGCTGACAGAGGGGACAGAAATGAGAGACTGATTTTGAGGAGTGGGCGGACTAGGGTAGGCTGGTTATGAGGAGGGGACAGACATTTGTAACTGACTTTAAGGAAGGGACAGACATGGGGAGACTTACATTAGTGACAAAAAATTCAGGGTGACTGTGAGGAACAGCAGACACGAGGAAGTCGACTGCGAGTAGGAAGCAGGCATAGGAGGCTGACTTTGGAGACAGACTTTGGAGGCTGAGTGTGAGGAAAAGGCAGACATTGGGAGACTGACTTTGGGGACAGACATGTGAGGGTGACTGTGTGGAAGGGCAGACACAAGGAAGTCGACTGAGGAGGAAGCAGACATGGGAGGCTGGCTTTGGAGACAGACATTGGAGGATGACTGTGAGGAAGGGGCAGATATGGGGAAACTGACTTTGGGGACAGACATGTGAGGGTGACTGTGAGGAAAGGCCAACATGAGGCAGCCAACTGTGAGTAGGGTACAGACATGGGAGGCTGGTTGTGGGGACATACATTGGAAGCTTACCGTAAACATTGACATGGGAGGCTTACTGTGGGTAGAGGGCACACATAGGGAGGCTGACAGCCGGGAGTGGGCGGACATATGGGTGCTGACAGTGGGGACAGACATAAAAATCTGACTGTACAGAGTGGGGGGACAAGGGTAGGCTGACTATGTGGATGGGACAGAGATGGGAGGCTTACTGGGAGGACGGTGCAGACTTGAGAGACTGACATTGGTAACAGAATTTGATGGTGACTGTGAGGAAGGGCAGACACGTGGAAGTCGACAGTGAATAGGGGGCAGACATAGGTGGCTGACTGTGGGGATAGACATTGGAGACTGACTGTAAGGAAAAGGCAGTCACTGGGAGACTGACTTTGGGGACAGACATGTGAGGGTTACTGTGAGTAAGGGCAGACATGAAGAAGCCGACTGTGAGGAGGGGGCAGACATAGAAGTCTGCGTTTAGAGACAGACATTGGAAGCTTACCGTAAAAAACTGACATGGGAGGTTTACTGTAGATAGGGGGCACACATGGGGAGGCTGACAGTCGGGAGTGGGCAGACATATGGGCACTGACAGCGGGGACAGACATAAAAATATGACTATAAGGAGTGGGCGGACAAGGGTAGGCTGACTATGTGGAGGGCATAGACATTGGAGGCTGACGGTAAGGAAAAGGCAGATATTGGGAGATTGACTTTGGGGACAGACAAGTGAGGGTGACTGTGAGGATGGGCAGACACGAGGAAGTCGACAGTGAATAGGGGGCAGACATAGGTGGCTGACTGTGGGGATAGACATTGGAGACTGACTGTAAGGAAAAGGCAGTCACTGGGAGACTGACTTTGGGGACAGACATGTGAGGGTGACTGTGAGTACAGGCAGACATGAGGAAGTCGACTGTGAGGAGGGTACAGACATAAAAGGCTGCGTTTGGAGACAGGCATTGGAAGCTTACCGTAAAAACTGAGATGGGAGGCTTACTGTAGATAGGGGGCACACATGGGGAGGCTGACAGTCGGGAGTGGGCAGACATATGGGCACTGACAGTGGGGACAGACATAAAAATCTGACAATAAGGAGTGGGCGGACAAGGGTAGGCTGACTATGTGGAGGGCATAGACATTGGAGGCTGACGGTAAGGAAAAGGCAGATATTGGGAGATTGACTTTGGGGACAGACAAGTGAGGGTGACTGTGAGGATGGGCAGACACGAGGAAGTCGACAGTGAATAGGGGGCAGACATAGGTGGCTGACTGTGGGGATAGACATTGGAGACTAACTGTAAGGAAAAGGCAGTCACTGGGAGACTGACTTTAGGGACAGACATGTGAGGGTGACTGTGAGTACGGGCAGACATGAGGAAGTCGACTGTGAGGAGGGTACAGACATAAAAGGCTGCGTTTGGAGACAGACATTGGAAGCTTACCGTAAAAACTGAGATGGGAGGCTTACTATAGATAAGGGGCACACATGGGGAGGCTGACAGTCGGGAGTGGGCAGACATATGGGCACTGACAGTGGGGACAGACATAAAAATCTGACAATAAGGAGTGGGCGGACAAGGGTAGGCTGACTATGTGGAGGGCATAGACATTGGAGGCTGACGGTAAGGAAAAGGCAGACATTTGGAGATTGACTTTGGGGACAGACAATTGAGGGTGACTGTGAGGATGGGCAGACACGAGGAAGTCGACAGTGAATAGGGGGCAGACATAGAAGGCTGCCTTTAGAGACAGACATTGGAAGCTTACTGTAAAAACTGACATGGGAGGCTTACTGTGGAGAGGGGGCAGACATGGGGAGGCTGACAGAGAGGAGTGGGCAGACATATGGGTACATTATTTGTGAGATAAGTAATTCTAGCCTTAAAATGTTATACCTAGTAGCCTCTACAGCGTGTTGCAGGAACATATTATCACACCTGTGACTTTTTATAGGTGACGGCTTCCCAGGGAAAAGAGATGTGATGTCCATCCCTGTCAGCAGTGAGAAGGATCTCAGGACAGGTAATTAATATTTATATTAATTACTGATAACACTCAGGCTAGACATGAGTTCTAGACCTGTAG
This sequence comes from Engystomops pustulosus, assembly GCF_040894005.1. Classification (NCBI taxonomy): domain Eukaryota; kingdom Metazoa; phylum Chordata; class Amphibia; order Anura; family Leptodactylidae; genus Engystomops; species Engystomops pustulosus. The sequence continues at coordinate 82,470,537 of NC_092418.1, forward strand.
TGGTGTGGTAATATGTTTCTGTTACATGATGATACATGTTTTATTAAATGTGTATCTTCTATAGACGCTACTAGTATAACACAACTAGATGACAGGTACAGAGGTGAGGAGGAAATCTGCTCTCCTGACTGTCAGGAGGGGGCAAATATATGGGTGCTGACAGTGGGGAAAGACATAAGAGTCTGACTGTGAGGAGTGGGCAGACAAGTGTAGGCTGACTATGAGGAGAGGACAGAAAGGGGACAGGGGAGGCTGACAGTGAGTAAAGACAGGTAAAGGTGACTTTGAAGAAGGGAAGACATAAAGAAGCCGACGATGAGGAGGAGGCATATACATGGGTGCTGACAGAGGGGACAGAAATGAGAGACTGATTTTGAGGAGTGGGCGGACTAGGGTAGGCTGGTTATGAGGAGGGGACAGACATTTGTAACTGACTTTAAGGAAGGGACAGACATGGGGAGACTTACATTAGTGACAAAAAATTCAGGGTGACTGTGAGGAACAGCAGACACGAGGAAGTCGACTGCGAGTAGGAAGCAGGCATAGGAGGCTGACTTTGGAGACAGACTTTGGAGGCTGAGTGTGAGGAAAAGGCAGACATTGGGAGACTGACTTTGGGGACAGACATGTGAGGGTGACTGTGTGGAAGGGCAGACACAAGGAAGTCGACTGAGGAGGAAGCAGACATGGGAGGCTGGCTTTGGAGACAGACATTGGAGGATGACTGTGAGGAAGGGGCAGATATGGGGAAACTGACTTTGGGGACAGACATGTGAGGGTGACTGTGAGGAAAGGCCAACATGAGGCAGCCAACTGTGAGTAGGGTACAGACATGGGAGGCTGGTTATGGGGACATACATTGGAAGCTTACCGTAAACATTGACATGGGAGGCTTACTGTGGGTAGAGGGCACACATAGGGAGGCTGACAGCCGGGAGTGGGCGGACATATGGGTGCTGACAGTGGGGACAGACATAAAAATCTGACTGTAAGGAGTGGGGGGACAAGGGTAGGCTGACTATGTGGATGGGACAGAGATGGGAGGCTTACTGGGAGGACGGTGCAGACTTGAGAGACTGACATTGGTAACAGAATTTGATGGTGACTGTGAGGAAGGGCAGACACGAGGAAGTCGACAGTGAATAGGGGGCAGACATAGGTGGCTGACTGTGGGGATAGACATTGGAGACTGACTGTAAGGAAAAGGCAGTCACTGGGAGACTGACTTTGGGGACAGACATGTGAGGGTTACTGTGAGTAAGGGCAGACATGAAGAAGCCGACTGTGAGGAGGGGGCAGACATAGAAGTCTGCGTTTAGAGACAGACATTGGAAGCTTACCGTAAAAAACTGACATGGGAGGTTTACTGTAGATAGGGGGCACACATGGGGAGGCTGACAGTCGGGAGTGGGCAGACATATGGGCACTGACAGCGGGGACAGACATAAAAATATGACTATAAGGAGTGGGCGACAAGGGTAGGCTGACTATGTGGAGGGCATAGACATTGGAGGCTGACGGTAAGGAAAAGGCAGATATTGGGAGATTGACTTTGGGGACAGACAAGTGAGGGTGACTGTGAGGATGGGCAGACACGAGGAAGTCGACAGTGAATAGGGGGCAGACATAGGTGGCTGACTGTGGGGATAGACATTGGAGACTGACTGTAAGGAAAAGGCAGTCACTGGGAGACTGACTTTGGGGACAGACATGTGAGGGTGACTGTGAGTACGGGCAGACATGAGGAAGTCGACTGTGAGGAGGGTACAGACATAAAAGGCTGCGTTTGGAGACAGGCATTGGAAGCTTACCGTAAAAACTGAGATGGGAGGCTTACTGTAGATAGGGGGCACACATGGGGAAGCTGACAGTCGGGAGTGGGCAGACATATGGGCACTGACAGTGGGGACAGACATAAAAATCTGACAATAAGGAGTGGGCGGACAAGGGTAGGCTGACTATGTGGAGGGCATAGACATTGGAGGCTGACGGTAAGGAAAAGGCAGATATTGGGAGATTGACTTTGGGGACAGACAAGTGAGGGTGACTGTGAGGATGGGCAGACACGAGGAAGTCGACAGTGAATAGGGGGCAGACATAGGTGGCTGACTGTGGGGATAGACATTGGAGACTGACTGTAAGGAAAAGGCAGTCACTGGGAGACTGACTTTGGGGACAGACATGTGAGGGTGACTGTGAGTACGGGCAGACATGAGGAAGTCGACTGTGAGGAGGGTACAGACATAAAAGGCTGCGTTTGGAGACAGGCATTGGAAGCTTACCGTAAAAACTGAGATGGGAGGCTTACTGTAGATAGGGGGCACACATGGGGAAGCTGACAGTCGGGAGTGGGCAGACATATGGGCACTGACAGTGGGGACAGACATAAAAATCTGACAATAAGGAGTGGGCGGACAAGGGTAGGCTGACTATGTGGAGGGCATAGACATTGGAGGCTGACGGTAAGGAAAAGGCAGATATTGGGAGATTGACTTTGGGGACAGACAAGTGAGGGTGACTGTGAGGATGGGCAGACACGAGGAAGTCGACAGTGAATAGGGGGCAGACATAGGTGGCTGACTGTGGGGATAGACATTGGAGACTGACTGTAAGGAAAAGGCAGTCACTGGGAGACTGACTTTAGGGACAGACATGTGAGGGTGACTGTGAGTACGGGCAGACATGAGGAAGTCGACTGTGAGGAGGGTACAGACATAAAAGGCTGCGTTTGGAGACAGACATTGGAAGCTTACCGTAAAAACTGAGATGGGAGGCTTACTATAGATAAGGGGCACACATGGGGAGGCTGACAGTCGGGAGTGGGCAGACATATGGGCACTGATAGTGGGGACAGACATAAAAATCTGACAATAAGGAGTGGGCGGACAAGGGTAGGCTGACTATGTGGAGGGCATAGACATTGGAGGCTGACGGTAAGGAAAAGGCAGACATTTGGAGATTGACTTTGGGGACAGACAATTGAGGGTGACTGTGAGGATGGGCAGACACGAGGAAGTCGACAATGAATAGGGGGCAGACATAGAAGGCTGCCTTTGGAGACAGACATTGGAAGCTTACTGTAAAAACTGACATGGGAGGCTTACTGTGGAGAGGGGGCAGACATGGGGAGGCTGACAAAGAGGAGTGGGCAGACATATGGGTACATTATTTGTGAGATAAGTAATTCTAGCCTTAAAATGTTATACCTAGTAGCCTCTACAGCGTGTTGCAGGAACATATTATCACACCTCTGACTTTTTATAGGTGACGGCTTCCCAGGGAAAAGAGATGTGATGTCCATCCCTGTCAGCAGTGAGAAGGATCTCAGGACAGGTAATTAATATTTATATTAATTACTGATAACACTCAGGCTAGACATGAGTTCTAGACCTGTAGTGGTGTGGTAATATGTTTCTGTTACATGATGATACATGTTTTATTAAATGTGTATCTTCTATAGACGCTACTAGTATAACACAACTAGATGACAGGTACAGAGGTGAGGAGGAAATCTGCTCTCCTGACTGTCAGGAGGGGGCAAATATATGGGTGCTGACAGTGGGGAAAGACATAAGAGTCTGACTGTGAGGAGTGGGCAGACAAGTGTAGGCTGACTATGAGGAGAGGACAGAAAGGGGACAGGGGAGGCTGACAGTGAGTAAAGACAGGTAAAGGTGACTTTGAAGAAGGGAAGACATAAAGAAGCCGACGATGAGGAGGAGGCATATACATGGGTGCTGACAGAGGGGACAGAAATGAGAGACTGATTTTGAGGAGTGGGCGGACTAGGGTAGGCTGGTTATGAGGAGGGGACAGACATTTGTAACTGACTTTAAGGAAGGGACAGACATGGGGAGACTTACATTAGTGACAAAAAATTCAGGGTGACTGTGAGGAACAGCAGACACGAGGAAGTCGACTGCGAGTAGGAAGCAGGCATAGGAGGCTGACTTTGGAGACAGACTTTGGAGGCTGAGTGTGAGGAAAAGGCAGACATTGGGAGACTGACTTTGGGGACAGACATGTGAGGGTGACTGTGTGGAAGGGCAGACACAAGGAAGTCGACTGAGGAGGAAGCAGACATGGGAGGCTGGCTTTGGAGACAGACATTGGAGGATGACTGTGAGGAAGGGGCAGATATGGGGAAACTGACTTTGGGGACAAACATGTGAGGGTGACTGTGAGGAAAGGCCAACATGAGGCAGCCAACTGTGAGTAGGGTACAGACATGGGAGGCTGGTTGTGGGGACATACATTGGAAGCTTACCGTAAACATTGACATGGGAGGCTTACTGTGGGTAGAGGGCACACATGGGGAGGCTGACAGCCGGGAGTGGGCGGACATATGGGTGCTGACAGTGGGACAGACATAAAAATCTGACTGTAAGGAGTGGGGGGACAAGGGTAGGCTGACTATGTGAATGGGACAGAGATGGGAGGCTTACTGGGAGGACGGTGCAGACTTGAGAGACTGACATTGGTAACAGAATTTGATGGTGACTGTGAGGAAGGGCAGACACGTGGAAGTCGACAGTGAATAGGGGGCAGACATAGGTGGCTGACTGTGGGGATAGACATTGGAGACTGACTGTAAGGAAAAGGCAGTCACTGGGAGACTGACTTTGGGGACAGACATGTGAGGGTTACTGTGAGTAAGGGCAGACATGAAGAAGCCGACTGTGAGGAGGGGGCAGACATAGAAGTCTGCGTTTAGAGACAGACATTGGAAGCTTACCGTAAAAAACTGACATGGGAGGTTTACTGTAGATAGGGGGCACACATGGGGAGGCTGACAGTCGGGAGTGGGCAGACATATGGGCACTGACAGCGGGGACAGACATAAAAATATGACTATAAGGAGTGGGCGGACAAGGGTAGGCTGACTATGTGGAGGGCATAGACATTGGAGGCTGACGGTAAGGAAAAGGCAGATATTGGGAGATTGACTTTGGGGACAGACAAGTGAGGGTGACTGTGAGGATGGGCAGACACGAGGAAGTCGACAGTGAATAGGGGGCAGACATAGGTGGCTGACTGTGGGGATAGACATTGGAGACTGACTGTAAGGAAAAGGCAGTCACTGGGAGACTGACTTTGGGGACAGACATGTGAGGGTGACTGTGAGTACGGGCAGACATGAGGAAGTCGACTGTGAGGAGGGTACAGACATAAAAGGCTGCGTTTGGAGACAGGCATTGGAAGCTTACCGTAAAAACTGAGATGGGAGGCTTACTGTAGATAGGGGGCACACATGGGGAGGCTGACAGTCGGGAGTGGGCAGACATATGGGCACTGACAGTGGGGACAGACATAAAAATCTGACAATAAGGAGTGGGCGGACAAGGGTAGGCTGACTATGTGGAGGGCATAGACATTGGAGGCTGACGGTAAGGAAAAGGCAGATATTGGGAGATTGACTTTGGGGACAGACAAGTGAGGGTGACTGTGAGGATGGGCAGACACGAGGAAGTCGACAGTGAATAGGGGGCAGACATAGGTGGCTGACTGTGGGGATAGACATTGGAGACTGACTGTAAGGAAAAGGCAGTCACTGGGAGACTGACTTTAGGGACAGACATGTGAGGGTGACTGTGAGTACGGGCAGACATGAGGAAGTCGACTGTGAGGAGGGTACAGACATAAAAGGCTGCGTTTGGAGACAGACATTGGAAGCTTACCGTAAAAACTGAGATGGGAGGCTTACTATAGATAAGGGGCACACATGGGGAGGCTGACAGTCGGGAGTGGGCAGACATATGGGCACTGACAGTGGGGACAGACATAAAAATCTGACAATAAGGAGTGGGCGGACAAGGGTAGGCTGACTATGTGGAGGGCATAGACATTGGAGGCTGACGGTAAGGAAAAGGCAGACATTTGGAGATTGACTTTGGGGACAGACAATTGAGGGTGACTGTGAGGATGGGCAGACACGAGGAAGTCGACAGTGAATAGGGGGCAGACATAGAAGGCTGCCTTTAGAGACAGACATTGGAAGCTTACTGTAAAAACTGACATGGGAGGCTTACTGTGGAGAGGGGGCAGACATGGGGAGGCTGACAGAGAGGAGTGGGCAGACATATGGGTACATTATTTGTGAGATAAGTAATTCTAGCCTTAAAATGTTATACCTAGTAGCCTCTACAGCGTGTTGCAGGAACATATTATCACACCTCTGACTTTTTATAGGTGACGGCTTCCCAGGGAAAAGAGATGTGATGTCCATCCCTGTCAGCAGTGAGAAGGATCTCAGGACAGGTAATTAATATTTATATTAATTACTGATAACACTCAGGCTAGACATGAGTTCTAGACCTGTAGTGGTGTGGTAATATGTTTCTGTTACATGATGATACATGTTTTATTAAATGTGTATCTTCTATAGACGCTACTAGTATAACACAACTAGATGACAGGTACAGAGGTGAGGAGGAAATCTGCTCTCCTGACTGTCAGGAGGGGGCAAATATATGGGTGCTGACAGTGGGGAAAGACATAAGAGTCTGACTGTGAGGAGTGGGCAGACAAGTGTAGGCTGACTATGAGGAGAGGACAGAAAGGGGACAGGGGAGGCTGACAGTGAGTAAAGACAGGTAAAGGTGACTTTGAAGAAGGGAAGACATAAAGAAGCCGACGATGAGGAGGAGGCATATACATGGGTGCTGACAGAGGGGACAGAAATGAGAGACTGATTTTGAGGAGTGGGCGGACTAGGGTAGGCTGGTTATGAGGAGGGGACAGACATTTGTAACTGACTTTAAGGAAGGGACAGACATGGGGAGACTTACATTAGTGACAAAAAATTCAGGGTGACTGTGAGGAACAGCAGACACGAGGAAGTCGACTGCGAGTAGGAAGCAGGCATAGGAGGCTGACTTTGGAGACAGACTTTGGAGGCTGAGTGTGAGGAAAAGGCAGACATTGGGAGACTGACTTTGGGGACAGACATGTGAGGGTGACTGTGTGGAAGGGCAGACACAAGGAAGTCGACTGAGGAGGAAGCAGACATGGGAGGCTGGCTTTGGAGACAGACATTGGAGGATGACTGTGAGGAAGGGGCAGATATGGGGAAACTGACTTTGGGGACAGACATGTGAGGGTGACTGTGAGGAAAGGCCAACATGAGGCAGCCAACTGTGAGTAGGGTACAGACATGGGAGGCTGGTTGTGGGGACATACATTGGAAGCTTACCGTAAACATTGACATGGGAGGCTTACTGTGGGTAGAGGGCACACATAGGGAGGCTGACAGCCGGGAGTGGGCGGACATATGGGTGCTGACAGTGGGGACAGACATAAAAATCTGACTGTAAGGAGTGGGGGGACAAGGGTAGGCTGACTATGTGGATGGGACAGAGATGGGAGGCTTACTGGGAGGACGGTGCAGACTTGAGAGACTGACATTGGTAACAGAATTTGATGGTGACTGTGAGGAAGGGCAGACACGAGGAAGTCGACAGTGAATAGGGGGCAGACATAGGTGGCTGACTGTGGGGATAGACATTGGAGACTGACTGTAAGGAAAAGGCAGTTACTGGGAGACTGACTTTGGGGACAGACATGTGAGGGTTACTGTGAGTAAGGGCAGACATGAAGAAGTCGACTGTGAGGAGGGGGCAGACATAGAAGTCTGCGTTTAGAGACAGACATTGGAAGCTTACCGTAAAAACTGACATGGGAGGTTTACTGTAGATAGGGGGCACACATGGGGAGGCTGACAGTCGGGAGTGGGCAGACATATGGGCACTGACAGCGGGGACAGACATAAAAATATGACTATAAGGAGTGGGCGGACAAGGGTAGGCTGACTATGTGGAGGGCATAGACATTGGAGGCTGACGGTAAGGAAAAGGCAGATATTGGAAGATTGACTTTGGGGACAGACAAGTGAGGGTGACTGTGAGGATGGGCAGACACGAGGAAGTCGACAGTGAATAGGGGGCAGACATAGGTGGCTGACTGTGGGGATAGACATTGGAGACTGACTGTAAGGAAAAGGCAGTCACTGGGAGACTGACTTTGGGGACAGACATGTGAGGGTGACTGTGAGTACGGGCAGACATGAGGAAGTCGACTGTGAGGAGGGTACAGACATAAAAGGCTGCGTTTGGAGACAGGCATTGGAAGCTTACCGTAAAAACTGAGATGGGAGGCTTACTGTAGATAGGGGGCACACATGGGGAGGCTGACAGTCGGGAGTGGGCAGACATATGGGCACTGACAGTGGGGACAGACATAAAAATCTGACAATAAGGAGTGGGCGGACAAGGGTAGGCTGACTATGTGGAGGGCATAGACATTGGAGGCTGACGGTAAGGAAAAGGCAGATATTGGGAGATTGACTTTGGGGACAGACAAGTGAGGGTGACTGTGAGGATGGGCAGACACGAGGAAGTCGACAGTGAATAGGGGGCAGACATAGGTGGCTGACTGTGGGGATAGACATTGGAGACTGACTGTAAGGAAAAGGCAGTCACTGGGAGACTGACTTTAGGGACAGACATGTGAGGGTGACTGTGAGTACGGGCAGACATGAGGAAGTCGACTGTGAGGAGGGTACAGACATAAAAGGCTGCGTTTGGAGACAGACATTGGAAGCTTACCGTAAAAACTGAGATGGGAGGCTTACTGTAGATAAGGGGCACACATGGGGAGGCTGACAGTCGGGAGTGGGCAGACATATGGGCACTGACAGTGGGGACAGACATAAAAATCTGACAATAAGGAGTGGGCGGACAAGGGTAGGCTGACTATGTGGAGGGCATAGACATTGGAGGCTGACGGTAAGGAAAAGGCAGACATTTGGAGATTGACTTTGGGGACAGACAATTGAGGGTGACTGTGAGGATGGGCAGACACGAGGAAGTCGACAGTGAATAGGGGGCAGACATAGAAGGCTGCCTTTGAAGACAGACATTGGAAGCTTACTGTAAAAACTGACATGGGAGGCTTACTGTGGAGAGGGGGCAGACATGGGGAGGCTGACAGAGAGGAGTGGGCAGACATATCGGTACATTATTTGTGAGATAAGTAATTCTAGCCTTAAAATGTTATACCTAGTAGCCTCTACAGCGTGTTGCAGGAACATATTATCACACCTGTGACTTTTTATAGGTGACGGCTTCCCAGGGAAAAGAGATGTGATGTCCATCCCTGTCAGCAGTGAGAAGGATCTCAGGACAGGTAATTAATATTTATATTAATTACTGATAACACTCAGGCTAGACATGAGTTCTAGACCTGTAGTGGTGTGGTAATATGTTTCTGTTACATGATGATACATGTTTTATTAAATGTGTATCTTCTATAGACGCTACTAGTATAACACAACTAGATGACAGGTACAGAGGTGAGGAGGAAATCTGCTCTCCTGACTGTCAGGAGGGGGCAAATATATGGGTGCTGACAGTGGGGAAAGACATAAGAGTCTGACTGTGAGGAGTGGGCAGACAAGTGTAGGCTGACTATGAGGAGAGGACAGAAAGGGGACAGGGGAGGCTGACTGTGAGTAAAGACAGGTAAAGGTGACTTTGAAGAAGGGAAGACATAAAGAAGCCGACGATGAGGAGGAGGCATATACATGGGTGCTGACAGAGGGGACAGAAATGAGAGACTGATTTTGAGGAGTGGGCGGACTAGGGTAGGCTGGTTATGAGGAGGGGACAGACATTTGTAACTGACTTTACGGAAGGGACAGACATGGGGAGACTTATATTAGTGACAAAAAATTCAGGGTGACTGTGAGGAACAGCAGACACGAGGAAGTCGACTGCGAGTAGGAAGCAGGCATAGGAGGCTGACTTTGGAGACAGACTTTGGAGGCTGAGTGTGAGGAAAAGGCAGACATTGGGAGACTGACTTTGGGGACAGACATGTGAGGGTGACTGTGTGGAAGGGCAGACACAAGGAAGTCGACTGAGGAGGAAGCAGACATGGGAGGCTGACTTTGGAGACAGACATTGGAGGATGACTGTGAGGAAGGGGCAGATATGGGGAAGCTGACTTTGGGGACAGACATGTGAGGGTGACTGTGAGGAAAGGCCAACATGAGGCAGCCAACTGTGAGTAGGGTACAGACATGGGAGGCTGGTTGTGGGGACATACATTGGAAGCTTACCGTAAACATTGACATGGGAGGCTTACTGTGGGTAGAAGGCACACATGGGGAGGCTGACAGCCGGGAGTGGGCGGACATATGGGTGCTGACAGTGGGGACAGACATAAAAATCTGACTGTAAGGAGTGGGGGGACAAGGGTAGGCTGACTATGTGGATGGGACAGAGATGGGAGGCTTACTGGGAGGACGGTGCAGACTTGAGAGACTGACATTGGTAACAGAATTTGATGGTGACTGTGAGGAAGGGCAGACACGAGGAAGTCGACAGTGAATAGGGGGCAGACATAGGTGGCTGACTGTGGGGATAGACATTGGAGACTGACTGTAAGGAAAAGGCAGTTACTGGGAGACTGACTTTGGGGACAGACATGTGAGGGTTACTGTGAGTAAGGGCAGACATGAAGAAGTCGACTGTGAGGAGGGGGCAGACATAGAAGTCTGCGTTTAGAGACAGACATTGGAAGCTTACCGTAAAAACTGACATGGGAGGTTTACTGTAGATAGGGGGCACACATGGGGAGGCTGACAGTCGGGAGTGGGCAGACATATGGGCACTGACAGCGGGGACAGACATAAAAATATGACTATAAGGAGTGGGCGGACAAGGGTAGGCTGACTATGTGGAGGGCATAGACATTGGAGGCTGACGGTAAGGAAAAGGCAGATATTGGAAGATTGACTTTGGGGACAGACAAGTGAGGGTGACTGTGAGGATGGGCAGACACGAGGAAGTCGACAGTGAATAGGGGGCAGACATAGGTGGCTGACTGTGGGGATAGACATTGGAGACTGACTGTAAGGAAAAGGCAGTCACTGGGAGACTGACTTTGGGGACAGACATGTGAGGGTGACTGTGAGTACGGGCAGACATGAGGAAGTCGACTGTGAGGAGGGTACATACATAAAAGGCTGCGTTTGGAGACAGACATTGGAAGCTTACCGTAAAAACTGAGATGGGAGGCTTACTGTAGATAGGGGGCACACATGGGGAGGCTGACAGTCGGGAGTGGGCAGACATATGGGCACTGACAGTGGGGACAGACATAAAAATCTGACAATAAGGAGTGGGCGGACAAGGGTAGGCTGACTATGTGGAGGGCATAGACATTGGAGGCTGACGGTAAGGAAAAGGCAGACATTGGGAGATTGACTTTGGGGACAGACAATTGAGGGTGACTGTGAGGATGGGCAGACACGAGGAAGTCGACAGTGAATAGGGGGCAGACATAGAAGGCTGCCTTTGAAGACAGACATTGGAAGCTTACTGTAAAAACTGACATGGGAGGCTTACTGTGGAGAGGGGGCAGACATGGGGAGGCTGACAGAGAGGAGTGGGCAGACATATGGGTACATTATTTGTGAGATAAGTAATTCTAGCCTTAAAATGTTATACCTAGTAGCCTCTACAGCGTGTTGCAGGAACATATTATCACACCTCTGACTTTTTATAGGTGACGGCTTCCCAGGGAAAAGAGATGTGATGTCCATCCCTGTCAGCAGTGAGAAGGATCTCAGGACAGGTAATTAATATTTATATTAATTACTGATAACACTCAGGCTAGACATGAGTTCTAGACCTGTAGTGGTGTGGTAATATGTTTCTGTTACATGATGATACATGTTTTATTAAATGTGTATCTTCTATAGACGCTACTAGTATAACACAACTAGATGACAGGTACAGAGGTGAGGAGGAAATCTGCTCTCCTGACTGTCAGGAGGGGGCAAATATATGGGTGCTGACAGTGGGGAAAGACATAAGAGTCTGACTGGGAGGAGTGGGCAGACAAGTGTAGGCTGACTATGAGGAGAGGACAGAAAGGGGACAGGGGAGGCTGACAGTGAGTAAAGACAGGTAAAGGTGACTTTGAAGAAGGGAAGACATAAAGAAGCCGACGATGAGGAGGAGGCATATACATGGGTGCTGACAGAGGGGACAGAAATGAGAGACTGATTTTGAGGAGTGGGCGGACTAGGGTAGGCTGGTTATGAGGAGGGGACAGACATTTGTAACTGACTTTAAGGAAGGGACAGACATGGGGAGACTTACATTAGTGACAAAAAATTCAGGGTGACTGTGAGGAACAGCAGACACGAGGAAGTCGACTGCGAGTAGGAAGCAGGCATAGGAGGCTGACTTTGGAGACAGACTTTGGAGGCTGAGTGTGAGGAAAAGGCAGACATTGGGAGACTGACTTTGGGGACAGACATGTGAGGGTGACTGTGTGGAAGGGCAGACACAAGGAAGTCGACTGAGGAGGAAGCAGACATGGGAGGCTGACTTTGGAGACAGACATTGGAGGATGACTGTGAGGAAGGGGCAGATATGGGGAAGCTGACTTTGGGGACAGACATGTGAGGGTGACTGTGAGGAAAGGCCAACATGAGGCAGCCAACTGTGAGTAGGGTACAGACATGGGAGGCTGGTTGTGGGGACATACATTGGAAGCTTACCGTAAACATTGACATGGGAGGCTTACTGTGGGTAGAAGGCACACATGGGGAGGCTGACAGCCGGGAGTGGGCGGACATATGGGTGCTGACAGTGGGGACAGACATAAAAATCTGACTGTAAGGAGTGGGGGGACAAGGGTAGGCTGACTATGTGGATGGGACAGAGATCGGAGGCTTACTGGGAGGACGGTGCAGACTTGAGAGACTGACATTGGTAACAGAATTTGATGGTGACTGTGAGGAAGGGCAGACACGAGGAAGTCGACAGTGAATAGGGGGCAGACATAGGTGGCTGACTGTGGGGATAGACATTGGAGACTGACTGTAAGGAAAAGGCAGTTACTGGGAGACTGACTTTGGGGACAGACATGTGAGGGTTACTGTGAGTAAGGGCAGACATGAAGAAGTCGACTGTGAGGAGGGGGCAGACATAGAAGTCTGCGTTTAGAGACAGACATTGGAAGCTTACCGTAAAAACTGACATGGGAGGTTTACTGTAGATAGGGGGCACACATGGGGAGGCTGACAGTCGGGAGTGGGCAGACATATGGGCACTGACAGCGGGGACAGACATAAAAATATGACTATAAGGAGTGGGCGGACAAGGGTAGGCTGACTATGTGGAGGGCATAGACATTGGAGGCTGACGGTAAGGAAAAGGCAGATATTGGAAGATTGACTTTGGGGACAGACAAGTGAGGGTGACTGTGAGGATGGGCAGACACGAGGAAGTCGACAGTGAATAGGGGGCAGACATAGGTGGCTGACTGTGGGGATAGACATTGGAGACTGACTGTAAGGAAAAGGCAGTCACTGGGAGACTGACTTTGGGGACAGACATGTGAGGGTGACTGTGAGTACGGGCAGACATGAGGAAGTCGACTGTGAGGAGGGTACATACATAAAAGGCTGCGTTTGGAGACAGACATTGGAAGCTTACCGTAAAAACTGAGATGGGAGGCTTACTGTAGATAGGGGGCACACATGGGGAGGCTGACAGTCGGGAGTGGGCAGACACATGGGCACTGACAGTGGGGACAGACATAAAAATCTGACAATAAGGAGTGGGCGGACAAGGGTAGGCTGACTATGTGGAGGGCATAGACATTGGAGGCTGACGGTAAGGAAAAGGCAGACATTGGGAGATTGACTTTGGGGACAGACAATTGAGGGTGACTGTGAGGATGGGCAGACACGAGGAAGTCGACAGTGAATAGGGGGCAGACATAGAAGGCTGCCTTTGAAGACAGACATTGGAAGCTTACTGTAAAAACTGACATGGGAGGCTTACTGTGGAGAGGGGGCAGACATGGGGAGGCTGACAGAGAGGAGTGGGCAGACATATGGGTACATTATTTGTGAGATAAGTAATTCTAGCCTTAAAATGTTATACCTAGTAGCCTCTACAGCGTGTTGCAGGAACATATTATCACACCTCTGACTTTTTATAGGTGACGGCTTCCCAGGGAAAAGAGATGTGATGTCCATCCCTGTCAGCAGTGAGAAGGATCTCAGGACAGGTAATTAATATTTATATTAATTACTGATAACACTCAGGCTAGACATGAGTTCTAGACCTGTAGTGGTGTGGTAATATGTTTCTGTTACATGATGATACATGTTTTATTAAATGTGTATCTTCTATAGACGCTACTAGTATAACACAACTAGATGACAGGTACAGAGGTGAGGAGGAAATCTGCTCTCCTGACTGTCAGGAGGGGGCAAATATATGGGTGCTGACAGTGGGGAAAGACATAAGAGTCTGACTGTGAGGAGTGGGCAGACAAGTGTAGGCTGACTATGAGGAGAGGACAGAAAGGGGACAGGGGAGGCTGACTGTGAGTAAAGACAGGTAAAGGTGACTTTGAAGAAGGGAAGACATAAAGAAGCCGACGATGAGGAGGAGGCATATACATGGGTGCTGACAGAGGGGACAGAAATGAGAGACTGATTTTGAGGAGTGGGCGGACTAGGGTAGGCTGGTTATGAGGAGGGGACAGACATTTGTAACTGACTTTAAGGAAGGGACAGACATGGGGAGACTTATATTAGTGACAAAAAATTCAGGGTGACTGTGAGGAACAGCAGACACGAGGAAGTCGACTGCGAGTAGGAAGCAGGCATAGGAGGCTGACTTTGGAGACAGACTTTGGAGGCTGAGTGTGAGGAAAAGGCAGACATTGGGAGACTGACTTTGGGGACAGACATGTGAGGGTGACTGTGTGGAAGGGCAGACACAAGGAAGTCGACTGAGGAGGAAGCAGACATGGGAGGCTGACTTTGGAGACAGACATTGGAGGATGACTGTGAGGAAGGGGCAGATATGGGGAAACTGACTTTGGGGACAAACATGTGAGGGTGACTGTGAGGAAAGGCCAACATGAGGCAGCCAACTGTGAGTAGGGTACAGACATGGGAGGCTGGTTGTGGGGACATACATTGGAAGCTTACCGTAAACATTGACATGGGAGGCTTACTGTGGGTAGAGGGCACACATGGGGAGGCTGACAGCCGGGAGTGGGCGGACATATGGGTGCTGACAGTGGGACAGACATAAAAATCTGACTGTAAGGAGTGGGGGGACAAGGGTAGGCTGACTATGTGGATGGGACAGAGATGGGAGGCTTACTGGGAGGACGGTGCAGACTTGAGAGACTGACATTGGTAACAGAATTTGATGGTGACTGTGAGGAAGGGCAGACACGTGGAAGTCGACAGTGAATAGGGGGCAGACATAGGTGGCTGACTGTGGGGATAGACATTGGAGACTGACTGTAAGGAAAAGGCAGTCACTGGGAGACTGACTTTGGGGACAGACATGTGAGGGTTACTGTGAGTAAGGGCAGACATGAAGAAGCCGACTGTGAGGAGGGGGCAGACATAGAAGTCTGCGTTTAGAGACAGACATTGGAAGCTTACCGTAAAAAACTGACATGGGAGGTTTACTGTAGATAGGGGGCACACATGGGGAGGCTGACAGTCGGGAGTGGGCAGACATATGGGCACTGACAGCGGGGACAGACATAAAAATATGACTATAAGGAGTGGGCGGACAAGGGTAGGCTGACTATGTGGAGGGCATAGACATTGGAGGCTGACGGTAAGGAAAAGGCAGATATTGGGAGATTGACTTTGGGGACAGACAAGTGAGGGTGACTGTGAGGATGGGCAGACACGAGGAAGTCGACAGTGAATAGGGGGCAGACATAGGTGGCTGACTGTGGGGATAGACATTGGAGACTGACTGTAAGGAAAAGGCAGTCACTGGGAGACTGACTTTGGGGACAGACATGTGAGGGTGACTGTGAGTACGGGCAGACATGAGGAAGTCGACTGTGAGGAGGGTACAGACATAAAAGGCTGCGTTTGGAGACAGGCATTGGAAGCTTACCGTAAAAACTGAGATGGGAGGCTTACTGTAGATAGGGGGCACACATGGGGAGGCTGACAGTCGGGAGTGGGCAGACATATGGGCACTGACAGTGGGGACAGACATAAAAATCTGACAATAAGGAGTGGGCGGACAAGGGTAGGCTGACTATGTGGAGGGCATAGACATTGGAGGCTGACGGTAAGGAAAAGGCAGATATTGGGAGATTGACTTTGGGGACAGACAAGTGAGGGTGACTGTGAGGATGGGCAGACACGAGGAAGTCGACAGTGAATAGGGGGCAGACATAGGTGGCTGACTGTGGGGATAGACATTGGAGACTGACTGTAAGGAAAAGGCAGTCACTGGGAGACTGACTTTAGGGACAGACATGTGAGGGTGACTGTGAGTACGGGCAGACATGAGGAAGTCGACTGTGAGGAGGGTACAGACATAAAAGGCTGCCTTTGGAGACAGACATTGGAAGCTTACCGTAAAAACTGAGATGGGAGGCTTACTGTAGATAAGGGGCACACATGGGGAGGCTGACAGTCGGGAGTGGGCAGACATATGGGCACTGACAGTGGGGACAGACATAAAAATCTGACAATAAGGAGTGGGCGGACAAGGGTAGGCTGACTATGTGGAGGGCATAGACATTGGAGGCTGACGGTAAGGAAAAGGCAGACATTTGGAGATTGACTTTGGGGACAGACAATTGAGGGTGACTGTGAGGATGGGCAGACACGAGGAAGTCGACAGTGAATAGGGGGCAGACATAGAAGGCTGCCTTTGAAGACAGACATTGGAAGCTTACTGTAAAAACTGACATGGGAGGCTTACTGTGGAGAGGGGGCAGACATGGGGAGGCTGACAGAGAGGAGTGGGCAGACATATGGGTACATTATTTGTGAGATAAGTAATTCTAGCCTTAAAATGTTATACCTAGTAGCCTCTACAGCGTGTTGCAGGAACATATTATCACACCTCTGACTTTTTATAGGTGACGGCTTCCCAGGGAAAAGAGATGTGATGTCCATCCCTGTCAGCAGTGAGAAGGATCTCAGGACAGGTAATTAATATTTATATTAATTACTGATAACACTCAGGCTAGACATGAGTTCTAGACCTGTAGTGGTGTGGTAATATGTTTCTGTTACACGATGATACATGTTTTATTAAATGTGTATCTTCTATAGACGCTACTAGTATAACACAACTAGATGACAGGTACAGAGGTGAGGAGGAAATCTGCTCTCCTGACTGTCAGGAGGGGGCAAATATATGGGTGCTGACAGTGGCGAAAGACATAAGAGTCTGACTGTGAGGAGTGGGCAGACAAGTGTAGGCTGGCTATTAGGAGAGGACAGAAAGGGGACAGGGGAGGCTGACTGTGAGTAAAGACAGGTAAAGGTGACTTTGAAGAAGGGAAGACATAAAGAAGCCGACGGTGAGGAGGAGGCATATACATGGGTGCTGACAGAGGGGACAGAAATGAGAGACTGATTTTGAGGAGTGGGCGGACTAGGGTAGGCTGGTTATGAGGAGGGGACAGACATTTGTAACTGACTTTAAGGAAGGGACAGACATGGGGAGACTTATATTAGTGACAAAAAAGTCAGGGTGACTGTGAGGAACAGCAGACACGAGGAAGTCGACTGCGAGTAGGAAGCAGGCATAGGAGGCTGACTTTGGAGACAGACTTTGGAGGCTGAGTGTGAGGAAAAGGCAGACATTGGGAGACTGACTTTGGGGACAGACATGTGAGGGTGACTGTGTGGAAGGGCAGACACAAGGAAGTCGACTGAGGAGGAAGCAGACATGGGAGGCTGACTTTGGAGACAGACATTGGAGGATGACTGTGAGGAAGGGGCAGATATGGGGAAACTGACTTTGGGGACAGACATGTGAGGGTGACTGTGAGGAAAGGCCAACATGAGGCAGCCAACTGTGAGTAGGGTACAGACATGGGAGGCTGGTTGTGGGGACATACATTGGAAGCTTACCGTAAACATTGACATGGGAGGCTTACTGTGGGTAGAGGGCACACATGGGGAGGGTGACAGCCGGGAGTGGGCGGACATATGGGTGCTGACAGTGGGGACAGACATAAAAATCTGACTGTAAGGAGTGGGGGGACAAGGGTAGGCTGACTATGTGGATGGGACAGAGATGGGAGGCTTACTGGGAGGACGGTGCAGACTTGAGAGACTGACATTGGTAACAGAATTTGATGGTGACTGTGAGGAAGGGCAGACACGAGGAAGTCGACAGTGAATAGGGGGAAGACATAGGTGGCTGACTGTGGGGATAGACATTGGAGACTGACTGTAAGGAAAAGGCAGTCACTGGGAGACTGACTTTGGGGACAGACATGTGAGGGTTACTGTGAGTAAGGGCAGACATGAAGAAGTCGACTGTGAGGAGGGGGCAGACATAGAAGTTTGCGTTTAGAGACAGACATTGGAAGCTTACCGTAAAAACTGAGATGGGAGGTTTACTGTAGATAGGGGTCACACATGGGGAAGCTGACAGTCGGGAGTGGGCAGACATATGTGCACTGACAGCGGGGACAGACATAAAAATCTGACTATAAGGAGTGGGCGGACAAGGGTAGGCTGACTATGTGGAGGGCATAGACATTGGAGGCTGACGGTAAGGAAAAGGCAGATATTGGGAGATTGACTTTGGGGACAGACAAGTGAGGGTGACTGTGAGGATGGGCAGACACGAGGAAGTCGACAGTGAATAGGGGGCAGACATAGGTGGCTGACTGTGGGGATAGACATTGGAGACTGACTGTAAGGAAAAGGCAGTCACTGGGAGACTGACTTTGGGGACAGACATGTTAGGGTGACTGTGAGTACGGGCAGACATGAGGAAGTCGACTGTGAGGAGGGTACAGACATAAAAGGCTGCGTTTGGAGACAGACATTGGAAGCTTACCGTAAAAACTGAGATGGGAGGCTTACTGTAGATAGGGGGCACACATGGGGAGGCAGACAGTCGGGAGTGGGCAGACATATGGGCACTGACAGTGGGGACAGACATAAAAATCTGACAATAAGGAGTGGGCGGACAAGAGTAGGCTAACTATGTGGAGGGCATAGACATTGGAGGCTGACGGTAAGGAAAAGGCAGACATTGGGAGATTGACTTTGGGGACAGACAAGTGAGGGTGACTGTGAGGATGGGCAGACACGAGGAAGTCGACAGTGAATAGGGGGCAGACATAGAAGGCTGCCTTTGGAGACAGACATTGAAAGCTTACTGTAAAAACTGACATGGGAGGCTTACTGTAGAGAGGGGGCAGACATGGGGAGGCTGACAGAGAGGAGTGGGCAGACATATGGGTACATTATTTGTGAGATAAGTAATTCTAGCCTTAAAATGTTATACCTAGTAGCCTCTACAGCGTGATGAAGGAACATATGATCACACCTCTGACTTTTTATAGGTGACGGCTTCCCAGGGAAAAGAGATGTGATGTCCATCCCTGTCAGCAGTGAGAAGGATCTCAGGACAGGTAATTAATATTTATATTAATTACTGATAACACTCAGGCTAGACATGAGTTCTAGACCTGTAGTGGTGTGGTAATATGTTTCTGTTACATGATGATACATGTTTTATTAAATGTGTATCTTCTATAGACGCTACTAGTATAACACAACTAGATGACAGGTACAGAGGTGAGGAGGAAATCTGCTCTCCTGACTGTCAGGAGGGGGCATATATATGGGTGCTGACAGTGGGGAAAGACATAGAGTCTGACTGTGAGGAGTGGGCAGACAAGTGTAGGCTGACTATGAGGAGAGGACAGAAAGGGGACAGGGGAGGCTGACTGTGAGTAAAGACAGGTAAAGGTGACTTTGAAGAAGGGAAGACATAAAGAAGCCGACGGTGAGGAGGAGGCATATACATGGGTGCTGACAGAGGGGACAGAAATGAGAGACTGGTTTTGAGGAGTGGGCGGACTAGGGTAGGCTGGTTATGAGGAGGGGACAGACATTTGTAACTGACTTTAAGGAAGGGACAGACATGGGGAGACTTATATTAGTGACAAAAAATTCAGGGTGACTGTGAGGAACAGCAGACACGAGGAAGTCGACTGCGAGTAGGAAGCAGGCATAGGAGGCTGACTTTGGAGACAGACTTTGGAGGCTGAGTGTGAGGAAAAGGCAGACATTGGGAGACTGACTTTGGGGACAGACATGTGAGGGTGACTGTGTGGAAGGGCAGACACAAGGAAGTCGACTGAGGAGGAAGCAGACATGGGAGGCTGACTTTGGAGACAGACATTGGAGGATGACTGTGAGGAAGGGGCAGATATGGGGAAACTGACTTTGGGGACAGACATGTGAGGGTGACTGTGAGGAAAGGCCAACATGAGGCAGCCAACTGTGAGTAGGGTACAGACATGGGAGGCTGGTTGTGGGGACATACATTGGAAGCTTACCGTAAACATTGACATGGGAGGCTTACTGTGGGTAGAGAGCACAAATGGGGAGGCTGACAGCCGGGAGTGGGCGGACATATGGGTGCTGACAGTGGGGACAGACATAAAAATCTGACTGTAAGGAGTGGGGGGACAAGGGTAGGCTGACTATGTGGATGGGACAGAGATGGGAGGCTTACTGGGAGGACGGTGCAGACTTGAGAGACTGACATTGGTAACAGAATTTGATGGTGACTGTGAGGAAGGGCAGACACGTGGAAGTCGACAGTGAATAGGGGGCAGACATAGGTGGCTGACTGTGGGGATAGACATTGGAGACTGACTGTAATGAAAAGGCAGTCACTGGGAGACTGACTTTGGGGACAGACATATGAGGGTTACTGTGAGTAAGGGCAGACATGAAGAAGTCGACTGTGAGGAGGGGGCAGACATAGAAGTCTGCGTTTAGAGACAGACATTGGAAGCTTACCGTAAAAACTGACATGGGAGGCTTACTGTAGATAGGGGGCACACATGGGGAGGCTGACAGTCGGGAGTGGGCAGACATATGGGCACTGACAGCGGGGACAGACATAAAAATATGACTATAAGGAGTGGGCGGACAAGGGTAGGCTGACTATGTGGAGGGCATAGACATTGGAGGCTGACGGTAAGGAAAAGGCAGATATTGGGAGATTGACTTTGGGGACAGACAAGTGAGGGTGACTGTGAGGATGGGCAGACACGAGGAAGTCGACAGTGAATAGGGGGCAGATATAGGTGGCTGACTGTGGGGATAGACATTGGAGACTGACTGTAAGGAAAAGGCAGTCACTGGGAGACTGACTTTGGGGACAGACATGTGAGGGTGACTGTGAGTAAGGGCAGACATGAAGAAGTCGACTGTGAGGAGGGGGCAGACATAGAAGTCTGCGTTTAGAGACAGACATTGGAAGCTTACCGTAAAAACTGAGATGGGAGGCTTACTGTAGATAGGGGGCACACATGGGGAGGCTGACAGTCGGGAGTGGGCAGACATATGGGCACTGACAGTGGGGACAGACATAAAAATCTGACAATAAGGAGTGGGCGGACAAGGGTAGGCTGACTATGTGGAGGGCATAGACATTGGAGGCTGACGGTAAGGAAAAGGCAGACAATGGGAGATTGACTTTGGGGACAGACAAGTGAGGGTGACTGTGAGGATGGGCAGACACGAGGAAGTCGACAGTGAATAGGGGGCAGACATAGAAGGCTGCCTTTGGAGACAGACATTGGAAGCTTACTGTAAAAACTGACATGGGAGGCTTACTGTAGAGAGGGGGCAGACATGGGGAGGCTGACAGAGAGAAGTGGGCAGACATATGGGTACATTATTTGTGAGATAAGTAATTCTAGCCTTAAAATGTTATACCTAGTAGCCTCTACAGCGTGTTGCAGGAACATATTATCACACCTCTGACTTTTTATAGGTGACGGCTTCCCAGGGAAAAGAGATGTGATGTCCATCCCTGTCAGCAGTGAGAAGGATCTCAGGACAGGTAATTAATATTTATATTAATTACTGATAACACTCAGGCTAGACATGAGTTCTAGACCTGTAGTGGTGTGGTAATATGTTTCTGTTACACGATGATACATGTTTTATTAAATGTGTATCTTCTATAGACGCTACTAGTATAACACAACTAGATGACAGGTACAGAGGTGAGGAGGAAATCTGCTCTCCTGACTGTCAGGAGGGGGCAAATATATGGGTGCTGACAGTGGGGAAAGACATAGAGTCTGACTGTGAGGAGTGGGCAGACAAGTGTAGGCTGACTATGAGGAGAGGACAGAAAGGGGACAGGGGAGGCTGACTGTGAGTAAAGACAGGTAAAGGTGACTTTGAAGAAGGGAAGACATAAAGAAGCCGACGATGAGGAGGAGGCATATACATGGGTGCTGACAGAGGGGACAGAAATGAGAGACTGATTTTGAGGAGTGGGCGGACTAGGGTAGGCTGGTTATGAGGAGGGGACAGACATTTGTAACTGACTTTAAGGAAGGGACAGACATGGGGAGACTTATATTAGTGACAAAAAATTCAGGGTGACTGTGAGGAACAGCAGACACGAGGAAGTCGACTGCGAGTAGGAAGCAGGCATAGGAGGCTGACTTTGGAGACAGACTTTGGAGGCTCAGTGTGAGGAAAAGGCAGACATGGGGAGACTGACTTTGGGGACAGACATGTGAGGGTGACTGTGTGGAAGGGCAGACACAAGGAAGTCGACTGAGGAGGAAGCAGACATGGGAGGCTGACTTTGGAGACAGACATTGGAGGATGACTGTGAGGAAGGGGCAGATATGGGGAAACTGACTTTGGGGACAGACATGTGAGGGTGACTGTGAGGAAAGGCCAACATGAGGCAGCCAACTGTGAGTAGGGTACAGACATGGGAGGCTGGTTGTGGGGACATACATTGGAAGCTTACCGTAAACATTGACATGGGAGGCTTACTGTGGGTAGAGGGCACACATGGGGAGGCTGACAGCCGGGAGTGGGCGGACATATGGGTGCTGACAGTGGGGACAGACATAAAAATCTGACTGTAAGGAGTGGGGGGACAAGGGTAGGCTGACTATGTGGATGGGACAGAGATGGGAGGCTTACTGGGAGGACGGTGCAGACTTGAGAGACTGACATTGGTAACAGAATTTGATGGTGACTGTGAGGAAGGGCAGACACGTCGAAGTCGACAGTGAATAGGGGGCAGACATAGGTGGCTGACTGTGGGGATAGACATTGGAGACTGACTGTAAGGAAAAGGCAGTCACTGGGAGACTGACTTTGGGGACAGACATATGAGGGTTACTGTCAGTAAGGGCAGACATGAAGAAGTCGACTGTGAGGAGGGGGCAGACATAGAAGTCTGCGTTTAGAGACAGACATTGGAAGCTTACCGTAAAAACTGACATGGGAGGTTTACTGTAGATAGGGGGCACACATGGGGAGGCTGACAGTCGGGAGTGGGCAGACATATGGGCACTGACAGCGGGGACAAACATAAAAATCTGACTATAAGGAGTGGGCGGACAAGGGTAGGCTGACTATGTGGAGGGCATAGACATGGGAGGCTGACGGTAAGGAAAAGGCAGATATTGGGAGATTGACTTTGGGGACAGACAAGTGAGGGTGACTGTGAGGATGGGCAGACACGAGGAAGTCGACAGTGAATAGGGGGCGGATATAGGTGGCTGACTGTGGGGATAGACATTGGAGACTGACTGTAAGGAAAAGGCAGTCACTGGGAGACTGACTTTGGGGACAGACATGTGAGGGTGACTGTGAGTACGGGCAGACATGAGGAAGTCGACTGTGAGGAGGGTACAGACATAAAAGGCTGCGTTTGGAGACAGACATTGGAAGCTTACCGTAAAAACTGAGATGGGAGGCTTACTGTAGATAGGGGGCACACATGGGGAGGCTGACAGTCGGGAGTGGGCAGACATATGGGCACTGACAGTGGGGACAGACATAAAAATCTGACAATAAGGAGTGGGCGGACAAGGGGAGGCTGACTATGTGGAGGGCATAGACATTGGAGGCTGACGGTAAGGAAAAGGCAGACAATGGGAGATTGACTTTGGGGACAGACAAGTGAGGGTGACTGTGAGGATGGGCAGACACGAGGAAGTCGACAGTGAATAAGGGGCAGACATAGAAGGCTGCCTTTGGAGACAGACATTGGAAGCTTACTGTAAAAACTGACATGAGAGGCTTACTGTAGAGACGGGGCAGACATGGGGAGGCTGACAGAGAGGAGTGGGCAGACATATGGGTACATTATTTGTGAGATAAGTAATTCTAGCCTTAAAATGTTATACCTAGTAGCCTCTACAGCGTGTTGCAGGAACATATTATCACACCTCTGACTTTTTATAGGTGACGGCTTCCCAGGGAAAAGAGATGTGATGTCCATCCCTGTCAGCAGTGAGAAGGATCTCAGGACAGGTAATTAATATTTATATTAATTACTGATAACACTCAGGCTAGACATGAGTTCTAGACCTGTAGTGGTGTGGTAATATGTTTCTGTTACACGATGATACATGTTTTATTAAATGTGTATCTTCTATAGACGCTACTAGTATAACACAACTAGATGACAGGTACAGAGGTGAGGAGGAAATCTGCTCTCCTGACTGTCAGGAGGGGGCAAATATATGGGTGCTGACAGTGGCGAAAGACATAAGAGTCTGACTGTGAGGAGTGGGCAGACAAGTGTAGGCTGGCTATTAGGAGAGGACAGAAAGGGGACAGGGGAGGCTGACTGTGAGTAAAGACAGGTAAAGGTGACTTTGAAGAAGGGAAGACATAAAGAAGCCGACGGTGAGGAGGAGGCATATACATGGGTGCTGACAGAGGGGACAGAAATGAGAGACTGATTTTGAGGAGTGGGCGGACTAGGGTAGGCTGGTTATGAGGAGGGGACAGACATTTGTAACTGACTTTAAGGAAGGGACAGACATGGGGAGACTTATATTAGTGACAAAAAAGTCAGGGTGACTGTGAGGAACAGCAGACACGAGGAAGTCGACTGCGAGTAGGAAGCAGGCATAGGAGGCTGACTTTGGAGACAGACTTTGGAGGCTGAGTGTGAGGAAAAGGCAGACATTGGGAGACTGACTTTGGGGACAGACATGTGAGGGTGACTGTGTGGAAGGGCAGACACAAGGAAGTCGACTGAGGAGGAAGCAGACATGGGAGGCTGACTTTGGAGACAGACATTGGAGGATGACTGTGAGGAAGGGGCAGATATGGGGAAACTGACTTTGGGGACAGACATGTGAGGGTGACTGTGAGGAAAGGCCAACATGAGGCAGCCAACTGTGAGTAGGGTACAGACATGGGAGGCTGGTTGTGGGGACATACATTGGAAGCTTACCGTAAACATTGACATGGGAGGCTTACTGTGGGTAGAGGGCACACATGGGGAGGCTGACAGCCGGGAGTGGGCGGACATATGGGTGCTGACAGTGGGGACAGACATAAAAATCTGACTGTAAGGAGTGGGGGGACAAGGGTAGGCTGACTATGTGGATGGGACAGAGATGGGAGGCTTACTGGGAGGACGGTGCAGACTTGAGAGACTGACATTGGTAACAGAATTTGATGGTGACTGTGAGGAAGGGCAGACACGAGGAAGTCGACAGTGAATAGGGGGCAGACATAGGTGGCTGACTGTGGGGATAGACATTGGAGACTGACTGTAAGGAAAAGGCAGTCACTGGGAGACTGACTTTGGGGACAGACATGTGAGGGTTACTGTGAGTAAGGGCAGACATGAAGAAGTCGACTGTGAGGAGGGGGCAGACATAGAAGTCTGCGTTTAGAGACAGACATTGGAAGCTTACCATAAAAACTGAGATGGGAGGTTTACTGTAGATAGGGGTCACACATGGGGAGGCTGACAGTCGGGAGTGGGCAGACATATGTGCACTGACAGCGGGGACAGACATAAAAATCTGACTATAAGGAGTGGGCGGACAAGGGTAGGCTGACTATGTGGAGGGCATAGACATTGGAGGCTGACGGTAAGGAAAAGGCAGATATTGGGAGATTGACTTTGGGGACAGACAAGTGAGGGTGACTGTGAGGATGGGCAGACACGAGGAAGTCGACAGTGAATAGGGGGCAGACATAGGTGGCTGACTGTGGGGATAGACATTGGAGACTGACTGTAATGAAAAGGCAGTCACTGGGAGACTGACTTTGGGGACAGACATATGAGGGTTACTGTGAGTAAGGGCAGACATGAAGAAGTCGACTGTGAGGAGGGGGCAGACATAGAAGTCTGCGTTTAGAGACAGACATTGGAAGCTTACCGTAAAAACTGACATGGGAGGCTTACTGTAGATAGGGGGCACACATAGGGAGGCTGACAGTCGGGAGTGGGCAGACATATGGGCACTGACAGCGGGGACAGACATAAAAATATGACTATAAGGAGTGGGCGGACAAGGGTAGGCTGACTATGTGGAGGGCATAGACATTGGAGGCTGACGGTAAGGAAAAGGCAGATATTGGGAGATTGACTTTGGGGACAGACAAGTGAGGGTGACTGTGAGGATGGGCAGACACGAGGAAGTCGACAGTGAATAGGGGGCAGATATAGGTGGCTGACTGTGGGGATAGACATTGGAGACTGACTGTAAGGAAAAGGCAGTCACTGGGAGACTGACTTTGGGGACAGACATGTGAGGGTGACTGTGAGTACGGGCAGACATGAGGAAGTCGACTGTGAGGAGGGTACAGACATAAAAGGCTGCGTTTGGAGACAGACATTGGAAGCTTACCGTAAAAACTGAGATGGGAGGCTTACTGTAGATAGGGGGCACACATGGGGAGGCTGACAGTCGGGAGTGGGCAGACATATGGGCACTGGCAGCGGGGACAGACATAAAAATCTGACTATAAGGAGTGGGCGGACAAGGGTAGGCTGACTATGTGGAGGGCATAGACATTGGAGGCTGAAGGTAAGGAAAAGGCAGATATTGGGAGATTGACTTTGGGGACAGACAAGTGAGGGTGACTGTGAAGATGGGCAGACACGAGGAAGGCGACAGTGAATAGGGGGCAGACATAGAAGGCTGCCTTTGGAGACAGACATTGGAAGCTTACTGTAAAAACTGACATGGGAGGCTTACTGTGGAGAGGGGGCAGACATGGGGAGGCTGACAGAGAGGAGTGGGCAGACATATGGGTACATTATTTGTGAGATAAGTAATTCTAGCCTTAAAATGTTATACCTAGTAGCCTCTACAGCGTGTTGCAGGAACATATTATCACACCTCTGACTTTTTATAGGTGACGGCTTCCCAGGGAAAAGAGATGTGATGTCCATCCCTGTCAGCAGTGAGAAGGATCTCAGGACAGGTAATTAATATTTATATTAATTACTGATAACACTCAGGCTAGACATGAGTTCTAGACCTGTAGTGGTGTGGTAATATGTTTCTGTTACATGATGATACATGTTTTATTAAATGTGTATCTTCTATAGACGCTACTAGTATAACACAACTAGATGACAGGTACAGAGGTGAGGAGGAAATCTGCTCTCCTGACTGTCAGGAGGGGGCAAATATATGGGTGCTGACAGTGGGGAAAGACATAAGAGTCTGACTGGGAGGAGTGGGCAGACAAGTGTAGGCTGACTATGAGGAGAGGACAGACAGGGATGGCTAACCATGAGGAGTGGACAGACAGGGGAGGCTGACTGTTGGGACAGACATGTAAGGGTGACTTTGAAAAAGGGCAGACATAAAGAAGCAGATGGTGAGGAGAGGGCATATATATGGGTGCTTACAGTGGGGACAGAAATGAGACAATTGTGTTGTGACTGGGCAGATTGGAATGGTATTTATTAGATGCTCATATTTTGTGAAGTCTTTACTGATGCCTAGTTAGTGTAAGGCACAAAAAAACAAACATGATGCACCTATATGATCAACAGACATATAGCTCTTAATAATTGTGATGCTACCAATGAGTGTCAAGCCGATTTCTAAGACTGTAATACATTGTTTAACCTGAGCATAGCCCACATCTAGGCAGACGAGTAGCGGACTGCTGCAGGGGAGCAGGGAAAGGTGAGCATCTGAAGTTTATTATTTAAAGGGTTTTTCCCACGAAAGAAAATTCTCACATCCCAATCCCCTAGTGATGTTAAGACAATAAAGATCATTTTAAACCCTTACTTGTTACAATGTTTCTCAGTTTAATTGCTTTTTTTTAGCTCCTATCACTCCCTCAGCTGCTCAGTGCAAAATTCCAGGGTGTGAGCAGGACTCTCTAAGCAGACACATAATCATCCATCTAGTTCTGTGGGGTGACAATGTGGTTACATTATCAGGGTACAGGAGGTGTATATACACTTTCATCTGGCTTCTGACATTGTACTTACACACTGACACATATAGATAGAGATGAGACATAAAAACTCACAGCTCACCACCATCCCCACCCAATTACCTTCCCCCTTCCCAATTTATTCTGGTTGGTTAACACCCCAAAACGTTGAGTTGAATTTATGTAACATGTCTCAGGAAACTGTTGTTTTCCCTGTACCACTGCCATAAGTTCATGCACATCCAGCAAGAGGACAAGACCAGCTACCAAGAGTTTTAATTAGCATGCACGAACTTTGTGCATGTATCAGGCAACCACCAAGAAATTAAGCACTATAAACAGTAATTGAAAATGTTAACGCATCATAATGCACTATGTGTTATGTCATTTGTTATGAAAAATCAATAAAAGACATTGGCAAAAAAAAGAAAGAGATGAGACAGCTAACACTACCAACTAACTCCACGGTTAACTCTTCCGATCTAGCACCGTTTGCGGTTGTTAACACTTTGATTGCCACTAGTGGTATTTCTAAGACGACAGCGCTTGGGAGCCGTCATCTTTGTCTCGATCCTCGCTCCCCGTGATGTCACTGGGGAGTAGTGATCGATCACTCCCTGTGATGTCATTGGGGATCGATTGCCATGACAGCCATGTCTTTGTAAGGGTCTAATTATCCAATGAAACATAAAAGGTTGGAGGGGGGTCACACTATGAGAGGTAGATGAGAGGGGTCCAGACAATGCTAAAAGTTGTGTGGAACCCACAATAGGAGGTGGGAATCAGGTGTAGAAACACTGGGAAATAGAGCAGAGGGCACGGCCCCAATACTGTTAGGCTATATCCACACGAACGTATGCCTGCCTGTGACCCCTCTCCATAGTGACGCAGTAACACAGGGAAAGATAGGACATGTCCTATCTTTTTCTGTTTACGGAGAGGTACGGTGCCGCACATGTGCAGCCCCATACTGCTCCGTGCACCCGTTGCCGGTGCGTGGGGAAAGTATGTACGGCCTCAGCACCGATCGCGGGTGTTACTGGGATGTGTTTACTGCAATATGCAGCAAAGACATACTGGCTATGGAGAGGGCTTAGCCTCCGGTAATATTGAGCACTATTACTAACGACTACTGATGCTTGGTTCTTCTTTGATGCTTCTTAAAGTGGACCTTCCTTCCTTTTTCAGACACACCCTTCAAAATAAATCATTAAAAAAAAGCTATTCTGGATTACCATTTCTTAGAACTTTGTATTGTGCAGTTCCTCCTGAAAAAAAAAACAATTTCTTTTGAACCCATATATAATATACCAGAGTATAAAGCATCGCATCCGGAGGTTCGACATCATATGCTGCTCTTTCCTATCTAGTACGTTGTATCCTCCTATGACATCTCACCATCCATTATTAACGTAGGTCAACTACGTATTCAGTGCAGATTTTATGCACAGATTTTGGTGCAAAAATGTGCAGCGTAATACAGTAGCATTAAAGTGAATGTGATTTGGAAAAAGTAACATAGACAATGCGTTTTCTTCCTTCACGAAAATTGTGGCTGAGTATGGAAAATAAAATAATAATCATTGTGCGTCCTCGTGGATTTTTCCTGTAGTGTAAAATGTGCATCCAAAAAATTCACATAAAAAACCCCCAACAACACGTATTGGAAGCAAATTTTCATTTGGATTTTCCACATGCCAATCCGCAATGTTTGTTGATAGTTTCACATTTTAGATGGATCCATATGGAACTAAATTGTGTCCTTTGCCTTGTTTTATAATCCATAGCAAGTATTTTATTGTAAATGTGTTCATTCTTTACAGATACATTCACTTGTATCATTGCCTTCCCTGTTTAAAACAATGACATTACATCATGTACAATAGTCAGTTCTCAAGTCCTGGTTTACATGAAACATATTTAAAATTTTGCATAAATTACTGAAATGTCTAAAACTAAATTAACAAGCATGTTATGTCAAATTAAATACTGTAGTGAATTAAGGTTTGAGAAAAGAATTCTGGGAAGATAATAAGTAAAAATACAAAATTAAAATGTTAATTAATAAAACTAAAAGCACAGGTAGGAGGTAGGATAGTTCTGCAGCCCCTGCTCTGCAATCATTTAGCCGTGTCTGCTCTCATGAACTCCGGCCAACGGATTATCAGGGTGAAGACGGGAGAAGCGTCCGAGTGTCCATATTGGGAAGACATTTCGATATGAGGTGTAGCTGATGGCACAGCTCTTGTTGAAGACACCCGATATATTCTCCTAAAAAGCACAGAAAACATATGTTTTTTTAGCAAGTTACAAATAAAGTGTAGTGCTAAATAATTGGGCAAACTAGAGCCAAATCACTGCACATGGTAAACCAGCATTTTGGGTTTTCAGAAATATCTATCTTGTTTTCCAACAATCCATTTAGAGAAAATGCAGTTTTTAAAAGGAAATCTACCATTAAAATCAAGCATGAAAAACGAAATCATAGATCCAGACAACGTGACTTTGGTAATCTTCTTATATTGTTATCCATGGCCTTCCTTCTAAAATCAGCTTTCTACTTAAAAAATGAGCCAGAAGGGGACATCTGGGGGCATTGCCAGAGTCCCTCCATGCTGCAGCTTCACAGGAATTTTTACTAAAACTGGAAAACAAGAAAGGTATCCCTACCTTGTAGGCTCCCTTAAAAGGTTGAAAAAAAGACGTATATCCATTAAGTTTAACCAAGAAAGAGCAGGGATTTGATGAGAAAGGGCTGTAATTTTATTATAAAAAGGAATCTAGACCCTTCTTGAAGCTCTCTTCTGCCCCTACTGTGACCAGCACCTGAGGCAGGCTATTCCACACATTCACAGTTCTTACAGTAATGAAGCATTGTCTCCTCTGGTGATTAAACCAAAAATTAGTACATAATGGTAGAACTACAATAGCTGAATGTAAGCACATAACATAGAATTGCATATAACATATGTGTGCAGCAAGTACATATAATATTTAGAGCAGAGACATGAATATAG
Organism: Engystomops pustulosus; assembly: GCF_040894005.1. Lineage (NCBI taxonomy): Eukaryota > Metazoa > Chordata > Amphibia > Anura > Leptodactylidae > Engystomops > Engystomops pustulosus. The sequence continues at coordinate 82,501,830 of NC_092418.1, forward strand.
CTGTGACGCCTATTACCTGTGGCCAATCTCCATTGCTCAGTTGTTTCTCCAATAAAAGTTTGAGACCTCTCTCCAAAACACCAACATTGGGAAACCTGCAAAAGAACCATGAGCTCAACAGAATGCTTAAAGGGGTTGCTCCAGATTCCACACTTATTACCCCCTCAAAAGAATATGTGATACAAGTCTGATTGTTAAAGGGGTTGTTCACTTTCAGCAAATATTTAACATTGTTTGTGTAAGGAAAGTTAAACAATTTTCCAATATACTTCCTATATTAATTCCTCATGGTTTTCTAGATAACCGCTTGCTGTCCTCTATGTTTACTTTCTGAGTATAGAAATCTGTCCCTAGTCATGTGATGAACATGCAGGTGCACGAGCTTTTATTATCACAGAGAGTGATCAGAGCCGTGTGATACTAATGGCTTGTGCACCTGCTTGTCCATCACATGACCAGGGACAGATTTCTGTTCACTGTAGGTAAAGCATAGAAGCTTTCTATAGCAGCATAGCAAGCAGGGATCAAGAAAACTGTGAGGAATTCATACAGAAAGTATATTGGAAAACTGTACAACTTTTCATCACACAAACAATATCATTTATTGAAAGTGGACAACCCATTTAAGGATCAACCAGACATAAAAAGCTTCAAATACTGAGCACCAGCTCAGGGTGAGATGGTGCCGGAGCATATTTTTCGTTATTCTCTTAAAGGAAACCTACCACTTGTAGTGGCAGGTTTCCGATGGCAATACCGGGCACCAGCTCAGGGTGAGCTGGTGCCGGAGCTTATTTTAGTTAGTGTTTTAAACCGCGGTATCCGTGCGCGGTATCCGTGCACGCGGCTACATAGGAAGTGAATGAGAGCCGCGTGCACGGTAAGCGCCGAGCGCGTACCTGCCTGCGCCGGCTATAACGTTTAAAAAGTGTTTTAAACCGCGATACCGCGGGTTTAAAACACTAACTAAAATAAGCTCCGGCACCAGCTCACCCTGAGCTGGTGCCCGGTATTTCCATCGGAAACCTGCCACTACAAGTGGTAGGTTTCCTTTAAACCGCTGTATTGTGGTTTAAACACTTTTGTAAACTTTATGGTGTCACCGGCTCTCCGGCACTTCCTATTTAGGCGCTCGGTCGAGCGCATGGTGCGCCAAGCGCGTACCACGGTGCAGCGAACAGGCTTCACATATAAAGATTACTAAAGTGTTTAAACCGCAATACAGCAGTTTAGGAGAATAACGAAAATATGCTCTGGCACCAGCTCACCCTGAGGGTTCCTTTAAGAAGAAGTCATCTGGTGCACAAGTAGACTACTTTATGAATGCACTTTGAGAAGGCCATTACCACAGCCCAAATGTGGCCAGCTGAATATACCTCTCCCCTGATATGTACAATATGCCATTACTTACCTGACAGCCATTAGGCCCAGCAGAGCCCAGCATGTGTTGTGTATTTGAGAGTTTGCACTCTGAACGTATCTTCTCTCTTCACACGATTCAAAATCTTCTCCCCAGCCGCCATCTTCCATTTGGCGAGAAAGTAGAAAATCGCAGGCTCGGGTCACCTCTGGGCAGCTGCTCAGTATAGAAAGTTAAACATGTATTTGTTAAAAAACAGTTTAATTTTGCAAACGATAGAGATTTATTAATCTTTTCGGTGCCTACAGTTTTAGATGCTGCAATTTTGAAAATTTGCCAAATATAGAAACATTTGCAAATTAATTTTCTGCTACAATTAATAGAAGCGAAGCATGTTTCTCATCAACGGCTGAAATTAGGAAAATTATTAAAATTATTTAGCATTATACACAAAAAAATAACAGTAAAGGATAATAAAGCTATAAAACCCTATGCAGGGGCCCTTGGTTCCGGCACCAGCTCTCTGACTTGTTAGTGATGATGAGTTCATTGTACAAGTGATGGCTGAGAAAACTGGTGGCCTTAGTAAGTGCTCATGTGAAAATGGGGCTATTGATAGGCTTTACACTGGGGTACCTTTGTTAGAGTCAATCCAACATCATATTCCAGCATGATAAACCAGGGTGGTAACCTTCTTATATTTGTTATTCATTGCCTCCTTCTAAAATTAACTTTTAAAATGATGATAATAAGCCATAAGGGCTTTGGGGGGGGGGGGGGGGGAGTTACCAGATCCCTTCCATGATGCAGATTCACAGGCTGATGCATAAACTTAAAAGTTGGTTTTAGTAGGAAGGAGGAAATTGATAACAAATATTACCACAGTCACAGTGCCTGTATCTATAACTAGGTATACTTGGTTAAGCATGCTTAATTTTTATGGATACTTTGAAGGTTGGTCCTAAAAAAATTGAAAAACTGATATATAGTGAGGGACAGGATAGGGAGAATTTATATTAATATGAAGTTGTTGGAGTGATTTCTTTTAATTAAGAAGTGTCAGGGGGCTTATCAGTACAAATAAAAACTTATAAAGACTATATTGGTCTCTTTCTGCCCCACCTATCCAGGACTGCGGTTGTGTTGGGGTTTTGTCAGAGCGCACCCTCTGCTACCTAATGTCAGCCTCTTGTAACTAATGCATATTATCAATGGCCTCAGGGATGAAGCCATTATTAGGCTGCAGTGGATATGTGCAGTTAATACCAACATGTGACAATTATCCATCAGTGGTTATACTGTGGTGTGCAGTACGGGGGAAGCTTATACGGCCGTTATACGACATTCTGGTATATATGTCACCTATTTACATGCATAGGACTTCTTGAACACACTCACCCATCTGAGTATTTATATCCCATGCAAGCAAATGCCTCCAGTCCAAACCATATGCCATATGTAAAGCATACACCCCAGCTCCTGGACAACATAGAAGATTTTTAGAATAAATGACCCAATAAGAAATACAATGCATTAACAAAATCTACCAACAATTTCAATAATACTTGCCCTTCCCAGGATCCATCTTTTCTCTGAACTCTGCGGCAGTATTCCAGGCCTCGCTGCAGGGTTTCACTAAGAAGAGGAAAGCAAATGTGAGAAAAAAAATTGCATATTTGGGATGTTGAGAACAGAGAATAGGCCTCAGATCTCACCCGGCAGCAGTGATCCCCCCTACCTGCTCTTGTCACCTACACAAAGAGCTGCTATGACTTCAGGAGAGGATCACCAGCTCCCTTACTACCCTGTTTCCCAGAAAATAAGACAGTGTTTTATATTAATTTGTGCTCCATAAGAGGCACTAGGTCTTATTTTCAGGGGATTCTTATTTTTCCATGAACAAGAATTTACGTTTAAAAATCAACTTCTAAAACATCCTTATAACTTTCCAAACTCTAAACTATTGGAATATTTGGCCCCAGTCTCTCATGTTTAGTAATAGCACTTTTCTTAAATGACCACTTCATGTCCAGGTAACTGCTTGTAGCGCATTTGTCCTGCAACAGATTTTATTCCGCAATTCTTCACCCATGTCACAACCTATTGCAGCATCTAAAAAATCTATTAATACTAATGTACAGCTTGGGGTGAGATGTAGCAATGACTGCCACTAGGTCTTATTTTCAGGGGAGGCCTTACATTTCTAAGATTCAACAAAATTGTACTAGGTCTTATTTTCGGGGGATGTCCTATTTTAGGGGAAACAGGGTAATGGATGAGCTCATGGAGCGCAGAATCGACATGCACAGTCACATCGTGTAGTTCAGTCAAGAGAGAAACAGAAGCCCATCCAGCATCCAGGAAGGAAAAGTTATCCTCAAACTTTATTGGTGCTTCACAATTAGTGATGAAAAAAAGCAAAGCCTATATGTTTCTCACGCTTAGTGCAGTAATGGGAAGATATGATTTTTTTGATTATTTTAAACTCACTTGATTTACGCTGCATGGCTGACTGGAAGTGTACCATACACGAAGGGACAGATTTATCCATCTGTTTAGGACAGAAATCTGCAGAAAATGGTCTTAAATACCATGTGCCACATTTATCAGGGGTTTAAGACTACGTTTTTGGACAGTTTTACAACTAGCATGACCACAAAACAAAAAAAACAATGAAGATGGCATATAATTATATTTATCACAAATTGTTAACAAGTAGAGACCCTCACTACTAAGAATAAGTTTAAAAAAAGAGAGGAGAGAGAGAAAGAGAGGAGAGAGAGAGAAAGAGAGAGAAAGAGAGAGAAAAAGAGAGAGAAAGAGAGAGAGAGAAAGAGAGAGAAAGAAAGAGAGAGAAAGAGAGAGAGAGAAAGAGAGAGAGAAAGAGACGAGAGAGAGAGACGAGAGAGAGAGAGAGACGAGAACCTTAAGTGTTTTTTCCACGAATCAAGTTAGGCCCTGTCCACAGACGCTGGAGTCGAGCTGAGAAGGCGAGCCGTGGGAGAAGAGGACGACAGGGGTGAGTACCAAGTTTATTATTTGATCAGAGGGAGTGCGGGATATTCTATTTAAAGGGGGGCTCTGCTGGACATTTATTTTTAAAGGGAATGCTGCTACTGAACATTTTATTAGAGAATAGTTTCTGCATTTTTTACCCTAGGCTTATACTCGAGTTTTCACAGTTTTTTTTGTGACAAAAATAGGTACCTTGGCTTATACTCGGATCGGCTTATACTAGAGTATATACAGTATCTATATTTCAGTTTTTTTCTGAAAAGATTGGGTGCAGAGTATACATTAATGTGCAAAAAAGAACTTTTTTTGATCACACAAAGAGTGAAACATTTAAAGGGCTTTTTTTTTTTTGAATCAAATATTTTTATTGAACATTTTTACATTTTTACCCCAACGAGTACAACACCAGGGGAGGTAAGTACAAATTTTGCCAAAAAACGGGAATATTATACAATATGTAAATAGTATCTTACAATCATGTACATATTACAGAATGACCTCAACTTTTGCACTTTATGTTATATACTTTATACTTTACATAAATACTTTCCGAAATTGGCAATCAAACATATTTATGACAATAAATTAACTTACTCTCTTCCCTATACCACCCCCCGCCCTCTGCCCCATCCCTTCCCCGTGAGCCAGCTCTCCATAACCACTTGTATTTGACCTCATCCTTCTTGAAAGGACCTATCACTACCTATTTTACTAATGACAATTGATATTCTAAACTTGCCCTTAACCGTATAAGAGAAGCCGATGGCAGACCAGGTGTGTCAAGCCATTTGCCCCATATTTTTTCAAATTTCGGGATACTATTTCTTTTCACATAGGTGCTATACTCCAATCGTATGGTTACATTTAAGCGATCTATAAATTCTTTTTTATCAGGAGGCCTAGGTCTTATCCAGTGGGCCGCTATTACTTTCCTCGCTTGGTAGAGAGAGCGTTGAATCGCAATGTTATTAGGTTCCGTCAGATTATCTACTTTTAATACACCAAGTAAGCATGCTAAAGGACTCCCTTCTATAGCTATGGAGAATACTTTACTCAACAGCCCCAAGACCTCTATCCAGTAGGATGATAGCTCTCTGCACTCCAACATCATGTGAAGAATTCCAGCTTCTCCATTTCCACACCTAGGACATTCAGAATTAGGCCTAGCCCCTATATTGAACAGTAATTGGGGGGATTTATATGCTCTGTGTAATAAAAGAAGGTGGGACATCCTACGGGCCTCACTAGGAGATAGGACTGGGACTAGTTCCAGGGCCTCAGTCCATTCTTCCTCTTCAATAGGTCCCACCTCTCTGTCCCATTTTGCCCGACATTTTAGTGGAGTATCTTTTATAAAATCATTAAGTAATACAGCATAAGAATATGAGATTAGGCCTTTAGTAGAATTTGCTTTTAAAATTCTGTTCAATGCCCCAACAGAGCCCACTACTATTGATTCCACCCTTTTCTGCGTCTCAAAGGCGTGTCCGAGTTGTAAATATTGGTAAAACCACGCGTGTGGCACCTGAAACTCTTCTCGGATTTCTTCAAACGTCCTAATATTGCCTTCAGAACATATATGTTTTAACGTTTTTACCCCTTTCAGTTCCCACGGGGTGAAGCCTTCCAGCCGAAATATTTCTGGTAAATCTGGGTTGCGCCAGATTGGGGTGTCTAAAGTGTACTTAGGGACCCCTAAAATGTTTTTGACTTTAGACCATACCTTTAACATAAGGGACACTGTTGGTTTATTACTTAGTGCTCCCCCCCCAAATCCACTCTCCAAGGCGTGCACCGGTGTTGCATGTTGTGACCACAAACTAATCAAACGATGGGCTGAACTCATTGCTTCTCCTTCTACTTCCAGTCCCCAACCTTGAAAATGCTGCAGCTGTGCTGCCAGAAAATATAGCCAAGGGTTCGGTATGGCTAGGCCTCCATCCATTTTCCCTCTTTGTAGGGTATCTAAACTTATCCTGGCCTGTTTACCCTTCCAGACCAATCTTCGAAAAAGCCCCGGGATTTTATGGAAATATTTCAGTGGGATCCAGATTGGTGAGTTATGTACAATGTACAGTAACTGGGGCATTAACACCATTTTGACTAGATTTCCTCTTCCAATTGGAGATAGCGGAAGTTTGCACCAAAGTTTAATTTTTTCCCCGAACTTAGACAATAGTGGTTCTAAATTATACTTTATGTATTCCTTCGGGTCCGGGGTTATCGCTATTCCTAAGTATTTGAATTTACTTGCCATTTGTAATGACACTCCCAGCGGGACTATGATATTGTGGTCTGTTGTCAGTGGCATTAGAACTGATTTGTCCCAGTTGATTGTGAACCCTGAATAGGTACCAAATTCTTTTATAATTGTCATTACTTTGGGGAGGGATCTGTTTGTGTTTCATTTAAAGGGCTTTTAATATTTTTTTTTTGTACCCAGAATATAATAAGTAACTCTGACATGTCATATCACCTTATCTCCTCCATTCTGTAGTCCGGGTCCCATGCTTGATAATGTTTCAAAGCTTGCATTACAGCAGATGTACACTCCACGTATGTGTAGTCGATCATGATGTCCCCTGTAATGGATAAATTCAGTGATGTGTAATATTTTATGTCATTTAATACATGTGATGGCGAGGCATTTCATCAGATGTTATTCCTACTTCATCATGTACATACCGAATACTTCAGAGGGATTAAGCAGTTCCAGCAAGAGGCCACCACGTTTGGTTTCATAGGTAGCAAATCCCCCATCAGAATTCCTCATACTAAGTAGCTAAAACACATCAGAATTGTTCAGTTACAATACAGAAAAACTCTTAATCCCATAAACACACACACACACTCGCCTCTTCTTACCACATCAACAGCATCCCGGAATCTGTGTCTTGGAATATGTTCAGATAAGAAAGAACAGTTTTCTTGAAGCAGCATTGCAGATTTTAGCCCCTCGGCAGTACAGTCTGCCACAATCCAACCACAATCCCGAGTGCTGAATGGGAACCCTCCCTGTTTCACAACAAAGAGTCACATGTCACAAGTATTGATGAAAGTTTTTTTTCTTAAAATGATGCTCTATTTTATTTTTATCCTAAGGTTATTTCATTAATAAGCACAAAATCCAGCACCCCCACGGGTCAGAAGTCCTGTAATACAAAGAGGGTGAAACAGTAACACAGCTCCATTCTCTGGGCAGTGGTTATACCAAGTCACAGCAGGTAACTTTTAATTGGAATGAGCAAGCTGATCTGCAGGACCTGGCCTGTCCACTACAGAGGGAGGCATGAAAAGTAGCACATTTTTCAACTACAAAGATTTTTGTATTATGAAGACCCAAAAAAATCCACTCCACCTTGTTCATTTGTCTGTAGTACTTCTTGTACTCTGGTGGGTTATCTGGGATCTGTAACACAAAGACAGTAATCATTTATCATCCAAAATGTTTTGTTACTCATCCATTTACAAAATACTATAATGCTTGCCCTTTAAATGGATCAAACACAAATGTATGGGGGCCTTTGCTATGACTGCTTCACAGTCACCATAGACATCTATGGCACCAGGTCACGGTGCGTTGAGCACATACTATCTCACGGTACTGTGACTGAGTCAGGTGGCTGCACGTAAATATAAAGGACAAGTCATATGGAGCTCAGCTTTCAAAGGAGGGGGAAGAGTAGAGTTGTGCTAACCCTCCTTACTATGAGGTCCTAAGAACTGCAAAATGATTCACACATTTAGTGCATAAACAAAATCAGTCTCTTCTGAATTAGCTGTCAATGATGTGTGTCCTTTCATCACTTGTGATCTAAAATATTGCAGTCAGTACATGTAAGCAGTGGCTCTCCAACTGCTGAATAACTACAAGTCTCCCTATGCCCTATACTGCAAATCTTATCTACTATTCACACCTGTGTAATACGAAGAAATTCATGTGCCTTCTCCAACGTTTTCTGAAACTGTTTTTTCTTGTGTGCTCCAGCCTGTAGGCAAAGGGTAAACAAGTTATTAAAACATAAAAGGATCCCATATACACAAAACAAAGGAAACTACAGACGGTCCCCTACTTAAGAACACTCGACTTACATACGACCCCTAGTTACAAACGGACCTCTGGATATTGGTAATTTATTGTACTTTAGTCCTAGGCTACAATGATCAGCTATAACAGTTATCACAGGTGTCTGTAATGAAGCTTTATTGTTAATGTTGATTCTTATGACAACCCAACATTTTAAAAATCCAATTGTCGCAGTGACCAAAAAAGTTCTGGCTGGGATTACAATGATAAAATATACAGTTCCGACTTACATACAAATTCAACTTAAGAACAAACCTACAGACCCTATCTTGTATGTAACCCGGGGACTGCCTGTATTAGGCTATCTGCACACAATGGGGATTATGCAATGATTTTCTGTGCAGATTATTGGCTGCGTAATATAGATAGAGTATATTAAAAATAGCCTTTGGCTGAGATGCATCCATTCACGTACCTCTAAGTATGCCTGTATTGCAAATGCTGTATCCCAGAGCTGAGATCCATTTGTTCCCTAGGGAAGAAAATGAGCAGTTTGGGACTTTAAATTCTCAGAAAAAAGAAAAGACATAAATAAAAAAAACACAGATGAAAACAAAGTACCACCACCTAGTTCTCAACAGAGTTGTCAAGTTTAATATAAGGAAACAATATGTATTCATACAAATTAATTGTATAGAAATTTCTGTTGCCGTTGTATACACAATTTCTGTTACTTAAAATACCTTCCATACAAAAGAATAGGAAATAGGAAATCAACCACTTAAAAAAAGCAGCTAAAGATACTAAAATGCCATCCTTCTCATCTTGATCCCAGCGCTGTCCGTTACTAGTCGTGATAACCGAGATCACACCAGGTTCACCCCCAGACGAAGGCTAGCGCCGAATCACGCGTCAGGGAATTTTGTGTCAGTCGACAGGCGGATTCTGATAATGGTTATGTGCAATATGCCTTTGTATTGTGAACACTAAGTGCTGTGAAACACCAAATGCCACCTATCTTATAGTAGGGAGTGTTTCAGCGATGTTTACATGGCAACAAACTGCAACATTGTATTGGGATTACAGCTACATCTTATTATACCCTTTAGCACTTTGTTTTTGTGACAATATAAGATTCACCCAACATATTTATTGTGTGAACTTCCCTATACATTTACCTACCTTGTCACACAGCAACTTTATTCCCATGTATCACCCTGTACTATCAGTCTGCATTTGTGTAGCGTTGTAGTGTTTTTGTTTTTCTTGATATAATCAGCCTGCTACGAGTTGTTGTTGTTTAGTATTTATCATTTAATAAAGATATTATTTTATCATATGGATTTGGTAAAATGGCTTTTTGTTCTTGAGATAGGTGCAAATAACCAGGATCACCTAGAAAAGAAACTTATTATTAGCAGCACGAATTGCAGGGACAAGCGGTCTTCTATGCTGGGAGAGGAAGGTGACGTCACATGAGAATTCAAGCCTCCCTCTCCGATGCTCCCAGCAGGGGGCGTGCATAATTAGCAGCCCAGGGCACTGGACATCTTGTCCCTGTGCTTCGTGCAGCTAATTATAAGTTTCTTTTCTAGTGTAGTGTATAAGAAATAGATAACTCCCCCACATACCAAAAAACCTGTAAAAATAAAATTGAATTTACCTGCATTTTCATCCCATCCAAACCCAGCCTGCAAACAAAGATAATTGTGTAAGAAAAACATATATGAATATATCAATGGAAATTTAAACCTGCTGGCTGAATAAGAATTCGGAAACGGAGTAGAAAACTGACAGAAATGACTCAGTGGCTTACATTGCCTAAGAAAACAGAGATTGAGCATGACATTCAGCAGTCTACTTCTTTTTATTTATTTTTTAACATCATTATTTGAGGACAGTTGTTGTCGATGTACATTTATACCTTGTTTTCTGGAAATATTCAGGGTATGTGCCAGAAAAGTTGAACATGTCCATACATAGATACTGGTGGACAGAGGCATCTTTTTGGCCTCCATCTGCTCAGTATACATCTCATACATAAAGAAAAAAAAAAGATGAAAAGGTATAGGAGACTGCCTTGTTTCATCCTGCTGCTGAAAAAAAAATATATATTTTAGAAGATATGAAGGACAGATACCACTCTATGGCATCCATCCCAGGCCTCCACTTTATTTTTTCCCCAAATGATGTAACCATCTATGCAAGGAGACACCATGAACATCGGCAGCAGAGAATCACTGCCCCTGCCTATGTTATATACTCCTACTTTCAATACGCATACAATGGGATACACTGCTCCCCTTTGTTTTAAGGATTTTGGAGGATCCCCATGTGTCCTTACAATGGCAGGTAAAAATGAGATACGAATGCAGACTAAGATGTACAGGGGTCTCAAGGTTGTTGTAATCACTGGACTTGCACTAGTAGCTTGCGATTACCTGTTTGGATAAAACTATAGCTATTTCCCTCTCGCTTTTTGATCTGGTAACTAACATTGGCAAGAAAGAATTATTGTTCCCAGTTCCCCACACTGTGTAGCTTCAGTGCTGGAGGTTGCCTAGATCAGTGCAGGATCTTACTGTCCTCTAATAAGCTGATATTGACAAGCTATCCTAAGGATAATTCATCAATATCAAAAGGTGGCTCTGAGACCAGAAAATGAGATTAGTAAGTGTCACTGGATGGACATCCCTACTTACCAAAGGTAATCAGGGATGCGATCTACATGTTCTTGGAATGCTGCAGATTCTGGTCCGTCAACATGCCAGCGGACCACCATATTAATCACCTTAGAGATCTGTCAAACACAAAAGTTTGTATCATGAACATGCTCCGATTCAAGACAAGTCATTAAAGGGGTTGTCCACTTTCAGCAAAAACTTGATATTTTGTTTGTATATTGAAAAGTCATACAATTTTCCAATATATTTTCAGTATCACTTTCTTATGGTTTTCAAAATCTCTGCTTGCTGTTCTTCTATAGAAAGCTTCCATGTTTCCTTGTAGTGCATAGAAATCTGTCCATGGTCTTGTTACGGACTGGCAGATGCAGGAGCTGTTAGTATCACGTGTCTGATAACTTTCTCTGATAATAACGACGCCTGCCAGTCCATAACTAGACCATGGACAGATTTCTATAAAAGTGGAAGTAAAGACAGAAGCTTTCTATAGAAGAACAGCAAGCAGAGACTTTGAAAACCATGAGAAAGTGATACAGAAAATATATTGGAAAACTATAAATTTTTCCTTAAACAGATCATGTAAATTATTTGTTGAAAGAGGACAACCCCTTTAATGTGCCTGCAAAGTTTAGTGACACTTACTGGACCAATGCTAATAGACTTTGTAAACCGGTCATCTGCCATTACATGGTCATACAATTCGTGAACGGCACGTCGGCGGAGGGCTGGAATGTGGTAAGTCTCGTATATATTCAACAGAGCTGTAAACAAAAGTGTATTGTATGTATATTACAATAAGAACGATGCATGAAACTTTGATCTTTATTTTAAGTCCATTTAAAATACTTCATAACTATTTAAAGGGAACTTGTCACGACATTTGCACAAATACAGCCAGTGAAAGGTTCCTATAGAGCTCTATTAACTGATTGACCCCCTTCTTTTAGCAAAAAAATATTTTCGCTTACATCCACAGAAATTACCTTTTATCTTTTATTACCTGGCTTCAGAAGGGGGCGTGTCCTGCTCAGCCAGCCCCTCCCATCTAATCCTCCTCATGCCTTATGCCTCCTTACTGGTCACAGTTCATGTCATGTGACCAGAGTGACATCATCTCAGGTACTTCAGCCTCTTAATAATAGCAAACTGTACCCCATACATGTTTCTGACCACATGAAGTCACAGCAGCCTCCATGGACTTCTACTCCTCTCCATCCTCCATGGAGGCTGCTGTGATTTCATGTAATCACATACATGGTGTACAGTTTGCTATTGTCAGAAGGCTGAGAGACCTGCAATGATGTTACTGGCCACATGTGATAAATGTAACACAAGCCTTTATAAGTCTGTAGTTGAATATTAGCCGAAGGTCCCAAAGTACAAGGAGGCAGAGCGGTGATGTGAAGAGACACAGTCTCTGTCAGTCACAATAATGGGGCGGGGTTCACTGGTATCTCCGACTCTTCACCTCTCTCAGACTGCCAGAGAGGAGTCAGAAAATCTAATTTGCATATCAGAAAAATGGCTGTAGTTAAGGTACAGAGCTCCATGGCAGCTAATTTTAGGTGATATAGGGAGGACTTGCAACTCTTTATCAGCAGGCATTGTGGCAGTCAGGGGTGGCAAAAATCTGGTGACAGGTCCTCTTTAAGTGCACATGTCTCATGGATCATCAGTATCTCTTACCATAAGCAAAGTTAAGTAGTGTGCTGTGTGGTGTGTACAGGTCACAAGCAGCAACATTGTTCCTCTGCGCCGGCCAATTAATACTGCTATATTCTTGTACGTACAGCTCCTGCATGGCAATCAATTGTGTTAATACTATTAGATCTAAATGTTAAAAAAAAAATTAATAAAATTTCATGTTTCTCACTTGTCTTAAGCTGCATATTAAGTCATCCTCAGGGGCACTCAAACGTGTAGCATAACAGTAACTCATGGGCAAATAAACCTGTCGGCAGTGACACCAAATTGTGCTGGGGTGAGCAGGAAACCACTGGGGAAGAAGCCTGAAAAAAATATTTATCTGCTTATTCTTAGCTACTTACAGTCCCATAAGACAGGCTTTTACTTAACACGGCATAAAACAGTATTGCTTAACAATGCAAAGTAAATTAACCCCTATTTAACAGTTTCTCCACATAGGACATGAATCCCATATCTACAATGGCTACCGTGCTATGTAAATGCTGCAGTGGTGTGACCAGCACTCCATTCCCGCTGGATTAAAATAAAATTAAAATGATTGATAGGCAGGCATAACACTTCATTCATTTGGGGCACTTGTGGACCTCAATAGAGTTCCCACACATCCTGTGGATAAGAGAGAAGTATAATTTGCGGGACAGGAGATAAGTGCCATAAATGGGACAAATTGGTTTAAGTAAACATAATAACTTGGGTACATAAAATACCTGCTACAACAAAAGCAAAAGTCAAACAGCAATATGTGCAACAATAAAGAAAGTACTCACCACATCTCTGGGAACAGGGTGTTCATCCCCTCCCAACTATACACATTGAGCACAGCTAACCAGAACTTCCCCCAAGAAGGAATACCAATGGCACCTCCTGCAACAAAAGTTGGAAACATCAGACCAAGTGCCGTGGTACAAAGCCTAAAAATACAGCGCAAAACTAAAATAGCCTAGAGAAACGAATGAAAGCTTTATGCTCACCTACATAACTTACCCTTACTATGAAGATTGTTACGAGCACGGGTCATATCCGGGTCATCCTGCGACACCCCAAGGAGTCGCAATGAGGTATAACTGAGCGCAGTGCCAAATACAGTACTCTTATCTTCAATATGCCTAAGTATGAGACAGGTAATGACTACAAGAAGACATAGACAAATCAAGTTTTACACAAAAAAGAAAAAAAAAATATTTTCCTAGTAGGTTAATAGTCAAAAAGGGATTCCTCAAATGAGTGAAATCCTATGTTCATTGGCACAGTGTAACTGTATACAGTGAAAAAAATAATTTGTTACTCTGATCGGAGCTCCCAATGTTTTTTCTACAAGACTCCTCTCCTGAAATATCAAATCTTCCTATGCCGATACACAGCACTGATCCACAGATCGTCCTGATAAAACTATGCCACCATTCAGACCAACACCATCACGTTTTTTTGTCTTCCTTCGGTTCTTTTATTGCTTGATGTTGTTAGAAGAAATACGCGTGCAGATGTTGTAGTATGTTCTAACAAATTAAAATTTATTCCAATACATCATACTCACAAAGTAACGCTAAAAATGTGCATATCCAAATTGTATAGAGGGATGCTAGCTTCACATGTTCGCCCGACCCTGGGTTTCGCCAACACAGCAACGCCAAGGAAGAAGCAGTGTTGGCGAAACCCAGGGTCGGGCGGACATGTGAAGTTAGCGTCCCGCTATCCAATTTGGATTACTTTCTGAGTATGATGTATTGGAATAAATTTTAACTTGTTAGAACTTACTACACCATCTGCATGTGTATTTCTTCTAAGGACATCAAGCAATAAAAGAACCAAAGGAAGACGAAAAAACGCAGATCAGTGCTGTGTATCTGCTTGCTGGTTGCATGCATTTCTGTACCTACAACCACCCCCGCAAATAAAAACTTTAAAATAAAATAAGAAATATTTGATACAAAGGGCTCCACAATTCTGACACGCATATACATGTATCGATATAACCTTAAATAAATTACTCACAGGCCCCATCCTCCATCTGCGAGCTGCACAGATCGTAAGTAGCGTATCATCTCCTTCTTGGTGGCGTCTGGGAGGGTAGTCTTAGTCACATGGCATGCAATTAGAAGACCTATAAATTGTCACAGATTTGCATAAGATTACACATGACAGGGAGATCAAAGCATCACAGCAGATCAATTCATATATAGCTGAACCTCACCTGGCATCAAGAACAGTGGCCCGCCATAATCCCCTGTCCAATGCCCATCTTCCGCTTGTAAAGCAGAATAAAATTTTAAGCCATTTTCAGCTCCATCATGGGCAGTAAGTGCCTTTGGTAAGTCCTTTAAAAACTCCCTCTACATAGAACAGAAAAAACATGTTATTAGTGTATATTAAATTAACTTAAATGAAGCAAGTCTTATTATATCAAAAATGGTCCAAAGTGATTTCAAGTGGTCCAAAAATTCAACTCCAGCTAAACTTGGCTACGTGCACATGAATGTTGCTAGCTTTTTGGTACATTTGGGTCATGTGAATCATTACACATGTGCTCGGATTAGACACTGTGCTGTGCCACAAGTTTGTTCTAGTGTTTTCCAAGCTGCCCTTTAAAAAAAAGATTGAGAGGTTTCTTTGACTGATAGACATGCCTCTATGTTGCACGTAGAGGGGTTTAACCCAGTTGATAGATTTTAAAGGGTTTTCCCAAAATATCCCCAAGTTATCCCCTATCCACACGCTGGAACTCGCACCGATCACGAGAATGGAGCAATCTGAAGAACAGGGATTCCATTCTTACTAATGGGTGGACCATGCGTCCTACTCCAATTCTGACAGGGTGTTGGAAATTGCAGGTATACACTCAGCTATCTCCAGCACTCCCATTGATAGTGAATGGGCACACAAGATAGCTGAGCACTGCACTTGACGACTGGTGGCATACAATTTATCTGAGCGGCAGGACATCTGCACGACTTGCTTCTCTACACATTATTGAGAACGGACCCCTGTTTTCTGGAGAGCTGGGTGCCCCATTATCGTGACTGGTGAGGGGTAAAAGCAGTAAGCAGTTAGACCCTTACCGATCAGCTTGCTATCCTTGGGGGAATAACTTAAAGGGATAATCCCATATCTGCATTGAAATGAAAGTTATCTGCCATATTTATATGCATTCCTTCAATTGGATGTACCTGTGTGAAGATAATTTCCCATAAATGTAGATATGTTGTCCCTAACTAAATAATCTTCCAACCACGACTTCTAGAGTGATTGTATAAAGAAATAAATCTTTTTTTGTGTGTGAAATGTCTGGGAGTTACTGCATGTCCCACAGTCGTCCTGTGGTAATAAGCACTGAATCCAGGTGGTCAATAGCACGTTTGTGGTCACTGCTGCCAGGGGGTGGTTGTATCCAAGGACAGCTGTCTTGTTTGTAAGGAACAACATGACTAATTTTATGGGAAATTATCTTCACACAGGTAACAAATTTTGAATAACAATGAATTAAACATGTGTATATATTGCAGATTAATTAAATGTGGATGTCCAGATGAGAGTAACTCTTGGGACAAACCACATGGCTGCGGTCACGCGTTCGCTAGCATTGCGTTTTCTTGCGAACATTATCCAGCACATATTACAGCTGACACCCGCGGTGTGTAAGTGGCTTGCGAAGTGGATCGGACCCCTCTCGGTAAACAGTGTGGGGGGGGCTCCGATCCGACGATGGCAGCCTCGGGGCTGTGCAATGTCTCTGGAAGCCACTGAGTGAGTTACATAACACAGTGCAATACATTACACTAACAACCCACTAAAATCAAGTATTTATATAGTGCATCTAATGATGCAGAAAATAAGTCGTTATATGTCCAAATTGCCAAAAAATAAATAAAGATTGTAAAGCCTTTACAAAGTGACAATGCATAATTTTCTCTGAATGGCGCGGCTTCCCTTAGATGCCCTGGCGTGTGCCCATACAGCAGGTTACCACCACATATGGGGTATTGTTATACTCAGGAGAAATTAGGTATCAAAATTTGTACAGCGTTTTGGTATTATATCCACCAAGAACGTGTAAATTATTTGAAAAAAACATTCATTTAGCCAAAAAAAAAATGAACATTTCAAAATTGCACACAATTTTGTTTTAACCCCTGTTAAACAGTTAAAGGGTTAACAAACTTCATAAGTTGTTTTACATACGTTGAGGGGTGTAGTTTCTACAATGGTTTAATTTATGGAGTTTTAATATAATTTAGGCCTCTCAAAGTGACTAGAGATCTGAGAAGGGTCCCTCAAAAGTATGATTTTGCTGTTTTATGAAAATGTGAAAAATTGCACCTAAAGTTCTAAGCCCCACAACATCTTACAAAATGAGAGGATGCATAAAAAAACAACATAAAGCAGACATCCGATAAATGTTAGTTATTTTGGTGTTATACGGTAACTATGTCCTGAAAAAGTCGAAAATTTTCTCCAAATTTTAGTTTTTTTCATTACTATCACCCAAATTTGTCACGAGAAATGTCACAATGTGCAACGAGAAAACAATCTCAAAATCGGCTGGATATGTTAAAGTGTAACAAAGTTATACCCTCTTATAGTGACACAGTGCGGATCTGAAAAAAAGTGCCATGTCCGGAAGGTGAAAATTGGCTTTAGGTAGAAAGGGGTTAATAAATACAACCATTTTTATTAGTAATTTATTAGTATAGATTCTAGAGGTACCGTATCCAACCCCAGAGAGTGTGCCTCCAGGGCAGTTTGTGGGCGATCTTCTCCCTCCACATAGCGCCACGTCTGTCTACCCTCCACGCATGAGAGTCGCCAACGCGTGAGGTCAGTGGCCGGATCGGTCTTGTAAGGGCCCCCCCTTCTGCGCAGGCACCTATATGAGGGGAATAAAAAAATAATAAAATAAGTCTAAATATATAGAAAAAGAGTGAGTAGAGAGAGAATAAGTGAATTGAAAAATGTCTATGACTACATGATTCTCAGACATATCAGTGATTTTCTAACAGTCTAGTTCTACCCTATGTAATACTTGCTGTACACAGCCGCACGATACTTACGTCCCCTCACTCATTTCCCTGCGTCCTGCCACTGGTTACCGTCTCACTGTTGCTCCATCACTTAACCTGGAGGAGACGATCCAGTGACACGCACAGCCTTCTGGGTTTGTAGTTCTTAATCGTTTCTTCTGCGTTGCCCTTGCTGAGGTGAAAGACCACATTTCCCAGACTGCAGCGCGCCGCCCGATCCTGCATCACGCTATCCTGACATGAGCAGAGGCAACAATAGCCAATCGCGGCGTGAGTTGGGGTATACACGGAGGCGTGGCCATAAGATACCAGCCAATGAGTGAACACCAATACAAACTTGCGTGCGCTTGTTCTGTCAGTGACTACCCGCTGCCGCTTGTGGAGTGACCGGCCGGAGCACGTGACTACCCCCCCCCCCAGACACAACAGCGGCTCATATATACAGACGGTCACCTACTTAAGGACACCCGACTTACAGTAAACCCATAGATACAGACAGACCCCTCTGACCTCTGGTAAAGCTTTCTGAATGCTTTACTATAGTTCCAGGCTGCAATAATCAGCTGTAATGTGTCTGAAATGAAGCTTTATTGATAATCCTTGGTCTTATTACAGCAAAAAATGTTTAAACTCCAATTGTCATTTTTTTGTCTGGATCTACAATTATAAAATATACAGTTTCGACTTACATACAAATTCAACTTAAGAACAAACCTCCAGACCCTATCTTGTACGTAACCCGTGGACTGCCTGGTACTGGGATACTTCAACAGGATGTTATTAGAACATGCTGACACTTGTAGTTCCACTATCATATTCCCCCATGTAATGAGTTTTCAGTGCGGGAATAAATGTCTGTGTTCTTGGATCAAACCCACCCCAGACACTTCTGTGATACATGTATACACATTGGGAGGGGGATTACCAGGCCTTATGTGCCAGTTTTCTGAAATACAAGACATGTAAATGTTGTAATCCCTCTGCACCCCTAACGCCACTGCTGCTGTAAGTGTGATGGGGTGTTATGTGCCTGCCCAACTATAGCCAATGCAGGTTATATATGTGATCAGGGCTGCCCAGAAATAATAGTGCTTCCTCCAGAACAGAATTGCCCTTAAACTGAATAAAAATCAAAACTTCTCAATACAAACCTGTTGACTCAAGTATAAGCCTAGGGTGGGAAATGCATTGGTCATAGCCTCTGCCCAGCATATAGCTATTCAGCCTTCTAGTATATAGCTAGCAAGGCCCCTGCTCCCTAGCATATAGCTAGCTAGCCCCCCCCCCCCCCCTCTCCATACACACTGACTTCAGCCACTTGCTGACATCATTTTTTTTTAACCCAAATATAAGGCAAGTTTGGGATTTTCAGCACATTTTTGTACTGAAAAACTCTGCTTATATACAGTATATTTTAGAAATGGTCACAGTTTTAAATAATTTATAACTTATATTCTGTGGCTTGATAAATGGTTAAATATAACGGAAAGGCATATGTTCAAACCAAAGAAAAGTTACCTAAAAACGGTTTTATTTAATTTCTTCAGGAGTGATCTGTGATCCAGTCCAGTGATGACAAGAAGAGTCTATAATAGCAGGAATTGCTGTAGCATGGTGCGGGACTAAGCTAATGGATATGTTTGACGGGCATGTTATGGCATAATAACATTGTATAAAAAGTGTAATAGGGGGCGCCGTAGAAAAGTATGTATCAGCAACATCAAGACATATGTACAGTATATTGTCCGACAATGACTCAAACTGAATAATTGTTATATTTCAGTCTGGTAAGTGCATTATTAATAAATGTCTTGTAAAGATTTCTTTTTTTTTCCCCATGTTCTGTGGTTTGTAATACAAGCTGTATTATCATAGGTCAAAATGACCCAAAGACAGTGGCTTGAGTAAAGATCCGGTCGCTGTGTTTATCTCCGTTAGAACTTCACTTTCCTTCTCAAACATCTGCTGAGAAGAATAGAATATATTAAAAAATTACTATTCATGAACAATTTAAATACATTGAAATCACTGAGTGGACTTTTATTTTGCAGGTTCATGCCCTGCTGGAATTTTTCTGGATTTTCCATATGGATTTTTGGACAATTGCAGAACCCACAAGCTGCAGTCAATTACCTTGCAGCCTGCCAGTGTCTGATTGACATGTATCTGCTGCGTATGATCCCGCTATCATATTATTGTTTTTTTTTTTTCATTTTTCTTTATTCTATTTTGTGGTTTGGAGAATTTTGCTGCAGATCTGTGGATAATCCCCAGCAAAATATGTAAAAAAAAAACAATGATAAACCCTTGCTTAGTTGTCTTCTTTGTTGCCAGAGATCCGACGCCAGCATCTGAGGCTCGTGTTTTGCCATTAAGCTGTAAGGCCGCGGTCACACGTACCGCTAGACGTCCGTTCATAGCGCGACGCTAGCGCACAGGGGGAGGTCCTCGGCCCCAACGCACATGCGTTTCCAGGGAAACGCATGCGATTGTTAAGCCGATCGCATGCGTTTCTCTGGAAACGCATGTGCGTTCGGGCCGAGGACCTCCCCCTGTGCGCTAGCGTCGCGCTATGAACGGACGTCTAGCGGTACGTGTGACCGCGGCCTAAGGTTCAAGTTGGGTGTTGAAAATGCATTTGAAAAGCATCAAGGTAAAAATGCTATGAAAGCATAGTCTTTTCCCCGAAATGCATGTGTTTTGCCCGACATGTTTGCGAACGCGACATGTCAAAAATACAACGTTTGAATGGGTTCTGAGGCAATGGCTCCAGCAAGAGCCTGCCCGGAGTTATACTGTACATCACAACAAAACGGAAGCTTCAGGAGTAGGCTTTAGAGCATGAGGGCAGAAATGCAGGACAAATGAATCGCCTTTTATACTTTTAACACAAAGCAGGACATTTACCTTCAGATTCACTGTTGGTAGATAATTCGTATTATCCCTGTATTATCCCCCTGTGCTGGTATCGAATTTAGTTCTTAGCCGGAATGCCCACATTTTTAAGAAAATCATTTTTTTATATAATATTCATAATAGGCTGAGAGGCTCTGCATAGCCTCTCTCAGCTCTGCTAGGAGTTAATGTATTCATGCCCCCTGTGCTTTCTTGTGCCGCCTGACTCTATCTACAGAGCTTGCAGAGAGCCGGTGACATAGGAAGACCTGATAGTGAGGCGAGTACTTATCATCTACAATGAGTGAATCTGATAAAAGATAACCTTTAAAGCAGTTCTGTACAGGCCTGACAGGCCATCAGGATCACACATTTATTGAAAGATTCTCATAGCCTTTTCAATACCAATTTCCAATCTACCATTATAATTTACATTACTGCTTCCATTCACTTTAAAAAGTGCATAAAAGTATACCTGGCTCCCTGCCGGCAAACTGTATCGAGTTATGGGGGCATCTGTCACAAGACTGCAATCATCATTATCTGCTCTCTGCTCTTCCTCCCCCCTTATGTAGCCACTAGATGACTCCAAGCAAATCTCTGTTGGGTAACTTAAAAGTGAGTGGAACCATTAATGTTAATCATAAAAGCAGATAGGTAAAAAGTATCAAAAAGACAATGGGAGCCTAACATTAGGTGAAAATGTGCATCCTGATGAAAGATTCCATTTAAAGGGAACCTGTCACCAGGAGACCCATTTTAGCACTCCCCCACTCCCCACAGAGCATAGTACATACACTGCCAAAGTGTTTTTGTATAAAAAATAGGTTTTACAGAAAAAAGATATGTTATATTGTACCTTTCATTAGCATCTGCTGTGTGACTAGGAAGTTGCCTAGGGAGGGGCTGGAAAGGAGCAGTTCCCCCCCACCCTTGGGAAACATGTGACCTTTTCAAATATATAATAGAGAAAATTATAAGTCAAATAAGTGCCAGACAAATGAATTTTATTATATAAACAAGTAAACAGCAATACAAAAGCAGCAATAAAAGTATAAAAACAGAGAGTGCCAAATGATCACAAAGTCATAAGCTAATTGAGGAAATCAGACCTGGTACATAGGGTATGGTGTAAATCAGAGCCAAAATGGAGATCCCATAAATAAAGGGGAAGCATTATACCTCATATGGAGCTAGCACTGGAACATAATTACCTATACCAGTAAAACAGGCACACGCTGTACACCCCGGCACGTGTTCGCAAGTAGCTTTCTCAAGGGGAGTGTCTAGAGAAGGATTGGGTGAGATTATATATGTGAATCCACCAATAAGCAGAGACATAAATTAGAATACAATTGTATACTCATGTGTGCCCAAGCGATGTGGGCAGTTTGAAGAGAGCGGGCAAGGATCGCGAGACACATCACGTAAGTCCGAAGTATCGCGAGATCTTGGCTGCAGCATCGGGAATAGGCTGCACATGCGCAGTGCCTCCGCAAGACGTTGGACCAGAAATGATTCAGCGCAGCCGCAATATAGAGGAAGGGGATTAACAGGTGAGTATTAATAAACAATCGAAAGCAGGGAATGCCATATACCGTATATACTCGTGTATAAGCTGAGTTTTTCAGCACAAAAAATGTGCTGAAAAACGTCCCCTCGGCTTATACACGAGTCACAGGTCACTTAAAAAATACTTTAAAAAACATAAACTTATATACTCACCCTCCGGTGGCCCCGATGTGCAGCGCTGCTCCCCCGATGTCCGCGCAGGTCCTCTTCTGGCTTCCGCACCCGTCTTCTATCTTCTGTACATCGCTCTGGGCGCCGCCATTTCTCTCTTCCGAGCGGCGCCTAGTATGACATCAGCAGCCCGGGAGAGAGCAATGGCGGCGCCCAGCGCGATGTACAGAGCATAGAAGACGGGCGCGGAAGCCAGAGGAGGACCTGCACGGACATCAGGGGAGCAGCGCTGCACATCGGGGCCACCGGAGGGTGAGTATATAAGTTTATTGTTTTTTTAATGCTGGGCAGTGCTGTATACTACTGGGGACTGGCTGGGCTGTGCTGTATAGTACTGGGGGCAGGCTGGGCAGTGCTGTATACTACTGGGGGCAGGCTGGGCTGTGCTGTATACTACTGGGGGCAGGCTGGGCTGTGCTGTATACTACTGGGGGCAGGCTGGGCTGTGCTGTATACTACTGGGGGCAGGCTGGGCTGTGCTGTATACTACTGGGGGCAGGCTGGGCTGTGCTGTATACTACTGGGGGCAGGCTGGGCTGTGCTGTATACTACTGGGGGCAGGCTGGGCTGTGCTGCATACTACTGGGGGCAGGCTGGACAGTGCTGTATACTACTGGGGGCAGGCAGTATACTACTGGGGGCAGGCTGGACAGTGCTGTATACTACTGGGGGCAGGCTGTATACTACTGGGGGCAGGCTGGGCAGTGCTGTATACTACTGGGGGCAGGCTGGACAGTGCTGTATACTACTGGGGGCAGGCTGGGGTGGCTGTTTACTACTGGCGGCAGGCTGTATACTGTAGGGGGTTGGCTGGCTATATACGGGTCTGTGACCAATCCATTTCCCACCCTCGGCTTATACTCGAGTCAATAGATTTTCCCAGTTTTTGGTGGTAAAATTAGGGGTCTCGGCTTATACACGAGAATATATACGGTAATCAGATTTGTAGAACTACAGTGGCCAGTGAAAGGAGGACATATATAATATGCAAATAATGCTGGCAATAACGATCGAAACAGCATGACTGTAATAAAGTGATAAGTGCATCAATTACAAAAAGTATATGTATATACAATATAGGATAAATATATAAAACTATATAAATAATAAAATACCAAATACTGTAAAAGACAGCAAGGCTGTCAAAGTGCATATATATCCAAACCTTACTATGGAATATATGCACTTTGACAGGCTTGCTGTCTTTTACAGTATTTTGTATATTATATTTTTTTTATATATTTATCCTATATTGTATATACATATACTTTTTGTGATTGATGCACTTATCACTTTATTACAGTCATGCTGTTTCGATCGTTATCGCCAGCATTATTTGCATATTATACATATTACACAATCAGGTGTCCACCTTTCACTGGCCATTGTAGTTCTACAAATCTGATTATATGGCATTCCCTGCTTCCGATTGTTTATTAATACTCACCTGTTAATCCCCTTCCTCTATATTGCGGCTGCGCTGAATCATTTCTGGTCCGACGTATTGCGGAGGCACTGCGCATGCACAGCCTATTCCCGATACTGCAGCCAAGATCTCGCGATACTTCGGAATTCCGTGATGTGTCACGGTGTCTCGCGATCCTTGCCCTCTCTCTCCAAACCGCCCACATCGCTTGGGCACACATGAGTATACAATTGTATTCTAATTTATGTCTCTGCTTATTGGTGGATTCACATATATAATCTCACCCAATCCTTCTCTAGACACTCCCCTTGAGAAAGCTACTTGCGAACACGTGCCGGGGTGTACAGCGTGTGCCTGTTTTACTGGTATAGGTAATTATGTTCCAGTGCTAGCTCCATATGAGGTATAATGCTTCCCCTTTATTTATGGGATCTCCATTTTGGCTCTGATTTACACCATACCCTATGTACCAGGTCTGATTTCCTCAATTAGCTTATGACTTTGTGATCATTTGGCACTCTCTGTTTTTATACTTTTATTGCTGCTTTTGTATTGCTGTTTACTTGTTTATATAATAAAATTCATTTGTCTGGCACTTATTTGACTTATAATTTTCTCTATTATATATTTGAAAAGGTCACATGTTTCCCAAGGGTGGGGGGGAACTGCTCCTTTCCAGCCCCTCCCTAGGCAACTTCCTAGTCACACAGCAGATGCTAATGCAAGGTACAATATAACATATCTTTTTTTCTGTAAAACCTATTTTTTATACAAAAACACTTTGGCAGTGTATGTACTATGCTCTGTGGGGACTGGGGGAGTGCTAAAATGGGTCTCCTGGTGACAGGTTCCCTTTAAGGTTTGCTAAACAAGTATTAAAGAAGAACTTTCACCAGAATGTTACCCCTTACACAAATAATACCTGCTGGTAAAGGATTAAAGGGAATTTTTCACAGATGACAGGTTTCAAAAGGGAATCCTGTGCAGAGTCCCATGGGGTTGGGGGGGCACTTTAAATCTAAATGGTCATCTGCATACAGCTTTAGTAACTGATTGTTTAAAGTTTACAGGCATGCACATGGACAATGAAGGAATAGGGACAATCTTTTCTAAGTTCATTTTTTGAAAATATATTTAGTTTTGGGGTTTGACGGGTTCTCAGGCAAATCAACACACATTTTTCTGATATGTAAATGAGTAGACATGAGTCAACTTCTGAACAGAAGAGTCAAGTTTTCTCCCAGGATGAAGTGAACCAAGTCACCTTCATTTGATTGACAACTCAGGGTCTTTTCAAATCTCAACCTGAGCAGACAGGAAGTCCTCTCCCAGTTATTACCAGAATGCTGTCCGCCAGAATGCCGATTTCACCATTTCACGCCACATACCAGTGGGTGGGCCCAAGAGAGACAACAGCAGAAAAAGTTTGGGTAATCATTTAACTAGTGACAGGCTCAGTGGGTGGTAGAGTAATGTTTATTGTGCCTGCTGTTGATTACAGGTTCCCCTGAACTATACAGCAAACAGTGAATATGAGCAATTTACAATAAATACAAGCATAATTTTAATCTTTTATAACTAACCTTCCTCCAGTGTTGTGCATCATGATGTGTATAACCAAGAAGGTGACATAGGCCATGTACTGCAGTGACCTGAAAGATGGAATAGTCCAAGTTTATCAGCAGATGGATTATTTAATAATTATCACCTTTATCATAGCAACAATAACCTAAAAGTTAACCTTGTTCATACGACAAACCAGGCATATGGTAGATAACTCTACTATACATGTGGAGGCAAAGGCTGGGGAAACCATTTGAGTAGGTACGGATAGGTCATCAGTATAACAATTTAATGAGGGACAATGGAACCACTTGATCAGCATAAGATTCACATAACTTACAGTCAGGACATTGTTAAAATCCTCCTCTGTTTCTTGGCACTGCTGATAAATAAACTCAACCCCAAGGTAAATGTCTCCTAAATTATATTCATCTGGGAAAGGTGGATCAGGCAACAATCCAGGACGTAAATTCTAGAGTATAAAACACACAATCACACAAACAGAACACAACACCATGTTTTATAGTTCATGTGTGATGCATAGAATTGTGTACCTCATGAAATGGGAATGACAATACATCTGTAGCTTTGTTTTGTTGTCTGTAGATTCTGTTTAGTTTTTGAATCTTTGTATTATTTATACATATTACTGCAATATCAAACTTCTTCACGCCAAGACAGTTTCTAGCAATCTCTAGATTCTTCCTTAAAGGGGCTCTGCGAAGAGAGATCACATGCTGCAGATTCCGGATAAGAAGAGTCATAACTCTGCAGGGACAAAAACACAATTGGATTAAAGGGGTGGTTGCTTCCTCATTTATAGTGACATTTAAAGGGAATTTTCACTAAAGAGAGGTTACAGAAGCCCATTACAGATGGATTGCAAATATGGATTTCTGCTTTCTCTAAGCATTTGCATTAAAATATAATTGTGAGTTATAACTTACCCTGACAGAATCTTCCCAGGAATTGGTCTTTGGTTTGGATGCATTCCAAAAAACAACATGACTTGTCTGTGCTTCAGACTCCTCAGCTCTCAGCCCCCACCTTTTTGCTCCTGTACAGCTCCTCCCTCCTGCTCCTTCACAGAATTCATAACCTGGTGAGCTGACATCAGTGGGAGAGGGAAGTGCTGTGCAGGAGCACAAAGGTGGGGGCTGAGAGCTGAGAAGTCTGCATCACCGACAAGTCACGTGTTGTTTTTTGAAATGCATCCAAACCAAAGCCCAACCCCTGAGACTACATAGAGAATTCTGTCAGGGTGCAATGTAAGTTATAACACACAATTATATTGTAATGCAAGTGTTTAGAAAAGGCAGATATGTAATGCAGGTGTGATGGACTCCTGCAATCTGTCTTTAGTAAAAATAAGGTCCCTGTTGACAGGTTCCCTTTAAGCAAGGTAGACCCACTTCAAATGAAGGGGGCTGTATTGAAATTCCATACACCGTTCTGAGTAGGTAAAAGAAAAACAAAGTAGCGGTGAGAGAGATAGCTTGGCTATCTTTGCCAGTCTCATAAAATGTGAATAGATTCTTTAAAAAGGAATCCATATGGGTGGCAAAGATCATAAGTAAATAGTGAAGACGGGTTTCCTTTAAAAATTAGCATCAAAGGCTCATTCATGACTAGAGACTTGATGTCTGCGCTCGGTCACCCAACCAGACGTATAGCCAATTCGGCATATGAATGCCCCTAGATACTGGCCACTGCTACGAATGCCCAGGAAATCTTTGTATGATTAGGTGATAGGTGATGGTCCTAGTGGTAGAAAAAGAACTGTTAGACAGCCCTGATCAGCAATATATTCAATGTTCTGAATAGGAGATAATGTTAAAGTATGAATTAATGGCTCGGAGAGATTCTATAAAAATGCTGGACAGAAGAGAACTGAATTATGTGATGTCTGGAAAAAATACAAGAGCCCTGATAGGCGGTCCCCTGGTATCTGCTATGTAAGGGATCCTAGGACAGAACAAAATAACTAAGCACATGTGAACAGTGTCTAACTAATGTAAGTTATTCAGATACATCTGTATCCATTGTTATACTAATGCAATCTGATGTAAATTATTAATGAAAACAGCCGAGAGCCCTAAGAACACCCACTGACCTCAGAATAGTCTGACCCCAGAAAAAGGATGATCCCGGGCAGCGCGAGACAAGGATCCGTGCAAGGCAGCGGAACCTTCATCGCAGGGCCAAGGGGAGCCTGTTCTGTGATGGACCTGATGCTCAAATACACCGGAAGTACATCAGGTGACAGGAAGCAAACTTTATTTTGATTTTTTTTATGTTGTTATTTTTTTTTCCCTCGCGTGTTCTCAGACCAATCAGAAGAGAGGAGACAAAGTGTGACCTGGCCCGGAACAACTGTAACTGACGGATGAGAGTGCGGCCTCAGCCCGGAACCGGGGGTGCGTGTCCCGTGTGCAGACTATTGGGTTGGAATGTTCTGTAGATAATTAATATACCCGTTTCCTTTCCTGGTGCCCTCTATAATCTTCCCGTGTATAATACTCCTCTCCCTAACACCCGGTCTTGTGCAATCTCCTTTTTCTGTATGGCGCCCCCTCCTCTCTTATCCCTGTGTATGACGCCCCCCCTCCCCTCTTATTTCTGTGTATGACCCCCCCTCCTCTCTTATCCCTGTGTATGACGCCCCCCCTCCTCCTCTCTTATTCCTGTGTATGACGCCCCCCTCCTCTCTTATCCCTCTGTATGGCGCCCCCTCCCCTCTTATCCCTGTGTATGACGCCCCCCCTCCCCTCTTATTTCTGTGTATGACCCCCCCTCCTCTCTTATCCCTGTGTATGACGCCCCCCCATCTCTCTTATCCCTGTGTATGACGCCCCCCCCTCCTCTCTTATCCCTGTGTATGACGCCCCCCCCCTCCTCTCTTATCCCTGTGTATGACGCCCCCCCATCTCTCTTATCCCTGTGTATGACGCCCCCCCATCTCTCTTATCCCTGTGTATGACGCCCCCCCTCCTCTCTTATCCCTGTGTATGACGCCCCCCCTCCTCCTCTCTTATTCCTGTGTATGACGCCCCCCTCCTCTGTTATCCCTGTGTATGACGCCCACCCCCATCCTCTCTTATCCCCGTGCACAATATATTCTCTACTCTGCATATAATGTCCCCATTTTGTCATTTCAGTATATAACGTCCCCACCTTCTGTTACCCTTTCTGTATATGGAAGAAGGTTTTTGTGACTTATCTGTTTTTTTTTTTTTGTGTGTGTGTTTTTTAGGTTTTGAGACAAAGTTGTTTTTCATCCCCACTAGACAATGAACAACAACAACCTTTTTGGTGGACAACCGACCTCAAGTAGCAGCACACAAAACCAGAACACCTTCATGTTTGGACAGACAACATTATTTGGTCAGAATGCTCCTACACAGTCTGCCCCTACATTTGGGCAACAATCTGTGGGCCAGTCTGCCCCCATGTTTGGACAACTTGGTAACAACCAGTCTGTTTTTGGCCAGAATACTTCCAGTCAAGCTTCTATCTTTGCACAGACTAATTCAGCTCAGACAGCATCAGCATTTGGCCAAGCAAGTGGTGGACCGTCGGTTCCTACATTTGGACAGAGTTCATCTGGGCTAACAGCTCCTGTGTTTGGGCAAGCCGCTTCTGGCCAGTCTGGATCAATGTTTGGGCAGGCCACGGCAGTGCAGTCCAATTCTGTCTTTGGACAATCCACCTCTGTACAGCCTGCTCCGGCATTCGGACAGACGACTTCAGCACAGTCTGCTCCTACATTTGGACAAACAGGTTCTTCAGTTTTTGGGCTAGCCACATCTGGACAGTCTACTCCATTGTTTGGACAGTCCAGTCCAGGGCAATCCACTCCTTCATTTGGACAATCTAGTGGTAAGGCAGCACCTGCTTTTGGTCAGTCTACATCTGTGTTTGGACAGGCCGTTTCTGGTCCATCTGTACCTACATTTGGTCAGGCTTCTTCTGGACTGTCTGCTCCAGCATTTGGGCAGACCACAACTGGACAATCGGGTTTTACTTTTGGCCAGTCTAGTAGTCAGCCAGCTAATCCTTTTGCACAACAGTCTTTAAGCCAAACTAGTTCAGTATTTGGCCTGGCAACTACTGGGCAGTCCTCTTCCCTCTTTGGACAGACAACCAATAACCAGTCTGCACCTGCATTTGGACAGACTTCTACTGGACAGACAGCCCCAACATTTGGGCATGGTAGTACTAGCAAATCATCTATATTCGGACAGACTGCTACCAATAAACCTTCATCTCCTTTTGCTCAAGTATCAACTAACCAATCTACATCCCTTTTTACCCAGGGTAATCCTAACCAGTCTGGGTCTTTCTTTACACAACCAACAACTAGCCAGTCATCCACTCCCTTTGGAAGCAATGCTTCTGTTTTCGGACAGGCAACATCTGGGACATCTTCAGGATCCAAACAGTCTGAAGATGGAACAAATCAAACTTCACAATTTGGAGAACAATCTTCAAGCAACAGATTTATGTTTGGACAGGCATCCTCAAACCAAGCTCCCTTGTTTGGGCAAAACTTTGGCCAAACTGGCTCAGGTCAAATTGGGCAGGATGGAAAAAGCCAGATTTCTGGCTTTGGACAGGTCAACAGTGGACAGAGTAAGATTTTTGGCCAGTCTTCTGGCTTCCAAACTGCATTCAATAAACCAGAATCAGAATTTGGGCAAACTCAGACAGCACAAACCTCTGCTCCTTTTGGAATTGCACAGATTAACAAAGGAGAAGCAACTGAAAAAACATCAGTGTTTGGTCAACCATCAAATATTTCCACGGGAGAGGCTGGAAATGTCTTTGGTGTCACCACACAGGTAAATACCAGTTCTAGTGACTCCAAGTTTCCCACAAGCATGACGTCATCGCCTTTTGCACAGGTGTCATCCAGTTCTGAGCACAGTTTCAAACCTCCATCTCATACAACTTTCAAGCCTATCTTGACAGGTAAAGCAGATGAAATGTCAACATCTTCATTTAGCTCATCCACTAAAAGTAAGTCAAAAGATCAGCCAACGTTTGGAAATTCCATGACCTCTACTTCATCAGGAAATGTTAATTTCTTCTCCTTGTCTTCAGACAAGAAAAGCAAAGATGAAACTGTGCCAGGCAGACCCTCATTTGCAAGTGCTAATAGTAGTTTTACCAGTTTTTCTGAAGACCCTAGAAGAGATGAAGGTTTAAAAGGATTAAAGAGAAAAGAGGAACGTGAACGCTCCCCACTAAGGAGTGACATAGAACCCTCTTCAGACGTCCATGGTGAACACCCACCTGTAAAAAGATCTGTCCGGTTGAATCGAGATTTGAGAGGTGGTGCTAACCTTTATGTAAGGAGCTTGTATGATGTTGTGAAAAGTCAAATAAAACATCCGCATAGTAAAAATGTCAAAAAAGATGAGGAATCTCCTCCACAGCCTAAAGTGACAGATACAGACACTCAACCAACAAATCAGTTGTTTAGCAGAAATATTACTTTGACTGTTCCTAACTCAACTGAGTCTGTTAAAAGTACCTTATCTAGTCAAGTCACTTTTGGCAAGTCCCAGTTAGGAGCTTCCAATCAAACATCCTCTAACAAAGTGGTTTCATTTGTTGCACCAAACCAGCAAGGAACAGGCAGAGACCCTTCTTCAGGTGGACCTACTGAGCTGGTTTCAGGAAGAATACGCCCTTTACTGGAGGAAAGAGAGCTCCCACGTGAAATTGAAGGTACCTTTCTATCTATTACATTTTATTTTGCTTTGTTCAGCATTGTCAGTGAAACATAATAAACGTAGAGAAATAACCATTGTGCCAACAAAGTTTTGGTGATATTTTTATTTTTCCAGAGATTGCATACCATTTAAACCCTTCACGACTGCCATACTGCTATGTTGGTCCTATTTGAACATGCAGATCCCACGTGTATAAACGTCATGAAAAATGTCCAAATTTAAACTATCATACCTCCATAACTGTGGCACCTAGAAACACAATTCTGGTGCCATATTAGAGGGGAGAATCTTCTGTTTCTAGGTAAAAAAAAAAACAGGAGATATACACTGTTAAAGTTGTAATTAAAAAAATGTAAATTTTAAATGAAGATCTTAATTCCTGACTGTTAATTTTTACAGTGGATATCTCCAGTTTGACATAGAAATTATATCACATGGGAGATTCTCTGCTTTAATTGGACAACAGAATTGTGCTTCTAGGTAACATGGTTCAGGAGATATCACTGAAATGAGCTGACATTTTTCTATCAATATTAAGTCTCATGTCATGAAAAAAAATTAGAAATTGTTCTCATATGTAAAGCGGGTCCAAAGATATTGTCATTTAAAGAGGAGCAGAACAGAATTGCAAAAATTTACCTGGATATTCAGGCATCAATGACCCCTGGTCATGAAGAGGTTTTAGAGGCACTAAACCTACCAATGATGTATCCACAGGATGGCTTACTAGTAGTTGATAGGAAGTCCTTGCATCACATTTCTATATAATGCAAGGACCTGTGCATGGTGTGCTATCAGTGGGATCGGGCAGACATATGGGCCTGTTTCCATGCACAGCCGGCATTCCATGCAGTTTTGACCATACACTGTTACGCAGCATCATACATTTTATGTGTGTTTGTTGGTAACAGTAGTGAAAAATGCATTTACTGTATATTCTAGAATTACAGCTGTATGCTCTGGGCGCTCTCCTTTGTGAGATCTCTTCACTAAACGAAGCACAGCCCCTCCCCAGTGCTCTGAGTAAAAGCTGCAGCAGGCTTCTGGTTAGTTTTTAATGCAGAGGGGAGGGGCTTATGATCAGTTTGAATACAGAGATGAAAGAACAGCTGTGTGAGAAGACTTCCCTCAGTACTACCCAGTCCACTTGTAATCCTGGAATACAAATCCTTAGTCCTGCGTCTACTTACAACACACTCAAAAGTATATTTACACAAATTCCCATTGCTGCTTCCTAACTCGGTGTCTGCAGCTTTGTTTGGTCAAAACTGTAGGTAGATCCTATTAATGATTTGAATATTTTATCTGAAGCTTAATCTGATTTTTCCATTCGGTGTCTCTATACAGGTGCTTCTTCTAGGACTAGCGCTTCCTCTAGCACTGAACACCCGGGATCTATCTCCCCCAGTGAGCTGACGGCATTTTGTATAAAAGATTTGCCTAATAATCTGAACAAAAAAGCAATCTTGCATGAGCACTTTAAGAAATATGGGAAAATTCAACGTATAAATTGCAGGACAGCTCAAAAGATTGCATATGTTAATTTTTTTAACCATGTAAGTAAAAAAAAAAAAAAATAATTTCCTTGTTTACTGCTCAGAGGTCTGACACCTGGGATCAGTGTGCCACATTTCCTGCAGATAGGAACTTCAGTTTTCCCTATTACCATTCATATCCTATTTATTTTGCTTTACTGTTTACAAATTCAAAGCCACTGGCGCCTGTGACTAGCAGAGAGCAAGAGAAATACATGGGGGGCACATTTACTGAGGGTCCACAGACCGCATTTTTGTTGACTTTCCCGACTATTTCCATTTTGCTGCGCTTTTTTCTGGGGTTTTTGGTGCACGCGATCGGATTTTGGCGCAAGCGTGCCGACTTTCATGCAACACAAGTCGGGGGTCGTGGCTGTCGGACAACCTGACTGATCCGGTCTAACCGCGGGATATAAAATTCAAATTGTGTCGCAAGACATGCACTCACATATACCGGGAGGAAGAAGGTGAACTCATGGTAAATGTGCCCCATGGTGTCAAATCCGCACAGTCTGATATTGATTAATAACCATTTACTTGAGTATAATTGGTCGATATCAAATGGGTCAGTCCAGCTTTTGTAAAAAGTGTTTTTTTTTTGTTTTTTTTTAAAAAGTTTTATATTCTAAAAAAAAAAAAAAACTTGCCAATCCTCCACTGCTGTCTTGTCACTCTGTATCCTGGCCTCTAGCAATTGCTTTTTAACTCACTTGAAGTCTACATCTGTGACCAGTCAATATGAGTCTGTGTCATTGCTGAAGCATTATATACAGTGACTAGGAGATGGTTGAGCATTGCTAAGGGGAGTATTAATACTTTTACTATTCTAGAACGGTCTAATCAGCTATGTAACACTTTATGTAGCTGGACAACCCCTTAAGAAGACCCTTTAATCAATGTATCTAGCCAGTATATGTTTATTAAACCTTTTCCTCATTGGAGGGTTATTTGCTGGACAGTTGTAGCTTTTTTAGGGACAGATTGTATTTTACTATCTCCGTTTTGAGTGGAAAAAAATGAGTTCTCTTTTTATCTTTACAGAACGCGGCAGCTGCGGCCAAAAAATCAGTGAAAAAATTGAGTAACGACGCTGTTGCCTTTTGGCAGCGTAAAAAACCAAGTGAGTTTGTATGTAGTTCAATTTATGTATATCACGTCACGTGCGATCATATTTGGTCCCTCTTCTAAGTTACGATATGGTGATACTCACCATTAGAACTGGAGATCCCCTCTAGTTTCATTGAATAGATGTGGGTGACCACAATAAATGTTAGTGTGTTGGCTGGTAAAGTTAATGGTATCTAATTAGTCTGATTGTAATGCTCATCACATTAGGTCCCACGAAGAAGAAAGGGGCTCAGGCGCAGGAAAGAGATGAAAGGCCCAATGAGCCGGAAAGTGTTTTGACTGCCTCCCCTGTGCGCACATCTCTTCTCCGGGGAATGAAGGGGTAAGTGTGAACAGCTGCTTTAAATGCACGCATGGCAAACTGCACCTAAATTTCTGTGTATCCTCGATATGTACAGATGAGGCACCAACATACTGTATACTGTACAGATAAGGTAAACTATTAGTATTCTGTTACTGAGTTCTCAGCCACTTCCACGCCGCTGCCATTAGTAAACTCAGGCGAATGATAAATGTCTTTTCCCTGTGTTATCAGATCTCCTCTTAAGAAGACCCTTCAGTTCAGCATTGACAACACGGAGACTTCAGCTTCATCGTCTGACACCATGTTGCCTTTGCCTCCCTCACTTTTACATCTTGTGGGAACCGTGGCTGAGACTTCAGAAGAGAAATATCGACTTCTGGACCAGAGGGACAAGATATTAAGACAAGGTATTTAGAGAATACAGTGAAGCTTAGACATTTCTCAGACAACTGCTGAGCTAACCTATAATTC
Organism: Engystomops pustulosus; assembly: GCF_040894005.1. Classification (NCBI taxonomy): domain Eukaryota; kingdom Metazoa; phylum Chordata; class Amphibia; order Anura; family Leptodactylidae; genus Engystomops; species Engystomops pustulosus. The sequence continues at coordinate 82,536,441 of NC_092418.1, forward strand.
CGAAACCTATGTGAAAACCAGAACTAGAAACAAGCAGACCCTAATATATTATTTTTGCCTTTTCTGTTTATTTGTAGCTCGCGTTAAAAGAACTGGGTTAGATCAAGCCAAAGTTTTTGTAGGAACTTGCCCTGATATGTGCCCTGAAAAGGAGAGATACATGAGGGACACTCGCAATCAACTCAGTATCTATGAGTTCCTTCCAGGAACTGACAAGGTAACTTTCCTTTCTCCTTCAAGATACTCTGTACATGTTGTATGTGTGTGTGTGTGTGTGTATGTGTTTTGTTTAAATGAATATTTCTTTTCAGGGATTCTTCTGTCCTAAATTATAATACAATTCAATAAAGCTTTTTTGATTCCTGTGGAATTGCTACATTTGTAGCATTGCTTGTAATTTTTTATGAATTTCCACAATTTCTGCCCTTTACAGCTGGACCATGCTGCTGCAATCAAAGAATACAGCCGCTCTTCAGCAGATCAAGAGGAGCCTCTGCCTCATGAGTTACGTCCTGTACCAGTGCTGTGCATGACCATGGATTATCTGGTGACCTATATTATGGACCAGGGGGAAGAGAATTATCGTGATTGGTATGACTTTGTTTGGAACCGGACACGAGGAATACGGAAGGTGAGAGTGAGATGTAGTCTGCTTATAAAATATGCAATTACATATTCAATAGATTATAGAGCTCCAGACCCAGAGCCAGAGTATCAGTATTTCAGCGGCCTTCAGGAAACTAACACGCACTTACAAAAATCAAGTGCGATCTTTTTGGGAGGTTCAAACTCTAGACATCTATATCCAGAATAAGATTGTACCAAGGGGATTGAGGATTGGCCTTCTACCAGCGGAACGTATTAGGTCACCTACATTAATGTCCAAGTGGGAGAAGGAATCAATTGAATCTTCTTTGAGATTAATGGGACTTCTATTGGAGGAGGAAAAAAACCTCCTACAGATTAACACTAAACTGTTGGAAGAGGGCATCGAGAGTGTTAAAAAATTCTCAAGTCACCCCGATTTTGCCAAGAAAGAGAACCATCTACAACAAAACATTGAAAAATTTATTGCACATATAAAGGAAAGAAAACATTTCCAGTACTGTAGAGATACACAGGATTTCAAAGAGGGTAGAATCCTAGATTTTCTGGCAAAAACTCACGTGACAAGTGATTGTGAGCAATCTTCATCGGATTGGGATCCATCCGATTCTGAGGGCTCACAACCCCGCAGAGGAAGGGGAAATCGGGGTAAAGAAGTGAAAGGTACCAACTCAGGAAGAGGCAGAGGAAGAGGTAGTAGAGGAGGAAGAGGTAGTAGAGGCCAACGAGGTGGAAGAGGGGAACCCTCGATTAGCTCCGAGAGAGAACATTTTTTAGGACAGGAGTTACCCATCTCAAACTACCTACTACGGGGACAGAAAGAACTTCAAAAAACCTAGTCCTCTCCTCCTGCTCCACAAGTGATAGGCTTCAGATTATCAATCTGTCTGAGAGAATTTTAACTGATGACGAAAGAAATGTCCTAGCAAGAGGGTTATCCTTTGTCCCCGTCCCACAGGTGGACATCTTTGAATGGGTTAAAGATCTAAATTTATTTTGTCGTAGACTGAAATGGAAAAAATTCTTTAAATTACATGACAGGAAAAGATGTCTTGAACTAGGACTAACGGAGGAAGATATGTCCGACTTTCATAATTTAGAGGCCCTCCTTGAAGAGAGCGAAAGAACGCCAGGAGAGGGCCCTTTTACGAATTTAGGACCAAAATCTAAAAATATAGCACCAATAGGTGATGGCTCTCCAATTGATGTCTTCTTGAAGGTTGTAACAGATCAGTTGTGTATGTTAAATACTAAACACATAACACAGCGAAATCTTTCCAGGGGCGAACAGGAAGCATTGAGAAGTCTTGGTAGTGATCCCACAATCATTATTAAGCCATCTGATAAGGGAGGGAACGTGGTCGTGCTGGAAAGGGAGCAATATGTTGCAATGTGCTTAAGGATACTTAAAGATCAACACTGCTATAAGAAGCTATCTATCAACCCGAGCGAACAATTTAGCCGAGAGTTGAAACAGATCCTTGATGAGGCAAGGGACAGCAGATTGATCTCAGATAAGGAATGGAAATTTATGTATCCTGATAGTTCCAGCACGGCCACGTTCTACTCCCTACCTAAGATACACAAAGGAGTGACCCCGTTAAAGGGGAGACCCATTGTGTCGGGGGTCAATAGCTTGACACAAAATGCTAGTGTCTACATTGACGAAATATTGAGACCATTTGTAGTGACCCTCCCCTCCTATGTAAGGGACACTATGGATGTTCTGAGGCAGATTGATGAGGTTGAATTCCCTACAGGGACTCTATTGGCGAGTCTCGATGTGGAGGCCCTGTATAGTTCCATCCCCCACGACAAGGGCTGTCAGGCGGTGGGCGACTTCTTAAGAACTAGAGGTGTCCACTGCTCGGCCCACAATAATTTTATTCTCAAGTTACTGGATTTTGTCTTGACAAGAAACTTCTTTCTGTTTGAGGGCAGAATCTTCCACCAGCTCAGGGGAGTTGCAATGGGGAGCCCATGCGCCCCCACATATGCAAATCTCTTCCTGGGCTGGTGGGAGAGGGAGATAGTATTCCAGGAAGAATACGAACGATGGACCTCGGCCATAGGATTATGGCTGAGGTTCATCGATGATGTTCTGATTGTCTGGAATGGCACCAAAGAACTTTTCTGTGAGTTTGTGGAGACATTAAACATCAACCAATTAGGGTTGTTCTTCACATCAGAAATTAATCCTGTGTCAATAACATTCTTGGATGTAACGATCGAACTATCTCCCACAGGAAAACTTAAAACTAAGTTATTCCGTAAATCAACTGCAACGAATAACTTGCTGCAGTGGAATAGTTGGCACCCGGCTCCTATGAAAAGGGGTATCCCCAAAGGTCAGTACTTGAGGGTACGAAGAAATTGTTCTTCAACAGGGGATTATCTATCAGCCGCCAAGGATCTTCGCAATAGATTCATGGAAAGGGGCTACCCTACCCAAGTACTGAAGGAGGCCCATCATCATGCACTCAATTGCCATAGGAACACACTGTTGAATCCTAAAATACGCACCAATGTGGATTCCAAATTGAGAGTAATTGGTACCTTTGACAACTGCCATAAGGAAATACATCATATCCTGAGCAAGAATTGGGGCATTTTAAAAATGGACAAAGATATTGCTGATATGATCGAAGATTATCCATCTATCACGTATAAACGGGGACGCAATATTAAGGATACGATTGTCCATAGTCATCTGAAGCCTCTTACTGGAAAAGGCACTTGGCTTCCTGAGAAACCCAAGGGTACATTTAGATGTGGGGGCTGCAAAGCCTGTAAATACATCCTAACAGGGAGATCGTTTCAGAGCACTACGACTGGCCAAACATACTGGATAAGAAATTTTGCCAACTGCAAATCTACAGGGGTTGTGTACCTTATGACCTGCATATGTGGCATCCAGTATGTTGGACAAACTACACGTGAAGTCAGAAGGAGGATAAGAGAGCATGTAATCGATACCAAGAACAGGGAAGATACAGTTATATCGAGACATGTTTGGGACCATCATAATGGGGACCACAGGGTCCTACAGTTTCAAGTGATTGAATTAGTGGAACCGTCCCCAAGGGGAGGTGATTTCGCCCGTAAGGTGTTACAACGTGAATCCAGATGGATTTTTACCTTAAAAACCCTACAAAATGATGGACTCAATGATCACATAGTCTATACCTGTTTCATCTAAATCTCTCTTACCTACCTATCTACTTGGAAATTATTGTATTTCACTGCAATGTCGTGATCCTATTGGTCGTAACTCCGAATGGGGTTGACCCTCTACACAATGATAATGGCACCGACATTTCCTGTGTCCTGTTGGACCATATGACGTACTGGTTCTCTTGGCACCTGTGTTCTGGTGCTTTTCCTTCTTGTTTGGATACCTCCATCTTGCATAAAACTAGCCACCATGTATCTGATATTTTCACATAGGATGCGTCCGGTATATCCGCAATAACATCCCCTTTTTTAAATAAACGATTATTACACCATTGAAAGGTGGTGAATTCAGGGGTTTGGTTCCTGACATAAATATGACAGAGAGCGGATCCATGTAGAGCTGCTGCGATTGGATGGAAGGAACGCACCTACTTGGATGACGTCCTCTCCTGGCCTCTCGCGCTGGCAGCCTGTTACGATACAGGATTTACTCCCAGAATGGGAACCAACCCCTTTGTAGGTGGGGCTAATATTATAAATGGACGTGAGCACACGCGGCACGCGCGGCACGCGCGGCCATACCAATGTCGGCGTCCCACTAGACAGAGAGCGAGATAATGTGGTGCAGAGTTAGAGAGATAAATTAGAGATGACAAGAGCAATAGTTTAAGAACCGGTTGCTGAGATAACTAGTCAGCCAAATAGTGTTCTGATGCCAATGATATGTCATTAATTAAAACTCGATCTCGGCACTTTGAGACATTAAGCAAATGATACGCTACTGAGACTAGTGGTAAAATGGCACGTAGTGATTGAGGGCAGTGATAAACTTTGCCTTACTGAAGCACGGCTCTGTCCCTATACTCACTATACGTGCCATATCGTGTATTACGTTATCTTACCTATAAGTACTTCTTTCTACTTTTAGTCACTTCGTTCTACCTCTGATGAACTGCTGGATGCAGAGAAACGCGTCAGGTGTAAATAGATGTAAATAGTCGACATAGGTGTAAATAGTTGTAAATAATCATCACTGGGAAGGTGCAAAAGATATACCTGTAGTGGGGTAAAGCATATACCCACCATTGCACCTTCTCATTGCAAGTCATAGATCGGGTGTAGATGTATGTCATCCTGTGGGTAATGAATAATGTGCCCACTAATATACCTCCTGAGAATGATTTCTTTAATACACGCTGATGATGCCTTTGGGGTGAAGGTAGAGATTACAATACCGCATACCCATTGACACATTTAATAATTGGTCGTGTACTGAATTAGTGTATGTATCTTTGAGTCCTCTCGTTACCACACATATTGAGCTGCTGATAGATTAATTCCACAATACTCCGCCTTGAGCGTTACATGTGATGGGTGGATGTTATTCATCAGTGAATGTTTAATAATGGCACACCATTGAGGTATTGTGAATAAGGGCTCTAGATACATCCAAGCCTGTTTCGTTGACACTTAGATGTCTGTTGGGCTTCCATATCCGTTTGTAATGTGAGCTCTAATACACATAATTTTATCGATTATATAATAAATAGTTGGTTTTTAAATGTTCCTCTATACAGGCAGTATTTTGTAATTTGAATTTTTGATAGGGACATCAATTGGATTAGTCTGGAGCCTTTGCTCTAATAAGTTTTGACATAGATTATAGATCTGCCCACATAGTTTCTGGTTGAGGCTCAAGCAAAGGCTGTTCCTCTTAGATCCCTTTTACACCTAGTTGGCCAGGCATATCTGTTTTAAAATTGAGAGAATGCTTAGGATTGTTTTGTCTTTTTATTCTTTTAGGATATAACACAGCAACACTTGTGTGATCCTCTCACTGTGTCTTTGATGGAAAAGTGTATGCGTTTTCATATTCACTGTGCCTATCAGCTGTGTGAGGAGCCATTGTCTACCTTTGATCCAAAAATCAACAATGAGAATTTGACAAAGTGTTTGCAGAGTTTAAAGGAGATGTACCAGGATCTAAAAAATCGTGGAGAGACCTGTCCTTGTGAACCCGAGTTCCGTGGATACAGTGTATTACTTAACTTAAACAAGGGAGATATACTCCGGTAAAGTATTTTTCTCTATTTCAGGAATAACAGATTGCAGTCCATGTTGCTATTTACTGTTTCCCCAGTTATAGAACTGTTCATATGAAGACCATTGCATCATGCTGGCAACACACAGAACATCGGCGGCAGCAGCAAATCTTTTCTAAATCCGTTATATTCCCGGTGCCAGCTTATGTGGAGCGGAAACTGACAGACTTATTTGCTTTCAAAAACCAAACATTAAAATGCAAAAGTTACAGTAGTTATGTCAGCTCTCACTCCTACCATTTGCCAAAGAATACAGTCCCATAGCAATCAGTCTTACCACTCCTGTTTTGTTTAACAGGAACAGAGGATTCCAATCCAAAACCTAAGAGTAAGAATCCTCTTTTCCTGATAAACAAAATGGGAGTGGTAAGACTGATTGCTTCGGGACTGTATTCTTCTGCGTCTGGTAGTGAGCACTGACATAACTAACCTCTGCAGCAAATCTTTGTCTACTGCCACTTCTATCTTCCTCTTTCTTTAGGGGGTGGTTTGAACTTGAGGACATATCCCACTGTGTGAACATATAGTGAGATACACTGCTGCCTTCCGCTGTAAGGATACAACACAAAGGATGAGAAACTCTTAAGAGAAACATTCATATCCACAGAACATAGTTCAGTACAGCATTAGGCTGTCTGCAGTAGTCCTATGTGGTAAAGTGGTCAAAACCATTTCAACATTTAATAGTACAAATTAATAAAATTAACTTTTCATTTATCTTATTAGAGAATCCTCTTTTACCACTTGTGTAGCTCCCATCATACTCCTTCCCTTCTTGCTATAATTGGTTTATTCCATCTTGCTTGCAAGTTACACAGAGGTTTACTTGAAGAAGCTTCATAGAAGAGGAGAGAGTAAGACAGATCTGTTTGCTCTCCCCAACCAGCTCAGAGTTGACTTGTAATTACATATTGAGGCTGTAGAGCGGAAATCTCAAAAGTGTTTCCTTGTGTATGCACATTAGATTAGTGAAACATTCAAAGTTTGTTGAAATTTGAGATGCACGCCTATTGGCTACAAATAATTTCCCTAAATGGGTTTCATAAAAATGTTATTTTTTTCATTTATTTTTTTCAGAGAAGTGGCACAGTTTCCTGAGTCTGTACGCAACTCTAAAGAAGTGGGATTTGCAATCCAAGTGTTTGCTGCATTGAATAGCACAAACTACATCCGATTCTTTAGACTTGTCCGTTCTGCGTCTTACCTTAACAGTTGCATATTACACTGTTATTTCCCCCAGGTAAATGGTTTATTCTGGATTTGTTCAAGTCTTGTTTGTGCTTTGTGACTGCTGTTTCATTTCAACTATGTTTACTTTTCAGATACGAAGAGACGCGTTACGTGTCATTAATGTGGCCTACACCATCAGTTATCAGAGACCAACATTGTTCCCTTTAGAAAACATTGTCCGGCTCTTGTTTTTCCAAGATGCAGAAGAGGCAACAGATTTCCTTACTGCTTATGGCTTAAGTGTGAGCGATGGGTAAGTGTTTAATAGATTTGGCAACCATCTAGAGGTCCAAATTTTTTTTCACTTTCCTTGATACTGATTAGATTTTCTTTCATAAAAGTTTTGTAGAGTTAAATCGCACTTTATTTGGTGAGCCAGAGGTTCCATTGCAGCCAAAGAGATGTTCATATATCACTCTCAAACGTCAAGGGTCTGTAGGGGAAGTTGTGAATGGCGCTCCTCTACCACAGTTCTCCATGCACATCCCGGCTTGTAGTTTTGATTCTCAAAATAAATATACTGGAAGTAGCAGCATTTATGAACAAGAACCCAGAATTTTACCAGAACCAACAGGTTAGTTACCCAAGGAATGTGGATTTTAGCGCATGTAAGTCCAATTGCATCAAATGGACTGAAAAGTCAACTCACAATGACTTATTGATTTTGATTATATTTTAATTATTTCCAGCAGCAGAAAAACTCACTCCTGATGAAGGATCAGTCAAACGTACGATTGTGGTTTTGCCTGATGATAAGGAGCCCTCTTCTGTGCCTCCTCAGGCAGTATTTCAACCCATCATGCCTCCTGAACCACCACCATCTCCACCCAAGCCAAAATTCAGTGAGGAGGTAACCACCAGATAAAGGTTACCCTATAATGTTAAAAGATTTATTTTATTTTTCTACCGTTTATAGTCTATTAATATTTTTTTACAGGATGTGGCTGCTGTTTTGGATGACATTGTAGAAGAGGCTGTGCAACAATTGAGTGCTCCTGTCATCCAAAGTGTGACGGAATACATCACATCTACACTTAGGTATAACATTGCTTTCTACACCTTAAAGTTGTATTCAAATCAATACAAGTTATTCTCTTGCCCATTTGATAATTCATGGCCCATACTCTGGTTTCCCCATGCATCGCATAAACCAATCCTTTTAACTTAAGAATTTAGTGCACGTGTCACTTTATTTGTGTGAGCTCTAGGTGAATCCAATTCTTCTGATTGGTGGGATTCCAGAAGGTCAAATCCCCACATATCAAATGACCATCGGCAGTCAAGGATAGGATAAAACTTCTCAGAATACCCCATGAAAGGGGTTTCCCAAAACTGGAAAGTTATAGCTACAAGTGGGGACCTGACACTCTGGCCTTGCACTCAGCTTTTCATGGTCATTTATTTTAAATTTTAATAACCTCATTCTCATGTTAATAATAATTTTTTTCTGTTGCCTTAGAGTGTCCTCTATAGTTGCCGACCAGCTGCTTGCAGAAGTCGTAATGAATCTTTCAAGAACATATGCAGAAGAGGAGATAAAAGCAGAGGCTGAAAGAGTGCAAGAGGAGAAACGAAGAAAGGCTGAAGAAGCCAGGTAAGATGTGTTACCTGTGCTAAGCTGGAAGGTCTCAGTGTTAAAGGGGGTTTCCCTAGTATAAGTAGCATTTGGTAGGGAGTAAGGGGGATTGAGTAAAAATGTATACTGGCCTCTCTAGGGGTTGTCCTTTCATTTCTAACAGGCTGTATTTGATGACGCAAGTGACCTGGGTCTTCTGAATAAGTCCGAAGGTCACGTGTTCTATGAACAAATGCTGCCCACGCTTGTTTTCTGTAGAAATGGTCAACCCCTTTTCATTTTCACACTGTTTGTGTTTTCAATAATTAATATTCTATATTTAAACAGGAGAATTCAAGAACGGGAGAGACTACTTTCTCTGGAGAGCCGGTCGCAATGTGATAACCTTTTAAATGAAGTTATTACAGAGTGTATCCACTTAATTTCCAAGGAAGAGTTGCAGTAAGTGCTTTCAGGAAAGATTTTTAAAAGCTGTGTTGTATTCCTTTAGAACAGATTCAGGTAGCCCAGCAGTGTACCCTGCTGTCTTGAAACATATACTTTTGATGGAGTCACATACCTGTAGTGTGAAATGGCAACCAAAACGGACAAGGTTATAGTGATTTAAATGTAAAGGCCTTTCTAGAACATCGGCAATGGCATAAGAAAAGGCATCCCTCTGGTCCGTCATTTCGCAACACACTGGGAAGGGCCGGAAGTGCTGTCAGGGGGGTCACATCACAGTACGGTACACAAAAGTAATGCTCATCTCCCTGCTATTTGAAATAGACACATGACAAAGCGATTTTCTGAGGTTGGAGATGGGGGCCGCTTCTCACTGGGCACTCCCATTGGACACTGCTATGCAGAGAGAAAGGTAAACTCTCATCTAACCTTTATTTTATTTGGGGACTTGGGAGTCAGAAAAAGAGCTCCTGATGACAGTTTCCCTTTAAGTAAAGCAGCTTCTCTTTACCTTGTTAAGATTTTCTGGTATCTGAAAGCTTTCTTAGGTCCATCCACTTCAGACAGATATGGAGGCTAATTATTTACACTTTCCTTACCTAGAGCAGATTTCCCTTTATGATTCAGCTCTTTGAGTTTAGACCATCCAGAGACTGTCTGTCTGTTATGAGTTAAGTTATTACACACATTATCAGGTTCCTTTTTTTTCTCTTAGCTGTCAGTAGATAAAGAACTGAAAGCTAATTTACCTGTTTGCTTAAACAAAGGAAGAAAGGCAGTGGAAAAAGATGGATAGATTAACTGATTTCCTTAACCCCTAGGCGCACCAGGACGTTATAGTAACGGTGGCTAGATGCTTAGCGCACCAGGACGCACTATAACGTCCTGCTTCTGTCACCGTCTCGCGAACGGAGCTGGTACCAGAAGCAGCGGCTGTCAGCTGTCTATCACAGCTGACTCCGTGCTGTAACTCTTCTCGCAAAAAATAAGCCCCTAACCAGATTTGTCAGCCGAAAAATAAAAAGTTATGCATATGAAAAGATGGTGATGCTAAAATGAACAAGATTTTCTCCAAATTAGTTTTTATTCAGTACAATAAAATACACAAAACCCCCATATAATTAATACTCTATAAAAAATGCTATAAAAAGTGATTTAAAAAATGTTATGCACTCTAAAATAAGACCACTAAAAAGAACAATCCTTCTCGCAAAAAATAAGCCCTTAAATAGATTTGTGAGGTGAAAAATAAAAAATGATGCAAATGAAAGACGATGATGCTAAAATTAACAACATTTTTGCCAAATTACTTCTTATTCAGTAAAAATGGAAAAAAAAAAAAAAAAAATCTATATAAATGAGGTATTTCGTAATCGTGGCGACCCATAGAATAAAAATGGTATACTATTTTTATGGTATGATTAACGGCCAAAAAAAACACATAAAAATTTTCCTAAAAATTGACGATTTTCATTTCCTCCACCAACTAAGAGTTAATAAAATCTCACCAATTGGCTATAGATTCCCCAAAATTACGTACCAGAAAAGTGCATCTCATGTGGCAAAAGAAATAAGCCCCTGTAGGTCCACATTAAAAAAAGAAAAAAATTATAGCCTGTACAATGTGATATAGCAAATCTGATCTGGATGGCGCCTCCTTCCCTTCTATTCCCGGCCGTGCGCCCATACAGCAGGTTACCACCACATATAGAGTATCCGTGTACTCGGGAGGAATTGGGTATCAAACTTTGTGGAGCCTTTTTTCATTTAATCCATTGTAAATGTTTAATTTTCCACCCAAAATGAGTGTATTATGAAGAAATATTACAATTTGTAGACTGCACCTCCATTTTGTATAAAACACCTAAAGGGTTAACAAACTTCTTAAAAGTGGTTTTTCATACGTTGCGGGGTGTTTACGAGTCTAGCTATTATTTAGGCCTCTCGGTGTCAATTAGAAGTTGAGCAGGTCCATCTAAATGCGGGTTTTGGTGATTTTACAAAAAATGTGAAAAATGATACCTAAATTCTGAGCCTCATAACATTCTAGTAAAATATGTGGAATCTTAAAAAACCATGCCAATATAAAGCAGACATTTGGGAAATGTAAGTTATGAATTTATTTGGGTGCTATGACTATCTGCATCAAAAGTAGAGAATTTAGAACGTTGAAAATAAAGAATTTTTCCAAATTTTTGCCAAAGTTTTTTTTCATAACTAAACACAAAAGATATCATCCAAATTTTTAAACTAATTTGAAGTACAATGTGTCACGAGAAAACAATCTCAAAATCCCCCGGATATCTCATAGCGTTCCAAAGCTATAACCACTTATAGGGACACAGGGCAGATCTGAAAAATGGGGCCGCGTCCTTAAGGCCAAAAGAGGCTGAGTCCCGTAGGGGTTAAAAAAGTATATTACAGAGTTTACTATTATCGTCCGCACTATTGATTAATACACATTTTGTCGAAAGTTTAGTAAATATTGGTGACCTACAACGTAACCTTTTTGTAACTTCTGCAATTTAAGAAGTTGCTATGTCATTTATATTTAGAAATTCTGAAGTGCGATGGTTCTATTCCTCTTTCATTGAATAGGTCATGTCACGTTGACCTTTCGTGTATGTTGAAATGGTTATATGGCAATTATTTTTAGCTCTAAGCCACATTATTAGGGAAGTTTCCATTTGCCAAGTTGTTGGCAAGAACCCAGAATTTAGTGAAAATTATTCTGTATTCACACTGTGTTATCACATCTATCACTCAGTAAACTACGTATCGAGCGATATTTTTTTTTAATACAAAGTTGTCAATCCAGTTGTTTATAAATGTACTGTATGGATAATGGAGGAAGAATATTCTTTATGAGAGAAGTTTATAAGAATCAAAGTTCTTCTTTTGTTTGGGAATATACATTAAAATGTGCATTTTGTGGCCTTTTCCTGCCTTATCCTAACACCATAGCATTTTATTACTGTAGGTGTTATATAATTGTAGGTGTTGTATAGTTTGTAGTTCATCTTTCTTACATTATTTTGTGGTTATTTTCCCTTCTCTATTTCCAGGAAAGCAATACAACTGGATCATAAGGACCGCATTTTTCGGTGCTCCCAGAATGTTTGTGACCAGCAAGTCCGTTGTTTTGTGGATGATGAAATTTTTCAAGTAGCCAAAGAAACTCTCCATGAGATGCAGTGCTGCAGCAAATATATTCAGAGGTATGTTGGGTCCTGTATATGGCTTTTTTTTTTAAGGTACTGCAATTTTTCAATACTATTTTTATCCGTATTTTAGGTGGAGGGAAGTTTTGGCAGCACGTAAGAAGTTAAGACGTCAAATGCGATCGTTTCCCGCTGCGCCTGGCTCTGTAGGCCGCGATGGGCAGTTGAAAGCTTTGGTTCCCAGTGCTACCCATGATGTTCAGAACTTGTCTAAAGGAATTGTTGACTTGGGTCATGCTGGAAAATTAAGCATTTCCTTTACCAGGTGGGTTTATTGTTCTATTAATGCAAAACATTGAAGCTTTAATTCTAGCTTTTATATAACCGTTAATATTTTTGGTCCCTCCTAGGTGTCAGCAGGTCAGGGAACAGATATTCCATCAGATGAAGGTCCAGCACTATTTACAAGAGTTGCTATGGTTTGTATACAACTTGGTTCACATTAAGGTGGTTTGCCAGCCAGTTTTGAACTGTATTAAATAGTAGGGGTACTAATACTATCTATGCCAAAATCTAAGCAGTTCTGGTCCCTTATTGATCTTTGTTTACCTGGCTCCATTTCTGTGCTACCATTTTGACATTGTCTTTGAGGTTGCATTGTGATGCCTTGGACAGGCCCCAAATGAAAACTGTAAATCTGCAATACTTAAATAGATGCATAAATAATACTTAATTATTTCTGAAACTTAAACTAAATACTGGTAGTGCCTCAGATTGGTGTCCAGTAAAAAAAAGAGCACCCTAAATTGGTATAAATTGTCAGGGTATATGCCATACTAAAGACCACTTTTAGATTGCCTAAATAACTACCCTTACATTTACCGCTGCCCCCATAAGTAAAAAAACAGACCCCAGACACAATGTACACTTCTGTGTGTTAAAGGGCTATGCACACACATGCTTCCACATGTTTCAAGCCACTCCTTCCTTGGCTGCACTTTAGAAATATGCAAATGAGGCTAAAGTGCTTTAGGGCAGTTTTAACTGAGCTCCGACTACACATAACAACACCCCCATATACACTTCCAGCACCAAAGCTCTTGAGCTCATTTGCATATTTCTAAAGTGAGGTTGTGACATAGGAGCAGCTTGAAAATAAAACAAAGGTATGGTAGACACGTGTGGACATAGCCCTATGTAACATAGTTTGTTTGTTTATCCAATTTTAGTGATGGATTCTCTTTAAGTGTGCAGATGTTTCTTTTACTTAAAGGTCCTGTACACATCAATAACATAAAACCCATAATGATTAAACGTAATGAACATACAGTGTGTATTAATTCCCTGTCTGTGTCCTCCGCAATCTTTTTGTGGTGGCTTCCTAAATGGTCACCCAAATTTATCGGGCACTGCTTGACTAGAGCTGGAGTCTGGTAAAGACAAACTTTTGAGAAAATGGGGAATTGCTGTTTATGTTGCTAATATTAAAATGGCTTTTAGGTCCCATAGAAATATTATGCATTAACTTATAAATGGATCTGTTCTTGAAATACAGTGATGCAGCATGGGTGCCTTTGGAACTGCCATCTCTGATTGTTAAGCACGTTCCCAATTGGAAGCAGTGCATTTTTTGGAAAGTGGTCCTTGCCCTGCCTGAAATTATTGATCCTGATGATCCCACAAGGTAAGTACAGATGAGTTATCTGCTGCATACTTTAACTTACATAACACTTTTGTTAATTAAGTTTTATGAAAATTTTTTTCCCCCTATCTCTGTTGCAGTGCTCTGTCAGAGTGGTTAAAGGCCAAGTTCTCTTGGGCCGGGGCAAGGCCTGAGGGTGAACAGACACAACAGATTCAAACACTGGCACTTTACAGCACCTTAGAGTCTCAGGATGGATGTCCAGTCAGAGTAAATGTGTGTGTAAAGGTGAGGCTGCCATATATTTTTAATGTAGTCTTATCTTTTAAAGTGTAACTCTCAGTTCTTAATGAACTATATGTTATATGTGACTCCCCCTTTAAAAACATACAGAAAAATGCCCATATAATGTCATTTGTCTGTTTCTGCCCAGTGTTGCAGCTTTTTTCTGTTCTGAAGCAACTTGTCAGAAATCCTCCCCAGCACAAGTGAAATGGCTGGAGACTAACCCCATCCAGTCTTTGCCTTGAGTGGAGTCCTTTACAAACTGTCCATAGTTTATATGAGGCCTTCTGTTCTTTATGTAAAGAGTAGGCAATGCGATTCCAACAAGTAAATCCACTGAAACCTGCATAGTCTTTATATACATAAACTATATAGAGACTAGTTTGGCATCTTTCCTCACATGGAGGTGCAAGAAAAAAGTAGCAGAAACCATAATTGAGATTGTCGCATGAAGTGTAGAGTCTGCTGTGTGACCATTAAGGGTTAACAGCAATCCTGGAGAGAAGGGTGAATAGTCTCTTGATATACATCTCTCTTGATGTGTATAAAGGGACTGCGAAAGTTCTGCAGAATCACAACTGGGATGAAGAGGCACATAGGGAACAGGGGAGCCCTCGTACCTCAGTATTTGCAGAGACTTTTGTGGTTACTCAGCTGCAGACACTAAGCTCTCCTGCTAGCTACATAGAGCTGCATCACATGACCTCCTCCCAAAGTGAACGAGGGGGAAGCCCCTCCAGCAGTCGGATTCCGTAGAATGACTTGTGTTAACTAACTATCATCCACAAAGATACTCGGCACAGCCAGGGGAGACGGCTACTGCATAGACAGGCTAAACTCAAGAGGATTGCAAATGATAAATGGACGTTCTCATTTGGAAATTGTAATATCCTCACCCAATATTTTCTCTTGTGAAGGCTGTGCATGGCCCCCTGACACAGAATGAATTGGAGCAAGTTGAGCTTCAGAACCAACTACTGGGAACAAGTGGTATTGTCCTCCTCCTACCAGCACAGCCAGATACGGAAATGGATCAGATCGAGGCATTACTACAGATAAAGCAACTTCTCCAAGCGAAGCCTTTCAGGCCACCCCCGACTCTTGCCGTTCTCGTGCCCTCATCTTACACAGATGCTGAGACGGTTGTAGAAAAGGGTGAGTATAGTGTTTGAATAACAATAGTACTTGCACTTGTGGACAATGATACCATTTTGTTCCTAGCTGGAGCAGTTTCTTTAAATTGGCAAAAAAAGCTAAGTATTTTATTCCCCCCCTCCCAAAAGTGATGATTGCCTTGTCACAACCATCTTTCCTGTGCTACTTGAGGACTAAGCACCTGATTAAAGTTTCTGTTCACTGTTGTGAATCAAGTGCAATTGTTTAGCAAACCTTTTTGTGTCTTTGCAAGATTTGAATACTAAGTCCAAACATTTTTCTAGTTCTATTTATTAGTTTTCAAGGATTAATATATTCATGTCCTTTTATTTCATTTCAGAACTTAATATTTCCGACCTGGTTTCTTGTGGACTAATATCCAATTATAAAGTGTTCTCCATACCCGATGGTGTGAATGACATGAATGGAACCAATGTGGTATGACTTTTGGTATTAGAAGATTCCTACAAAGAACATCCTGACTAATTATGGATACATCATCATTGGTGTATACTGTGGTATTAGGAACTTGACAATGGGTATAAAAAAACTTGTTTGATTCATACAAGTGAGCCCACTGCCGTAGACACCAAGCTAATGAATTTTAGGCCCATTCAGTCCTAAAAACTCACTTCATGTGCTGCTGGAATTTCCCACACTGAACCTCTAATCACTGGACTGAACGCAGCTTGTCAATTCTATCCTAGCAGAGTACAAAGAGAGTTTCTCTGACTGAACTGGGCCGTTACCTAATGTCTGTATGAGGCAGGAACAACTTGTTGACAAGTCTACTACAGTTTTGATGTTTGTTACTTTTTTGTTTCCCCTCCCCTCACCTGTGTGTAAAGGATGGGGGTTCAACCGTGTGAGCAACTTCTTTGGTACACTGCAGATCTCATAAAAATACCAAAACATATCCCATTACCATGCATTGTTATAGAATCTTTGGACTCTGCATTATAAAGCTTTATAATTGCAGATAATACTTTAAAGGAAATCTACTATCAATTCAATAATGAAAAGCCAGGGGTGGATCCAGGCACCGTTACTGTGGCAGTCTTTTTATAATTTGTTATCTGTGGTCTCCTCCCTTTTGAAATTAACTTTTAAAGTTCTGCCAATGTGCCCGAAGAGCTTTGGGGAAGGTTACCAGAGCCCCTCAGTGCTACAGATTTAATAGTGTCTCATCCTATCACCCTCTCAACCCCTCCCCCCCACTCCCTCAGAACTTCCCTCTCCCTATGCATGCTTAAATCTAACACAGTAGGAGAAAGCAATTGCTCCTTCACACTGTAACAGCCTGTAAAGCTACAAGAAAAGAGGGGCTCTGTTCATGCCCTCCAGAGCACTTCTGACTCCGTAGCATACTTTTAAAAGTTTATTTTGGAAGGAAGGAGGGATATCAAATATAAGAAGATTACCACAGTCACAGTGCCTGGATCTATGAGTAAGAGTCCCTGGTTTATCCATGCGTGATTTTCATGTTAGATTTCCTTTTAAATTAAGGAATTGTTTTACATCTTGATTTATACTGGATAACATTTAAATTGTAAATATTATCTATGCTACATTCCTTTTTTTTTTTATTTTCAGGTCTCCTCTGCCGTACAGTTCTTGCTATCCCATTGTCCTCGCTCTTTGGAACTGCGCAGCCTCCCTTTCCGGCAATACATAGAGGATGGCGTATGTAGTGCATTCAGTAACGCCTTTTATCAGGATAAGATGGAAAGAAACAAAGTTGGACTTCCGTCCCAGGATCCTGCTGCTATTATTGATTTGTACAATGATACCATTACATTCCTAGCAGAAGTGATTTCTTCAGAGCAGCTCACTGAATTGTCCTGGCCTGTAACAGAGTTTACCTCCTCTGGCGGCAGCTCGCTAATGCCTCCAACTAACTGGAACAGCCCCGGCCATCTTGCCTGGTTAAAGAAGGCTGTACTTAGTTTTCAACTTCCACAAATGGACAAGCCCCCAGAAGGAGGTGAGAATGTACATATAAACAGATAAGTGGTGGCCTATTTATATGTAGCCTCTTCCACCTGTTTTGTTTACTGTTTATTGTTACTATAAAATATTATTGTATTATTTCCTTGGCAGCTCCATGGGATCCTGTCTGCTCTATGATTATGGGCTATGTGTCACAAATCGCTCGGTCACCATCAGGACTTCCCCTCTTGTTCTCTGAAGTCCAGCTCCTTCTGGGTCGTATAAAGAAAAACTGGTTTGCTAGGAAAGGTGCAGCAGGCTTCACACCATCTACACAAGATATCCCTTGGGATGAAATAATTTCACTTTGCATCAACCACAAACTAAGAGCCTGGGACTACCCTACAACCTCTGATTCCAAAGGTAAAACTTTCTGCATTTGGATAATGATGGTATTCTATAGATCTTTCACTAGTCTTAATTGGGTTTTTCACAAAGCAAGGATAGGTCCTAACTTGCTTATAGGTGGGGTCTCCGTGATGGGACCCCACAAATCACCAAAACGGGGGTCCAATGTGACCCTATAGCACCCCCGAGATGGCCGGAGCTGCCCCGTTCATCTCTATGGAGCTGACGGATATTGCCTGTGGATAGGGCCTAACTTTTTTGTGGGGAAAACCCCTTTAAAGATCATTTCCTCATCAAGATGAAGATATTACAAATTGGACGGATTAACTCCAGACACATTGTAAAATATATAAATAAAAAAAACAACCAAGCAGATTAGCGATCTAATGTGAACAGGTCCTTCTCGACTATCCCTGGTTTTGTTGGGAGACGAAACTGAATTATTGATCATTGGGATTTCAATATGCCTGATTCTTGGTTCTTTCTAAATAGCCTTAATCCCTTCTCACCTTTTAAATGACCGCCCATGTTTATAGCAAAGGCATAAAATTTCTTCCAGCCAATACCCATTTTGTTGATGTGACTGCTTATAGTTGGGGTATCAAACTGAATTATACCATATTGTCCCAAAGGTTGATTTTAAAGGATAAAGTTCTCCTGTCAACCATTCCTTAATTCTCCTCTTTCTTCCATCCAACCAATGTATTATATAAATGCTTCTACTTGTTTCTCCACAGATGCCCAAGAAGATCTTAATGTGTATTTCTTTGAGGAAGATTTAAAGCATTTTGCATACCCAGACACATGGGAAAGAGCTCGTCTATCCACACATCAGTCTGCGCTAGTGACTTCTAACAGGTGAATGATAGTCTTTTAATGCTTTAACAACTGCTGTATGTTTATATAAGCCCTAATTGCATATTGCAGATAGCATATGGCATATGTATAGACCTCATGATGGGGGAACTTCTAATGGCGATGTCTTCTGAACCAGCGTTATCCATCGTTAGGCCCATTGCCCACGAGCGAGTCTGATGTGTCATACTTGAATTGTGCACTTGCAGAATGTGCGGCCCGGACATTTGCAGACCAGAACTGAACTGACATGCTGAGTTCATTTCCGGCCTCTGAGTGTTCTGGCCTCTGAGTATGACGCATCAGACTCGCTCGTGGGCAATAGGCCTTAACAGTACAATTCCACCTCCCGACTGTAACTTTAACTGTGGACATCTCTGTTTATGTGGCACATAGAAGCACAATCCTGATGTGATATAAAAATGGAGACACCAAACTGTGGTTCTTAGTTCCACGGTTCAGAAGGTATAGCTGCAGGAAAGGCAGAGCTGACTGGTTGTGGAAGTACTTGCATACATCAGTAGCTAAACCTCATTTTTAACGGTTTAAATTATTATTTTTATATTTTATGTTACTTCTTATTAAACAAAACTTAAAGGGCTTCTCCCACGAACATAAGTAAGGCTATGCTGAACTTGCTGATCATCACTGAGACCCCAACTGATCACAAAAACGAGGGGTCCGATGCATGGTGCTCACTGAACTCCGTCCGCTCCATAGAGATTAATGGAGCAGAATTGTCATGCACGGCTACCTGCTCAATTACTCTGAGGGAGTGACGAGGGGTCTGATGGAGGTACGTAGGACCCCATCAGACCTCTCGTTTTCATGATCTGTGGGGGTTTTGGCACTGAAACCTCGACTGATCACCAAGTTAGGTCCTATCCTGTGGATAGGGTCAAACTTAATTTGTGGGCAAACCCCTTTAAATGGGGAAAAATTACTAAAAAGGTATTCTTTTCGCTTTTTTTTTTTTTTAGTAATTTGTCTAATTCTATAACTGAAAAAAAGTAATTACAAACGTGTAAAATTATCCTATTCACATAAAGTCTCACTTGTCATGGAATAAAGTCTAAATTTGTTTTTTCTCTTCACTTTGCAGCCCTCAAGGTCGAACTCGCTTCTTGTCTAAATCCCTGTCACCACGATCTGTCTTTGTACCATCTGAAAGTTTGACACAGAAAGTCTCAAGTCCTGAGCTTTTAGATTTGAAGTCTCTTCCATCAAAATTAAACCGTTCCATTTTAGCCCAGAAAGAGGAGGATGAAAGGTAATTAAACGACACTAATTAGGGTATTCTTTTAGGGCGCTGTCACACGTTGCGTTTGCAGACGCAGACCAAACCGCGCCCACCGGGCGGTCCGCGGTCCAATCGCATCGGCGTTTCTCTTTGTTTCTATTGAAAACGCCGATGCGATTGGACCGCGGACCGCCCGGTGGGCGCGGTTTGGTCTGCGTCTGCGTTTGCAAACGCAACGTGTGACAGCGCCCTGAAAGAAAATTCCCCATCTTGGAAAACACTTCAATATTTCTGCTCCTGCAACATTCATCCTAGCTGCATGTAACTGCAACAATGCACTGCAGGCTGATACCAGGAATCCAGCATAACACAAAATGTAATCTCAATAATAAAATATATTTAATCATAGTACAGGATAAAAAAGCTAAATATTAGCAGATATTTAACATCATTTAAAGTCTGAATGTTTTTGTGATTGCTCATTTATAGAAGTGATGATATTGGAGAGACGCTTCCTTCCTGAGGGTGCAGTCTTGCATGGCATTTGTACTGCCTTTACGATCCTGATCGCACAAAAGTTTCTAAGTGATCAGTAGCCAGCACCTGCTGTTTTGCACTGTTTAAATGCAAGAGACAGTGTGCTAGCTACCGATTTGCATATGTGCTTTCATTGAACCGCATGCAATCAGGATGATGTCCGCCCAAGGCTTTTGCATTTTGTTGTCAGTATACACACGGAGGATCCCCAACCTATACATATAAAGCAGCCAAATGAAAAATGTGCAGTCTATATTCATTTTTTTTCTTTTCCATCATGTGATTCCTGCGGTATGATGATGTATACTTACTAGGAGTTTTAAAGTATTATATTTTATATAATACTTGTAGTATGAATGGAGCCACATACACCACCTCCTATGTGGTGTAGTTTTGCGATTAAGTTTGCGTTCTTTTGAAAAGTCTCAATTGATATATGTGGTGTTGCACACTCTGTGGTGTAATTTTTCTGCCATTGTGTGACTTTAGAGTTGCGGTTTTTTCTCACAAAAAAACCCCACAAAAATGATGTTTGTGCAAAAAGTTGCGACAATTATACGCCAAGAAGCTACATAGGACTAATGATAAATCTCCCCCAACGTGTTCATTTACTGCCATGTCTATTGAGTAATGATTGCATGAGTTCATTTGTATCTTTATAATTCCAGATTCAATGAAAAACTGCAGCAGCTACTTGGGGAGGAACCACTCGATGCATCTCTCTGCCTCCCTCTTTACCTACCCATCCCTTCCCTGGCAGATTCCCTAGAAAGTTCCATCATTGTACCAGCCCTGGAGAAGCCACCCAAGTCCAGTGCTGTGTATTCTCCAGCCAAACCAGATCATCCCGTGCGACCCCCCTCGCTCAGGCCATCTGTGAAAGACAGAATAAAGGAACTTAGTATGAACTTAAGAAGGAATCAACAAGAAGATTTGGCTTTCAGCTTGCATCTTAGTACATTGCTTGACATGGCCAAAATTAATGGAGGGAGCAGTTCTCCCAAGTTATAAGTCAGTATTCACAACTAGCCCCGACTATAAATCAATTGGCAGATCAGCATCTCCATTTCTGAGATGAAAAAGAGCTTCAATGAGAAAATACATTGTTACATCATCTGTTGTGCAGCGTTATTGTTATAATTTTACAATGTTAATTTAATTTTTTGTTTTATTATCATGTTTCTATTGGATAATACCAATGAATAATTCAATACCATTTGTCCCGTACCATTTATGCTTGGCATTGGAAATTATGAATGTAAGCCAAAATGTTTTACTAGACTTTTAAATAGTTATTTGTAAATATAAATTGTGGGGGGGTCAAAACATACTGGGAGTCAGTATGTGAAGTGTGGGGCGTGTGTTCTTAAATGCAGTATATTTTATTAAAATGTGTTTTCTGAAATTTTTTTTTTTGAGGTTGCAGTACCTGAGAATCAGGTACAAATTAAAGAATCTGTAAAACGCTATGGAATTTGTTGGAGCAATATAAGTAAAGATGATTATTATTATTATCATCACAAAATCACATTCCAAAGGTGGAACTTTTAGATTTTTCTGTGTATAGGTCCTGTGCACATCTAAAATGTTTTATTTACATCCCAGAAATGCTTAGCCCCTTCCCACTGGAGGCGATGCTGGTTTAGCTCTGCACGGGAGCTGAGCCGATAGTGGGAATCTCAGGGTGTCAGTGCTTAGGTTTTATGGTAAACAGTAAGGAAAAATAGAGAAATTTGGTATCGTGGTAATTGTACTGACCCATTGAATAAACCTAACCTATTACTTAGGGTTTATGGTGAACACCAAAAAAAAAATTTTTTTCAAAAATCGATTACAGAATTTTTTTCTTTTTATAATTTTTTTTTTTTTTTTTACAACCTGAAGCGACGAGGGGTGCAATCTGTGTGGGTCTCAGCACAGAGACCCCCACTGATCAGCAAGTTAGGTTCTATCCCCTGGATAGGTCCTAACTTTAGTTTGTGGGAAACCCCCTTTAAGGGCATCTACCATCAGGATGAAGGACTGTATTCAAATGAGGCTGAAGGGCTCCAGGCTCTATAGGCGTTGATACAGCCTGGAGCCCCTCAGGCTCATTTGCATACAGTCTTTCATCCTGGTGGTAGATGTCCTTTAAGCTATAAACTTTCTAAGCCCTGAAGGGGTTAATAACTTATTTTGGGTCGGGGGTGCCAGAAAAGTGTACTTGTGGTCTTTGAAGAATGTGACTTCCTTGTGATACATGCGGAAGTGATGTCCTATGGCCTTAGAGGCCAATGATAGGACGAAGAGGGTCCTGGTACACCTGGCACTACCGGCCAAGCTGTCGGTGTTGGACCAGAAATATTTCCATGATTTGGTTTGACTTGAGCTGGTTTTGATTCTCCATAACAGATACTCTATGTGTACCACAGATCTATGCATGACCCTGAGATTAGGAGCTGCTGCTCTTCATCTTGCTTGTTTCTAAAAACATTGCCTGTAAAACTAGTTTGGATGAAAAGTAAAGTAAATGTCACAAACCTGAGCATCTGGTTGATTTCACACATTTTGGAGTGGTGACGCCCTTTCCCGATGTCCTCCCTCCCCTTACTGACAAGCTCAAAGTTCTTTCAAAGTTAAATAAGAGCTGGTGGCTGTATATATAGACCTTGTTTGTGTAGTTAGGAAGTGAACTGGAAGCTTAACCCTTCTCTCCTGCTGTTACATGAAAATACATATACAGTGGGAGAGATTTACCAAGCTAAATCCCGCAGAACTTGGGCTTAAAGGTGTTGGCCGCTATCACTAAACTTTAATACGGTCACCTATATAGTAATTACCCTGGCAAAGTTTGTGTAAAACCGCCAAGAGCCACATGTCATGTGATGCTCCAACAGCAGGACTCAGGACTTCCTGTGATGTGCTATGTCCTGCTGGCTTGTAGCGGATGAAGGATGTTGTGCTAACCTGCTGCCTGGGGATCAGATGGTGTCTTTACCAGGGTCAGTACTATGTAGGGGACTTTGTTGAAGAAGTACAAGACCCTAATAAAGTTTAGTGATTGTCACCAACCCCTTTATTACACGTCAATAAAACCTGATGTACATACACAAAATGCACATGGCCTTATGTAGCAAATTACAACATTTTATTTTTTTTTGTCCTGTACTCTTTACTACAGTCTTAAAGGGGTGCCTCATATATATTGTCCATTTATCTCCATACAAACACATATTTTTTTGTGCAGGCTTACACATTAATTTTTGTGATATTCTGTAGTTGAGCAATAAAAAACCTCAAGCTCTGTGTACTTATAAGTCACACCTGCCCACTGTTTCCTTCACTATGGTTCTGCTTTGTAGCGGAGTTTTAGTAGTTGCACACTTTAAGCCACATACATGTTTTGGCCCATGAACATGGGGGGCATCAGTCAGCAGTAAATGTAGGCAGTTTGGGTTGTAGCCCAAGGTCCAAGCATTCTAGGGGTCCCATGACCTCTAAATTCACCAACCAAATTTTTAATTCAATACACATATACAAAAGAACCATTTCAGGACCTTTGCAGGCTCTGCGAAGGTCCTTAAACAGCAGATTGAAAACAGGGGAAAAAAAGCATCCTCCATTCCCCAAGAAGCTTGATTTTAGTACCATATTAGGAAATGTTTATAGACTTTTAGAGGTTATAATATTCATGCAGCCCATGGCATCTAGTAAGGTGGCTCTATATTTTACAGCGCTGCTGCTTGGCACAATACCAAGCAACCTTATGTAGCCTAACTTTTTATTTTTGCCCTTTTCTTGGTTTTGGACTTGTTTCATTTATCTTACGGTGTAAGATATCAGACATGGGTCTTGGGTTTTTTTCACCTTTTTTCAAATTCCTTGGCAGCTCCCTATTATATTTTTGTCTACGTCTGCTCGGGACTGGAGTTTATTTGCGGCAAAATTGCTCCATTTTATTGCGATTTGCACCAAAAATTGCCACTTTTTATATGTCCACATCTGAATTTTAAAGATCTATTAGGTGCATTACTGAAAAATGTAGGCACAGCTAATATTGCCAGGTGAATAAAAAAAAAAAAGACGCTAATTATGATACATATATGCAAATGCACCAAAGAAGATACGAATATAAAAGAAAAAACAAGAGATAAATGCCCCCTCCCCCAATGTGTGTATTCACAACAGTTGTCAGTATGTCACATAGGTGTAAATCCTGGACCACACCGTGTAACATAAGAGTCGGATGCTGTAGAATGGATCCTTAGATACACATAAAATTCATCATTAATTGATTCTAACCTTAAATTTGTGTGGGACCTGCCATGGCCAGACAAGAGAGTCATAAATGATAGACCATTCACCTTAGGCCGCGGCCACACGTACTGCAAGGCGTCCGTTCATTACGCGACGCTAGCGCACAGGGGGAGTTCCTCGGCCCGAACGCACATGCGTTTCCAGAGAAACACATGCGATTGGCTTATCAATCACATGCGTTTCCCTGGAAACGCATGTGCGTTTGGGCTGAGGACCACCCCCTGTGCGCTAGCGTCGCGTAATGAACAGACGCCTAGTGGTACGTGTGACCGTGGCCTTAGGCTGGCGCCACACGTAGCGCTTTGTCTGCGCTTGCAAACGCAGACAAAGTCGCGCCCACCGGGGCGGGCCTCGGCCCGATCGCATCGGCGTTTCTATGTCACACGTACCGCTAGGGGTCCGTTCATTACGCGCCGCTAGCGCACAGGGGGGCGGTCCTCGGCCCAAACGCACATGCGTTTCCAGGGAAATTCATGTGATTGATAAGTCAAAAACGGATGTGTTTTTTTACGGATTGCTTAAAAACGGACCAAAAACGGTTTCAAAACGCCATGTGTGGCATCACCCTAAGCTATCGCATGCGTTTCACTGGCAACGCTAATGAGATTGGGCCGAGGCACAGCCCCCTGCACTAGCACTGCGCTTGTAAACACAGCGCTACCGGCATGTGTGACCACTAGCGCTGATCATCTGTATTCAGGATCCATTTGTGAAAGTAGCCTTAGGGCGCTGTCCCACGGTGCGTTTGCAAACGCAGACGCAGACCAAACCACGCCCACCGGGGCGGTCCGCGGTCCGATCGCATCAGCGTTTTCCATAGAAACATAGAGAAACGCCGATGCGATTGGACCGCGGACCGCCCCGGTGGGCGCGGTTTGGTCTGCGTCTGCGTTTGCAAACGCAACGTGTGACAGCGCCATTAGGGCGCATTCACAAGATGCGTTGCATCACGTTTTTTGATGCGTTTTTGACGCATTCCAAAGGCTTCAACCTTGATCACATGTTGAAATAACATTGCGTTTCCATTGCATTTGCTAAAACACAATGTTAACTCAACATGTCAAAACCGCATTAAAAAACGTGACGCAACACATTGTGTGAATGCGTCCTCACTGACAGCACACATGGCGGCCCCTGTTTAGCAACTACATGCACCAGTACACCCACGTCCCAATGGCTGTATGATGTGGCAGCTATCAGAGTTGTGGGGGTGTTCTTGCTGTCATCATGTGGCTCCAGTTGATTAGTTAATTTGTAACTTCTACTTGTAGGACAACAAGCTGAGTAACCTCACACACAGACAGCTAAGTTTAAGGGAAGGGGGCAGGTGAATGTGACTGAAAACATGTCCAAACTAATAGAATGTGTTCCTAATTTCTCAGAAGGAAGAAACAAAGAGGTAAGAAGATTGATGAGTTGTACATAGAGGATTGTGGAGGAGCAGTTCTTTCTTGTCTGTATTTGCTTTGACTCTGGAGATGAGGTTTCTATTTCTTCATTTCTGTTCTCTCCACCATCCATAGCTGTTTTTGCTCCAGGCTTCTACATGCGAAAAGCAGAACATTTAGATGCAAAAAATGTTTTGCGCTTGAATCTATAGTCTAGATGTAAAATACCAGATTCTATTTAACTTCTTTATATCTCTTTGTAATAGTTACATTGGGGATATATCTGATGAATATGTGGCTATGTATATAAATATAGTTTTATTTGTAATTCATCAGGAGCGAAGTATATGGCCTCCTAAAATCCTATTATTTGAAAAGAAGATGTGTCCAATTTTATTATACGTAGATGGGGTGTTTAAGGAAAGTGTATGGGTGATGGCACACGTGGCGTTTTGAACCTGTTTTTAAGCAGTCCGTTAAACGCATGCGTTTAAAAAAAATGCGTTTCAAAAAGCGGTTTTTTTAGCAGTTTTAATTAACATATTTGGTCAAACCTGTCAAAAACGGATGCGTTTAACGGACTGCTTAAAAATGGCCTAAACGGGTTCAAAACGCCACGTGTGCCGCCGGCCTAACATAAACTATAAACCAGAGCTGAACGGAAGGTATTATGTTCACATTCCGACCTCCATAAACTTTGTCACACATCCGTTCTTAATACCGGGGGGAAAAAAAAAGTTGTGGATCCTCAATTTGTATATGTAGAAAAGCAATGTCTGCAGAACGCAGGTGTGAACTTGGCCTAATGTTTTACACTTGTTATCCAGACTATTGATGCACTGGCAGCAGCTATTTCTGAGACTGAAGGATGTCGATTATTGGATGTAGACCCTGGAGCATCCACCAACAGAACTGTATACACCTTTGTGGGTTCCCCGGAAGCTGTGGTTAAAGGGGCACTGAACGCAGCACGTGTTGCTTTTAAAATGATTGATATGAGTAAACATAAAGGTAGGTGACACTTTCTATATTAAGGTCTAGTGCCACACTGCTGAACCCCCCACTGTCCGATACAAAAGTGGTCCCATAAGATTTCCATCTACTAAGTCACTGGTTTTTATGCCAATAATCCCATAACCCAATTTAAAGTTAGAAAATAATATGGTTTTGCAGTTGTAACGTTTATGAAGGGTTAGGATTTGTCAAATACCGTATTAGTTCTATGATTCAGTGATGTATCTATATATCAATGTAATCAAGATGGCGTGAACTGTTACCATTAGGTATGTGCACACATTGTTGGATACCTGTTCCATACATCAAGTCTGCAGTGTAATACAGAAATATTGTGTATGGGATTCATGGCCATCCCATACACACAATGCAGAAGGCAGAATGGCTCGAGATTTACCCCTGCTGTAATTCTGCAATCATTTGAATGTACCCGCATTCCAAAATTCTTCATTGTTCTTTAGGAGAGCATCCTCGTATGGGCGCCCTGGATGTGTGTCCCTTCATCCCTGTCCGGAATGTGACCATGGATGAATGCGTCTCCTGTGCAAACAAATTTGCGGAAAAACTGGCAAATGAACTGCACGTCCCAGGTGAGAAATGGCTATTTTTTGTCCCAATTACCGTACTAATAAAACCTGGTTAATTCTGTTGTTTTACAATGCACTATAAAGTGTTGTAATTGTGTGTGTCACCCCAGCATCATGTATGTTGTATCTATATAATCTATATTATATTGGACAGCCCTTTCAATCATTGAAAGTCTGTCAGATGTTTTTCACAGTTCAACAATCCGATCCTATTAGAGAAAATTGGATGTGAAAATTTGACACAAAAAGGTTGTCAAAAGAACTACGGATTGTTGGATAACACGATAACTGGACCAAACTGGAAAAAAAAATTGCACAATTTGTAAGCGACTACAGGTGGTCCCCTATTTAAGAACACCTGACTTACATACGACCCCTAGTTACAAACCGACCTCTGGATGTTGGTAATATACTGCACTTTAGTCTTAGGCTACACTATAACAGTTATCACAGGTGTCTGTAATGAAGCTTTATTGTTAATCCTGATTCTTATGACAACCCAACATTTTTAAAATACAATTGTGACAGAGACCAAAAAATTTTTGGCTGGGTTTACAATTATAAAGTGTACAGTTCCGACTTGCATATAAATTCAACTTAAGAACAAACCTACAGACCCTATCTTGTATGTAACCCAGGGACTGCCTGTATCCCCAATAAGAACCTGTCAGGACCATTTGGGACACGGAACCACCCGCAGGTCCTTGTGGACCGGTGGTTTAGTGTCCCAATTCGCCCTGCTGTTTTTCCCTCCAGGTGCACAACAAAAAAAGTTCAAACTTATATAGCCTGGTGTGGATAAAATGGAAAGAGTTCAAGTCCGCACAGTAAAGTGACTCCTGAGAAGGAGGGGTGCAATGCTTCCAAGGATTTCTGCTTGATCCTGGTTTGTAGTTTGTACCTTGGTGTGGAGCTCTGCACAGTGGTGTAATAAAGTTGCTGTAGTACTACACTGTACATGTGACGCAGTTCTGGCGCTTAGCTATAAAGCGGGGGATGTACTTCTTTGGCTTCATGGTATCACTGCACAGGTAAGGGGAGCACCAGAGGCACATCCGTAAGGCACATCTCCTCTGTACACAATAGAACAGGAAGAAGTGAGGGTAGCACAGTGAAACAACCTGATTGGGATCTTGGGTGGGTGCAAGCTCTATGGGCCCGACTCAAGGCGTCAAGGTAATCCAAAAAAGACAGCAGGAGAGCAGGCAGCAAGACGTCATGGAGTGCTGCTCTCCTGCTGTCTTTTTTGGATCATCTGTAGGCAATGTATAAAGGTTTGTTTTTGTTATTTTGTTTTTATAGTGGCCACTAAGAGAGCAGTAGCAGGGTTATTTGGAACACTAAGCCACAGGTTCACAAGGACCTGCAGTTGATTAAGTTGTTAGTTTTTTTTTTTTTTTGCAGTGTATCTTTATGCAGAAGCTGCACGTACTGAAGGGCGAAGGACTCTGCCGGCTGTGAGAGCTGGCGAGTATGAAGCTCTAGCTACCAAGGTAAGCAGAAAGTTGCTTGCACACATCTCTCACTGAGCGGCCCCATGCACCTTATCAGGTGTATTTTGCGGTCCTGTTTTTTTTAGGCTATGCTCTGGCTGAAAATACAAGGCTATGTGTAACCCATATGTCACTGTAAACTACTGACTGTATCCACAAAAAAATATGATTGGTACTCATGTGACCTGGTCTACTGGGTAACCCAATGCAAAAATGGGCCATATATGGTGGGCAACACTATATGTAAGCCATTTTATCTTGTACTCCCATAGACTTCTATGGAGAGACCTTATTACAAAAACGTCAAGTCCTGTTCTATTTTCTATGTTTGGGTTTGATGGCCAGTTCATGATACAGTCACCAGAACAATGGCAACAAAAAAATGCCATTTTATGTCTAAAATAAAACTGTAAAAAATTGGATATAAGGACCCTTCCCCCTCAAAATGCCTTTTCAACATATCCAAACTGAAGGGCTGTAATTTATGTTCCAAAATATGGGATAAAAAGTTGAATGGAGTTTAGAATGGTAGCAACAAAAATTACAGCATGTTGACTAAAATAAAAAGGCAAAAGAAGAGTTCGTTTTTTTTTTATGATATATGACCATGATAAAGAGAGAGCAGGTTTCAAATGCATCATTCTGTTTATCTGCTCCAGGTGTAACTGCATTTTGCTGAGAAAATAACAAAGGGTAACATTTTATCTATAAAGTTACTGTGCTGGATGGAACTTTTTTTAAATTAGTTAACTTCAATCATGGTATTTTATTCAGTTCTGCTTTTCTTCCCCCATCCAGAAACAATTATTAAAAACACTTGCGTGATGGGGAATAAATCAGTCTCCTTCTACAAAATATACCTCATGTACCTGGAAAAATTCTATAAAGGATAAAATGAAAGCATAGCCTATTGCAAGTGACTTAAAGGAAACCTACCACTTGTAGTGGCAGGTTTCTGATGGAAATACCGGGCACCAGCTCAGGGTGAGCTGGTGCCGGAGCTTATTTTAGTTAGTGTTTTAAACCGCGGTATCGCGGTTTAAAACACTTTTTAAACGTTATAGCCGGCGCAGGCAGGTACGCGCTCGGCGCTTACCGTGCACGCGGCTACATAGGAAGTGAAAGAGAGCCGCGTGCACGGTAAGCGCCGAGCGCGTACCTACCTGCGCCGGCTATAACGTTTAAAAAGTGTTTTAAACCGCGATACCGTGGTTTAAAACCCTAACTAAAATAAGCTCCGGCACCAGCTCACCCTGAGCTGGTGCCCGGTATTTCCATCGGAAACCTGCCACTACAAGTGGTAGGTTTCCTTTAAATTACAATAAATGTTGTCCCAGAGATGACCTCAATAGACTCTGGAGTGTGTTTCGGTAACGCATGCTTGGCACTGAAATGCAATAAATGTTGAAAAATGGCACTTTTTTCTTTATACGAAAAAGCCACTGTGGCTTTTCCATATTTTTGGACTTCTGGTGGATCCGTACACCAGGATCATGGACTGCGAACATCAACTACATAGGAATTTACTCCTGAAGGTGCGGGTTACTGTCTTTCTTCCTTTCTTGGTACATTTTACTTTATCGCTCTTTGGGCATTGGAGGGGTGTTTGTAACTTTTCGGAGCCTCTGTAATTGTGATCTAAAGCATAGTACAGGCAGTCCCTGGATTACGTACAACATAGATTCTTAAGGCGAATTTGTACGTAAATAGGAACTGTATATTTTACAATTTTGTAACCAAAGATCACATTTTTTTCTTACAAGTGACAATTGTATTAAAAATTTGTTCTGTAATAGAAGCAAGGATGATCAATAAAGCTTCAATACAGACACCTTACAGCTGTAGAGTAAAGAGGTCACAGTGGACAAAGAGGTCCGACTGTAACTACGGGTCATCTGTAAGTCTAGAGTCCTTAAGTAGGGGGACTGCCTGTATGTATTTCAAAACAAAGGTGGTCCATGTTACTAAATTCTGCAAATACCATATAATACATCACAAATTGCAGTAAGTTAAAAAATTTAATCACTTAAGGGTAAGTTTTGTTTTTCTTTTTTAGTTGCAAAATCCAGAATGGAAACCAGATTTTGGAGAGCCAATATTTGTTCCTAGCTGGGGGGCAACTGTGACGGGAGCCCGAAAATTCCTTATAGCATATAATGTCAATCTATTGACTACTAAAGAACTGGCCCATCGCATAGCACTAAACATCAGAGAAGGCGGTCGTGGAAAAGAAGAGGTGAGCAGGCAAACTTTCCTACTTCTGCATTAATCCAACCCTAATGGAACTCTCTACTTACTATGTAAATATAAGATAAAAATATTTGATCTTTACAAATTTTCTTTCCAGCCAGGACGACTCAAAAAAGTGCAGGCAATAGGCTGGTATCTGGAAGAAGAAAACCTGGCACAACTATCGGCCAATATATTGGATTATGAGATTACCCCTCTTCACATGGTGTATGAAGAAACGCGCAAAGATGCTAAGGTGCTTCATCTAAATTTTGTTCCCCTTGGGTGTATAGTTCTTTTTATTGTTTTACCTAAATTATTTTGTCTTGTTTCAGGAGTTAAACCTTCCTATTCTTGGATCCCAGTTGGTGGGGTTAGTGCCCCTTCAAGCATTACTGGCATCTGCAGATTATTATATTAAGGAAGAAAACTTGTTCATATTGGAAGAAGAGCACAAAATACGACTGGTAACTAAACATACGGACAACTTTTTTTATTCCTTAGGAAAAAGACCAAATTCAATTTTGGATAGTTGTTTAACTGTATTCCTTTTTTTCCAAAACACAATTTAAGGGGGGATTCTTAGCCATCACATGTAGTGTGTTTTACTGAATTAAGATTTGTTCTGTTTTTGAAGGTTATTAACAGACTTGGATTGGACTCTCTGGCTCCTTTTGAACCTCGGAAAAGAATTATTGAGTGAGTGAATGTTGCTATACGTGATATATTTGGGAAAATGATGCCATTTTTAGTCCTAATTAAAGGGAATGTCAGCTGCAGACAGTGTTCAATATTGGCATTGGAGATCTGTGTAACCATTTACCTTTCAGGGACTTGTTAGTAGCAGCAGAACAGTGAATGATGCATTTATATTCCTTGACTATAGCTGGACTTGGAGCACTCTCTGGTGTGCTGATGTGTGAGCCTCTTCGCCCCTGAGCATCTGCTGCAGTAGTGAAGCAAAAGCCTGCTACAGCTGGAGTGGGCTTGTGCAGCAGTCTAACTACAATCCTAAGATATAAATAATTTTTTCACAGTCCTGCTGCTACTATCAGTACACAAAGGTATGGTCCCACGGCTCTCCTCAGCTGCTACCTAACACTGTCTGCAGCTTTGTATGGTCAAAATGCTGACAGTTTTATTTAAACTGATGATTGTCATGACTTGTCTTGCTAATGTTTTTTGTAGTTCACCCATAACACTCTAAACTTCTTATATGTGAGGTGCATCTACTGTATATATTACAGGTATCTTGTAGAAGATGACTTGTCTGGGGCTCTTATCTCACAGACTTTGAAAGGGTTTGTACACAGTGTGGGAGCACGAACACCTGCACCTGGGGGTGGCTCTGTATCCGCTGCAGTGGCAGCAATGGTAAGTACAGTAGAAAGTCACAAATAAAATGAAAGTATTTTTGTAATGGGTGGGGGGGACGACGACTATTATTTAGATCTGGGATGTGGCCACCATCTTAGAAGACCTTTTGGATTTAGGGCACATTTTCCCTAATGGGAAGGTTTTATATATAATATCAAATAAAGTTTGCAATTAGATATTAGCAAGATCTCTTTTCAATGCTGATTCTCCTTTGATTCTCATGTGGGTCCATAATGACTGAATGTTGCTCCTGCAACATTCTGTCTTAATTACTTTTTACATCACAAGATATTGCAAATCTAAGACAATTCTGATGACAGACATGTTCCGGACATTTTTTTTAAAAAGATAAACCCCTTCAGTCATTAAATGTGGGGGTACAGCAGTCCCCGGATTAAGTACAAGATAGGTTCCATAGGTTTATTCTTAAGTTTAATTTGTATACAAGTCAAAACTATATATTTTATAATTGTAGCTACAGACACATATTTTTTTTTTTTTTTTTGCCCAGTGACAATTGTAGTTTCAAAATTTTTTGCTGTGATTGGACCAAGGATTACAGACACTTTACAGATGATCATTGCAGTTTGGGACTAAAGTAACATCCAGAGAGCTTCACCAGAGGTCACAGTGGGCAGAGGGGTCAATCTGTAACTAGGGGTTGTCTGTAAGTTGGGTGTGCTTAAGTAGGGGACCGTCTGTATTTGTTCCTTTTCAGTCACCATGTAAATGTGCAAGTATGTTATTCCCTACTCCAAGAAATCTCCCTTTTAATTTCCACTTGCAGTCTTTTTAGTAAAGCTGGCAAATCTGAGCCTTTTTTTCTTAGAAAATTTTTATTAATGAGTAGAGACCATTCCGTATGTAAGGATTATATTCACTTTAAACTCTAAGCCCAGGACCCCACACCTACCATGTGTTATTTATATTACTCGTGTCCCCAGGATCCCCTTAGGTTCTCCAGCCAAGGAGTTTTTCGTAGCTTCTCCATTAATACTTGCCATACAGGTTCAGTGATCAGTTTTCAGTGATCACAGGTATTAACATTCTTTCTCCTCTTACTGCCCATCCTTATTAAGGCGGCTGTAGAACCTGAAATGTCACACTTCTGAGAATGTGATGAACATGGATAAACTGCCCTGCTCTGCCTCCTATATACAGAAGTTTAGGCAAACTAGAATCACATGATCTAATAACTTATATTATATATTCCTGGCAATAAAATTGTATTTGGTCTTTGAAGAGGGCAAAAGTCCTAATGTAAAAGCTACTGCTTGTCTCCTCCCCAGTGCACTGCATTTACTACACAATGAGTAAAAAGTACAGCTTTTATTGCCTTTTAAAAGGTATTTATGTATGTGTGTGTGTGTTGGTATGTTATATGTGTACATATTGTTTTGCTTAAACACCTCTTCAGAGAAAAATCAAGTAACTTTATATATAAAGCAAGTTTAAAATATTCTTTTTTTTCTTCTCTCCAGCGACTGTTTTGACTTGCATCTCCATGGTTATAGATTTCAACAGAGTGTTGCTACCTTACACATGTGATGTTACTTCTGTGTTTTTTTTTTTTTTTTTTTAACACTAACGTATTTAACATTGCACAATATTTTCCTTAGGGAAGTAAATTGCCTAAAGGATAAGGACTGCATTGGGTTGATTTAGAGACTGTAACCATAGAATCCTAAAAATCTGCTTAAAGGGGGTATTCTTGTCTGGGCATTCACATTCACTTTGATTAATCTGCTATTACTAAACATTTCTTCAATTAGATGTTATTAAAAAAAATGTTCCTGTGTGAAGATAATTTTCCATAAATGTAGTGATATGGTCCCTTAGAAACGAGATCGCTTCCTTGGATACGGCCACCTTTGCTGAAGGGATTGCACAAATAAACAAAAAGTTTTTGTATATGAAATATCTGAGAATTACTACATGTCCCACAGCCGTCCTGTAGTGATGATCGCTGAAGCCAGGTGGTCAGGCAGGGCTCAATAGCGCATGTCTGGCCACTGCTGCCTAAATGTGACGTGGTCGTAACCGAGGAAGCTATCTCGTTTCTAAGGGACAACATGGCTATGTTTATGGGAAATTATCTTCACACAGAAACATTTTTTTTTAATAACATCCAATTGAAGAAATGTTTATATATGGAAGATTAGTGAAACTGAATGTGAATGCCGAGACGAGAGTACCCGTTTAAGAACATTTATAACCAAATTGGTAAGAGATTTTTAATGGACTGTTAGAATGTAAACATTCACTGATGTAACCTTGTCCTTGGAGCTTCTGTGGTGACTTTGACGTTAAGGTTCACATTTGGTGGTGATCTATTAAAAAAAAAAACAACAACAACAAAAAACTTGGTTTGTGATTGCACTCCGTTTTTAATGCCTACCCTATTGAGAAAACTTAAAAAAAAAATTGCAAATGAGTTAGAAGTGCTCTGGGGGTATTACCAGAACCAGGGCCCCAGCTTCAGAGGCTATTACTTATCTCCTGGAGCACTTTTTACATGCCCACTGCTCCATCCTCCCCGCCACCTTCTGGCAACCCGGGTCTTCTGTTTCTTCCAACTCTTGCGGCTGTGCACTGAATAGTGAGTTGTGAGATTGGGAAGGAGCAGAGGAGGGATGTAGTCAGGAGGCAAAGCAGATAGGATGGGTAATATGTACTTTGGGAGGTATAGAATAGCCTGTAAATCATATGCCTGGAAGGGCTCTGGAGACCCCCGGGAGCACTTCTAGCTAACTTACATATTTTAACAGTTTGTTTTCTAAATGGGGAGGCCATAAAAAAGGTAAACACAAAGCATGAATCTGGGTACCCAGAGTGACACTGGTTCATCAGATATATTTCTAGTTAGAGATTTCCTTTTTTATGAAAAAGTAGAGACATATATGCCATGGAAGGAACTTTTTTTTTTTTTTAGCATTCATGGGTTTGCTGGACATACTGTATATGTTTTGTAGTTTACACAGAACACCAACTATGGATTGAACATTTATTTTCCTCCTCAATCAGTTCCTTTCTAATGTGATTGAACCTTTTTACCATAAGTTATGGATACTGAGTTGCTGCTGATGTGGTGTATTTTAACCTTTTGTGTTACTTGTATGATAAACTAATCTAAAATATATGCTTTGATTCATATAATGTATCATTCTGATTTTAGGGAGCAGCATTGGGATGTATGGTCGGCCAAATGACTTATGGAAAACGCCAATTTGAATCCTTGGATGGAGTGATGAGGGAGTTGATCCCTCCTTTCCATCATGCTGTTAATGAGTTGCTAGCTATTGTGGATTCAGACTCCAATGCATTTGGAAGCTACATGGTAAACTTTTTTTTATCAGCTTTTTTTTTTCTAAATTAACTTTTCATTTCAATCAAACACATTTTTTTTGTGTTCCCAACTTTAGGCTGCCCTGAAGCTTCCTAAAACCACTGAGGAGCAACAACAGAAGTAAGTTCAATACCGTCCAAAAAACTTATGAGTGAAAAACCGGTTCATAAACAAACAATTCATCACAATTGTCCCGGAAAGTCCATATAACCTATCACTGCCAAACAGAACTTAATAATATACATGTGTTTTTTTTTTTTATCATAAGGCATCTTTGATTTAAACAAATCAATACAATCTCAAAATAAAGTGCAAGTATGTATCGACTAGTCATATAACTCTATAAAGTGTCAATGCACAAAGATTGCCTAAATTTTATAAATGCAGAGGTACAAAAATTTAGTAACAACAGAAGTAAGTTGACTACTGACAATATGTTCTATGTTATTGGGAAGTAAAACTTACTATTCTGTTACTTCAGCCCATTGGAAATAATTACCTATTGTTAATATAAGACTATGCTTTTAAACCCCCCAATGAATTTCTGTAGCAGCCCTTTCATGAGGTGTATAGAGCCTTCCTAATATTTTGCTGCAGAGGCAAGGAACCTCTCCTCTTTAACATCTTCTGTCGAAAGGAAATTGAAAACCATAAGAATTCTTAAATTGTGTGTGTGTGTGTATGTAATATGTATATTTTTTTAAATAGGCGTTTCCAAGCTCTACAGAACGGCCTGAAGGAGGCAGTGGGTGTACCCCTAAGTCTTGCTGAGAAAATAAGTACTTTATGGAAACCACTGTTGGAGCTCTCCAAACATGGCAATACATCATGTATATCTGACTTGCAGGTACTGACATTACATCTTTTTTTTTTTTAAGTACAGGCGGTCCCCTACTTAAGAACACCCGACTTACAGATGACCCCTAGTTACAAACGGACCTCTGGATATTGGTAATTTACTGTATTTTGGTCCAAGCCTACAATGATCAGCTGTAAGAGCTATCAAAAGTGTCTGCAATTAAGATTTATGTTAATACTCGTTCTTATGGCAAGCCAAAGGTTTTAAAATCCGATTTGTCACAGAGACCAAAAGATTTTTGGCTGGAGTCTGTCTTGCATACAGTTCTGACTTGCATACAGATTTGACTTAAGAAAAACCTGCAGAACCTATCCTGTACGTAACCCTACCTGTACCATACAGTGTATTAGGAAAATGCTGATAAAATAGCCAAATAGGGGTCTAGGGTAGAAAAAAAAAAATCTAAACTCTTTTCAGTTTACTTGTTTAAGGAAAAAATTTAAGAATGAACCTTAAATCAGCTGCATACGAATGTGTTGAGCCTGTGGAAACAGACCTGTATGCTTGTCCGATCCCACGGACTGATCACACTGCACAGGACGGGAGTCGTATAAAAATATGATGCAAGTACTCCCTGTCTGCCAGCCGAATTCAGCGCAGGCACTGTAACCCTACTGGCGCTGCAGTCTGGTATGATACAAGAAACACAGGACTCTGTCTCGGGTGCTTAAGACAGAGTTTTCCCCAAATTCCTGTTTTGGCTGTGTGCTTAGTGGATTTATAATTTATGCAGATATTTTACTGCATATTTAGTGTTACTACGGAGCTCTTTTGGCGTGTTTTGTAAATCAGATTTATTATAGTGGTAAAGACAAGTTGACAAATATTTTTCATTTCAGCACATTAATGTAGTGTTTCATTGTGTTTTTTTTTTTTTTTTTTTACTTTTGGAATAAAAATCTTTTATTTGTTTGACCTTAGGTGGCAGCTAAAGCTTTAGAGACTGGAGTGTTTGGAGCTTATTTTAATGTTCTTATCAACCTCCGAGACATCAAGGATGAAGAATTTAAGAGTCAGGTAATTAAAAATGTAATTGTCAAACTTGTATAAATTTGCTGTGTATATATACAATAAGAGTGGGATACGGCTATATGGGGGTGTAGTAACTGGCCAGACCGTTAAAAAAAAAAAAAAAAAAAAAAAAAAAGTAGTTACAATATATTACTTTGGGATTAGGATGGTGTTGGTAATAATTTTATGTGATTACTTGGACTGGGATACTAATACATTTTTGGTTCTTGTTGTCTCCATCTAGACACAGGAGAAAGTTACCCAGCTGCTGGACGAAGCAAAGAAATCTGCTGGATGTGTGCTGCTAAACTGTGGGGCACGAAACTAAAATGTAACAAATAAAAGCAAAATATGCTGTTCAACTTATGACGATTCTAACCGTGTTTTATTTCTGTACATACAACAAGCAATATTTATTATCCTTTGAGATCTCTATTGGCCTCAGTTTTGCAAAAAATGTTAGCACAAGGTAAGAGGACAGTTGGGGTATAGGACTTGGCATGTAGACCTGGAGGGGACCTGGAATTGGATTTTCAGGGGGCTGGTAAGGTAAAATATAAGCAGTCAAAGGGTCATGGAAATGTATTACCACTGTTATATAATCCTAGCATATAATAAAGTATAGTTATAGCTGGGCTGGCTTTATGGGAGACTTATAATGACTGCAATGTATGCCCTGTACCGATTTTTATTGTGTGTGCTATATATTGTTCAACTTGTATATACTTCCACATGTATTGGATACTGTGACAGGGAGTGTCCTGTCCCTCCTTCCTAAGTGACTCAGAATTGCCATGAAACCTGTTCTATGTCTCCTCCTACCCACCTCGTATTCCACTAGTATTATAAATGTAGCAAGTTTGCTTCAGGAGGAAACAGAACCTCCTGACTCCTCTGAGTGGTATGTATAGATGTTGCTTTTACGTATATAGGGTGTGGGCTGCTGGTATGCAGCAGACTCCTTATCACTAACCTGCTTATTTACTGTGTGTGGAATACAAAGGGACTACCAGATTCTTACTTTCTAGCTAAATTATGTTCCTGTTTATGTGTGTTGTTATAGTCACTTTTAGATTAACTTAAAAATTATATGTACAAGAGCTGGAAGTTGGTTTATGAATTTTTTTTTTTTCTGGAACCCAAAGAATAGATTGCTAAAAAACTTAAAAAGACAATATTGTCATGGGCTGTTGTCTATGAGCTGCTCTTGCTGATGGCATGACGTAATGAATTTGATTATACCCCATGAGCAACAGCATCATGCGACACCCCCAGATACCAGCCTTTTGTCAACATAAAGTGGTGGTGTTAACTATTAACTTTATAGATAAACATAATGTGAGGCTGAATAGAAAGTCGTTTTACTGACGGTAGGTTTATGAATAATAGACTTTGTAATTTAATACGTGAAATGATGTCATTTTCTGTGATATAACAAGCTCATATGACTGTACGTGCCACGTACCTTTGCCATCTGTAATCATATCGGCGCTTGATATGGAGCTGTGCCCATGTGAATGATATAAAATGGAAAGGATTTGTGCAACTGTTCAAAGTCACCACAGACAGATATATAATATACCAATGTGTAAGGGTTCCTAGAAAGGATAGACAGCTGAATATTTATCAGTATTCAGAGTCCCTTCCTCTGAACTATGGCAGATCCATGAAATCAGGTCAGCACAGAGTCCATTTTTTACTGAATGACTGCAGTCCTGTGCCGCCATGCTGGACCAAGAGAGAAGGAGAGAGGTAAGTATAGGCTCTTTCGCTATTTTATATTGGCCTTAGCTTATGCCTATTATCACATGACGGCTATTGCCAAATGGAGCAGACATACTACTGGAGTCCAACCATGCAAATTCAGCAACGTGTTTACATTGACATCTGTTGTGTCAAAAACCATCCAAACCCTGTGTTGTTTATGGGGGTCAAAAGCACAGATCTCTAGGGATGTCCCACAGCTTAAAAGACCCTATCAAAACAGGCACAATAATTGACAGCTGTTGCTTTCATATGGCAACCATGGGTAGCTTTGCACTGCAGGTTTTTGTCACAACATGCTGCTGCTGTAGATTGCAGCGGGATTGATGCTGGTGAGTTTGCAATTGCTGACCGGAAATTATTACTCCTGTATCAAACACCAATAGAGTCCAAATAGTCTTCACTGTGCACTCCACTTGTCTACTGGAGGTTTTTTTCTTACACCTCCTGATAAAGGAATGAAGCCAGAATGCCATGTGCTACGGATGGGTTTGTATACAAATATGTTGCATTCCAAGGGCGTGGAATAGACAAGAGAATAAACCGGTTTGGACAAAGATCATTAAACGGGGAGAGGTAGAACTCTTCAAGGAGCTGGAAGTATTAAGCAAGAAATGTGGTAGTCTGTTACACAGAATAATCAGGACTGGGCACTCTGACTAATACAAGCTGTAATTATTCTTCTTTTATTCCCCGGTTACCTGCCAAATTGTAATTCTATAAAATTCTAATATCAATGGCCCAGATGTATTAAACTGGCTGCCACAGTTTTCTGTCTAACAATGCACATAAATACATTTGCAAATGTATTTACAAAGTGTTTGCATCAATTTTATGTTGTGGCAGCACTGTCCGCTGTGACAAAACTCGGCACATAAGGCGCGTTCCACTCCCGATTCAGAAAGTCTAAAATAAATGTGGGGTGAGCTCGTTAAACTAAGTATACAAAAAAAACCTGGTATAAGCGCGATCGGTGCTTACAGGGTGCGCCTGATTATCAAACATCATTCGCTGATTTTCAATAAGGCGGCACACTCTGCACATTAGTGAGACAAACTACCCGTAATACAGTTTGCCTCACTATTGATAAATCTGTCCCTCTGTGTTTTTTCTTATGTTTCAGCATTTAACCAATGTCAATAAGGGGCCTTTATCAAATTGTACAAGTTCATTTACTACAATAGGTGACTTATTACACAGAGAGCAGAGGAGTTAGTTTTACACACGGTGCATACTTTTGTAAATCTTCCTTCTTGGAGAGCAGTCACTGTGATCGCATTAACATTGCGTTTTGTAAAAACCATAAACAATAGTAACTTGGATCTCCTGGACCCCTTAAGGGTGATGCTACACGTGGCGCTTTGTCTGCACAAAGGCAGACAAAGCCACACCCATTGAGGCGGCCCGTGGCCCGATCGCATCGGCGTTTCGTTCCCGATCACAGGCGTTTCCATAGAAACGCGGACAAAGCGGCACGTGTGTCCTCACCCTTGGATGTATGGTTGTTATATTGGATTACTATCATTAAACATGGGTTTAATTTGGCACGCATGGGCTGCAGGTTTTGATCATAATAAAGGGATAATACGTGGCTACTACTGAAGATAGTATTGGTATAGCTGTCTGTGACCTAACCGTGAAATGTCATGCTCAAGCGCAATATGTGAATGTGGCACTTAACCTGGTATGTAAAGCCCAAATAACAGATTACTATTGTCTACGGCTAAGGGCTTAGCAAAATGTGAACTATGTTCGGACTGCCATGGACCGATTACTGTCTTGGAAGCAGAACTCCAAGCATCATAGTTATGTATGTAATAGTGTTTTCAGATTTGTACAATGATACATGGAGTTCTGCTCCCGGGGCAGCATTTGCATTAATAACTTTCTACCATCATGCAAATATTTGAGAGATCTAGTTTGGCTCTTTGAATATTGTGAAATAGAAGATATTTGCAGCTGCTCAGCAGGCAACAAATTTGTGTGGGACTTGCAACCAGAAATCCAGAGCTTTCGACGTGCTTGGAGCCA
Source organism: Engystomops pustulosus (assembly GCF_040894005.1). NCBI lineage: Eukaryota > Metazoa > Chordata > Amphibia > Anura > Leptodactylidae > Engystomops > Engystomops pustulosus. Next base: position 82,578,180 of record NC_092418.1, read on the forward strand.
CTGCGACTGCAGTCAGAGCCCCCACATCTGCAGGTGGCATTGGTGCGCAGGAAGGGTGCAGCTCTGCAAAGGATACTTAGGGCACAGAGTAGCTTTAGATCCAGAGCTCGATTTATTTGATAAATAAGTCGATTCCTCATGGTAGCTTTATTTTAATGCTGTATATCTCAGACTATCAAAGTTCAATGTGCATATAGTAGTCTATGCAGCTCCAACCACAACGTACTGCATATGTGGACCTCTAAACATCAGTGAAATGTATATTTAGGGCTGGGCACACACACACAGGTCTATTCTGCAGTGGAATTTCCGCTGCAGAACAGGCGTGGACATTCCACAGCAAAACTAGCTCAATTGAGTTGGGTTTTTGCATCCGATTTCTCGTATACTCCCAGCAGCCTTCACCCTTCGTATTGGGATTGTGACACCTGCAGCAACAATGAAATAGTGGACATAACTTAGCAGTGGGCCTGTCTTGCAACATGTAGATGGAATTTGTTTACGTTACATTGGGCTACATTTACTAAAACCCCTGCGCCAGTTTTCTGGCAGACTTTGTATGTTCTTCACGTGTAATTAAGAAGTGTCAGCGTCACATTTGTGTCGCACGAGACTCATTTGTGTGGCGGCTGCAATATACTCGACATGGCACAAATTTCTGCAAAGGGCCGTTCCAGTGCACAGTTGGACCATGCACCACATTTATCATGCAGAGTCTGACAGACGTGTGTAACACGCCCTATGTTAAAGGTCCACCAAAAAAAGTTGGTGCCCTCTGTTGGAGCAGTGCAGAGGGCACCTGATTTATGAAGAAAGGGTGCTCCTGCATTCTTCACAGGCAAACACATAGGGGCAGATTTATCAAGAGTCTGAAAGTCAGAATATTTCCAGTTGCCCATGGCAACCAATCACAGTTCAGCTTTCACTTTACCAGTGCTCATGAATATTTTAAAGGGGAGCTGGGATTGGTTGCCATGGGCAACTGGAAATATTCTGACTTTCAGACACTTGATAAATCTGCCCCATTTTTTTTGATAAATGTTGTCCATTGACTTTGCCGCAACTTTCCCAGCCTTACCTATCATGGTTCTGCTCAAAAATCCAGGTTTAATGTTTTTTAAGCAGACATTAATCATACAAATTCAACTAAGAAATGCTTAAATAATTTTGCCTCTCTTTTGTGTTATATATGGATTATATTCTTTACCCTTTTGATCAAAAAAGCAAAACGGGAAAGTTCACCTTCAAGAAACTTTGTCATATATATTATTCGATAACTACTTCCTTGTCAACTAAAGTAAGCTCTTATCATCATCCCCCTTCCATTCTAATCTGCATTGCCATCCAAATTTTCTACAAATGTCATTTTGCTAGCCCCAAGCCAGAAGTTCGTTACAGTGTGAAATTAGACAGAAGTTCTATGGAGAAGAGAGGGGGAGCAGTGAGTCCCAGCAGCATCTAGACCTCGGCAGATTAAAGGGGTTGTCTGGAAATAAAAAACCCTTTATCTATGGATGGGAGATGATATAAATAAACCTATTATACTATTATCGCCCCTAAAATGCCAAGTCTCCGTTTCTATATAAAAAAAAATAGAACAGCACATAAGGTGATCGGGAATACCAGAGGAGGTGAGTATAAGAGGTCTAATATTTTTATAGCCCCTACAGCCATGTATAACATTTTTTACACCCTGACAACCCCTTAAACAGTTTGAGATGAGAGCTGCTAGAAAATGAAGTATACAAGTCACACAATGACCACAAACTGTGTTACTCCTCATGTACACACACTGGAATACTGATTCCTAACTTTGAAAAATGTGTTACCCATTTACGCCAGGCATATGCTTCCTCTCCTTCTTATGGCATCCTCTGGGTATTTTTTGACACTAGTCACAAGTACCTGGACTTTTCCCAGTGCTTTGCAATAGACTGGAGCATCTGTCTATGGAGCAATAGCACCACAAACTGGCTGGATGTTTCTACTGCATCTAGAGTTGGGAAGTAATAGCTCTCTTTACAAAGACTTTGCGCCTTGTAGTCGCGAGGAGACTTATAGCCATTGATGCTAAGGGAAATATGCAATCAAATTTTCCAGGATGGGAAAATTAAAACAAGGCCTCTTTAGCCTTAATTGGCAAAGTCTCTTTAGAGCTCTCACTTCCCGGACACAGTCAAAAGCCTCTTACTCAGCTAAACCAGTTCCCTATACTATAGTTCTCTATGCAAATATATTGAAACAGTGCTGTCTACAGTTGGGAATCTGTTCCTTCTGGAATAGATATACTGGTTGGGCTTTAATCCTGCATCATGTCATTGGGCTTCTTGAAAGTCATGAGGTATGTTAAGGGGCCTGTCTTAAAAGGTAGCTAAGAGGCCATGTTTTCATTACACCATCTTACAAAAATTTATTTGCACAGTCTACTGAATCTAGCAAATGTTTAACACGAAATGGCATTACACAACACATTATCAAATGTCATACAGTGAAAACAGACTGAATAGACATAATACAGAGTCCACTGCAGGTTTAAGAAGAACTTCCCTCAGTCGCTACTTTACAATTCAATAACCAATGAGGTTGTTTCCTGCTGCGCCATAAAGCATCACTCAGTATTCACTTTCCGACATATTAATGTTTGTTAACTGGTCACATTCTGTGTTCTGTTCATATTTTTTAATCTGTATTTGCATATCTAGCTGTGTATAATTCCATGTTGTGAATACAAACATAGATGTAAATTAGAATGTAACAAAACATAACCGGAATGACTAGTAGTAGTGCTTCTAATAATATATTGCTTGTAAATTGTGGCCTGTATATGTAATAGTCTGTGTAAAGGTGCAATCATATATCATATACTATAATCAAGGTTAAAGAGGTTTTATTATTTTGATGACCTATCCATTGTACAGTATAAGTTATCAGTATCAGACTCGTGTCCCCTGATGATCTGGCACTTGAATAATAACTAGAAGAGAGCTATGTTGATTTGGTAATGAATGCCCTCTATTCCCATTTCAGCAAATGAATGTGATTGTTTTTTTAACAAAAAGTTTTGAATATTATTATTATTAAAGGGGTTTTCCGACTTGCTGATCAGTGGGGGTCTCAGTGCTGAGATGCACACAGATTGCAAAAACAAGGGGTCCGTCGCTCTGTGAGACTAATGGAGCAGACGGCCGTGCATTACCGCTCTACTTAATTAATCTCTATGGAGCTAAAGGAAATTGCTGAGCCCTGCGCTCACCGATCTCCGTCAGCTCCATAGAGATTAATGAAGCAGAACGGTCGTGCACGGCCGTCTGTTCCATTAGTCTCACGGAGCCACGGACCCCTTATTTTTGCAATCAGTGGGCGCCTCAGCACTGAGACCCCCACTGATCAGAAAGTTAAGTCATATCATGTGGATAGGGCCCTTCGTGGGAAAACCCCTTTAATTATACAATTTACAATATAATTTATAGCTGAATTCCTCATGGTTTTCTAGATCTCTGCTTGCTGTCATCTTCTATGTTTACTTCCAGTGGACAGAAATCTGACCATGGTCACACAGGTGCACGGCTCGTTATATTGTGAGGGAATAGAATCCATTTTCTATTGTGTTCACATACCATGTGTTTTACTATACTCAAGTACCATCCCCCCGTGTACACAGATCATTTTACACTCGTACATCCTGTTGATGGCTATTGTAATGTGGACATGCTCAGTAGGTTATTTGTCTCAAGAACCTATAAAAACTCTCTCTTGACTAAATAAATTGGAATTCTCTCAAACATGTGAAAGTCTGAGTGATTCACCGAGCAGCTCGTACCATACAATGATTTGGACCCACACATCACATCAAGAGATGGGGATATTTCCCTAACAATATCACAGAGAGTAACCAGAGCTGTGCAATAACGAGCCGTGCACCTGTGTGACCATGGGCAGATTAGCTTTTCATAATACAAACAATAACTTTAATTTGCTGTAATGGGTGTACCCCTTTTAAGCTAAAAAAAATGTATATTTTGTACTATTATGGAGATTTATATGTTTAATTAACATATTTTAATTTTGTTTAATAGAAACAACAGAATGTGGAATCCAAACCAAGGTAAATAAAGTCACAGTTTTTGGAAATTGAGTCAATTTCATTATTGTCATTATTATTATTCCAGTTACACAAACTAAACTAGGTCTTATTGATAAAAGTTATTATTCCCCTATTTTGCCCTTATTGAAATACAATTCTGTGTTTTAGGAACGCCCTATGGGCAGCCTGGATACCCAGCACCCGGTTGTCCTCCTCAACAAGGACCGTATCCAGGCCAGTGCCCCCCAGGCACCAACCCATATCCAGGGTATCCTGGACCTAACCACCCACCTCCCCCTGGTGGATACCCTGGTGGATACCCTGGTGGATATCCTGGAGGATACCCTGGTGGACAACCTACTGGCTACCCTGGTGGTTGTGCCCCTGTACCAGGTCACCATGGACCCCATCATGGTTCCCATGGTCATCATGGACATGGTGTACCTGGCTGCCCTCCCCATGGAGGACATCATAAGAAACACAAAAAGCACAAGCAGCATGGACACGGACATGGACACGGACACGGGAAGGTAGTGATCATGATGTTTGGATATGCATTGTGGGGCAGATTTATCAAGCTGTCTGAAAGTCAGAATATTTCTAGTTGCCCATGGTAACCAATCACAGCTCCCCTTTAAAATATTCATGAGTACTTGTAAAATGAAAGCTGAGCTGTCATTGGTTGCCATGGGCAACTGGAAATATTCTGACTTTCAGACAGCTTAATAAATCTGCCACTGTATGTCATCAAATAAAATATCCTGGGGCATGTTATTTAATAAAGCTCATCATAATCCACTTATAAAAGATTTAGGCATTTTTAAAGGGAACTCCAGCCCCCTCAACTAGGATATGAAATATCCTTTCTAGAATTCCCTATTTTAAGTTAAACTTTGCCTATTTCCGGTACCTACAAAATAATCACCTCAAACGTCAAATGCAACTGCACAGCAAATAGTCAAATCTTAGCATCGATAAGTAACTTTTAGAGGTCAGAATTGAAGCAGCAATATTCTATCTATCTATCTATCTATCTATCTATCTATCTATCTATTCTATCTATTAGTTTTGATACTCATAGAAATAATAATTTTCTTATTGTTATTGCAGCACGGAAGTGGATCATCTAGCAGCTCTGACTCTGATTAAATGGCTCCAGGATGAATATTTTGGATGTGATCCGGCAAGTTTCCTACCTATAAATCCGACAAGGTGCTGATATTTAGAAAAGAAAGAAAATAATAATAACCAAGCACCCCCCCCCCCCAAAAAAAAAACTTTCATCACATTTCCTATGAATGTAGAGTAAATATATCTTGCAATATTGCGGCACAGAACCTTCCATTGTTTCAGTAACACTTTATATATTTACATACAATTTGAGTGATTGTGCATTTGTTGAATAAAGTTTATAATCTTTCATCTGCTTTATTATTCCATTCTATAAATTCATTGTCATGGGAGGGGAATGTTTTCAGTTGACTGTTATATATACTATCGATCCTTTGAAGGCAACCATAAGGCTGATATGACCTTCGGTGAAATTGAGTTTGACACCTGTGCCCTAAACCCTCAATGGAGAGGAGAGAAAACCGATACGTTGATAGTTTCTAGTAGCTTGACACCTTAGGCCCCTTGCACACGACCGTCTGGCTGCGTATGTACGGCCACAAGCTTGCCGCATAGACGGCAATGGCGCACGGACTTGGAAAGTGCTCTATCTATGGCCGTATCTACGGGTGTGGGGCTAGTGTTTTCTATGGAGAGGGGTGGGGGCAAGCAGCGCTTACCCCGTCCTCCTCTCCTATGCACTGACGTGTGCCCACCATGCTACAACATTCGTGTGCATGGGGCCTTACAGAACTCAATTGTGAAGTGAAACATTATCCAGGTCTGTAAGGGTTTGAAGGACATCTACAATCTGTTTCACTGATGATAGGCTAGTACTACTTACAAGCTCCTGAATATTTCATCTAAGGGTAGATGTCCTTTAACCCCTTAACGGCCTGGCCTTTTTTAGTTTTTTTACTTCCATTTTTAACTCACCACCTTCAAAAATCTATAACTTTTTTTATTTTTCCACATAAAGAGCTGTGTGATGGCTTATTTTCTGCGTAACAAATTTCACTTCGTAGTGACGGTATTTAATATTCCATGCCGTGTACTGGGAAGCGGGAAAAAAATTCCAAATGCAGTGAAAATGGTGAAAAAACACATTTGCAACGTTTTCTTGTGGGCTTGGATTTCACAGCTTTCACTGTGCGCACCAAATGACAGGTCCAATTTATTCTTTGGGTCGCTACAATTATGTGGATACCAAATTTGTATAGGTTTTATAATGGTTTCATACATTTAAAAAAATTAAAACCTCCTGTACAAAATTTTTTCTGGCGCCAATAACTTTTTCATACTTTGTTGTATGGAGCTGTGGGTGATGTCATTTTTGATCACTTTTTATTAATCTTTCATATATATTTCAAAATGGACAAAAAATGCCATTTTCGACTTTGGACGCTATTTTCCGTTATGGGGTTAAAGACAGTGAAAAACCATTTTTATATTTTGATAGATCGGGCATTTTCGTACGCGGCGATACCTTATGTGTTTATAAATTTTTACTTTTTATTAATATTTATATCAGTTCTAGGGAAAGGGGGGTGATTTTAATTTTTAATTTTTTTATTATTTTTTTTTATAACTTTTTTTTATTTTTACTTTTACTATTTTTCATACTCCCTAGGGTACTTTAACCCTAGGCTGTCTGATCGATCCTACCATATACTGCCATACTGCATTATGGCAGTATAAGGGGATTTTACTCCTCATTCATTACAATGTGCTGATAGCACATTGTAATGAATGGGTTAAAACGAGACAGCTTCGGGCTTTCGTGAGATCGCTGCTCCCTGTGACGTCATCGGGGAGCGACGATCCGCAGCAAGATGGCAGCGCCGCCATCTTTTTGAAGCCGCCGGCAGCGATCAAAGTGAAAGCACCCGCGATCGGTGCTAGCGGCTACCGGCTATGGAGAGGGCTCGGCCCGTGAGCCCTCTCCATGCACCGGGACCTGGCGCATGCCGTACTATTACGGCGCGCGTCGGGAAGGGGTTAAACTTTAGCCTCCTCTTGTTATCTATCTCCAGTGAACTGACATCAGGATTACTTTCATTAACAGTGTAAACTGCAGCGGAAAAGGAAAAAATTTGGCAAATAAGCTGTAGCTACACTGATGCAGGATCATATCTTGGTTGATCCCTGAGCTGAGTGGTTTTGCTGAATAAAACAATTATATCATTTAGGACCTTGGGAAAGCTGGGTCAGGCAGGCTGGCTGACATAAACACATTACACACGGGAGCTTGTAATTACAAATGGAGGTTAGTCAAGACATGACTAATGAACCTGAGCACGATCACTCCTACACAGCAGCTGGGTGATGGTGCAGCAACTGATTATTCTGCCTTAAGGCATGTGCAGGAAGGTGAAGATCCTATGAGGAACGGAGATTACATGTGGGGCAGTATTGGCTGATGAGTTCTGAGATATGTGGAGGGGACAGGTTGTGGACGGCTTTGTATGTCATTGTTAATATTTTAAATTGAATTCACTGTGCAATCTGTAACCAGTGGAGAGACAGGCAGAGAGGAGAGGCAGAGGAGAAGCTAAGATACCGATGGATTAGCCGGGTCAGCAGAGTTTAGGATGGATTGAAGGGGCATTAGAGAGTTAGCTGGGAGACCACAGAGAAGAATGTTGCAGTAGTACAAGTGGGAGATAAGGACATGGACTAGTAATTTTGTAGACTCTGGATTGAGGAAGGGTTGGATGCAAGATATGTTCTTGAGATGGAGATGGCAGCTACTTTAGGGATTGGGGAGAGTGTGGAGCCTGGAATGTGATGGTTAGTTCTGGTGGGAGGGATGTGTTAGGTGGAGGAAAGATTATGATTTCTGTTTTGTCCATGTTACGTTTTAGAAAACAGGAAGAGAAAAATCACGATATGCCTGATAAACACTCTGGAAGTCTGGCTAAAAGAGACCAGATATCTGGACCATAAATATAGATCTGCGTGTAATCTGCATAGGAGTGGTATTTAAGTCATGGGACTTAATTAGATTTACCAGGCCAGAGACATAGAGGGTGAAGAGCAGGAGTCCCAGTGCAGAACCTTGAGGGATGCCAACAGAGAGGGGGTACGGTGAAGAGGAGGTTTGGGAGTGATAGACACTGAGTGTCCTATTGGAGAGGTATGAGGAGATCCAGGAGTGGGCTAGGTCAGTGATAGTGAGAACATAGCGTCTGCAGCAGGAGAGAATGGTCAACAGTGCCAAGAGCAGAAGACAGATCAAGGAGGAGGAGAACACAGTAGTGATGTTTTGCCTTGTCATTAGAGACTTTGGTCAGGTCACTCTCAGTGGAGTGATTGGGTCGAAAAAAAAATCGTATTTTGTTAAGGAGAAAGGTGTGAAGATAATTCTAGATGGACATGTTGTTCCAGGAAGCAAATGGAAGTGGTGATATAGGACGATAGTTCAGCAGAGTGGATCGCTCCAGAGATGGCGTCTTTAGGATTGGTGTGACAGTTGTGTGTTTAAAGGAAGATGGAACAATACCAGTGGATACAGAAGGGTTCAAAAGATGATTAGGCTGGGATAATCACAGTGGTGAGGTTGGGGATAAAATGTGACGGAATTGGGTCAAGTGCACAAGTACTGAGATGAGTTAGTTGAGAAGCTAGTTAGAACAGGGACGTGGATTGGATATCCTGGGTGGGTTGCAGGGGATATAGGTTGAAACTTTCCCTGATGCTGTCTATTTTGTTTTTAAAGTGTCAGGCAAATTCCTCAGCTGAAATGAGAGAGGTTGGGTAGGGTGCTGGAGGACGTAGAAGGGAATTAAAGATAGAAAATAGTTGTCTGGGGTTGTTAGATAAGAGGTTAATGAAGTAAGCCCATTTGGCAGGTGCAAGTGCAAGTGCGTATTTGTATGTAAAGACCACCTGCTTGTATGATAGAAGGTCTTCCTTTGAGAGGGATTTATTCCAACACCATTCAGCACTCCTGCCCCAGTAATATCCTTCACAATCTCAAGTAATATCCCCACAGGCCTCCCAGTAATGTTCCCCATAGACCCCCCCAGTAAAGTCCCCCACAGCCCCCCAATAATGTCCCCCATGGCCCTCCAGTAAAGTCCGCTACAGCCCCCCCCCCCAGTATTGTCTCCCACAGCCCCCAGTAAAGTCCTTCAGAGCCTCCAGTAATGTCCCCCAGAGGCCCCACAGTGATGTCCCCATAGCCCCCAGTAAAGTCCCCCACAGACTTCAGTAATGTCTCCCACAGCCTCCCCAGTAATGTCCCCTACAGCCTCCCCTAGTAAAGTCCACCATAGCCCCTAATAATGTTCTCCCCCTCACAATGCATAATTCTAAAAAATAAACAGCAATATTCACCCTTCTGCCTCCCTCATCTCCTCTTCTCGGTGTGTAGTATGGCATGCTATAGGCCCATTCCACTCATCAAAACTTTTTGCTAAATTCCTAGCCTCTAGGCCTGCTCACATGCTGCCACGCTGTATTGGGGATGACCAAACCATTAAGACTCTGTCTGGCATCTGTCACAATACACTCAGCATAATCAAATTCTGCCATGCCTTCTCTCAATTGACGCAAAGAATAACTTTGATACAGTCGACTGGTCTTGCCTCCGCAGTTGTTTGTACCAAATGGGTTTTGGCCCAGTCTTTCCCTCATATCAATGCCCCACAGTGAGGATAAAGTTGAACAGAATTTGTTCAGACCATTTTCCAAGTTCCAACAGGACTAGATAGGGATGTCCTTTTTCTCCCCTGCTATCCGTGGTGGTTGTGGAATACCTGGATAACACCATACAGGCTAATGCAGATGTGGGTATTACTCTTGGGGGCCGTACTTACCACATGTCGATTATGCTGATGATTTACTCTTCAATGTTACTAATCCTTAAATATCTCTTCCTATCATCAGGGAACTGGATAGATACAGACGTGTGAGCAATTTTAAAGTTAACTTCTCTGACCTGACTAAATGGCAACCACTGCCACTCGTGGTTTGGCAGAATTAATGTACTTAAAATGGACATCTTACCACACATACTCTACATGCTCCTGACTCTTCCTTCTTTGTTTTGCTCAGTAAACTTAGTTTGGCGTATGTCTGGAGAGGGTCTCCTCTCCGCATACGAAGGAGTTTCCTATAATTTGCCCAACACCATTATTTGTATTCCTTTAATATAGTTTGTTTAGTAAAGCTTTATTTGACCCGTAACGTTAACTTCTACAGGACTGAGGTCTTGGATTTGCCTTTAGGGTGGAGACACTTAGCTCTCCTTTCCCAGTCCTTCCCTTTTCATTGGGTCCAGGATGCCCTGAAATATTTGGGTATTTTGATCTTGCTTGTCCTATCGCAGTTAGTCACTTTAAATTTCACTCCTATATTAAACAAGTTTTTCGACTCCCTGAGGTACTGGGAAAGGAGATCTTTATCCTGGTTCAGTCGCATTAGCATGATTAAGATGAATAACCTCCCTACATTTTTATATGTTTTTCATGTGGTCTCAATTGATTTCCCTTGCTTTTTCTTTCCATGGCTTGAAAGGGCCATTAGCAAATTTCTTGGGGGCCAGTTACCTTATGCATTCAACGCAATATCCTCTGTGGATCCAAAGATAGTGGTGGCATGGGCTTACCAGTCTTACACTTCTTACATTTCTTTGGACTTGATTAGATGGTGGATTGATTCCATTCTGGTCCGACAAAGCATTGGGTTAGACTTGAGAATGATCTATCTCCTATTGACACAAGATCCTTGCCCTGGGCTGGGTATGCCATTGGCGGTACCCTGAGTGTTCTACCTCTGTTAACACGTTACACTGTTACTACAATCTGGTCCAAGACCTTACGTACTTATTATCTTCCCTACTTGTACGCTTCCCTTTAAGGCCCTTTATCCCCCTATTCAAAAACCTCAGATTTCCACCAACAATTCCTTTGTTGGCCTGTGTCAATTCCTGGGGGCTGGGCACTCAGACGGAGTTTAACCCAGAGGTTAGAACTGAATTGAATTATTTTCTAAATTCACAGGATCTCTCTAGGCCACTCAGAAGGGACCCTTCCAGATTAAAATCTATTTTGATTGCCGAGTCCCCTCCACATAGGCCTCTTTCCCTGAGCCATGGTATATTGCATGATTTCACTTCTGATTCTCCTATATGACGGCATGGGAATACAAGTTTGGATGCTCATTCTCATCTGAAGACCTTATGAATGCTTTTACACTTACATATAAACCCCCCTATAGCATGTTATACACAAGAAAACATTGCAAGATGGTCTAGGGTCTTAGAGCTACTGCAAAAATTTACCCCTTGGTCTCAAATTATTGTTGGTATTGTGGTGCACCATCTCATGCATGCTTCACTGCTGGTGGGAGTGCCTCTCCTTGTGCCTGCTATGGGATGCTGTTGTTGAGATGTACTCTGTGATTTCTGGGAAAGCCCTTGCTGGATCCCTTAAGGTGGTGCTTTTCTCTTTGCTACCTGGCCCTGTCATGGCCACTCAGAATGGCTTCCTTCACTATTTACTGACGCTAACACTCTCTGTGATTACAAAACATTACAAGTGTGCCTCTGTCCCTGGCATATCTGAGAGGGATGCAGAACTTGATCATATTGGGGCTCATTTACTAAGGGTCCGCAGACCACAGTTTAGTCGGATATTCCGACGATTTCCCACATTTTCCGGTTTGTGTCGCATGCGATGATGATTTTGGCGCATCAGCGCCGTCTTTCATGCATCAAGGGGGGTGGGCTGTCGGATGATCTGACTGATTCGCACTAAGCGCGGGATTTAACTTTTAAATTCTGTCGCAAGACATGCACTTACATACACCGGGAAGAAGAAGCTGAACTCCGGCGGACCTGAGCGGAGAGCTACACATGCAGGATATCGAGCGCACGATCTTTGTGGATCGCGGCACAGTGCATCAGTTCGGATCGGGGATCATGACTTGGACGAGTAAGTAAATGTGCCCCATTACATCTCTGGAATGTACGGTTGCAGAAGACCTTGACCAATATGAGTCCTTCCAACCAACTGATCTCCATGGATACCTCAGGTCTAGCTCCTCAATGGTGCATTGGCTTAATGCCATCCCTTCCTCCCTCTGCTGACTGGTCTCTTAATCGATCACTATTATGTGACCCTTTCATCACATAACATCCTCTCTTTCTGGGCTCCCTAGGCCCACTGCTATACTTTCTGCCTTTGTTCAATCCTCATGTCTTGGCCTCTTGTTGACTAGTCATTCTCTGTTTTTTCTTATATCCTTTTGTCTCTCTCTGAGGTACTCAACTGACATTGTCACCTAAGGCCTCTTTTCTTTATCCCAATATTCAATGGTCTATAAGATATCACAAATGCATTATCTACATAGAACATTCTAATGTCCCTGAAGTTAGTCTTTTACCATCTTACTGTCTATCTCTAGTTCTCAGTCTCTATACACCAGATCTTTTTCCATTTATCCAAATATCCTCCCTTAACTGCCATCAATCTTTCATATTTTTTACATTTCTCTACTTCTCCTCGGAATTCTTCCGGTGACGGGGCAGTCGGACACCCCCACTTTCGTGCAATAACCAATCTAGCCAGCAGGAGAACCTTGTTAACCACCAACTTTTTCCCCCTTTCCCTATTATCGAGCTGAAAAAGGCTAAGCAAAGCGACCCGAGCGGTCCGGGGTAATTTTACTTTAAACGTATCTTCCACATATAGGAAGACCCTGGACCAGAAGACATCTACTTTATTACATAAAAGGGCTACATGAACGAAATCCGCATTCTCCAGGTTGCACCGTAAACAACTCGCATTATCTCTGAGTTTCATTCTAAATAAACTATAAGGCGAATAATACAGTTGGTGCACAAAATTAAATTGAACCATTCTATGATTCCAAGAAAGAGAGGACAGCCCAATGCTCCTATAACATTTTTCCCAATCCTCCTCCGGGAAAGCGCCCACATATTCCTGCCACTTACTTTTGGAGGGATGAATAACTCCATCTGCAAAACCTTGAATCAGATATCTATATACATGTGTCATCACCTTATTCCCAGTGGAGGATCCCAGTAAAAATTCTACCCCTGCATCTGTCCATAATTTGAACCTATTTTTATCCGTTACCGAGTTATATGCGTGCTGCAATTGGAAAAACCTTAAGAAACATATATCATCTCTTCTATTTAATGTGAAAAAATCTAATAAATTCCGTGAATTGTCTAAATTTATACATTGTGTGAAAAACTCTACCCCCCTTATCATCCAGTATCTACTATCTGGAATAGACCTGAACTCTTCAAAGTGGTAATTCCCCCAAATTGGGGTAAACTTAAAAATACCCCGAATACCTCTAATATTCTTATACGCAGTCCAACTCTTATCCAACAATTTCCCCATATGAGTGCCTCTATATCTATCACACCCAAGTTCCCCACTATCCAGAAGACTAAAAATTGAATCCCTAGTGAACTCACTTATTTGTAATAATTTCCTAAAGGCGCTACACTCCCTCCTTGTGATCAAGAACGTTAATTGTGCTGCAATAAAGTAACCAAAGAGATATGGAACCCCCAACCCCCCTTTTTCTGTTGGGCAACAGAGAGACGAAAGCGCAATCCTGGGCCTTTTTTTCCCCCAAATTAAATCTCTAACTAATCCTTCCATTAATCTAAACAATCTATTGGGTAGCCAAACTGGTGAGACCGAGAGGGGATACAGAAGCTGCGGGAGTATAATCATTTTCAATATCCCTACCCTATCTGCTCTAGAAAAAGGCATTTTAAGCCAGCCATTAATACTATGTCTCATTTTAGTAATAAGCGGCATGATATTTAACTCCGCGTAACGTCCCAAATCCGCTGAGACGTAGATCCCCAGATATTTAAACGATTCGTCTCTCCTTAGGACCTTGACCAGATCCCCTCTCTCCTGGACACTACTATCCAAAGGGAGGAGAATAGATTTTTCCCAATTAATACATAGACCTGAGAAAGAGCCGAATTCGTTCACCAAATGGATCACACCCTGTATTGAACTACCTGTATTCTGAGTAGTCAGCAAGATATCATCGGCATAGAGTGATATTTTTTCCGATTCCCCTCCACACCCCCATCCCTTAATCCATTCTGCTTCACGGATTTTGATGGCTAAAGGCTCTACAAAAAGGGCAAATAGGAGGGGGGAGAGGGGACACCCCTGTCTAGTGCCTCTGTATAGCCGAAATGGCTCAGAGTACATTCCATTTATGCACATTTGTGCTCTTGGGGAATGGTACATTATTTTTATCCAGTCTATGAACTCCCTTCCGATCCCGAATTTTTCTAGTACCCTCCATAGGAAGGGCCACTCCACCCTGTCAAACGCCTTAGTGGCGTCCAGAGACAGGATGGAGTGGTCCTCCCCTACCCCCATTTGCATATCGGCGAAGAGTCTATGAAGATTATAGGCTGTACCCCGGGCCGGAATAAAACCATTTTGATCGGGATGAACAATGAAAGAGATGACCTTCTTAAGTCTCATCGCAAGGATCTTGGCCAGGATCTTAACATCAGAATTCAACAAAGAGATGGGTCTATAAGAACCCATCTCTGACTCTTTTTTATCCTTTTTGAGGAGTAAAACTATAGAGGCTTCCGTCATTGATCCATAAACTGTCCCCGCGGTAAGAGCTGCTGAATAAACCGTTTCTAGAATAGGAGAGAGCGTCTTACTATAATGTTTATAAAATGCCAAAGGCAAGCCATCTAACCCTGGCGCAGAATCCCCCGAGGAGTTATTTATCGCCTCCATAATCTCTCTAGCCCTTATGGGGGAATTCAAGGTGGAACTTTGCTCCGCTGACAGAGAGGGCAACGAAACGGATTCCAGACAATTCTCCAATTGGGAATCTGAGAACTCTACCTCTGAGCAATATAGCGACTGATAATAAAGCCGGAAATTCTCCAGGATGCCCCCTGTCCTTGTATCTTTTCTCCTGTATGATTTATAATCAAGTGAATCCCCTTATGACTATTTCTCCTTTTGAGAAGGTTCGCAAGTAATTTACCTGGTCGCCCTCTCTCGGCATAATATTTTTGGCCCGCAAAAAAAATTTTATGTTGCGCCCTCTCGGATGCATAGGAATTATATGCAGCCTGTGCTTCGAGAAATCTATCCCTATCTTCCATTGTAGCTGACACCACCCACGCCTCTTGTGTGGAGGCCAAATTTTTCTTTAAGGTATTTTCTCTCAGTCTGAACTTCTTTTTGGCCCACTCGATTTCAGAGAAAAACAGGCCTCGGAGAAAGGCCTTGAGAGTATCCCAGGCTAAGCCCGGGTCCCTCTCAAGAACATTATTCCCCCAAAATTCCTCAACCAACTTTATAACTTTTTCATCATTATCCAAGACCGAAAGCCAATGTGGATTAAGCCTAAAAAGGCTCTTCTTATCTAGATATGGGCCCCTCTCTGTCCTTAACTGCAGGGAGATGGGTCCATGATCGGAAATCACAATAGATTCATATTTAATCTTCACTATGAATCCCAAAAAAGCCTCATTGGCCAAACACATATCGATCCTGGATAATGTAGAATGAGTACGGCTAAAACAGGAAAAAGCAGGTCTATCTAAACATTTGATCCTCCAGGCATCCCTCAGGCCAAAATTATCACAGAAAGATCTCAGTCCAGAGGATCCCCGTTGATTCTGGGGGCCAGAGCCTCGCATATTGCGTCTGTCCTGAACGGGGTCCATGACTGTATTAAAATCCCCAATAATCATCATTGGGCTGTCCTCCCTATCAATAACAAAGTTAACTAAGGCGTTCAACACATGAAATGAAAATGGAGGGGGGAGGTATACAAATGCAAGAATGCACTTTACCTGATTTAAAACACAATACAAAAAGATATACCTTCCCTGCCGATCTATACTATGTGATAAAATCCTAATATCAACCTTCTGATGGATAAGAACAGAGACCCCCCTGGAGAATGCAGATCCGTATGAGTGAAATGAAATGGGAGCCCAGCGTCTATCTAGCCAACTAATGGTGTCCTGAGTTAAATGTGTCTCTGTTAGACAAATAATCCCTGGAAGATGTCGAACCACCACATCATTTACCATCCACCGCTTTCGGCGGTCATTCAACCCCCTTACGTTCCAGCAAAAGATTTGTGTAGCCATTCTCTAGCGGAACAGAAACAAAAAACAAGGGTAGTAACAGAGCAATAAAACATTCCCCACAGCAGATACCCTCCCCCACCCACCCCGTCTCCCCCCCACCCCCCCACCCCACCCCCTTCTTGGCCCATCCCTTTGAACAGGCCTCTAGACTCCTACATCCCCGTCCCCCCTCCCCAACTCTCGTCCGCGTGTTCTAATTTATAAACTTCCAAGAAAAACTATGCTACCCCTACCTCCCAATACGCCAGCTAGAAACCCTTAGACTCCAGCCACTCCGAGGCATCTATCGAGTTATCAAAAAAAACTGTTTGTTCATTATGAATCACTCTCAATCTTGCTGGATATAACAATGAGAATTTTAAGCCAGCCTCCTTCAGGCGCGACTTTACATCTTTAAATTTGGTTCGCTTTTGTTGCGTAGCCTGGGAGTAGTCCGGAAAGATAAAGATTTTTACCCCGTTGTACGTCATGTCCTGCTTAGAGCGGGAACATCTAATAATAGCATCATGGTCTTGGGAGCAGAGAACTTTAGCAAGAACAACCCTGGATGGGGCCCCTGGGATAGGAGGTTTACTGGGGACACGATGGGCTCTTTCTATCATAAAGACAGATGATAAGGACTCTGTGCCCACCTGCTCTATTAACCAATCCTGGATCCATTTTGAAAGGGAGTTCTCCCCTACTTCTTCTGGAAGGCCTATAATACGGAGGTTGGAGCGTCTAGATCGATCCTCCAAGTCCGTTACTTTGTCCCGTAGGGACATTTGAGCCTTGGTCAGTGCACCAACCTCTTTCCGTAAGCTCTTGGTCTCTCCCTCGAGACTTTTTACCTGAGTAACCACCATAGAGACCTTTTCCCAAGTTTTAGAGATATCTTCCTTAACCAGGGCTATATCAGAGGAAAGAGCCGCCACCTGTTTGTCTAACCCCCCCACTGTAACACTGGTCTTTTGGACAGTTGCCAGGATCTCCATCCAGATTGGATTGTTGGAGTCCTCAGAATGTTCTAACTCGCCCTACTGCTTTACCAGTTTGGCGAGTTTTTACTATAGGGGAGCTCCATAATTTCTCTAACTTCCCTGCAGGATCATTTTTACTGCCACCACGTTCTTTCCCCTCCTTAGGGGAACCTCCTCCCCCGCCGGATTTCCGGCCCGAATTTTTCGGTGGCATTTCAACAAAAACTTTTTCAAGTATCTCGCAAAACTCCAGTAACACAGTATACTCTAGATAAACTCTAGATACTCTAGATAAACAGACAGCAAATTACAAACTTAAACAAGCCGGCATATACCCTGAAACCAGAGCAATATAACTATCTGAGTATACAATAGCAAGAATTGTATCACAATTTTTACTAATAAAAGACGGAAGAGGCCTTCGGCCAGAATTAGTCCAGCAAGGTCATAGACCGTGACAGATCCTGTGCGGGGGAGAAAATTTTCAAAATGTCCGGTGAAGTTTAGACAGAAATATTAGTAATTTTAGTAATGATACCGCTGGCAAGCGGGGAAGCAGCAAATAGTTCATATAATTAGTCCAGAGTCCCGAGCCTTAAAGCAGTTGATTCAGAGAGTTAGTCAAGCAGATCATAGCATCGCAAATGGGTTAATACAATGTAACCAACTTGCACTTCTAACACTCAAAGCAGAAGCAAAATTGTTAGTTGGTTATACAGGAGCAGATTACCATATCCGGGCTGTGCGGTAACACCTTCTGGGAACACTCTCCCTGCGTAGCCAAAATACCTTTAGCACCCTCAGTAATAATAATGCTGGCGAGCGGGGAAGCAACAGATAGTACATACACTTAGTCCAGAAACCCGCGCAATAGGGCAGAAGGTTCAGAGAGTTAGTCAGACAGAAGGGCCAATAATAAGCGCCATGGCATCGCTAAATAGATTAGTACAATGTGACCAGATTGTACTTCTATCATCCGCAGCAGAAGCGAAATTGTTAGTAGGTTATACAGAAGTAGATTACCATAACCAGCAGGCTATGAGGCAAGCTATGCGGCGACACCTTCTGGAAACACTCTCCCCGCGATACCAAAGTACCTTTAGCACCCCCGGCAGGGGGTTGCTGGCAACGAGTAGGGCCCTCCAGGAATACGAAGATGGTACCTCCTTAAGCGTGTGAAGAGCAGCGGGGCGATGTCACATCCCGTGCGGTGGTCCGTTCTCGGGTCACTCTCCGACCACGGCGCCCTCCTGATCACCTTCCCGATCGCCCACCTCCGGGTCCAGTGATGTAGTCAGCGGCACGCTGCGACTCTGCTTGAGGGCATAACACCCCTGGCTGCTCAGGACCGGCCAGCAGCAGGAACGCTCCAACACTGCCAACACCGCGCTTACTCCCCGAGAGAGCTGTTCCCCTCCAGCTCCCAATGCTCCCCGACTGAAAAACGGGGAAATCGGCCCCCCCTGTAGCAGCAAGGGCCGTTCAGTGTACTCGCTGGGGTAGAGGCGGCTGGGGTAGCGGTACCCGCATCATTGAACACGCGGACGCGGCGGGGGAGGAGATCGGGTCCGGACTCTACGTGGCTCCTCCTCCTCCTCGCGTCATGCCGGCCGGATGTGAGGATCACAAATGCATTATACTTCTTTGCTTTTTATACTTTTTCACGATCCTCTGATTATTTGCCCCTGATTATTGGTAAATATTATGTACAATTTATTTAAACCTTTGTCTTTGCTGCTATTACTGATATTATTATTATTATTTACACTGTTTTGTTTGTTCTCTTTCCCTTCTCTAAGTTTATGAAAAATAATAGAATATGTTGCATAAATCTGACTGATCTCAAAGACCTCTCAAAGATAAATCTGACTGATCTCAAAGATCTTTTGTGATTTCCCGTTGCGACTCGGTTCCGTTCCTGACTACGCTCCTCCGCTGCCTGCCTTGACCTATTGCTACGTCCCGACTCTGATACTGTGCTGCCCTTCCTGACCTCCTGCCTGTCCCCGACTACGGGATTGCCTGCCGTTCCTGTACCTCGACCTTGGTGAACAGCTAGAACGGGTTACCACCATGTTGCAGCAATTGATAACAACTCAGCCACAGCATCAAGCTTTTGCAGCACCTCCTGCGGCTCCTCCTGCTGCTCTAGTTAGCCTGATTGCCGCTGAACCTAGGCTACGACTATCTATGCCCGATACGTATGATGGGGACCCCAAGTTGTGCAGGGGCTTTATTACCCATTGCTCCCTGCACATTGAACTCATGCCGTCTCAACTTTCCTAGTGGAATTCCTGTCCGTGTTCAAAGAACCTGCACGGGTCTCCTATGCTGAGACTGCACTGCTGAATCTCTTCCGTGGGAGAATATGCTGTCCAGTTCCGTACCCTGGCCTCGGAACTCTCCTGGAATGATGCAGCCTTGTCCGCAACCTTCAGAAATGGCCTCTTTTCTCAAGTTAAGGACGCATTGGCCACTCATGACCTGCCATCTACCCTGAGTGGTCTCATCATCTTAGCAAGTTGGATTGACATGCGGTTTATGGAGCGTACCGAGGAGTTACATCACGAGCAACCCCAAGTCCGTCCACGACCCCAAGTCTACCTCGCCTAGCTTCTGCTTTCCAAATGCCACTCCAGCCGTACCAGAGCCTATGCCGGTGGACAGCGCCAGACTCTCCTCCCAGGAGCATTCCAGAAGACGTCATGGGAACCTCTGCCTTTATTGCGCCAGTCCGAAGCACTTCATTGGGACTTGTCCTATCTGTCCCCAACATCTGGGAAACGCCAACACCTAGGGTTCTCCAGAGAAGCGTCCCTAGGTGTAAGCAAAGCTTCTCCATGTCTGACTATTCCTGTGCTTCTCAGCATTGGCACCTGCACCCAGATCAAGGTCTCTGCTTTCTTGAACTCCGGTTCTGTGGGGAACTACGTGGAAGCTGCTCTGGTCTCCCGGCACCACATCCCTGTGGTCCTTCTCAAGAAGCCTCTGGTCATCTCCTCAGTCAGCAGACAAATCCTCTCCAATCCGGTCCAGTACCGCACTGAGCCAATTTCCCTGCAGGTCAGTGTTTTTCATAAGGAGTAGGAGAGGAAACAAAACAACAACGGAAGAGGACGGCGCCTCGCGTAATAACGTAAGGATAGGTCAGTATCGATTGAGGTGAGAGAGTGGGTGCTCACCTGATGACCACTTGTCAGTAAGCGGTATATAATTGAATCCAATCGGGGTAAAGGAGGGTCCTTAGTTGTAAACCGAGGTTACTGCAGCAACTCCTACTCTCTTCCCAAGAACCGGTAACCCAAAGGCACCGTAACGTAATTAATACAGAAATGCACAAAAAGAAGGGAGAGCCAAACGGGTGCGCTTGTAACCGGAAACAAAATTAGATCTCCAAACTTGATGGAATTCACACTATTTATTGATATAACATAAAAGTCCAGTGGTTACGCGTTTCGGGGTGAATTTCATTCACGCTTACCTCCCCCATCAGGAACTCAGCGTCCACACTATTGGTCTGACGAAGGGGTCTCCCCGAAACGCGTAACCACTGGACTTTTATGTTATATCAATAAATAGTGTGAATTCCATCAAGTTTGGAGATCTAATTTTGTTTCCGGTTACAAGCGCACCCGTTTGGCTCTCCCTTCTTTTTGTGCATTTCTGTATTAATTTCATAAGGAGAGACTGTCCTTCTACATGCTGCCATGCTCTACCTCGTCTTTCCTGCTGGGTCTTCCTTGGCTGCAGCTCCATGCACCAGTTCTCAACTGGGTGACGGGGGAAATTCTTTGTTGGAGCCCAGAGTGTCAGTTCCGCTGCATGGTGCCATCCCTACCAGTACCCGTATTGGTCTCTTCCATGTTTCCTAAGTCTTTGCAGGACCTACCAACATTTTATCGGAACTTTGCTGATGTGTTCTCCAAGAAGCAGGCACAGACGTTGCCGCCACACCATCCCTACGACTGCGCTATAAATCTGTTGCCGGGTACCTCTCCTCCCCGGGGTCGATTGTACCCTCTCTCTCCGTTCCTGAGACCAGATATCAGAATATATTAAGGAGAACCTGCAGAGAGGGTTTATACATAAGTCCTCCTCTCCTGCTGGATTCTTTTTTGTGACCAAGAAGAATGGGTCAACCCATCCTTGTATTGACTATTGTGGACTATACAAGGTCACAGTTAAGAACCGCTGTTGCCTTTGATTACCGAGCTTTTTGACCGCCTGCGCGGTTCCTGGATTTTTTCCGACCTGGACCTTTGTGGGGCCTAAAGCCTCAATTGGATCCGAAAGGGTGATGAATGGAAGACAGTGTAACACTGAGATGGACATTTTGAATACCTGGCTATATAATCTCCAACAAAGGCCTCCAGATGGATCCAGCCAAACTGCCTGCAGTGGCCGCATCTAGAATGTCTACGAGCCATCCAGAGGTTCCTGGTTTTTGTGAACTATTACCAGCAGTTTATCCTGCATTTCTCCACACTGGTGTCTCACATTGTGCCGCTCGCCAAGAAGGGTGCCAATCCCTGCACCTGGCCTTCGGCTGCTGAAGAGGCCTTCTCAAGGTTAAAGTCCACCTTTGCTTTGGCTGCTGTTCTCACTAGAGAAGCCCTTTCTTTTAGAGGTGGATGCATTCTCCGTAGGTGCTGGGGCGGTACTCACCCACAAAGGGCCTAAGAACCGAACACTCATGTTGGTTTTTTTTTTTTCTAAAATAGAAATAGATGTAATATATTGTGTAGGGTTGTGAGTGTTTTATATATGTTTATATATTTTTACTAATGTGGCCTAGAGCATAAAAAACTATACACTGAAGGGGTGGTGTGTACTGGGGCTTAATGGTATTAATTTTGGTGTATTGATATCACCATAAGGTTGTAGAACATGAATGTGAAGAAAAATCGTAAAATTCTAGAATTGACAAGTAGATAAAGCACAAAGTGACACGTGTGAAATCTAATGTGTGAATAGGGTGTGTACAGTAGTGTATGACTCAACTAAGGGTTGCAAAGGACTTTTGCTTCACTTAGATAAGTGATTGTGTATTAATCGTGTGCAAGCCGATGTCCCATGTGCTTTTATACTGTGTACAATCTTACTGCTTCACAATCCAATAACAGAGTAAAAAAACATTGCTGGGCAAAACTTAAAGGCTCATTAATATCTTTATGTAGGAACAGTTTACAGATTTGTTCATGTCTGTGGTAGTCTTTGCTATTTTTATGAACTCCCTTGACATTTGATAATGTATTACATAAAAGGTTGCTTCATAAAATGATAATGTTGTGTCCAGGGTCATCTATGTATAATTGAATTAACAATTGCCACAAAAATAGGAAATACTGGGTGGTGCTATTACTGAGCGTATAGTATATTCTTATAGTGACATTATAATAGGACATTATGATGTAAAAAAGGGAAATTGTGATGTAATAAATGCGAATTATAATTCAATTAATGTATTATGTATTAAGTATTTATGTATCCTTTTTGTAATTTTAGTCTTAATCTACACAAATGCAGTAGCAATCAGCATGCAAAGCCCACAAAATCAATAGTGGTCACAAAGTGCGTAGCAAATTGAGGATATACTTTGAAGTCAAATACATGGGTGTAACTACAGTGGTAGCAGACATAGCGGCTGCTATGGGACCCGCAGTGTCAGGAGGATTTGCACCATTATATATATATATATATATTATGCTGCACATTGTACAGCACAATATGTATTATATATATATATATATATATATATATATATATATATATATATATATATATATATATATGTGCACATCTTCCACAGTACACAGCATGAATCAGCATATCAGATAAGAAATGTTGCTGCAGAGGAAAGGGACAGCGGAACAACAGGACTATGGATCTCTCATCTCTAATTCCTGCCATCTACTACTGTGTACAGATCTGTGTATACATGTATATATATCAGTGCTTAAATATGTGTGTATGAGTGTATAAATGGGTGTATCTGTGTAAAACTGTATAAATGTGTGAGTGTACAAATATGTATTTCTGAGGAGGTAGGGGGCCCCATTCAGAAGTCTGCTATGGGGCCCTGCCTCTCCTAGTTACGCCACTGGTCAAATAGCAACGACCAACCGCACAACCTTACACACACACATACACACACATACACACACAAAATAGATACAATCACTCCCCAACACTCCCAACACCAAAGAGTAAATTCAGGGTATTTATATAGCAGTATGAGGATATACACACCACCTTGACCAGATGAGCTCAAACTTCCGAGGGCATTGTCTGTTTGTTTAACATGCGATAATGAGGAATAAATGTACTAACAGAATCCATTGTTTCCGAACAGGGGGGGTTCCTGATCCTTCCATAACATTATAGGCATAATAGAGGACAAAATGACATAGTGGCCATATATCGCTTCATTGATGATTCCAGGTCAACATCTGCAAAGAGTCTGTATGTTCTCTCCGTGTTTGCGTGGGTTTCCTCCGGGTCTTCCGGTTTCCTCCCACACTCAAAAACATACAGGTAGGTTGATTAGATTGTGAGCCCCATGGCGGCAGGGACTGATTTGGCAAGTTCTGTGCAGCGCTGTGTAATCTATGTGCGCTATATAAATAAAGGAATTATTATTATTACCCAGGAGACATACCTTGGAGGATATAAGCCAAGGGAAGCTATAAAGTGCGGGAAGGATCCAGTAGTAGCCTAACAGCGGAAGCAAGAGTCACCCATGAAATGTACTCTCACAGGGTTACAGTATATTTGTGTACAGTATACACAGTTATTTGGATTGGATCAGGAAATCCCCAGCACTCACCACAGAGTCAAAGAAGGAAAGTTCAACCTCTTTCCAATCACCATCAGGGGTATTATCTTCCCAGTATAACTTGGGGGCCCATAAAAGAGGCAAGCTAAAGCATGGGGGGAATTATAGTTTCATAATGGCATCTTGATGTCACAATAGAGTATTGTGATGTTCCAAGAAAGAATTGTGCTGTCATAAATCATCATCGTGATGTAACAATGGTGCATTTTAATGTCAAAAAGGGGCACTATGAAGTCATAATGGGACATTGTGTTGTCATAAATGAGCATTGCGATATCATAAGCAAAATTTAGATTTAATAAAGTGCATGGTAATATTACAGTGGCCATTGAAACCACAGTGGGCATTGTGTTCTCATTATTGAAAGTTTTTTGTGATGTCATAATGAGGCATATAATGTCACAATGGGGAACTGTGATGTCATAATGGGCCACTGAGATGCCATAAAGGGGCACTGTGATATCATTGTGATATGGCTTCCAAATGGCTTTGTCTTCTGCTGGATCTTTGGGGCCATTATAAAGTTTTAGCGCCTGAGCCCTCCAGAGGTTTCTCTGGTACTCTTGGGGCCAGAACAACTCTGGTGGTTTTTAATGGTACATTTGCTAGATTAATACAGTTATATGGGAGTAGGGGACTAAAAACTAATTCTACTATCAGAAGTATCTATCTGATGGTAAATTCCTCCTGCCTGCCTTTGCCCTAATCTGTAATGTAATAATTCTGGAACCTAACCTAATTTGTTAAAAACTTTATTTTCGTAATATGTTAATTAACTGCAGAGGTTACTGGGGCATGTACTAGCCTTAGCTCGAAGTTCCCAGCAAGGCTGGTACACGCCCAGTAGCCTCTAAAATAAAGTTTTTGCCATATACATTATACAGAGCTTCCTGAACTGTCCAGGCAAGTCTAATCGACCTGATCTGGATGACTCAATCACAGCAACTGGGGGACGGTGCAGCGATTGATTACTTCTGCCTATCTGGGACAACACTGTGAAAACAGCGTTCTCTGACGCAGTGCGTAATTAATTTTTTTCATCAAAATCGCCCAGCTCAGGGATAAAACAAGATATGTTTCTGCATCAGTGTGTAGCTACAGCATTCTCAAGGTATGTTTGAAATCAAATGGTAGATTTCTAGAATAGCAAAACACTAGGTACCATAGATCATGAAAACAGTGGTCTGTGGCATAAGGAGCCGTGCACCTGTGTGACATCACATGGCTATGAAGAAGGTTTTATCTATAGGAAGAAAATAGTAAAGCTTCCTGTTGAATGACAGCAAATAGATAACTAGAAAAAGCTTAATTGATACAGAAATTACATTGGAAAATTATATCACTTTTTATTGTACAAAAAAATGTCATTCACAATCTAAAACTGGACAACCCCTTTTAATACTCAGAATGCGGCTAGCACAGGCCCACAGGTGGATCTACTGACGAGCCCCTGAGATTTATGGGCCGCCAGACCCTGAGTGCCCTGTGCAGATCCCTTACAGTATGTTATACAGATCTTGTGCTTACAGCATTTCAACCCCTCTATTATCTAGACTATCTAGTAAACTACCCAGTTAATTTTTAGATACTGTAGATGAATTGGGTAGCTGAGATGATGCATAAATGTAATGTCTAGCCAATCAGCATTGCTCCTCACTGTGGATCCACCTTCTTAATCACACTGTGGAGCTCAATCACATTCAGCACCTTAATGGACTTGTCCAGAAATGGATTTTTTTTTACTATACATGGCTTATACTCACCTCTTCTGGTGGGAGAATGGGAGTGGTAGGGAAGGCGAATATTAGCTCTTGGACAACTGTTTAAATTAAAGGCATTGGCCAGTCGGTAGGTTACTGACTGGGCTTCTAGGGCCATTACAGTCCAAGACGAGGGCTATGATCCAAGGTGTGGGAGAGCCATGGTTTAGGAATTTGGATTTCCTGTCCTTCTTTGCTGGACAAATGTAACATCGCTTTCTTTTTTCTTGACTCTGGGTGTTCCTGAAAACGTATACCACATCTGATCATAGCTTCTGTTGTTTGCCTTGCAAGCATTTTGTGCTGCTTCTCTCCATCATGGTAGGCATTAAAAGTTCCGTCAAGTATAGACGTCTCTTGTCCTTTCTGTTGGCAAGGAATTCTGGATGAGTCTCACTATAAACAATATAGGTATTGAGGGCTGACACATCTAGCATATTATAAAACAGAACTATAGGCCAACGTTTTGTCTGCCTCTTGCACGTATACTCTCCAATCATTTCATCCATCCTGTCAAATCCTCCTTTGTTTTTATTATAATGCAAGATTATTTCGGGTTTCCGTTTCCTGTTATTGGTGTCTATACTTCCATCATGGTGCATTGTACTCAGTAATATCACCGATTTTTTTTTTTTTTCCTATCTTTATAAGACACCATTGTCGCTTGATTGCAGAAGCCAAATACATTATCATAAAATTGTCAATGTTGATTGTGCTTCATGATTGGAGGAATTTCTCTGCGGTTTTGCTTCATTGTACCAAGAATTGTAATTTGTTTCTGAAGCAAAAAATTGGCCATTTCTAGACTGGTAAAGTAGTTGCCCATTGTTATATTTTCCAGGATGGAAAATTGGTTTAGCAAGTGTTTTTACTACATCAGAACATAGGACCTTCTGGACTGGAGCATGAACATCTTTGCCTTATTAAATCAGACCATTCTTTCCGTAATAGCTTGCAGCATCACACATCCAGAAAATTTTAATACCATATTCAGAAGGTTTGCTGGGTATATACTGAATGAATTTGCAACGTCCCCTAAATGCAAGAAGTTGCTCAACCACTGTCACATTTTCACTAGAATGGTAATGCTTAGTACAGTTCTTGATAAAAAAAGATTCCAGATGTAGCTAATAGGGGCTAATTTATCTGTTTCCAGCCTCTGCACAGCAACAGCAGAGTCATAAAGACGAAGTCAAAGTTTTCCCCAGCAACAGTAAAGACAAAAAGACTTAGGATCACATGTAAACCTAGTACAGGCCTAAAAGGCCCCAGGTATGTGAATATGGGATATTCACAAAAAAGAGTTATTATACCGAAATGCCTGTAACATAAAAATATATAAACAACTGGAAATGACTAACAACTATATAACTGAGAAATCCCTAGAGTTTCAGAATTCTAACTAAAGTAATCTTGCAGTAAAAAGAAAAGAATTAACAGAGTGGGCCTGCGAGGCCCAAGGTATGCATTCTAGGGATAGCCACTCCAGTCCAACACTGTCAGAATGGAATTTCAAAGTTCCCATCTAACCCAGTTCTCGTAAAGTTATCATTCCCATTTTTTTTTAATTTTTGTTAGTGACAGTCTTTATTCAGGACTGCATTGTAGTATTTTATATGATGCATTTATTAACTTTCACTTTGGGTGATCTGTATGGAGGGTTTAATGCTAACAAAGTTACTATGTTCACACATAAGGTTTGAATATTATTCCCTGGAATCGTAGGTAGATTTCTTTCTGGTCATTCTGACAGAGTGCAAAATGTTGGAGCTCAGTGGAAAGTATGTGTGCAAAATATCTCAGGGAGAACAAACAAAGTCACAGAACCTGTAATGGAAATCTGTCATATGCGCCTTATCACCACCCTCAATAGTTCCCTCCCTGCTTCTTTATTTTCTTATAAATATTACCACAGGTGATCCAGCGAAGCCAAAGGAACACTAGCTATAACCAGAAAAGGTAAGTACATACAAATGACTATGCATGTCTATGACTAACCAGTTTCTTATCTCGCTGTTCCACATAGTCAAGGTTAACAAAATGAAACATATTAGTGAGCAGCGTGAAAACATATTATTGCTATTTTACAGACTGTAATTATATATGTTTCCATCTAATTTTTTATCATTTTCAAGAATATGTCTGCCTCTGCTTATCAGGAAATCTTCCAAAATGTAACATGGTTGATAATGAAAAAAGCGAAATGATTACTGGTCAGTCCAATGTGCAATACACATGAAAATGGCGATTCACTAATTAATGTGTTTTTCCTGCATTTTTTTATATTTAAGATTCTACAATATGTGGAACCCAAACCAAGGTTAGTGATATTTATAGATTCTAACTGTAAAGTGTTTATTATTATTAATTATTTCTATTATTTTTATACGTTTAATCAAGTATTATGACTTCATTAAGCATTAGTTCATAGTTGCCTACATGTATTGGATAATTGTGAAGGACAATTCTTTGTTTTGGGATCAATAAGAATACAGTATATCTATAGTGTGGTAATACATGTGGCCTGCCCTGATTTGTGCTATTTCTTAATAAATATATATTGTATTTACCAAAAATCCACAACCCACAACCTTGGGTTAAATAGCTAATGAGTTCATGTTGTTTGGCAGAGATAGTCCCATGTAATGTCTGATACATTGTCACTAGAGATGAGCGAACATACTCGTCCGAGCTTGATGCTCGATCGAGCATTAGTGTACTCGTAACTGCTCGTTGCTCGGACGAGTATTTCGCCCGCTCGAGAAAATGGCAGCTCCCGCCGTTTTGCTTTTTGGCGGCCAGAAACAGAGCCAATCACAAGCCAGGAGACTCTGCACTCCACCCAGCATGACGTGGTACCCTTACACGTAGATAGCAGTGGTTGGCTGGCCAGATCAGGTGACCCTGGGATAGACTAGCCGCTGCCCGCGCTGCTCGGATCATTCTCTGTCTGGATGCCGCTAGGGAGAGAGCTGCTGCTGGTCAGGGAAAGCGTTAGGGTGTTCTATTAGCTTACTGTTAGGCAGGAGTGATTCTAAAAGAACCCAACAGCCCTTCTTAGGGCTACAATAACGTTATAATTTTTTTTTTTTTTTATTTGCAGCTAGTACCATATTGTGAGGAATTAGCAGGGGGACTTGCTACCGTTGTGTTTAGCTCTTAGTGACACACATATCCACCTCAAACACCAAAGTGGGAAAATTTATTAGGGGTTTGAGTAGAATTAGGCACAGTCTGCCAGTTTCTTTTTATTTTACGTTTATTGTTTTAATAACTCAGTGTCATCTCATCTTGCATAGTAGTGTGCTGTAATACTTGGCTAGAAAATAGCCATAGGAGAATACAAACGGCTTAATTACGCCTACAGTAGCGTTATATATATTTGTTTTCTGGTTGATCTGCTGGTGGCTGTAGTTGTTGCAGTGCATCTACTAGTAAATTGTGAGCAATTTGGAGTCAGACTTGCGACCACTGTGTTTTAGTGACGCACATATCCATCGCAAAGACCGAAGTGGGAAAATTTATTAGGGCCCGGGGTTGTATTTCAATTAGGCACAGTCTGCCATTTCCTTTTTTATTTTACGTTTATTTTTTTCATAACTCAGCGTCATCTCATCTGGCATAGTAGTGTGCTGTAATACTTGGCTAGAAAATAGCCATAGGAGAATACAAACGGCTTAATTACGCCTACAGTAGCGTTATATATATTTGATTTCTGGTTGATCTGCTGGTGGCTGTAGTTGTTGCAGTGCATCTACTAGTAAATTGTGAGCAATTTGGAGTCAGACTTGCGACCACTGTGTTTTAGTGACGCACATATCCATCGCAAAGACCGAAGTGGGAAAATTTATTAGGGCCGGGGTTGTATTTCAATTAGGCACAGTCTGCCATTTCCTTTTTTATTTTACGTTTATTTTTTTCATAACTCAGCGTCATCTCATCTGGCATAGTAGTGTGCTGTAATACTTGGCTAGAAAATAGCCATAGGAGAATACAAACGGCTTAATTACGCCTACAGTAGCGTTATATATATTTGATTTCTGGTTGATCTGCTGGTGGCTGTAGTTGTTGCAGTGCATCTACTAGTAAATTGTGAGCAATTTGGAGTCAGACTTGCGACCACTGTGTTTTAGTGACGCACATATCCATCGCAAAGACCGAAGTGGGAAAATTTATTAGGGCCCGGGGTTGTATTTCAATTAGGCACAGTCTGCCATTTCCTTTTTTATTTTACGTTTATTTTTTTCATAACTCAGCGTCATCTCATCTGGCATAGTAGTGTGCTGTAATACTTGGCTAGAAAATAGCCATAGGAGAATACAAACGGCTTAATTACGCCTACAGTAGCGTTATATATATTTGATTTCTGGTTGATCTGCTGGTGGCTGTAGTTGTTGCAGTGCATCTACTAGCAAATTGTGAGCAATTTGGAGTCAGACTTGCGACCACTGTGTTTTGCGCTTAGTGACGCACATATCCATCGCAAAGACCGAAGTGGGAAAATTTATTAGGGGCCGGGGTTGTATTTCAATCAGGCACAGTCTGCCATTTCCTTTTTTATTTTACGTTTATTTTTTTCATAACTCAGCGTCATCTCATCTGGCATAGTAGTGTGCTGTAATACTTGGTTAGAAAATAGCCATAGGAGAATACAAACGGCTTAATTACGCCTACAGTAGCGTTATATATATTTGATTTCTGGTTGATCTGCTGGTGGCTGTAGTTGTTGCAGTGCATCTACTAGCAAATTGTGAGCAATTTGGAGTCAGACTTGCGACCACTGTGTTTTGCGCTTAGTGACGCACATATCCATCGCAAAGACCGAAGTGGGAAAATTTATTAGGGCCCGGGGTTGTATTTCAATTAGGCACAGTCTGCCATTTCCTTTTTTATTTTACGTTTATTTTTTTCATAACTCAGCGTCATCTCATCTGGCATAGCAGTGTGCTTTCATACTTGGCTATAAAATAGCCATAGCAATAGGATAGCATCGTTTGGTTTTAAAAACTAAAAAACACAAAAAAAAACAAACAAAAAAAAAAAAGTTAAAAAAAAAATTCAAGTTATAACTCTCATTTTCAAAATGTTTAACCCGAGGGCTAGGGGTAGAGGACGAGGGCGGGGACGTGGGCGTCCAACTACTGCAGGGGTCAGAGGCCGTGGTCCTGGGCGGGGTGAGACACCACCTGCTTATGAGGGAGCAGGGGAACGCCGCAGAGCTACACTCCCTAGGTTCATGTCTGAAGTTACTGGGAATCGTGGTAGAGCACTGTTGAGGCCAGAACAGTGCGAACAGGTGATGTCGTGGATTGCCGACAATGCTTCGAGCAATTTGTCCACCAGTCAGTCTTCCACGCAGTCCACCCATGTCACCGAAATCGGCACTCCTCCAGCTCCTGCACCTCAGCCTCCTCTCCCCCAGTCTGCCCCCTCCCAGCAAAATTTGCCATTTGAACCGGCATACTCTGAGGAACTGTTTTCTGGACCATTCCCACAGTCACAAACCACTTGTCCGGTTGCTGATGAGCAATTTTCCGATGCCCAGGTTTTCCACCAGTCGCAGTCTGTGGGTGATGATGACCTTGTTGACGTAGTGGAAGAAGTGTGTAAAGAGGTGTCCGACGATGAGGAGACACGGTTGTCAGACAGTGGGGAAGTTGTTGTCAGGGCAGGAAGTCCGAGGGGGGAGCAGACTGAGGGATCGGAGGATGATGAGGTGACAGACCCAAGCTGGGTTGAGAGGCCGGGTGAACACAGTGCTTCTGAGACGGAGGAGAGTCCTCGACCAGAACAGGTTGGAAGAGGCAGTGGTGGGGCCAGACGGAGAGGCAGGGCCAGAGCTGGTGCATCAGCGCCAAATGTGTCAACTAGTGAAGCTCCCGTGGCAAGGGCTCCTGCGGCGAGGGCTAGATTTTCAGAAGTCTGGAGGTTCTTTAAGGAAACACCGGATGACCGACGGACTGTGGTGTGCCACATTTGCCAAACCAGGATCAGCAGGGGTTCCACCACTACTAGCTTAACTACCACCAGCATGCGCAGGCATATGAATGCTAAACACCCCACTCAGTGGCAACAAGCGCGTTCACCTCCGGCCGTGCACACCACTGCTCCTTCCCCTGTGTCAGCTGATAGTCAGCCCCCTGCCCAGGACCCTGCCACAAAAACCCCATCGTCACCTCCACGATCCTCCACAGCATCCACCAGCGTTCAGCTCTCCATACCCCAGACGCTGGAGCGGAAACGCAAATATAGTGCAACCCACCCGCACGCCCAAGCCCTTAATGTGCACATCTCCAGATTGCTAAGCCTGGAGATGCTGCCCTATAGGCTAGTAGAGACCGAGGCCTTTCGCAGCCTCATGGCGGCGGCCGCCCCTCGGTATTCGGTCCCCAGCCGCCACTACTTTTCCCGATGTGCCGTCCCAGCCCTGCACCAGCACGTGTCAGACAACATAATCCGTGCCCTGACCAACGCCGTTTCTGACAAGGTCCACCTGACCACGGACACGTGGACGAGTGCTGCCGGGCAGGGCCACTATATATCTCTGACGGCACATTGGGTTAACTTGGTGGAGGCTGGGACCGAGTGTGACCCTGCGGCTGGTCATATACTGCCGACGCCGAGGATTGCGGGGCCTACCTCGGTCCAGGTGTTTGAGGCCTACTATGCCTCCTCCTCCTCCCACCCCTCCTCCACCTCCTCCTCCGAACGACCATCCGTGGGCATGGCGCCATCAGTCGGTAGCTCTAGGCACAGCAGCAGTGCCGTCGCTAAGCGACAGCAGGCGGTGCTCAAACTGCTGAGCCTAGGCGATAAAAGGCACACCGCCCAAGAACTATTACAGGGCATCACGGCGCAGACTGATCTGTGGCTGGCACCGCTGAACCTGAAGCCAGGCATGGTTGTGTGTGACAACGGCCGTAACCTGGTGGCGGCTCTGCAACTCGGCAGACTGACACATGTGCCATGCCTGGCCCATGTGTTAAATCTGATAGTTCAGCGTTTCCTCAAGACATACCCCAATCTGTCTGATTTGCTCACGAAGGTGCGCCGCATCTGTGCGCATTTCAGGAAGTCCAGCACAGATGCTGCCACTCTCAGGGCAGCGCAGCGCCGCCTCCAACTGCCCGCTCACCGACTGTTGTGCGACGTGCCCACGAGGTGGAATTCAACACTGACCATGTTATCCAGAGTTTACCAGCAGCGCCGAGCGATTGTAGACTGCCAGATGTCAACTTCCACCAGAACTGGTAGTCAGGTCAGTCAGCTTCCTCAAGTCTACAATGAGGAGTGGACGTGGATGTCTGATATCTGTCAGGTGCTGAGTAACTTTGAGGAGTCAACACAGATGGTCAGTGGCGATGCCGCCATCATCAGCCTCACCATCCCGCTGCTTGGCCTGTTGAAAAACTCTCTGGTCAGCATGAAGTCGGAAGCTTTGCACTCCTCACAAGAGACGGGGGAAGAAGATTCCCTTGTTGATAGCCAAAGCACCCTTAGGTCTGTTTCTCAGCGCATATCGGAGGAGGTGGAGGAGGATGAGGAGGAAGAGGAGGAGAATGTTGGCGAGACACAAGAGGGGACCATTGTTGAGTCCTTCACTGTTGAGCGTGTATGGGCAGAAGAAGAGGAATTGGAGGAGTTGGAGGAGGAGGAAATGGACAGTCAGGCCAGTGAGGGGAGCGAATTCTTACGCGTTGGTACTCTGGCGCATATGGCAGATTTCATGCTAGGCTGCCTATCCCGTGACCCTCGCGTTCAAAGAATTTATTCCAGCACCGATTACTGGGTGTTCACTCTCCTGGACCCAAAGGAACAAGCAAAATCTTTCCACTCTCATCCCTGGAGAGGAAAGGAGTGTGAGAATGCATGAATACCAGCAGGCCCTGGTGCACAAGCTGAAACAGTATTTCCCTTCTGACAGCGCTAGCGGCAGAGTGCGTAGTTCTGCGGGACAAGTAGCGAGGGAGAGTAGGCGAGCAGGCAGCTTGTCCAGCACTGGCAAGGGTACGCTTTACAAGGCTTTTGCCAGCTTTATGTCACCCCAGCAAGACACTGTCACCTGTCCCCAGTCTCGGCAGAGTAGGGCTGATCTTTACAGAAAGATGGTGAGGGAGTACGTAGCTGACCATACCATCGTCCTAAATGATCACACAGCTCCCTACAACTACTGGGTTTCAAAGCTGGAGATGTGGCACGAACTGGCGCTGTACGCCTTGGAGGTTCTTGCCTGCCCTGCCGCTAGCGTCTTGTCCGAGCGGGTTTTCAGTGCAGCTGGTGGCATCATCACCGATAAGCGTACACGCCTGTCGACTGACAGCGCTGACAGGCTGACGCTTATCAAGATGAATAAAGCATGGATTTCTCCTAATTTCCAATCTCCAGCAGGTGAAGGAAGCTCAACCTGAATAATTTATCCACTCATCCTCCTCCTCCTCATTTTCCTCCTTCTCCTGCTCTTTGTACAGTAAAGCAGAGGAAACTGGCTATTTTTTGACAGGGCCCACTGGCTCTACCTATAGTACTTTATGCTTTTAATTTTTCTGGAGGGCCACCGACCCGGTCCTCTGTTTTAAACAATTTTTGGGAGTGCCACATACAGGCACTCAATCTATTCAATTTTTCTGGAGCTCCACCTACCTGCTCCTCTGGTTTGAAAAATTTTTTGGACTGCCACATACAGGCACTCAATCTATTCCATTTTTCTGGAGGGCCACCTACCTGCTCCTCTGGTTTGAAAACTTTTTTGGACTGCCACA
The DNA here is from genome assembly GCF_040894005.1 of Engystomops pustulosus. Lineage (NCBI taxonomy): Eukaryota > Metazoa > Chordata > Amphibia > Anura > Leptodactylidae > Engystomops > Engystomops pustulosus. The sequence goes on from NC_092418.1 coordinate 82,612,833, forward strand.
TACAGGCACTCAATCTATTCAATTTTTCTGGAGGGCCACCTACCTGCTCCTCTGGTTTAAAAACTTTTTTGGACTGCCACATACAGGCACTCAATCTATTCCATTTTTCTGGAGGGCCACCTACCTGCTCCTCTGGTTTAAAAACTTTTTTGGACTGCCACATACAGGCACTCAATCTATTCCATTTTTCTGGAGGGCCACCTACCTGCTCCTCTGGTTTGAAAACTTTTTTGGACTGCCACATACAGGCACTCAATCTATTCAATTTTTCTGGAGGGCCACCTACCTGCTCCTCTGGTTTAAAAACTTTTTTGGACTGCCACATACAGGCACTCAATCTATTCCATTTTTCTGGAGGGCCACCTACCTGCTCCTCTGGTTTAAAAACTTTTTTGGACTGCCACATACAGGCACTCAATCTATTCCATTTTTCTGGAGGGCCACCTACCTGCTCCTCTGGTTTAAAAACTTTTTTGGACTGCCACATACAGGCACTCAATCTATTCCATTTTTCTGGAGGGCCACCTACCTGCTCCTCTGGTTTAAAAACTTTTTTGGACTGCCACATACAGGCACTCAATCTATTCCATTTTTCTGGAGGGCCACCTACCTGCTCCTCTGGTTTGAAAAAATTTTTGGACTGCCACATACAGGCACTATCCAAATTGAATTGTCTCCATAGCAGCCTCCACACGTTGTCTCCATTGCTACCTCCAAAAGTCGTCCATATAGCTGCCTCCATACATCGTCCCTTTATCAAACGAGGTTTGTCAGGCCGAAATTTGGGTTGTTTTCATGGATTCCACATCAAAGTTGTTAACTTTGTCGCCACCCTGCTGTGTTATCCACAAAATACACTGGCAAACTTTTACCATTTACGGATATTATTTCAGCGCTTCTTGCGCATCTGTTTACATTCCCCTCACCCGCCATATCCCAAACTTATAAGAACGCTACTACACTTGATCTTATACAAAAGGTTCTTAGAAGTGCTGTTTGGGGAGTAGCCTAGAGACAGGGGCTTGGATTGGCGAAAGCTCGCCTGGCAGCGGAGCGCCAGCTCCATGCCAAGAACCAACTAACATAGTTTTAACTGCAGTACCTTTAATCTACTACTAGTTCACTGCCTCCATACATGCCCGCCTTATCAAACGTGCTGTGTCAGGCAGAATTTTGGGTTGTTTTCATGGCTTCCACAACAAACTTGTTAACTTTGTCGCCACCCTGCTGTGTAATCCACAAAATATACTGGCAAACTTTTACCATTTACGGATATTATTTCAGCGCTTCTTGCGCATCTGTTTACATTCCCCTCACCCGCCATATCCTAAACTTATAAGAACGCTACTACACTTGATCTTATACAAAAGGTTCTTAGAAGTGCTGTTTGGGGAGTAGCCTAGAGACAGGGGCTTGGATTGGCGAAAGCTCGCCTGGCAGCGGAGCGGCAGCTCCATGCCAAGAACCAACTAACATAGTTTTAACTGCAGCACCTTTAATCTACTACTAGTTCACTGCCTCCATACATGCCCGCCTTATCAAACGTGCTGTGTCAGGCAGAATTTTGGGTTGTTTTCATGGCTTCCACAACAAACTTGTTAACTTTGTCGCCACCCTGCTGTGTAATCCACAAAATATACTGGCAAACTTTTACCATTTACGGATATTATTTCAGCGCTTCTTGCGCATCTGTTTACATCCCCCTCACCCGCCATATCCCAAACTTATAAGAACGCTACTACACTTAACTTGGTGCAGGCTGGGACCGAGTCTGACCCTGGGGCTGGTCATATACTGCCGACGCAGAGGATTGCGGGGCCTACCTCGGTCCAGGTCTCAAAGGCCTACTATACCTCCAAATCCTCCCACCCCTCCTCCTCCTCCGAATTACCATCCGTGGGCATGGCGCCATCAGTCGGTAGCTCTAGGCATAGCAGCAGTGCCGTCGCTAAGCGACAGCAGGCGGTGCTCAAACTGCTGAGCCTAGGTGATAAAAGGCACACCGCCCAAGAGCTATTGCAGGGCATTCCACATCAAACTTGTTAACTTTGTCGCCACCCTGCTGTGTAAGCCACAAAATATACTGGAAAACTTTTTTCATTTACGGATATTATTTCAGCGCTTCTTGCGCAGATGTTTACATTCCCCTCACCCGCCATATCCCAAACTTATAAGAACGCTACTACACTTGATCTTATCCGAAAGGTTCTTAGAAGTGCTGTTTGGGGAGTAGCCTAGAGACAGGGGCTTGGATTGGCGAAAGCTCGCCTGGCAGCGGAGCGCCAGCTCCATGCCAAGAAACAACTAACATAGTTTTAACTGCAGCACCTTTAATCTACTACTAGTTCACTGCCTCCATACATCGTCCCCTTATCAAACGAGCTGTGTCAGGCAGAATTTTGGATTGTTTTCATGGCTTCCATGTTAACTTTGTCGCCACCCTGCTGTGTAATCCACAAAATATACTGGCAAACTTTTATCATGTACCGATATTATTTGAGCGCTTCTTGCTCACCTCCTTTGGTTCCTCTCTGCTACCCATTGGTTTGAAGCCTGAGTCCATTTAGGGTATGTCGCCATGCCACTCTCTAGCCTTCCGCTGCTGCCGCTGCCTCTGCATGCCGTCCCCTATAGTGTCAGGGTCAATTATTGGATGTTTTAGATGCTATCTAGCTTCATTCTGTCACTCTGTCATGGCCATGCTGTTGCCCATAATTTTGGCATAATGGTGCATTTAAGCAGCCTCAGAGGCATCCATGCATGCTGCCCCTGCTGTTTCCTGTCCATTTCCGTGGTGTTTCCATCCTTTTCTGAGGTTCCCAGGTGTTTGGCCAAGCTTCCCTGTGCAGAGCCTTGGTCCCCTTGAAAAATGCTCGAGTCTCCCATTGACTTCAATGGGGCTCGTTACTCGAAACGAGCACTCGAGCATCGGGAAAAGTTCGTCTCGAATAACGAGTACCCGAGCATTTTAGTGCTCGCTCATCTCTAATTGTCACGTGGCATTTGGAACAAACTTGTTTGAATATTCAATACATTCCGACAAGTTGTAGTATAAACAGTTCCAATGTTTTAATTCAACACTGAAAATCAGCAGCTATTGCTACAAATACTCTTATTTGCATTGTAAGTGAGCCTTAATGATCTTGTAAGGGAGGGTCCCTTGAGCGGATATTAAGCTTAGCGGTGGCTTTTCAGGAAGGAGAGCCCTTACATAATAGGGATAGGTTGTTAGCAGAATACCGGCATAGTGGGCAGATCCCCTGTGACGTGGTCTGGTCTGATAACATGTCATCGTACTGAAACAGTCAACCAAATGTATACTTGCGCTGGGCTGGAGTTCAGCCTATGAAACTGATATGGAAGTAGAATACATTGTTTCTTCCTAAGGCCAAGCACTGAGATTTTATTGTTAGAGGAGCATTAATGCAGCAACAGTGACCCTAAAGTTGTGGAACAAGCATCACCATAGTATATGAATTTTAAACAAACTGTTCAAACAAACTGAATACTTATTCCTCCTGAGGTGAGGTTACCTATTGATGAGATAGTACCAGGGTTGTAACTACAGGGGTAGCAGCCATAGCAGCTGCTATGGGGTCCACATTGTCAGGGGCCCCAGCATCTGTAGTATTGGATGTGTACTGTATGTGTGTGTGTGGTGCGTATATATGCTGTATATATGTGTATATGCTGTATGAAAATATGATGTGTACCTACTTTATGTATGTTTATGCTGTTTATGCTTTGTGGTGTGTATATAATGTGTGAGTATAGAAATATGTATATTTTTTAAGGCAGTAGTCTGCTATGGTACCCTGTCTCTCCTAGTTATACCCCTGGATAGTACCCTATGTAAAAGACAAATTTATGTTGAGTAGACAAGTTTTCTTGCTCTACACCATCTTCTCTGTGGCTGTATGATATTACTCTGTAGGGTAATACTCTGTACTCCACATTACACACCACATGAAATATAACTCCAGGAAGGAAATATTGGGTTGTCTCTTGTTGGAGTCACATGTATCATCATGTACGCACTGATGTATATGCTTTGCAGTGATGGGTGAATAGATTTACTTATTATTTTCAATTTAATACTCATACTTATATATTGTTTCAGGAATGGCAAGTGAACAGCCATCATCTGAACCTCCACCATATGATGCAGTCATATCTACACCATCTCATGGCCAGCCTCAATGTGCGCCTCCTCCATACACTGAGTCACAACCTGGATTATCACCATATGGACAGAACAATTCAGCACCCCCACCATATAGTAACTTGCCATATGCCCCTCGAGGTCAGGGGTACAGTGTAACAGCAGAGTCTAATCTTGGATCCCATTCTGCAAGACCAAGTTCCTATCCTACCGCAAACGGGGGCCAAATTATGCGGGCAAATCATGAAACATGTGAACGTCAAGATTCACAAAGGCATCGTGGAATTGTTGGACGGCTTCTGCATGGGCATAATGACCCTCATGAACATCACCACCACAGACACCATGAACATCATAATGATCACCACAGACATAGTCATCATGGTCATCATGGTCTCCTGGGGCTACTAAGACACCATACGCATCATGACTCACATGATAACTAAGAATGAGTCAAGGAAAAGATAAATTAAAATGCGCTTGACCAAATGTAAAAATATATATATTAAAAATTCTTTGTAATAAATTTTTTTAAGTACATTTTTTTATCAAATACTTTACATTTGTGTTCTAAATTTCTGATGAGTTTTCTTTATTATTTTCGTTGATAAGGGACCTATACAGAAAAAGAGTGTAGCTGAAGGATAAGTTGTTCTTTAGACAAATATGGTTGCATTAAGGTTGTAAGCGCCAAATGGTATGAAACTGAGACCCCTATGGGTAGCCTGGGATCATTGAAGTAGACCCCTGCTTTGATCCCCCCAGACTTCAGGCAGAGGTGATATTGTATACTTTGTTGTGAATTTGTGACCCTAGGGTGTTTCTGAGTGGGGTGAACTCGGGATCGGATGCTGAAAACGAAAACTCAATTTCTTAATGTGTCTTTTGTATGCTCCACAATAAAACTGCTTATTTCTTACTCAGGCCCTCCAGTGTCTACATTTAAGGTTTGTCTTATTTTGATATACATAACCTGTTCGCCTTTATTGTTTGTTGCCTTGTGTTTGGATTTCTCTTGGGGTCAGACTTGAGTCAGTGAAGAAATCCTCTCCTGACAAGCAGCAACCGGATTGTCTCAACATAGCAATCAGGAGATTTCTGCCTAACCTTTACACAACTCCTCAAGGTGAGTTCCGTATCACATAATACTACACCGGGAAGCAATGACTGAGATCAGGGGCTGGGAAAAAACCATACACTTCTAGCTTAACCCCCCATCTAACTAATAAAACACAGAGACAGTTTCGGTTGGAAAGATGAATGGTCACAGCTTTATTAATAATAATTCTTGAATAGAATCTGAAAGATAGAAAAATTTCAGTTAAGAAATGACATTATAACATAACATTATAGGTAATGATAGCTGAGCTCTTGGCAACAGCACTAAAAATAGCATGCCTTCCAGGCTTAAACAAACCTCTGTAGATATAATAGTCTCCTGTAACCAAAATTGCACGCTCAGCGCACAAAAACCACACCCCCAACTCCACTTGCCACCAACCTCCTAGCTGAGTGGCGAACAAAGGTGTGGCCCTAGACCAGTGATGGCGAACCTTTTAGAGGCCGAGTGCCCAAACTACAACAAAGACCCACTTATTTATCGCAAAGTGCCAACACAGAAATTTCATTTGTGATTTATACTCCCTTCTCTGTCACAGCTTTCATTGATACCAGCCCCTGAGGACACCAATAAAGCAGAAAATAGTCCCAGGTACAGCTGTCTCTTTAAAATATATCTGTGCACAGGAAGTCCTGGGCTGTCTGGGACTGCAGGAAGTTACCTGGAGTCATCTCTGGTGATGGCCTGAGTGCCCACAGAAAGGACTCCGAGTGCCACCTCTGGCACCAGTGCCATAGGTTAGCCATCACTGCCCTAGACCAACCATTGCAGACCCCCTTGACCCCCTCAAATGGCCATGCTCCCTCACAACCTCACACAAAAATCAGCCACTTCTGATAAACGGAAATTAAAAACATCCAGCAATGTTGTTTTCTACTCCCGGAATATGCATCGCCCTAAACATCACATTTCACTCCAGGCAATGAAGCATAAGTTGCTGTAGCAACACCACCACCGGCGGGGATGACGCCGTCTGCCTGTTTATGACTTCAACCACCACCATATTGTCACAATGTAAAACCATGCAGTGGTTTGCTAGACGCACTTCCCAAAGCTCTACCGCAAACACTATTGGGAACAATTCTAGGAGACACAGTCCATTCGCCCTGACAATAAGCTCCATATCCAACAGCCCCTGCAGTGTCCGTAAACAGGTGCAAGGCCTCAATTGACACTGGGTCCTCCCGTTATAGCTTACCAAAAAACTATCCCATACCCGCAGGTCATCCCTGTGCTCTTTCCGCAAACGGATCAAAAATTCCGGGCGCCTTACCCCAGCTGTCGCTTGCGCTAGTCTCCTACAGAAAACTCTCCCCATAGGCATGATTCTACAAGCAAAATTGAGCTTCCCCAGCAATGATTGCAACTGTTTCAATGATATTTTTGTTTTTACTGGCGCCTCCTGTACCCCCAAACTCAAGACCTTCAACTTTTCCTCTGGCAGCCTGCACTCCATAGCCACCGAATTGATTTCAATCCCCAGAAAACACAACTCCGTGGTAGGGCCTTCAGTCTTATCTCTAGCCTCAAATCTGGAAAAAACGTCCGTCAACGTCTGCAGCAGGATACGGCAACCCCATCCATCATGTGGCCCAACACACAAGAAGTCATCCAAATAGTGGATAAGTCCTTGCTGTCCAGACTCTCTACAGATGAACCACTCCAAGAAAGTGCTAAACGCTTCAAAATAAGCTCAAGAAATGGAGCAGCCCATTGGAAGGCACCCGTCCACATAGAATTGACCGTCAAAGAAACAACCCAGCAGGTGCATAGACTCAGGATGTACGGGCAAAGGGCGAAAGGCGGTCTCGATGTCCGCCTTTGCCATTAATGCCCCCTTCCCCACATCCCGAAGCAATGCTACCACTGCATCAAAAGAAGTGTATGACACTGCCGCTAGCGCAATATCATCATTTACCGACGACCCAGCCGGGTAAGATAAATAATGGATGAGGCGAAACTTCCCCGCCTCCTTCTTTGGGAGCACCCCCAGTGGGGACAGCCGCAGCCCCTCAACAGGCTCACATGTAAATGGGCCCACAATCCTCCCCAGACCCACCTCTTAATTAATTTTAAAATTAATTTTTTCCCGGACTACCCCAGGATTCTGAGCCACGGACTTCAAGTTTTTAACGAACCCAACATACCCCCCCTCTCTAAAGGGTATCTGAAAACCACCCCTAAACCCATCCTCAAGCAACCTCGCATTCTCCCTATTTGGGGGTCTCCCCCTTTGTAAACCCCATCACCCGTGCGCTGCTGTCCGTTCTTTCCTCGCCTGAAGCATTTAACCAAGGGATGATTGGTTGCCCCGCACCCTGAGAATTTGTGCCGAAACTAACAGGATGAACCCCAAGAGTGGGAGCCCTCATTAAACTTCCAAGCTTCTTTTCCCCTATCACGCTGCCTAGAATCGCAAAGGCATGCAGCCAATTCCCAAAATTGCATGGATTTAGCCAATACCTTCTATGCTCCTCATCCTCCTCCTTCCTGTGCTCCTTCCCCTTTTCCCACTTTGCAATGCTAAAGCAATTAAGCGTCAAAAGCGTGAAAATATCTATATTTCATATTTTCTCCTTGATCTCAGGTTTTAAGTGCCCCCCCAAAGGGCCGTTAAAACAAATGTACAGACAACCCTTTGCCCCGTCCGACACGGGGAGACATTTGGAACCCCTTTCCTTCTCCGTATGCACACTAGCCTCCAGGGGCGGACTGGGAAATTAAAATGGCCCTGGAAAAAGTTTTAAAAATGGCCCCATGTTGTGGGTTGGTCCAAATTCTCAGAAGGCGGAGTCAACAAAAAGGGGCGGGTTCAGAATCAGGTGAGGTGTGTATTAGGATGTTCTGCAGCAGCCGAGGTGTGTATTAGGAGGTTCTGCAGCAGCTGAGGTGTGTATTAGGAGGTTCTGCAGCAGCTGAGGTGTGTATTAGGAGGTTCTGCAGCAGCTGATGTGTGTTAAATTGTTTTCAGTGACATAACTGATGGTTGTAAGTGTAACCAGCACCCGGTGTCTTGTATTGTCTAAACGCAAGACGCCAGGTGCAGGTTACCGATCACATGCGATCGGCCATGGGGGCCCCAGTGCGCTTTGATTTGGTTTCTAAACTGAATCAAAATGCTAATGTGTGACCGCACCCTTAGGGTGATGCCACACATGGCGTTTTGAACCCGTTTTTTGGTCCGTTTTTAAGCAGTCTGTTAAAAAACGCATGCGTTTTTGACAGATTTTACCAATTATCTTAATTAAAACTGGTCAAAAACGGATGCGTTTTTGGATGGACTGATTCAAAAACGGACCAAAAACAAGTTCAAAACGTCATGTGTGGCATCACCCTAAGGGTGATGCCACATGATGCGTTTTTGGACCGTTTTAACACACGCGTTTTTGTATGTTTTCAATGCGTTTGGCTGCTTTGAACCTGTTTTATCTTCATTTCTAGAAATGTAGGCAGCTGTGCAACAGATTAAAACCAGCCATGGTAAACATGCAAAAACGCATGCGTTAAAACGGTCCAAAAGCACAACATGTGGCATCACCCTAAGAGCCAAAACTACCCTAATGCCTCTGGTATTCACTGCATAGCGCTACTTTACCGCTATGCATTGAAGAAAGGAGAAGGCAGAAGCTGTAATAAACCGCTTTTACCTTGTCCCGAGCCAGACAGCCGGAGTTGGGGGGGTGCCATCCGACTGATTTGGACAGAGCGTGGGATTTAAGATTCAATTTGTGCTGCAAGACAATGCACTTACATGCACCGGGAAGAAGAAGGTGAACTCTGGGGACCTGAGCGGGGAAGTGACACATGCAGGATATCGGGAGCACAATCTTAGTGAATCGCGGATGTGCATTATACACGGACAATGCACTGTGAACTCCAAGGCACGGGTAAGTAAATGTGCTCCAATATTTTTACAGTCCATCTCTGGAGTGCTGCAAGCTTTATGGTTAAGATTGAAAGATAGAGAGAAAGATATGGGAAAGATAGATTATAGATGGATAGAAAGTTAGGAAGAAAGAAGATAGAAGTTATAAAAGTAGACAGAGTTACAATAGCTAGATATGTACCTCTTATAGGCAGAAGCCCAGACTTTCTCAGCTTTATTATGGCACTCACAGGCAGGAAGCATTTAGCAGCTGCACACTGTGCTCGGATCTTCTGTTCCTGCTGCTTTTGTGTTCCCCTCCCCTCAGCCAAATCCCGACTGGCCAGGACTAAGGTATTTCTGCTTTGCTCTCACAAAGCAGAGCAGCTTCTCCTGCACAGGATGCCCCTTCAAAGTTACTGCAGTATTTGTTTGGTCTATGATGGAGAGCAGCAGCAAGAACACAGACCCCTGCTGCTGCTGCTACCACCAATCAGCCAGGGCTCTGCACGGGGGAGGGGCTCTTCTCTCCCTGCCATGCTGCCGGCCCGATGTGTGTGATTCGGCCCCAGAGGGGACCGGCCCACCGGGAGAATGTATTGCCAGTCCGCCCCTGCTAGCCTCCGACACCACCCCAAGCCTAACTGCTCCTGCCTCCACTTGGGCCCCACCAGCCACCGCCCCCCCAGATGCTACCTGCTCCTGGCACTCCCTCCAAGCCCCAACCAGGCTACCCAACTATGACCCCAGCGACGACTCAACTGATGTCAACAATCTCCTAAAACCTTGAAATAATTCCCCAACTGCACCCAAGTAAACATTACCTGCGTTGGCCGATCCCGTAGGAACCAACGCCCTGTCCAAACTGACCCTTTGTTCTGTGTGTGCAACCTGTGTAGCTTGCGCTGTTGAGCACCCACTTGGTTGTAGCAGGTCTGAACTTCCTCACCGACTGCCCCGTAACTGTGGTAACTGCAGTTCCAGGCACCGCCTCCAGTGCCGCTCCTCCTCCTGGCATTTCCATGCCTTTAGCCTGCTGCAAGACTTCCAGTACTGCTCCGTCTGTACCCCCTCTCTCCTGCAAAGAAAAAAAAAATGGACGAAACACCCTTATCGACATTCCCTCCAGGTGGCTCTACAGACACCACCTGCAAACCCATGTCGCTGCTGGCCCCCCCCCCGAAATCTGGTGGAGCCCCCCAGCAGCCCTATACCTGACCTCACAAACCCCCTGTGGCCGCACTGCCACATTTTCCAACCCAGGAGCAACGTTTTGGCCTAGTATCACTCCCGCTGCAACATCTGGACCTGAGGCCGAAGGCCTGACCTCCCGTGGCTGCGTTATAGGAGGCGCCCAGGGTGCCCCCACTGCCATTCCGCTGGTTCCTCATGTGGTTCCTGAGCAGTCGCCACCCCCGACTGCCCGCTGCCCGGCTGCCGCCTGTTAGTTCAAACCCCCTATCACAGTGTTGGCAAACCTTTTAGACACAGAGTGCCCTAACTACAACCAAAACCTACTTTTATGTCGCAAAGTGCCAAAATGACAATTTAAGCAGTAACCTATTGATCCCAACTGTATCATAAGTCTTAATCCTATTGGCGTTCTGAGGACATAGGTTCACCACCACTGCCCTATCACCTTAGATTGCATTCTCCTCCCCCCAATAAACTCAAACCAAAGTCTATAGTCCCCTCCCAGTCCAGCTAGTCATGCCTGCTCTCCGCCCACCTGCAGCAGGCTCCGTGCACCCATCCCATGTTTACTACTGGATTTACATACACTCATCTGAAAATGTATGGCAATAAAATCTAACAATATAGTGAAATAGCAGAAATACTATGTCACCTTATTCCACTAATATGTACCTTGTCCATCGCAGATATTTTGGACCCCTTGCCACAAAAATATATGTATGTAAATGTATTTAAATCTTTATTGGTTGTCAGAAAAAAAAACAAACAAACCTGTTCTTAACCCCTTCACGCTCCGCGGCGGATATATCCGCCACGGAGCGCAGTGACTTAGCGCTCAGTGGCGGATATATCCGCCACGGCGCCTATGCCGGCTCGGCTCTGGATCAGAGCCGAACCGGCATCGGGAAACACGGGGTGCCGGCTGTAACTAATAGCCGGCACCCCAGTGTAACACCCGCGATCGGAGTTGTCTCCGATCGCGGGTGCTTAACCCTTTAGATGCCGCGGTCAGCGCGACCGCGGCATCTAACAAGCATCTGGGGTGTCTTTCCCCCACGATCGGCCCCCCCGAACCGTTTTCGGGGGGCGCCGATCGTTGCTATAGTAACTCTGGGGTCCGATCTGGACCCCAGAGTTACTAGCAAGAATTGCCAGTAAGATGGCGTCTGTGACGTCATCTTACTGGCAAAGTGCCAGCCTATGCAAGTGCATAGGCTGACACTGATAATACTCTGCAATACATCAGTATTGCAGAATATTATCATGAACAAGCAATCAGAGGATTGCTTGTTCATATCCCATGGTATAAAAGTAAAAAAGTAAAAAAAAAAGTTATTCAATAAAAAAATAAAGTCATAAATCACTAAAAATGCCCAAAACCCCCAAAACATATAAAGAGACATATAACTCAAAAAAAAAGTCTAAATCATAACACAAACCCCACATATATAGTATCACCGCGTCCGTAACAACCCGTAGAATAAAAGTAAATCATTATTGAACCCCCACGATAAACGCCGTAAAAAAAAACTGTTATAAACCCTCCAAAAATTATGATTTTTACCTTTTCAATCCCACAAAAAATGCTATAAAATGCGACCAAAAAACCATATGTACTTAGACATGATACTGGTGCAAAGTACAACATGTCCCGCAAAAAACAAGCCATCAACCAGCTCCGTAGCCAAAAACGTAACAAAGTTATGCCACTTGGAAGATGGCAATACAAAAATTATAGATTTTTCCCCACATTAGGGTTTTGTTTGACAAATTTAGTAAAACGTAAGAAAATATATTCATGTCTGGTATCCCCGTAATCGTATCAACCCATAGAATAAAGATAACAGGATTATTAGTCTATACGGTGAACACCAAAAAAAAAAAAGTCAAAAATCCAGTACAGAATTGATGCTTTTCTACTCCTGCCCTCAAAAAAAGTTCCTAAATTTTCAACAATAGGTGATACCAACCCCAAAATGGTAACAATGGAAAAAGCATCTCATCCCGCAAAAAAAATGCCGTCACATGGCCCCAATAACGGAAAAGCGAAAATTTTATAGCCTTCAAAAGGGGCCAATGAGGAAACTAAAATCCTGGCAGCTGCAGGGCGCTCCTTCCCTTCTGCGTCTCGCTGTGCGCCCATAAAACAAGTCACAGCCACATGTGGGGGGTCTTTGTACTCAGGAGAAATTGCAGAACAAATTGTATGGTGGGTTTTCTCTTTTTATATTTTGGAAATGTGTAAATTTTAGTGCTAAATGAACGTATAAGGGAACAGTATGACCATTCTAAATTTCACCTCCATTTTGATTCAATTACTATGAAGATCTCAAGGGGTTAACAATCTTCGTAAAAGCTGTTTCTGATAGTTTGAGGGGTGCAGATTTGAAAATGGGTAGATTATATAGGGGGTTTTGATGCTAAATATGTAAAATTTCATTCAAAACTGTATTTATCCCCAAAATAGTCAATTCTGAAAATCCGGAAAAGCGATATTCTATTTGTAAGCCGCGTGACGTCAAAATAAATTATCCAGACATTTCAGAAATTATGAAAATGTAAAGTAGACAAATGGGAAATGTTATTCAGCAACTTATTTAGGTGGTAAATCTATCTGCCTGAAAACGCAATGATTTAGAATTTCGAAAATGGCAAATTTTTCAAAAAATTTATCATATATTCTTTTTTTTGTAAATAAACGCAAAACTTATCTGCCAAAATTTACCACTAAAATGAAGTACAACATGTGGGGAAAAAACAATCTCAGAATCGTTTTGATAAGTAACAGTGTTCAAAAGTTATAACCATATAAAGCGAAGCAAGTCAGAATCCAAAAAATCGGGCTGAGCCTTAAGCTGTAAAATGGCTGCGTCCTTAAGGGGTTAAAAAAATAAAATAGTTTGTTAGCAGGATGTATACATTAAAAATTAACTTTTATTCTTTATCAAATAAAATATTCAACTATAAATATAAAGTGCATTATCGGCTAACCAGTCACCGGAACTGGAAAAATAGAAACCACAAATAACTTTGAATCAATAAATGGTTTTCACTAGTTCAGGTGTATCCTTGAAAAACCATTAATTACAAAGTTTGGTACTCACAAACTCCAAAATTTAGAGACTCATGACTCTTATATCAAATTCATAAATAGGGAACAGCAAGAGAATAAATAGTTGAATATTTTATTCTATGAATTGTGGATGCATTGATGGTTTGGTGATTGCATCTGACTGGGAAACCACCAGTGCAAATCTCACCAGTTTCTTTTACTGTTAAAAAAATAAAAAAATAAAGGGAACACAAGGTAACTCCAAGGCAATGACACTTCTGTGGAATCAATGTGACGAATTATAAATCAACAGTGATTGTAAGTAAGTTTTTTCTGCTGTTGTGTAAATGTGACAGACAACATGTAGAAAGGCAATTTGCAAGACAACCCCTAAAAAGGAGTAGTTCTGTAGGTGGAAACCACAGACAATTTCTGTATTATAATCCTTTTTGGCAGTTGTTTTGGTCACTTTTGCATTTTGTCATTGCTCTCACCCCTATAGTTAGCATTAGGCAGTGTCTATAACCGAGAGAAGTAACTCAGTAGTCAGTGGCGTAACAAGACTCCAGTGGGCCCTGATGCAAACTTAGAATTGGGCCCCCATATACCTACACCCTCACTGCCGGCCCCATCCCGCACATAATACTTCAGAATACACACACACACACACATATATATATGTCCACAGATATATGCGCACATAAACTATACATGCAAAATACACATATATAAACACAGCACTGTGTATACTCTACACAAATACAGATACACCGACAGCATATATAATAAACACTGAAATATAGATGCACATAAATATGTATCCCCACACCAATTCCCATCTACCTGTACAATACTAATAATATTGCAGTAATGAATACACCACATATATAAATATGTATCACCTGGGAATATACTGCACATTACTATACAGTGGAAAAAAATTACTGCACTAAAAAAATTCCATTAGGGAGACAAAGAGATCACTTACTGTATAAATCAGTCGTAGCTTCAACCTTCTACCTCTGATCTGTCTCGGCCTTCATCTTGGTGGCTCCTCACAGATGACGGTTCTTCTTCTCCATCAGCTACACAACTTTGATAACTTCTCCACCCATGACTTATTGCTACATAATTCATCACAAGATGTCCTCAGCTCCATGCAGCATAGCCCAAAACTGTGTCCCTAAAAACACCACAGTCACTTACAGTATAATGTCATAATTTACATACAGCAATGACCTCCTCTTATTAAAGGAGTTGCCATAATCCCGCCCCCACCCCCTTATTATATACAGGAGCCATTCCTCCCACCCTGTTATTATATATGGGAGACATTATTCCCCTACCTCATTCCTCTTAGTGTATATAGGAGACCAGGGGCGTAACTACAGCGGTAGCAGCCATAGTGTCAGGGGGCCCCTGAATCTGAACAGACACACTAAAGAATGGAGGATGTGCAACACTATATACATATTATCCTGGACAATGTACAATATAATATGTATATAACAGTCCACAGCTGAGCCAGAAGTTCAGATAAGAAATGCCAAGGGAGAAGGTGGGGGCAGCAGAATGGCAGGACTAGACTCATCTAATTCCTGCCGTGTACTTCCCCCATGTGGTCAGCAACTAATTGGACAGAGGTGTGTAGGTTTATTAATCTATATGTCCGTGCATAAATATACAGATTTGTATATTCACACATGTGTGTATGAGTGTATAAATGTGTGAATATACAAATATGTATATTTTCTGAGGGGGTGGGGGCTCCAGTTAGGAGTCTGCTATGGGGCCCTGCTGCTCGTAGTTACGCTACTGTAGGAGACATTATTTCCCCACATCCCCTTATTATATATAGGAGACATTATCCCCTCACCCCCCCATCGACCTTTTTATATATAGTAGACATTATCCCCCCATTCCCTTATTATATATAGTAGACATTGTTCCCCCCATCCCCTTATTATATATAGGAGACATTATCCCCCCATCCCCTTATTATATATAGTAGACATTGGGGCAGATTTACTTACCCGGCCCATTCGCGATCCAGCGGCGCGTTCTCTGAACAGGATTCGGGTCCGGACGGGATTTATGAAGGTAGTTCCTCCGCCGTCCACCAGGTGGCGCTGCTGCGCTGCAAATCAACTGAACGCGCCGGAATACACCGAGCTGGACCAGGTGAAAGTAAGCGCGTCCCAAGCGCCACAATTTAGTTTTTTAAATGCGGCGGTTTTTCTGAATACGTCGGGTTTTCATTCGGCCACGCCCCCCGATTTCCATCGTGTGCATGCCAGCGCCGATGCGCCACAATCCGATCGCGTGCGCCAAAATCCCGGGGCAATTCAGGTACAATCGGCGCAAATCGGAAATATTCGGGTAACACGTCGGGAAACCGCGAATCGGGCCCTTAGTAAATGACCCCCATTGTCCCCCCCCATCCCCTTATTATATATAGGACACATTATCCCCCATCCCCTTACTATAGACCAGGAGCAGAAAAAACTTGATTAATCTCAAGCAAACATAAACTTTCTCTGCTCATTTTCACATGACTTTGGAGTAGATTTTTTATAAGTAAATGGAGAGGATTTCACATAAAAGAAGGAATTCTAGAAAGGACATTTCATGCCCTACCTATGGGGGCTAGTTGTTTAATGGGGCGACAGGTTTCCCCTTAAAGTGATTTTCTAGTATAACTGTAGAACCCCTGAATGACAGGAACAGTGGTATAGAAGAAAATTGCTACCATACTCCTTCGTCATAGTGCTCCATTGCCTTATGGACATGGAGATGGTCTGAAGGTGTTGGAGGTTATGTGACCGATGTGACCAGTCAGTGGCTGCAGTGGTCACAGGAGGGAATGTGCAGCAGTGATGTGATGGTTCTCATTCCGTGATCGCTGTGTTTTCTAAAGGGATGGTGTATATGTTCATTTATATGATGGATAAAACATTGAAGGACATTTAACACCAGGATGAAGGATTGACATACTGGTGTGTGCCTTCTTTAGAAGGATCTGCTCTTCTTTTCACTTCTTATGCCATCGTTTTATATAAAAAAAGGTTTTTAAAATTATGCAAAATAGCCTCATGGGCTACAGGTTCCATTAACACCTATGGAGTCTGGAGCAGCCCCTGAGACTAATTTGCATAATTTTAAACGCTTTTTTGGTAAAAACCAGGGCATAAGAAAATAAAAGAAGAGCAGATCCGCCCAGAGGGGGCCCACACCAGTATGTCAGTGTGCTTGGTTTACAGTCCTTCATCTTGGTGGTAGATGTCCTTTTAAAAACTGTTATCAAATCTGTCCTACTAAATCATACATATGGCTTGACTTGCGACCCAACCCAACACAGTCCAGCTTTTTTCCAGATATTATTTTTCTGTAATTCTTTCCATTTATTTTGTTAATTTGTCAAATTTGTGTCTGCATTTTTTGTCCTATTGCACAGATGAATACAAGTTACATACAGACATATTTTAAACATTTAAACACCCCATAGGAAAATACTTCAATGCTTTGTCCAGCAGGGTGTAGTGTTGTCTCTTCGCAGTCTGAACAACGCCCAGACATTGAGAAATACACTGTGTAACATTTCCTAGCAAACTACAGGAACTGAACATGTGTTTTCCGAGATTGGAAATCTAACATTAGATTCAAGCGTGATAAACCAGGGGCACTTACTTATAGATGCAGGCACTGCGACTGCGGTAATCTTCTTATATTTATTATCCATGGCCTCCTTCGTTTTAAAATCAATTTTTAAAATGCGCCAGAAGGGGGGTTAGCAGACCCCCTCCTTGCTGTAGTTTCACATGTTGTTACACTGTGAAGGAGAACTTCCACCCTCCTAATGTGTGAGATCACAGCCGGCAGAGTGAACGAGGAAGTGCCGAGACGTGAAGAAGGGGGTGGGGGACGTGCTCCTGCACAATGTAACAGCCTCTGAAGTCAGAACAATGGTGGGCCCCTCAAACTCATTAGCATAATTTTAGAAGTTAAGTTTAGAAAGAGGGATGCCATGGATAGCAAATGTAGGAAAATTAATACAGCCACAGTGCCTAGATCCATTAGTAAGTGTTGAGTATGAGTTTTTGATGGTATAACTTGTGTTGCATGTTTTTTTTCCAGAAAAAAAAACATTTCGTTACATCTTGTTATATCAAAATAATTCATAAAGACAATATAAATGATGGAAGGTTATTGGACAGATCTCCAGTGATCTCAAGTGCAGTAGTGCCACTCCTTGGTCATGTAGACCCTTGCCTTGACATTTCTATCCACCCACTTTTATTCTTTATTTGTGTTCCCCACACGATTGTGTACTTCACTTCTCACCATGTGTACAAGAACGAACTGGCTGTGACTCAAGCTAAAGCCACGAAACAGCCCTGCAATACGTCCATATGGAGTAACACAGATAACAGTTTTTTGGCGTAAACCATAAGATGAGACCTCCCCATGGAGAGTTTTCTTCTCTATTGATTGTATGTATTTGGTGGTATATAGGAGAGTGCTCTAGTAGGTTTTCATACGTCTAGACTAGTATTCCTTGCAGATTATGTATTATTTCATTGCTACTTCACGGTTATTTCTACACATTTTAATTATGTGCGCCCGATATCCAGTAGGTGTTGCTGCTGCGCCGAGGTCCGCTGGAGTTCACCTGCTTCTTCTTGGTGCATGTAAGTGCTTGATCTTGCGTCACATTTAGTTTTTTAAATTCCGCGTTTTTTCCGAATCCGTCGGTTTGTCCGACGGCCACGCCCCCCAATTTCTGTCACGTGAAAAACCATCGCGTGCGCCAAAATCCCATCGGAATCCGGCGAAAAACTGAAAAATTCGGGAAACCCGACAAAAGTGTGGCCGTGGAGCCCTTAGTAAATTAGCCCCGATGAGTTGATAATAGATTATTACTCCATAGAATTATAGTATTTCGCCCTATGAGTGCCAACCTCTCTTTGCCTTTTCATGTGTAATTAACAGGAACTAACATTTTGTCCAGATTCAACCATTTTATATTGTTGCCTGGTAATGCATCAGACAAATCACATAGCAGCGCTGGGGTCCTGGGGTCTTCCGGGGCCTCCCACACTCCAAAACATACTGGTAGGTTGATCAGGTTGTGAACCTCATTGGGGACAGGGACTGATCTGGTAAGCTCTGTACAGCGCTGTGTAATCTGCGTAATTCAATTTCTGGAAGAAGATTTGTATTGAAAGAGAACTGAAAACCGGTATCCATATCTACAATAAGAATCTATGTCAGGGGTCCCCAAACTTTTTACATAGGGGGCCGCTCGCTGTCCCCCTCAGACGGTTGGAGGGCCGGACTAAAGTCTAAAAGTAAATAGCGGTACATGTGACCGCATCCATAATACACTGGCACCCCCCTCAATTAATTATTTAATATACCGGTACTGCACCCCCTTGTGAATTATTTTATATATTGGCCCAATTAATTAATTAATATACTGGGATCTCTTTCCATTAATTATTGAATATGCCTCCCCCCAAATTAATTACTAAACTGCCCCTCATAATTACGGTAATTATTTCCTATACCCTCACCATTAATTATTCCCTATGCTGCCCCTCATAATTAATTATTTCCTATTCTGCCCCTTATAATTAATTTTTTCCTATGCTGTCCCTCATAATTAATTATTTCCTGTGCTGCCCCTCATAATTAATTTTTTCCTATTCTGTCCCTCATAATTAATTATTTCCTATGCTGCCCCTCATAATTAATTATTTCCTATGCTGCCCCTCATAATTAATTATTTCCTATGCTGCCCCTCCACCATTATTTCCTATGCTGCCCCTCATAATTAATTATTTCCTATGCTGCCCCTCATAATTAATTATTTACTAATCTGTCCCTTATAATTATTTCCTATGCTACCCCTTATAATTAATTATTTCCTATTCTGCCCCACATAATTAATTATTTCTTATTCTGCCCCTCATAACTAACTATACTAGTCCCCAGTCGCCACAATCTTTTTACTGCCCTTTAATAAAAAAATAAAAACCCTGTACTCACCTAAGTCTTCTATCTTCTAGCCGCGTCCGGGAAGGAAGGGGTGCGCGGCCGCGTGATGACGTCATCGCGCGGCCGCGCAGCCTAGTTCATGGAGCGATGTGCGCCGGGGTTGTATTCCGGCCACATCGCTCCACTAATAGTGCTCGAGCGGTCGTTTCCTGCCGCATCGAGCACTATACAGTGACGGGCAGGAGCTTCCTGTCCGGACGGACGGAGGCTCCTGCCCGACTGTTGAAGGCCGCGAGGGCCCGGCGCTGGCGCGCAAAGTGTCGGGGGCCGGATCGAAACGGTCCGCGGGCCGCATGTGGCCCGCGGGCCGTAGTTTGGGGAACCCTGATCTATGTGGACATCAAGGAAAACCTCTCATTACTAGAAAATGTGTTGATTTGTCAGATGTTTGCAGTGTCCATATTCGCTTACATTAAACATAGGCGACTGTATAACCTCTTGTGTTTTACTTAGAAGAACTAACCTTTCTCCTGTAGGGTGCAGTAGAGCTCAGCAAGTTGTATAGTATGATTGCAGATACATAGATACATTGGGGCACATATACTTACCCGATCCTATGCAATCCCTGCTGCGCGTTGTCCGACAAGAATGAACTTTATCGAGATTCACAAAGATCGTGCGCCCGATTTCCTGCATCTGTCGCTTGCCTGATCAGGTCTGCAGGAGTTTTCCTTCTTCTTTCTGGTGTATGTAGGTGCATTTTCATGCATCACAATTTTAAAGTTAAATCCTGCGCTCATTCGGAATCCGTTGGATCGTCCGAGAGCCCAGCCCCCGATTTCTGTCGCATGAAAGTCGGCGCCAAAATCCGATCGCGTGCGACACAATCCCTTTCTAAATAGTCACAGTGGCCCAAATCCTGAAAATTTCTAAAAGCCGACAAAAGAGCTATCCCTGGGACCCTTAGTAAATAAGCCCCATTGTGCTTAGCAAGGAGTAGAGGAGATATGACTTTGGGGTTGTATTACCGAGTCAGCTAAGTGCGGCATTGCCCAAACATGCGAAGCGCTCACCAACACACAGATTGGGATTAATAAAACAGTAATACTTTATTATTAAAAATTACATAAAACCATATAATTATATCCTTATCACATAATTCTTATAATCATGAGAAGCAAACATCAATATATTTACCGGATAATGGGGCAGATTTACTTACCCGGTCCGTTCGCGATCCAGCAGCGCGTTCTCTGCGGTGGATTCGGGTCCGGCTGGGATTCATCAAGGTAGTTCCTCCGCCGTCCACCAGGTGGCGCTGCTGCGTTGAAAAGCATCTGAACGCGATGGAGTTCACCGGGCCGGACCAAGTGATTTCCGTCGCGTGCATGCCGGCGCCGATGCGCCACAATCCGATTGAGTCGGCCAAAATCCCGGGGCAATACAGGAAAAATCGGCGCAAATCGGAAATATTCGTGTAACACGTCGGGAAAACGCGAATCGGGCCCTTAGTAAATGCCCCCCATTGTAGCATCACTTCCCTATTGGGGGATCTCGACAGAGGAAGGCAGTTTCCCGGCTTGCATCACAGACAGAAGTGCGTCCACTTGTCCCGTCTGGAAAGTCCCTGCCCCCTGTCAGAATCCCCTTGCTTTTATAAAATTTCAGAAACAAAGGCATTATCTGTATTAGATACTGCCGCATCATCATTTTGTATCATATGTGAACATGAAATGAACAAAGGCAGTATTCGTGCTAGATACTGTCACATCATCATTTTGTAACATATGTATCAATGATCTCGCTTTTAACACTGCGTGATCACATCATGGATGAGACAAAGGATAAGGTTTTACTCCATTTTGTATAGTCCTTATTAGAAACTTAATCGGCCACATTATCACATTCTAGTTGATGTAATTATCATTCACACTCCAAATGCTTCACATTTGTATCACAGGGGTAGAAAAGTTTCTTCTGATTCATCAATATTAATAGGCATTGGCTTTCTGCCATGCATTCAGAGACGAAAACAGGTCTTTTTCAAGATCAGGTAACCATACATGTTAGAGTTCTGATTTCTGGGGCCTCCATTTTCCTCCCACACTCCAAAACATACTGGTAGGTTGATTAGATTGTGGGACAGGGACTGATTTGGCAAAACTCTGTGCAGCGCCGCGTAACCTGTGTGTGCTATATAAATAAAGGAATTATTATTATTATTAATTTAGACCTTCAATCTAACAAGTTCAGTAGAGTATGATTGTAAACATTATCAACATCAATTCCTCAGGAAAAGTTGAGACGTTTACTCTAACATTCCTCTTAGCACAAAAACCTTGTGATGGTGGGGGCCACATGAAGTATGAGCAATAATGTTTTTTTCAGCATGTCCTAGTGGCATAATATTTTCATGTTTGTAAGACTTTTTTTTGTTCATGAGAATAATTTTTTTTTTTTACTTTTTTACTAGACTAATTGCATTGTTTAATTCATAACATAATGATACATTTTATAGAGATTTTTGAAGAGCATGGCCACCTTATCCATGCTTCCCCATTATATTGAACAAAATAGAACACATTAGAGGAGTTGCAACACATCTCCCCTTAACCTGGGACAGTGAGACAAACCCTAAAATCAGGGACTGTCCCACTGAATTTGGGTTGGTTGGGAAGTATTTATGTTTTTGTGGTTGAACATTGCATGGTGTAATTACTCACTTGTTTGGATAATGTCGTCAGTGTTGGTAATGTCAATTTTCTGGCTAGCAAAAGAATGATTGATGGCTTTTACAACAGCATTGTAACACAGTAAGGCTACATTCACACGAACGTATGGAGGACGTATATACGGCCGACGTATATACGGCCAATATACGTCCCCCATACACTCCTATGGGCGCACGGCACCCTACATGTCCTATCTTTTCCCGTAATACGGCGCCGTGCGCCATAGGTTGCTATGGAGAGGGGCGGGGGTGAGCTGCGCTCACCTCCTCCTCCTCTCCCCGTACACTGGCAGTGTGAATATAGCCTAATACCTACTGAGCCAAATAACTACATAAAGTTTGGATTGCAACATTGTAATAACACTGTATTGTAGCAAGTCATGCCACCGTAAGTTTACATTTTGAACAGTATTCTGCTCATACTGATACACAGACATTGCTTCAGTCCTAAAAGATCAAGGATAGAGACCCCAAGAATAATGTTTTCCCATTAAGCAATTTTTATATTTTTTTTTACCTTAAGAATTACAAGTTTTCAATCTTGATTTATGGGGGCAATATATATTGAAGCTTAATATGGGGGTCTAAATGTATTATGGAGGCAATATATTATATTTTAGCATTGGAGTCTCAATGTACCATAGGGTCAATGGCGGTTATTTATCATTCATTTTCCTGGGCTTTTTTGGTTTAAAAAAGTCTCAAATTGAGGTTTTCTGAGACTTTTCACTGCTAAAAAGTCTCACAGGACTCTATATACATCTTCATTAATCTGGCCTAGAACTACTGCTAGTGCAACACTGTGCAAAGCCAGATTCATGACTTGAGACTTGGCAAAACATCTGATAAAAAGTCTCAGCCTTACTCCAGTCCCCTGCTGGTCTATGTGCTGAGACTTTTAATGCATTTTGAGACTTTTTGGGACTTTTTGAAAAGAAAAATCCCAGGCAGTAAATAGACCATAAGAACATTTATCAAAGGGCCAAAGCCACCAGAAATAGACAGGAGCTGGTGTAATGATAATCAACTTCCAATAACTTTGCATGGCCGCATTTCTCTAAAAAATAAGATTATAGGATATGCAAATTAGGATTCACTGTAATATAATGTATACTCGCCCCAGGGCCGTGCCAGCCACATTCTGGCATTATATTACGGTGGAGCCTGATGGGGCTCTGCAAAGCATCACAGGCTAATTTTCATATCTTATTAATTTATTTTTTATAGAAATGCAGCCATGCAAAGATACTGAAGATTAGGACAAATGGGGATGGGACAGGGAGGTAATTTGATGATAGACGCTAAGGTGTAAGGGAAATAAGCTAAAATGACAAGTAAGCAGTAGAGAATTATGAATCTGTTTATGGGAAGCAGAGTCTGATTTTCTAATCTTTATGTTGAGATACTTATCATATTTTATTGAAAACAGATGTTAGTCATGATACTTTCCCATAGGATGAACACCACGCTCCATGAACAATAACAAGTTTTGCCAGTTCATGTGTGTTGTTGATTTACTTCCTCTTCAAGGTTATTCTCTGCTGTGTGCCAAGAGACATGGGACAGTAAATTTTATGTGACAACGCCTCTCCATATTTTATATCATCATTAAGAAAATTGTAAACTTCAAGGGAGTTCCGGAAGCCAAATATTATGTTGCTATGTAAGATTTGAAAACTGCCAAGTCATGGACCTGGAGGTTAACTCTATATGTAACATACTGGAATCCTGCTGAATACTTCTCAACAATAAACCTTCCTGGGATAAAGCTGTACAGGAGATGTATGCACTTTTCCCTGCCCACTATGGCTCAGTGTCAACCAGTAGAGGATTATAATATGGGCAGCTTGGGCCAAGGGTTCTAGGGGACCATGACCTGCTAAACCACCCACCAACTTTGGTACTGCCCTATACAGATAACAAATAATGGGACTTCCAGCCATGAAACACATGTCCCCAAAAAGGTCCTTAAACTACAGAGATGAAACTCCAGTCTGTGGGAGTCCTAGATCATGTGACCCGCTGGCGGCAGAACTCTGGACTTCATTAAATATCCTATGACCTGTGGACCTCATGCACTCATGATCACCTTTTTGTGCAAAGGAAATCCCTCCATCCAAGATTTTTTTTTTCATTTATTTTAGGCTACCTATAATATTTATAACAAAAGTATTTTTTGCCTGACTTCAGATGGTCTCTTCTTTCTGTTTTAGTGTGAACTTTTTTACACAGGATATGTGTCTTCTGCAGCCAATGACTGGCTCCTGTTTGGCTGCTGTAGTCACATGTCCCAACACAACACGTCATCATCAGGAATAGTTTTCTCATCCATTATAGGATCAAGAGGAAAGGAGTGGTCTTCATTTTAATAATTTCATACATATAAATATGTACTTACCTACCGGCACCCTTTGGGTGTCTCGTGCTGCTATCACTCCGGTCCGTGCCCCATGTAAACAAACATGGCTGTAGAAGAAGGGCAGCATTCAGCTTACGGACGGCTGATGTGGCCGACCACGCCCACCCATCCCACAGCATTGTATATGCAGGATGGATGGGTGTTGGGTCTGTCAGGAAGTTGTATGCACTGGGCACTGGGAGGTAAGTACATTTAAATTTTTTTAAGCAGCCCCCTCCCAGTCCCCTTTAACCCAATAAAAATATATATACCAAAAAATTTCATAAATTTTTCTCCTAACTCTGAAGAATAAGAAATACCTATTTGTAAGATAAACTGGGAACATAATTTCAATTATGACAATGGGCTTTCATTCATTTTCGTGCTTTAATTCCTGGCTGGGTGTAAATCCTGATATTCTAGTTGAACTAGCTCAATTTTAACACATTGGTGGGGCCAGTGTATAGGTTTCTTGTATTGTGCAGTGCCTAAATACACAGGACAGAAGTAGTACTTACCTAAAAGGAAAAGTCATACTACAATGTACCTCAATATACTGGAATGGAGCAATAATTCATTGAGTTATGGTTAAAACTGCCCTGTGAAACAGCAGAAAACCATAGATCAGTGTTGGCGAACCTATGGCACGGGTGCCAGAGGTGGCACTTTGAGCCCTCTCAGTGGGCACTCAGGCTGTTGCCCCAGCACAGAACTTGAGGGATCCTCCTGCAGACCCAGGTAGCCCAGGACGTGAACCACTTTGGATCTATCTGGGACTGCAGGAAGAGAAGGTGTGGACAGGGTCAGATTATCATTGGAGCCATTAAAGATCCTGCTCTTGCCCGCACAATTCTTCCTGTTCATTGGGTTGTCAAGGGAAGTTCCAATGGCAATCTGAATTTTCCAACCTTTTGTTAACGATATTGGTGTCCTCTGGACCGTTGAAAGCTGTATATAGCTGTACAGCACGGAGCAAGAAGATTTTAATAATTTAATGCTAGAATTGCTGTGTTGGCACTTTGCAATTAATAAGTGGGTCTGGTTTGCATTTTGGGCACTCGGTCTCTAAAAGGTTCGCCATCACTGCCATAGATGAATAAGATCGATAAGATAAAACAAGGGAGGATGGGAAGGCAGATCACTAAGTTTACTTTGAGACCCTTGTGGTATAAGGTTAAAGAGGTGTTTGTCTCTGCTTAGGCTTTCCAAGTAGAAACGGATGTACCTGCCCAACAGTTGAGTGACAGTGAGACAATAAATAGTCCATAAATCCTTGGAACCAAAGATGTAGTATAGAGTACAAGCGTTAACAAAAAGTACTTTAAACTTAAAGCAAATTGGGAGGTAGGCTTAAGTAGGGTCACAGAAGAAGAGCACAACTTGGGCAGCTCCCATGTTTGAAGAATATATTTTCATATTGAAGAGTAATATTTACCAACTTCTTCCATTGGGATACTGAGGGAGGTTGATCAACCTTTTAATCGAGAGCTATACTTTTGCGAGCTAGAATAAGCATACTTTATTTTTTTTTTGCTTATCCTATTCCTGTTAGGTTTCCGAATTCCTGGAATAATGGGGCACATTTACAAGAGTTTTTGTGGTGCACCTATACGGCTTGCGTCACACTTACGTCTGACTTTGCATGATAAATCTAGCGCACGGTCAGAAGGAGCTCCGGAACGCCCCCTAATTTGTGTTGCATGATGTCTAGTGCAGCTGCGCCCCAAAAGGGTCGCCTGCGACATAAAAGCGTCTCTTAAATACATGTGCAAGCAGTTTGCACTAGAAAATATGTGCAAAGTCAGACAGAAAACTGGGGAAAGGGCCTTAGTAAATGTGCCGCAATTATTTAAATGTGAACTCATTTAAGGGGTCTGTCTTTAATAATTAGAAAAGAAAAGTTTGTTATTTGTCTCTCTTTCTTGTTCTTTTCGTTGTAGAAACAATACCACTTATATGTACCAGGTATATTGGCTTAGCTCTATTCCCATAAATAGTGCAATACATCAATACGCTGAGTTCAATGTCTTATCTGTGACACACAATTGGCAGCGTTTTTGGTTGCACAATATACCGTATGAGTTTATACTTCTACAATTAATTTTGTCAATCTTTCTCAAATTCTTCTTGAAGGCAAATGGAAGAACATTGTTGTTGTTAGTAAAAGATAATAGCTTATAACTACTCATATATATTAGGCCTCTTTACAAATGTGTTTCTTGTGTGAATGTCTCTAAAAACCTACATATATATACAATGAGAGATTTAAACATTTTTGTTGTTGCTGCCAGTAAACATTTTTTAATTCACTATGTAATTATACTTATTAAACTATATATAGCAGTTAAGTGGTATCACATTGTATTGATTGTATTGACTCAACCATCCATTACTTAAGTATTTATAGTTGGCGAGAAGTGTATGGTAAACATCCGGAATTTCCAGTGGGAGTCACTTGCCATCTTTAGTAATTTCCATTATTCCCCTATTCAGGCACACAAAGTGGTCGTGCTCACTCTGAGCTGGTGCACTGCATTTGCAGCCTGTAACCACCATCGGAAGTGGTAGGTTTCCTTTAAGGGCATTAATTAAGTCAGTTAAGGGAAGCATCACATCAGTGATTTCTCACTGAATCCATTTTGGATTTTCTCTTTCTGGCTTCAGTGATCTGTCACTGATGCCTTACTGACCCATTTTTTTAAAAATTCTTTTCAGTTTTTTTCTATGTTATCAGGAAACATAAAGAACAGGTTCTAACATAGCCACTGATCACTGGATAAAACTGTAGTGTGATAAAGCACATTGAAAGGAATGGTTCAGTAAAGCATCAGTGACTGATCACTGAAGCCAGGAAGAAAACCAATCTGTATGTGTCCATAAGCCAAAATGGGTTCAGTGAAAAATCATTGATGTGAATCCATCCTAAGACTTAAATTCCATCGTTATAAAAAAAGTCCTCACTCCCCAATGTCACATTGTGGAAATTGTACATTGATTACTACGTGATCTTTTTAAATTGAAAGATAAAGTTAGAAAACTACTAACCACCCTCTACATGGACCCGCAGGCCGCCACCTATAACCCTTGATATATATCAGATGATTACCCCCTACAAAGGGGTACTCGACAGGGGTGCCCATTATCCCCCTTATTGTTCAACCGGCATTGGAACCCTTAGCGCTCATTTAGGGAACCCTGAAATTAATTACAACATTACGGTTGGTAGGGACTAGGCAACTATTGTACTATTTGCCAACGACATACTCCTGTTCATATCGGACCCTATTAGATATATCCAAAGAATTCTAGAACAAATAGTCAACTTTGGGGAATTTTCGGGTTTTAGATGCACTGTGACGGGATAAGCTAAGATCGTGTGCCCGATATCCTGCACTTGTCGCTTCTCCGTTCAGGTCCGACAGAGTTCACCATCTTTTTATTGGTGCATGTAAGTGCATTGTCTTGCAATACAATTTGAAAGTTTAATCCCGCACTCAGTCCGAATCAGTCGGATAGTCCGATGGCACACACCCTAATTTGTGTCACATGAATGCCAGCGCAGCTGTGTAAAAAAAAAAAGATTGCACCAAAATCTCAGCACACTTCTTAAATACCTGTGCAAGCCATGTATTCCCTGAAAAAGGTGCAAAGTCCAATGAAAGTCAGTAGTGCGGCCCTTAGTAAATGAACACCACTGTTGTTATATATGACGCTATTCTCAGAAGAAACGACACTACAACGGATGGAATTGCATATCGCAGCAAAAAGAATGTGTTCGGCTGAAAAAACAGCTACCACGGAGCGGGAAGGTCAGCAGAATCGGCGGGTGTCCTCCCGAACCGCAATGACGGGGCCAAACATCAGAAAACGGCCGAGAAGCAGGGAGAGAGGATGAGCCAAGATGGCGCCCGCCAGCAGACAGGATCATGGCCCCAGGATCGAGCGACACATCCCTGCCCCAATTGACACAGTCTGGAAGCTCCCCGGGGGTTCAGATATGCTGTACTGTCGGATCTGCAATCCGAAGGTGAGGAGGAGTTGGCAGAGGAAGAGGCCAGGGAGAGCAGGCCGCAAGGGCATAGCCAATATCTAGAAGAAGAGAAGGTTGAACCCTCATTGACTGATGTTATGAGAGCTATGCAGCATAATACCTCTGCACTTCTGCAGTTAACTGGTCAAGGGGGTAGTTTGAAAGAAGAAATACTACTTGTACAAGAAATAGAAGATCCGTTGCCACCGGTGCGGAACGCGATAAGGGAGCAAGCACAAGCTGTGCTAGCTCTGCAAGCGAAAACGGATGACCTTGAAAACAGGTTGCGCAGAAATAATATTAGGCTGGTTGGTGTGCCGGAGAAAGTGGAGGGGCAGAACCCGGATGATTTCTTTGAAAAATGGCTCCTGGAGGAGTTTGGGCAGGAGAATCTGACACCGCTATTTGCAGTTGAGAGAGCACATAGGGTGCCCACCAGGCCGGGACCACCGGGCAGACCACCGTGGCCGGTACTTATTAAGTTGCTGCATTATAAGATATTGAGGCGAGCTCGTGATAAAGAGGACATTACGATAAATGGCGTGAGAGTATCCTTTTTTCAGGATTTTTCGGTGGAGGTCCAGAAGAGGCTGATGCACTTCATGGATATAAAGAAACGGCTGAGAGTGCTGGGGGTCTCTTATTCGATGCTCTATCCGGCCCGTCTACGTGTGGTGGCGCTTGGAACTACACATTTCTTTGATACGCCGGGATCTGCGCTTCAATGGCTGGATGCGCATGAGCAACGCCTTGCGAAGACAGGAGGGGAGGCCAGGTGGAGATTGAAGATGTGGCCCCTATGTATCGGGACAAAGTGTGAGATCTTATTGCTGACTGTTGTTTTGTGATTCTACAGTTTATTGCGCTATGTTTACTCCTCTTCTATGGGGGGGGGGGGGGAGGTTCTATTCTCATCGCAGAACTGAGGGTGCCGAACCTGGATGGCACTTTGATGTATGTAATGGCGGAGAAGATGGTTACGTGTTTACTGTTATAATCCACTAATACTTTTTCTACTTTCTAGGAAATGTATATGTTGCTACATTTGTGTCAGACGCTGGGCTTTTTGTCAATTTTCGTTGAAAATAATATAGAGAAAGAATGCTCAGTGTCTTACGTGTGGGGGCAGTTTGTCCTACTGGCTAGGATGCAAACTAATAGCCCAGACCCTCTGCGGAGGGGAGGTTTATTGTTATTTGTTGTGGGAAGGGTAAGGGGGGAAAGGTTAAGGTCTGACCTTAGAAATATTGCATATAGTGAAGGGAAAAGTGGCATAACAAAAGAGGAAGTGGGCCTAGCACAGGAGTGGAGGAAAGAGACAATAGATTGCCATGGGGGAAGTGTTTAATTGCCTGTCCTGGAACATACGGGGCCTGGGATAACGCCAATAAAAGGAGAGCGGTACTTGAGTATGTAAAAGAGAAAGCAATTTCAGTGATAGGGTTACAGGAGACACATCTTACGGGGGACACCGCCAATGTACTTGACAGATCCTGGATTAGTCATAGCTATCATGCATTTCACACTTCTTATTCTAGGGGTGTGAGTTTATTAATCAATGCGGCATTACCGTTTGCATTACACTCATCATTTTCTGACTCTGAAGGGCGATTTGTGGGTGTGCACTGCAATATATATGTCACGGGTGCTCCCGCGATCGCTGTCTCGGATCGCGGGCGCACCCGTGTTCCTGCTGCTGCCCCCGGTCCCGGGTCCCGCTCACCTTCCCTGGCTCCCGCGATGTCCTCCCTGGCTCCCGCAGCTCGGCGCGCGCGTCCCCGTCTCCTAGGGCGCGCGCGCGCCGTCACTCTTAGATTTAAAGGGCCAGAGCGCCAATAATTGGCGCTGGCCTGCTATAAGTTTCTTCCCCTTCCTGTGACCCTTGCCGGATCTTTGTGCCTCATAGCCTTAGAGAAAGCTTCCAAGCGAGTATTCCTGCGTTCCTGTGTATTCCTGCGTTCCTGTGTATTCCTGCGTTCCTGTGTGTCTCCGCTCCCAAGTCCTGTGTTTCCAGTGTTCCTCCGTGTTGCTGTGTTCCTGTGCCTGTGTTCCCGTCCCCTTCTGCCTGGACCTCCTGTTGCTGACCCCGGACTTGGACCTGACGTTGCATCTCTGCCGCCTGCCCTGACCCTGTGCCTGGACCTGTCTACGAGATTGTCATCCGCTAAGGTACCTCGACCTCGGCTGCCACCGTGGGCTAGTCACACCTGGGAACGACCTAGTGGTATCCTGCCGCAGCAAGTCCAACCCGCTTTGCGGCGGGCTCTGGTGAATACCAGGTGCCGCTAGGCTCCGGTTCCAGGTGTTGGCTAGTTACATCTCCCGCGGTGGTCCAGAGGATCCACTGATCCTGACAATATATAGGTGGGAATGCATAGTGGTAGTGGTGTACATACCCCCGCCATTCTCCTGTGTACCGCTCCGAAATCTATTAGAGCGCCTGTCAGCATTACCTGATGTCCCTTTGCTCATAATGGGCGACTTTAATCAAGTTATGGATAGCGAGATAGATAGGTTCACAGGCGCTGGTGGGCAACGACGTGGTACGACATCCTTGGGGAGATGGTGCACAGAGATTGGGCTCCACGACTTGTGGAGAGAAAGGAACCTGGGAGTAAGACAGTATTCATGTAGGTCATCTACGTAGGTCATCTACGTCATTGACATGATACTGGGATCTGAAGGAGTGATTCCCGTGGTGTTGGATATTGAATACCAGCCGAGAATGTTGTCTGACCACTCGGCCCTATTGCTGAAAGTGGGGTGTGGGCGAAGGGATGGGCAACGACAGTGTGGTTGGCGTTTGAATGCTTTTTGGCTGAAATTGATAGATGGGGGAGTAACAAAACATCACCTGAGGGAGTATATTGAGTTTAATGAGGGGTCGGTACCGAGAGCTATTATGTGGGACGCTGTAAAGATGGAATTGAGAAACATTATAGGCAGAGAGATCAAAAAGGTGAAGACCAGGTCTAAGCTGATAGGAGCTGACTTAAGGGAGAAAGTGGTGAGGGCGGAGGAGAACTATATTATGACTAATACTCAAGAAGCGGAAAGGGTATGGGTAGATGCGCAGGACCAGTTAACAACATATATGCTCCAGCAGGCAGATAATAAGCGTATGTTCTTGAAAGAACAATTTTATGCGGAGGAGGATCAAACTGGGAGGTTGCTAGCCAAAATGGCGCGGGCAAGGACAGAAAGGGCATATGTTTATGGCCTAAGGGAGGAAAGCGGAAACCTGGTAGAAGGAACAGAAGGGGTTCTAAGAGTTTTTGCGGATTTCTATAAGACATCTACTAGATCAGATTATACCGCAGAACAGTTGGAGAGTTTTCTGGGGGAGATCCGCATGCCACTCTTGGGCCCTGAGGCACGGGAGCTTTTGGAGGGACCCATTACACTGGAGGACTTAGAGCAAGCAGTTGCAGGCATGGCAAATGAGAAAGCCCCTGGCATGGATGGGCTGCCAACTGAGATCCTGAAGGAATATGGGGATGTTTTGTTACCGCAGTGGTGGGAAACTCTGAAAGAATGTTTTGATACTGGGAGTCTGCCGGCCTCATGTTATGAAGCTGCAATTGTAGTGATCCCTAAGGAGGGGAAAGATGCACAGTTGCCAGACTCTTATAGGCCCATATCGCTACTCACGTCCGACATTAAAGTACTGGCAAAGGTGTTGGCGACTAGACTGGGTTCGGTGGTGGGCTCAGTAGTGCACAGTGACCAGTCTGGATTTATCCCATCTAAATCTACCGCCCTTAATCTTAGAAGGTTATATCTCAATTTGCAAGCTACAACGGCGGATCGGGAAAACGCGGCAGTTGTTTCTTTAGACGCCACGAAAGCTTTTGACTGTGTAGAATGGGGCTACTTGTGGGCTGTGCTTAAGAAACTGGGGTTTGGCCCTAATTTTATTAAAAGGGTGCAGTTGATGTATGCAGCGCCATCAGCTAGACTGAGAGTGAACGGTGAATGGTCAGATAGATTCTATTTACAGCGGGGCACAAGACAGGGGTGTCCGCTCTCACCACTGTTGTTCGCTCTTGCAATAGAGCCGTTAGCATGTATGGTCCGACAGCATCAGGATATAAAAGGATTCCAGTATAATGGAGGGGAAGAACGCATAGCCCTATATGCAGATGATGTACTGCTATTCCTCTCAGACGCAAAACAGGCAATACCGGTGGTGGAGAATATCTTCTCTAGATTTGGGGACTACTCAGGACTGCGTATTAACTGGGCGAAATCTGCAGTAATGCCCCTAACTCCTATTGCCCAAACTCAGGTACAGGGAGGAGAAATAACAGTAGTGGATACATTCACATATCTTGGACTACACATTACTTGAACGGTTACGGACTTTATTGAGTTAAATCTGGCACCTCTCCTACAGGAAATGCGGGCACGTATAGTGGTTTGGAAT
Source organism: Engystomops pustulosus (assembly GCF_040894005.1). Classification (NCBI taxonomy): domain Eukaryota; kingdom Metazoa; phylum Chordata; class Amphibia; order Anura; family Leptodactylidae; genus Engystomops; species Engystomops pustulosus. The sequence goes on from NC_092418.1 coordinate 82,645,808, forward strand.
AAATTACCTCTGTCTGCGCTGGGTCGTGTTAAAAGGGTAAAAATGGTCTTGATGCCCCAACTTTTATATGCCTTACACAACGCCCAGTGTGGATTCCTAAATACTGGTTCCGTAGGTTTCACAGCCTGTTTAGGGATTTAGTATGGAAGAGAGGGATCCCAAGGATTCGGCTGGAAAAGCTACAGATGCCGAAAGATAAGGGAGGCTTGGCACTCCCTAATGCTTGGGTTTATTATTTGGCTGTGCAGTGCCAACAATTTGGAGGATGGGATCTGACAGGGGGCACTTCTTGTTGCCCAAGAGTGGTAAAGCACTTTTTGGGAACTCAGGAGCCAATAGCAGCGTTGGAAGCAGGATTCTTGGGCAGGGGGGTACGTAATTGTCCGACCTTTAAACTTATGCAAAAGGTATGGGGTACTTATAAACACATAATGGCAGTAGGTCCCTGGACTAAGTTTACGCCCTTGTGGGATAACCCATATCTGGGAGAGGTATACATGCTGGATGACATGCAAAGATGGAGGAGAAAGGGGGTTGTATACTTACATCAATTGTATGCAGCTGGAGTGCTGAAGTCATTTCAACAATTGACGGAGGAATTTGGGGTTAGTAGGGCTATGTTTTTTCAATTTTTGCAAATTAGACATGCGATCCAGGCACAATTTGGAGTTCAGGATATAGAGTTCTCCTGTATCGGAGTTCTTACAGGGGTGGTAAAAGCAAAGAATATGCGGGGCCTGATATCTCTGGTATACAAAGTGATTCTAGATAAGGTGCTGGGAGACCAGATGGCTGATACTCGAAGGAAGTAGGAGGTCCAGGTGGGAGACCTTACAGATGAGGAATGGGGGGAAGTGTTGGAGTCACCCTCCCTACTGTCATTGAATGTGGCACGTAGGAGATCACAATTGTTTCTTATACATAAGGTGTATCGTACTCCAGCTGTGCTGCAAAGGATGGGGCTGAGGGGAGACTCGTACTGCCCGAAGTGTCGGGAGGAGGGTGCGGACGATATGCACATGTTCTGGAGGTGCTCCATGTTACAACCCCTGTGGGAAAGAGCGGGTAGACTGATACGCAAGGTGTTTTCGGTTAATGTGCCTATCGAACCCAAAATATGTGTGTTGGGCTGTGTAGGGGAATTAGACATAACCAGGCCAGAACAACTAGCGGTAGCCAAAATTCTTTACCATGTACAGAAATCGATCGCCAAGCATTGGCTGGATGAGGAACCGCCGGCTCTTATGGAGGTGAAGAAAATGCTAAATAACACGATTAAGCTTGAAATGAATGTGTATAGGAAGAGGGGGGCTTTTAAAAAATTTGAAAAGCAATGGAGTAAGTGGATTGAGTGTCCAGGACTGACCTCACCGCAGTTACTGCAGAGTTGGGAATGTTGGCAATCTGTAGGGCTGCTAGGAATATGAGCAGGATAACATGGGTGCTAGGTACGTTTGGAGAATTAATTATTATGCCAATGAAAGGAGAAGCTCAGACCTAGAGGGGAGGTGGGGGTTGATGTTGGGGTCTTGTTATGTGTGTATAATGCATATTTGATAATGTTATGGTATATCACTATGTGGAATATGTCAATGTAAATGCTTCGCTCTGTGATTCAAAGCATAAATAAATGTTTTCTGGTTAAAAAAAAATATAGGGAAGACCCCCAATACCCTTTATAAATTGAACGACCCCCTATCATACACAAAATGAACGTTATTAAAATTTCCATAATAGCCAAAAATGGAGTGAACCTGGGAACAGGGGCTCCAGATGAAAGGGGAGTGCCCGGGACGACAGATTTGTCAAAGAGAGAGGGAACAAACAAGCGCAAACCTCGTGTGATAACGTACAGAAAATAGTACACTAAGCGTTTAGGTTTCAAACCTCACCTGGGTTATGATGTTAGTAAGCCTTAAATATTATATTTCCAGAGTCCGGCGGCCAGTACTCGATCACGTCCATCCATGGACCAGGATACTGGGGACGCGTAGAGTAATGCTTGTGAAGACCCGAAAAATGTATCGGACCGGCGCTCAATGGCTCGCTTGATATGCCCCTAAATTATGTTGGAACAGTACACATTTATTAGGGTTACAACTCGCGACGCGTTTCAGCTCCGGACCAGAGCTTTCATCAGGCATAAAACACACATAAAACCATAGTATAATATATAGAAAGTCACACAATACCCGGAAGTACGTAACGGGAGTCACATGAAATACCGGGGGTCAAAGTTCAAAAGTGAATCCCGGTGGGGAGGTGTGCTTCCACGGAGAATTAAAAACAATCCTATTTTTGGAAAAATATTAAAACAAACTTGCTAATAAAAAAGAATATAAATATATATAATACATAATGTATGTTGATATTAGCAATATGATCATAAAAAAGTTTTTACCAATAAATATTCATACAATAAAATGATCATGAAAGGTCATAAACAAAAACTGCATGTGTGCTATAGGACTGAATCGTAGCGCTTATTGTATATAAGGGATATCGGCACCTATCTTGATGATTACCGAGAGGAGAGAGACAAGTAGTCGATAGATAATCCTTAAAACTATTTTTCACTCGCGATACGTAAAGTACGGATAACGTTAGTGGACATTTCAAGAAAAGCGTTTGATCGATCTATACTACGGACGGCCGTGGAGGAATCTGCAGAAGGATTACCCTGTTCATTGAAGGGATACCAGTTAAAAGGTATTACAAGGATTCTATGACCTCATTTAGTCCATTTGGACTCAAAGTATTTAATTTAAAGATCCAATAGGATTCCCTACGGTTGAGTGTTTTTATTCTATGAATTGCATTCTCAGCAATTTGTTGATAGGTGTAATTTTTATGCAGTCAAATTCTCCTTCATGTTCTAGAACAATATGTTTTGACAGGCTTTGTTTCATGAAGCCAATTTTTGTCTTATGACGGTGCCCGTTCAATCTCATCCTTAGTGACTGTATCGTGCGTCTAACGTATTGTTTGACACACAAACAGTCTACCAGATAAATAACAAAACTTGAAGAACAGGACATATTGGGGCAGATTTACTTATCTGGTCCTGTCGCGATCCAGCTGCGCGTTCAGTGGAGGATTCGGGTCTTCCGGCGATTCACTAAGGTAGTGCGCCCAATGTCCACCAGGTGTCACTGCTGCGCTGTATTCCGTCGGAGTTCACTGAAGTCCACCAAGCTACACTGGGTGCAGGTAAGTGCATGTCAAGTAACACTTTTTTTAAAAAAATACAGCGGTTTTTCCGAATCCGTCGGGTTTTCATACGGCCACGCCCCCCCCCCCTGATTTCCATCGTGTGCATGCCGGTGCCGATGCGGCACAATCCGATCGCATGCGCCAAAACCCCGGGGCAATTCAGGGAAAATCGACGCAAAACGGTAAAATTCGGGTAACCCGTCGGAAAAACGTGATTCAGGCCCTTAGTAAATTACCCCCACTGTTCTCGATTTTGAACATTTCACCAGTGCTTTTTGATGTAAACGTTCTAGCACCATCATTAATTGTGCCACAACACAAACATAATTTAAGTTTGCATTTACTGACCCCCACTACTTTCTTGGGGGGGGGCACTTTTTAGTGTTTGTAGTATTTTTAGATCTAAGGCGGCTAGGTGCTATTATATTTTTGATGGTGGGAGCTTTCCTAAATTTGATACATGGTTGTCTAGGTAGGACATCTTTGAGGACAGGGTTGCTCTTATTCTTGTATTTCCTCTGTCATAGGTTGTGATAGGTAGCATTTTTCCTGCATATTTTTGATAGGGTCCTTCGACTAATTTCTGAGGATATTTTTTCTCATGGAAACTTTTTCTCAAGATACAGGCTTTTTTGCTGTAATCTACAGGATAGGTGCAGTTTTTACGAATACGGTGGAATTGGCTGAAAGGTATGTTCTTGAGCCATTTAGGATGGTGAGCCCTGCCAAATTCCAAAAAACTGTTACTGTCCACAGCCCTAAAGTGTGTGGTGGTGACAATTTTATTACCATGTTTCTTTACTTCAAGATCCAAAAAGATAATTTCCTCAGCATCCAGATTCATGGTGAATTCTAAGCCCCAGTTGTTGTTATTAAGCATCGTCACAAATTTTTCCTCTTCCTTTTTTGTGCCACGCCAAATAAAAAACAGGTCATCAATGTACCTTTTGAAATAGATGACATTCTTAGACCAATAGTGAGATTTGTATATAAATGGGGACTCGAACCGTCCCATAAAGAGATTAGCATAGCTTGGGGCGGCTCGAGTCCCCATTGCCGTGCCACACGTCTGGTGAAAAATCTTGTTTTGAAATTCAAAGATATTATGCTTGAGAAGATAATCAATGTGGTTTTCGTAAATTGGTCTGTTCAGATAGAAACTAACACATAGACTGCAATCCCAAGTCGTGTGGGATATTCAAATATAGGGATGATATGTCCATTGTTAGAAAAAGATTGTCAGTTTCCCACTTTTCCAGGTCTCTAATTAGACTACTAGAATCACATAAATATGAGGGGAGTTGTATTACCAGGGGCTGTAAAAAGAGACCTATATAGTTATATAGAGGTTACGTGTGAGCGACCCTATTCCAGAAATAATGGGATGTCCAGGGTTTTTTTTTTTGATCCTAATGCACCTTTGTTAGGTGGTAAAATACAGGTAACGGTGGATGTGTGATTTTCTTTCTTATTGATTATTTTATTTTCAAAAGCTTCCTTGATGAGTGCATTATAGTCAGGTAGAAAGCATGCCGTAGGATTGTCTTTAAGGGGTCTATAATACGAAGAGTTCCCCAGAATCTTCATAGCCTCTGTTAAGTAGTCCTTTCTATCTTGGATCACTACCCCTCCCCCCTCCACCTTTATCGGCCGATAATGGGATAGGAGACTCCGAAAAAATTATATCTCAACCCGTTTTATGCAGGAATGGATAGTTGTTAGGAAACTCATAATAAGGGAAACATGGAGAGAGCCTTTCTTCAAACTCATACATTCAGCAATATATGCCTACCCAACATCCCACAATCTGAACTTCCCCCAAACAGAATGCCGAAATGTAATATACCCCTCGTAGACCTATATCACTCCATCTGGACATGTTGCTCACAAATATACTGGGAGATAATCCAGGAATGTCTGAGGATTTTATATAAAGTGAACCTCTGCAGCCCCTGACTTTCCTCTTTCACTCACTGTCTACCCTAGATGGTGAGGAGATGGAGGACTTGCACCTATCTCCCATTACTTATATACTTCTGTTAATAGCAAAATGTTGTTTGTTAAATCATTGGCTAGTTGAAACACTACCAGCAGTTGGTGAAGTGATAGAACATGCTAAAATGTATTTGTATTTGGATACAATGGAAACGGAACAGGTAGGTGACAGGCGGGTCAAGGCATTTTTCAGCAAATGGAGACAATTTATAATTCTTCACTTATCTGACGCAGAAGTGCAGAATAGCAAAGCTCAAACACTCCACCTGGTATCATAAAATCTGAAGGAGCGCCTTGGGCAGCCTGTAGGTTTGAGCTCTATAGAAACAAACTTTAGCCACTAACTCCCAATTAGCCTCTCTCTTAAAGAAGAGAATTTTACCGACCTGGCTAACAATGCCTGCTGGTAAAGGGTTACAAGTCCTCCACATATCACCTAAAATTAGCTGCCAGTGAGGCTCTGTACCTTAATTACAGCCATTTTTCTGATATGCAAAATACCTTTTCGGACTCATGTCTGCTGGCTTTGACTCTTCTCTCTCCTGGGCTGCCAATAAACCACGCCCCCTTATTTTGACTGACAGCTCTGCCTTGTGTTACATTCATGTCATATGAACAGTGACATCATCTCAGGTCCTTTAGCCTCCTCACATAAGCAAACTATACCCGTACTGTACTGTATGCATGTGATACCATGAAATCATGGTGTGATTTTATGTCCTCAGAAACATGCATGGGGTGCATTTTGCAAATGTAAAGGGTAAATGTAAAGGGTACAAGTGGATGTAATTCATCCACTAAAAAGTGTTTAAAAAAAGAGAAATAGTTACAGTACATTGTAGTTCAGTGAGTTTCATATTTAAGAAAAACAACCTTTTTTATGATCTTTAAAGGTCAGACGTCAATTACAGTATATTGTGCCATAGACCATAGCTATGATAACATACTTCTACCAGTAAAACTAGTTAAACACACCCAGTTACAGGGATAGTTTTCCGTCTTATGATGTGGAAGGGAGTGGGCTGTTGACAATGTAGGAGACAACCTTTAACTTGCAATCTGAGATTATGTAATTTGTCACTGTGCCCTCCCTATGCCCCTTATTTACCTATAAAGCAAACTTTCCTCGTTGGCTCATTCTGTCGTTACTATTCTTTCTAAACCTTCAATTTCACTTAGAGGTAAGAACATAACTTGATTTTTTCCACAATCTCTTACTGGTGTAGGTTGAATTATGATTCTCCCTCTATCTTATTATGATTATGATAGAATTAGGAATCAATCAATCTATCTATCTATCTATCTATCTATCTATCTATCTATCTATCTATCTGTCTTACTATTTATCTATCATCGTTAACCCCTTAAGGACCAGGCCCTTTTTTGTTTTTGCGTTTTTATTTTTCACTCCCCACCTTCAAAAATCTATAACTTTTTTATTTTTCCATGTACAGAGCTGTGTGATGGCTTATTTTCTGCGTAACAAATTGCACTTCGTAGTGATGGTATTAAATATTCCATGCCGTGTACTGGGAGGCGGGAAAAAAATTCTAAATGCAGTGAAAATAATGAAAAAACACATTTGCGCCATTTCTTGTGGGCTTGGTTTTTACAGCTTTCACTGTGCACCCTAAATGACATGTCTATTTCATTCATTGGGTCAATACGATCACGGGGATACCAAATTTGTATAGGTTTTATAATGTTTTCATACATTTACAAAAATTAAAACCTCCTGTACAGAAAAAAAATTCTTCATTTTGCCGTGTTCTTGCGCTAATAACTTTTTCATACTTTGGTGTATGGAGCTTTGGGTGGTGTCATTTTTTGCGACTTCTGATGACGTTTTCAATGCTTCTATTTTTAGGACTGTTCGACATTTTGATCACTTTTTATAGAATTTTTTCTATTTTTCAAAATGGCAAAAAAATGCCATTTGCGACTTCGGGCGCTATTTTCCGCTACGGGGTTTAACGCAGTGAAAAACGGCTATTATATTTTGATAGATCGGGCATTTTCGGACGCGGCGATACCTATTGTGTTTATGATTTTTACTGTTTATTTATATTTATATCAGTTCTAGGGAAAGGGGGGTGATTTGAATTTTTATGTTTTTTTAATATAATTTTTTTTTTTTTACTTTTTTTTATTTATTTTTTTTACTATTTTACAGACTCCCTAGGGTACTTTAACCCTAGGTTGTCTGATTGATCCTACCATATACTGCCATACTACAGTATGGCAGTATATGGGGATTTTGCATACCATCTATTATAATGTGCAGATCGCACATTATAATAGATAGCCTCGATCATGACAGCCTGGGATCTTTGTGTGATCCCAGGCTGTCATGGCAACGGATCGCCGCTCCCCGGTGACGTCACAGGGAGTGACGATCGGAGCCAAGATGGCGGCGCCCACGCGCCGCCGGCTCTTTAATGCCGCCGGCAGCTTTGCCGGTGGCAATCAAAGGGTTAACACCCGCGATCGGTGCAAGCACCGATCGCGGGTGTTAGCGACGGGCGTTTGCTTCATTATGAAGCAAATGCCCGGTGAGTATGAAGAGGGCTCAGCCTGTGAGCCCTCTTCATACTCCCCCATGCGCAGTAAGACGTAAGGGTACGTCTTATTGCGCTATGGGGTTAATCTATCTATCTATCTATCTCTCTTACTATTTATCTATCATCGTTAATCTATCTATCTATCTATCTATCTATTTATCTATCTAGGTGATGGCTTCATATCTGGTGTGAATATAGTGATTCTGTATAGGCACCAAGAAACAGATATGCGCTAAAACTCTTATTCTTTCCTGCAGTTTGATAGGTGTTGTTGCTATACTTAGGGCATGAACAAAGGGTCAAAAAGTCCATGATTACTTGATGTATATAGTTTTAATTCTCCTTGACCATGAAATGAACCCATATTCAATGTTATTTCAGAGTTCAGAGGTACAGACCGCAATGTACCACCTATAATATTTATTTATATAGTGCCATCATATACCTACAAATCAATAGTATGAACAGATGAAACAGGAATGAGGACCCTGCTTGCAAGATCTTATAATCTAATGTTTACATATCTTTATTGATTTTTTTTAATCTTTATTGATTTAATACATGGTTTGTCTATATGTACAAATGTTCATAATATTATTTTCTTACAGGTTTACAGTCATGAGTCATCACCATCACCACGGTAGGTGTCTTACAATCTATATCACTCACCCGTCTTCCTTGTTACTGTAGTCTCCATGTTACTGTAAGTTTTTACTACTTTTACACTAAGAAAAGCCCTGCCCCGGCTACCGCTTTATAGCTACAGATACACATTCACAGATATGAACAAAAGTTGGATCTATCTGCCTGGATATGAAAGATTTTTCCTTATACATTGATCATATACTTTAGACAGCTGTCGGGTGAAGTCCTGACAGCTCTTTTGGGTTATTTGCTTAAACACATGTACATTGAGAAGAACTAGAAGAGGTAATTTTGTCAGTCATATCTGGCATTGTGTTTTCTCATCAGGAACAATAGTATCAGGTGTAATGAGACGAAGCATTAGGTGGTTGGCTAGTATGTTTCAGCTTGCACACACCCATACACATATACTTCTGCGTGAATATTGTTGTGCCCTTATTCTTAAACAATGCAAAGGGGAACTATTTCCTCCATTTGTCACACAAACATCCGGCTCCTATAAACATATCAGAACAACATTCCTTACATTGGCAACTCTATATATCATCTCTTGTTGTTTTGTATCTGAAACATGCTAAGAATTCAGGCAGTATTTGCACAGGAAACAATTTCAGTATAAAAAAAATAGCGACTCTATAGACGACGCCCTTGTAAGTTACTAGCCATAGTACCAAAAATGGCTATTGCTGTGATAGAAGGCTCTACATTGCACAGGGTTTCCTTCATGCAGAGATGTCATATACTGAGGTGTCATATAAAAACTATACACACAAAAACCTCTCTGTCTCCTGCACAGACTCGGAGTAAGGGGGCAGGTTACACACAGATTTAAACACCATTGTATTTTCTTTGCATCTGCTTGAAGATCGCTCTTAGTCCTCTCATCACAAAATATTTCATTTGTGAAGAAAATAATGTATATGCTACCTACACTGATCATTTTAAGGATGACACTAAAGTATAAGCAATGATTTTTTTTAGGCCCGCCTCACTGTCCTCCTCCGTGCCAACCATGCCCTCCTCCCCAATACCCACCTGGTTACTGTCCACCACCTAATGTGGGTTATCCTCAATACCCTCCTGGACCTCATCATGAACATCACCATCCTCATGGCCACCATGGACATCATGGCCACCATGGACATCATGGTCACTTCGGACAACACGGTCACCACGGACACCATGGTCACCATGGGCATCATGGAAAACATTGTTAACAAATGGTGAGTCTGCTGGTGAGCCAGTGTATATTTCAATTATGATTTATATGACTTTATATATGATTTATATGACTATAGTAAATCAGTTGGGTTGTGTAATTCCACTCACTTTAAGCCCCACCCACTTTTTTCCTGGGGAAAGGCCACTACCAGATCACTCTTACAGCAGATCTCCGTATTCATTACACATATAGTTGTGACCCAGAAGATTGTTGTGTATAGGGGTCTTTAGAACGAGGCATACTGTAGACCAAGCCCAGACGGATTCTCATTGGGTCAATCATTTAATCGGCTTCTCTGTTTAGTCTAGCCCTGCTTGTACCATAGATCAATTGCTCACTAAGCATTCATGTCAGATCTGAACATAGTTGAGGAGGCATCTATGCTGGCCTACAGCTGTCCAGGTGTCATAACTCCAGACATAACACTTGATCATGACGCCTAGAAGATACCTCTCCATCCTCCAGTCCACTCCTCTTGTGGGCTGTAGGGTTTGAGTTTCTTTTTAGGGTTAGCTTCAATTTCCATTGTATATACGTAGCTCCTTCTCAGTCACAATGTTTGTGTATGACTGCATGAATCACCAGTTATTAATAACATTGTAATTACCATCCCAGAATTTATTGCATTTGTTTTATCAAGCACAAATCTTATTAGCTCGAGACAGATTGTGATTCAAAGACAGTAAAAATATTTATACAATGTTTACATAGATTGCTATAGTCTTCCGAACACATGATACACATCATTACAGAAATTCCAGATGGTTTATTGGACCTGAAGATGTTGTATGTTTTAGTCTCAATAGGATACATACAAATAGTTTCTGTAGGTTTGTTCTTAAGTTGAATTTGTATGTAAGTCAGAACTGTATATTTTATAGTTGTAATCCCAGATAAAAATTTTTTGGTCTGTATGACAATTGTTTTTTAAAAATTTTGGGTTGTCATAAGAACCAGGATTAACCATAAAGCTTAATTGCAGACACATTTGATAACTGCTACATCTGATCATTGTAGCCTAGGGCTAAAGTAGAGTAAATTACCAACATCTAGAGGGCTGTTTGTAACCCATCTGTAAGTTGGGTGTTCTTAAGAAAGGGACCGCCTGTATATGGTTTTAACATAGACTTTCTTATTGTTACTCTAGTTTTCCTGTAAAATACTCTAGAATGATGCTGTATGTATCAGAGTGCAATATACTTAGCATACAATAGACTCTTGACATGAAACAGTGTTAAGATTGTATGACTTTTCTTGGCATTATGTCAACTGCACGAATATGTAAAAACTGTGGCCATTCACTACTGAAATATCTTAATTGTCATCTATTTACTATTTGCACTGTTTTGTAGATCCCACCGCTGTGAATAGGGGCACTTCTTTATTGAAAAGGTTAATAAGTTAGTTTATCCATAAAAAAAGCTGTTCCTGGCTTGGGGACTCTGGCTCTTATATGAGCCCTGAAACACTTGTGATCTGCCTCTGTGCTCTCAATGGGGCACATTTACTTACCCGGTCCGGAGGAGATCCCAAAAGTGTACAGTGTGCCAGGATTCACTAACATTGTGTGTCCAAATGCGTCCTATGTAATGATGTGACACTTCTTGGTACTGGCGCCCCCTGCACCTGTGTGTGTATGAGAGATACAACTGCTAAAGGATACAGCCACATGTATAGGAGTAACAGAATGTCAGGTACTTGTGTGGCTGATGTCTGTTTCTCTCACATTTGTATGGGAGGAGAGAGCATGTGAGGTACTTGTGTAACTGATTTCTGTGTCTCTCATATGTGTATATGAGAAGAGGGCAAGTCAGGTACTTGTGTAGATGATGTATGTGTCTCTCACACATGTGTATAGCAGAACATGTCATGTACTTGTGTAGCTGATGTCTGTGTCTCTCACAGGCAGCAGATAAAGCACAGACACCAGCAATGCTATATACATATACAAACATATACAACTATACATTACAAACAGACATTAGCAGGGGGTGGAGAGGGGAGGGGTAACGGGTGACATCACTGTCTCTCTCCATGTGCACAAGCTCATTTACATAATAAAGAAAAGATGATTTTACAATGATAAATGTATGAATGAAACCCTTGTAAGCTGCTCTAACAGGTAGTAATGACAGAATAAGTTACAGAGGCCTGATGACAGGTGTCCTTTAAGCAAATATAATATAGGGATGATCTCAATGTGCATTTCTATTATTTGCATTTTATGATAAAAAAAATGATAACTTTTTTTTTATATATTGCAGCACAAAAGTTGTGGAATAAAAAGGAGAATCATAAATGTGACAAGTTTATATCAACGTTCCTTATTTTTCTATTGCCTATGTACAAAAACAAATCATTATGACATTAATAAAAGACTGTTAATACCATGATTATGAGGTGTTTTTCCAATGAACCAATGTATATTGTCACATAAAAAGCGGGGCAAGTAAAAATTATGGAGTCTACACATCCACACATCCATATCAATCATTCAACAAAAGAATGCAAAAGAAGATGTTTATACAGAAGACATGGTCATGCCTGAGGTTAATACAGAATACACTGAGGGTATAGATGGACTGTAGGTGCTCTTATCCTAGGTGGAAGTTCTTCACCGTTCCTATGCCCAATTTCCCACAGGCGGTCAGCTCCGCTTTCTCTATATTCCGTTTCCCCTGCAATCGGTGTCTGATGAAGGTCTTCTTTAAGAATGATACATTACATACATTTACTTGTGGATTGCTTTTCACTTAATAATAAATATATACACTTTCATGCTAAAGAAGTGGCAAGTTTTTTATTCTTACCTAGTTCTTTGAACACCAGTGATGGCGAACCTTTTGGGGACTGAGTGCCGAAACTACAAGCAAAAGCCACATATTTTTCACAAAGTGCCAAATGCCAATTTAAAGTAACTAAAGTAACTGACAGGTTTCAAACGTATTGCTGTCCTGAGGACATTAATACAGTAGAAAGAAAATTTGGATTATTATTGTAGTTTCCCTCTAAGGTCCCTTAACAGGATTAATCACAGGTCCGGAGAAGGGTCTACAATCATAATACAGCTCTGTCAGCACCTCCTTGCTCCTCCTGCACTTCTAGTCTCTAAAATGGGGCTGAACGTGGCATGTACTGGGTTGCCTGTGCCTGCAGGAGGAAGTATTGAGTCCTAAATGGTGACCTGGGTGATGGCCTGGGTGCCCACAGAGAGGGATCCGAGTGCCACCTCTGGCACCCGTGCCATAGGTTCGCCATCACTGGACTACACATTCAGAATATTTTACATATAGCACATAAAAACCTTGCCACATAAATATTTACCAAAAAATGTTTATGTTGTTGGAAAACATTTATTATTACACACATAGGACTTGAAGTTCTTGTGCTGAGTATTCTTGTCTATTATTGTGACAGAACCTGTGTCTTCTGCAGGATTCATTGGTACCGTAGTCAGCAAGTCCAGTGTTATCTCCACTCTGTACTGTAAATAGGCACGGTCACCCATGTACTCATGTAGGATGTGGATTACCATGTTGTAAGATGTAATCTTTTAATAGGTACTATCAGTAATTACAAAAATATCATAATTAAATCAGTTTATCCTTCATATGCAACCATGGTTTCCAATCTTTTATTCAGGATAACTTATTCATAATCTTACAGCCTTTAATCTTCATGGCTGGAAAACCATAATAAACTTAGAATAATAAGTAATCTTAAATAGCAGTGGTACATGTTTTAAAGTCCTGAATGCCAATGCTCCTTTTGTTTTAAAAAATCTAACACAGCAAGTCGGCATAAACACCTCATATCAACGGTCAAGATTTCTTTCTTTCACCACCCGCACAAGAATACTTGGATAGGTGAAGCAAATGGGCTCCTTTAGATTTAGCAACTTTCACACCAGCATGAAAGCTCAATATAATTGACTGCAGTCCTTTACTTACCGTATATACTCGAGTATAAGCCGAGTTTTTCAGCACATAAAATGTGCTGAAAAACCTCACCTCACCTTGACTCCCCTAGTCAAGAAAAAAAACAGTGTACTCACCTTCCGATGCCCCCCCCGGCAGGTCCTCTACTATACATTGATGCTCCGGCATAGCCTCTGTGACCCCGCGCTGTGCGTCGCAGGGATCATGATGTCAGCTGGTCGCTCCTTTTTACATTGCCCTATCATTGTCTGCAGTTTATGGCCCCTTCACTCCATCATCATCTCAATGGAAGCCTCTGGAAGATTCCTCCTACATGCTTGGAAGGTTTATTCCAGAAACATCCCTGTCTGACTAGAATGCCCTAGAATATTCCACCAGAATATTCCAATATAACTCACTCTCTCCAACACTCACTACATAAAGGTAAACGGATAGCAAAACAGGATTGTAAAATACTGGTCTTGATAAATGCCTTACATTGAGTCCACCATGATACTGTATACTGATACTGGATACATATACACTGTATACCAACATATTGTAGATTAAAATGAGAGGCAATGTACCCAGCATCTGATGTTGGCCTAAACTGAGCTATGCAACAGTACAATGATCCCAAGTCCACCTGAAAATTTAAACTTAAAACTTAAAGGAAACCTACCACTACGAATATACCTATTAAGGTAGATCCGATGGTAGGTGCATATAACGTATGTAAGGATAGTCATTTTTAGGGCTAATCCTTCACTCCCCTTTGTCTTTGCTAATCTCTAATCAGGGTAGTATGCAAATTTTCTACTCTCCGCCCCAGTTGCCTCTTTGATCCTCCTACCCAGACATCATTAGTGCGTAGCTACAAGGAGCTGCGCGCACTCGTCCACGAAGCCGGAGTTCTGCACATGGCTTCGGAGACGATCAAAGTGGCAACTGGGGCTCGGAGTAGCCATGCCGTGTAGCCTCAGCTCCAGCTACTCCACGCCCCAGTAGCCTCTCTAGAAAATTTCAATATTACCCTGATTAAAGATTAGTAAAAATATAGGGGAGTAAAGGATTAGCCCTAAAAAGGGCTATCCTTACATACTTTAGATGCATCTACCACCGGATCTAATAGATAGATCCGTAGTGGTAGGTTTCCTTTACATTTTCACACTTGGCTTTTCTATTTGAAAAATATGTAATGGCATGGTGGAAACTGTGATGTGTGATTCATCATTTTTATTGTTGTATACAGATGGTGTGTTATTTTTTCTCTCATGGCTATGTGTTAAACCTATACTTTTATATATAATATAACCAAGTAAAAACTTAAAAACATAAGTACTTACTGAACATAGTACATACATAGTCAGGGCCAGCGTTAGGGGGCAGCAAACTGTGCATTTGCCCAGGGCCCCCTGTCCTATCGGGGTCCCCTGCATGTGGACTTTTGTGGGCAGAGGATGTATTGCTCTTTTAATACCCCTTGTTTGAATGCCCAAGTAAAGATGCTTATCATCCATCTCCTTTATATTAGTTTTGCCCAGAGCCCCACTAGAACTGTCCCTGTATTTTTTAGAAATATACGTTTCTATTAATATATTTCTTTTAAATCAAAGCCATGAACATATACATTATGAATTAATGTCCAGGCAACCATAAAATCTAGCCTCTGACTCACAAAGAGTCATCTCAGAGCATTCAGGAGAGGAACCCCCCCCCCCCCCCCCAGTGGAGGAAACCTCTAGGGAAACCATGGCTGAAGGATCGCCCTTCCTCTGGGCTTAGAAGGATAATACCAACTTTTTCTCATCATAATGCAGTAAATAGCAATATTACATGGTACACAATAATGTACAATAAAGTTTCCTTACTTATACATAAAGAAGGTAAATAATTGTAGAGTTATAATGGTACAGGGCGGGTGGGAGGGACATGTTTCTCCATGGTGTGCAGGTTAGAGAAAGAGGAAGAGAGACAAGACAGGAAGTGATTAATACTGCTGGGTCCCACCCCTCTTACAGTACCACCCTAGACCTACATACTCTACATACTCATACTCAAAGCAGAACTCACCTATATTAAATGAATACTACTACATAAAATACCAGGGTCATAGGTCCCCCCCATGCCAAAGTCATGTCCCACTTTGCTTATCCGGGGTGTCTGGATTGGAACCAAAGATGGCAGAGATTGTGCCCATATTCAGACCTGTCAACTTTCTGAAGAGGAAAAGAAGCACGAAAGTTAATTGTTATTAGCAACATCCCTAACCATACCCCCATGCTATAATACCCCCTTAAAAAGGACCTTTCACCGCCTCAAAAATTGAGGAGAATTTATTTAATCCAGAATAAACACCATAGCACTATTTATTCTGGATTAAATAAATTCTCCTCAACTTTTGACCAATAAGGAGTGCCAAGTTATCTTTTCTCTCTATATATATGGCGTAGTAACCTACTTGTGCACCAATTAACTCCGAAACATCGAGTGACGTGTAGTTTTTCCAATATACTTTCACCACCTCACACATGTGGAGATTAGCATAGCATTCTGTAGGAGCTGCTACAGAGATTCAGGGGCACTTAGAATTATCTTTCTATCTTTCGCCATGGTTGATGTTATATCAGTCCAATTATCTGATCATTGTAATGTGTGTTAGGTCGGAGAGAAGAGGAGCTGTAGGGGAAGAGGGAGGCTTGTGTTATGCTGATCTTCTCTTATACTGTCCAATCAGCAGCAGGCAATGTCAGAAAAGCTACTTTGAATAGTAGTGAGCTATGATGTCTCTATGTGCATCTAAAGGCTGTACACAAATTCAGCAAATATTCCGCAAACGTAATGTAAATGCCATTGACGGCATTATGTAAACGTGATGTGATTGCAGATGCAATGTTACTGCAAAAGCAGTGTACAGATAAACGTGTAAAGGTATTTACATTACATTTGCCCAATTACGACATTTGGGCTTACATCGTTTTTGTGTTAACATCGCCTTTGCGTTTATGTGGCATTTGCGTTTACATGGAATTTGTACTTATATGCCTTTTGTGGCGTGTTTATGTGGTGTTTTCTTTACATTTGCATTTATGTGGCGTTTGAGTTTAATTTGTGCTCATGTGGCGTTTGTGTTTATGTGGCGTTTGCATTGCATTTGCATTCACGTGGCTTTTCAGTTTACATGGCATTTACGTCCCATTGTTATGTCAAGGTAAAGTGTCAAAAACAATAGTCTGCTTCATCTGTGATTATAAATGTTAACATTGTTTATCTAAAAAAAGATGCAGCTAATACATTGAAGGAAATTTCCATTGTGTTATTCATCACTTATACAGTTCAGTCACTTGAAGAATGTACTGAACACTGAGAGAAATAGGGATAATGTTCATTAGATAAACAAATTAAAAAAATGGGAAAATATTGTTCCCAAAGGTTTATTCCGACCTTTGAGTGAAGTACAATAATAAATGTAACATTGAAATAAGGCTGTATTCAGACTAGTGCGTGACAGTATACAAACTATGTACAAAATCACAGTCGGCAGTGCATCTTCTGCTGTCTATTATGAGAAGTTGATGGTGCTGAAGTTCGATCGGGCACAGATGTTACACCTAGCCCTTACTTAGCAAAAGCAGACGAATCCAGCTTCTAACGAAACCCACATTGGTTTAAAACGTATAGATTTATTGGAAAAACTTCATAAAAAGTCAATAAGACATGCAGAAAAAGCACACAAAATTTGCGTGAAGGGTAGTGAGGAGACCATTCGTCGCCTACTTGTTTCAGAGAAACATCTCCTTAATCAAGGCTAATACGGAAACACTAACGGGAAGTAGATATTCACGTTTCCCATGATAGCGTGATTGACAAAACCATGATCTCACATATCACATGCGTGTTCCTATTTGATTGACATACCTTTCCAATCTAAATAGTACATAAAACAATTACATTGCAATTAAAACACAAGGCAAGCATGATATAAACAGTGTAGATCCTACACTGTTTGTATCATGCTTGCCTTGTGTTTTCATTAACACTGTAGGACATTAAACATAATGAAATGTTGTGAAATAACACAACTGGTAAATAACGTCCTGTCTTTTATTAAGACCTTTGGGGACTTGGGTTTGTAATGTAAAAATCCAGAAGGTTTCTCTATTGAGAAGTTTCCTTCTGTGGTCACCTCCTCTGGCAAGACATTTAACCTTTTCTATTGCTGTAACCAATAATCCTGAACATTCATCTTTTTTGCCGGCATCAGATGTGGCGACGTATCCTGGTACAGCGAAACATACTGGAGATCACAAGTTATGCAGGTAATCAAATATATATCAAATATTGTGTTGCAGTTTATGTAATTGTGTATTTTACACACTTGTTTTGTACGTGCAGAATTAAAGTGTTCCCTGGGTGCGGCAAAATTACAGCATGTGCATTTCCTATGACCGCACTTAAAGAACCCCTTAACCTGAAGCCAGCCACCTTGTGAAATGTGTTTTGACAGGAACAAACTAGGGGATAATTGCATACCAACAGTTGGAGCCCTTCTGACCACACAATAGATATTATCAGGGAGTATGGACCCTAGATTGTCGTCCATGTATAGTATGGAAAGATGTTTATTAACAATATGTGTAATTTCCTGATATTGGAGACTAAATGTCGTAGAGAATGTAATTTGTGACTTGCGTTTTTTGTTGTATTTAGCACCAGTATTTTCTCTTTCATTCTTTTCCATTAATAACTTTTCTCTAGGAATTTCCTCCACTATTTTATGTGGAAAAGATAGCGGCTCACCTTGGCTCTACGTCGTGCTCCTGGAGTACGTCTGGACCTTGACGTGGTATCACATAGGAAAAAACAAATTCACTCCGGCACCGGCGTGGCTCATTTAAAATCTTGTTCAATCTTTATTTTCTTTTTGGTTAAAAAAGATGACAACCCAATGGCGACACCAGTCATTACAAAGTGCGGGATCAAGCCTACGCGTTTCAGGTGCTGTACGCACCCTTAGTCATGGCACAACGACTAAGGGTGCGTACAGCACCTGAAGCGCGTAGGCTTGATCCCGCACTTTGTAATGACTGGTGTCGCCATTGGGTTGTCATCTTTTTTAACCAAAAAGAAAATAAAGATTGAACAAGATTTTAAATGAGCCACGCCGGTGCCGGAGTGAATTTGTTTTTTACTATTTTATGTGCCCTGTTCAGCATCCGGTTGGGAATAGCTTTTGCTATTTTTGTGCACTTCAGAGCCATAGTCTTCCGTGCTCACGAACCACCACGCTGTTGCCGCAGGTGAGCTGAATACATTTCTCTTTCGTTTTTAATAGCCCTAACTTAGGTCATCAATATGGGAATGATATGGGTGTGTATAGCAGATGTGTAGAACTTTTCATCTTCTACTGGGTGGCACTCCACTGATTCTTTCTAAATTGAATTTTTTTCTTATAACCCTGATTGTTCCTTAGCTATTAGGACTCATGCACATAGCCGTGGATTTAGGACAACTAGCATACTGCCCTTTCAGGTGACCAGTGATTCAACAGAACTGTGCATTAGCCAGTTTCCCAAGCCACAAAAGATAGTGCAGGTCCCATTCCAGTCAATTCAATTTCCATTGGCGTGTCCTTGGCGCTCATCCACTGATGACACTTGGGCATTAGGATAGACACATGTGCATGTAGGCTAAATCAGTTAGTTTTGGCATACAAGAAGCAAATTAGTCTAGCTACTGTCAGGAGAGCAGTCCTGGGCTGGAGCAGACATCTTGGTTCCACCCACATGACATTGGAGAGAGCTTCAATATCATATTTTGTGTGAAAACTAATGGCGCCAATTGCTCAGTCGGGGGATAGAGGAAATTATCCACCTATAATCCAATAAATGTGCGGAAATGGAATGGAAAGAGTTGGAATTGGTAGAAGTGGTTAAAGGTTCTCCGCAAAAGGTTCTGCCCTAGGGCAACTACAAGACTGTGTAAGTCATAGGAAAACATATTGATGGATGTGACTAAGGTACGACCACACGTGTGTCAGATACCATAAAGAACATGCAAGCAACGTTAGATTGAAGTGCAAACATATTAAAGAGATGATTGTGGCCATTACCATAACTATTCATGCAGATATGACTGTAGTCACTGCCATACAATACATCGCACAGGTGTGTTAGATATTATCACAATGATGTCAGCGTCATCTAGATTTCTAATATTGTTATCATGCCAATTATACAGATGTCTCAGTGTAAGAGAATGCCTTGAAAATTAATTTAGGGCAGGGTGAAGAGTGTTTACTATAAACTGAACCAATTTGGTATAAAAAAAATTGGAAGTCCAAGTACCTTCCCTGCAAAATTTGTCTGGCTCCTCCCAGTCCTTTTACTAAATAAAAGTCAATATCTTCTCTCAGGATAGGATTCACTTTAATTTTCCTTGAAGGTACCAGGACCTGGTATGTAGTATGTTTTCTAAAACTTCCTGTTAAAACATTGTTTACTGTAGTATGCACTGGCTGTAGAATCCCGGCATTGCCCGGGATAGGAAGTAACTGCTCTTAGCTATAACAAAATAGAATGGGTGTACAAAATATATTTGAAATGTATCTATCTTTCTCTTTGACTGTTTCTTTCAGTGACTGTCTCTGACCGTCTCTTTCAGCTACTGCCACTGTCTCTTTCAGTGACTCTCTCTGACCGTCACTTTCAGTGATGGTCTCTGACCAGCTCCCTCAGTGACGGTCTCTGAAAGTCTGTCTCTGACCATCTCTTTCAGTGACAGTCTCTGGTCATCTCTTCCAGTTACTGCCTCTGCCTGTCTCTTTCAGTGACTCTCTGACCGTCACTTTCAGTGATGGTCTCTGACCAGCTTCGTCAGTGACTGTCTCTGAATGTCTGTCTCTGACCATCTCTTTCAGTGAAGGTCCCTGATCATCTCTTTCAGTGACTGTCTCTGACCGTCTCTTTCAGTGACTGTCTCTGACCGTCTGTCTCTGACCATTTCTTTCAGTGACAGTCTCTGATCAATCCCGGCTCAGCTTCTAACTGCCACAGCTCCTGTATATAGTGGTTAATAAGTGGATTTTGGAAAGCGCAGGATGAGTCACAGAGAATAGCTGTGCAAAATGTGGTGATTGTAAACGCAACAGTGCAGATTCCTTTAGCGGACATACATACACACACACACACAGATTACTAATGACGTGATTGCCATTCTTGCCCATCATCCATTTTTTAGGTTTCATACCTTTTCTCTTCTATCCCTTTAGTCAAATAGTGGAACAGTGATAATTTGATGTTGCAAAATATGCAAGGTGCTTGATAGAGATGAGCAAATCTATTAGTTGGATTGCAGCTTTGTACGAATCTGTCATCTTTTAAGCATCAAACAAGAGCTTTTTATGACAAAATTATGTTTTAGATGACTAGAGGGGGCAATATACCAATTTCCACGATGAATCTTGGATGATTCTCTGATCTCTAGTTCGTGATACATACTAATGTGAATCTACAACCCTAGAGAGATATTTAATCATATGTTAATAGTGGTTTGTAATATAGGATGTTTGAGTGGCTGCCGCCATAATCTACATAAAGAGGTATAAGAACCCAGCTAAAGTGTTAGAAATTCAGATACTAGGATAATATACTAAATTATGTGTCTTTCTTAATTTTTCAGGAGTGATCATCATGTCGGGGTTTAACATAGGAATTGGTTAGTAATATTTTTTTTTAAAATTATTCTCTTAATTCATGCATTGACAGAGGAGCGACCAAACATTGGCACCACAATATATCTTTTGCATCTCCAATATACCAGTGTGAACTGTCTATATTTCCTCTATATATCTAACATATCATTGACAATACATAGTAGTACTTCTACGGTATCTCTAATACTATCTATATTTAAGGTATAAACCAACCACTGGAAACCTGTTTGTGCGCAGTAGTCAAAGTTCCGACTAATCAATTGGATGTTATTAAAAAAATGTTCCTGTGTGAAGATAATTTCTCATAAATGCAGCGATGTTGACCCTTAGAAACGAGATCGCTTCCTTAGATAAGATCACCTCATATTAAGTCCTGCCTGACCACCTGGTTTCAGCAATCATTACCACAGAATGGCTGTTGGTTATGCAGTAACTCCTGGACATTTCCCATACAAACACCCTTTGTGTCTTTGTGCAATCCCTCCAGAAGAGGTGGTTGTATCCAAGGACACAGTCTTTTTTCTAAGGGACCATATCACTACATTTATAGGAAATTATCTTCACACAGGAACATTTTTTTAATAACATCTAATTGAAGAAATGTTTATATATGGCAGATTAATGAAATTGAATGTGATTGCCAAGACGAGAATACCCTTTAAGCAAGCATACAATTGTATTGCTGAATTTGCTTATATGAGCCACCCCCCTCCTCCCCCCCGTCCTCACGCAAAGTGCTTTGGACAAAGCTGGTTAAAGGGTATTTCCATCTTAAATATATGATAACGCTATCTAACTCTGCGGCGTGGTACATTACAAACGCCGGACCGCTATCAAATCGAGCGGGACAGTCCGGGGAAGAGGCAGCGCCTCTGACCGCCACCTCATATATACCCCGGACTGCTTTGAGAGCTGTCCGGCGTTTCTATTATTCTCCGCAATGGTGTTAAATCGGAGGTTTCCGATAACGCTATCATTGTAACACTGCTGTGTTTGTTTTAGTACTTGGAGCTGCTTATTTTAGTAAACAGCTCCTAGTGCCGAATTTCTGGGTGACAGGTCCTCTTTAAGTATTATTACCTTTCATAGTACAAAAAAGGAAAAGTTAATGTAGGATAGTTATCAATCCGTCTATGCCAGAATTCTGGAGTAATTTCTAACTGAAATGTTGTGGGCCACAATTATTGGAGGTTTTAGACTTCCGATTTGTCCAAAAAGGGGTGTGATTTTTTTCTTTTTTTGAATGAGCTAAATTGGCGACCTACAAGTAAACTACATTACAAAATAAAACATTCAATCTCATCATATCTTTGCCTTGTCCTTTTTCTATCTTTCTCTCAGGTTTTGGACTAGGTGTCCCTGTCTATGGTGGTGGAATAGGATATGGCGGATATAACAGATATGGCGGTGGTTATGGATTTGGATTTTATCCCCGCTATGGTTTCGGTCCCCCATTCTATAACCGACCCTACTGGAATCGTGGCTATTATGGAGGTCGTTATGGTCATCACAATCATGGTCATCACCATGGTGGTCATCATTGGCATCATTGACATTAAAGTGGATCAAGACAGGTAAACATTAATATAATTTAAAATAAACATGAGTTACAGTATATCCACATATTGAATTCACATGGTTTATGAATGTGCATCAATATGTGTGATATTGCCCATTGAAATGATTGTGACTGCATGCTACCCATACCGAAACAGTACAGTACAGGAAGCATACAACTGGAAAAATGAGGCTGTGTGAAAGAGAATTTTGTATAAGCAGCATTATTGTTATCAGAGGAACAAGTTCAAATCCAGTCCAGTTTTTGGTTTAATTAGAAGCATTTTTTACACATTATAGGTTTTATGACAGTTTTCTGGCAGTAAAAACTCCTTGGAATCCCCGCCTGCTAGATTTACTATAGTCTCCAGAAAACCGGCAAAGACTAGAGCAAAAACTACTGCCAGTTCAGATCTGGTCAACACGCCCAAACTTGTGGAGTTTGCACCTGTATTTACTAAGATTGTAGATATGATAATTTTGTAGATACGGTTGCTGCAGCTCCAGAGGGTGGGAACTTTAAAATTTGCGTTCATTAGTCTCAATCCCTTAACCACCAGGCCCTTTTTGTTTTTGCATTTCGATTTTTCACTCCCCACCTTCAGAAAACGTTTTTATTTTTCCATTTAAAGCGCTTTTGACAACTTGTTTTCTGCATAACTAATTGCTCTTCATAGTGATGGTACAGGTGATCCCCTACTTAAGAACACCCGACTTACAGATGACCCCTGTGCACACTGTGACCTCTGGTGAAGCTCTCAGGATGCTTTACTTTAGTCCTAGATTGCAATAATCAGCTGGAAAGTGCCTGTAATAAAGTTTTATTGATATTCCTTGGTCCAATTACAGCAAAAGATTTTGAAACTACATCTGTCACTGGGGCAAAAAAAATTTTGTCTGGATCTACAATTATAAAATATACAGTTTCGACTTTCATACAAATTCAACATAAGAACACACCTATGGAACCTTTCTTGTACGTAACCCTGGCACTGCCTGTATTTAGTTTTTCATGTTGTGTACTGGGAAGCCCTCTCCATTCACCCGCAGCCGCAGTAATAGTACGTCACGCGTCATTATGGGGTTAATGAATTCCCCCCATGGTGTGTTTGTACTAAAAATCATTCAAATTCTATTATTTCTCTTCCATACTCCCCAGTTTTTAAAAAAGTAAATCAGATTTGGATTGGACACTGTGAGTTCCCTGGCTGCTAGAAAACTTAACCAACTAATACTTAAAGAAACGTCTGATTTCTGCTGTGGTTAAATGTGATAGTTTTTATGCAGAATGTATAAAGAATTATACATTTATATATTATAATTTATATTAAAAAATATATATATACTTTTAGCAACAGGTGTTTCCTCTGTGCCCAACCAGAAGGAGTTTTTCTCTGAGTGTCCTTGGCCCAAAATCTATTCCGATTAGTAGAAGGAACAGATTTCAGTTTTTTAACGAGCGTGCCTATTAGTCAGCTGGAGCATTCTCATGACACAGCTGATAATACTAGGGCACTATGTATGAATCAGGCCTAATGTCTTTACTTAAATCCCTTATCTATACAACTTTTTATCTACCCTATTGTAGTTCAGAGCCATTTGTATAATTTAAATTATTTGCATAGTTCAGTTACCAGCAATGCCTTGTTGTACTCGTCTAGTGTTGGCCACCATGGGGTTCATTCCGTATTTGTTCTCTGGTTATTATGATGTATACATATATTGTGCACCAGTACATGGCTGTATCTTGATTTCTTTTTTTTTTTCCTTTATTTTAGAAGACATCTGGGCAACTATGAGAAAAGTTCTTTTGATTCACTTTTAACTGCTGCAAATATCAGCTACATTTCTCAAACGGATCTAACTGATGCTAATGTACCCAGTCCTAATACATAATAAATAGACTTTTTCCCATCCTCATGTCTTGTAGTCTCTTATTTCACTGCACAAACCATACACCAAAAGAAATGAAGTAATTAGACATCATGGCTATGAATGTACATCACTTGTAGTAATTATTTCATCATTGTCCACCATACGGACATCCAATCTCCTGTTGCTCAAAACCGCGACATTCCGGACCCCTGAAGGGTACACAATGTCACTTAGTTATCCTTTTATAGACACTCCCAGAACGCACGGGTTCTGAGAGGCGCAGAAAGTGATTTAAAGTTGTCCACACAACTTCCGGACATGGCACAACAATAAATCACAGCCCTGAATGGCTATAAGATCCCTCTCACTAGCCGCAGTGAGATGGAATATTATCAGCCCTGAGCTTCCCCGGGTTCTCCTTTAATATAAGCCCGGTCCGTAACGGGATTATATAGGGTAAGGAACCAACCGGGTAGCATGTATATAAGTGAGGCTCTGGCGCGAGGATTCGTGGATCGAGATAAAAGAGCAACACAGATTAAATTTTATTTTTAATTGCCTTACACACTAGACTAAACAATATATGCAGTATATATATATATATATATATATATATATATATATATATAGTTACACAGAGAACAAAATACAAGGTAGTTACCTTTGTGTGTGGTGGGCCTATTGGAACTGGATAGTCCATACCTTAAGATCCTTCTCTGCTCTTGATGTTACAATGTTTCCCAGACAAAGACAAGGCACATTCAGAGGTGCCTGAATATATATGGTGGAGTCACACCTCTGCCCACCCAACAGGAGGGGTCATGGGTCCCTCCTACCTGGTACTACAACCAGAGCCCAGGAGAAGCCATAGCTTCTCAAGGGGAAGTTGTAGGGTCATGGTTCTGGTATAATTGGATCCGGGTGAATCCCTGGATCGGATTGATACCAAGCCTGACCCATTTGCTATTGTCCTATCCAGAGATATTAATATCTCTGGAACCGAGCATTCTAGAGCTATTGTGATCTCCTAAATATAACAATCCAAAAATGTATTTGTTTTTCTATTCAGATGGACCATAACTCCATAACTGTCCCTAATCAACCTGGTGATTTGAGAGTTTTTATGGTTCTTGGAGACGATCGGACTGCAGAGGTCTATTGAAGCATGGACACATGTTGTGTGAACGTAAACAACCTAGATCAATTAGGCCAATTAGCTGAGGCTGGGGGAAAGTGGTGACTTGGCGTACTAGAAGGCCTACCCTCCCACTTGTCACATTTATCACACCTCCCTCCTATAAAGGGGGCTAGGTAACAACCTCCCATTGGTACCTGATACTGTGTGTAACCAGCTGAGGGGATTGTGATCCGTCTCCATCGTGAAGTGGTGCCCATACAAGTAGGGCCGACCTCACTGGCGTCGGTTTGCACTGTAAACGGCCGGCTGAAGTCAGCTGCTTGTAGCACTGGGAAGGTAGACAGAGCAGTCTTCAGCGCTCGGAAAGCCGCCTCGCATTTGTTTGACCAATCGACTGCGGAGGGCAACTTCTTCCTTGTGGCTTAGTAGGCTTAGCCAGCATACTATAGTGTTGCACGAATCTCCTATAGTACCTGGCCGTGCCCAGGAAGGACATCACCTGTTTCTTAGTCCTGGGGGTGGGCCAGGACACAATGGCCCACACATTCCCTGGCTCTGGCTTCAGCACTCCCCCCCTATCCAGTGTCCCTGGTAGTGGACCTCACTCATACCCATCTGGCACTTTCCCGGCTTAATGGTCAAGCCTGCCTGGCGGATCCCCCCAAGTACCTGCGTCAGGTGCTTTAGGTGATCCTGCCATGTGGGACTGAAGACCGCAATGTCGTCCCACATATCTTTCCAGCCCCTTAAGCAGGATTTTGACTATCCCCTGGAAAGTGGCAGGGGCATTCTTTACGCCAATACTGTATGCAATACTCATACAGTCCAAACGGGGTAATAGAGGCAAAGTGTTTCTGTGCCTTAGGAGTCAGAAGAATCTGCCAGTAACCTCAGATCCATGATGGTCAGGTACTTAGCCCCGACCAGCTGGTCGAGCAGGTCATCAATGCGTGGCATTGGGTATGCATCGGTGACCATAACAGCGTTGAGCCCCCTGTAGTCCACAGAGAAACGGGTGGTCCAGTCTTTCTTTGAAACGAGGACAACAGGGCAGGCCCATGCGCTGTTAGCTGCCTGGATGACTTCCAGCTTCAGCATTGCAGCTGCACCTCCGGGGAGACCCGATATGCTGAACGCCGGATTGGGGGATGATTCCCGGAGTCCACATGATGGAGTGCCAACTTGGTCCTTCCTGGTTGGTTGCCAAATAACTCCTGGAAGAGTTGTAGCGTGGCCCACAGCTGGGCTCTCTGTTCCACCAGGAGTTCATGGCTTACCTCCACATCTGCAAGGGTTCCACCTGCCTGGACCTCATGATATGCCTTCCTCATGTTTACGTGATAAGCTTTCTGCCTTCCACAAAATGGGTACAGGGTGACCAGGTAAGTGATGGCGTTAAGCTGCTGATGCACAAGGTATGAGCCTTCCCAGGCAACCTGAAGCTTGTTTTGTGGTACAGGGACCAGCACCCACACCTTTTGACCAGCCTGGTAGGTCCTCTCACAGGCATTCTGGTCGTATCACCGCTTCTGGTCGGCCTGGGCCTGCGCCATATTGTCATGTACCAGTGTTAAGGCCGTCATTTTGTCAAGGAAATGCATGACATACTCAATGACCGACACTTCAGGGGTAGCTAATTCTCCTTACCAGGCCTCTTTCACCAGGGCCCCGTACCCCTTGCCCATACAGGCCTGTGGAATCTCCCGGTAGGCAAATAGCAGGTGTGGGAGGTAACTCTCCCAGTCGCGCTCGTGGGTATCAGCCAACATACGAAGCATTTGTTTTAAGGTGCCATTGAACCGTTCACACAGGCCATTGGTCTGTGGGTGGTACAGCCTGGCCACCAGATGTTGCGCCTGTATTTGTTTACAGAGGGACTCGATCAATATTGACATGAACTGGATTTCTCTGTCAGTAAGCATTTCCTGGGGAAATCCCACCCGGGAGAAGATCACTAAAAATGCTGTGGCCACCTTGTCCGCCCAAATAGAGGACAAAACAGCGGCTTCTGGGTATCGTTAGATTCGACACATGCAAACTTTTCCCCCACAACCGTTAGCCCCCTGTCTCTCCCTACACTAAGAGTCTGAGAGGACAACAAGTATCCAGAGGCTGACAGGCCACTTCCCATAGTAGCCTGACCCTCTGCTTGGATGGTCCCCTCCCCCAAGGGCAAATCCTGGGACCCATGACCCTACCCACTCCCACATTCCTGGCAGTAGGTATGTCACATACATCAGTATTATCATTGACAATATCAAAATCACTGTCATCACAACCAATCAGTTACACTGGAAGGCTGAATATTGCTGGCTGTGGGCTCAGTCTTTGCAGATTCAGGGGTTGCATACTGTGACACTAGCCGTCCCAAGTCTGTTCCCATCAGGACACTCACAGGAATATCAGAGGATACCCCAACCCCCCTTATACCCCTCCCCACACCCAAGTCCAAATACACCTTGGCAATGGGCAGTGCCGGTTCTGTTCCTCCAATTTTGGACACAGTGAGTTTTCCTGGGTATCAAATCCTGTGGGGATACCAGTTCTGGTCATAGAAGGGTTAGGTCAGCCCCAGTGTCTCTCAGTCCCAAGGCCACGGAGTGGCCTATGGTGACAGGCTGCAAGTTATCATGGGACCTCCCACCACCCCACCCACATACAAAACAGTAGACGGTTTATGGGACGTTACCGGGCCCTTGTGGCGCTGGGGACACATGGCGATTGTTGCCGTACTCATCTGCCAGGCCAGCTGTTTCCAAAGCCTCTTTGGGTTTCCGGTCATGAATGTGCTGCTGTAATTCCTCCGGGCAATTCCATAAAAAATGCTCGATGGAGATTTGTTTCTTCAGCTGCTGGAAGGTGTAAGTCCCAGTCCTGAGGTCCACTGATCCACTGCTCGAAGAAGGACCCTCACCTGGTCAGTCCAGCTGCCAGCAGACCCCCACTGTAAACTCCGGAGCTTCTTTCGGTAGGTCTCAGGGGTCATATTGTACTGACGGACCAGAGCCTGCTTGATATCCTCATAAGTCAGGGTGGTCTCACTAGGCAAATAGCCAAATATTTCCAGAGCCTTCCCTCTGAAACAAGGGGTAAGGCACCAAACCCATTGGTCCGCAGGCACATGGTACTGTTGACAAGTTTTTTCAAAAGCCAGCAAAAAAGTGTCTAAGTTAGTGCCTTTATCCAGCAGGGGAAAGTCCTCAGTCCGCAGCTTTGGCACATGGTTCTGCTGCAGCACTGGACTATCAGGAGCAGACTGTTGTAGCTGGGGCACCTTCAGCTGGTGTTCACGCTCCCGTTGCCTTTCTGCAGCCTCTGCTTCCATTCGCTCTCGCCACTCTGCAGCAGCAATGAGGATCTCGTATGCAGTATGGTTCCCCGCCTATAAACTGGACAAGGCAGCTTGCAAGATGGCCACTGAGCCCATCAGACCATGTGAGTGGGTGGGCAGTGGGCTGTCCAATGAGGGACTGGGTCCATCCGACCTGGTACCTGGGGGGGATGCATGGAGACGATCTGACTGCAGAGGTCTATTGAAGCATGGACACATGCTGTGTGAGGGTGCGTTCACACGTTGCAGTTAAAACTGCATCGCAATCAGCTTTGAGGTGGTTTTAGGTGCAGTTTTGTCAATTTAACAGGTGAAAGACATGAACTGAACGGGTGAATGACATTTGTGGAGCAGGTTTCCCCTCAAAATCAAATTCACTCGTTCAGTTCATGTCTTTCACCTGTTAAATTGACAAAACTTCACCTAAAACCACCACAAAGCTAATTGCGATGCAGTTTTAACTGCAACGTGTGAATGCACCCTCAACGTAAACAACCTAGGTCAATTATGCCAGTTAGCTGAGGCTGGGGGAAGCTGACTTGGCGTACTAGAAGGCCTAACCTCCCCCTGGTCCCATTTATCACACCTGTTCCCACCCACTTTGCCAAAGTCGGACATTCAGTCAACCAACTGAAATTTCAAGTGATTGATAGAGTAGACATTCCGAGACGTGGCGGTGATCCTGTCACCCTATTAAAGAAGGATTGGATTCACACCTTACAGACACTGGCCCCGGATGGGACGAACAGAGATTATAATATTCTGAGCTTTACATGAATCAAGTTACCCTCTACTTTATCAGTAAAGTCACTATTCTTATTGTATATAAGTATATAGATTGATTGACATCATAGTATATCATTTTTGACCTGTCTAACTCTATACATGTTTTCCTTACAGTAAGGCTAAATAAGAGTTTGTGGGTGGGCCATAGGTGGGTAATATACATAGCATTTTAGATATAGTCGTTCTTGACTTGTATATAACCTTCCATTTCTAATATTTCATTTCCCACTATAATCGGACCCATAATATCTACTATGGTGCCCAATGACCGAATCCATATATTATTTGTCGTTTTTGGAGCTCTTACAGAACTATACATTAAGGGATCAAGTATCTCAGTGCCAACTTCCCACTCATGGCGATCCAGGAAGTAGGTAATGATCCATGCGTTCCACAGCATGGAAAGCAGTAGACTTCCCGTGACGTGAAGTGTGATCACATGACCGGACTAAACCGGATATAGCCCAGCGGCCATTATGATGTCTCACAGAGACCAGAACCCAGCTGACACTCAGGGTATGAAGTAGCGGATACCACTTCCATCTACCAAACCTACGAATGCTATCCATACTATCGATAGGTCTGAAACGGATCATGACTACTTGATCGCCATATGAGAGCTAAATGAATGTAGATTTGTTCTATAAGGTCCCCACTGTATTATCAGTCTTTTACTGGCACCCGACTATTATCTACTGAACATCATTAGTTGGATGATTATACCCATGCCTTTTTTCATGTATGACACAATGCTGCAATTAAACTATTTTGGGAAAGTCCACCACAAAGCTCTGCACTATGCATAAAGACAGACTTAACCTATGTATTTTCTACCTTCTATATATTGTGTAAATTTCTGATATTAATATTTCTTGTCTACACATGTCTTCTGTACATCTATTTATGATACTATATATACTATTTACAGCATCTGAAAAAGGTTAATTTGAGTGAAACATCATGTATTAAAGTGGACAAGAATAAAAGCATTTATTATCAAATTGGATCAAGTGCCATCTTCTATATTCTCCTTGTTTTTCACCTATGGCTGTAACATTTTAACCATGCTTCGGATCGCAGGCACCCCTATGCCCCTCTCTGAGGCCCGCACTCACCTCTCCACGCTCTTGCTCCCGTCCTGGCTAGGCCACGCGTGCGTACCCACTCCCTGCACTCAAAGTTTTAAAGGGCCAGCGCACTGCAGATTGGCACTGGCACTTCCGAGTTTTCCCATAAAGACGGCCGTCTCTCTTCACTCCCCACCGGATCTTTGAGCGAAAGCTGTGTACCGTTCCCTTACCCGTTCCTTTTTCTGCTGATCTCCTGTTGTGACTCCGGACTTGACCTCTGCCTGACCTCACCTCAAGGTGCCACTTAGACTCTGGTCCCAGGTGTCGGCTAGTACCATTTAGGGGGTTCAGGGGGTTCACTGACGCGGAGTCCTTACAAAGATCCCTTGCCTATGCAACAAACTATGACTGTAGCCTTATACAAGGCATAATGAATAAGCTAATACAGAATTTCATTGGAGTCTCCAGAGCTTAGGTCAATATGGTCAAATACAGGTGTTGCAATGGTTAAGTCAAGGTCCAGACCGCAGCCCAAGTGAAATCTTTTGGCGGGACATTTAAATAATTTTGCCTTAGTGTATATGCAGAAACCTCAATGAACTGAGCGACATTGTAAAAGAGTGGACCAAAATTAATCCAGAACAAGGTGAGAAACAGATGTGATAAAATTAAATGTTATTGCTTGAATTACAAGACAATGATTCATGAGTTCTACTTCAGTTTTTACATAATGACGCAATGGAATCTGTGATGTGTGATTCATCATTTTTATTGTTATTTACAGATGGTGTGTCATTTTTTTCTCTCATGGCAATGTGTTAAACCTATACTTTTATATTTAATATAACCAAGTAAAAACTTAAAAACATAAGTACTTACTGAACATAGTACATACATAGTCAGGGCCAGCGTTAGCGGGCAGCAAACTGTGCATTTGTTCAGGGCCCCGTTTCCTATAGGGGCCCCCTGCATGTGGACATTTGTGGGCAGAGGATGTATTGCTCTTTTAGAAAGTGACACTGTTAGTTTTGCCCAGGGCCCCGCTAGAACTGGCCCTGTACATAGCACATACCATATATCGTTGCTTTTGTCCTGTAGTGAGCTCCTGTAGTTTAAAATGTTATCCTTACAGATACTCAACCATTCCAAAGAATTTTGTAAAAGTTATTCCCGGGTCATTTTGGATATTTCGATTTTAATATCATCAACATCATGGCAAAGATAGTGTGCTGCAATAGAATGTATGCCACTGCAACTTCCACCCAACTCCTCCACCGCCAACTCCAAAGCTGTGACAGATAACAAAACCTGCTATTCTTTATTACTTAAAATGGACTCCCATTTTATTTTTTAGAAATATATGTTTATATTAATATATTTCTTTTAAATCAAAGCCATAAACATATACATTATGAATTATTGTCCAGGTAACCATAAAATCTGCCCAACCTCCGACTCACAAAGAGTCATCCCTCAGAACTCAGGAAAGGAAAAAAACTCCAGTGGAGGAAACCTCTAGGGAAACCATGGCTGAAGGATTACCCTTCCTCTGGGCTTAGAAGTATAACACCAACTTTATCTCATCATTGTAACAGTCTATGGGGATTAGTCCCTTAGGACTAAGTAAGTGGACCCCTTGGACCACCGCGGGAGATATAAACCAGGTCGCTCCGCGGTTGCCACTACGCCCGTGGCGGCAGCCAAGGTAGGGACACGGGGACCACGGACGGCAGGCAGGACCATGGATGGCAGGCAGGACCACGGACGGCAGGCAGGACCACAGATGGCAGGCAGGACCACGGATGGCCGGCAGGACCAAGGATGGCAGGCAGGACCACGGATGGCAGGCAGGACCACGCATGGCAGGCAGGACCACGGATGGCTTGCAGGACCTTGGAAGGCTGGCAGGACCTCGGAAGGCTGGCAGGACCTCGGAGCACCACAGGATACCAAGACCGCCACAGGATACCAGGACAGCCACAAGACACCAGGACCGCCACAGGACACCAGGACCGCCACAGGACACCAGGAACACGGGAACACAACGGAACACGGGAACAACACGGAAACACAGAGGTGTCTGGAAGCGCTCAGTAAGGCTTTCTCTCCAGTAGAATGATCTGAAGATCCAGCAGGGGATGCTGGGAGTAGCCAGACTATATAGCAGAGCCAGGTATGCCAGCACCAATAAGGAGGACGCTGGCCCTTTAAATTCTTAGAGAGTAGGCGCGCGCGCGCCCTAGCAGTGGGAGCGCGCTGCCTACACAGGAGACAGACCTGCAGCCTGGACGAGACCACGATGGAGCCAACAGGAGCCGGGACAGGTAAGTACTGACCCGAGGGGAACGTGTCAGCGGCAGCAGAGCACGGATGGAGCAACATAAATCGCAGGGACACCCATGACAGTACCCCCCCCCCCCTTAGGGCCCCTCTTCTCTTCTTCTTCAGCCCGCTGTTCTACCTTCTTAGCCTCCTCCAATTCTTCTTGATGATAAGAGACGCTAGGGGGAGAGCAGGCACAGAGAAGACCTGGGAAGCCGCAGGCTGGGACGGCTCTTGGCACAACGGAGCGGCCTCAGGGTAGGCCGGTGAAGACTCTGGAGCAGCCTCAGGGGAGGCCGGAGCACCTGTGGGAAGCTGCGGAGTCTGGGGCACCACTGGAGCAGCCGTGGGAAGCTGCGGAGTCTGGGGCGCCACTGGAGCAGCACTGGCAAGCTGCGGAGTCTGGGGCACCACTGGAGCAACACTGGCAAGCTGCGGAGTCTGGGGCGCCACTGGAGCAGCACTGGCAAGCTGCGGAGTCTGGAGCGCCACTGGAGCAACACTGGCAAGCTGCGAGTCTGGGGCGCCACTGTAGCAGCACCGGCAAGCTGCGGAGTCTGGGGCGCCACTGGAGCAGCACTGGCAAGCTGCGGAGTCTGGGGCGCCACTGGAGCAGCACTGGCAAGCTGTGGAGTCTGGGGCGCCACTGGAGCAGCACTGGCAAGCTGCAGAGTCTGGGACGCAGCTGCGGGGAGCTGCAGAGCCACTGGAGCAGCAGCGGGGAGCTGCAGAGCCACTGGAGCAGCTGCGGGGAGCTGCGGAGCCACTGGAGCAGCTGCGGGGAGCTGCTGAGCCACTGGAGCAGTTGCGGGGAGCTGCGGAGCCACTGGAGCAGCTGCGGGGAGCTGCGGAGCCACTGGAGCAGCTCTGGGAAGCTGTGAAGGCTTGGGTACCGCTGGAGCAGCTGTGGGAAGCTGCAGAGACACTGGAGCAGCTGCGGGAAGCTGCGGAGACACTGGAGCAGCTGCAGGAAGCTGCGGAGACAGTGGAGCAGCTGTGGGAAGCTGCGGAGACACTGAAGCAGCTGCGGCGAAGGCTTGGGTACCGCTGGAGCAGATCTGGGAAGCTGCAGAGGCTTGGGCACCACTGGAGCAGCTTTGGGAAGCTGCGGAGGCTTTGGCGCCGCTGGAGCAGCTCTGGGAAGCTGCAGAGGCTTGGACTCAGCTGCGGGAAGTTGTGGAGGCTTGGACGCCGCTGGAGCAGCTGCAGAGGCTTGGGCGCCGCTGGAGCAGCTGCGGGAAGCTGCGAAGGCTTGGGTGCTGCTGAAGCAGCAGCGGGAGGCTGCGGAGGCTTGGGCGCCGTTGGAGCAGGCTGGGTTCTGAGAGGCGCAGGAAGTGATTTAAAGTTGTCCATAAAACTTCCGGATATGGCACAACCCTAAATCAAATCCCTGAATGGCTATAAGATCCCTCTCACTAGCCCTTCTCCTTTAATATAAGCCCGGTCCGTAACGGGATTATATAGGGTGAGGAACCAACCCGGTAGCATGTATTTAAGCGAGAAACCCGGACGTAAGATTCGTGATCGAGATAACACAACACAGATTAGATTTTATATTTCATTGCCTTAAGGGCACACTAGACAATACAGTACACACAATAGATATATACAGTAAACAGAGTACAAATTACACGGGTAGCACTACAAGTCTAAGCAGTTTGGTTAGTTAGTTACCTTTGTGTGTGTGTGGCCTAATGGGGATGGATAGTCCACACTTTTAGATCCTCCCTGCGCTTGGTTGATGTTAGTTTTTTCCCCCAGGACAAAGACAGCGGCCCCTTCAAGGGTGCCCGATTATATCAGGTGTGGACACACCTCTGTCCAGCCTGAGGGGGGTCAATGGTCCCTACTACCTGATATTACATCCAGAGCCCTGGAGAAGCCACAGCTACCCCATGGGAAGGTCCTGGGGTCATGGTTCTGGTATCATTGGATCCGGGTGAATCCCAGGATCACATTGATACCAAACCTGACCCATTTGCTATGGTCCTATCCAGAGATATTGATATCTCTGGATCTGAGTATCCTAGAGCCATGAACAATGGGTTGTTATGATTTATTGAGAATAACAAATCCAAAAATGTATTTGGTGTTCTGGTGAGATGGACCCTAACTTCATAACTGTCTCTATTCAACCTGGTGATTTGAAAGTTTTAATGGCTCTTTGTTTGAGACTTGGGAGGCGAGGGGGGGTGATGCCTGGAGTCGGTTTGTCTGTATAGGTCTTTGAAGCCTGGCCACATGCTGGTTTTGTCAACAAACTGGCTCAATTAGGGTAATTTACGGAGGCTGGGGAATGGGGGGCTTGATGACCAAGACAATACCTGCAGGTTCCTCACAAGCTGGACAGTCGAGGTAGCCGAACTTGAGGTGGTTCAAAGCTGGACCGAATTTTTGCCAGGAACTTGGTATGGGAGACCATGTCCGGGTCACCACTATCCAATAGAGGGGTAGCCCAGGCCAGGGCCTCTCCAGAGAGCAGACAGTAGACGAACGCCACTTTAGAGCGTTCGGTGGGGTACTGGGAGGATAACAGTTTAAGGTGCTTCGAGCACTGGGAAATAAATCTCCGGCACAATTTGGGGGCGCCATCAAATTTGTCCGGCAAAAAATTTTCGGATCCAGTCTCTACTGCCAAAAAACATTGCGGGGTGACTGAAGCAACGGGAGGAGTCGTGGGAGCCTGCTGTTGGGAGGCAATCATCCGGAGAGTGGCAGCGAGTTTGTCCAAGAGTTCCTTTTGGGCAGCAATCTCTTGGGACTGCCGGGCGATGGTGCTAGGGAGGTCACCCAGTAGCTGGTACGGATCCTCGACACAGTCCATGGCTTTTGCAGGATACAGGACCTTGGCGGAGTCCAGTGCCGGATTTTACTGTCACAGTCTATGGGGATTAGTCCCTTAGGACTAAGTAAGTGGATCCCTTGGACCACCGTGGGAGATGACAACCTTAGCCGCACTGGGAGCCGAGTCTAAGCGAACTCCTGGTCCTCGCCAGAGCCTGCCGCAAAACGGGATGGTCTTGCTGTGGCGGGGAGTCACCAGGTCGCTCCGCGGGTGAGACTAGGCCCACGGACAGCAGGCAGGACCACGGACGGCAGGCAGGACCATGGATGGCAGGCAGGACCACAGATGGCAAGCACGACCTCGGAAGGCTGGCAGGACCTCGGAAGGCTGGCAGGACCTCAGAGCGCCACAGGATACCAGGACCGCCACAGGATACCAGGACCGCCACAGGACACCAGGACCGCCACAGGACACCAGGACCGCCACAGGACACCAGGACTGCTACAGGATACCAGGAACATGGGAACACCACGGAACACGGGAACAACACGGGAATCACCAAAGGAACACGGAAACACAGAGGCGTCTGGAAACGCTCAGGAAGGCTTTCTCTCCAGTAGAATGACCTGAAGATCCGGCAGGGGATGCTGGGAGTAGCCAGGCTATATAGCAGAGCCAGGTATGCCAGCACCAATAAGGAGGATGCTGGCCCTTTAAATTCTTAGAGAGTAGGCGCGCGCGCGCCCTAGCAGTGGGAGCACGCTGCCTACACAGGAGACAGACCTGCAGCCTGGACGAGACCGCGATGGAGCCAACAGGACCCGTGACAGGTAAGTACTGACCCGAGGGGAACGGGTCAGCGGCAGCAGAGCACGGATGGAGCAACATGAATCGCGGGGACACCCATGACAGTACCCCCCCCTTAGGGCCCCTCTTCTCTTGTTCTTCAGCCCGCTGTTCTTCCTTCTTCGCCTCCTCCAATTCTTCTTGATGATAAGACACCTTAGGGGGAGAGCAGGCACAGAGAAGACCTGGGAAGCCGCAGGCTGGGATGGCTCTTGGCACACCGGAGCGGCCTCAGGGTAGTGGCGGGAGCGTGCGGCCTACACAGGAGACAGACCTGAAGCCTGGACGGGACCGTGATGGAGCCAACATGAGCCTGGACAGGTAAGTACTGACCCGAGGGGAACGGGGCAGCGGCAGAAGAGCACGGGTGCAATCCGAGACATGGATCGCGGGGACACCCATGACAATCATAATGCAGTAGATAGCAATATTACATGGTACCAGATACAGAATGTCAGGATCCAACAAATAATTTACAATAAAGTTTCCTTAATTATACATAAAGTAGGTAAACATACTGTCCAATCAGCAGTAGGCAATGTCAGAGAAGCTACTTTGAACAGTAGTGAGCTGTGATATCTCTATGTGCATCTAAAGGCTGTACACAAATTCCGCAAATATTCCGCAAACAAAATAAAAATGCCATTAATGACATGTAAACGTACAGACGCAAAAAGCAATGTTACTGCAAAAGCAATGTAAACATAAACGTGTGAAGGTATTTACATTTCATTTGCGCAATCATGACACTTACATTTGGGCTCACATCGTTTTTGTGTTTTCATCGCCTTTGCGTTTACATGGCATTTGTATTTATATGCCTTTTTCGGCGTGTTTATGTTGTGTTTTCTTTGCATCTGCATTTATGTTGCGTTTGAGTATCATTTGTACTCATGTGACGTTTGTGTTATTTTCATTTGCATTCACATGGCTTTTCTGTTTACATGGCGTTAATGTTATGTGGTTATGTCACAATAAAGAGTCAAATCAATAGACTTTTGCATCTGTGATTGTGAATGTTAAAGATTCAGCTAATACATTGAAGGATATTTCCATTGTATTATTCCTCAATTATAGAATGTACCGAACACGGAGAGAAATAAGGATAATGTTCATTAGATAAACTAATTAAAAAAATGGGAAAATATTGTTCCCAAAGGTTTATTCTGACCTTTGAGTGAAGTAAAATAAGAAATTGAAAATTGAAATAAGGCAGTATTCAGACTAGTGCATGACAGTATACAAACTATGTACAAAATCACAGTCAGCAGTGCATCTTCTGCTGACTATTACGAGAAGTTGATGGTGCTGAAGTACGAACGGGCACAGATGTTACACCTAGCCCTAACTTAGGTCATCAATATGAGAATCCTGGGCTGGAGCAGACATCTTGGTTCCACCCACATGACAATCGAGAGAGCTTTAATATCATATTTTGTGTGAAAACCAATGGCGCCAATTGCTCAGTCAGGGGATAGAGGAAAAAATCCACCTCTGTCAATAAATGTGCGGAAATGGAATGGAAAGGAAAGAGTTGGAATTGGTAGAAGTGGTTAAAGGTTCTCAGTAAACGGTTCTGCCCTAGGGCAACTACAAGACTGTGTAAGTCAAAGGAAAACATGTTGATGGAAGTAACTAAGGTACGTGTGTCAGATACCATAAAGAACATGCAAGCAACGTTAGATGGAAATGCAAACATATTAAAGAGATGATTGTGGCCATTACCATAACTATTCATGCAGATATGACTGTAGTCACTGCCATACAATACATCGCACAGGTGTGTTAGCTATTATGACAATGATGTCAGCGTGCTAGATTTCTAATATTGTTATCATGCCAATTATACAGATGTCTCAGAGTAAGAGAATGCCTTGAAAATTAATTTAGGGCAGGGTGAAGAGTGTTTACCATAAACTGAACCAATTTGGGATAAGAAAATTGGAAGTCCAAGTACCTTCCCTGCAAAATTTGTCTGGCTCCTCCCAGTCCTTTTACTACATAAAAGTCAACGTCTTCTCTCAGGATAGCATTCACTTTAATTTTACTTGAAGGTTCCAGGACCTGGTATGTAATATGTATAGTATATGAATATGTGATGCTATGATGTGATTATGTCTATTGAGTTGTTCTGACATATCTTTAACCTGAAAGCAGCAAATATTTTTTTCAATTGATGTTGAACTTATTGAATTTTCTAAAACTTCCTCTTAAAACATTGTTGTACTTTAGTATGTACCAGCTGTTGAACCCGGCGTTACCCGGGATAGGAAATAACTACTCTTAGCTATAACAAAATAGAATGGGTTTACAAAATATATTTGATATGTATCTATCTTTCTCTTTGACTGTTTCTTTCAGTGACTGTCTCTGACCATCTCTTTCAGTGACTGTCTCTGAATATCTGTCTTTGACCATCTCTTTCAGTGACTGTC
Organism: Engystomops pustulosus; assembly: GCF_040894005.1. Lineage (NCBI taxonomy): Eukaryota > Metazoa > Chordata > Amphibia > Anura > Leptodactylidae > Engystomops > Engystomops pustulosus. Next base: position 82,685,220 of record NC_092418.1, read on the forward strand.
TCTGACCGTCTCTTTAAGTGAATGTTTCTGACCGTCTCTTTCAGTGACTGTCTCTGGCCTTCTCTTTCAGTGACAGTCTCTGTCCATCTCTTTCAATGACTGTCTTTGGCCATCTTTTTTATTGACTTTCTCTGACATCTCTTTCAGTGACGGTCTCTGACCGTCTCTTTCAGTGACTGTCTCTGACCGTCTGTCTCTGACAATTTCTTTCAGTGACAGTCTCTGATCAATCACGGCTCAGCTTCTCACTGCCACAGCTCCTGTATATGGTGGTAATAAGTGGATTTTGGATGAGTCATAGAGAATAGCTGTGCAAAATGCGGTGATTTTAAACGGAACAGTGCAGATTCTAGCGGACATACATACATACACACACAGATTACTACTGACGTAATAGCCATTCTTGCCCATTGTCCATTTGTTAGGTTTCATACCTTTTCTCTTCTATCCCTTTAGTCAAATAGTGGAACAGTGATGGGTTTCACAAGTGACAGTCACATAATTTGATATTGCAAAATATGTGAGGTGCTTGATAGTGATTAGCACATCTATTAGTTGGTAGCTTTGTACGAATCTGTCATCTTTTAAGCATCAAACAAGAGCTTTTTCTGACAAATTTGTCTTTTAGATGACTAGAGGGGGCAATTTACCAATTTCCAGGACAATTAGAACAAAATCAGAATGTCAGTGATGACAATTCATTTGGATCTAAATAGAATCTCAATCTTTTGAATTTAACAAATTTTCTATTACTTGAATCTTGGATGATTCTCTGATCTCTAGTGCACGATACATACTAATGTAAATCTACAGCCCTAGAGAGATATTTAATCATATGTTAATAGTGGTTTGTAATATAGGATGTTTGAGTGGCTGCCGCCATAATCTACATAAGGAGGTGTAAGAACGCAGCTAAAATGTTAGAAATTCAGATACTAGGATAATATACTAAATTATTTGTCTTTCTTAATTTTTCAGGAGTGATCATCATGTCGGGGTTAACCATAGGATTTGGTTAGTAATAATCTTTTTTTAAATTGTTATCTTAATTCATACATTGACAGAGGAGCAACCAAACATTGGCACTACAAAATATATTTTGCATCTCCAATATCTGTCTATCATTCTTCTATATATCTAACATATCATTATATTGCTGAACTCGCTTATGTGAGCCACCCTTCCCCCCCTCGCACAAGGTGCTTTGGACAAAGCTGGTTAAAGAGGTACGGTATTCTCATCTTAAAGGGAACCTGCCACCACGAATCTACCTATAAAGGTAGATCGGGTGGTAGGTGGATCTATAGGATGTGAAGATAGCCCTTTTAAGGGCTAATCCTCACGTCCCCACACTTTTTTGATAACTTTTATTAGCAGAATATGTAAATTTTCTAAAGCGGCTACTGGGGCGTGGAGTAGCCAGAGCTGAGGCTACACAGTGTGGCTACTCCACGCCCCAGTAGCCTCTTTGTTCCTCCTCCCTGAAATCTTCTATGCGCAGCTCGTCCGACAGACCTGCTGTCTGTGGATGCATGCAGTAGCCGTGTGGAGTAGCCGCGCCGTGTAGCCTCAGCTCTGGCTACTCCAAGCCTCAGTAGCCGCTTTAGAAAATTTACATATTCTGATAATAAAAGTTATCAAAAAACCTTTATAGGTAGATTCGTGGTGGTAGGTTCCCTTAAACTATTTATGACTTATCCACAGGATATGTCATAAATAGATGATGAGTTCAGGTCCCACTTTTAGGACCCACGCCTTTCCTATTAATGGAGATCCACTGACTGCTTCCTGCAGTTGGGCTGAATTGAGAGAGTGCCACAGATGCACGGCCACTCTCCATCCAGCTTTAAGGGAACGCCAGGTGTATCATCACGCCTCTTAATGAAGTTCCCATAGAGCTAAATCGAGGATGGCTATTCGTGTGAGACACTCTCCATTCTGCTTGGTTGCAAGAAGGAGGTCAGAGAACCTCAGTTCCCAAGGTAGGTGTAGGTTCCAATAGTGGGACCTCTATCAATCGTCTACTTATGATATAACATGAGTACATGTCATGAATAATTAAGATGGGACTATCCCTTGAACCACAGGTCCTTGAAATAGCTTTTATTGATTTTATGTTGTTCTTATATAATTTTTTTGCATTTACTTCTTTTGAAAACAAATCCAGATCATAAGACAGATAGTAAGAAATTTAGCCCTATTTTTATAGTATTACAGGCAGTCCCCGGGTTACATACAAGATAGGGACTGTAGGTTTGTTCTTAAGTTGAATTTGTATGTAAGTCGAAACTGTATATTTTATCATTGTAGTTCCCGACAATTTTTTTTTTTGCCCCAGTGACAATTGGAGTTTCAAATTTTTTTGCTGTAATAGGACCAAGCATTATCAATAAAGCTTCATTGCAGACAATTTTAAGCTGATTATTGCAGTCTGGGACTATTTTAAAGCATCCAGAGAGCTTCACCAGAGGTCACAGTGGGCAGAGGGGTCTGTCTGTAACTATGGGTTGTCTGTAAGTCGGGTGTCCTTAAGTAGGGGACCGCCTGTATTACCTTTCATAGTATAAAAAAGAAAAAGTTAATGGAGGATAGCTATCAATCTGTCTATGCCAGAATTCTGGAGTAATTTCTACCTGAAATGTGTGCCACAATTATTGAAGGTTTTAGACTTCCGATTTGTCCAAAAAGGGTGTGAATTTTTTTTTGAATGAGCTAAATTGGTGACCTAAAAGTAAACTACATTAAAAAATAAAACATTCAATCTCATCATATCTTTGCCTTGTCCTTTTTCTATCAGGTTTTGGAGCAGGTTTCCCTGTCTATGGTGGTGGAATAGGAAATGGCGGATTTAACAGATATGGCGGTAGTTATGGATTTGGACTTTATCCCCGCTATGGTTTCAATCGCCCATTCTATAACCAACCCTACTGGAATCGTGGCTATTATGGAGGTCGTTATGGTCATCACAATCATGGTTATCACCATGGTGGTTATCATTGGCATCATTGACATTAAAGTAGATCAAGACAGGTAAACATTAATATAATTAAAAAAACATGAGTTACAGTATATCCACATATTGAATTCACATGGTTTATGAATGTGCATCAATATGTGTGATATTGCCCATTGAAGTGATTGTGACTGCATGCTCCCCATACCGAAACAGTACAGTACGGGTAGCATACAACTGAAAAAATTAGGCAGTGTGAAAGAGAATTTTGTATAAGCAACATTATTGTTATCAGAGGAACAAGTTCCAGTCCAGTTCAGTTTTTTTATTTAATAAGAAGCATTTTTGACAGTAAAGACTCATGAATCGCCCACTCCCCACCAGTTTTTGACTTTCTCTGACCTGCACGCCACTTTGGGTGTGAAACCCTTTGAACCCCTGCCTGCCAGATTTACTATAGTCTCTGGAAAACCGGCAAAGACTAGAGCAAAAACTGCCAGTTCAGATCTGGTCTGCAGGTCCAAACTGGTGAAGTTTGCACCTGTATTTACTAAGATTGTAGATATGATAACTTTGTAGATATGGTTGCTGCAGCTCCAGAGGGTGGGAACTTTAAAATTGGCGTTCACCAGTTTCAATCCCTTAACGACTAGGTCGTTATTTTTCACTCCCCATCTTCGGTACAGGCGGTCCCCTACTTAACACCCGACTTACAGACGACCAATAGTTAAAGACGGACCCCTCTGCCGACTGTAATCTCTGGTGAAGCTCTCTGGATGCTTTACTTTAGTCCCAGGCTGTAATTATCAGCTGGAAAGTGACTATAATGAAGTTTTATTGATATTCCTTGGTCCAATTACAGCAAAAAATTTTGAAACTACAACTGTCACTGGGGCAAAAAATGTTTTTTTGTCTGGATCTACAATTATAAAATATTCAGTTTCAATTTACATACAAATTCAACATAAGAACAAACCTATGGAAACTATCTTGTATGTAACCCAGGGGCTGCCTGTATGTAGTATTCCATGTCGTGTACTGGGAAGCCCTTTCCATTCACCTGCAGCTGACGCGTGATATACTATTACGTCATGCGTCGTTTAGGGGTTAATGAATTCCCCCCATGGTGTTTCTGTAATAATAATCACTCTTTTTCTCTTCCATACACCCCTGTTTGTGAAAAAGTAAATCAGATTTGGGTTGGCCACTCAGTGAGGTCCTGGGCTGCTAGAAAACTTAACTAACTACAAGCAGTCCCCAGGTAACATACAAGATAGGTTCCATAGGTTTGTTCTTAAGTTGAATTTGTATGTAAGTCAAAACTGTATATTTTCTCAAAATATTTTGCTGTAATTACACCAAGGATTATCAATAAAGCTTCATTACTGACACATTGCAGCTGATCATTGCAGCCTGGGACAATAGTAAAGCATTCAGAGAGCTTCACCAGGGGTCACAGTGGAAAAAGGGGTCCATCTTCAATTATGGGTTGTGTGTAATTCGGGTGTCCTTAAGTAGAGGACAGCCTGTACTAATTAAGGAAACATCTTATTCTGCTGTGGTTAAATGTGATTGTTTTTATGCAGAATGTATAAAGAATTTATATAATTTTAGACACAGGTGTTTCCTCTGTGCCCAACCAGAAGGAGTTTTTCTCTGTGTGTACTGGGCCCAAAGTCTATTCCTATTTGTAGAAGGAACAGATTTCAGTTTTTTAACGAGTATGACTATAATTCAATTTGAAAAATTCCCACGACACAGCTGATAATACTGGGGCACTACGTATGAATGCGGCCTAACGTCTTTACTTAAATCCCTGATCTATGCAACTTTTTATCTACCCATATTGTAGTTCAGAGCCATTTGTATAATTTGAATTATTTGCATAGTTCAGTTACCAGCAAAGCCTTGTTGTACTCGTCTAGTGTTGGCCACCATGGGGTTCATTCCGTATTTGTTCTCTGGTTATTATGATGTATACATATATTGTGCACCAGTACATGACTGTATCTTGATTTCTTTTTTTGTTTCCTTTATTTTAGAAGACATCTGGGCAACTATGAGAAAAGTTCTTTTGATTCACTTTTAACTGCCGCAAATATCAGTAACATTTATCAAACGGATCTAACTGATGCTAATGTACCCAGTCCTATTACATAATAAATAGACTTTCTTCCTGCCTTATGTCTTGTAGTCTCTTATTTCACTGCACAAACCATACACCAAAAAAAATGAAGTGATTAGGCATCATGGCTATGAATGTACATCACATATAGTAATTATTTCTATCACCATTGTTGCTAGAGCTTTACAGTGTTACACTGTGCTGGAGCATATCTATCCCTCAACCTGCTCCCACAGCACTTCCCGTCCTCCCTCTGCCTGCTATATACTCAAAGTGGAAGGGGGAAGTCCTCCTGCACTGTGTAACAACCTGTCAAGCGACAGCATGGAGGAGCTCTGATAACACACCCAGTAGATTTTAGAAAAAAAGGAGGCAATTAATAATAAATATAAGAAGATTAACACAGTCATGGTGCCTGGATCTATGAATAAGTGTCCCTGGTTTATCATGCTGGCTTTTGATTGTAGATTTCCTTTAAGTACATATGTCAGATTATTTCACATGTATGAGAAAATGGAAAATATCATGGATAATTATATTAAAAGTCATAATAGATTAATAGCAGAATATGATATGGGTGGTTTCAATGGCTGTCCAGGGACCAAGCGCCAGGGGGCTGTGGCTGCCCTCATAATGTACACTTCTGCCAAAATTTAACGTCAGGTCTGTACAGTCAGAAAACAAAATCTATGCAATATCTATGACACAGACACAGTGGGGCACATTTACTTACCCGGTCCAGTCGCGATACCGCGGCGCATTGTACGATGAGGATTCGGGTCTGCCGGGATTCACTAAGGTCCGTGTGCCCGATATCCAGCAGGTGTTGCTGCTGCGCTGAGGTCCGCCGAAGTTCACCTTCTTCATCCCGGTCCATGTAAGTGCTGATCTTGCAACACAAATTCTTTTTTAAATTCTGCGTTTTTTTCGAATCAGTCGGGTTGTCCGACGGCCACGCCCCCCGATTTCTGTCGAGTGAAAGCCGGCGCAGATGCGCCACAATCCGATTGTGTGCGCCAAAATCCCGGGGCAATTTGGCGCAAATCGGAAATGTTCGGGAAACCGGACAGAAGTGCGCCGTTCGGACCCTTAGTAAATGAGCTCCAATGCGATGACACCATTACCATGTGACTGTGCCCTTCTAGAGAAGCCCCAGGCAGAAGAGCCAGAAGAAGGTGTAGTCAGTGGCATTGGATGGCTGGTGACTAGGGAAGGTGTGTGCATATGGGGGTTGAACTAAAAATAAGTTAGGGGGTTTGTATATGGAGAGGAGGAAATATGTAAAAATTAGAGTCTTTGTGTATATGGAAGAGGACTGTAAATCAATGACCGGTGCTTTTTATATGGGAGTTGATGTATGTAATAAAGGGGGGGCTTTTAAGATAAAAATAGATCTAGGGGATGTATATTTATTAGTGGGTTGTATGTAAATAAGGGGGTTACTTATATTATTAATAAGGATGGATATAAGGATAATAAGCATAATAAATCACAGTAATCATTAATTAGTGAATACATAACATTATCTGGGCACTTTTTAAGATTTGAATGTTAACTCCATAGGGCATTAATCTGTCACTGCCCAGATTAATGTCTATGGAATAATATTGGGTTTAATGTATAGCTGGCCCACTAATTTTGTCAAATAGTGAATATTCTAAAATTTAAAGCGTAACTCTGATGTTGAAATGATTTTAACCCCAACGTCATGGTGCAGCAGTGCCTGTATGAAGAGGCCTCAAGGGCTCAGCCCTCTTCATACACACAAGACCCCAGGACTTGTCATTCCTGAAGGTCCGATACAATATGACAGATCATGTGCAAAAGGGTTACACCCTAGGCGGTGTAAAAAATTGTAAAAAACACCATAAAAGTTCAAATCACCCCTGTACCTATTTTCCCTAGAACCGATATAAAATTAAACAATAAAAATTATAAACATGTTAGGTATTGTCGCTTCCCAAAAGTCCCAATCTATTAATATTTAAAACAGTTATTCTGGTTGGCGATCACCTTAATGGAAAATAGCACCCACATTTCCGAAAGACCCCTTTTTTGCAACGCATAAAAAGTTGAATAAAGAGCAATCAAAAGGATGTACAGACCCCAAAATCATATTAATTTAAACGTCATCTTATGCCGCAAAAAATGACATGTTAAACATCTCCGTACAACGAAGTATAAAACAGTTATTGGTTTTAGAATATGGCAAAATGAAGAATTTTCGTTTTTTGTACAAAAGATTAAAAATTTTGAAATCTACTAAAACATAATTATACCTATAAATATTTGTTATCTCTGTGATTCTACCAAGCCAAAGAATAAAGGGGAGGTGTCATTTGGAGCACACAGTGAAATCTGTAAAAACAGGGCAATAAAATAACACAAATGTGTTTTTTGTCAAATTCACCACACTTGGAATTTTTTCCAGCTTCCCAGTGCACAGTATGGAATATTTAATACTGTCACTAGGAAAGCCAATTTGTTATGCGGAAAACAGACCCTCATACAGCTCTGTACATGGAAAAATAAAAAAGTTATGGAATTTTGAAAGTGGGGAGTCAAAAATGGAAAGGCAAAAATGGGCTAAGGGGGAATTGGGAAATCCTATTTGGCATTGGGTCTATGGGAAAAAGTGAAGTATTTTAACACCTTATCTGCTGCCTGCCTATACAGACAGCAGTCACAAGAGTACCTGACATCAAACTGCAGCCGCTGCACACTTCCGGTCCTGCTCAATCTACTGTCTTCCCAGGCTGAATTTCTGTGAGGAGGAGGAAGAGGGAGCAAAGAGGAGATAGGGACCTTTTGCTGCTTCACAAGTGATAGTGATAACAGGTCAGCAGCAGCTGGCACTGGTAAGATGATCCTTCGAGGAATGCCCGGGAATCAATGGAGCTCTCGACATGTGGCAGAATCCTGTGCCTGGCTGGAGCGCCATTGCTAAAACAGCCCTGGGGGGACCATGGCAGCATGAGGACACTAGGCTCTGCATGTTTGCTGGGCTGGGGGAGTTGATAGGGGAGGTTCTGGGCTGTGCTCGAGACAGTACAGTCTGTATGGAGCTGGAGAAAGAAGGAAGATGGAGCTGAGATTTGGGGGCTAGACATGTAGCTGGGACAATCCCAGATAGTGTGGGACAGCAAGGGAACATTCGGGAGATTCTCCCAACTGCCTGGGATGGTGGTATAGAGGTATAGAGGGACTGTCCCACTGAATCCCGAACGGTTGGGACATATGTCTTTCTCATCAGCAGTGGAATGTGCACTCTTCCTGTATCTGCTCTGAAGTGAAGTCAAATTTATGTTGCCAACAGTTCCCATAATGCCTTGTATTTCAAGCTTCTTGGGGAATGGAAGATGTATCCCTTCTGGCTGCTTTCAATCTGCGGTTTAAGGACCTTTGGAGGACTTTCAAAAGTCTTGTTCTGGCTCTTGTGTACATGTTTATTGAGAGAAGGAACTAGAAGGCTTGGGCCCCAGCCTACCGCACAAAAAAATATTAATTGGGTATGCTTTCATTACTTTTCCTATGGATAAAGTTTTTAATGCCAATCCTAGATAACTTAACTAAAGGGTGGCATTTATCATGCCTGGACACAATCACTCTGCTGGCGCATGTTGTGCCCAATATACTAAGAGGCTCCTGTTAAATTATGCGACATACCCAATGATCAATTCTTAATTTATGCACTAAACCGCTCCTCCACACACACTACCTATATAAGGAATTGGATATACTGGTTGGATACTACAGCTCTTCAGGATAAAGTACCTCCCTGATGCACCCCACCCTGTACACCAGACCACTTGCACAGTTGCTGCCATGGATTAAAAGAAAATTTGTCAGTCAAAAAAGGTCCACTATCATCAAAACCACATATATTTCCTCTGCTTCTCTCTTTAATGTCTTATCAGGGGACGGGCTGCGCCTTAATAATAGCTATGCCCGTTCCCTTCACTATTAAGGGCCTTTTCACACACGTGTTCTTCATGCTTCAAGTCCAGTGAAACTTTTTGACAAACACTGACCCATTATTTCATTGATTTTCTTCCAATATCCATTTTTCCAGTAGCGCTTACCATAGTGCATGAAACTGACTGCATACGAGAGAGACGCACTTCAAAAACTCTACTTTCAAGTCTATGAAGAAGCATAAAAACATATTGTAGCAATGGATAATTGCATTAATTGCTACAAAAAACATAAACCACATTCAGAAGTTTTTGATAACACAAAATCTGAAAACTGATGGAAATCTGATCATACATTTTTCAATGACCAAACACTCTGAAAATAACAGGTCAGGACCTAAACTAAGTTATGTCCCATCTCTGGATAACCTATTTATGATGAGGAAGTAATTTACAATGACCTTAATTAATCAAGTTGTAATTAGAGGAAAAAAATCCAAAATTACACGGTACAGTGTGATGATGAAGAGAGAATTAAAACAGGTCAACTGTGTGATAAAAACAAATAGGTCTGGGTGTGAATTATATATATGACCATGTGTGACCTTAATTGCTATTGTACTTAGATACACCATACTTTCTGTGGTTGGCTGTACAGTACATTTAATACCTGAGACGTATGTTTTAGAATGTATGTTTATCATGGCAATATAAATCATATTGTTATTTTTTATCACATATAGAAAAATAAATCATGTTTTGGTAGTTTCATGTTTGCGGGGAAATAAGTTTTCAAAACTAAACCTAATATCCAAAAATACTTACTCAGGTTTGTATACTTTATAAATGAAAAAAATGCATGGTAAATTATTAAAAAATGGCTTGGGATTTTGATAACAGAGCCAACTGTGTAATAGTAAGTTATACAGTTCCAATCAGTTCCAGAATTCGCAGCACCGTGATCACCTGAATATCACAAATTGTGATCGTAAACAACCTAGGTCAATTAAGCCAATTAAGCTGAGGCTGGGGAAAAATGAGGGATATGGGTGGCTTGATGAACAGGACAATATCTGCCCTGTATGCTCATCACCCCCCCCCCCCCCCCAATTTCTGTCACATGCCAGGGCAGCTGTGCCACAATCCGATAGCATGCGACACAATCCCAGCGCAAACCCCTGTTAAATACCTGTTAAAGCTGCGCAAATCCCGAAAACCGTGAACAGCCCAATGAAAGTGCGATTCGTGACCCTTAGTAAATAAGCCCCACTCTGTCTGCCAGACCCTCCATGTGGTAGCCAGGAAAAAACAAAACCTGAAGAAATCCTATTTTTGGGCTAGTAATAATGTAAGGAGGGATGGCCAGGGACACATGGAGTATAGAGAATAAAGTGAGCCCTAAATTGAGCCCCCCCTAAAACTGTCACCTGCCTACTTGCCTCAGGTGCCCTAAAGGTGGCATGGGACAGCCACGGGGATGGTCCCTCCCTAAGCCACAGTGCAGACACAAATGAAGACAAACAAATAACATGCAAGAATCACAAGCTCGTCACAAGTTTACAACAATTTATTTAATTAACACCACTTAATCTGCCAACTGCAGACAGAGGAGAGTTTTGGCATAGACATTAAAGAGGACCTGCCACTCATAAAAAAATCACTAGGAGCTGCTTACCAAAGGAACTCTCTGATAACACTAGCAAACACTGCCGTGCTGTACAATAGAAACCCCGGACCGTGCTCAAAGTGGTCTGGCGTATTCGTGAGGGGGCGCTGACTGCCGGATGAAGTCTGACAGTCACTGCCGGCCTATGGAGTAGGAGGGGTGTTCCGGGGAAGAGGCAGCACCTCGGACCATCACCTCATGAGTACGCCGGACTGCTTTGAGTGTGGTCCTCATTATTATTGTACTTCGCAGCATTGTTTGCTAGCGTCATCGGAGGGTTACGATAAAGCTAGCAGTGTAACACTGCTGCATCGGAGATAGCGCTACGTGCTGCTTACTTTAGTAAGTCCTCTTTAAACAAATGTCCTAAATGGAAAGCTACCCATATGTTATCTCCCCATAGACCAGTTTGGATATTATTTTTCAGAGTTTTGCCCATTTATACAATATCAGTGGTGGATTGTTAAATTCTGGCAACTTTTGTAAATGGTGCAACTGTCTAGAACTGGACACTGTTTTATGATGATGTTGGAAATTTCTATGCTCGAATCATTGAATGACAAGACAAATGGTTGCTACTGTATTTCTTACTAGCCTTCAAAATTTCACGCCAATCTCTATTGAATTATCTATCTGATAATCTCATGTTTTTTAATTCCCTTCTGTTGGTATCCACTTTCCTTAAATTTTTCTTCCAAATATCTCATATTGTTATCAAGGTCTGTCTTTTCTGATGTGATAATTTTTACCCTTAGTAATTGGGAGGGTTGGAAATATATGTACAACTTGTGAGATACAGGGAACATTGCCCAAAACCTTTAAGGGGGCATATGGGTTATTCCTATTGCTTTCCATCCATTCCCAGTAATGCCCTGGTCACGATTGGAGGTAGTGGATCCTCTGTACCACCACGGACGATGACACAAGCCAACACCTGGGACTGGAATCTAAGTGGTACCAAGTCTTCACCAGGGCCTGCCGCAAAGCAGGATGGTCTTGCTTGGGTGTGGTACCACCAGGTCGTTCCACAGGCGTGACTTGTCTGCGGTGGCAGCCAAGGCCAAGGTACAGGAACGGCAGGCAATCTCGTAGTTGGGGACAGGCAGGAGGTCAGGAGGGGCAGCATGGTATCAGAGTTGGGGACGTAGCAATAGGTGAAGGCAGGCAGCAGAGAAGCGTGGTCAGGAACGTAACCGGGGTCACAACGGAAAATCACAATAATAGCGCAAGGCATCAGACAAAGCTTTCTCTAGGGCACAAGACACAAAGATCCGGCAGGGTATGCAGGAAGAGGAAGGCTTATATGCTCATCTTGAAAATGGGCAGCGCCGATTAGCGGTGCGCTGGCCCTTTTAATCCAGAGAAGCCGGCAGGAGTCGGGACAGGAGCCACGATGGGTAAGGCGCGCGGGCGATGGGCCAGTGGAGGCAGAGGGGCACGGGTGAGCCTGCAACCCCCATATTGCGGGACCACCCATGACAAACCCCCCCTTTGTCCTCCCCCTCTTCTGGGGCTGAAGGACATGGTCCAGGGCTTCCAAGATCTCTCCTCTGGCCGAACCCCTTCCAGTCAACCAAGAAGAACCGCTTACCCCTCACAGATGTCAGAGTAGTCAGCCACAGGAGCAGGAGGGGGTACTTGCCGGGAGAAGCGGTTCAGGATGATAGGCTTGAGCAGGGAGACATGGAAGGAGTTCGGGATTCACATAGTGGGTGGAAGGCGCAGCTTGTAGGACACCGGATTGATACAAGTCCCAGATGAACTTCAGATCTCGTACCAACTCCTCAACAGCTGGAGCGTCCGAGGACACGGGCAGAGGAGGGCATGGATGCAGTCCATAATTGATAAAAAATGGTGCAGAGTTGGCAGATGCAGAATCCAGGGAGTTATAGGAAAACTGTGCCCATGGCAACAGAGTGGACCAGTCTTCTTGATGGGAGGAAACAAAATGACGAAGATACAGTCTGGCTCACTCTCTCCACATGACCATTAGACTGTGTGTGATAGGCAGAGGTAAAGTCCAATTTTATCTGGAGCTGGTTACAGAGGGATCTCCAGAAATTAGACACAAGTTGAACCCCTAGATGTGTAGAGGGAGACCATGCAGCCAGAAGATATTTTCAAAGGATAAGCTGGCAAGACGTGGAGCAGACGGAAGTCCTGAAAGAGGGACAAAATGGGACATCTTAGAAAACCTGTTTGTCACCACCCAGATGACGGTATTGCCTGAGGAAGGTGGAAGGTCCGTGACAAAGTCCATAGCCACGTGCGACCATGGGCGACTGGGTATCGGTAACAGAAGCAAGAGACCAGCCTGTATCAGGTGGGAAGGCTTATAACGGGCACAGGAAGTGCAGGATCCCAAAAAAGTGCCGAACATCTTTGACCAAGTCAGGCCACCAGTAGTAGCGGGAGATGAGGGCCACAGAGCGTTGCACCCCAGGGTGCCCAGCCAGGCATGAAGACTGTCCCCAAGACAAAATCCTCTTCTGCAGTGCAGGTCGTACATACGTCTTGCCAGGGGGAAGCTGCCGAAGATCGACCGGAGTGGCAACAACTAATTGTTCCAGAGAAATAGTATGCTGGGGAACCGGCTCTTCTCCAACGACATCAGAGGCATGGGAAAGGGCATTAGCTTTAATAATCTTCTCCGCAGGTCGAAAGTGGATTGACAAGTTAAAGTGTGAGAAGAAAAGTGGAACAACGGGCTTGCCTGGGATTAAGATGTGCTGTCTCAAGATACAAGAGATTTTTATGATCTGTATATACGCAGACCGCAGTTTTAGAAAAGAAACCGCACATGTGTGCCTTTAGGCCCTTTCTGGGTAAGCACAGCCCCAGCTCCTACAGAGGATGCATCCACCTCAAGAAGAAAGGGCTTCTCCGCATCAGGCCTAGTGATAACAGGAGCCGAGGCGAAGGCAGACTTTAGCTTTGAGAAGGCCTCTTCAGCCGCCGAAGACCAGAGGCGTGGATTGGCCCCCTTCTTGGTAAGCGCCACGATGGGAGATACCAGAGAAGAGTAATGTAAAATAAACTGCCGGTAATAGTTCAAAGCAGAGGCACCTCTGAATGGCTCGTAGACTGGACGGGGCCACTGCAGAACTGCAGACAGTTTAGCGGGATTCATCTGGAGACCTCTGTCAGAGATTATGTAACAGAGGAAAGGAAGGCTTTGTTGGTGGAACAGACACTTCTTGAGCTTGGCGTAGAGACGATTAACTCGTAGGCGGTCATGTACTTGCCATACATGAAACTGGTCTCAAGGTCTGGGGAGAACACCAAAATGTCGTCGAAATAGACCACGACACACGTATACAGCTGATCTCTGAAGATGTCTTTGACAAATTACTGGAAGACAGCTGGAGTATTACAAAGTTCAAATGGCATCACAAGGTACTCGAAATGTCCGTCTCGGGTGTTAAATGCTTTCTTCCATTAGTCACCCTTGCAGATCCGGATGAGGTTGTAGGCCCCACGAAGCTCCAGCTTGGAGAAAATCTTGGATCTGTGCAGGTGGTCAAACAGCTCTGTGATCAACGGCAGAGGGTAGAGCTTCTTAACCGTGATCTTGTTAAGTCTGCGATAATCAATGCAAGGACGAAAAAGAACCCTGTACCAGTTGGAGAGGAGGACTTACGTATAAACCCTCTCTGCAGGTTCTCTTTAACATACTCAGACATGGTAGTGGTCTCGGGTATGGAGAGACCTCAGGGAGAAGAGGCATCCGCATCAGCTCTATAGGGCAGTTGTAGGGATGATGTGGCGGCAAGGTCTCTGTCTGCTTCTTGGAGAACACGTCAGTAAAGTCCCAGTAACACACTGGAAGGCCCTCCAAAGACTTGGGAATCATGGAGGATGCCAAGACAGGTACTGGTAGAGAAGCCACCAAGCAGCGGGATTGACACTCTGGACTCCAACAAAGAATTTCCCCCGTCATCCAGTTGAGGACAGGTGCATGGAGCTGCAGCCACGGAAGACTCAGCAGGAGAGACAAGGTAGAGCGGGGCAGCACGGAGAAGGACTGTCTCTCCTTATGCAAAACACTGAGCTGCAGGGAAATTGGCTGGGTGCGGTTGCGGACCGGATCAGAGAGGATTTGTCCGCTGACCAATGAGATGACCAGAGGCTTCTGGAGAAGGACCACAGGGATGTGATGCCAGGAGAACAAAGCGACATCCACGAAGTTCCCTGCAGAACCGGAGTCCAAGAAAGCAGAGACCTGGATCTGGATGCAGGTGCCAATGCTGAGAAGCACAGGAATAGTCAGTCGTGGAGAAGCTTTGCTTAAACCTAGGGACGCTTCTCCCAAAAACCCTAGGTGCTGACGTTTCCCGGACGTTGGGGACCAAAAGGACAAGATCCAATGAAGTGCTCAAAACTGGCACAATACAGGCAGAGATTTCCCTGACGTCTTCTGAACCGCTCCGGGTAGGGGAGTCTCGCTCTGTCCACCTGCGTAAGCTCCTCTGCAGATGGTACGGCCGGAGGCTGGAGCGGCCTTTGGAAAGCAGGAGCCAAGAGAGGTAGATGTCGTGGACAGACTTGGAGCTACCAAAGCGTCCTTAACGTGAGAGGAGAGTTCCTTTTTTAATGTTGCGGACAGCGCCGCATCATTCCAGGAGAGTTCCGAGGCCAGGGTACAGAACTGGACAGCATATTATCCCACAGATGAGTTCCCCTGATGCAGATTAAGCAGCACAGTCTAAGCAGAGGAAGCCTGCGCAGGTTCTCGAACATAGACCGGAATTCAGCCAGGAATGCCGTGTGAGTAGCTGTGAACAGATCGTCTTGCCCCAAAGAGGCGTAGCCCAGGCCAGGACCTTCCCGCAGAGGAGGCTGATGATAAATGCCACCTTGGAACGCTCAGTGAAAAATTGAGACGGCATGAGTTCAATGTGCAGGGAAAACTGGATAATAAAGCCCCTGCGTAGCTTAGGGTCCCCATCATACTTATCGGGCATAGGTAGTCGTGGCCTAGGTTCAGCGGCATGCAAGCTAACCAGGCGACATGTCAGCGGGGGCAGAGGGGAAACCCGTGACAGCCTTCTTCACATATACCCATAGTCTGGACCTAGGATGACTGATACAATGGGGCAGATTTATCAAACTGTCTAAAAGTAAGAATGTTCTTGGTTGCCCATAGCAACCAGTTACAGCTCAGGTTTTATTTTACCAGTGCTCATGAATATTTTAAAGGGGAGTCGTTATTGGTTGCCATGGGCAACTAAGAACAGTCTTACTATTAGACAGCTTGATAAATCTGCCCCAATGTCTAGTAAAGATTTCAAGGGGGTAAAGTTTATTTTTTACTATACGCAGATTCCATACTGTATGCTATAGCGTCAGGATTAATGTTTATACTGATTACTTGGTTTCCATTTGCGCACACGCAGAGAGCTCAGATACCCAGACTGCCTCCTGGCTACGTCTTCCTCACTGTGCCTTCACCACACGCAGTGATCCGTTGTTCAATACCATTGTCCAGGGCATTATCCAGCCGGATGGGTTTTTTAACACATCATACACAGGTGATTTTTAATTTTATGATAGATGTGTACACATGAAATGTTGTTTTGTGCTGGATCATTTCAAAGTCCAAAAAGGGATCCTAAGCACAGATTATGACTACACGCATCAGTGAGCTGGACTCATTTTCTTTATATTGTAATTTTTATTGTAGGTACACTTCAACTATAGGAGAAAGAACCAAGAATCAAAAATCACATTGTATGATTTTTAAATAATTAGTTTTGCATTGTATTGCATAAAATAAGTATTTGATACAATTAAAAGTAAATAGGTATAGAGATATATATCATCAGGACATGACATATGGGATATTAAAATCCTCAATCCCTGAAAATGTAAGTATTTGATGGCGCAGATCCACTCACATATTTTTTTCAAATATTTTATTTGTTAGAGTTAGGCTCTATTCACATGATGTATGCCTGCTGTACCGTAGTATGGCGGGCATACATAGGGGAGAGGAGGAGCTCACCCCTGCCCCTCTTCATAGTAATATATGGTGCACGGCATTGTATTCCAGCGAAAGATAGGACATGTCCCCCATACTTTCGTGTGAATGTAGCCTTAAAAGGGATGAGAATGGTAAAAACAATGGGGGTCATTTACTAAGGGCCCGATTTGCTTTTTCCCGACGTGTTACCCGAATATTTCCGATTTGCGACGATTTTCCCTGTATTGCCCCAGGATTTTTGCACACGCGATCGGATTGTGGCACATCGGCGCCGGCATGCACGCGACGGAAATCGGGGGCTGTGGCCGAGCAAAAGACCCGACGGATTCGGAAAAACTGGCGCATTTAAAACAATAAAAGTGTCGCTTGGGACGCGTTTACCTTCACTTGGTCCGGCCCGGTGAACTTGAGTGCGTTCAGATGCTTTTCAGCACAGCAGCGCGACCTGGTGGACGTCGGATGAACTACCTTGATGAATCCCGGCCGGACCCGAATCCACCGCAGAGAACGCGCCGCTGGATCGCGAACGGACCGGGTAAGTAAATCTGGCCCAATGGGTGCTTCATCAAGTCTAAGAGAACATATAAAATAAGTCCTACATCTTTGTAAGTTTTTAGTCATGGTAACTACTGTATAAAAATTTCTGATTGACAATTTCTGGACAGTGCTAATGACTATTTATGAAAATAGCCTCCTTAAAAGGCTGAAAATAGCTTACAGTTATCTATCCTATATCTTATTCTATGAACTCCTATTGTGAATACTATAGACCTGCTATATACCGTTTATGTATTGCAACTTTTTTATACATATTTATCATAATAGTAGGTTTCATGTATTCACCTTTTCTTGATCTATAAATTTACTTACTATATACTTTAACTTTATTTACACACACACACACACATATATATATATATATATTATTGTTATCATTTATTTTATTTTATATATTAATATATATTTTTAAATGCCTTTTATATCTTATGAAATTCCTTTTTTGTATATACCATCCTAGAATGTATGAGTTGCCACGACTATAAACTTATAAAGATGGAGGACTTATATGTTCTCTAAGACCTGATGAAGCACCCAGTGTCGAGGTGCGAAGCGCGTTGTCTTTACCTTTGTCAGCCCTTTTTACTCTAACAAATAAAATCTTTGGAAGAAATTTGATTGGATCTGCGCCATCAAATCATTACTTTTCGAGGGATTAAGGATTTCATTATCCCATATGTCATCTTCTGATGATATATATCCTTACCTCTAACTACTTTTGATCAAAACCCCTATGTCAGTGATGGCGAACCTTTTAGAGACAGAGTGCCCAAACGTCAACCAAAATCCACTTTTTTATTGTGAAGTGCCACCATGGAATTTTATACAGTAGCTTATTGCTACATATTCTTCCACATCTTCCAATTGTATCGGCCCCCTAAGGCCAACAGTACAGTTGACAAGAGGAGGGCAAATTCAAACTACCATTGTAGCTTCTCTCCATGGCCTCTCTGTACAGAAGAAGGGGTGGGTCCAGAATGAGAACCTCCAAAGATAATGCACTTCTGTCATCACAATCTCACTTTTCCCACAGTTCCAAGCAGCCAACAAAGTGTCACTTTAAAATAGCACTGAGAGCAGCATCTCTTAAATTGCCCGTGACTGTAGGAAGGTTCAGTGTTTGGTGAACTCTGATGGCCTGAGTGCCCGCAGAAAGGGCTCTGAGTGCCACCTCTGGCACCCGTGCCATAGGTTCGCCACCACTGCCCTATGTGGATGATACCCCAGAGAGAAGACAAGGCTGCAACGCTCTAACCTATAACACTGAAAAGCATTCATCAGAGTTGTGTCTGTTTCTGAGCACAACCCAGTAAGGTGATTAATTCATCGACTAAGCGTTTTTCTACCTTATCAAGGGTGATATTGCACTAGGTTGCGCTGTTTTCTCTCTTTGTTTCTTGTTTTTAAGTTTTATATTTGATACAATAGTAAAAGACATCTTAATACTTGCTACAGAAACCTTTGTTTGCATTTACATTGGTCAGACATTTCCTGCAGTTCAGGACCAGTTTGCACACACGACAGCAGGGATTTTGGCCCAGTCCTCCATAAAGATGTTCTACAGACTTTTCAGGTCTTCGGGCTGTCCTTGAGTAACATGTTTTTCAGCTGCCTCCAAAAATTTCTGCTTGGGTTCAGGTCTGTAGACTGGTTAGACCAATCCAGGACCTTGAAATGCTTCTTACAGCCGCTCCTTAGTTGCGCTTGCTGTGTGTTTTTCGCTTAATTAAAACCAATTTGCAGTCACCTCCTCATTTTTTTAGGTTAGGAAAATGATCTTTCTAAAAACTCCATAGCGCATAAATCTTCTCTTTTTTTCATTCTTAGTTACAAATACCGTAAGTAGAAAAGAATATCACTTAGCAAAAATTTTAAAAAACCATTGGTGGAAGAACTGCTGACACAGAACAATAGATGTCACCATGACTTCTCTTTCAATTGTTTAATTGTGATAAATGTTTCTTCTATGATAATTTTAATTGATTTAATTGATTTTACAAAACAGTACCGCCTTATTTATAATTACTATGTTTACAAAATGATTTCTTGGCCCCATAATGTATCATACACACATATATGATTGACTCAGTTTATAGACGCATATCTTGCATTCCAACTTTAATAAGAAATAAGATGTTTACCTGTTTCTCTCATTTACTCATGTCATTTTTTTGTAAGAGAAAAAAGACAAACATACAGCATCATGGTATGGGTTATAGCCAGGACCCTGAGTAGATTTTATGCAATCATGCACCACAATTACTAATAGGCTAAAAACCTCTTGTCACGGGTGGTCCCGCGATCCCCGTCGCGGATCGCGGGCTCACCCGTGCTGTCGGTCCCCCGCCAGCGCGCCGCAAGCGCTACTCACGGGTCCCGGCTCCTGCCCCGCCGGCATCGGCTCCCTCTGAGGCTGCTCCGTCCCCTTCGGCTGTGCGCGCGCGTCCCCGACAGTTAGGGCGTGCGCGCGACAAGTTCTGCAAATTTAAAGGGCCAGCGCGCCACTAATTGGCGCTGGTCCTCTCCCTTTAAACTATTTAACCCTGCCTCTTCCTGTTACCCTTGCCGGATCTTTGTGCCTTGCGCCCTAGAGAAAGCTGTATTTGATGCCTTGTGCTGTTCTTGAGATTTCCTGTTGTGACCCGGTTCCGTTTCTGACTACGCTCCTTTGCCGCCTGCCCTGACCTGTTGCTACGACTCTGACTACGAACCTGTGCTGCCCGTCCTGACCTCCTGCCTGACCCCGACTACGAGATTGCCTGCCGATTCTGTACCTCGACCTTGGCTGCCACTGCGGACAAGTCACGCCTGTGGAACGACCTGGTGGTACCACGCCGCAGCAAGTCCAACCCGCTTTGCGGCGGGCTCTGGTGAAAACCGGGTGCCACTTAGACTCCGGTCCCAGGTAGTGGCTTGTGCCATCGTCCGCAGTGGTTCAGAGGATCCACAACCTCTAAGCCTGACACCTCTTAGTAGGTCTGGAGTTTCGTGGGCCGCTGCTGGGAGTGGTGCTGAATGCGCCTGCTTCAATACATTCCCCCCAATGTGTAAATGTCCATCATGCATCACATTAAGTATGCGTTTAACCTGAACTGAACCCATTTTACATTTGCATCTTGTCTTTTGGTTCCTTATTCATTCTACTTGACCTATATTGCGTTTTTTGCATCTATTATAACCTTATATAAAACGGTCATATGACAGTAATGTTAATGTTTTCCTCTACTGCTATATACATATTTAAGTATTTAAGTATGAGTCATCTCCTTAGCCAATTGTCACAGAGCATACAGTATAAGCAGACCTATAAAACCTATCACACTTCATTAGAAATGTAGGTTTCATAGCAAAATTCCTGATTGCTTATTGATTTGTAGATTCTTTATCAGGAGGTTAGAGAATATAAGCCTACATTCACTACTGTTATTCCAAATGGGAGATTAGGCTCTAGCTTGTTGGCCTACGTGGGATAAAAGCTAAACAAAAAGGAATAGACTCCCAACTGTGGACGTTGCTCTTTCAATATTACAACTCATCAGTACATTATAGGGAACTGATTTGGCTTAAGGGAGCTGCCTTATTTAAACACCAAGTGTAAAATGATGATTTATCATGTTGTTTGGGGGGAGTGTTGTGAATGTTTTTCTAATACACTTATGCTTTGTTTGTAAAGAAACAGGCAACAAATTGCCCCTTAGTGACAGTGTTACTACTCTGTTGTGAAGGCAGATCCACTTACAAGACTGAGGACTCTCTCTCCTCTCTGTTTGTTTGCACAACTCTGAGCAGTGAGTGTTAATTTACCCTTTCTGCTCTCTCCCTGACTGTATTATGCTATGAACGTCATTTTCAAACAAGCTAAAGTGAAATGGTTAATCCTCACTACCCAGAGCAATGTAAACAAACACAGGGAGATGAGATATAAGCTCTTAATCAGCGTCCATAGACACACTCTATAGAGTCTATATGGAATATGGATCTCTACAAGAGGGAGCTCTGGAGCCTGATATTTTAAAAACTAAGGACAATTTGCGGCCAGATCATGGTTCCCAGTCGGTCACCGTGGATAATATAAATCATGTCCTATATTATGCCTTATTATGACTGTGGAACTTTCAATGGTGAGGGAAGGGCTAGGAGGGCTTAACGTTCCTCTCTTCAGTGCCCGGCTGTACGTTTGTCTGCATGAGGCCTAAGCAGAATTTCTTAATATTTTAATATAAGACAAGTATATTATAAAAATGTTTTCCCTCCCCCCAATTTTAAAAAATGTCTCAATTTAGTGGAAACAATATGCATAACATGCTTGTTAACACACCCAGAATCATCATAATGATCAAGATATAAATAGTAAAAACAGCATCATTCTGGTCTACTTTAAAACCTTTGAAAAAATGGGGACAAATTCGTGGCTTCTGTTCTCATTGGTATTGTGTATTATGCCACAGAGGGGCTAGTATATTAAGTATAATAAGTTTCCCATGGACTTGTAATGAGCCAGAATTATTTGAGCCAATTTATAAGATCTGGTGCATCTTGTGCAAGACCTGAGCTTCTCGCCATTGATGCACATTGCACCAGATAGACCAAGAGACTTCGGCTTCTAAGTAAATCTGAAACAGGATCAGCTTTACACCAGGGCCTGTCTGTGCTATATACATTATATGCAAAGAAACCTAGCTCAGGCTATAGTAAATGTGCACCCACCCTCGCCACCAGTGATATTGGGGCACATTTACTTACCCGCCCGGGGGAGTTCACTGAAAGTGCATTGTCTGCCGATAATGTACCCTGCTGCGATTCACTAAGATCTTGCATGTGTATGTGTACCTGGTGTATGTAGGTGCTTGCGACACAATTTGAAAGTTAAATCCCACGCTCAGTCGGAGTCCGTAGGGTCCTCCCCCTAATTTCTGTCTCATGAAAGCCAGCACAGCTGTGCCAAAATCCAATTGCGTGTGACACAATCCCCTGTTAAATACCGGTCACAATCGTGCAAAACCCAAAAACGTTGGATAATCCGATGAGTGTCTTTGACCCTTAGTAAATAAGACCCATTGGGGCACATTTACTTACCCGGCCCATTCGCGATCCAGCGGCGCATTCTCTGCACAGGATTCGGGTCCGGCCGGGATTTGTGAAGGTAGTTCCTCCGCCGTCCACCAGGTGGCGCTGCTGCGCTGAAAATCATCTCAACGCGCCGGAATGCACCACCTCGGACCAGGTGAAGGTAAGCGCTTCCCGAGCGACACTTTTTCGGTTTTTAAATGCGGCGGTTTTTCCGAATACGTCGGGTTTTCGTACGGCCACGCCCCCCGATTTCCGTCGCGCGCATGCCGGCGCCGATGCGCCACAATTCGATCGCGTGCGCCAAAATCCCGGGGCAATTCAGGTACAATCGGCTCAAATCGGAAATATTCGGGTAACACGTCGGGAAAACGTGATTTGGGCCCTTAGTAAATGACCCCCATTGTGTTAAAAACACTGAAACTCTGGTGACAACATTACTGATTTCCATTATAAGTCTATGCAAATCCAATCTGATAAGTTATAATTTATTTTTAAAACCATCATCACATCTCTATGTACAGCTGTGATTATCTTTTACTGCAGGTGCCTCAGAAATAGAGAATGTCTGTACATACCAGTGGCACATGCAGGGGTTGATTAAGTATAATTAAATGTGTAGATTTAGATTCCCATTCTATGCCCATTGTATGCAGGGCAACATAATTGCTTCAACCCAATGCTTCCCCTGCTATAAAAGAAGCAGCGCTCTTCATTTCACGCACTCTTCATCTACTAGGTCTTACTTCTAGGTATGTACTTTATGTAAAAAAATGTAATCTTTTGCTTAAACTATTTTATTTTAAACTTTCACTTTTGTCATGTGAACTGTTAGAAATTCTGACTCAAATTCTACTTTCATTGGGGCTTCTTTATAGTGCTGTGTATTGCCTGTAGGATACTTCATTTATATGTTTTATGTTGCGGATGTTGTGAGACTGAGAACCCGCTATATGCAATAAACTCATAAAACTTGCTTAACATCTAAACTTTACTCTAGTTTTTGCCAACTGTAAATGATTCCAGTCGAAGCCTGTCAACATTATAGCATAGTATATGTACTGATATATTTTGTACTAAGCGTGAAGATTTATATGTCATTCCATGCCTTTGTAATTTGTAGGTAATTCATGTCCTATACTCCCCAGTTTTTCTATAGTGTTATATGCTATTGACAATAGCTCATGTTTTCTATAGTGAAGGCTCAGTTTGTCAAAAATATTTGTATAGGATTGTATAAAATTGAATGAGGCTTAGGGTGCATTTACAAGGCCGTGTGGGGGGATGAATATACGCCCCCATAGACGGCAATGGCGGTCCGGCGGCGGTACGGTGTCACACATGTGGGGCATGTGATAATGCTCCAATGAGTTGATTTTCCTAATTACATTACTGTTAACATTTGAATTTACAAAACGCATAGTAAATGCAATGTTAACACATGGCGTTAACACGGCATTTATATTGCGTTTTGTAAACACAAATGTTAACAGTAATGAAATAAGGCAAATCACCTCTCCTCAGCTGTTGTAATTAGTTTCAAAATGCGCTAAAAATGCAGTTAAACCGCTACATGTGACCTCACCCTTAGAAGTAACCAATTAAAAAAAAAAATTGCAAAAATGTAAGAACTTTGACAAAAGAGTTTGCAGTGAAAAATGTTAAATTATTTGAAATAATTCCAATTTACATGTTAAAATCGGGTCCACGAAAACATTTCCTGTGCACCTTCCCTGGACCAGGTGCAGATTTGCGCCAAAAATGGCACGAAAACAGTGCAAAATGGCGCAAAAACAGCAAAAGTCACATAGAACATCTGGAAAACAAAGATACATAAGGCACACTGCACAAAGGTGCAGACAAGGCGTTCTTGAAAAAGAACAGAGTTAAAAGTCGCAAAAATGGTGCAAAAACAGCAAAAGTCGCTAAAATTTAACAATTTAGCTGAAACTATGATATATGTGCTCCAATGGATGCACAACTGAAGCTGAGCACCAACGCCAATGTGAAAGAGCCCTTAGAAGCAGTCATCTAGTCATTGAGGGGTATAATCAGCAATAATGACAACTATTTCTGCATGTGCGATCGTCTATTTATGGTTGTGGTCTTATCAGTGATTGACAGCTATCCCTGTAACAATAATGAGACATAGAAAGTTGTCAGTTACTTGTGGCACCTCTCCTCACCTTTATAACTGCACATCAGGGCTGCACATCACATTGGCATTGGTGTTCAGCTTCAGTTGGGCATCCGTTGTATTTTGTCTCCATTTTGTCTCAGTATTTCTTCCGCTTTGTCTCCATGATGCATTCGTTTTGTCTCTGAGTCTGCCCAAAAAATAAAACTGGAGGTTAAACGTTGCTTTGAAAACATCACACCTGGTTTTCAGCCTCATTGGTTTGATAATTTTTTCCACTGACATCGAATCAGTGAAAATACATGCCAATATGAAAACATCCATAGAAATCAATGGCTTTTAGAGGCCTCCGTGGAAATCACTGATCCAGCGATGTGAAAAACAACGCCAATTTAAAAGAAACTTACTCTTAATCCTTTACCATGATATTAGAGATCAATCTGCTCAGTTCCCCCAGCTGTACGGCACCCCGCCAGCAGATTGGACTGCATTCTCATGCTAACCAGATAACTTTAGTCATGAGTCCCGGATGTGTCCATCAAAAATATAACTCACTAAAACACAGGCCCATACACGTTGCAGATTAGCTGCAGTATGTGCACGCGGGTTACTGCTAATTGATGTCATGTTAAGTAGATGAAGTTGCAATGTTACAGTGTAAGAAAGAATCTTGGCAATTAGTGGTGATTAGAGATGAGCGCTAAAATGCTCGAGTGCTCATTACTCGAGTCGAACTTTTCCCAATGCTCGAGTGCTCGTTTCGAATAACGAACCCCATTGAAGTCAATGGGAGACTCAAGCATTTTTCAAGGGGACCAAGGCTCTGCAATAAAATGTGTCATTTTATTGAGAAATAAGGAAGTCAGTCCTGTTTCTTCGTTTTTTTATTCAATGGAATATTCGTGGAACTTCAAAAAGGAGAATGACCCGTGTTAAACATCTGCAATGTGTTCTTCACACATATTGTTCTTCACATACTATTGTGAAGAACACCGTTCTGCACTAATGTCTTCTGATAAGTTAGCAGATGTAAGGAAACATCTGCAATGTGTTCTTCACTGTGTTCTTCACTTAAATGATCCTTAATGATCCTTAAATTTCACTGTTCTTCACTGTGTTTCCTTAAGTGAAAGCTCCTTATAGAGCAGGCAAAATACTCGTCCGAGCAACGAGCCGTTTCGAGTACGCTAATACTCGAACGAGCATCAAGCTCGGACGAGTATACTCGCTCATCTCTAGTGGTGATCCTTGTATGGTTACCAAAGTTTAATCAACATAACTTAAACATATTCTCATATCAGTTAAATTGACATTTGAGGTGCTCTTAATCCATATCTAAATGAATTAACAAAGTTTCTCTTTAATTTTACAGGATCTCCACCATGTCCTCCTACAGTGAGTGACTTTTTACTAGATCTTTCGACTTATTTACATTTCCTATCTAAAACCATCTAAAGTTTTTGTAATAAGTTACATAATATTGATAATCTCATGTGCCATTGGTCCTGTTGGCGACACAAAGCCTGAATAGTTATTTCATTTCTTAAATAGTATTTAACTTACTTAAATAGTATTCACTTGCTAATATTTCTACTAAAGGTAAATGAATTGACATCTTGAGGTTAATTTATCTGTTATTCATTCTTTTCTAGGCTTTACAAGGACATATAATGGTTAGTAACTGAACCTATCCTTCCTGTACTCAGGGTACACAACAGTGTGGGAACCTTTTATCTTCGGGGGCGCCACACAGCAATGAGATGAACGACCTCTTGGACAAAAAAACAGCTGGTTTGGGAAGATTAGACTAATATCATAGAGTTTATCCTTGTGCTGCTACCCATCAATGTTTCAGTGGGGATTCTGTTGCTAAAACTATGGTGCCCATTTACTTAGAACAGTGCAAACTTCACTTTGTGCAGTTTGCCTGTGCATGGTGCAGAGTGCACCACTTTTTTTTTTGGTGCACCTTTAACATGGGGGCGTGAGACACAATTCTGTCAGACTTTGCATGTTAAATAAATCTTACATGAGTTTCTATGTAATATAATCCATATTATAATCCATAATTTAAATAAAAATCAATGTTGTTTTGTTTCTTTTTCAGTCAACAAACCACCAAACACCAACTATCATCATGGTAAGCAATGCAACAGCAAGTGACAGCCTATAATTACTTATCACTCAGCATCATATATACAAAATAGTAGGATATGAGGCTTCATTACAGTGACATCACATTTGACCAATTTGCAAATATTTCTGTGAATGAATATTAGTGTTGGGTGTGAATAACAGAAATGATTGAAACCCCTTTTTACTGTACATGGGATGTTTAAAATATATCTCTGGTTATATATTATTCTCCACAATGCAGTTATGATTTGTTACAATTACCAAACACTATTGAGATTTCCACATTGTAGCCCATCAGAGAATCTGCAGAGGGTGCAGGAGTATCTTCACAGCAAGAACTATTAAAGGAAATAATAATAATCTATATTTACATAGCGTCATCCTATTCCGATAGCACTTTACAAAACATAGGGGACATATACAAAAATAATATTACATTACAGAGTACAAACAGTCATATGGAACAATAGGAGTGAGGGCCCTGCTCACAAGAGCTTACAGTCTATGAGGATGAGGGGGTGACACAAGAGCTTACAGTCTATGAGGATGAGGGGGTGACACAAGAGCTTACAATCTATGAGGATGAGGGGGTGACACAAGAGGTATAAGAGCTTGTATAATGGTCCAGCCATTTTTATAATGAAATGGAATAAAAATAATTTAATAAATAAAAATGCTGCTGCTTGAACCATCAGCTATCATCTTATATAAAAACTCCAAGGTGAAAAAGACTGTAGAGAAGCCTTCAGCTTGGTATATATCTGGTGTTTGCCAAAAAAACAGACAGAAGCTTTGAATTAACCAACCAAACGAGAATGTATAAACCAGGGACACTTAGATCCAGGCACTGTGATTGTGGTGATCTTCTTATATTTGTTATCCATGTTCTCCCTCCTTCTAAACTTAACTTCTAAAATTATGCCAATGAGCCTGAAGGGCCACTGGGGGAGTTCCCAAATCGGTGGTCCAAGAAGGTCAGAAAGTCAAAACAGTAGTCAGTCCAGCAGCGATCACATTCAGAGCCAGAAATCAGAAAACAAGGTAAATTATCTGGCACTTGAGTAAGTTCTGGGTGACAATATATTGGTGCAGTAATCAAATAAAGATACTGTAGGTATAGGGCAGACCTCAGGGTTTTAACCCCTGCCTGCCTCTCCGCCTCATGCTGCTAGCTTGAGAC
Organism: Engystomops pustulosus; assembly: GCF_040894005.1. Taxonomy (NCBI): domain Eukaryota; kingdom Metazoa; phylum Chordata; class Amphibia; order Anura; family Leptodactylidae; genus Engystomops; species Engystomops pustulosus. The sequence goes on from NC_092418.1 coordinate 82,712,939, forward strand.
TTGACAATAAAACATTGTAGACAGTAATACAGATTTATCAGGGCTTGTGCGCAAATCACTAGGAATTTTGATTATTTTCCCTCTCATGCCACAATGGGTGGCAGAGTGGGCAGGGCCCGCAGTACAACAGTGCAGCCGGCCGCATGAGATACCAGAAGGTCCAGCCTCCTGATATATCTGTTACGGTGAGAGTTGGGGGGTTTTCATCATACGCTGACATATGTAACGACAACACGTCACACAATTCACTTATCACCTCTACATCTCATTGTGCTGTGTGAAATTCTAAAAATGTTTAGATTTAAATAGATAGATTAAATTTACAAAAGTCTATTTTTAATTTCTGAATGAAGGTACAGTAACCAAAAGCTATTCTAGTACTAAAAATTTAGGAAGTAAATACCACTAAATGTAAAATAGAGATGTAAGGTAAAATGAAAAATACATTTAGGCCCTGACAGAAGGGTACAACTGCTACTGCTGACTCTTGGCTATAAATAATGTAATGTAGCAATCATTACCTTATGTCATGTTTTGTGAATTTTGTATCTGATATTATTGGGTCCAACAAAGGATAATATGATAGCAGCCGACTGGAGAACAGCCGCACCGGTCTCCAGTCGGCTGCACTAGAAAAGTGCTACTGCGCATGCGCTAGACTTGCAGCCAGCCAGGGGACGTCACCGGCTGTCTGCTGCACTTGCAGGGGGAATATTATATGAATTTTTATTATGGGGCCGTGCATAATTTATTAGCGTCTGGAGCCAGGAGACGGTCGGCTGGCATATGCCTGAGCAACTCTGGCTCATTACCGCATTTTTAGAAAATGGTTTTCTTGGACAAACGGACCTTACAAAGGAGCAGAAAACCCATGCAGAAGAGCATGACAGTTAGAGTAAATCTGGTGGTAGATGTCCTTTAAGCATTAAGATTATGATATTAAGTTGACATTATAGGCATTAAATTTCTCCTTAGGTATAATGTGTGGTATTTGGTATTATGGTATAATGTATATGGAGCAGCTGAGAGCTTAGTAAAAGACATGCTGCAAATGAAAGCAACTGGCAAACATGGCATCTTTACCTAGTTATCGCACATTGTATATTTTGTAGTTTCATAAGTAACAGAAAGGACTTGATTCTTTCCTTTTTATGAATAAACCACAATAATTATTCAACAGGGAATGAGCCTGGGCACTACCCCTATAACAATCATAATGGACACCACAGCCAACCTCCTCCTCATTCAAATTATTGGCACAACCATGGCCATGGCTCAAACTTTTACAATCCTAATAGCCATGGAAATCACGGACCCTACTGGTGGCGTCATGGACACAATGGACACTAATGTACAAAATTTGCCCAGAGTGAAGGTGAGTTTAAAAGTCATTGATCCATGTAGATGGTAATAAGGTCATTTCAATGTAGAGTCTGCTCTGTTTATTTTTTCTTTGGTGTAATAATTTAGACATTTGGTGGCTCTTTTTTGCGCCTTATGTCTGATCATGTCTTTTTACCTGTGATACATGTTCAGTTTTTCCTATCCTGGCAGGTGCAAATTTTGGCTTCTTTTTGAGACTTTTTGTTGCAAATGTTTCAAATCCACATGGACACAAGCCACGTGAGGGGGTTATATACAAGAGAGGACACAAGCCACGTGAGGAGGTTATATACAGGAGAGGACACAAGACATGTGAGGGGGTTATATGCAGGAGTGAAAACTACTGTAAATTTTGGATTTGAGGCCGTGCCCTGCAGTTTTAAGCCCCGTAGTCACACCCCAGGGAGATGATGACATATGAGGTTGCGGTCACACATGTTGTTAAGTGTGCGGTCACATGTTGTGTTTTGGTTGCATTTTCATTGTGTTTTAAAAGACATTACAATAGCTGAGGAGAGGTGATTTGCCCAATTACATTACTGTTACCATTTGCGTTTACAAAACACACATGTTAACGCATTGTTAATGCATGTGTTAACATAGTGTTCATGCATGTGTGAACATCGCGTATACATAGCGTTTTGTAAATGCTAACAGTATTATAATTAGGCAAAATCACCTCTCTTCAGCTGTTGTAATGCGTTTCAAAACACAACCAAAACGCCACGTGTGACCTCACCCTTAGAAGTATCAAATAAATGTAAAAAAAAATTTATGAATTTTAAAAAACAGGTTAATGTGGGAAATTATAAACATTTAACCCCTTAATGGCGCGCGCCATAATAGTACAGCACGTGTCGGGTGCAGGTACATGGAGTGGGTTCATGTGCTGAGCACTTTCCACAGCTGGTAAGTCTTTGCTGCATGTTGCACCAGGGGTTATTACGGCGGCTTCAAAAAGCATGATGCGCCGCAATCTTGACGAAGATCGTCGCTCCCTGTGACGTCATCGGGGAATAGTGATCTGTTGCTATGACAGCCTCGGGTTTTCCAAAGATCCTAGGCTGTCTCCTTTTAACCCATTCATTACAATGTAAGATCATGAAAACAATAAAAATTTAGGTCAGGACCCCAAGTGAGAAAAAAAGGTTTAATTGCTGCAAATTTCTATGTGGTATACACAAAATGTTTCAATGTGTATGGGTATTAAACAAATCCCACCCAAATGCTGCATGACACAACAATATTTTGCTTTAGTAACAATCCAGGAGAATGCTTTATATATCTAATGATGGACCATAATAATTTCTCAGGGCCCCCCTTTGGAAATGCGATCATTGGTTTTAGCTTTATTGGTTTTATCATTTCAGAAAAGTTCTCTCTGCAGAACTTTTTCATCCACAATTTTATACAAACTCTACATTACAAGATCCGCTAACAGAGCCGCCAATGCTAGAAATGAACATTGCATCACAGAGAAACATAGCGTGACACAGCGAGACTTTTTATTATAGGGAAACCCCTTCAGCTTGTTATGGTGTACGTGTTTCCAGATATATAAAACTCCTTGTCCAAACCAATAAAATAGAAAACCACAACAATACCAAACTTTAGCACACTATTAGCAACGTTGACCTTAGAACCGGAGTAGTCACTTTTTGACTGCAGTGATATACCTATGTGTGGATCAACCCACTGGTGTTTCTATAAAACTTCCCATAAATATTGTAGGTTCTATAACATGCTGTATTCTTAATTTCTCATTTATTGTAAAGGGACTCCCAGTGAAAAAGGAATTTAAACAAATCAAAACATTAAAAAAATCACTAACATGTTCCTAACATACGTTCCTTTGCTCTCGATTCACCTCTTTTTTTTTATGGGGAAAGATATAAAGTTGTTTCACTTTAGATGGAGAAGCAGAAAAATACTAAACATACTCAATTATTTAATACATGCTCCATTTTAGGGAGAAATAATTCGCTGGTATATCATTTTTTTTTTGTGTTTCCTTCTCACATACAAGACATGAGAAAGTTACAAATCTGGGCTTTGCTCATGGATTTTGCAACTTTCTCCTACTTTTTCACTATAATGCGAGAACAGGGGGCACAAGCTGGGCGAGGGTGGGGGCACCTTGAAATCTGCCTATTGTAGATTTGGTAACAGCACTAATGGTAGATTTCAATCCCAGCGCATGTGTGCTGCTTCAGAATTAAGAAAAAAGTTGGCACCTCTCAGTAAGTCCAGTGTGTTTCACACCCACTGCGCCGATGATTAAGACTGCCGCACAATGCTGTGTGTTTCCTCCATTTAAAGGAAACCTACCACTTGAAGTGGCAGGTATAAGGGAGAACAACCGAGCACCAGCTCAGGGTGAGCTGGTGCCGGAGCTTAGTTTTGTTAGTGTTTTAAACCGCAGCATTGCGGTTTAAAACACTTTTTAAACTTTATGGCCGAAGCTGCTTCGGCGCAGGGAGGTACGCGCTCGGTGCGGCTACATAGGAAGTGAATGAGAGCCGCGGGCACGGTCGCGCGCAAGCAGCTTCGGCCATAAAGTTTAAAAAGTGTTTTAAACCGCGATGCTGCGGCTTAAAACACTAACAAAACTAAGCTCCGGCACCAGCTCACCCTGAGCTGGTGCTCGGTAGTTCCCCCTCATACCTGCCACTTCAAGTGGTAGGTTTCCTTTAACAAGTTATTTTTAGTGGCAAGTGTTATGTACTAGTCACTATAGTCAGCTTTTCACATCACTTCAATGTTACTATATTCAACTCACACTCTTAAAAAATGAAAATATCAATTCATATTTAATGTACAGTGCACTCACTTAACTTTTTCTTTCTTTTATAGTCTCATTCTGGACTTGCAGCGCATCATCATACCCTTAGAAAAAGCATGTCTTTCAGCTGCTGAAACCAATGTACTGTATAAATTATGTAATGGCATTGTTTATCAGCTTGCATTACTCGTCTCTCATGAAATTCCTTGTCATTTGCTTTGCTTGCCATGAAGCTTGAAGTGTTCTGCATGTTGTCATTTATGGAATAAAGCTTATCACACATACTATAGCTAGAGATGATTTAATGAGTTATACGTGCAATGTTGTTGCTACTTTTTATATTTATTCTTCCCCTTTCCTGGCCTTGTGGTATAAAACAGAAATAATACTAGCAACGATTACTGGTATAATAATTATGCAACCATTGGGATCCAAGCTGTTCCCACAACACTTTATTACTAGAGATGAGCGAGCACTAAAATGCTCGGGTACTCGTTATTCGAGACGAACTTTTCCCGATGCTCGAGTGCTCGTCTCGAATAACGAACCCCATTGAAGTCAATGGGAGACTCGAGCATTTTTCAAGGGGACCAAGGCTCTGCACAGGGAAGCTTGGCCAAACACCTGGGAACCTCAGAAAAGGATGGAAACACCACGGAAATGGACAGGAAACAGCAGGGGCAGCATGCATGGATGCCTCTGAGGCTGCATAATCGCACCATTATGCCAAAATTATGGGCAACAGCATGGCCATGACAGAGTGACAGAATGAAGTTAGATAGCATCTAAAACATGCAATAATTGACCCTGACACTATAGGGGACGGCATGCAGAGGCAGCGGCAGCAGGCTAGAGAGTGGCATGGCGACATACCCTAAATGGACTCAGGCTTCAAACCAATGGGTGGCAGAGAGGAACCAAAGGAGGTGAGCAAGAAGCGCTCAAATAATATCGGTACATGATAAAAGTTTGCCAGTATATTTTGTGGATTACACAGCAGGGTGGCGACAAAGTTAACATGGAAGCCATGAAAACAACCCAAAATTCTGCCTGACACAGCTCGTTTGATAAGGGGACCATGTATGGAGGCAGTGAACTAGTAGTAGATTAAAGGTGCTGCAGTTAAAACTATGTTAGTTGGATCTTGGCATGGAGCTGGCGCTCCGCTGCCAGGCGAGCTTTTGCCAATCCAAGCCCCTGTCTCTAGGCTACTCCCCAAACAGCACTTCTAAGAACCTTTTGTATAAGATCAAGTGTAGTAGCGTTCTTATAAGTTTAGGATATGCCGGGTGAGGGGAATGTAAACAGATGCGCAAGAAGCGCTGAAATAATATCGGTAAATGATAAAAGTTTGCAAGTACATTTTGTGGATTACACAGCAGGGTGGCGACAAAGTTAACAAGTTTGATGTGGAATGCCCTGTAATAGCTCTTGGGCGGTGTGCCTTTTATCGCCTAGGCTCAGCAGTTTGAGCACCGCCTGCTGTCGCTTAGCGACGGCACTGCTGCTGTGCCTAGAGCTACCGACTGATGGCGCCATGCCCACGGATGGTAATTCGGAGGAGGAGGAGGTGGAGGAGGGTTGGGAGGAGGTATAGTAGGCCTTTGAGACCTGGACCGAGGTAGGCCCCGCAATTCTCTGCGTCGGCAGTATATGACCAGCCCCAGGGTCAGACTCTGTCCCAGCCTGCACCAAGTTAAGTGTAGTAGCGTTCTTATAAGTTTGGGATATGGCGGGTGAGGGGAATGTAAACAGATGCGCAAGAAGCGGCTGATGCGCATGGAGCTGGCGCTCCGCTGCCAGGCGAGCTTTCGCCAATCCAAGCCCCTGTCTCTAGGCTACTCCCCAAACAGCACTTCTAAGAACCTTTTGTATAAGATCAAGTGTAGTAGCGTTCTTATAAGTTTAGGATATGCCGGGTGAGGGGAATGTAAACAGATGCGCAAGAAGCGCTGAAATAATATTGGTAAATGATAAAAGTTTGCCAGTATATTTTGTGGATAACACAGCAGGGTGGCGACAAAGTTAACAACTTTGATGTGGAATCCATGAAAACAACCCAAATTTCTGCCTGACACACCTCGTTTGATAAAGGGACGATGTATGGAGGCAGCTATATGGACGACTTTTGGAGGTAGCAATGGAGACAACGTGTGGAGGCTGCTATGGAGACAATTTAATTTGGATAGTGCCTGTATGTGGCAGTCCCAAAAATTTTTCAAACCAGAGGAGCAGGTAGGTGGCCCTCCAGTAAAATGGAATAGATTGAGTGCCTGTATGTGGCAGTCCAAAAAAATTTTCAAACCAGAGGAGCAGGTAGGTGGCCCTCCAGAAAAATTGAATAGATTGAGTGCCTGTATGTGGCACTCCCAAAAATTGTTTAAAACAGAGGACCGGGTAGGTGGCCCTCCAGAAAAATTGAATAGATTGAGTGCCTGTATGTGGCACTCCCAAAAATTGTTTAAAACAGAGGACCGGGTAGGTGGCCCTCCAGAAAAATTAAATGCATAAAGTACTATAGCTAGAGCCAGTGGGCCCTGTCAAAAAATAGCCAGTTTCCTCTGCTTTACTGTACAAAGAGGAGGAGAAGGAGGAAAATGAGGAGGAGGAGGAGTGGATCAATTATTCAGGTTGAGCTTCCTTCACCTGGTGGAGATTGGAAATTATGAGAAATCCAGGCTTTATTCATCTTAATAAGCGTCAGCCTGTCAGCGCTGTCAGTCGACAGGCGTGTACGCTTATCGGTGATGATGCCACCAGCTGCACTGAAAACCCGCTCGGACAAGACGCTAGCGGCAGGGCAGGCAAGAACCTCCAAGGCGTACAGCGCCAGTTCGTGCCACATGTCCAGCTTTGAAACCCAGTAGTTGTAGGGAGCTGTGTGATCATTTAGGACGATGGTATGGTCAGCTACGTACTCCCTCACCATCTTTCTGTAAAGATCAGCCCTACTCTGCCGAGACTGGGGACAGGTGACAGTGTCTTGCTGGGGTGACATAAAGCTGGCAAAAGCCTTGTAAAGCGTACCCTTGCCAGTGCTGGACAAGCTGCCTGCTCGCCTACTCTCCCTCGCTACTTGTCCCGCAGAACTACGCACTCTGCCGCTAGCGCTGTCAGAAGGGAAATACTGTTTCAGCTTGTGCACCAGGGCCTGCTGGTATTCATGCATTCTCACACTCCTTTCCTCTGCAGGGATGAGAGTGGAAAGATTTTGCTTGTACCGTGGGTCCAGGAGAGTGAACACCCAGTAATCGGTGCTGGAATAAATTCTTTGAACGCGAGGGTCACGGGATAGGCAGCCTAGCATGAAATCTGCCATATGCGCCAGAGTACCAACGCGTAAGAATTCACTCCCCTCACTGGCCTGACTGTCCATTTCCTCCTCCTCCAACTCCTCTTCTTCTGCCCATACACGCTGAACAGTGAAGGACTCAACAATGGTCCCCTCTTGTGTCTCGCCAACATTCTCCTCCTCTTCCTCCTCATCCTCCTCCACCTCCACCTCCTCCGATATGCGCTGAGAAACAGACCTGAGGGTGCTTTGCCTATCAACAAGGGAATCTTCTTCCCCCGTCTCTTGTGACGAGCGCAAAGCTTCCGACTTCATGCTGATCAGAGAGTTTTTCAACAGGCCAAGCAGCGGGATGGTGAGGCTGATGATGGCGGCATCGCCACTGACCATCTGTGTTGACTCCTCAAAGTTACTCAGCACCTGACAGATATCAGACATCCACGTCCACTCCTCATTGTAGACTTGAGGAAGCTGACTGACCTGACTACCAGTTCTGGTGGAAGTTGACATCTGGCAGTCTACAATCGCTCGGCGCTGCTGGTAAACTCTGGATAACATGGTCAGTGTTGAATTCCACCTCGTGGGCACGTCGCACAACAGTCGGTAAATGGGCAGTTGGAGGCGGCGCTGCGCTGCCCTGAGAGTGGCAGCATCTGTGCTGGACTTCCTGAAATGCGCACAGATGCGGCGCACCTTCGTGAGCAAATCAGACAGATTGGGGTATGTCTTGAGGAAACGCTGAACTATCAGATTTAACACATGGGCCAGGCATGGCACATGTGTCAGTCTGCCGAGTTGCAGAGCCGCCACCAGGTTACGGCTGTTGTCACACACAACCATGCCTGGCTTCAGGTTCAGCGGTGCCAGCCACAGATCAGTCTGCGCCGTGATGCCCTGTAATAGCTCTTGGGCGGTGTGCCTTTTATCGCCTAGGCTCAGCAGTTTGAGCACCGCCTGCTGTCGCTTAGCGACGGCACTGCTGCTGTGCCTAGAGCTACCGACTGATGGCGCCGTGCCCACGGATGGTAGTTCGGAGGAGGAGGTGGAGGAGGGGTGGGAGGAGGAGGAGGCATAGTAGGCCTGAAACACCTGGACCGAGGTAGGCCCCGCAATCCTCGGCGTCGGCAGTATATGACCAGCCGCAGGGTCAGACTCGCTCCCAGCCTCCACCAAGTTAACCCAATGTGCCGTCAGCGATATATAGTGGCCCTGCCCGGCAGCACTCGTCCACGTGTCCGTGGTCAGGTGGACCTTGTCAGAAACGGCGTTGGTCAGGGCACGGATGATGTTGTCTGACACGTGCTGGTGCAGGGCTGGGACGGCACATCGGGAAAAGTAGTGGCGGCTGGGGACCGAATACCGAGGGGCGGCCGCCGCCATGAGGTTGCGAAAGGCCTCGGTCTCTACTAGCCTATAGGGCAGCATCTCCAGGCTAAGCAATCTGGAGATGTGGACATTAAGCGCTTGGGCGTGCGGGTGGGTTGCACTATAAGTGCGTTTCCGCTCCAGCGACGATGGGGTTTTTGTGGCAGGGTCCTGGGCAGGGGGCTGACTAGCAGCTGACACAGGGGAAGGAGCAGTGGTGTGCACGGCCGGAGGTGAACGGGCTTGTTGCCACTGAGTGGGGTGTTTAGCATTCATATGCCTGCACATACTGGTGGTAGTTAAGCTAGTAGTGGTGGAACCCCTGCTGAGCCTGGTTTGGCAAATGTTGCACACCACAGTCCGTCGGTCATCCGGTGTTTCGTTAAAGAACCTCCAGACTTCTGAAGATCTAGCCCTCGCCGCAAGAGCCCTCGCCACGGGAGCTTGACTAGTTGACACATTTGGCGCTGATGCACCAGCTCTGGCCCTGCCTCTCCGTCTGGCCCCACCACTGCCTCTTCCAACCTGTTCTGGTCAAGGACTCTCCTCCGTCTCAGAAGCACTGTGTTCACCCGGCCTCTCAACCCAGCTTGGGTCTGTCACCTCATCATCCTCCGATCCCTCAGTCTGCTTCCCCCTCGGACTTCCGGCCCTGACAACAACTTCCCCACTGTCTGACAACCGTGTCTCCTCATCGTCGGACACCTCTTTACACACTTCCACTACGTCAAGAAGGTCATCATCACCCACAGACTGTGACTGGTGGAAAACCTGGGCATCGGAAAATTGCTCAGCAGCAACCGGACAAGTGGTTTGTGACTGTGGGAAGGGTCCAGAAAACAGTTCCTCAGAGTATGCCGGTTCAAATGCCAAATTTTCCTGGGAGGGGGCAGACTGGGGGGGAGGAGGCTGAGGTGCAGGAGCTGGAGGAGTGGCGATTTCGGTGACATGGGTGGACTGCGTGGAAGACTGACTGGTGGACAAATTGCTCGAAGCATTGTCGGCAATCCACGACATCACCTGTTCGCACTGTTCTGGCCTCAACAGTGCTCTACCACGAGTCCCAGTAACTTCAGACATGAACCTAGGGAGTGTAGCTCTGCGGCGTTCCCCTGCTCCCTCATAAGCAGGTGGTGTCTCACCCCGGCCAGGACCACGGCCTCTGACCCCTGCAGTAGTTGGACGCCCACGTCCCCGCCCTCGTCCTCTACCCCTAGCCCTCGGGTTAAACATTTTTAAAATGAGAGTTATAGCTTTAATTTTTTTTTAACTTTTTTTTGTGTTTTTTTTTTTTTTTGTGTTTTTGAGTTTTTAAAACCAAACGATGCTATCCTATTGCTATGGCTATTTTCTAGCCAAGTATGAAAGCACACTACTATGCCAGATGAGATGACACTGAGTTATTAAACAAAATAAACGTAAAATAAAAAAGGACAAATGGCAGACTGTGCCTAATTGAAATCCAACCCCTACTAAATTTTCCCACTTCGGTCTTTGCAATGGATATGTGCGTCACTAAGCGCAAAACACAGCGGTCGCAAGTCTCACTACAAATTGCTCACAATTGGCTAGTAGATGCACTGCAGCAAGTACAGCCACCAGCAGATCAACCAGAAATCAAATATATAACGCTACTGTAGGCGTAAGTAAGCCGTTTGGATTCTCCTATGGCTATTTTCTAGCCAAGTATGAAAGCACACTACTATGCCAGATGAGATGACGCTGAGTTATTAAACAAAATAAACGTAAAATAAAAAAGGACAAATGGCAGACTGTGCCTAATTGAAATCCAACCCCTACTAAATTTTCCCACTTCGGTCTTTGCAATGGATATGTGCGTCACTAAGCGCAAAACACAGCGGTCGCAAGTCTCACTACAAATTGCTCACAATTGGCTAGTAGATGCACTGCAGCAAGTACAGCCACCAGCAGATCAACCAGAAATCAAATATATAACGCTACTGTAGGCGTAAGTAAGCCGTTTGGATTCTCCTATGGCTATTTTCTAGCCAAGTATGAAAGCACACTACTATGCCAGATGAGATGACACTGAGTTATTAAACAAAATAAACGTAAAATAAAAAAGGAAAAATGGCAGACTGTGCCTAATTGAAATCCAACCCCTACTAAATTTTCCCACTTTGGTGTTTGAGGTGGATATGTGTGCCACTAAGAGCTAAACACAACGGTAGCAAGTCCCCCTGCTAATTCCTCACAAAATGGTACTAGATGCAAATAAAAAAAAAAAAAAGTAGAACGTTATTGTAGGAAGGGCTGTTGGGTTCTTGGAGAATCACTCCTGCCTAACACTATTCTAATAGAACAGCCTAACGCTTTCCCTGACCAGCAGCAGCTCTCTCCCTAGCGGCATCCAGACACAGAATGATCCGAGCAGCGCGGGCAGCGGCTAGTCTATCCCAGGGTCACCTGATCTGGCCAGCCAACCACTGCTATCGACGTGTAAGGGTACCACGTCATGCTGGGTGGAGTGCAGAGTCTCCTGGCTTGTGATTGGCTCTGTTTCTGGCCGCCAAAAAGCAAAACGGCGGGAGCTGCCATTTTCTCGAGCGGGCGAAGTATTCGTCCGAGCAACGAGCAGTTTCGAGTACGCTAATGCTCGAACGAGCATCAAGCTCGGACGAGCATGTTCGCTCATCTCTATTTATTACACAATCATTACCAGGAGCCAAGAATTCCGGCACCAAGAGCAAATGCCTCAAAGCCTATTGGCCAGCCCTGTATCAATAAAAAACGATGGATTAGTGAATTATATGGAACAGAACAAAGTTGGAAACACATCTTCTCAAAGTTTTATTGTACTATGTAATAATTGAAACAACATATTAATGATATAGAAAACAAATAATAACACAGAGTAGGTTAACATAAAGGGGCTCATTTACTAAGGGCTTTGCGCCGCACTTTTGTCAGACTTTGCACATTCTTCTAGGCTAAAATGACTTGCACAGGTATTTAAGAAGTTTCTGTGCTGCTATTAGCTGCTCTAACCTCCATGCGACACAATGTAGGGGGTGTGCTTTCGGAACAAGCATTTTCTATTTAACATAGAAAATGTATTGCACGCCCTATGTTAAAGGTGTACTACAAAAAAGATGGTGAACTCTGTCAGCCCAGAGCGGAGAAGCAACAGATTCATGATTTCTGGCGCACGTTCTTAATGAATCGGTCGCACGTTCTTAATGAATCGGTCGCATTATACATGGAAAGGGCACTTTTAGTGCATTTTCAGACTTTCTAAGTTAATGGGGGTCATTTACTAAGGGCCCGATTCGTGTTTTTCCGACGTGTTACCCGAATATTTCCGACTTGCGCAGTTTTCCCCTGAATTGCCCCGGGATTTTGGTGCACGCGATCGGATTGTGGCGCATCAGCGCTGGCATGCACGCGATGGAAATCGGGGGCCGTGGCCGAACGAAAACCCGACAGATTCGGAAAAACCGCCGCATTTTTTACAAAAAATGTGTCGCGGAGCTTGCACTTACCTTCACTCAGCCCGACTCGGTGTATTCCAGTGCGTTCCAGGGAACTGCAGCGCAGCAGCACCACCTGGTGGACGTCGGAGGAACTGCCTTAATAAATCCTGGCCGAACCCGAATCCAGCGCATAGAACGCGCCGCTGGATCGTGAATGGACCGGGTAAGTAAATCTGCCCCATAGTGTATACTATAATAGTTTGTGTATACTTGAGTTGCATTATACACTTAATCCAGAAAACACATGTCATCAGACGTCCTTAAATGCAACTCTATTATTCAGGGTCCTGCAAAAGCCCCATAGAAGACAAAAAGACGCCTCCATTTTTTTACTCTGGTCTTTCAAAAGCCAAAACAAAAGTTAACAGAAATATTTGAAAACTTGTTTTGTTGCAGGGCTGATCATACTTCCTGGTGGTACGCTTCCATTTTCCATGCTGTGAACTAAAATTAGAGCACAAAATGTTTTTAAACCTTTAAAAAAACCATATATATATATATATATATATATATATATATATATATATATATATATATATATATATATACAAATGATATTTGTTTGGATCGGCAAAACAAAAACAACTACCGTATAAGTGGCACCTCCATGTCATTGACCCTTGTTCACTCAACTGGATGACTCTAGTGAAGAACCTGTTTGAGTAACATTCTAACTTGTAAAAATTATATCCTTTATCCTTTATGATCTGAAATGATACAACACACATCAAGGGTGTAATTCACCTTTCAGGAGGATTTTATATACTTTTATAGATGTTAGCGTCATAAAAAGTGAAGTCACTTTTTAAATATAGTACATTGCTCATCATACACTGATACAAAGATGCATATTTTATTATCATATAAAGAAGCCCTGAGAAATCTTCACAGCTCTGGAGGTTGTTATGGTAACTAGAGAACACACCCACAACTGAAAAAGAGGGCAAAAGTGCGAGTGTATGTATCAGCAGGGCCACCATGCTGGGGGTCACTTTTAGACTTACTGAAAGACAGACCCTCGTGGAGACAGATAACACAGACAATGGGCCCTGATGCTAAACCCACTTCCTAGCTGTCCCTTCCTATTGCCAGGACCTTATAAATAGATGGTAGACAACTGGAAGACAATCCCTCCTCAGACCTCTGTGCCCACATGGAACATGGAAAACATATGAAGTGGGGTGGACCAGCCAGATCAGCAACAACGGGAATAGACGATGACAAAATCGCAATCCAAAAGAAAATTCAGATATGCAGCCCTGAGATCAGATACTAGAAGATTAGCAAATATAATAAAAATGATAAGAAAATAAAACTAGGACAGAAATTTGACCAGCAATGAGTGTAGTCTGTGCTGAATATTTATTGGTAGGATAGGTCTTGTCAGAAGTGAAGGGAGCAGGCAATGACAGACACAGAGAGTTAACTCTAGCAACAAGACCAATGCAGAGTACAGAGAGATGGGTTTGGGAGTTACCAGGTCAGCCAGCCACTAGAGCCCAGTTCAGACTGACAGAAACTGTAAATGAAAAAAAGAGTCAAAGTCTCCTAAATCTGTTAGCGCAAACCAACGTAACACTTACATTATAGTTAAATTTATGGTGCGCAGTCAAAATGCAGCTCTCCTATGGAGAGCCAAAAAGGTTGTTCAGGATTGAAAAACATGGCTAATTTCTTACAAAACAGTATTGAAATAAATGGAAAAAAATTATTATTGTATATAAATTGCAATAGAGACAGCAGTGAAGCTGCTTTTGGGTTACCCAGAGCCACCAATCATTCCCTTCTTAACTTTTCTTGCGATTTGCAAAAATTGGTAAATGGGATCGCTAGTTCCCCATCTTATAGGTTTTCCCCCCATGTAAGTAAATGAGACCAAATTGCCATTTTAGACACAAGTTGCCCTCAAATACAAGCTACATGCTACATATCCAAAAACCATTCCCTGTCTGTTCAAGAAATGGTTTCTGGAGAATAAGAAAAGTTGTATATAAGAATAAGAAAAGTATCATGTTGTTTAAATTAAAGGAAACCTACCACTTGTAGTGGCAGGTTTCAGATGGAAATACCGGGCACCAGCTCAGGGGGAGCTGGTGCCGGAGCTTATTTTAGTTAGTGTTTTAAACCGCGGTATCGCGGTTTAAAACACTTTTTAAACGTTGTAGCCGGCGCAGGCAGGTACACGCTCGGCGCTTACCGTGCACGCGGCTCTCATTCACTTCCTATGTAGCCGCGCGCACGGTAAGCGCCGAGCGCATACCTGCCTGCGCCGGCTACAACGTTTAAAAAGTGTTTTAAACCGCGATACCGCGGTTTAAAACACTAACTAAAATAAGCTCCGGCACCAGCTCACCCTGAGCTGGTGCCCGGTATTTCCATCGGAAACCTGCCACTACAAGTGGTAGGTTTCCTTTAAGCTTAAAGACTGTAACAGAGCACTTGGCCCAAGGAACTTGACGTATGTTGAGAGAGACTTATGGTGTATTACTCCCTGCTCTGCCACGGTGCGGGCACAATCAGCTGCAGCAGCGCATGAGCCAGGAGCGTGACTCCTGCATCAGGCTCATGTGCTGCGTCTCCCCTGCACACCAGTGGCTAAAGTGACCAACCTCCAATATCGCATACCCTGCGACCCTAATCTTATCGGGTGGTAACGTGAGTCAGTCAAAAATCCCCAAGCCTGATGTGGCCCGTGGGCCGTATAATACCCGTCCCTGGTCTAAACGGTTCCACTTCAGATTATAGAAATGCTGCTTCTATAATCAACTGTTGAATAACCATTTTTTTTCATTTATGGAAGCTCTTGTTTTCTTCAACATTACATCATATTACAAGCAGACCTAGGAAACCCCTCTATGTGTTTTATTGTAGGACTGCCAAATCCTATAGCAGAATAAAGGTAAAAGGAATCACAGTCATCTCCTTTCACTTCTATAAGATTATACTGTCACAAATATAAGCAGAGATTTTCTTCTACCTCCCAGGCAGTCACGCCACATACTTTTTAGAAGGTTAGATGAGTGACTAAGAAAACATTAAAATTGTCAATAAAAAGTCGTCCTTTGTTCCCGTTTTATCCTCGTGATTGTGATTGGTTCCTGTCTTCTTGTTCATGTATAAAAGTTGAAAGACGCCTTGAAAAATCATAGTACTGACTATATTATTCTGTGAAAGGTACGTGTATTAGTAACCTATATGCATGATATTCTAATGGAGCCGCACATCTCCAGGTTAGGCATGTACATAGTATACAGATGAATCGAAAAACTTTCTGTACTCATAATATGATGGAGCTTTATTGTCAGTGATATAGGACCAAGAGAGGCTTAAGGCTATAATGATAGAATTTTTGAAAGTTTTTGCTTTACACTGGAAAAAAATGGTCCTTTGAGATTTATGACTGCAGTGTGTTTGTCAGAAAAGATGTCTGCTGATTATAGGGATTATAGAAATTTTATATCCAATAGTCACATGTAGGGCACACAATTTTTTTTTGCAAAACATACATTTAAAACAAGCTAGAAAAAATCCATTGGTGTGTTAATGCATTGGAAATTTTACATTTCCTTTAAGCAATACAGTACAGAAAATGCAAGAGACTGATAGGATGATGCATTTTGCAGTATATAGTCTTAACATTTGTTGCCTTCAATTTTGTAGGAGGGTAATAGTTAAAGGGATTGTCCAGATTCAGCAAAAAATTGATATTGTTTTATAAGGAAAAGTTATAGAATTTTACAATATACTTTCTGTATCGATTCCTCATGGTTTTCTAGATCCTCACTTGCTGTCATTCTATAGGAAGCTTCATTGTTTGCTTCCAGTGGATATAAATCTGCCCCTGGTCACGTGATGCCACGCAGGCGCACGACTTGTTAGTATTAAAGAGAGTAATCAGAGCTGTGCACCTGTGTGACATCACATGAACAAGAACCATTTTTTAATTTATAGGAAGTAAACAATGAGGCATCCTATAGAATGACAGCAAGCAGAGATCTAGAAAACTGTGAGAAATTGATACAGAAAGTACCGGTATATTGGAATATTCTATAACTTTTCAAGCCTGTCTCTCCAAAGCTCTTAGATTAATAGCTAATTGTACAAATTTAATGAAATATTACATACACGGGTTCTCAAGGTACGGTACTTGTATTTCTCATAGAGGAGGATACCAGGAACACTTTCCTATTTAAATAATTTGCTTATAGAATACTTTACCAAATATAAATATATACAATAAGCTGCAAATTATATAGAATGCCTCATACAGTATTTTTTCTTCCTTTCTTTCCAGGAATAGCCATCATGCATCATTCTAATCCAGGTAATGATCCTATAACTACTTTATAGCCCTTAATAACATTTATCAGCTTCATATTTCAAGATCTTAAAAGGGTTTTCCCATGAAAGAAAGTTTTCAAATGTTAACCCCCAGTGATGTTTATACAATAAAGATCATTTTAACCCTTTACTTCACAATTTTACTCAGTTATATTGCTGTTTTAGCTTCTGATGGTCAGTGTAAGATTCCAGAGTGTGGCCAGGGACTCTCTAAGAAGACACTTCATGATTCCTGTAGTGCTGCGAGATGCTGTGTGCTGACAATGCGCTTAGATTATCAGGGTGTAGGTTTATCTACAGTTTTATTTAGCTTCTGACCATTCTTCTAGTATCTGACACGTAGAACAAGAGATATGAGACAGACAAGAGATAATGAGATACATGAGATGGACATAAAACATAATGACACTCTCAGCTTTGCTAACTCACCTATAACACACACAGAGTCAGCACTGCTAAATGCCTCCCTCTCAGATTAAGACCTTAGCTGTCTAAATTGGTCTTGAAATCCAGGGGGTAGGGGCAGGAGGCAGAGAATACTGCATTGTGCAGACAAAGAAGCTATTCATGAGAAGAATCTGACCATAATCAGAAGAATTATGGTCATATCCAGGGGCAACCAAAATTGTAAACGCTAGGACTGGTTGGAATTATATATGTAAAAATGCTGTATTTTAGGTAATAACAGGGAATTAGAGAATGTGTTATTTTTTTATATATACTGAGTATATTTAGGAATCTTGTCGTCATGGGAATACCCCTTTAATGTTTTCATTGTGCCTGCATGTCTGCAGTTACGCACATTATACACTTTTAAAGCTGTATTAACGATGACCCTATTTGATTGTTTTAGTTTTCGATGCAAAATCAATTTATTAATGTCATTTTTAAAGTATGTGATTAAAACCTTTACATTTATAAATTATGAACTAATATCTGCAATATATCTGCGATAACTTTGTTTCTACATTTGCTACTTATTAGATTAAACCTTATATGTCTCATTTCCTTCATCATAATCATGATGGTGCATCTAAAAGTTTACTTTAGTTTGTGTGGAACAAGTGTTCTATTTATAATCAGAAAATAACTTTATGTTAGGCCTTATGGACACAAACATGTGCATTTTATGGGCTGCAAGCATCGGACCGTGTGTCGTTGCTTGTGGGGAATGGGGAGAGGGGGAGTGTTAACCCGGATAATAACCAAAAGCAGTGACTCCCCCCTCTGCAAGGACAGGCAAGAATTGGACCTGTCCTATCTATTGAGGTGCCAACAATTATCCGTTTTGGGGCAGTGATGCATGGTGCCTCACATTACATGCACCACACCGTGAAAATGCCTCATAAAAGGCTGTGAGTTAGCCACAGTGTGAGGGACACATTTCATGTACGATATTTTTGCTTGTTGTTATTGATCATTCATTTAGCTATCTCTTTTATGATGCAGAATTTAATTTATTTATTTTTATTATTTTTAAATTAACAATGTATGTAATTTGATTTTTAGGGCAATGTGTTATATTTTTCAGTGTGTATAAATATAATATTCATAACTGCTTCTGCAGGCATGGGTATGATGACATAACAAATCTGTTTTTTTATAGCATTCAGAATGCAGAATACAGTACATGTTAACTTTATTTTGTGGGGTTTTTTTTCTCTTTTGCACAATAAATACACTCATAAAATCTTGTTTTGTCCCATTCAAAAGGCAATCAAATATTTTTTTCCTATAAATATAATTGTATAAGGGCTTTTGTTTAATAGCACAAGCTGTGATTTTAGTTAGTATTGTTTTTAGTTAGAAACTAATTTTTGACTGTTTTATTCAGTTTTTTTCTTTGTGGAAGCAAAACTTTTAGTATTTTTTTTGCTGTTTATTAATTATTTTTACAACACTTACATTGTTGCCACTGGGACCAAGGATAAGACAAGGCAGACCTAAGGGCTATTTGGGTTCAGCACCCTCCAATCACATTGTGGCAGGGCTATTGGGCTAACGGTGGATGTAGCCATAAATTACATAGATTTCATGGACAGCGTTGACCATAGCGTTTAATATCAGCCATGACAGAGGAGGAAGGACTTTGACTCAGTGAGAGGTTACTTTGGTGTTTGTACAGGAATCACCTTGACCTACATTTATAGAATCTACTGGGAATGTTCTACACATTCTTTATGTACAATGGGAGAGATTTATCAAGCTGCCTAAGAGTAAGAATGTGCTTAGTTGCCCTTGGCAACCAATTACAGCTCAGCTTACATTCTACCAGTGCTCATGAATAATTTAAAGGGGAGCTGTAATAGGTCGCCATGGGCAACTAAGCACATTCATGCTCTAATCAGCTTGATAAATCTCCCCCAATGTGCTTATGTGCTAAATGTGTGCTGGAAAGATACTGGGGGAGATTAATAAACGAACTTGCGCCACAATTCTGGCGGTTTTGCACCAAAACACTGTCTAAAATGCTTTGCACCACAGTTATTAAGGCTTTTTAAATGTTTTATGGCACTTTTCCGACTTGTCCGATAAAGGGGCATGGTCTTCAGGAGATGGGTGTGGTTTACAGAAAATCTTCAGTGCACCAAAAATTCTGGTGCACAGTTTAGACCAACTAAAAGTAAGTCTAAAGTAGGAACCAACAGTCTTATACTGCACCAAAATTCATCATCACAGTGATAAATCTGGCGCAGCAAAAGACTAGTGTTTTGCAGCTGGAGACTGGCGAAGCCTGGGACACATTGATAAACCCCCCCCCCCACACTGTGGTAAAAGAACAGAAACCTCTCACACTAGACTGACATTACGATTAACATTTTGCTTGTGCTGAGTACAGTAAAGATTTGGCCAGCAGATGACAGGATTATAATTTGTATTTCAATTTGTAATTTGTTATTTTAATACTAAACTTACTTATTTTTTGTAGGAAAACATAATGACCCTCATCATCCACCTCATGGACATCCCAATCCTCATCACCCAGGTCCACATGGAGGTCATCCACCTGGCCATCATGGAGATCATGGACATGGTGGTCCACCTCATGGACACCATGACCAACATGGACATCATGACCAACATGGACACCATGGCCAACATGGACACCATGATCAGCATGGCCACCATGGCCAACATGGAAAGCATTAGTCTCTTAAAAGATCTTTTTTTTTTACTAGAGATCAGCAAAGATCTGAATGCATCACATCCAAAATGTAACAGTGTCCTTTTGAATAATGATTTGAATATTTTCATTGTTTTTCTACATTTTTATAATCAGGCTTCAGTTTATGCACTTTATAAACACTTATGACACTTTGCATCGACAAAGAAATTCATCAATTCCTTTTTGAAATATTTGTATGTTATGAATAAAAAATCTGAGAAAAGTCCCTTTGCGTATAATGTTTAGATAAAATTAGATAAAATTCACAACTTTTGTATAACAAGGTAAACAAGTTACCTTGCCTCTCTCAACCCAGAACACTGGACATGGCACCACATTTTACTGCAATGATGCCACGATATGCATCATGTCTTTGGCATCAAAACAGTGATAGAACACAATCAAAGTAAAGTAAACACAGAAGGGCTTTTTTTGGCAATATTTTATTTTTTATGTTCTTTATGGCCTGTATTTCATACTAGAGCCATAATTCAGACATGAACTTTAACTTATACGTCCTTTAATGGAGATTTGGAGAGATACTGATTTTTTTTGTAACATTAAAACAGACTATAACATCCATATTACTGTATGAAAAGGTATTCTGGTGTCTTATTGAGGCCCTGTAGAAATGGTGCACATGAGCCCTAATTCACACAACCACCACAGCATGAAAGGAACATAGTGCTAGACTGGACTGGATTTTCAACGTTGCTTTTGTAGAACCCCCGAGATACTTGAACTGTAGAAACCAATAAGAGTGCTCCCTTTCTGGAAACCATTCCCTTCAAGGATTTTTTGTGGGGATGTAGGTAGCATAATAACTCCACTAGAATTTCAGTGAGTACACCACAATGTGAGATGACTGGTGCAGATTGAAAATCTACATTTTCTACCAAAACACCATTTTAGAGCCGCATGTTTTGTACCCAGATAGTACCACTACAAAAAGTCATCTCTCTTCTTATTATGCCATGTTTTACAATTTTCTAAATGCACTACACGTGGCCCTAAACCTTTCTCTATAAATAATATAGAGTTCAGTAGTAAGAGCAATTTGAGGCCTTAATTGGTAACTTCCTCGGCACTGGCGCTGCACAGGCTCTTTTAAAATTATGTTATTGAGACTGAGGGGCTCTTGTTTGTGTTACCAGAGCCTCTCAGTGATGTCTTTTCACTCATTGTTACAATGAGAGGTAGAAGTCTCCCCACCTCCTGTTCCCTCCCCCTTCCTCTGTAATCTAACAACAGCAGAAAGTGCAGAGACAGGGGAGACCTGCTCTGCTCATTGTAAACACATGTGAAAAGACATCAGTGGGGGGCTCTGGAAGCACTCACCAGAGTCCCTCATGCTCATTAGCATAATTATAAAAGTTGATTTTAGAAGGAAGGGGGCCATGGATAACAGAGATAAGAAGATTACCACAATAACACTGTCCCTGCTTTATTATGATGGATTTAGATTTTCTTGAACTTAAACAAAAAATTAAACTCCAAGTGACAACATTTTGGAAACTACACCCCTACCTCAAGTTATTTAGCAAGAGATATAGTCAGCATTTTGACCACACAGGCTCTTTCAAAAAAAGTTAATGTGAAATATTACAACATGAAAATGGCTATTTTTCTACACATATGCAATTTCTGTGCCTGCTATATTGTGCCACACTTGTGCCAACAAAGAGGCAACCTCTTGTTTCCAAAATTATGTAAATTCTAGGGTACTCCACTATTCTTGCAACTCTGAGGTTCTGCAAAAGTGGCGTGGCATCCAAAAACCAAGACGTCAGTGATCCATATGAAGAAAATACTAAGCCTGTGCCGACTAGAGTATTTGTCCTATTAGATGGGAAGGTGGGTCATTCTAGGGATCTTTTCTGAGGTCCTTGTCGGTGGTGGATCCTCTGAACCACCACGGATGATGACACATTGTAATCTGTAATGTAACATTTTATTTGTATATGTCGCCTATGATTTGTAAAGCGCTACAGATTATGATGGCGCTATATAAAAATTATTATTTTTACCCTACTATTTCATCCAAAGAGACTACACAGTTAAAAGTAAGTAAACCACCCTAGACCAAAGTTAATACTGTTACTAAAACTGTTATTAATTTTTTCTCATGCAAATTAGTAAGTCTGCAAAAGCAATCTTAGGAAAAGTATTAGTGTTACCCAGATCAACCGATTCTCTTTTTTTCATTTTCAAAACACACCATGCAAGTAGAGAATGTGGCAACCAAGAGATGTCAAACTAGATCACTGACTCCCCTTTTAATTGTGGGGCTCCAAGAGGTAGGACCCAAATCTATCCATGAGCTTTGTTGGGTTTTTCAGTTGTGTCCCCATTAAAACTGCAATTTAAAGCACAGCCCATGCTGCCTTCAGAAACAATGGGGGTCATTTACTAAGGGCCCGAATCGCTATTTTCCGAAGGGTTTCCCGAATATTACCGATTTGCGCCGTTTTTCCCTGAATTGCCCTGGGTTTTTGGCTCACGAGATCGGATTGTGGCGCATCGGCGCCGGCATGCACGCAACGTTGGATTTTTTTTTTAAAAAGTGTCACTTGACACACGCACTACCTTAGTGAATCACCAGAAGACCCGAATCCTCGACGGAGAACACGCCGCTGGATTGCAATAGGACTGGGTAAGTAAATGTGCCCCAATACATGCTACTTCTCCAGAAAACAATTCCCATGAGTCCATTGATGTGTCTAGTACTGCAGTTTGGTCTCATCCACAAATCTTAAGGTGGACAGCCACGGGTGAAGGTCACAGGTACCAAGGCTACAGGCACCCACGGCTTTCTTCACTAGAAGAATAAGAGAAGGACCATATTGTTTTAAGCATGTTGAAAGACTAATAAAAAAAGACAGAAAAAGGATTTTTAACTCAACCGGAGCTCCTAATGTTCACAATGAATTCCCCTTCTCAAGTGTCTCACAGTTTTTCATTCAATAATATGGTCTTTGGCTATATTCCATCAATGACAAATCGCTTCAAGAGTAGGTCACTATTCAGAACATCTTTAGTGCGACTTCTCCTCCGTTAGATCCACCATATAGTAGAGTGCTGGAAGAAAATATGTGCACAAAATATCGTAGTATGAAGCCGTCCTCGGCTTCTTCTGCGGCGTTTGTTCAAACGCCTCCGAAAAGCCGAGGATGGCGAAACCCAGGGTCAGGGCGAGCGTGTGAAGTTGGCATTCTGCTTTTATATTGTTTTATATGGCATTTTAAAATTCTCTTGTGAGTATAACTTTTAGCAATAAAATTGGAACGGTGAGAACATACTACGTTATTTTGTGCACATATTTTCTTCCAGCACTTTACTATGTTATATGGTGTATCTAACGGAGGAGAAGTGGCACTAAAGATGTTCTGAATAGTGACCTACTCTTATATTGATGGAATATAGCCAAAGACCATATTATTGAATGAAAAACTGTGAGACACTTGAGAAGGTAAATTCGTTGTGAACATTAGGAGCTCCGGTCAGAGTTAAAAATCCTTTTTTTCTCTTTTTTTATCATTTAATGTGGGACTTTTTGGATCGGTCCTAGACTGTTGTATAGCTCCAGGAGGATAAAGTGTGCTGCATATTTCATATGAAAAAATGTTTTATGTTAAAAGACTGTTGCATAGCACTTGGGCCAAGGAACCTATCATATTTTAAGAGAAAATTAGGGTTCATTTATGATTGCCTTTCAAACGGAAAACTGGTGGTGTTGTTTTTCCCTTGCTGCGCCTTATTTATGAAGTGTCCGCGCCACAATATTGATGCTTTTCTGACACTCACGACTTGTTTGTTTTTTGGACGCAAGATTGTGGCTCCCCTTGTGAATCTGACACTTTTCCTTCTATTTTTCTGATTAGTTTTTGGTACAAAAATAGAGCAACTAAAAGCTGGTCTATTTCACCTTCTTGAATGGGGAGACAGTTCTAAACCTTATTGTTCATGTGCCAAATCATTAATCCCTTGCACCACAAATTTACATTGCCTTTACTCTCTACACTGTTTCATGTCAGACAAAAACTGGTTATCAACGTTACATTATATACCAAGGAGACTATATTTCTGGCTATAGGAAACCCTTCTATGCAGCATTCTAGGACTAACAAATCCTATAGCAGAATCCAGCTATTAAAATCTCAACTTTATTCTACAAAAAATGTTATACTGTCACAAGTATAAACAAAGTTTTTCTTCTGCCTACCGGGCAGTCACGCCACATACATTTTAGATGGTTAGATGCCTGACTAAGATAATATTATATCTGGCAAATAGTCAATAAAACACTAACTCGTCCTTTGTTTTTATATCATCCTCGTGATTGTGATTGGTTCCTGTCTTCTAGTTCATGTATAAATGTTGGAGGACGCCTTGAAAAATCATAAGACTGACCATTTCGTTCTCCAAAAGGTACGTGTATTAGATAATTTATATAGAGAGATATGATATGAGCATAAACCTCCAGTTTGGGCATGTATACAGTATTCTAATGAATTGCATAACTTTATCTACTTGTTATATGATACTTTATTGTTAGTGATACAGAAGTAAGAGAGGCCAAAGGGTATAATGATAGGTTTAGATTGCTATGATTCATTTTGAATGCACTGTCCTCAGACGTTTTACCTTATCATGATCTGTGACTGCAGTATGTTTGGCAGGAAAGATGTCTCATGATTATAGGGATTAACGGCAATTTCATTTTATATAATCGCACGTAGATTACTTGTTTGCAAAACATACACTTAAAAAACATGAAGGTTAAGCCTGGCATAAATTGTAATTCCAGTACACAAATACCAACCGGGATTACTGACAGGTAGCCTATTAGTAATTCCAGCATTCCATGGTCTGATTGCACCGATTATTGGGACTAGCACACAACATGCCGTTTTTAATATATTGGTGCTCATTTACTAAGGGTTCGTCGGACGCATTGTCATCGGGTTTCCCGACGATTTCGTTTTGCGGCGAATAGCCCCGGGATTTTGGCGCACGCGATCGGATTTTGCCGCATTGGCGACGGATACGGACAACGCGCAGGATTTAACAATTAGAAATGTGTTGCAAGACATACACATACCAGCACAGCGAAGAAGCAGGTGAACTCCGGCGGACTTCGGCGCAGTAGCGACGGATGCAGGAACTTGGGCGCACGAGCTACGTGAATCCTCGTCAGACAACGCACCGCAGAATCACGACAGGACCGGGTAAGTAAATCTGCCCCATTGTCCCCATTTCATCCCATTGTCATATTGAAATTGTCCATGTGCACTAATAGAATAAATGCAGCGAGCACAAAGGTAAAGTATTACATGATTAAAAAATGTATTTACTGAATATAAAATAAACGATATATGCAAACAATAATACACTTGTCTAATGTAGTATTTTTTCCTGTATATTTCCAGGAATAGCCATCATGCATCATCCTAATCCAGGTAATGCCTTACAATTATATCATTCCTCTGTAAAGGATTTGAGAGCTTCGTATTTCAAGATCTTAAAGGGGTATTCCTGTCTTGGCATTCACATTTAATTTAATTAATGTGTCCTATTTAATTGGATGTTATTTAAAATTAATTACCTCTGTGAAGATAATCTCCAATAAATGCCACCATGTTATGCTTTAGAAACGAGACAGTTGTCCTTTGACATGACCACCCTGACACCCAGGCTGTAGTGGCCAGACAGGCACTACTGAGTCCTTAGTAGAGGACAGCTGAAATGTAGTAACTGCCAACCATTTCATATGCAAAAGCAATTTGTTTCTTTGTGCAAACACTCCAGCAGAGGTGGTCATATCCAAGGACGACTATATAATTTCAAAGGGACAACATGGCTACATTTGTATATGGCAGATGAATTAAATTAAATGTCAATGCCCAATTGAGGATATCCCTTTAATTTATCCACTGCTTTTTTTATGTGTATAGTATTTTCAAGGTGTCATAAATCATAACTAACGGTATGAATAGTACAGGTAATAATAGTAAAATTTGTAATATACTTCATTAAGGAAAGCAGCTTCTATGTGCCTTTTTCTGCACTTTCTCCTGCAGTGAGCAATATATCTGAAAGTTTAGTACTGCTCAACTATTTCTATACCTATAGCATATGTAGCTTGATTATTCAGGTATCTGAGGAGATTAAAACAGGGACTGTCTGTAAAGATTCAAATCATTGAAAACTTTCAGGCTCCTTAATTTCTCATCTGTCAGTGGATACAGAAAGCTGATTTATACAAATTGTTTAACTAAGGGAGAAAGGCAGAGGAAAAATAAGGACACGGAAATGTTTTTATTCACATATATTACAAACTTTACTACTCGCCTCCGCACTTTTCTTTTTTTAAATTCTGATGAAAGTTTTAAATTAAGATTGATGCCTATTATACACTTTCAACTTTTATTAAAATTACTCTATTTGATTGGACTAGTTTTAGATGTCAAATGTATTTATTGAAGTTATTTTACAATTATGTACAGTGGGTAGAGAAAGTATTAAGACCCATTTACACTTACTTTTCACTCTTCGTTTCATTACAGCCAAGTGCTAAGATCAAAAAAGTTATTTTTTGCTCATTAATGAACCCTCTGCACCCCATCTTGACAGAAAAAAACAGAAGATATAGATGTAGATATTTTTGCTAATTTTTTAAATAAGAAAAACTGGAATATCACATGATCATAAGTATTCAGACTCTTTGCTTTGTTAATTCTAAGCAGTATGTGTGGATAAAACCAGGCATGGCTTATCACCTGCCAAATACAATCCCAACAGTGAAACATTGTGGTGGCAGCATCATGCTATGGGGCGGGGGCAGGACCACTGGCTGTCATAGAAGGAAAGATAAATGCAGACAAGTACAGAGATATCCTGGAGAGAAAACCTCTTCCAGAGCTCTGGACCTCCGACTGGGCCAAAGGTTTATGTTCCAACAAGATCATGACCCTAAGCACTAACCCTAAGCCCTGACCTAGACCCAAATGAGCAACTCTGGAGAAACTTGAAAATGGCTTCCACCATTATTTACCATCCAACCTGAAGGAACTAGAGAGGATCTGCAAGGAAGAGGTAGAGGATCCCGAAATCGGCTGAATACTTATGTTATGTTATGATATTTCAGTTTTTCTTGTTTAATAAATTAGCAAAAATATATATATTCCAGTTTTTTTCTGTCAAGATGGGGTGCAGAGTGTACATTAATTAGAAAAAGATCTTAAAAGACCTATTTTTTGATCTTAGCAATAGGCTGCAATGAAACAAAGGGAAAAATTTAAAGGGTTCTGTAACTTTCCGTTCCCACTATAATTAAGACTTTCAAATGAATAATTTCTTACCTAATATCAGCAATTTTCCTGCAATAAATTTCTGTCTACATTTTCAATTTATTACATTGAAAACCTTACCTTTCTCACTCCCTTAATCATAACCACTATGATCTATATCTATTTACCACATTGGTGTATGGATAAAATGATCAAATTAATCACAATTTACATTTAAAAAAATACTTCTTATTTAAGAAACAGAATTATTTGGTTCTCCTTATTTCTTTTAACTTACATTGTAACAGCCAATTTCTGATTCCGATTTTTTAACCCCTTCTTGCTCACTGACGGATATATCCGTCAGCGAGCTATGAAAGGTGTATGAAGAGGGTTCACGGCCTGTGCCCTCTTTATACTGAGATAGATTTTTCTGCATATTACAGCAAACACCCCTCGCCAACACCCCTGGCAAACACGTCGGCGGCATTTAGAAGACCATGGACGCTGCCATCTTTGTTGAGATCGCCGCTCCCCCGAATGTAATCAGGGGATGATGATCGGTTTCCATGACAGCCTTGGGCAATCGCCATACCCGAGGCTGCATGGTTTCTGAAGATTTATTACAATGAGCCAGTGGCTCATTGCAATGAATCCTATGTAAAAACGCCATATACTCGAATACAGGAGTATTGCAGTATATAGTAGGAATGATCAGACCATCTAGGGTCTAAGCACTAGCAAAAAAAAAAAAAATGGAAAAAGTTAAAAAAATGTATAAAATATTAAAATTTCAAATCACCCCTCCTTTCCCTAAAACTGATAAAAACGACATAAACATTAAAAATGTCCCAAAATGCCCAATCTATTGTAAGAAATAGGTTAGGGATCGCCTTTGCTGGAGTCAAAGGTCACGCTTCTTTTTCCATCAATTCGAGGCAAACAGCAGCAGGTAGGTATAAACTGACTCTGGGTCAGGTTTATTGCAGAAGATTGCAAGAAAAGAAACAAAAAAAACATTTACAAACAAAACTCCTTGCCTGTCCGGCACTGACTATACACAGTACAGCCCTAACTAACAACTGGTGGGCTTCTCCCTGCCAGCTAACAAACACAGCAGTATTGCAACCTTACTTGCATGTGGCTCTCACACAGACAGCCCTGTGTCTCCAGGTAGAGAGCGAGAATTCCCCACCTGACTTTCCCTAAATACTTTCCTTCTGAACACCTCATTAATTAGGCAGCAGGTGAGTCTCTGGACTGCTACTTCACATATGAGAGGAACCTTGGAGAAATATACCTCCCCTCCACAACCTGTCCTGCACAGGTATCACATATCCTCCCCTTCTGCTCAGGCCCCTCGGACTGAGCAACTGTAACCACAAGACAGTGCACACGTGACAATGCATCCGCATTTCCCTGTAATCTTCCTGGCCTATGCTCCACTGTAAAATTGTAAGACTGCAGAGCCAGGAACCACCTAGTCACTCGACTGTTTCTTTCTTTATTCAGGTTCATCCACTTAAGGGGAGCGTGGTCTGTGACCAACCTGAATTTCCTGCCCAACAAATAATATTTGAGAGATTCCAGTGCCCATTTAATGGCAAGACATTCCTTTTCTACAACTGCATAATTTTTCTCATGCTTATTCAGTTTTCTGCTTAAGTAAAGCACAGGATGTTCTTCTCCATCTCTGATCTGCGACAAGACTGCCCCTATTCCTATCTCTGAAGCATCAGTCTGTACTATAAACTCTTTCTTAAAGTCAGGGGTTACCAATACCGGCTGGGAACAAAGAGCCAACTTCAGAGTTTGGAATGCCTTCTCCGCTTCAGGGTTCCACTTTATCATAACTGACTCTTTTCCCTTGATAAGATCAGTTAGTGGCGCTGCAAGAGCAGCAAATTTGGGTATAAAGCGCCTATAATAACCAGTAATCCCAAGGAAAGCCCTCACTTGTTTTTTATTTAATGGTTGGGGCCAGTTCTGGATAGCATTAATCTTTTCAACTTGGGGCTTGACTTCACCTCTCCCAATAATGTACCCCAAGTACTTAGCCTCTTCTAGACCAATATGACATTTTTTGGGGTTTGCCGTCAACCCTGCCTTCTTCAAGGTGTCAATCACAGACTATACTCTTGGTAGGTGTGTCTCCCAGTCAGGGCTATAAACAACTATGTCATCAAGGTAGGCAGAGGCATATTGCCTATGTGGCCTCAAAACTCTGTCCATTAATCGTTGGAACGTTGCAGGGGCCCCATGTAGACCAAAAGGCATAGTAACGTATTGAAACAAGCCATCAGGTGTTGAAAATGCTGTCTTTTCCTTGGCTGCGTCTGTCAGGGGTATCTGCCAATAACCTTTTGTCAGATCTAGGGTTGTGATATAACGGGCCCTACTCAGTCGATCTATGAGCTCATCTACTCGTGGCATAGGATATGCATCAAATTTAGACACCGAGTTCAACTTTCTGAAGTCATTACAAAACCTTACAGTACCATCAGGCTTCGGTATTAACACAATTGGGCTTGACCAGTCACTATGGGACTCCTCAATCACTCCCATTTCTAGCATCTCTTTTACCTCCTTCGAGACTGCCTCTAGCCTTGCCTCAGGAATTCTATATGGCTTAACACGTACCCATACCCCAGGTTCTGTGACAATATCATGTTTTATAACTGGTGTTTGCCCAGGCTTATCCGAAAAGAACTCTCTGTTCTGGGAGATCAACTGTTTAGCCTCCTTCTTTTGTATATCAGACAAGGGTTCAGCTATGTTCACATTAGGCATTACCGTCACATTTTGGAGGGGTTGTACAAAATCTACAGAAAGCGCCTGACGATCTTTCCACGGTTTTAGAAGATTCACATGGTAAATCTGTTCAGGTTTCCTTCTACCTGGTTGGTACACTTTATAGTTAACTTCCCCTACCTTTTCCCTAATTTCATAGGGACCCTGCCATTTGGCTAGAAATTTGCTCTCCACTGTAGGGACAAGGACCAGTACCCGCTGCCCTGGAGAAAATGTACGCAACTTAGCTCCCCGGTCATAAATCCTTTTCTGGGCTCCCTGAGCACGTTCCATGTGCTCCCTTACAATTGGCATCACCGCTGAAATTCTATCCTGCATCTCCGAGACATGTTCTATTACGCTTTTGTACGGGGTGACCTGCCCTTCCCAAGTCTCTTCGGCCACGTCTAACAAACCTCGGGGATGTCTACCATACATGAGTTCAAATGGTGAAAACCCAGTGGATGACTGAGGCACCTCCCTTATGGCAAAGAGTAAGTAGGGGAGTAAAAAATCCCAATTTTTCCCATCTTTGTCCACTGCCTTCTTTAGCATTTGTTTCAATGTTTTATTGAATCTTTCAACTAAACCATCAGTTTGAGGGTGGTAGACTGATGTACGTAGCTGAGAGACCTTAAATAACTTACAAAGCTCTTTCATTACCTTAGACATAAAAGGGGTACCTTGGTCCGTCAGTATTTCTTTTGGAATGCCCACCCTACTGAATACATGCACTAGTTCTTTGGCAATAGTTTTGGATGATGTATTGCGTAAGGGGATAGCCTCTGGGTAACGGGTTGCATAATCCATTATAACAAGGATGTGTTGGTGTCCACGTGCTGACTTGGTTAAGGGACCAACCAAATCCATCCCAATCCGCTCAAATGGTATCTCAATGATGGGCAAAGGTACCAATGGGCTGCGAAAGTGGGGTGTAGGTGCAGATATCTGACACTCTGGGCATGAATCACAATAGGCTTTAATATCAGCATGCATACCGGGCCAGAAGAACCTTTGCAAGATTCTCTCAGTAGTTTTCTGGATCCCCAAATGGCCACTCATAATGTGTCCATGTGCCAGATCCAGAACTGTTCTCCTATATTGCTTTGGAACAACTAGCTGCTGAACTCTATCTTCCCCCTTCTTAACAATCTGATACAACAAATCATTTTCCAGTGCCATGTGTGGGAAAGAAAGTCTCTGGTCAGGTTCCACCTGTTTCCCGTTTATGACTTTTACATTTTCTCGAGCTCGACTCAGTGTAGGGTCCCTCATCTGCTCACTATGAAAGTCATCCCTTCTAAACTGTAATTCAGGCATAATTGGTTGGGACTCCCCTTCAGTCTCAGTCTCTGAGGGTGGTGCCTCCAAGTCTCCTGCCATAACTGAAAATGGAAAAGGTAGAGAACTATCTGCTGGCTCTTCCTCAACAGCCTCTTCTGTCGTACTGTCAAATGGTTCAGGGCATACATCTGGAGCTGTGAGACTTACAGTGGTCCTTCTCCCAGGCACTAAGTTGTTTTCCCACAACCTCCAAAAATGTGGGAAATCCCTTCCCAAAATTACATCATGCATTAATTCTGGGACTAACCCAACCTTATGAAATACTGCTCCATAGGGAGTAGTAAAACAAGTTATTGCAGTTTGATATTCACAGGTATCCCCATGTATACAGGTAACTGAAAAAGTTTCTGTCGGACTGTTAGGGGAACAGACAAGGTTAGCTTTAACTAGAGTGACCACACTTCCTGAGTCTAGCAAAGCAATTGCACTCTTATCCCCTACAGTTAGTTCACACAAATGTTTTTGTAAACAATCTGAGCTTGCAGCAGAACACACCACCTGAGCAAACATAGACATACGCTTCCTCAAAAAGGCAACATCACATTGCATCGGTTCAGTAGTTAACGGACAGTTCATTGCAATGTGCCCCAACTCATGGCAACGGAAACATCGTAATGGCCATTTGCCGTGTCCATGCATTTTTGGCTTCTCTGGACCCTCAGTCTCATTATTATACTCAGCCAAAGTCTTTACATTTTTCCCAGCTCCCTTAGGCCCCGGAACAGTCTTACCAGGAACTCCCGGAAACCTTGTCATCCTAGGGGTCGAGGTCTGATGCTGGGTGTCAGTCAGTAGTCCTTCAGCTGCAGAATACCGTTCCACCAGATCCACAAGTTGGTCGGCTGTTTCAGGGTCTCCATGGCTTACCCACTGCCTTAATTTCTGGGGTAGAGCCCTAAGGTATCGGTCCATAACCACTCTTTGAACCACGTTAGGCGCTGACAAAACCTCAGGCTGAAGCCACTTTCTGGTCAGATGAATGAGGTCGAACATCTGAGAACGTGGTGGTTTGTCTGCTCTGTATGTCCACTGGTGCACTCTTTGCGCTCGGACTGCTAGGGTTACTCCCAAACGAGCCAGGATCTCTGCCTTAAGCTTATCAAAGTCCTGGGCTGCCTCTGGCTCCAAATCAAAATAGGCCTTTTGTGCTTCCCCAGCAAGGAATGGGGCCAGTAGTCCTGCCCAACGTGCTCTGGGCCATGCCTCACACTCTGCGGTCCTTTCAAACGTGGTGATAAATGCTTCCACATCATCCTCTGCTGTCATTTTTTGCAAAAAACGACTCACATTAATAGTTTTCCTTTCTGACTCTCCTTGAGCCGCGGGAAGATTTGCCACCTGCTGCACCACCTCCTGTAGAATCTGGCGGTCTTTATTTGTAGCATCTATTAATGTGGTTAGCTGTGCTGACAATAAGCGGTTTGCTTCCTGCTGGTGTGCATTGGTCCGCTGTTGTTCTCTGGTAGCATCCTGCTGGGCTGCAGTTGACTGCAACAAAGCCTTTAATACGTCCTCCATCTTTCAACGTCACCTTAGCGCGTTGCGCGCGTCCTCCACCACTTGTAAGAAATAGGTTAGGGATCGCCTTTGCTGGAGTCAAAGGTCACACTTCTTTTTCCATCAATTCGAGGCAAACAGCAGCAGGTAGGTATAAACTGACTCTGGGTCAGGTTTATTGTAGAAGATTGCAAGAAAAGAAACAAAAAAAACATTTACAAACAAAACTCCTTGCCTGTCCGGCACTGACTATACACAGTACAGCCCTAACTAACAACTGGTGGGCTTCTCCCTGCCAGCTAACAAACACAGCAGTATTGCAACCTTACTTGCATGTGGCTCTCACACAGACAGCCCTGTGTCTCCAGGTAGAGAGCGAGAATTCCCCACCTGACTTTCCCTAAATACTTTCCTTCTGAACACCTCATTAATTAGGCAGCAGGTGAGTCTCTGGACTGCTACTTCACATATGAGAGGAACCTTGGAGAAATATACCTCCCCTCCACAACCTGTCCTGCACAGGTATCACACTATCAAAATTAAAAATGGTTATTGTCGGCGGTGAACCCAATAACGGAAAATAGCGCCCAAATGTCAGAAACGGGACTTTTACACCATTTTACATAACATAAAAAATGTTATAAAAAGTGATCAAAAGGTTACATAGTCCTCAAAATAGTAGCAGTGAAAATGCACAGCTCTGTACACCAAATTATGAAAAGTTATTAGCGTCAGAAGATGGCGAAACAAATTTTTTTTTTCCGTACACCTTGTTTAAATTTGTGAAAATGTATTAAAACACAATAAAACCTATAGAAATTTAGGTTTTAGATCACTGTGATCGCAACAAACCCAAAGAATAAAGTAGATGTATCATTTGGAGCGCACAGTAGAAGTCATAAAAACTGGAACCACAAGAAAGTGAGTGAAAAATTAGCAAAAAAAAGCTACGTCCTTAAGGGGTTGATTTTCATATTTATTTTCTTTAACAAGACTGTGAAATGGATTGATTTGGGTATTTTTCTGCAGTGTAATTCTGGTGTAAATATAATATTCTGAACTGCTTTTGAATTTGTAGCATTCGCCATGCACAGTACACTTGAAAAAAGTTTGTGTTATCACATTTAAAGAGCTGTAAATTGTATGAGGTCTTGTATTGCATATGGCTGTAATTTATTTTGAGCTACATAGAAGTTGTTAAACTTGAGGGGAAGGCAGGGTTAGCAAAGCCAGAAATGTTGCAGTTGTTTTTCTTACAGCATATACTGTGGGGGTTATTTAATGCAATAAGTGGATAACATACTGCAATATTTTGGTCAGTGATCACTAAGCTCTCACACAAGACTGACATCACAATTAGAATTTTGCTTGTGCTGAGTACAGTAAGGACATTACCAGCAGAGGGCAGGATTGGGTTAAATTATAAAACCTCTTTAATTAA
The DNA here is from genome assembly GCF_040894005.1 of Engystomops pustulosus. Taxonomy (NCBI): domain Eukaryota; kingdom Metazoa; phylum Chordata; class Amphibia; order Anura; family Leptodactylidae; genus Engystomops; species Engystomops pustulosus. The sequence continues at coordinate 82,747,123 of NC_092418.1, forward strand.
AGAAGAGACATTAGATGGTTGCCCCATAGCCGTGGGAAAAATATATGCATATAGAAAATAAACATTAAAAATCCCCTTTAATATAGCCAATGCTTTTTTATTTTACATAATTTTACAGGAAAACATAATGATCCTCATCAACCACCTCATGGACAGTCAAATCCTCATCAGCAAGGTCCGCACGGAGGTCATCCACTTGGCCATCCTGGAGACCATGGACATGGAGGTCCACCAAAAGGTCATGGGCCACACGACCAGCATGGACATCCTGCCCAACATGGTCAACATGGTCAACATGATCAACATGGAAAACATTAGTATCTAAAAATGATGTTCTTTATTTACTAGAGATGAACAAAGATCTGCATGAATGACATCCAAAATGTATTCATTGTTTTACTACATTATTCAATCACATAAAGAATTATATGAATTGCTTTCTGAAATGCTTGTAAATGCTCTTATAAATACAAAATTAATACAACCAAACTGCCAGTACCTGTCCAGCAAACCGCGCAACCACAACCAGGCTTGGCGCTAGCTGTCAGACTAGGTAAGTGGTGGCGAACTCACCCTGCGACGTCCCTGCGGGCTAAGGCCCTGCCTAAAGCAGATAAACCGCGCTGGAAAGGGCAAACCCACTATCAGGAACCTAACTGAGTGACCTGAGAGACCTTACAAGATGAAAGGGGAAAACTTACTTCGTCTGGCAGCTGCTGGATGGTGGAGCGGAAAGGTAACCAGAATACAGATATAGGTCAGTGTTCACACTGGTAACAGAAACCGACACAAGACAGACAGGAAGGTGGGGTCAGACTAGGAGATAAACGATACTGAGGGACAAACGACAGATACCGACAGACAAGCAGAGTCAAACAAACCGGATCAAAACCAAGATGGCGGCAAAGGTACACATTCGAATAGCAAATAGAATGGTCAGTAGGGAAAGCAGAAGTCAATACACAGAATACCAAGAAACGCAATGGCAAGAGCACTAGATACCCAGATAGACTGCAATAACCAGCACCAAATGAAGGGGCTGAGCAGAATATAAGGCAGAAATGGACGATACCTCCAGCACTGACTGGCTCAGCTGTCCATCACTCAAACCGCAGCTGCAGGCAAAACGAGTTCAGAGACACACCCAGCTTTCCCAGGATCTGAAATGCACCTGTCAATCACAGGCAGCACTGGGTATAGTTTTCCAGCAAGAAGCCGGAAACCTGATCTCATCAAAACAATTTGTGAGTTCTGACACAAACTCAATGTCATTAATCCTAAAAAGGCTTAATAGTTTGTTTTCATGATTCAAAAAATGTTATGAGCTTTCTAAAGTAGGCAGATTTATTTCCAAGATCATCTACAACTACAACCCCCATGATCACTCAGTTCTCATACACTGAAGCAACCGACTACAGACAAAAATAGTGATGATCACATGACCTGCCCAAGCAGGTGCACATGTAATGCGGACATGTGACCTGTATCCATCTTCTGTCCTGTGTCTGCTAAACAGGTACAAAATAAATGGATTGATTAAAGGGCCAGTAGCATTTTAATTCTTCATTGTAGTGTGTGTCCACAACATTTTTTTGCTAAGGGAAGAAAAATTTAAACCAACAACTAATTACATTTAAGCCTTTATTTTCACAATTCTTTTGTATATGAATTCCTGGAATATCCCTTTGAGTTAACTCACAATTCTCCTTTTCTGGTCTGGATTTCAGGGATTCACCTTCTGGACTGGGTTTCTGATATATCATTAAATGTTTGCCTGTCATTTCACCTGTGCCTGATATAAGTCTTATTTAGAGCTTGCTGGCATTTATCTTGACTTCTGTATCCTGTATCCTGTATTCCTCGACTCTTTGTCTGTTTTCTGACCATCCATTTTGTCTATCAATTATCTACTGCATTGTCCTCTTGATTCTGACCCTTATTTGTTGACTACTCTTCTATTTTTGTATTATCCAGTCTTTGTCTCAGTGTTTACACCTTGAAACAGGAAGTGAACATCAAAAAGTTTGCACCTTCTGCTTAGATTCGATTAGGCAATTAGGTAGGGACAGATGAAAATGTGGGTTTAGCCTTGAGGCTCATTAAACTTGTCTGTCCTCTAAGTCCAAGCTAAATGCTTCCTGACTGCATAACATTAATTATCTATATACCAGTAGAAGCCAAATATGCAGACTAAATTATTGGTAAAATATGTAAAATAAATATAGCACTGATTGGTGTAATAGAATAATTGTATATCTATAATTTCACTGGAAATTTCTGTCATCCTTGTCATCGTTCTCTGAGGTAAAGTATTAGGACATAATAATCCTTACAGTAGTTGAGTAACGGATGGTTTTACCAATAACTGGCAATAAGCCTCAGGTTGAGACCTTTTTAATGAGCTTTTTACATAACTCACATCTTTGATTTGAGATTTGAGATGTGGAATACGATTAGTAATCAGTATATTTTGAACTGTTACCAGGCGTTCAGTGATGGTTGTACTTTCTTCAGTAAAATCAGACTCCTTGCTAAAGTTTCTTCTGGCCCTAATGAACTCACCAACCGGCAAATTGGATATCACATGGCAGGTACTGGCATTCAATAAAGAATTACTGCTCATGGGGTTTTTTTATGTGTCATGGTACTAACAGTTTCTGAGGGAACATCAACTATTAGGCACAAATCCAATAAAGCAATGGCATTACCATCTGTAACAAAAGTGAACTTTAGGTTACAATAACTGATATCAAAATAAGTGACAGAATTCTGCATTTCTATTGCAGAACTAGACCATATATATCTATATATCTACCATAACATTGACACTGTACAAGCGAAATAGAGGTTAGCGAGCGGTGGGGAAAAGCATGCGCCAATTAGGCAACATTATACTTGCAAGTAACAAATTTTCCACATGTTGTTAAAGGGATATTCCCACGAAGACAGGTTTCTTATATGTACTCAGGATAACAAAATAACACATTCTCTAATTCACTGTTATTAACAAACGTGTAGCATTTCACAGATATAAGTCCAACCTGTCTCTATCAGCCCTGGTGTACACAATTTCAGTTGCCCCTGGACACGACCTGTAATTTCTGACATAGGGTCGGGTGTCCACCATCTTGGATTTCTGGGTGAGATTGTGCAGCTGAGATTTCTGTGTCTTTCTGCTCTGAGTCTGTAGCCTTGTCCTCTGCACAGAGTTCAGAGACACTCTCTGATCACTTCCTGCCAGGACAGAGTGGAGCTGCAAACTAAAAAACAACAAGGGGATAAGTGATCCGGGGGAAGGGTGAGGCAGACATATATATGTGAGATGTAGCAGTGCTCATAGTGTAACAGTGTAAAAGTCTGTAATGCTTCTGTGTAATAGGCATCATGCATCTCATGCATCTCTGATCTGTCTCATCTCTCTCTATGTGTCAGTGGGTTAGTACAATGTCAGAAGCCACCTGTACCCTGATAATGTAACCACTAGTCATACCATAGAACTAGATGGATAATAATGGGGCACATTTACTTACCTGGTCCTGTCGCAGTCCAGTGGCGCGTTCTCAGTTGAGGATTCGGGTCTTCCGGCGATTCACTAAGGTAGTGCTCCCGATGTCCACCAGGTGTCGCTGCTGCGCTGAAGTCCACTGGAGTTCACCGGAGTTCACTAACCTATTCCTGGTGCAGGTAAGCGCGTGTCAAGTGAAACATTTTTTTTTAATTCTGCGTTTTTTCCGAATCCGTCAGGTTTTTCCGACGGCCATGCCCCCCATTTCCGTCACGTGAAAGCCGATCGTGTGCGTCAAAATCCCGGGGCAATTCAGGGAAAAACGGCGCAAATCGGAAAAATACGGGAAACCCGACGAAAATGCACGAATCTGATGCTTAGTAAATGACCCCCATCGTGTCTGCTTAAAGAGGCCCTGCCCACACACTGGGATTTGGAATTGAGCTGCCTAGGGAGTGATAGGCGCTAAAACAGCAATAACACTGAATAAAATTGTAAAGTTAGGTGTTAAAGCAAGAAATAAGTCACAGACTAAATTAATTCTTTCAGACTGTTAGAATATTCTGTATATTTGTTTATCTGAGATGAGAGAAATGTTATGGCCTTATCATGAGGTATACATGTATATACTGGTAAGGCAGCTATATCACATGATAACCAGGAGCAATGATATTCTCACTTCACTTTATCCATATACTTCCTTACTGTATTGTAATAACTCAGACGTCATTCTATTGGTGGCAAATTTGTATCAAACCATGCACTAAAATGTCCATTGAGGGACCCAACGTCAGAAACTATGGGGCTTATTTACTAAGGGTCATGGATCGCCCTTTCATCGGACTGTTAACGTTTTTTTGGATTTGTGCAGCTTTGACAGGTATTTAACAGGTGTTTGCGCTGGGATTGTGTCGCACGCGATCGGAGTGTGGTGCGGCTGTGCTGGCTTTCATGCAACAAAATTGGGGGGCGGACCGTCGGACGATCCCTCTGATTCTAACTGAGCGCGGGATTTAAGATTCAAATTCTGTCGCAAGACAATGCACCTACATGCACCCGGAAGAAGAAGGTGAACTCCGTCGGACCTGAATGGGGAAACAACACATGCAGGATCTCGGGCGCACAATCTTAGTGAATCGTGGCACAGTGCATGATCGTCGGACAATGCAATTTCTGTGAAATCCTCAGAGCGGGTAAGTAAATGTGCCCCAATGAGTTGAATATGCCCTACAGCAGTGATGGCGGCCACCAGAGGTGGCACTCGGAGCCCTTTCTGTGGGCACCCAGGCTGTTCTCCAGAACAGAGTTTACCAGACAGGACTCAAATCTTTCTGCAGTCCCAAACACCTTGAGATGCTGCTCCCAATGCTCTTTTAAGATCTCACATCTTTGATAGATTAGAACTGCAGGAAGAGTGAGAAGGTGTGAACAGGGCTGGATTATCTTTGGAGGTTCCCTTGCCCTCCTGCTTTCAACTGTATCGGTGTCCCCAGGGGGTCAATTCAATTGAACAGGGAGCAAAATGTTACTGTTTAAATTGTCATGTTGGCACTTGATAGAAAATAAGTGGGTTTTGGTTGCAGTTTGGGCACCCGGTCTCCAAAAGGTTCCCCATCACTGCCCTACAGTATATGCCCTGACAAAGGGGGCTCAGATAGAGGAAAAGCAAACTTTTTAAAACACATATTCTAAACTGTAAACTCTAAACACATAAAGGCAACCTTATTGCCTGGTTTTCCTGTACCAGTTGAAACTTTTGTGTCTCAACTAAGAGATATAAGTCTCAAAAAAAGTACAAAAACAGACATTGTAGTGATAAATTCCTAAGTGTCAAGCCCCACTCCAATACATCTGTCCATTTTGCTTATACCTGTTGAGAATTACTATAACTCAGTTCTATATATACACTGAAATCACTGAGTTTTGTATCAATTTCACCTTCCATGAACAGTGTCCAACATAATGACCACACAGGCAATTAAGCGAAAATAGATTTCTTTACTTCAAATATTTCAACATATACACTCTTAATTCAAAGTGTTAGTCTGTCCCATAGTGAAAGATACCATAGTGAATAAAACTTTCCAAATTCAGCTTGTAAAAATTGTATTAACTGGGATCCTAGGAGTCTATTCTACGTTCTTAATATCTTATAAACAATGATTTCATCCTTCTGGATACATTCATTATGAAGAGTTTGAACTTAGACTCACATTTAGTTGGATCCCAGGGCAGAGACACTAACTCCTTAGACGCCGAGCAACGGTCTAGTGAGCGCCATGTTTGCTGTGACGTTTCGAGGGACATGCCCCCTTCTTCAGACATGACACGCTCTCCACCGTTCGCGTAAGTTATAGTCACCGAAACGGGAACCTCTTAAACATATACCTTAATATATACAAATAATTAAAAACATTACATCTGTTATATCTTATACACAGCTTAGCTAACCTTCAATATCAACCTTTTAATGTTTCTCTTACAGAAAGATATTAAAGTTACAATCTTCGTTTAACCCTTTCGGGCTCTTTGTCTCCAATCTACAGATCCAATAAACCTCTCTTTGTAAAAGGCAATTCCTTATTTGTTCTCTATCATTTCCAAATACTTCTTCTAAAACCATCCATCTTAACTCTGATACTTGATGTCTACATTCTTTAAAATGTCGCGCAACTGTAGTTTCCCCATATTTTTTCTTTTCTAATGTTCCTCTAGCTGTTTCTATTTCTTGTTTCCCATACATTCTGATAGCTGACCGATGCTCATTTAGTCGAATTTTAATTTGCCTTGAGGTTTGCCCTACGTACATTTTACCACATGGGCATTTTAATACATAGATTACATTTTTACTATTGCATGAATGCCAGCCTTTAATTTCTATGTTTGTGCCATACAAGGGATGTGATAGCTTTTCACCTTTAATGATAGAATTACAGTTTTGGCATGACAGACATGCATGGGTTCCATTTCTTCTGGCATGTAAAAACTGTTGTTTATTCTGTTTATTTTTAATAATGTCTGCACGTATTAGACGGTTAGCAAGTGATTTACCTTTTTTGTAAACAAATCTAGGTTTACACTTAAATAAGTATCCATATTGTGGATCATATTTTAACATACTCCAATGTTTAAGAATGACTTTTTTAATCAAGGAAGAATGATTATCATATGTAGATTTGAATAGATGGCCTCTATCTTTTTTCTGATTAACATTAGTTTGTCTAAGTTTTTTCCAGTCTTCCTGTGCTACTTGTTCTCTTACTTTAATAAGTTCTTTCCTACAGTATGGGAGAAATGGAGGTTCCCCCGTCCTAGACCACTATACCCAATACCACTGAAGTACTCCACATACTATCCTGTATTCTATTGAAGTATCAATTTCACCAACATAAAGGGAGCTATCAAATGCAATAATTGACTGTCGCGTGAATAAAGAAATTGGGGCTTTCTTCCTAGGCCCAAGGGAAGGGCAATTCTTCAGCTATGTTTCCCTAGAGGTTTTCTCCACAGGGTTTTTTCCTATTCCTGAGTGCTGTGGGATGACTCATTGTGAGTCAGAGGTTACCCATATTTAAAGTTTCTGCCTTGACATTAAAATTTCTCAATGATATGTTCATGGCTTTAGTTAAAAAAGAAAATATATAATTTAAAAAGTAATATGTAAATAGAAAAATATAGATATAAAATTAAAACAAAAATATGAAAGAAATATAATGGGAGTGAATTTTAGGCCATAAAGTTTTGCATTTTGTTATGTGTTATTTTGCGGTGGAGGAGTCAGGTGGAAGGTGCAGGCAAGTTATTGGTGGACTAATTTAACTTATAGAGGATGTAAAACCTCATGGTGGTGAACAGGCTGAGTTTTGGAAGTGGCAGCCTCAAGGGTCTGCTAATGGTAAAAGAAGCCAGGGGCGGGCACGGTGGTGAAGCACACAATGGATAATCCTCAATAGGGTCATTGGTACCCTTAAAGTGGACTGGCTCTTCTAGAATGGCAAACCAGAGCATGCCGTCCTCTTTATTGCTGTCGGGCTGGGTGCTGTATGTCAGGCAGTTGTGGATTAAGGTATGGCTGAATTCCACCCATAGCATGTCACCTGACTCCTCCCCTGATTGTTTTATTCCAGTGATTTAAATAAAACTGTGGCCATTTTGAACCACTAAGTTAAGTGGTTGTATATTCTTCCCAGACACCGTCTAAGTTTTTTTTCTCTTGTCTAAGTTGTTTTAAAATAAAGTGGGGGTCCATCCCATATCCACATGTCATGTGTTTCTAATACAGAAGACCTCTCTATATCTTGCAAAGAAAGAGTATTTTGGAATCCGTGACAAAGAAGCCCTATGGGTCCTCCAGCATCTTACAAGTGCAGTTTGAAGGATGTTTGTGCTGTATACAGGAGAACTAATGTGCTCACAGTCAGTAAAAATCAAACTGAATTAAACTGATTTTGACAGATTTTTTCCAAGATTGAAAAATTATATGAATAGAACATGTGATGAGAGATCACCTACTTTCCATTTTATGATCATGGCTTATGGCTATGGATAAACCATGTTAGCCACTTTCATCCAGTATTTAGCATCAATGTTTAAAACCATATGGATCCAATTCATAAAAGAGGTAAAGGTTTTATAACTTTCCTTGCATAATAAAGACATACTTTTATAGAGCTTTATTGCTATCATCACCTTTGTGCAGTTTACTGAGTGTGCTTCATGGCCGGATGGTGAATATATAGTATGACAACACCTGCTAGGCGACAATGTAGCTCTAAGAGCTCAGTTCACAGCAGACAATACATTGTGTGCTCAGTATATTTACCTATATATAATAGGCTATAACTCTCTACACAACCAACACTAACCTGAGGTAGGGAGGCGGTGTAGCTAGGGTCCCTAAAAAGCATAAATATTGTCACGCAATGTCAACGCCAATTACAGACATGTCAATTAGGGACAGTATTTGTAGTGACATACAGTAAATCTTTGTTAGGTAAAAATTAAGGTATATTGGGAGAGATATTTTTTAATCTACGACAGAATTCCGTCACAGTTTGCATTAAAAAACTGTCTGCAGCACATTTATAAAGAGTTTTCTGGTTCTCCTACGAGTAGCTCGTCAAAGGGGTGTGGCCTGTGAAAAGGGATGTGGCCTCACACCCAAAAAAGTTTGTGCGCCAAAAATACTGCTAACCCGACAGAATTTTGTCCTTATTTTCTTGTGTAAAGTAAGCCAACTAGAGATGAGCGAGCACTAAAATGCTCGGGTACTCGTTATTCGAGACAAACTTTTCCCAATGCTCGAGTGCTCGTCTCGAATAACGAGCCCCATTGAAGTCAATGGGAGACTCGAGCATTTTTCAAGGGGACCAAGGCTCTGCACAGGGAAGCTTGGCCAAACACCTGGGAACCTCAGAAAAGGATGGAAACACCACGGAAATGGACAGGAAACAGCAGGGGCAGCATGCATGGATGCCTCTGAGGCTGCTTAAATGCCAAAATTATGGGCAACAGCATGGCCATGACAGAGTGACAGAATGAAGCTAGATAGCATCTAAAACATCCAATAATTGACCCTGACACTATAGGGGACGGCATGCAGAGGCAGCGGCAGCAGCGGCAGGCTAGAGAGTGGCATGGCGACATACCCTAAATGGACTCAGGCTTCAAACCAATGGGTGGCAGAGAGGAACCAAAGGAGGTGAGCAAGAAGCGCTCAAATAATATCGGTACATGATAAAAGTTTGCCAGTATATTTTGTGGATTACACAGCAGGGTGGCGACAAAGTTAACATGGAAGCCATGAAAACAACCCAAAATTCTGCCTGAGACAGCTCGTTTGATAAGGTGACCATAAGGTGACCATGCAGTGAACTAGTAGAAGATTAAAGGTGCTGCAGTTAAAACTATGTTAGTTGGATCTTGGCATGGAGCTGGCGCTCCGCTGCCAGGCGAGCTTTCGCCAATCCAAGCCCCTGTCTCTAGGCTACTCCCCAAACAGCACTTCTAAGAACCTTTTGTATAAGATCAAGTGTAGTAGCGTTCTTATAAGTTTAGGATATGGCGGGTGAGGGGAATTTAAACAGATGCGCAAGAAGCGCTGAAATAATATTGGTAAATGATAAAAGTTTGCCAGTATATTTTGTGGATTACACAGCAGGGTGGCGACAAAGTTAACAAGTTTGATGTGGAAGCCATGAAAACAACCCAAAATTCTGCCTGACACAGCTCGTTTGATAAGGGGACCATGTATGGAGGCAGTGAACTAGTAGTAGAATAAAGGTGCTGCAGTTAAAACTATGTTAGTTGGATCTTGGCATGGAGCTGGCGCTCCGCTGCCAGGCGAGCTTTCGCCAATCCAAGCCCCTGTCTCTAGGCTACTCCCCAAACAGCACTTCTAAGAACCTTTTGTATAAGATCAAGTGTAGTAGCGTTCTTATAAGTTTAGGATATGGCGGGTGAGGGGAATGTAAACAGAAGCGCAAGAAGCGCTGAAATAATATTGGTACATGATAAAAGTTTGCCAGTATATTTTGTGGATTACACAGCAGGGTGGCGACAAAGTTAACATGGAAGCCATGAAAACAATCCAAAATTCTGCCTGACACAGCTTGTTTGATAAGGGGACCATGTATGGAGGCAGTGAACTAGTAGTAGATTAAAGGTGCTGCAGTTAAAACTATGTTAGTTGGATCTTGGCATGGAGCTGGCGCTCCGCTGCCAGGCGAGCTTTCGCCAATCCAAGCCCCTGTCTCTAGGCTACTCCCCAAACAGCACTTCTAAGAACCTTTTGTATAAGATCAAGTGTAGTAGCGTTCTTATAAGTTTAGGATATGGCGGGTGAGGGGAATGTAAACAGAAGCGCAAGAAGCGCTGAAATAATATTGGTAAATGATAAAAGTTTTCCAGTATATTTTGTGGCTTACACAGCAGGGTGGCGACAAAGTTAACAAGTTTGATGTGGAATGCCCTGTAATAGCTCTTGGGGGGTGTGCCTTTTATCACCTAGGCTCAGCAGTTTGAGCACCGCCTGCTGTCGCTTAGCGACGGCACTGCTGCTGTGCCTAGAGCTACCGACTGATGGCGCCATGCCCACGGATGGTAATTCGGAGGAGGAGGAGGTGGAGGAGGGGTGGGAGGAGGAGGAGGTATAGTAGGCCTTTGAGACCTGGACCGAGGTAGGCCCCGCAATCCTCTGCGTCGGCAGTATATGACCAGCCCCAGGGTCAGACTCAGTCCTAGCCTGCACCAAGTTAAGTGTAGTAGCGTTCTTATAAGTTTCGGATATGGTGGGTGAGGGGAATGTAAACAGATGCGCAAGAAGCGCTGAAATAATATCCGTAAATGGTAAAAGTTTGCCAGTATATTTTGTGGATAACACAGCAGGGTGGCGACAAAGTTAACAACTTTGATGTGGAATCCATGAAAACAACCCAAATTTCTGCCTGACACACCTCGTTTGATAAGGGGACGATGTATGGAGGCAGCTATATGGACGACTTTTGGAGGTAGCAATGGAGACAACGTGTGGAGGCTGCTATGGAGACAATTTAATTTGGATAGTGCCTGTATGTGGCAGTCCAAAAAAGTTTTCAAACCAGAGGAGCAGGTAGGTGGCCCTCCAGAAAAATGAAATAGATTGAGTGCCTGTATGTGGCAGTCCAAAAAAGTTTTCAAACCAGAGGAGCAGGTAGGTGGCCCTCCAGAAAAATTGAATAGATTGAGTGCCTGTATGTGGCAGTCCAAAAAAGTTTTCAAACCAGAGGAGCAGGTAGGTGGCCCTCCAGAAAAATGAAATAGATTGAGTGCCTGTATGTGGCAGTCCAAAAAAGTTTTCAAACCAGAGGAGCAGGTAGGTGGCCCTCCAGAAAAATTGAATAGATTGAGTGCCTGTATGTGGCACTCCCAAAAATTGTTTAAAACAGAGGAGCAGGTAGGTGGCCCTCCAGAAAAATTAAATGCATAAAGTACTAGAGCTAGAGCCAGTGGGCCCTGTCAAAAAATAGCCAGTTTCCTCTGCTTTAGTGTACAAAGAGGAGGAGAAGGAGGAAAATGAGGAGGAGGAGGAGTGGATAAATTATTCAGGTTGAGCTTCCTTCACCTGGTGGAGATTGGAAATTATGAGAAATCCAGGCTTTATTCATCTTAATAAGCGTCAGCCTGTCAGCGCTGTCAGTCGACAGGCGTGTACGCTTATCGGTGATGATGCCACCAGCTGCACTGAAAACCCGCTCGGACAACACGCTAGCGGCAGGGCAGGCAAGAACCTCCAAGGCGTACAGCGCCAGTTCGTGCCACATGTTCAGCTTTGAAACCCAGTAGTTGTAGGGAGCTGTGTGATCATTTAGGACGATGGTATGGTCAGCTACGTACTCCCTCACCATCTTTCTGTAAAGATCAGCCCTACTCTGCCGAGACTGGGGACAGGTGACAGTGTCTTGCTGGGGTGACATAAAGCTGGCAAAAGCCTTGTAAAGCGTACCCTTGCCAGTGCTGGACAAGCTGCCTGCTCGCCTACTCTCCCTCGCTACTTGTCCCGCAGAACTACGCACTCTGCCGCTAGCGCTGTCAGAAGGGAAATAGTGTTTCAGCTTGTGCACCAGGGCCTGCTGGTATTCATGCATTCTCACACTCCTTTCCTCTCCAGGGATGAGAGTGGAAAGATTTTGCTTGTACTGTGGGTCCAGGAGAGTGAATACCCAGTAATCGGTGCTGGAATAAATTATTTGAACGCGAGGGTCACGGGATAGGCAGCCTAGCATGAAATCTGCCATTTGCGCCAAAGTACCAACGCGTAAGAATTCACTCCCCTCACTGGCCTGACTGTCCATTTCCTCCTCCTCCAACTCCTCCAACTCCTCTTCTTCTGCCCATACACGCTGAACAGTGAAGGACTCAACAATGGTCCCCTCTTGTGTCTCACCAACATTCTCCTCCTCTTCCTCCTCATCCTCCTCCACCTCCACCTCCTCCGATATGCGCTGAGAAACAGACCTAAGGGTGCTTTGGCTATCAACAAGGGAATCTTCTTCCCCCGTCTCTTGTGACGAGCGCAAAGCTTCCGACTTCATGCTGATCAGAGAGTTTTTCAACAGGCCAAGCAGCGGGATGGTGAGGCTGATGATGGCGGCATCGCCACTGACCATCTGTGTTGACTCCTCGAAGTTACTCAGCACCTGACAGATATCAGACATCCACGTCCACTCCTCATTGTAGACTTGAGGAAGCTGACTGACCTGACTACCAGTTCTGGTGGAAGTTGACATCTGGCAGTCTACAATCGCTCTGTGCTGCTGGTAAACTCTGGATAACATGGTTAATGTTGAATTCCACCTCGTGGGCACGTCGCACAACAGTCGGTGAGTGGGCAGTTGGAGGCGGCGCTGCGCTGCCCTGAGAGTGGCAGCATCTGTGCTGGACTTCCTGAAATGCGCACAGATGCGGCGCACCTTCGTGAGCAAATCAGACAGATTGGGGTATGTCTTGAGGAAACGCTGAACTATCAGATTTAACACATGGGCCAGGCATGGCACATGTGTCAGTCTGCCGAGTTGCAGAGCCGCCACCAGGTTACAGCCCTTGTCACACACAACCATGCCTGGCTTCAGGTTCAGCGGTGCCAGCCACAGATCAGTCTGCGCCGTGATGCCCTGTAATAGTTCTTGGGCGGTGTGCCTTTTATCGCCTAGGCTCAGCAGTTTGAGCACCGCCTGCTGTCGCTTAGCGACGGCACTGCTGCTGTGCCTAGAGCTAGCGACTGATGGCGCCATGCCCACGGATGGTAGTTCGGAGGAGGAGGTGGAGGAGGGGTGGGAGGAGGAGGAGGCATAGTAGGCCTGAAAGACCTGGACCGAGGTAGGCCCCGCAATCCTCGGCGTCGGCAGTATATGACCAGCCGCAGGGTCAGACTCGGTCCCAGCCTCCACCAAGTTAACCCAATGTGCCGTCAGCGATACATAGTGGCCCTGCCTGGCAGCACTCGTCCACGTGTCCGTGGTCAGGTGGACCTTGTCAGAAACGGCGTTGGTCAGGGCACGGATGATGTTGTCTGACACATGCTGGTGCAGGGCTGGGACGGCACATCGGGAAAAGTAGTGGCGGCTGGGGACCGAATACCGAGGGGCGGCCGCCGCCATGAGGTTGCGAAAGGCCTCGGTCTCTACTAGCCTATAGGGCAGCATCTCCAGGCTAAGCAATCTGGAGATGTGGACATTAAGGGCTTGGGCGTGCGGGTGGGTTGCACTATATTTCCGTTTCCGCTCCAGCGTCTGGGGTATGGAGAGCTGAACGCTGGTGGATGCTGTGGAGGATCGTGGAGGCGACGATGGGGTTTTTGTGCCAGGGTCCTGGGCAGGGGGCTGACTATCAGCTGACACAGGGGAAGGAGCAGTGGTGTGCACGGCCGGAGATGAACGGGCTTGGTGCCACTGAGTGGGGTGTTTAGCATTCATATGCCTGCGCATACTGGTGGTAGTTAAGCTAGTAGTGGTGGAACCCCTGCTGATCCTGGTTTGGCAAAGGTTGCACACCACAGTCCGTCGGTCATCCGGTGTTTCCTTAAAGAACCTCCAGACTTCTGAAAATTTTGCCCTCGCCGCGGGAGCCCTCGCCACGGGAGCTTCACTACGTGACACATTTGGCGCTGATGCACCTGCTCTGGCCCTGCCTCTCCGTCTGGCCCCACCACTGCCTCTTCCAACCTGGTCTGGTCGAGGACTCTCCTCCGTCTCAGAAGCACTGTGTTCACCCGGCCTCTCAACCCAGCTTGGGTCTGTCACCTCATCATCCTCCGATCCCTCAGTCTGCTCCCCCCTCGGACTTCCTGCCCTGACAACAACTTCACCACTGTCTGACAACCGTGTCTCCTCATCGTCGGACACCTCTTTACACACTTCTTCCACTATGTCAAGAAGGTCATCATCACCCACAGACTGCGACTGGTGGAAAACCTGGGCATCGGAAAATTGCTCAGCAGCAACCGGACAAGTGGTTTGTGACTGTGGGAAGGGTCCAGAAAACAGTTCCTCAGAGTATGCCGGTTCAAATGCCAAATTTTCCTGGGAGGGGGCAGACTGGGGGGGAGGAGGCTGAGGTGCAGGAGCTGGAGGAGTGCCGATTTCGGTGACATGGGTGGACTGCGTGGAAGACTGACTGGTGGACAAATTGCTCGAAGCATTGTCGGCAATCCACGACATCACCTGTTCGCACTGTTCTGGCCTCAACAGTGCTCTACCACGAGTCCCAGTAACTTCAGACATGAACCTAGGGAGTGTAGCTCTGCGGCGTTCCCCTGCTCCCTCATCAGCAGGTGGTGTCTCACCCCGCCCAGGACCACGGCCTCTGACCCCTGCAGTAGTTGGACGCCCACGTCCCCGCCCTCGTCCTCTACCCCTAGCCCTCGGGTTAAACATTTTGAAAATGAAAGTTATAACTTTAATTTTTTTTTAACTTTTTTTTGTATTTTTTTTTTTTTTGTGTTTTTTAGTTTTTAAAACCAAACGATGCTATCCTATTGCTATGGCTATTTTCTAGCCAAGTATGAAAGCACACTGCTATGCCAGATGAGATGACGCTGAGTTATGAAAAAATAAACGTAAAATAAAAAGGAAATGGCAGACTGTGCCTAATTGAAATCAAAACCCTAATAAATTTTCCCACTTCGGTCTTTGCGATGGATATGTGCGTCACTAAGCGCTAAACACAAAGGTCGCAAGTCTCACTACAAATTCCTCACAATTTGGTAGTAGATGCACTGCAGCAAGGACAGCCACCAGCAGATCAACCAGAAATAAAATATATATAACGCTATTGTAGGCGTAAGTAAGCCGTTTGGATTCTCCTATGGCTATTTTCTAGCCAAGTATGAAAGCACACTGCTATGCCAGATGAGATGACGCTGAGTTATGAAAAAATAAACGTAAAATAAAAAGGAAATGGCAGACTGTGCCTAATTGAAATCCAACCCCTAATAAATTTTCCCACTTCGGTCTTTGCGATGGATATGTGCGTCACTAAGCGCTAAACACAAAGGTCGCAAGTCTCACTACAAATTCCTCACAATTTGGTAGTAGATGCACTGCAGCAAGGACAGCCACCAGCAGATCAACCAGAAATAAAATATATATAACGCTATTGTAGGCGTAAGTAAGCCGTTTGGATTCTCCTATGGCTATTTTCTAGCCAAGTATGAAAGCACACTGCTATGCCAGATGAGATGACGCTGAGTTATGAAAAAATAAACGTAAAATAAAAAGGAAATGGCAGACTGTGCCTAATTGAAATCCAACCCCTAATAAATTTTCCCACTTCGGTCTTTGCGATGGATATGTGCGTCACTAAGCGCTAAACACAAAGGTCGCAAGTCTCACTACAAATTCCTCACAATTTGGTAGTAGATGCACTGCAGCAAGGACAGCCACCAGCAGATCAACCAGAAATAAAATATATATAACGCTATTGTAGGCGTAAGTAAGCCGTTTGGATTCTCCTATGGCTATTTTCTAGCCAAGTATGAAAGCACACTACTATGCCAGATGAGATGACACTGAGTTATTAAAAAAATAAACGTAAAAAAAAAAGAAACTGGCAGACTGTGCCTAATTGAAATCAAACCCCTAATAAATTTTCCCACTTCGGTCTTTGCGATGGATATGTGCGTCACTAAGCGCTAAACACAAAGGTCGCAAGTCTCACTACAAATTCCTCACAATTTGGTAGTAGATGCACTACAGCAAGGACAGCCACCAGCAGATCAACCAGAAATAAAATATATATAACGCTATTGTAGGCGTAAGTAAGCTGTTTGGATTCTCCTATGGCTATTTTCTAGCCAAGTATGAAAGCACACTGCTATGCCAGATGAGATGACGCTGAGTTATTAAAAAAATAAACGTAAAATAAAAAGAAACTGGCAGACTGTGCCTAATTGAAATCAAACCCCTAATAAATTTTCCCACTTCGGTCTTTGCGATGGATATGTGCGTCACTAAGCGCTAAACACAAAGGTCGCAAGTCTCACTACAAATTCCTCACAATTTGGTAGTAGATGCACTGCAGCAAGGACAGCCACCAGCAAATCAACCAGAAATAAAATATATATAACGCTATTGTAGGCGTAAGTAAGCCGTTTGGATTCTCCTATGGCTATTTTCTAGCCAAGTATGAAAGCACACTGCTATGCCAGATGAGATGACGCTGAGTTATGAAAAAATAAACGTAAAATAAAAAGTAAATGGCAGACTGTGCCTAATTGAAATCAAACCCCTAATAAATTTTCCCACTTTGGTGTTTGAGGTGGATATGTGTGTCACTAAGAGCTAAACACAACGGTAGCAAGTCCCCCTGCAAATTCCTCACAATATGGTACTAGCTGCAAATTAAAAAAAAAGTATAACGTTATTGTAGCCCTAAGAAGGGCTGTTGGGTTCTTGTAGAATCACTCCTGCCTAACACTATTCTAATTGAACAGCCTAACGCTTTCCCTGACCAGCAGCAGCTCTCTCCCTAGCGGCATCCAGACACAGAATGATCCGAGCAGCGCAGGCAGGGGCTAGTCTATTCCAGGGTCACCTGATCTGGCCAGCCAACCACTGCTATCGACGTGTAAGGGTACCACGTCATGCTGGGTGGAGTGCAGAGTCTCCTGGCTTGTGATTGGCTCATATACTGAGTATTCTGCCAACAGTTCATATACTCAGGCAAAAGCTCATATAGTCAGTATTATTGGGGGCATTACCTTGGCGGTGGGCAAATGTGAGAGTCTCTCCGCTCTCAGGATGATGCGCCGGCCTCGGTGACGTGATTTTGTCGCGCGAGGTTCAAAGCTTGCGCATGTGTTATTGTACACGTCTCCTACATTGTAAGAAGCCGTGACTGCGCATCGCTGCGCATTGCCGGGAAACAAAACACAGGGGGCACCCTTGTTTGGGGAACTTTCCCTGCGGCACACCCGACACACTGGTTGAAAAACACTGCCTTAGGATATTTTTTATATGAATTTTAGCACACTGATCTGGTAGTTACACCACTAAGTGTACGAGGAAACCTTTGTATTTGTCATTTATATGCAACATGAAGCAATGTTTTATTATCTGTTTTCATACTTATCACTATTGGAAAAAATATGAAAATCAATTTGTATACTAGAAATGGGTAGTCCTTCACTATAAAGAGTGGAATACCTGCCTAGACACAAGTAGAATCTCTGCTGAAGCTGGGAGCTAACCTTCTCGCCCATAACATAGAGACAAGAGGAAAGGATGAAGAACAAAACATTGGGGGTCATTTACTAAGGGCCCGATTCGCGTTTTCCCGACGTGTTACCCGAATATTTCCGATTTGCGCCGATTGTACCTGAATTGCCCCGGGTTTTTGGCGCACGCGATCGGAATTTGGCGCATCGGCGCCGGTATGCACGCGACGGAAATCGGGGGGGGGGGGGCGTGGCAGAACGAAAACCCGACGTATTCGGAAAAACCGCCGCATTTAAAAAAAAAAAATTTTGTCGCGAACATTTCACTCACCTTCATCCTGGATAGGCCGGTGTATTTCGAGGCATTCCAGCGGACTTCAGCGCAGCAGCGCCACCTGGTGGACGTCGGAGGAACTGCTTTGATGAATCCCGGCCGGACCCGAATCCAGTGCAGAGAACGCGCCGCTGGATCGCGAACGGACCGGGTAAGTAAATCTGCCCCATTAACAAAAGACAGGTTTATATGCAAAAAACATTTTTTTTGCGGTGCACAGTTCACCCCTACGGAGCTACTCATGGAACAAGGGCGGACTTGTGAGCTAGGGTCCCACTTCCAATTCTAATGCGCATTTTAACTTTTCTTTTGTGAGTATGATGAACTAAATACATTTTAAACCTGTTGAAACATACTACACCATCTGCTTGCATATTCCTTTCAGCAACATTGTCTGATAAGAACAACTTAAGGAGGATGAGGAATAACACGATGGTGCTGGTCTGAACTGTGACATAACTTCATCAGGAGGATCTGTCGTTTTGGTGCTGGGTATTGCCACATGGAGATTTAACATTACAGGAGAATAATAAGAAACATCCTCCATTCCCTAAGACGCTGGTTCTAATACCATATGTAGGAAGTGATTCCAGACTTGTAGGGGCTATAATATTTACACAGCCGGGGCCCGTGGCAGGCGTAATCCGTCCATTATGCAATGTTGTAGAAATCTGTACATTGCAGGAGTTCCCCCATCACAAATTATAGCACATAAAGCTGGGAGAGGGTCAAGTATTGTCTGTTTCAGTTCTGTGGGACACCTCAGGGATGTTCCATTTTAGGGTAGTATGTCAGTAATATACATTTAAAGTGATTGTCCAGTGACAAATAGTTAGCCCATATCCACAGGTATTGGAGGGGATCTCAGTAATGGGACCCCCGCATATCACAGATGTGTTGTACCTCAGTTGCACCGCAGAATAATGTAGCAGCCATTCACACATAGCTCTGCTACCTCCAGCACCATAGAAATGATTAGAGCAGCAGGGCACAGCCACATCTGTGGTACACCCATCGATCAGCAAGTTAGCCCCTATCCTGAGGACAACCCTTTTAAGGATAATTCGAGCAGCAACAACTTCCCCTTTAATACACATTCCAATAGAAGAAAATTACACAAAACATTACAATGGAGTGTGTCATAACTTGTGACTGTGGCAACAAACAGGAACCAGTGTCATTGTGTACACAAAGACTTTGTAATGTGGTTAAAAGTCACCGTACACCCTAGTTCTACACTATAACATGTGGTATTTCTTAATATGTCCATCATCTATTTATGGGAATACCCCTTTAATTGAAGAAATATTTAACCAGCTTCCTTCAGAGCTCAGTTATAAACTGTTATGGGAAAATGACAACTGAGTTCTGATTGGTTTTCATGCGCAACTTTTGCTCACAGTAACTTTTAATACATTTCCCTTAAATTGGAAATAAGTATATAATAACCGAAAAAATAGTTTTATTTCCACATTTTCAGTTTTCACTAAAATCCTAAAAATGGAGCACATTAACTAAGGGTCCGCACGGCACATTTTTGTCGGGTTTCCCAACTATTTCCAATTTGCGCCGCATTTCAGTGGGGTTTTTGGCGCACACAATCGGATTTTGGCGCAATCGCACCGACTTGCATGTGACACAAATTGGGGGGCGTGGCTGACGGACAACCCGAATGATTCGGACTAAGCGCGGGATTTACAATTCAAATTGTGTCTCAAGACAATGCACTCACATACACCAGGAAGAAGAAGGTGTACTCTGGCGGACCTCAGCGGGGAAGGGACACATGCAGGAAATTGGACGCACGTTTTTGAAGAATCGCACCTGACTTCTTCCTCGTTGGAGAACACACCTCGGGTATCGCGACAGGACCGTGTAAGTAAATGTGCCCCAATGGGGGTCATTTACTAAGGGCCCGATTCACGTTTTCCCAACGTGTTACCCGAATATTTCCGATTTGCGCCGATTTTCCCTGTATTGCCCCGGGATTTTGGCGCACGCGTTCGGATTGTGGCGCATCGGCGCTGGCATGCACGCAACGGAAATCAGGGGGCGTGGACGAATGAAAACTCGACGGATTTGGAAAAAACGCTGCATTTTTAAAAAAAGTGTCGCTGGTCTCGCGCTTACCTTCACCAGGAATAGGCCGGTGAACTTCAGAGCATTCCGGCGGGCCTCGGCGGACTTCAGCGCAGCAGCGGCATCTGGTGGACGTCGGAGGAACTACCTTAGTGAATCCCGGCTGGACCCGAATCCACCGCAGAGAACGCGCTGCTGGATCGCGAATGGACCGGGTAAGTAAATCTGCCCCAATGTGTTGCAAACAAATAATTATGTAAACCATCAAAAGTCGGATTAAATCAAAGGACATTTAACAGACCCTTTCAATAGCAGTTATTATAGTAATTACGGTATGTTACCTTAATATCTATTCACCCAAAACGCATCAGAAAATATTCAGATTTTATTCTGTGCCTTATTATTGCTGGATAGGTACAGAATCTCCAAATTTATGAATAGAAATTAAAAGATACTGTAATACGGTAACTGTAAGCGCGTAGCTTTATATCTGATTCTCCTCTCATGTTTTGTAACTGCTCATATGTTCATATGCTCTTAATTTGTTATGTATTTTTATATTAACCCAATCCCGACCCAATCCTGAATCATAGCTGCTGGGTCTAATCAGACCATGTCCAGCTCTAATTAAACATCTTCCCCCGACAGGGGCCATTTCCACCTGTAACTGGGGATCTTGTAGTTGCACAAGTTACAGGCGACAACAAGAAAGTAAACAAAAAATAATTTTATGACCTATTACATATAAAGTTAATAAGATATAAAGTTAAAACACACACATTACATATTAATAAAAATGTAAACATAAACAATAATATTCCCCCGGTAAATTTTCAAAAATCCCCAGCTACACTATAAAAAACTATGCCCCATTTGCACTAGACTATACATATAATGGGGCTCATTTACTAAGGGTTCTGTGGCCGCGATTCTGTCGTGTTTTCCCGAATATTTCCTTTTTGCGCCGTTTTGCACTGATTTGCCCCGGCTTTTGGTGCACTTGATCGGATTGTGGCGCACAGCAACAGAAATCGTGGGGCGTGGCCGTCGGACAACCCGACGGATTCGGACAAACCATGGAATTTAAAAAAAGAATTGTGTCGCAAGATTAGCACCTGCACCGGGAAGAAGAATGTGAACTCCGGCGGACCCAGCGCAGTAGCGACACCTGCTGTATATCGGGTGCACAACCTTAGTGAATCCCGGCAGACCCAAATCCTCGTCGGACAATACGCCGCGGGTTCGCGACGGGACCGGGTAAGTTAATGTGCCCCAATATATCAAAACGTCCGTCACACACTAGGGAATTAAATTCCAATGATAATTTTGAGTTAATTTGAAAAACAAAAAAATATATTTTACATTACAAAAAAAAAAAGATTTTTCTCCAGTTTTTGTAACTTTAACCCCCTTAACTTTTTTTTTAACTATCCCTATGTGTCATGAAAATAATGCAGCAAACATTTGCACAGAAAACGTAAAAACACCAATAAGAATGACAACTTGTTACAAAATGCTCCAGTTATTGTGTTTCTGTGAGTTACAGAACTCACAGTAAAAAAGTGGGAATTGGATTTATATCTGCACCTTGCATTTCTAGCTATGAATTTAAAGGGGTTAACTTCCTGCCTGTACGGTGAGACACATCACAGAACCACAAGCCTGGTGTAATGTGAAATATGAGATTCTTGTCTTTAAAAAGACATTAAAATGTTTGATCTTTCTAGATATTATAGAACTGAAAATAGGAGCATCTGAAGTGGTACTGCCCCCGCAAACTGCAAACTTGACTAATCTCAGGCCAGTGTGGCTCTTTTTCATATGACTTAAGCCCCTTTCACACTTGCGTTTTTCACGCGCATTTTCTGCGCGTGCTTTTGACGTGCAGAACTTGCATTGCACTCTGACCCATTGTAACCAATGGGTCTTTTCAGACTTGCATTTTTTTTCACGCACACACGTGCGTTTAAATCTCGACATGCTCTACTTTTGCAAGTCACGCGCGTGAAAAACGCACCATACAAGTCTATGGAGATGCATCAAAAATGCATTGCACTCTGAGGCCCCTTCCACACTAGCGTTGCATTTCACGTCAGGGTGCAATGCGTGAAAAACTGACGTTTTTGCCTGCATTTTTGTTCCATTTTTCCTTGGAGTAATTAGCGTTTTTGCGTTTTTCACGCGCATGTTGTTAGCGTTTTTTTGCGTTTTCGTTGCGTTTTTCACGCGCGATTCAATGGGATACTCGAGCATTTTTCAAAGGGACCATGGTTTGGGATTAAAATGTGTTATTTAATTGAAAAATAATGGGGGTCATTTACTAAGGGCCCGATTCGCGTTTTCCCGACGTGTTACCCGAATATTTCCGTTTTGCGCCGATTGTACCTGAATTGCCCCGGGTTTTTGGCGCACGCGATCGGAATTTGGCGCATCGGCGCCGGCATGCGCGCGACGGAAATCGGGGGGCGTGGCCGAACGAAAACCCGACGTATTCGGAAAAACCGCCGCATTTAAAAAAAAAATTGTGTCGCGAAAATTTCACTCACCTTCATCCTGGGTAGGCCGGTGTATTTCGAGGCATTCCAGCGGACTTCAGCGCAGCAGCGCCACCTGGTGGACGGCGGAGGAACTGCATTGATGAATCCCGGCCGGACCCGAATCCAGCGCAGAGAACGCGCCGCTGGATCGCGAACGGACCAGGTAAGTAAATGTGCCCCAATGTCTTCTGATAAGTTGCAAACATCTGCGATCTATTCTTCACTGTTCCGTGCGTATATTATCTCCCGACAAGTTAGCAGATGTGAAGAACAGTGAAGAATAGAATAAAAACATTGAACACAGTGAACACAGTGAACACAGGATCATTTAAGAGAAAAACACAGTGCAGAACACAGTGCAGAATAGATTACAGATGTTCGGCACATCTGCTTACTTGTCGGGAGATACGCGCGGAACGGTGCGAACAAAATAGCATGTGAAGAACAATATATATGTGTGTGAAGAACACATTGCAGATGTTTAAATACATCTGCAATGTGTTCTTCACACATATATATTGTTCTTCACATGCTATTTTGGCCGCACCGTTCCGCGCGTATCTCCCGACAAGTAAGCAGATGTGCCGAACATCTGTAATCTATTCTGCACTGTGTTCTGCACTGTGTTTTTCTCTTAAATGATCCTGTGTTCACTGTGTTCACTGTGTTCAATGTTTTTATTCTATTCTTCACTGTTCTTCATTGTGTTTTTTTAATTAAATGCTCGATCGCGAGCAGGGGAAATACTGTTATTCTGGTCACCTAGCAACCCTTACGTTTAAAACGCATTGCACTCGCATTGCACTTGCAATGATTGCGAGTGCAATGCGTTCTTGATGCATCAACATAGACTTAAATGGGGCGTGAAAAACGCGCGTGACACGCAAAAGTAGAGCATGCTGCGATTTTGACGCGCGTGAAAACGAACGCAACCACGCGCGTGAAAACCAACACTAATGAAGAAAGACCCATTGAATACAATGGGACAGAGTGCAATGCAAGTTCTGCGCGTCAAATGCACGCGCAGAACTCGCGCGTGAAAAACGCCAGTGTGGAAGGGGCTTGAGACACTTGCAAGTGCAATGCGTTTTTCACGCATCAATTGCCATAGAAAAGATAGAGCTCAGTCCTGAGTCCATTTCACGCGCATTTTCTGCGCATGAAAAATGCATTGAAATTGCATCAAAAAGGCGCGTGAAAAACTGAGACACTGAACAAACTCTGACTGAAAACTGATTGCACTCGGATGCAAAATGTGCGTTTTTCACTGACCAAACCCTGATCGCACCCTGATAAGACTCTGACGTGATCTGCAACACAAGTGTGGAAGGGGCCTTAGAGGAGATTTTTCCATAGGCAAACAGTTTATAGTTAAAATTTCACATAATAAAGCACATTTCATTGCCTAACTGAGAGGCCTAGTGAAAAATCTGGTGACAGAGTTGCTTCAAATGTCTGCATCAAACCCCAGATGCTTTAGATAACACCAGCAGAGGTATAATATTGGGATCATACTCAGGATTGATGTAATATGGACCTGATAAATATAGCAATGTTGATGAGATCTGAATAAGAGGTTGTGTCACAACATCCTGCAGCAGCCTCATCCATCATATGACTGTAATATGCCTCGTGCTTGTCATGTGACTAGAAATGGGAAATATCTCTATGGGTGCAGAAAACATTATCACATGATAACAACTATCCCTTATAAACGGATTCCCGATATCATTATTACAAGGTAAGATATTATAAGTCTTTTTTTATGATTCACATAAATGAGACAATTGATGATCATATATGTATCTCATTCTCTTTATATTATAGAGGTTGTATATGATGTACTGTACATGTTACAGGAAACAAAAAATCTGAATTCAAACCATTAAGGAATAAGGGGCTTAAATTCCTAAATCTTTTGATACTCTTCTCTCAATAGGGCATGTTTATCATACGCTGGCGCTCGTGCACCAGGGTATGATAGCCCCGCCGCTGCATGTTCGCAGTGGCATACATCAAGAGGCATACATGAAAAGTCGCCGGCAGCAGCGAGTGCACAGGCGCGGAGACAGTAACGCCCCGCGCCGGCCCACTTCCGGCCGGACGTGTTATACTGAGGAAAGGGAACCTTTAAAGGAAATCTACCATCAAATTGAAGCATAGTAAACCAGGGACATTGAGACTGTGGTAATCTTCTTATATTTGTTATCCATGGCCTCCTTCCTTCTAAAATAAACATTTATAATTATGCTAATGAGCCAGAAGGGTTCCTGGTGACAGGAACAAAGCCCCTCCATGCTGCAGCGTCACACTTCCCACTGTGTACTGGAACTTCCTGAGATAAGACAGAGGGAGGGGGAAGTGCTGAGGGAGCAGAAGGGTAGGGTGCGACAGTGTAACAGCCTTTGAAGCGAGAACACAGAGGGGCTCTGGTAACACCCCCCAGGAGCCCTTTCTGCTTATTAGCAGAAAGTCTACTTTAGAAGGAAGGAATGGATAAAAATATTCGAAGATTACCATAGTCACAGTGCCTGGCACTTACTAGTGCCCCTGGATTATCATGATTGCTTTTGATAGTAAATTTTAATTAAGGTGAGACTGCTGCTTTGCATTGCAGTTGATTGAGCATTGCAGTCTTGCCACGGTGGGGACATGGGTTCAAGTCCCAGAGAGTTTGTATGTTCTCTCTGTGTTTGCATGGGTTTCCTCCAGTTTCCTCCCACACTCCAAAACATACTAGTAGGTTCATTAGATTGTAAGCCCCATTGGGGACAGGGACTGATTTGGTGAGTGCTGTGTAATCTGTGTGTGCTATATAAATAAAGGAATTATTAATTTACATTTGTTGCTGGGGCTTAGCATCTTTTTAGAAGCTTACAGATCGTGCCATGTCAAAAAGCCAGTAAAAGAATATACAGATTGTGTATACACGATAACAATCTGTATAGACAACAGTTATAACAATTGCGGTCATGAGGTCTATTTATGTCATCACATTTTTACTGTGGGACCTTGTTCATAGGGAGTGTCTTGTCAGGGAGTGGGCTGTTGCTGAAACAACAATGGTTAGCTTGATGTCAGAGGAAACTTAAAACCTGTAGACTTTTCCATCTGGTTTACCCACACCTGACATATCCTCTAGATCTGATATTTGATTCTATATATAGAGGATCATTGCTAGACAGTCACTTATATCCCAGAACCAGCAAAAGGTATGTGAAACGCTATAAGCCTAAATTTTATCATCTGGAAGCCTCTATCTATTGTTATTTCAATATTTTCTTCTTGCTTATATAGCTTTTTATTATATGTTCTTAGAATTTATCTAGAAAAAATATTGTTTCAAATATTAAATCAATCACAAATGACGTAAAAGAAATTTAAAATCAAAATGTTTTGATATTTATTTTAATTTTATACTTTTAACAAGTTATTATAACCATTTAATGCATGTCTAATATCCATTTACTGTGTCTTACATTTTCTATGTGACATAAACTTTCGGAAGCCATGTAGAGTGTAGATATTATACCGTAGGATATAAAATTACATTCTTGTATTCTGCCAGGAGATTTGCACATCATCGCTGCTTGATACATCCGTTTGATAATAATGATATCAAATTCAGTGTAGCAGCTGGAATAATATCTGATAATAGTGTAAAGAAAGGACATAGAATTTAAAAGAGATTTTGGACCAATAAGTTTTGTATTGTTGGCCTAACCGGGGTGGACTCTCCATGAGGTGAGTTGATCCTATTGCCTCAGGCAGTATCATCTGAATTAGTATGGGGGGAAGCATCAGGGGTGCAGTCACCTGCAAAATCAGGCTCTGACAACTAAAAATAGTGTCGCTTTACACCTGATGTCTCGTTATACCAGTTACTTGAAAAAATAACCTGATATATCACTTCTGGATGGGGTTGGTAGGGGTGTTGTCCTGTAGATAGTCTCAGACAGTAGATAATTTAGATTCTACCCTGTAGCCAAATGCAGAAGTGGTGGCACACACAATACAGGTAGACACCTCACTTTTATACCTTATCTCTGTGTAGCCTACATAACTGGTTTGAGCTCATAATACCTGTTATTCGGGTCGGCTACAGGTTTCAATAGGCCCCTGGTGAGACAGAGCCTCAGTAGGCCCCTTTGCAGTGAACTCACATTACAGCATTAAAAATTCTGAAAGTAAAACAGTCTCCTGTTCCCTTTGGTTCATTATACAAAAAAATAGACTCCCTTCGTGTTTATTTTATATAAGCCCCCCTCACACCCTATGGATTCATTACATACAGCCTTATGTGTGCCTCCTGAACAGAACTGTGCCCCGGCACCTGCCCAGGTATGCCCAGTGCTAGCGTCAGCCATTCCTGTTATCATAACATCATGAAAGAAATATATTGAAATAACTGTTATCCTCATGATTATCTTTTCTTTCCCCAGATTCCAGATTGTAATGGGAAATGCAAACCAAGGTATTTTTGCGATCTAAAAATAT
Organism: Engystomops pustulosus; assembly: GCF_040894005.1. Lineage (NCBI taxonomy): Eukaryota > Metazoa > Chordata > Amphibia > Anura > Leptodactylidae > Engystomops > Engystomops pustulosus. The sequence continues at coordinate 82,774,266 of NC_092418.1, forward strand.
GTATGTGCCAAGCTACATGTCAAATATAGCAATTTCTATTGGGCCCATCAAGAATGTTAACATAGTCTTCTAACGATTTCAACATTTAAAAGGCATCACAATCACTGCTGAATTCATTTATTGTGTTCTGGTTTATCCTGAAACAGAACTGGTTGGGGGTCCCAAACACAAATTAGCCTGATTGAAACCGATCTTTGGCATGACAAAAAAATGTTTTATTTTTTGTGTTATTTTTATTACTTTTGAACATAAGCTAATATGATATCAATGGGGCTCCTTTACTTACATGGGGCACGTTGTCCGACGTGGATTCGGGTTCTGCCGGGATTCACTAAAGTCGTGCGCCCGATATCCTGTAGGTGCCGATGCTGCACCAAGGTCCGCCGGAGTTCACCTGTTTCTTCTCGGTGCATGTAAGTGCTTGATCTTGCGAAACATTTCGTTTTTTAAATTCCGCAGTTTTTCTGAATTGGTCGGGGTGTCCGAAGGCCACGCTCCCCGATTTCTGCTGCATGAAAGCCAGGCCAATTGTGCCAAAATCCGATCGCATGCCCAAAATCCGCTGTATTCGTCTCAAACTGAAAAATTTGGGAAACCCAACGAAAGTGCGGCCACGGAGCCCTAAGTAAATGAGCCCCAATATGTTCATTATTTGTTAGTGGTCACATCACCATATAAAACATTGCTGTACTGTTAAAGTATTATGTACTATTATGTGATTTGTAAATGTTTAAAATCATACTGTATAATTTGGTTCAGGTCCACGACACCCCCACCATCACCACCACCATCATCATCCCCATCCAGGACCTCATCCACCTCATCATGTAGGTCCACAGACACACCATGGTCATCCTGGACACATTGGACCACATATACACCATAGTCCACATGGACACCATGGGCATCATGGGCATCATGGGCATCACGGGCATCACGGCCATCATGGGCATCATGGCCATCATTAGGCTTGTCTATGCAGTTATGTAAAGGTGAGTTCAGTTTTTATATTATTGATTAGAACAATTCTTTTTGCTAAATGCAGATGTTTAGTATTCACATTGAAGCTATCACCTATAATACAATGAGCAAAAAGATAATGGGCTCATTTGGTAGTAAATGTACACCCTGTCCTTACACATCATGTTTAGTGTAGGGTGGACTTAAACTGCCCATTCTAGCTGTAGTTTATACTACAGAGAACTAGCTGTATACATTGGCCCACATTTATTGAAGCGTCTGCGCAAGTTTTATGTCTGCCTGAGCACTGAAGAGAATGTGCAAACTGCTTGCACATGTATTTATAATGTGTTTTTGATGCCGCTGCACTGTGTCCGACATGTACATCTATAAGGACGCGTTAGCGCTTAGTCAGAGTTTGCGTCACATTTATTCCTGATGTGCGCCACAACTCTATCTTCGCCACAATTCTGCAGCTTGAACAAAGTGCACCAAAAAAATGGTCCCCACTTCCAGAGCAGTGCAGGGGGCGGCAGATTCATGAAGACCGTGCTCCAGTTTTGATGAATCTGGCGCACTCTGCGCACTCCACAGGCAAACTGCACATAGCACAAACTGCACTAGTTTTGATAAATGTGGGGCAATATGTATTCAAAGCGAAAAACACAAGGATAATGACTTGTCGTCTTAATGCTTTTATTGAATGGCATTATGCTATTTTCATATTTTTTTTACAAAAGCGTTATATTGAAGTAAGTGTTTCTATGCCACTTCTAAGGCCTCATGCATAGTAAGGTGTGCACATCAAGGGCCACAAAAAACAGATCCCTGTCATTAATGTGTACATTTCTCTGACAAGCCGGTGACAGCCACAAAGACTCCCAGAACCACTAACATGGACAAGAAAAGGACATGCTCTGATTTCTGTAGCTCAGGTAACCGGCTTATAGATGGGGCCATAGAAGCCACAGCTGCTTGTGGACCAATAGAAATAGAGGGAACATGTGCTATTGGATGGAACAAGGATTGGGCAATGTCAGCCTACAGTGTGTAGGGACACAACTTGGACTGTTAAAAAACATCAGGGGGAAATTTATCACTACTTCTATGCCAGTTTTCTGGAGGAGAAGCAGTGCAATTATTTCAAATTCTTGCGCAGTGCAAAAATTAGCTTTTATAATGTGATTACTCCACCTCCATGCCATGTGTGCATGGAGGGAGGGCACTGGGGCGCAGCCGGCGACAGAGTAGGCGGGCATATGACGCTCCTGTCCCATGCCTGCATACTTTTTATGCAGAACTAAGCCAGGTCGGACATGGCGTAGCTTTGCCTGGCAGCCGCGCAGCCCAAAAGATACATCAAGAGGCACAAGCGCAGGTGTTTGATAAATTCCCCCCTAGTTTTAAAAAAAAATCATTGGGGCACATTTACTAAGGGTCCGCGGACCGCATCTCCGTCGGGATTCTGTACGATTCCAGTTTTGTGGCGCATTTAACAGGGGTTTTTGTCGCACGCGATCAGATTGTGTCGCAATCGTGTACATTTTTGGTGCGACAAAAATCGGCGGGGGGGGCCTCATTCGATCCGACGGATTCAGACAAACCGCTGGATTTAACATTCAAATTGTGTCACATACTAACATGCACCGGGAAGAAGATGGTGAACTCCGGCAAGCTGAGCAGTGAGGCGACACATGCAGGATATCGGGCTCACGCTGTAAGTGAATCGCGGCAGCTGTGCGTTCTCATCGGGGATCACACCTCGGTGATTGCGCAGGGACAGGTAAGTAAATGTGCCCCATAATCTTCAATAAAAGAAGCTTTGTTTATGACAAACTTTGGAAAGGCTTAAAAGTCTTTTGCTCACTCTATGGGAGATGTATAATTTGTATGCAGGGAGGTCCCTCTAGTGGCGTCTATAGGTACAATGTCATAACAAGCAGGGAAAGATCTGTGATCGCTCTCCTTCAATTGCCCCAACCAATTCTTTCTCCATTTTATGTTTCAGATTTCATAAAATGTGTACACTATTCTAAATACATTGTGAACTTACCTAGAATCTTGCCTGTTCACTTTTGCAGAAATGAAGAAAAAGATTGAAGCTGAGAATGTGCAAGAAGACCATTGGGACATTGTGACTGTATTATGTAAAGGAATGAACTGATTTATTACAATGGCTACAGTCACTGAATAAATTACCAATATGTGTTCTTTAAGTGAAGGTCTCAAATGCAGTTTTTGAGGGGATGGCATATAAGCGTACAGCAAAAGAATAAATAAATTCTATACCATTTTCCCTAAAAAATCCCCCCACAAACCAACACATGTGAATATTTTTTTATAAATAAACTACTGTTACCAAAAAAGCAATACAAATGTATTTCAGCATACATGGTATACAATACCAAAAATGAAATGAGCATACATGGTATACGATGCCATGGTAGCTGTGTTACAGTGTAAATACAGCTATTTGGTGCTCACATAATAGTTTAAAATACAGTATAAATTTATTTGATACCTTTTCTGCACCTATAATACATACTAGTTTGCATACTACAAATATTAAAGGGAACTTTTTATTGGCTGGTGACAGGTTCCAATAGCCTTTTAAAATAAAAAAAGAGGTTAAATGCCTTTGTCTGCATTCTGAGTCATTTCAGCACTTTATAAAAGTATATAAGACATTACCTGGAATCCTACCAGAACCGTCCAGTGAGTCACGGCAGATCCAACGGCCAGACTCTCCTCCACGATTCATCCTCCCCTCCTCCTCTTTCATTCCTCCCTGCTATACAAGGAGATGGACCTTTAGAGCTGACCCCCCTTGCTGGACAGTGTTGGCAGGGAGCCAGGTAATATTTAGTATAATTTTATAGAGTTCTGAAAATTTTCAGAATGCAGACTAAGGAATTTTTAAGCTAATCATTTCAGAGGCTATTGGAACTTGTTACCAAATAAAAAATACATTTGTGGTGACAGGTTCCCTTTAAAATCTATGGAAGTGAATGAGAAGCCATGTAAGCCATGAGAGTCACACACCTGAAGAGAGGTGCACAGAGGCGCTGCCAAGAGATCCTCCCATTTAATGTTTATATAGAACTACAAGAAATATAATAGTTCTAAATGTTTGCTCCAGCTATTTATTATTTCATTTCCTTCATCTTCAATTCTTATACGTGGATAACTCAGCATCTCAATATCATATGTGATTTGAAATAATAAAAACTAATTGACCTTTTGTATTGACATAGACAGAAGAAAGGGAGCCCCATAGGAATTATGAAAAAATGTCCCACTTTGTTGCCAGGTTACACAACATACTCTTTTATTGTCCATAAATTCCCCACCCAAATACAGTTCCACAGGAGAGGGTCCTGCACTGGGTCACCACCCAGCAGCAAGGATGTTGAAGCCACAGATCCCCTGAAGAGCCCTGTTCTGCCTCTGTAATATGTATAATAATTCGGACATATTAGAAAAATGTTTTTAAAAGAAGCCATTGTGTTCCTCTCTGAACGTAGAAGGTCTTCCCTCCTCTGCAGAAGTGAGACATCATTGCTTATGTCAGCTAATGGGGTGATATGGGTGTAGAGGACAGTTGACATAGGCAGACCTCCCAACTTTTGGGATAGAGAAAGAGGGACAAAAGCCCCTCCCTATTTTCCAAAACACACCCATTGTCCCATAACTATATGATCACTATATATCAACATATTATAATATCTTCCTTAATGGCTCCCACATAGAATAATGCCCCTTCATGTGGCCAACCCCCTAAGGACCCATATAATGCCCTCTAAATACAACTCAGCAAAAAATAATACCCCCCTATTTATCCTCCCTTTACATTTGTTCCCCCACATTAATTTATCTCCCCTTCACTTATATATACACTCACCGGCCACTTTATTAGGTACACCATGCTAGTAATGGGTTGGACCCCCTTTTGCCTTCAGAACTGCCTCAATTCTTCGTGGCATAGATTCAACAAGGTGCTGGAAGCATTCCTCAGAGATTTTGGTCCATATTGACATGATGGCATCACACAGTTGCCGCAGATTTGTCGGCTGCACACCCATGATGCGAATCTCCTGTTCCACCACATCCCAAAGATGCTCTATTGGATTGAGATCTGGTGACTGTGGAGGCCATTTGAGTACAGTGAACTCATTGTCATGTTCAAGGAACCAGTCTGAGATGATTCCAGCTTTATGACATGGCGCATTATCCTGCTGAAAGTAGCCATCAGATGTTGGGTACATTGTGGTCATAAAGGGATGGACATGGTCAACAACAATACTCAGGTAGGCTGTGGCATTGCAACGATGCTCAATTAGTACCAAGGGGCCCAAAGAGTGCCAAGAAAATATTCCCCACACCATGACACCACCAGCCTGAACCGTTGATACAAGGCAGGATGGATCCATGCTTTCATGTTGTTGACGCCAAATTCTGACCCTACCATCCGAATGTCGCAGCAGAAATCGAGACTTATCAGACCAGGCAACGTTTTTCCAATCTTCTACTGTCCAATTTCGATGAGCTTGTGCAAATTGTAGCCTCAGTTTCCTGTTCTTAGCTGAAAGGAGTGGCACCCAGTGTGGTCTTCTGCTGCTGTAGCCCATGTGCCTCAAAGTTCGACGTGCTGTGCGTTCAGAGATGCTCTTCTGCCTACCTTGGTTGTAACGGGTGGCGATTTGAGTCACTGTTGCCTTTCTATCAGCTCGAACCAGTCTGCCCATTCTCCTCTGACCTCTGGCATCAACAAGGCATTTCCACCCACAGAACTGCCGCTCACTGGATGTTTTTTCTTTTTTGGACCATTCTCTGTAAACCCTAGAGATGGTTGTGCGTGAAAATCCCAGTAGATCAGCAGTTTCTGAAATACTCAGACCAGCCCTTCTAGCACCAACAACCATGCCACATTCAAAGGCCTCAAATCACCTTTCTTCCCCATACTGATGCTCGGTTTGAACTGCAGGAGATTGTCTTGACCATGTCTACATCATGCCTAAATGCACTGAGTTGCCGCCATGTGATTGGCTGATTAGAAATTAAGTGTTAACGAGCAGTTGATCAGGTGTACCTAATAAAGTAGCCGGTGAGTGTATAACACTTTCTGTACTCCTATCCCCCTCCCCTCCTCATATTGTGCCCCCTCTTTTGCTCTCCTTTTGATTGTGGCCCCCTGCCCTCCATATGTTTCATATTGTGGCCTCCTTTGCTCCATCCTCCTCATATTGTGGCCTCTATCCTCTTCATATTGTGGCCTCCCTTCTCAATAATTTTGTGGCCTCCCTACTCCCTCATATTGTGGCCTCTATCATCTTCATATTGTGGCCTCCATCCTTTCCGTATTATGGCCTCTGTCCACCATCTTCCCTCATATTGTGCCCTTCATCACCCATCCTCTTCATATTGTGGCCTCCTGTTCTCCATCTTCCCTCATAATTTGGTCTCCATCATTTTGTGGCCAACCCCCCTCCATCCACATCATATTGTGACCTCCTGTCCTCCATCCTGTGTGTTGCCTGTTTCTGGACTTTAGTCCCAACTTCAATGATCAAATATAAGAATTATTATAGATGTCTGTAACAAAGCCTTATACTTTATTCCTGTGGCAATCAAAAATTAAGAAAATTCAATTGTCACAGGGAAAAAAATGTCTGAAGTTACACTTACAAAATACAGGCAGTCCCCGGGTTACATGCAAGATAGGGTCTGTAGGTTTGTTCTTAAGTTGAATTTGTATGTAAGTTGGAACTGTATATTTTATCATTGTAATCCCAGCCAGAACTTTTTTGGTCTCTGTGACAATTGGATTTTAAAAATGTTGGGTTGTCATAAGAATCAATATTAACACTAAAGCTTCATTACAGACACCTGTGATAACTGTTACAGCTGTTTATTGTAGCCTAGAACTAAAGTACAATAAATTACTAATATCCAGAGCTCCGTTTGTAACTAGGGGTCATATGTAAGTCGAGTGTTCTTAAGTAGGGGACCGCCTGTACATCTGTTCCAACTTGCATACAAGTTCAGCTTAAGAAGAAACCTATAGAACCTATCTTATAAGCAGGGCCAGCGCTATGGGTAGGCAAAGTGGGCAATTGCCCAGGCCCCCTGCCCTGAAAGAGGAGAATTTCTTCTTTCAAATGAATCTTGAATTGTGTTTCTAGGTGCTTTGGATCCAGAGATATTCAGGTTTAAAGTGAGAATATCAGGTGGCATATTTATATATAAAAATCACTGCCAACAGCAGTTAAACAGTTATTATCTCCTTACACTTAGAAACCCATATTGGAAGACACAATGAGGAATAATGTTAATTCTTTTTATAATGTCAACAGTTTAACCCAGGAAGAGGTACTGCGCCGCCTCGCAACCACTAAGATAGATAAATCACCTGGGCAAGATGGCATACACCCCCGGGTTCTGCATGAATTATGTACGGTGATAGACAGACCGTTATTTTTAATATTTGAAGATTCACTGAGGACTGGTTATGTTCCACAGGAATGGCGCATAGCAAATGTGGTACCAATATACAAAAAAGGATCAAATAGCGATCCTGGAAACTACAGACCCGTGAGTCTAACTGCTGTGGTGGGGAAAATATTTGAGGGGTTTATTAGAGATGCTATCCTGGAGTATCTCACTGTGCACAACCTTTTAACCCAGCGTCAGCATGGGTTTATGAGAGATCGGTCCTGTCAGACTAATCTGATTGGTTTCTACGAGGAGGTAACTTCAAGACTGGATCTGGGGGACGCTGTGGATGTTGTATATCTGGACTTCTCAAAGGCATTTGACACCGTGCCACATAAAAGGTTGGTATATAAAATGAGACTGCTGGTAATAGGAGAAAATCTGTGTATTTGGGTAAGTAATTGGCTTAGTGATAGAAAACAGAGGGTCGTCATTAATGGCACATTCTCAGATTGGGTTGATGTTACCAGTGGAGTGCCACAGGGGTCAGTATTGGGGCCACTTCTTTTTAATATTTTTATTAATGACCTTGCAGTGGGTTTACACAGTCAAGTTTCAATATTTGCAGATGATACTAAGCTGTGTAAAGTAATAAATACTGAGGTCGATAGTTTAGCATTACAGAGGGATTTGTGGAAGCTTGAGGGATGGGCAGAGAAATGGTTGATGAGGTTTAATGTAGATAAATGTAAAGTTATGCACTTGGGCCATGGAAACAAAAAGTATAATTATGTTCTAAACTGTCAATTACTTAGTAAAACTGAAGCTGAAAAGGACTTGGGGGTATTGGTGGATGGTAAACTTAATTTTAGTACCAGAGCCAGGCGGCTGCTGCTAAAGCAAATAAAATAATGGGATGTATCAAGAGAGGAATAGATTCTCATGATAAAGACATAGTTTTGCCCTTATACAAATCCCTGGTCAGACCACACATGGAATATTGTGTACAGTTTTGGGCACCAGTGTATAAAAAGGATATAGTAGAGCTGGAACGGGTGCAGAGGAGAGCAACCAGGATTATTAGGGGAATGGGGGAACTAGAATACACTGACAGATTAAAAAATTTGGGATTATTCAGTTTAGAAAAAAGACGACTGAGGGGAGACCTCATTACAATGTACAAATACCTGAACGGACAGTACAAGGATCTCTCCAAAGATCTTTTTATACCTAGGCCTGTGACCAGGACAAGGGCGCATCCTCTACGCCTAGAGGAGAGGCGATTTTACCATCAACATAGACAAAGGTTCTTTACAGTAAGAGCAGTGAGACTGTGGAACTCTCTGCCGCAGGAGGTTGTTATGGCGGACTCTATGTACATGTTCAAGAGAGGCCTGGATGCCTTTCTGGAGAGAAAAAATATCATGGGTTATGGGGATAAAACATTTATTTAATTCTTAAAGGTTGGACTTGATGGACTTGCGTCTCCTTCCAGCCTTATATACTATGATACTATGATACTATGATAAAAGATGAGATTCTCTTCTTTCATAGGAAAAAAGAAGTGAGGTTCTATGTGTCACAGGGCCAGAGATACAGCCCCCTGAAGTGTAACCCTCCAGTTTCTCAGCCCTCAGGCTACAGGGAGAATTTGCTGCATACAGGAGCTGCTGCACCTCACAGATAATGGAAATATTCACTTTATATGTTACTACATTTTGAGAAGGAATAATATCAACTAATGTTCATGTTTTAACCCTTCTCTATGCAGAACTATCTAAGAACACACCTGCTCTCTTATTGCCTTTTATTTGGTGGCAGTTTTTTTTTTGCGAAAATTTACTGATATGATGAACATTCGATTCTCTTCGCCTGATGTCACTATTATATATTAACACCACAACCCAGGACATGTCCATAAAGTTATATGTAACACCAAAAGCACACAAATGTTCTGGAATAAAGTTTTTATTTCCCACCATCCTCCAATATTTACAGCGATGTTATGACGTTCTCACTCACATTCTTATGAAGCGCGGAGGGTTCTGTTATGGTGCAAATAATACATCGGCGACATCTAAACGTGACTTTTATTATGTCATTAGCTTGGTTTATGGATATATAGTTATTTGGGTGGCCATTGTGTAAGTAGCATATAATGATAGATCTGTGTGACGCTCAGTGCAATATTCTGCACAAATAGTTTGGTGTCCCCTGTGGGTGTAACGTTCCATTTGCTGCATATTTTGGTGACTATCCACATGTGGGGTCTGTATGATCTCCTCACATCTTACTGTTTTAGGAAAGTATATTTTCTTTATATAAGTATCTGGATTTGTACATATTTTAGAGGCAATTTTGAATGTTAATTGCCAAATGCATCGCCTGGCAAAACTCTATAGGTTTTATGGCGCCTATACTTTTTATTCTGTTTTATTGATATATTTTGCAGGTTGTGACTTTCTTAAAATTTCTTGCTGAAAAGCAGATATCTAGTTATTACAGTTTTAGTGATATTATGTGGATTTATTTATGTGAACATATCAATATGGGACATTTGTGAACTCTACACATGTCCATCTATTACATTTAGGAGATGTGAAGGTAAATATTTTCGGTTTGGAGCACATTTTTTGCCATCAAATTTTAAGTATTTTTTATAAAACATTTCAGTTTGAATCAAATTTGCATGAAGGCGCCTCTGTCTATAAACTCTTTAATGCAATTTTGAAAATGGGGCAAAATGTTATTTTTAAAACGTCAAAATTGTAAAAATTGCTCTGGTCGATAACGCGGCAAAATATCCAGAAATGCCTGGCGGTGAAAGGGTTAATAGCCCTTGGTTGAATTCCTGGGTGAAGATGCTTATCATCTATCTCCTGTCTATATATCTATCTGTCTAGTTATTTATCTCCTATAATCTGACCATTTATATATCTCGCTTTTTCTCTATTTATTAATCAATCTTCTATTTCTCTTCTACTGTATTTATCTCTCATCCACCTCCTGTATATAAACTATAACTACGTCATTATAATTAATAATGCTCACAATCTATTCAACCTACCAGTAATTTTGTGGAGTGTGGGAGGAAACCGGAGGAAACCCACGCAACCACAGAGAGAACATACAAACTCTTTGCAGATGTTGACCAGTGCTGCAAGGCTGTAGTGCTAACTACTGAGCCACCGCACTGTCCATCATTCTCCCTATCATCTATCTATCTCCTATAAAATTCTACCATATTACAGTTTGTTTTACCATACTAAAGGGAGCCTCTTACTGACGGGTCATAAAATAGTTTTATTTCGGGGCCCCACTTTTAGTTTTGCCCAGGGCCCCACTTTGTCTAGCACCGGCCCTGCTTGTAAGTAACCTGGGACTACCTGCACTCTACAGTGAACTGCATAAACGATTTAATTTGCTTTATTTGCTGCTCGAAGCTAAAATTGAAATGATATGGTTGCAGTTTTGGTTTATGAGAGTGATGAGCCCACTAAAATATGATTTGTTTCCTTTTCTGTGCTGAACCCCTGTCTATGATTCTGCTTGGTGTCATAGATGAGGATCTACTCACACTCATTATCATTAAGGAGAAAACAGCTAGTCATCCTAACAACTATTTATTTCCAATTCTAGATTTTAATCATACTATACTGTACTATGTATTTTTTATTTCCTCCTTCTTATTTCTACCTCCTGGTAGAGTAACATATTTTCTCTCTCCTTGTGTTTTCTAACTTTTACTTCAGTAACATCAAATTTCTCTCATTTCAAATTGAAAAGTGCCTTACTATTTAAAGGGAACACTCAGACGTGTAACTTAAAGCTCCTGGGCCCAAATGCAAAATCTGTACCTCTATGGGCATCAAATACCGTATATTCTGGCGTATAAGACGACTTTTGAAGACAGAAAAATCTTCTGTCTTCTCTGGGGTCGTCTTGTACGCCGGTAACCTCGACCGATCGGGTCGGGTCGCGCTGCATGGAGAAGGCTCACGGACTGAGCCCACTCCATAGCCAGCAAGTCTTTGATACATATTGCAGCAAAGGCTTACCGGTAACACCCGCGATCGGTGCTAGCACCGATCGCGGGTGTTCTCACAGCGATGGCTGCCGGCAAAGACCCGTCTCCATGGTAGCCTCGAGGCTATTTCGTTTTAACCCCTTCATTACAATGTGCTGATAGCACATTGTAATGAATGAGGAGGAAAATCCCCATATACTGCCATACTGTAGTATGGCAGTATATGATAGGATCGATCAGACAACCTAGGGTTAAAGTACCCTAGGGAGTCTGAAAAATAGTATAAATAAAAATTTAAAAAAGTTTAAAAAAAAAAAATTACAATAAAAAACCTAAAATTTCAAATCACCCCCCTTTCCCTAGAACTGACATAAATATAAATAAACAGTAAAAATCATAAACACATCAGGTATCGACGCGTCTGAAAATGCCCGATCTATCAAAATACGATAACGGTTTTTCAATGCGTTTAACCCTTTAACGGAAAATAGCGCCCAAAGTCGAAAATGCCATTTTTTGCCATTTTGAAAAATATAAAAAAATCTATAAAAAGTGATCAAAAGGTCGTACAGTCCTAAAAATGATATAATTGAAAATATTATCAAATTTCGCAAAAAATTACACCACCCACAGCTCCGTACACTAAAGTATAAAAAAGTTATTAGCGCCAGAAGTTGGCAAAATCAAAAAAATAATTTTTGTACAGGAGGTTTTCATTTTTGTAAATGTATGAAAACATTATAAAACCTGTACAAATTTGGTATCCCCTTAATCGTACCGACCCAAAGAATAAAGTAAAAATTGGATTTTGGCTGCACACTGTAATTGATCTTTAGTGCAGGTGCTCCGGAGAGGGTCCCAATCCCATATAGTGTACAAAATCTTGGACTCCAGTCACACTGCATACGTTGCAAGGAAATTTTATTGACACAAACAACATGTGACGTTTCGGTCAACAATAGACCTTTGTCAAACTCTGTGAAATATAGTACAAAAAGGTGGGTCAGAAGTGTTATCACAATACTATTTACATATATACAAATTGTCACAAAATTATTGCGATGCTGACATCTGGTTTGTGTCAGATAGAGAGAGAGCAAGCTACAAAACTAGGTATCATAGTAAAAAGTTATGGTAGTCATATGTTAACAAGTACTAATATTAATATGTACTAATGTTAATATTAGTACTTGTTAACATATGACTACCATAACTTTTTACTATGATACCTAGTTTTGTAGCTTGCTCTCTCTCTATCTGACACAAACCAGATGTCAGCATCGCAATAATTTTGTGACAATTTGTATATATGTAAATAGTATTGTGATAACACTTCTGACCCACCTTTTTGTACTATATTTCACAGAGTTTGACAAAGGTCTATTGTTGACCGAAACGTCACATGTTGTTTGTGTCAATAAAATTTCCTTGCAACGTATGCAGTGTGACTGGAGTCCAAAGAATAAATTAGACATGTCATTTGGGGCACACAGTGAAAGACGTAATATCCAAGCCCACAAGAAAATGGCGCAAATGCGTTTTTTCACCATTTTCATTGCATTTGGAATTTTTCTGAGTACATGGCATGGAATATTTAATAAAATAAAAATTTAAGGTACAGTATGGTAACATTTACAGTAAAATGGACGATGGTAATGTTGTTGTTGTATGCCTTATGTTTATGAGCGACCGTTTTCCTGCTATATACCTGCATGTCATAAGAATTTAAATTAAAAAAAGGACCATGTTAAATTCAAATCTGTTTTTTTTTTAATTTTTACCGGTGTTTTGTATGCGTTGGAAAAGGGGTAGTCTTATACGGCGAATATATCTTAAACTCTATATTTTAAACAGGAAAGTTGGGGGGTCGTCTTATACACCAGGTCGTCTTATACGCCGGAATATACGGTATGTCATATTATACAATATCTGTAGGAGTTTCATGATTTGTGTCCTCTCTTCAGAAGAACTCCATGAACTTTGGTACAAACAATTCTCCAAATTAAAGTTGATGTTTTCATGTCATACTATATGATGCCACTTACCTCCATACGAAAAACCTGTGCAAATTGCTATAGCGCTCTGACTTCACATATTAGGAACAACCACTAATTTTTTGATTTATGTTTCTTTTCCTTTTTCGTTTAGGAGCCCTTTGGCAGGTTCCACTCAGTGATTAATAGCTGTTTAGCTGTGTAGACATAGAGGGGGTGGATGTAGACGGCCATGGGCCATGGGCTTTATGATTACTATAGCCCCTACAAGTCTGGAATTCACTTCCTACATGTGGTACTAGTATCAGCTTCTTGGGGAATGCAGGATGGCCCATTCTGCCTTCTTTCAATTTACGGTTTGGGAAATGTTTGGTGGACTCCGAAAGATCCTGAAATAATTCTTTTGTATACCATATTTTTCGGACTATAAGGGGCACCGGACTATAAGGCACACCATCAATAAATGCCTGCTAAAACGTCTAGGGGGAGCAACTGCTGGGGGCTTGGGTGATCAGGTACATATCTCTGAGAGGCCACGGCTGCCCCTCGCTGAGCTGTGGCCCCATAATTGCATCTGGGACATAAATGAAAGAGGCAGTGAGGTAAGCAGGGTTACCTATAGAAATACATGAATGGCACACTCCTGTTCACCCATGTACCACCATAGCAGCCAGGTCCCGCCAGGTTAATGGGCATGTAGATACAGTGTATTGTGTGTATATGCTGTATGTGTGATTATGCATGTTTATATGCAGTATGTGAATGTATGTACACACATATATATATATATATATATATATATATATATATATAAAAAGCAGAAAAACGGCAGCACTCCAAACAAAGAGTCGTGGAAAAAATGTGAGGTTTATTCCATCTCTAGCAACGTTTCAGCTGTGGATCAGCCTTTGTCAAGCGGAGTGCTGCTGTTTTTCTGCCTTTAAAATCTACACTCTTGGGGTAAGAGTACTTGGATAGCACCCACCTGAACCTTTTTCCCTGAAGGCTGTGCTGCTTTACAATTTTTTCTTTATATATATATATATATATATATATATATATATATATATATATACTGTATATGTGTGTTTATACTGTATGCATGAGTGTACAAATGTATGTATGACTATGTATGTATGTGTGTGAGGGTACATTCACACGGCGGCATGCCCGCTGGCGAGGAGGAGGTGACCCCCTCCATAGAAAACAGCGGCACACGGCCGCAGACACAGGGAAAGATAGAGCTGTGAAGGGGAATATTTGTATATGAGCCTATAGTTTTATATTTTTTATACTTTTATATAGCTGGCAAATACTAAAGTTTTTCCTCCTCAGCAATATGCTCAGATATGTTACTTAAGATGGCGCCGGCATCCACACAGCCAACACCCTATATCCAGGAAAAGAACAACATTCCTGATTCCAAGAAGGCTTCATCCCTCATATCGAAACTCAATGCCCAGGACATTATCTGCCCAGATACTGGAACTGACCAACCAGGGCACATCGGATGCTAGACAAATTTGCTTAACCCTTCCCCATTATGATGCTGTATGACACATAACCACACCTTTCTCTCTTTTGTATAAAAGCTACAAACACGGAAATAAAGTCAATCTTGCTGTCATGAAAGCTAGAGTGAAGAGCTTGCTTAAGATTAAAACCTGAATAATCTTATCTCAGATTTTATCTTGAAAATGTGCACACTTGCTCTATCTAATTTGGAGGTGACTGACTGGACCGGTTAATTGTCGATTACGACCCTGACAATTTGGCGCCCAACGTGGGGCGTGGCCTGAGCCTCTGAGCCCCCGGGGACCCGCACTAACACCCGGTGGATGACCCCTGACGCTCCCGGAGGAGATCTGATCAATCTCACAGGAACACGGTATGTCTATGTATATAATATATATATAGTACTTATCTGTGTATCCGAGGGCGTGAGGTAGTAGTCTCCGGACTCTACGGGTCTGCGGGGTGACTGTCTGAGTGGTGTGGGCTCTCTTTGTCTCAGCGCTACGCTCAGAACCGTGACACAGCAAGGAAGACGATTTAGTTTCGTTTTCAAACACCACCCCCGCTCCATCAGTCACTGATAATTTCTGCCCGGACAGTGAAGTAAATTTGTGTGTTGCCGTCTGGTTATTTAAAGTTGTATTGTGATCAGGAAAAGAATAGTTAGAGACGTAACTAAGTAATGTCTAGTGACATCGGCCGTCAGAGTAGAGAAATACGCCATGACGGGTGTCTAGGCCTAAAATAAGGCGAGCTGGGGAGTATAACCCAGTAGGAACTTCTCACTAGGAGAGTTACCTGCATAGAGTACCGTAGTGGATACCGTTATTCTGGTTGGGGACCAGACCACCGTGTTAGCCTGTATATTGGTTAGGACAGAGTAACACCGTGGCGCACGTGTGGAAAGGATTTTGATTTAACGGGGATCGCTGTGTTGAGCGAGTGGCCACGCCAACATAGTACTCTATTTAGTTAGACCGAATGTTACGTCTCATGAGAAAGGAACACAGCCTCCCCCCGGGAGCACAGATGGCAACCCAGATAGTGGAGCAGAGAGAAGGAAAGAAATATGTGAAATATGCAAAAGACTTGTACAAGTTTGTAGAACAGCCAAAGTCAGAGAGATTACAGCCCACACTGTGGAAGACCATCTTAGATGGTAGTAAAGGGTCCCTAGAGGACAAGGGGCTGTTAGAGTCAGCGCAAGAAAGGAGAAGGTGGCAGTGAAGGGGCAGAAATGACTTACGGATATGTAAAATGTGAATCACAAAGTGTTAAAAATTGTAATGAAAAAGATGTATCTAAAATGGCCGCCGTTTCTTCTGGTGCACCACCGCCCTATAATGGCGCAGGTTCAAGTCCGGAGGGGTGGACATGTGACGTATGTGGAATTCAGAACCCGGATGGGGTGGAGACTTGTCGTCAGTGTGGTACACCACGCCCCATTTAGGCACAGCCCCAAATCCACCGGAAGTGGGGCATGGTAGCGGCCATTTTAAGACAGTTTATTTTTTCGGTGGCGGCCATTTTAAGTTATATTCCCTTCAAGTCCCTGAAAGATAATTACCTATGACCCTACTATTGGCAGCCATAAACGCTGGTTGTGGGTAGCAGTGAAGCACCATTGAAGGGCCTGAACAGGGCTCAGAACGCCGGCTGAGATGATTTCATCTTATTTCAGTTCTCTGTTCAGATTATTCTTGGATGTGCAACGCTGTTTGTTTGGGTATGGTCATCTCTGATAGTTAAAAATTTATTTGTTCCCGACAACTGCAGAAAAATTACTATAAAAAAAGTGTTGCAATGTGTCTGGTACCTGCTTTCTGGTGTTTAAGAGGTTAACGAGAAGGAGATCTCGGGGGCTGTGTAGCTGCGTTTTGTTTTCTGAAGACATGTAAATGACCTTGACGCTGAAGTTCTCCAAAAATCTACGGTTCTGCCTGAGCTGTGTTATCAGTGTGTGTTCTGTTCTGACCTTGACGCTTACAGCACAACAGACTAAGCAAGAACAAGCCCCCCGACTGCATTACAGGGCCTATGACAGACTGTTGTTCCTTTTTGATTAAAAACCAACTTAAGTGTACCTGGATTTTGTTGAGATGTTGGAGTCTGGCCAGAAGTTTATAGATAGTTAAGAGAATCCTATATGTCTGGATGAGATAAAGCAAGACGCACACGGTAATGGAAGATTTGATGACCTGACAGTGTAGTGTACATCTGTTTTGTAATGGGTTGTTACCAAAGGTGTTAACGACTGGAGACATCTCTACCAGACTTATGTATACAGGGACTGAAAGCCAGAGGGAAACAGAGACCAGTTTCACAGACCACGGCAAAGTCAGATTGACAACGTTTCCGGAAGTCTCAACCGACCGACCCAAGTGGGCGTGTTTCGACTGTGGGGAGGAGACATTACTATAGTGAGTGGCGGAGACGGCCCCAACAGGGCAGGACAAGGGAGGTGATTACGGGTAAGGATGTCAGCGAGAACAGTCCCCCTCTTCCAAATAGAGTTAGTGCTTTTCATTGTAAAACTCTCCCCTGCTAGCCCGATGATGATTTTAACCCATTCCCGGTCAAGGAAAAGGCCCGGAAAGAACAGCTGGATACATGTAGCATGGTCCATGACCTCCAAGCTGCCAATGAGTGTACTGAAGCCCAGTGGTCCCTATCCCAAACTGGCAGCAGTCCCTGAGAGTGACATATTATTCACTGTTATTGATTTGGCAAATGTTCTCTCTGGGCCCCTACATGAAGATTGCCAGTACCTATTTGCCTTTACCACTTCAATATTCCAGTATACCTGATGTAGATTCCCACAAGGGGGGTAAAACTCACCCAGCCAGTACCCCACGGCCCTACAGGGAGTAGACTGCCAGACTAGCCCCTTACTGGATGTTCTCCTTATCAGTATGCGGATGACCTACTGTTTTTGTTTGCCAGGATGCATTTATTGACCTTATGTGTTTTCTGTTCCAGAAGGGTTGCAAAGTTTCCAAAGACAAACTCCAGTACTGCCAGGAGAAAGTGGTCTTCCTAGGCCACTGCTTCTCAGCCACAGGCAAATATCTGGCAGAAAGAAAGCTGGCAATCCAGAATATGCCCCTCTTCCGGCAGTGGCCATCTTGGTACTCCTGCAGAGACCCGGGTGCAGCCACTGTATCCTCACTTCTTCCGGGGCCTACTACCAAGGCCCAAGCGTTTCGGAAGAAAGTTCATCTCACCCCTCACAGGCGCTAGGCCTGTTTCCAATCCAGTATGACACCCGTGCTCACAAAAAGCGTGATCAGGATCAGCCGGCCCCTCAAGTCCAAATAACCCCTGAAATTTTGCAAGGGTCCCCACTCTACAGTCGCTTGCAAGATAGACGTGCCGCTATAGCAGACAGCGGAGATGACTGGGAAACTGACCCTCCCAAGTCCGGGGCCCGGCTCTCTACCAGACTTTCACACACCAAGCCACCGTAGCCTCCACTGCTTACCCCACAGGCACCCCAGAGGGGGAAAGAGGAACAGTGTGGACAGCAAACTACCGAACAGTGGAGACCCTGCAGTCCCAGATGAAGAAAACCACAGTCACACCCAGTGTTCATACACTCCCTGACCTAAACATGACTACTGTCACAGCAGAAGTTCCCCTGAAGAGCAAGACCCTCACCAGTGAACCTACTAGGTCATCCTGAAGTATCTGGACGCCTCGGCAGTACCGGACCAGGACAGTTACCAGTCAGGGTTGGACTTCTGTTCCCAGATGAAGACTTGGGCACAGGAATCCCTCACCAAACAGGCAGGTTCCATCCAGGACGTCCAGCAGGAAAAAGATGAACCTGGGGACAGGTACTCCTCCAGACTGTCTCAACAATTTGAGGATATCGGATTCACCCTCCATAATAAGATCCAAGCCCACATGCTTGTAAAGGCCCTAGTGGAGGGCCTCCAAGATGAACTTAAAGACAAAGTTCTTGCCACTCATCCAGAAATCCTATCTGCAGGATTCAAGGATGCTGTAACCATAATCAAAGGATTCCAGAAAGCTCAACATAAGGTGAAAGACAAGAAGAAAAAGAAAGTGATGCTGATGACCACCACTTCAATGAACAGTGACTCAGATGAAGAACCGGTCCCTGCCCCTATCATGGTACAGCAAGCCCCTACAGGACCACCTATGCCTGTCAACTACTACCCTCAGCCACCAGTACCCCATGCATCTCATCCGTGGCAGACACCACAACAGCAAGGACCCTTTGGATTCAACAACCAGAGACCTCGCCCTACCTGCTGGATTTATGGAAGACAAGGCCCTGCCAAAAGAGACTGCAGGTCCAGACCCAGTCAACGCCCCCGAGATGACTACAGACCGCGCCAAAGTGGACCTAGATCTGATGACTATAGAGGGTCCCAGAATAGACCCAGACCTGATGACTATAAAGGATCACATGATGAACCCAGGTACCAGGACCAAAGATATCAAGAACCAAGACCACAGGATTGTATTGGCATTACCGGCACCACTGCTGAGTCTCCCCTCACTATTCCTGTCCCCGTTGGACCTTTCCCTGATGTCATGGCTCGCTTCCTGGTGTCAGATACCTGCCCCATCAACCTTCTAGGGGCAGACCTTCTTCAACGTCTTAGAGCTTCTATCAATTATACTCTCCAAGGTCTTCAGCTTGAATTACATGACCCCAGGTCAGAAGAGGGAACTATGGACAGATGTGTACTTAGAGCTCTCCCTCTGATGCTTCAGCAAATTCATCAACCTGATCCCCTCTATGGAGTCCCGGACCGGGTCCCAGCCCAACTCCCTTCCTCACTCTGGTCAACTGGACCTGATGACGTAGGACTTCTACCGGTCCCTCCAGTGATGGTATATCTAAAAGAGGGGGCTCAGCCCCCGAGAATACCTCAGTATCCTCTGAAAATGGCTCAAGAACAAGGCCTCTCCACCCAGATTCAGGCCCTTGTCAAGCAAGGTGTTTTGGTCTACTGTACCTCTTCCTGCAACACCCCATTATTTCCTGTCCAGAAGAAGACCCCCAAGGGGTCACCACCCAAGTACAGGTTAGTCCAGGACCTCAGAGCAATCAATGCAGCTACCGTATTGGAAACTCCGGTGGTACCCAACCCCAACACTTTGCTGGCCAGCATTCCACCCTCTGCGAAGGTTTTCACGGTCATCGATCTTGCTAATGCCTTCTTCAGTGTACCCTTACACCTGAAGTGCCGTTATCTGTTTGCCTTTACCTCCTGTGGAAGCCAACTCACTTGGACAAGGTGCCCACGGGGTGCCCAGAACAGCCCTAACCAATTTACTCAGGCTATGAAGACTGTCTTGTCTCCCTGGATTGCTGAGCATTCTCAAGTTACTCTCCTACAGTATGTGGATGATCTTCTCCTCTGTGCTGACTCCAAACCACTGCTGGAGCAAGAGCCATTGTCTCTCCTACTGTACCTCTCTACAGCCAACTGCAAAGTTTCCAAAGATAAAGTTCAATGGTGTCATGCAACGGTCATTTTCCTTGGACATTGTGTCTCTCAAGGGGCCAGACACCTCACAGAAGACAGGAAATCGGCCATTGCCAAGTTACCATTTCCTTCCACCATTAACCAACTCCAGTCTTTCTTGGGACTCATCACCTACTGCAGACAATGGATTCCGGATGCATCCAGGCTTATGCAACCCTTGTATGACTGTTTAAAGTCAGGAGAACCACAAGGTGCTTCACCTCTGGTCCTCCCACATCTACAAGACTGTCACCACCAACTGAAGATGGCCATTTCCAGAGCGCCTGCTCTGGGACTTCCAGACTATACCCAGCCCTTCAACCTGTTTGTTTCTGAAAGTGAAGGACATGCAACTAGTGTCCTGGCGCAACAGCATGCTGGGAGACAACGTCCTATTGGTTACTACTCTTGCCGTCTGGACCCTGTGGCCAGAACATCTCCTACTTGTTTGAAAGCAGTTCATGCCGCCCATGCACTTCTAGACAAGACTGCTGACATCGTCCTGGGACATGACCTCATCATTCAAGCCTCACATGATCTGGCAGCAGTTCTTTCTCAGACCCAACCCAGACATCTGACCCACCAGAGACACCTCAGACTTCAGTGTTCTTTACTTCTGCCTTCCCATATTACCTTCAAACGTTGTTCAGTGATCAATCCAGCCACTCTCCTTCCACATTCCAGGGGGGAAGAAGGTGACTCAGAAGTTGCTCCAGCAGTTGAAGATCCTCATGACTGCTTACAAGTTCTTCTTGATGATACCTCAACGCTTCCAGGGGTAACTACCCAGGAATTACCCCATCCTGACCTTGAACTTTGGAAAGACGGCTCCAGGTTTGCAGACCAGCCTGGAAGGTACCATACAGATTATGCGGTAACCACTGAAACACAGGTGGTGAAAGCGGAAGCCATACCAGCCTCCATGTCAGCTCAAGAAGCCGAACTGATAGCCCTCAAGGAAGCCTGTACTTTGGCCAAAGGGAAGACTGAACATCAGGACTGACTCAAGGTATGCCGATGGCATTGCCCATGATTTTGGAATAATCTGGAAGAACAGAGGCTTCATCACAGCCGCAGGTACCCCAGTGAAGCATGCAGACCTCATCAAGAACCTGATGGAAGCTCTACAACTGCCTACCAAGGTGGCAGTGATCAAGGTAAAAGCTCACGGAAAAGTGAACTCTAAAGCAGCCAGAGGAAACAACCTGGCTGACTGCACAGCCAAAGAAGCTGCCATGGGGAATGTGTCATCCGAGTGGCTGGAAAGGATCCCGAAGGAAAAACAAGAGATGACCTACCCCTGTATGGTGGCCACTAGAGCCCAGAAGAAGAAAGAAGAAGAAGAGAAGATTATTTCTCCGCAGTTCATGCCGCCCATGCACTTCTAGACAAGACTGCTGACATCGTCCTGGGACATGACCTCATCATTCAAGCCTCACATGATCTGGCAGCAGTTCTTTCTCAGACCCAACCCAGACATCTGACCCACCAGAGACACCTCAGACTTCAGTGTTCTTTACTTCTGCCTTCCCATATTACCTTCAAACGTTGTTCAGTGATCAATCCAGTCACTCTCCTTCCACATTCCAGGGGGGAAGAAGGTGACTCAGAAGTTGCTCCAGCAGTTGAAGATCCTCATGACTGCTTACAAGTTCTTCTTGATGATACCTCAACGCTTCCAGGGGTAACTACCCAGGAATTACCCCATCCTGACCTTGAACTTTGGAAAGACGGCTCCAGGTTTGCAGACCACCCTGGAAGGTACCATACAGATTATGCGGTAACCACTGAAACACAGGTGGTGAAAGCGGAAGCCATACCAGCCTCCATGTCAGCTCAAGAAGCCGAACTGATAGCCCTCAAGGAAGCCTGTACTTTGGCCAAAGGGAAGACTGAACATCAGGACTGACTCAAGGTATGCCGATGGCATTGCCCATGATTTTGGAATAATCTGGAAGAACAGAGGCTTCATCACAGCCGCAGGTACCCCAGTGAAGCATGCAGACCTCATCAAGAACCTGATGGAAGCTCTACAACTGCCTACCAAGGTGGCAGTGATCAAGGTAAAAGCTCACGGAAAAGTGAACTCTAAAGCAGCCAGAGGAAACAACCTGGCTGACTGCACAGCCAAAGAAGCTGCCATGGGGAATGTGTCATCCGAGTGGCTGGAAAGGATCCCGAAGGAAAAACAAGAGATGACCTACCCCTGTATGGTGGCCACTAGAGCCCAGAAGAAGAAAGAAGAAGAAGAGAAGATTATTTCTCCTACCCTTGCTCAGCTACAAGAGGAACAAAAGATGGCCCCAGAAGAACAGCATAAAGCATGGAAAACATGGGGTGCTGCTTATGAGAATGGACTCTGGACAATGCAAGGACTTGTCTGTCTCCCTAGAAAGCTGTACCCCGCCATTGCTGCCTGGGCTCATGGGGTAACGCACAGAGGAAAGAACCAAGCACTAGGCTATGCCAAGAGTATTTTGCTCCAGGATTATCTACAGCTGTGAATGCCTACATCAAGGCCTGTTCCATTTGTGCTACCTGCAACCCAGCTCCCACGACCAAAGTGCCCTACCAGCACCTGGCCAAGTCAGACTACCCTTTCCAAAGGATCCAAGTTGACCACATTCAGCTTCCCAAGTGAGGAAGATATGAATATGCCTTAGTAGCTGTGGACATGTTCTCAGGATGGCCAGAAGCCTACCCAGTTGTCAACATGACTGCCAAGCTCACAGCCAAGAAACTGATTACTGAAATTGCCTGTAGATTTGGAGTACCTCAGGTAATAGAAAGTGACCAAGGACCAGCCTTCACCGGATAAATCTACACTGAACTATGGCAGATGCTAGGAGCCAATATAGGACTCCACACGCCATATCATCCTCAAAGCTCCGGGAAAGTTGAAAGGATGAATGGGACTTTGAAGAACAAACTGCTCAAGATGACACAAGAAAACCCTAAGGAATAGCCAGAACTTTTGACCATTGCCCTGTACCATGTCAGACATACCCCTCAAGCCAAACACGGTCTTACTCCCTATGAGATTCTGTTTGGGTCACCCCCTAAGTTGTCAGAAGTTAGGGAGCAGCAGTTAGCTGAGGGGATGGATAAAGTTGTTAAGTTTGTTGTCCGTCTGTCTAGAGAACTGTCTAACACACATTCTGCAGTCTCTGCTTCTATCCCTGAATCCACAGGTGACACGGTCCACGACTTCCAACCAGGTGACAAAGTATATGTAAAGAAGTACATCCGCAAGAACTGCCTGGACCCAAGGTTTGACGGTCCATACACTGTGGTTCTTGTCACCCCCACTGCAGTTAAACTTGAGGGGAAAACCACCTGGACGCACGCCTCCCACTGCAGAAGAGACCCGGCCTCACCATGAGGAAACATATCCTTTCTGTATACATGATGTTCTTTAGCTCATGCCACATTGGTTCAGGATTAACCACATTATGGGTTAATATGCCCCAAGATAAACCACGATCGCCCAATCCCTCATCCATGGAGCTAATTTAGGGAAAGATGGGAGGACTCCATGAGTGTAAGTTAGTGTAGTGCAAGCGGGAGGTGAGGTCTTGCTGAAAGGGCAGGCCTTGCCCGAAGTTTGTGAAGCAACCCCACCCCGACCTATCCCCACTCATGGACAACCTCGAAGGTACGTTAGAGGAAAAATTTAGTATTTAGGGGGGATTGTGAAGGGGAATATTTGTATATGAGCCTATAGTTTTATATTTTTTATACTTTTATATAGCTGGCAAATACTAAAGTTTTTCCTCCT
Organism: Engystomops pustulosus; assembly: GCF_040894005.1. Taxonomy (NCBI): domain Eukaryota; kingdom Metazoa; phylum Chordata; class Amphibia; order Anura; family Leptodactylidae; genus Engystomops; species Engystomops pustulosus. Next base: position 82,798,476 of record NC_092418.1, read on the forward strand.
CAGCAATATGCTCAGATATGTTACTTAAGATGGCGCCGGCATCCACACAGCCAACACCCTATATCCAGGAAAAGAACAACATTCCTGATTCCAAGAAGGCTTCATCCCTCATATCGAAACTCAATGCCCAGGACATTATCTGCCCAGATACTGGAACTGACCAACCAGGGCACATCGGATGCTAGACAAATTTGCTTAACCCTTCCCCATTATGATGCTGTATGACACATAACCACACCTTTCTCTCTTTTGTATAAAAGCTACAAACACGGAAATAAAGTCAATCTTGCTGTCATGAAAGCTAGAGTGAAGAGCTTGCTTAAGATTAAAACCTGAATAATCTTATCTCAGATTTTATCTTGAAAATGTGCACACTTGCTCTATCTAATTTGGAGGTGACTGACTGGACCGGTTAATTGTCGATTACGACCCTGACAGAGCATGCACTATCTTTTCCCGGTGTATGTCGGCATGGTGTATGTGTGGCACCGTAGCACCCCTGGCTCACCATTGCCATCTATGGAGATGTATATGCAGCAGCAAGTTTGCACCCATATGTGCCTCCCCATAGACGGGCGTCTGAATGTACCCTAAGAGTCTATAAATGTGGATGTATGAGTGTAGAACTTTGTGTGTTTGTATATAGATATACATGTTCTTATAAATGAGTGTGATAGTATAAACATGCTTACAAATGTGTCTACATTTTTTAAGGGGGAGGGGGCCCCATGCACAAATCTGCTCTGGGGCCCTGCCTCTCCTAGTTACACCCCTGGTTATATACATATTATTTTGTAAGATGTGCAGCATGATATGTAGATAATAGTGAATATCCTCCATTCTTTAATGTGTCAGGTTGGATGTTGGGCCCCCTGACACTGCGGGCCCCATAGCAGCTGCAATGGTTGCAACCACTGTAGTTAAGCCACTGCACACATACCTGAAAGGCAATTGCTGAAGGGGATCCCCAACTGGACTAATAGGAGATGTCTAGAAAAAAACATGGCTTCTCTGCAATCCGTCTGATTAATGGGGGACAACATAAAAAAGATGGTAGTTGTGGCTGCAGTATTGGCTTCTGGCCACTGCACAAAGTAATTGCAACTGTTTCTAGCTCCATGCTGTGTGTAAGCTAGTTAAAACAGCAGATGCTGGGGACAGATGTCAGATGTTGAAGGCCACCAATTATAATTACTGGACAAAGCATTTAAGCATAAAAAACAAGGGTTTAATGAACTTAATAGATTTTTCTTAACGTTTTCCTACAAAAAAAATGGATGCAATCATTTATTAGTATCCCATGAATAAAGAAAGACACAAGACACACCATGACAGGAGAACATTTTATTGTCCTTACAGCACGTTATTCCAGGACACACAAAAGATAATCTCCAAATTCCTGGGTCTCTGTATCACTTGACAACAATAAACTGTGAGGGCGAGATCTCCTCTTTCAGATGTAAAAAATACACCTCTGTGTAACCAACCCTGCGCCCTAATATGTCCCCTGCCACAGGTTTAAGATTCAGGACACCCCGTCATGTGACCTGCAGTTAGCACCGCATGGATGTGACACTGACCACGCTTGAGCATGAGACAATGCATTGTACACACCCAAGAATGTTTCCCTGTTGTTACAAAGTTACAACACATAAGATTCCAATTGTAGAAAAAACATGAATTATACCCATTAACCTGCACATGAATGTAGCTGTATACGTGTACACTCCCCAACCCTGATGTCTTGTGTTCACAAGTAGTATGCTTCAATATTCACTTTGGAAGAAATATTCCTCCATTTTGATGTAGTCTTTTGTGTGTGTGTGTGTGTGATATCCCCCATTTTGTTGTAGTTTGTGTATAATATCTCCCATTTTGTTGGAGTCTGTGTATGTATTGGTGTATTTGGATGTGTTTTAGCATGTTTATGTCTGATGTTTGTACTGTAGGCCAGGAACAATTTATCGAGGCATGAGAAAATACTTTGTCATTGCTATTAGCATCCCTTTAGGAATTTTAATTTATAAGCACCACAGTTAGTGAATATTTTTAGAAATCTTCTAATATGGGACCGATTTACACAGTACACAAAGCCCATAAGATACTGATATTTTTCTGCTACAGAAACTGTCAATCTCCAAAAGTTTATGTACTTGTAAAGGGGGTTTTATTTTCTCATTTCTTGATAAAGCTAGACTTTAAGTTTAACACACCCAACGCACAAATCTGTCCATGAATGCATTTTCAGTGAGTCTGCCATAATCTCCCTCTTTAAAGATGGCTGCTCCCTCTCCTAAACTTAGTTTCTTTAGTACCTGCATATCCAGATCTGACCCAACAGATACTAAGGTAGACACAACATTATGCTTTTTCATGGCTGTCACAGACTCCTCCAGACCCTCCTGACCAGTAACGCCATCAGTGATGAGGACAAATGAGGTTTCTGCAAACTTCCTGGCACCTCGTGTGTTGTCTCCCAAGATATTATTGATGGCATAAACAATGGCATTTCCAATATTGGAGGAGGAGTCATAGTAAGTCAGACGTGATAGCCCCTGGTAAATCTCTGTTAGGTTATGGGTAAGTGGGAATACCACAGCTTGCTCATCCTTTCCACCATACTGTAATAGGGCCACCCGGGCATTGTTAGAGTCATCATTGGTCCTTGATAGAGACAGGCGTCTAGATACTTCCTCAACAAATGTCGCTGCTTGTCTGAAGTTTTGTTTTCCAATACGTTCAGAGCTATCCAGAAGGAAGACAACATCCACTGGGCGCTGAGTGCATTGTGCAACTGCAAGTTCTGTGGGGAGAAGGGTGCATATATACTTTGTATACATCTGGTATAGTCACTAAGTATACTCATTAGACCTGTGCGCATGCATAGAATGAATCAAGCTGCTTCTTGGAGAATAGCATGTACAATTTCTCCTTAATAAATATTCATAGAAACCTTCACTCATATCATTCCTTGCTATTACTAAAGGTGTGGCAAGAACTCTATAGGTTGTATCATAAACCCATAGAAATAGAAGTCCCAGCACTCGTTGTCTTTAGATGCAGTTGAGTTTATTTAGTACATCGGAACAGCCACAACACAGTAACAGGTAGAACGCATTTCGGCTTGTAACCCAAGCCTTTCTCAACTACAATGTGTGAATACAAAGAATCGAACGTTTGGATCTTTGTATTCACACATTGTAGTTGACAAAGGCTTGGGTTACAAGCCGAAACGCGTTCTACCTGTTACTGTGTTGTGCCTGTTCCGACATACTAAATAAACTCAACTGCATCTAAAGACATCGAGTGCCGGGACTTCTATTTCTTTGGATTATACTGGCATGTCCTGACCCTGAGCACCGTTGAAGCAACGGAGTGCCATCTATCTTCATTACATTTGAGTATCATAAACCCATGACCTCCGGCAAGGGTGTAGCTACTGTAAAAAAAGTGTTGTAAAGGCAGTGGTTGTACCTGGCCCTAAGTGTTGAGTGGCCTAAGGCCTTTTTGCTGCATTGGAATATACCAACAATATAAATGGCAGATATAAAAGGGGGGCCTCTGTTAAAGTTAACCCATCACCATTATGAATATGTCCTCATGTGGACAACTTGGTGTTAATATTTCCCAAGCGAAAGTGGTATATCCTCAAACTTAACTCAAACTCTGAATCTCTAGAAACAGTTACTTGCCTGATTATGGAGGGGTGTGATGGGGCCACTAAGAGAGGCTGACGTGGACCTGACATAGAATTGTACAGTGCAGCTACCAGGCAGGGATATCAAGAAGCTGGAGCCTCCTGATATATCGAGCGCACGCAGGGGCAGGGTAATCATTATACATTGGCTGTCCCAGAGCTGGTGGCTTAGACTAATCATAGAATCATCGTTTATATGGTTGAAAAAAGACTCATGTCCATCAAGTTCAACCAACTGTAGCTCTTTTCCCCTCCCTATAGACTTCAAGTGATGCTTCACTAAGCTCTTATCTGTCTTGTTAGCAAGACAGAATTCAGCACAAAGTTATTATTAGATTAGGTGGGATGAAGGGTGTTTTGCATATTGATTTATAGAAAACATATTCATTTTTGAGGATCATATGCAGAAAAATCCAATTGTGGCAAATATTGAACAGATGTAACATAGAATATAAATATGTGTGACTGTAAATGTATGACTGAATGAAAGCCCTTATTCTGTAGGTTAACACCCATTCACACAGGAGCACATACACACATGTATACATATTCAACAAAGAAGTGAGAAAAACATAAAATGACAAAAGCAAATCAAAACAGTGAAAGTGAAAGTAAATAAGGAAGGATTATTACTAATAAGACTGTTTCTCCGCAATTAACAAAATACACTTAGGCAAAAAAACTCTTTTTTTGTATATAACATTATTCATATTATGTTACAAAGTTTGTCTTATAACAACCTTTCCCATTGGTTGAAGAAGAGAGGAAATCTAATGTCCTAAATTCCTCATTCTCCTATATGTCTAAAAAGGAGTAATAGATGCAAGGTAAGTAAAGGTTACCTGCATTAAAAGTTTAATGTGAGATGAGTTAAAGGAAACCTACCATTTGATTTGATGCATTATGAAGCAAACATACCTTGAGAATGCTGTAGCTACACTGATGCAGAAACATATCTTGGTTAATCCCTGTGCTGAGTGGTTTTGCTGATAAAACAGATATAACATTATGATAATGAAGCTTTGTGACTTCTATGTCTGCTCTGATGCTTGTTTTGCAGCTTCTCATAGCAGGAGAGTTTCTCTCTGATTGCATCATCATCCCCTTCAGTTTTCTTCCTGCTAGACAGAATAATCAATTGCTGTACCATCCCCCAGCTGCTGTGTATGAGTCATTTAGCTCAGGTTGATTAGTGCTTGACTAGTAATGCTTTACTTAGCAGGCATTTGTAATTCCAAGCTCTTGCAATGTGTAAGCCAGTCTGCCCCAATTTCCCAAGGTCCTGAATGGTATAATTGTTTTTTCAGCAAAACCACTCAGCACAGGGATTAACCAAGATGTGATTCTGCATCAGTGTAGCTACAGCATTTCCAAGGTATGTTTGCTTCATAATGCATCAAATCAAATGGTAGGTTTCCTTTAAAGTGAACGTTTGACCTGGAAAGTACTGTTCAATCTGCAGTCAGGATGTTATGGAGCAGGAGGAGCTGAGCATAGTGTACATAGTGTCCAATTTGCAGGTAGCATGCTATAGAGCAGGGGGAGCTAAGCAAATTGTACATAGTGTAGTATCTGTAGGCAGCATAGACATCATGCAGCTCATCCTGCTCTATATACTGATAAGTAAATATAGTAGACTATGAGCAATCTTCACACCTTCTCCTGCTCAATAGCAAGCTGCCTACAGAAATAGCATTATGTAAAATTGGTTCTGCTCTATAAGATGTTGTCCATGTTAAACATGAATGGTTTCCCTTTACGTATGAAGGTATTGAGCATAAATAAATTTGCTACATAAATGGCGCTTGCATTAAATATTTACTTATTATTATATTTTTTGTAATTGTAATAAATTACATTACATAAAATGTCATATATTTTTTAAGAATTTGTCCTTGCCAGAATCCTGCCTGGGATATAGCTATAGATATTGCATTTTTTTTTAGGAATTTTATAAATTTCATCCTCTGCACCTGCTAAACCTGTAACAGGTACACACTGGGGGAGATTTATCAGAGGTGTCTGAGAGCAGAATTGTTCTAGTGGCCCAAAGCAACCAATCAGAGCTCAGCTTTAATTTCTCCACAGCAAATGAAAGCTGAGCTCTGATTGGTTGCAATGGGCAACTAGAACATTTTTTACCTCAGACACCTCTGTTAAATCTCCCCGCTGCCTCTATGATGATTGTGGAGTAAGACACTGCATTAACAAATTCCAGTCAGTGCATTGGCATCGCCTACAATGTCTGCATGAACCTTTCTAAAAGCATCAACAAACAACCCGGTCCAGTTCTGCCTCTCGTCTCCGTTGGAGAATTTGGCTCTCTCAGCCGTATAAACCATCATAGCAATGAGCTGGGAGTGCGTTGGGGTCTCGGAACTCGCCTTCTGAGACTCAAGGAATTCAGCAACCTGAGGGATGGTTTTAGGAAAGGCGATCGCCACACCCTCTTCATTAAGGTCGTAATTAACGATAGTTTCGGGGTTATGTCCCCTCCCACCTGCAAGTGAGGGCCAGAAGGACAGGGTCAGGGATCCCTTTCCCCGGAGACAATAGACATTAAACTGCTTATAGAGTTAAGAAGTCTCTTCTGCCCTTCCTTAGTTTCTCATCCTTGACCACTATGATGTGGTTAGTTAATTAAGCTAATTCTGCCCAGGCCAGTTTTAGTATTTTTCAGTAATATCAGAAAGAGTATGAAATCTACCTCAAGATGTAGCATGCAGTGGAAGTTTCTGTAAAATTGTAGGCACAGATGCAGTGATTAAAAGTGTAAAAGAACTAATATGTTCTGCCATTCTATTATGCTATAATCAGGGGCATAACCTGAGGCGGTGCAGAGGGGGTAATCGCAACTGGGCCCAGGAGGCCTAAGGGCCCATAAGGTGTCACTTTCCCATATGAGAAGACTATTACTATAAAACATTATAGTCAGGGCTCTGGCACAGACTTTGCACTGGGGCCCTGCAGATTCAAGTTATGCCACTGGCTATAATGTAACACATTAATGAGAGGAGGACCCCATCTTTGATATGTAGAAAAGACTGTTGATTTTTAGTTACTTGATGTCTAAAAAATGTTTGCTAACCTTTACCTTTCCATGAATTTTGCTAAGAACTTCAATTTTGTCACTATACAGACTCAACACAATATTGCACCTTTCAATAAAACCTTTAAAAGGCTCCATTTAAAGGGGGACTACAACCTCCACCAAGAGTTACAATCTGCTGGTAGCATGCTAATGAGACAGTTGGTTGATATACCAGGGTCATGTCCACAGCACAGCTTTCCACACTTAAATCACTTCCCTCTTCCTCTTTGTTGTACCATCAGTGTCACAAGACAAATGACAAAGAGGTTAATGGTCCAAGTAGGAATGGCAGTGCTTCGGGTGCTCAGGACACGACCTTGGTGCACCAACTGTCTCATTGACCTACAGAATAAAATGGGAATTTCTCTGAAACAGCATAACAGATAAAAGTAATACTGTTTTCTTTAAAATCATAGTGCATTTCTGATCTACATACCACCACTAGATTCTACTGCTTGGGTAACTGGTAGACTCCCTTTAACATCCCTTTGACCCATAGAATTAAGAACTCGGCAGAGATTTGCAAAATTATGTTTTTTAGACCTAGTCATCTCATGGAACACTTGCCAGGATATGTAGATCTCACAGGAAAGGGAAGGAAGGATGCATCTGAACATGTACAAAGGGTGGAAATACATGTACAAATACTGTATATGTACATTACCAGATTTTATGTGTTTTGACCTACTCAGAGTTTAAGTTTATAAAATGAATGTAAATTGATCAGCATGTGAGGTGAAAGCTATGAACAAAGTTAAAGTGTAAACTACTAGAAATATGTTAGAAGGGCACAAAGCAAGTTCTGCTATATAATAGAATCAACATGACTACCACATGTTTCAGCAAAGCAAAGAAACATATAAAGCCAAGCAAGACATTACTGTATGATCATAGGACATAAGACAATGGCTTACACACACGCAGTACACACACATTACACACTTCCATACTATATGCACATGATCTAACTTTACTAGAAGTAGAAAGTCCAATGTAAAATGTATTACCTGCTTGGCATGGCAGATCCGGACATACAACCTGAGGGTCTAGAAAGCAGACAAGATAAATGAGTTAACTATCAGCAGATATTGTTATGTGTTCTTATAATATATTTCATATAAAGACATTTAGATTCATGGATATTAACATTTCTATCCAAAATCTGGCCAACGGAAGAACGTTATAATAAAACACAGTTACTCTAGGTCTGTGGTGGCGAACCTATGGCACAGGTGCCAGAGGTGGCACTCTGAGCCCTCTCTGTGGGCACCCAGGTCCTCAGCATAGAGTTTATAATATAGGACCAATGGCCTCCTCCTGCAGTCCCAGGCCACATTGTGCACTCAGTACTATTTTAAAGCAACACATCCTTGGCTGCCTGGGACCGCAGGAGAAGTGAGAAGATGTGGACAGGGCTGGATTATAATTGGAGTTTCTGCCATAGGCCCTGCATACATCCTGTAGGACCCTGGAGGGACGCTACAAAAAAATCAAAATTTCTCCTATTTCTACTGTATTAATGTCTTCAGGACGCCAATACGATTGAAAGCTTTGACAAAGTTGCGAGCAATAAGTTATTGCTTAAATCGCCATGTTGGCACTTTGAAATAAATAAGTGGGTTTTTGTTGTCATTTGGGCACCCGCTCTCTAAAAGGTTTGCCATCACTGCTGGTTATCTAACTTACTTTAAAAGACATCTACCACCAGGATGAAGAATTGTAAACCAAGCACAATTAAATGCTGGTGTGTTCCCCCTCTGGCATGGGCTGCTTTTATTTTTGCTTCGTATGCCCTGGTTTAACCTCTTAACGCTCAGCGTCCGATATATCGGACGCTGAGCGCAGTGACTTAGCGCTCAGCGTCCGATGTATCGGACGCTGAGCTGATGCCGGTTCAGCTCAAGATCTGAGCCGAACCGGCATCGGGAAAGACGGGGTGCCGGCTGTGACTGATAGCCGGCACCCCAGTGTAACACCCGCGATCGGAGTTGTCTCCGATCGCGGGTGCTTAACCCGTTAAATGCCGCGGTCAGCGCGACCGCGGCATCTAACATGTATCTGGGGGATCTTTCCCCCACGATCGGCCCCCCCGAACCGTTTTCGGGGTGCGCCGATCGTTGCTATAGTAACTCTGGGGTCCGATCTGGACCCCAGAGTTACCTGCAAGAATTGCCAGTAAGATGGCGTCTGTGACGTCATCTTACTGGCACAGTGCCAGCCTATGCAAGTGTATAGGCTGACACTGATAATACTCTGCAATACATGAGTATTGCAGAATATTATCATGAAGAAGCAATCAGATGATTGCTTCTTCATGTCCCATGGTATAAAAGTGAAAAAGTAAAAAAAAAAGTTATTCAATAAAAAAATAAAGTCATAAATCACTAAAAATGCCCCAAACCCCCAAAACATATAAAGAGACATATAACTCAAAAAAAAGTCTAAATCATAACACAAACCCCACATATATAGTATCACCGCGTCCGTAACAACCCGTAGAATAAAAGTAAATCATTATTGAACCCCCACGATAAACGCCGTAAAAAAAAACTGTTATAAACCCTCCAAAAATTATGATTTTTACCTTTTCAATCCCACAAAAAATGCTATAAAATGTGATCAAAAAACCATATGTACTGCGACATGATACTGGTGCAAAGTACAACATGTCCCGCAAAAAACAAGCCATCAACCAGCTCCGTAGCCAAAAAAGTAACAAAGTTATGCCACTTGGAAGACGGCAATACATAAATGATTGATTTTTCCCCACATTAGGGTTTTGTTTGACAAATTTAGTAAAACGTAAGAAAATATATTCATGTCTGGTATCCCCGTAATCGTATCAACCCATAGAATAAAGATAATATGATTATTAGTCTATACGGTGAACACCAAAAAAAAAAGAAGTAAAAAATCCAGTACAGAATTGATGCTTTTCTACTCCTGTCCTCAAAAAACGTTCCTAAATTTTCAACAATAGGTGATACAAACCCCAAAATGGTAACACTGGAAAAAGCATCTCATCCCGCAAAAAAAATGGCATCACATGGCCCCAATAACGAAAAAGCGAAAATTTTATAGCCTTCAAAAGGGAGCAACCAGAAAACTAAAATCCTGGCAGCTGCAGGGTGCTCTTTCCCTTCTGCGCCTCGCTGTGCCCCCATAACACAAGTCACAGCCACATGTGGGGGGTCTTTGTACTCAGGAGAAATTGCAGAACAAATTGTATGGTGGGTTTTCTCTTTTTATCTTTTGGAAATGTGTAAATTTTAGGGCTAAATGAACGTATAAGGGAACAATATGACCATTCTAAATTTCACCTCCATTTTGATTCAATTACTATGAAGATCTCAAGGGGTTAACAATCTTCGTAAAAGCTGTTTCTGATAGCTTGAGGGGTGCAGATTTGAAAATGGGTTGGTTATATAGGGGGTTTTGATGCTAAATATGTAAAATTTCATTCCAAACTGTATTTATCCCCAAAATAGTCAATTCTGAAAATCCGGAAAAGCGATATTCTATTTGCAAGCCGCGTGACATCAAAATAAATTATCCAGACATTTCAGAAATTCTGAAAATGTAAAGTAGACAAATGGGAAATGTTATTCAGCAACTTATTTAGGTGGTAAATCGATCTGCCTGAAAACGCAATGATTTTGAATTTCGAAAATGGCAAATTTTTCCAAAAATTTATCATATTTTCTTTTTTTTTGTAAATAAACGCAAAACTTATCTGCCAAAATTTACCACTAAAATGAAGTACAACATGTGGGGAAAAAACAATCTCAGAATCGCTTTGATAAGTAACAGTGTTCAAAAGTTATAACCGTATAAAGAGACGCAAGTCAGAATCCAAAAAATCGGGCTGAGCCTTAAGCTACAAAATGGCTGCGTCCTTAAGGGGTTAAAAAAAAGGCTTTAAAAACAATGAGCCTGAAGGGCTCCAAGCTCCATAGGTATTAATGGAGCCTGGAACTCATCAGGCTCATTTGCATATGTCAGATGTCACAAAGAAGTTAATAGCAAGCAGGTCGAGCATGTCCCCTTACACTCCATTCATATCGGCAATTTAGGTGATTTGATTCCCCTTTTGCTAGTGTTTACCAACTTATCAGTGTGTTTTATGGCTTAATCCCTTTAAATGTATAGTTCATGATTTTCTATTGATGGCCCATCAATCAAAACTTTTAAGCCTCATCACTTCTACATAAATGCAGGCTTCTTCCACCTTATGAGTCAAATATGTACATATATATGTGTGTGTATGTGTATAGGTGAATCATATACCTGGACACAGAAGTTGCTCCATGTTGTCAATGAACTCATCGGCTACGAGTTCAGAGAAAAGTTTCATCTTCTGCACTTGCTTCTGATTGTCACAGGCAATGGAAACCAGAGTTTCGGACTCATCTTCTTTGTTAAACATATCACCAATACCAATAGCATTTACTACAACATTGCGGTTACACAGAGATTTAAGACGATCATCAGGGTCTCTAGGATCATGACGCCCATCAGTAATGACCACAGCAAAGACTTTAGCTTTGTCTCGTCTGGTCTCCTTGATCAGCTGGTTGTATGCAAACTGCAATGCAGATGGGGTCCATGTTCCTCCAGCAATCCACTCAAGGCGTCGGACAGCCTCTTTGAAGCTTGATAGAGAGTCAATGCGAGGGTCATTGAGCTGAATAGCCTCAAATGTGCCCTCATGACTGTACTGTACAACGCCAACTCGAGTACCTGCAGGATATAGTCTTTATTGGTTATGAAGAACTTAATAACTTGCTCAATATTATAGCATGAGGAAATAAGCTATATGTAAAGGTTTATTTGATTGTATAATAGAAGGCAGTTTTCTAACCTTACTAATTATTTTTGCTTTTCATAATTAAAAAAAAGTAAATTAAATTTAGCAGAATTTAGTAGAAATTTTAGAGAATTTCCCAGGCAATTGCAATTAATAACCTAGGTTAATATTAGGAGTTCAGTAGGGGTAAGAGACCTGGCACCCATTCTTTTTAGTTGTTTGACTCTACAGATGAAGAAGAACAGTTGTTAATTTAGCTAATAATGAGGGTATTAAGGATATTAGCCCAGGAAAATGCTTTATATATGGCTGTCAGTGGCTATGGAGGTCACAGTTGTAATGGGACTCATAAGCAAGGTGGGTCCACAAGCTGCTGTACAACACTTTGATCTCCTCTCAGTTTTAGAAATGTAAGTATTGTAAACCCTTCAACTTTACTCTGCACACTAAGATTTATGACTGTTATCCTCCAGACATAGCCCCAGCCCTCAGGAGATAATTAACCGTATTATCTGAAGCTAAATGAGTAACAGCAGCACAAGGATTACCATATCCTACTTCGACTTCCATCTACATTCGAGAAGACATCAGCAAATGTAACTGTGTACTCCCTGTGTATAGCTGATATTATAAAAATATATAACAAACATAGAGACGAGCTACTATATCTAAGCTGCCTTGAAAGAAAAGCTGCATTGTTGATATACTCTTTCCAAAAACATGTAGATTTTATGGGGTGATGGAAGTGAACATATCTTTGGTACAAAATTTTTTAGGACCCTGGAAATTTTTTAGGACCACTAGCTGTTACTGCCGCATCAGTGGGTCATGTGAGCCGCAGAAATGTACTGGTGGACATGTGTGGGAAATGCAGCAGTGGGTATGTGTAGACCCAAAGCTATTTTTTTGCCCCGAGGCCCGTGAAACTTTAGTTATACCTTGCATGGACATAACAAATCTTAGCTCTGTATTTATTTGTGGCATTAAGAAATATGAATTAACTACAGTATCATAACTTACCTGTATCAGCATTTGGATCTTTGGCAATAGACCCAAGTTTGCTTACAACATTGATGACAAAGTTTTTCTCCAGAGTAAAGTTAGTATATCCAATACTCTCAGAGCTGTCAATGATAAAGACAATATCCAGAGCACCGCATCGCTTCTCACAGTCTACAGAGGATCAAACAGAAGAGTCAATGCCACGGATAAGACACCAAAATTCTAACAATGAAAGTATAAAACTAACGCCTATTAAAGAGGACTATGATTCATGTTTAGCAGGTAAAACAGCTGACGGGTTTTATTCAGGGAAATCGGATTAGTTGAGTCTCCAACTCACCAACCAGATCAACGATTACTTCCCTTTCAATTTCAGGTTCAAATTTATCAGCCACAAAATACTTTATAAATTAATAAAAGTTGAATGAAGGGGCCATTTTTGGTAACCCAAACACATGTTGCATGTGCTGTATGGCTCAATAATACTAAAATTATTAAAATTAAAAATTTTTCAGTAATATGGGAAAAAGCCTGAAATCTAACACGCGGGCATGCCAAAACCCATAAAGACTCAGGCTCTTCTACTGGAAATTCACTCTTGTCTCTACTCTTTAGTCCTGCTTTATAGTTTCACTATGGAGCTGTCTTACTGCTGTCCTTATGGGCTGTCTACTGGACTCCCAAGTGAAGAAAATCAGGTATTTAAAAAATTGGAATATATATTTTAGTGAATCTTTTCCCATTAAACTATATATCAAACCACTGCTTACAATAACAGTCCGGTAGATTGGAAAACATTTTCATGGTGACATAATTTCCTTTAATTATTTGTTCTTGCTTGAAAGCATAAATTACATATACTTAAGAACACCCGACTTACAGACGACCCCTAGTTAAAGACGGACCCCTCTGCCCACTGTGATCTCTAATGAAGCTGTCTGGATGCTTTACTATAGTCCCAGACTGCAATAATCAGCTGTAAGGTGTCTGTCATGAAGCTTTAGTGATGATCCTAGGTCCAATTACAGCAAAACATTTTGGAACTACAATTGTCACTGGGGCAACTTTTTTGTCTGGATCTACCATTATGAAATATACAGTTTCAACTTACGTACAAATTCAACTTAAGAACAAACCTATGGAACCTATCTTGTATGTTGCCCAGGGACTGCTTGTGAAAAGACAATGAGAAGTAGAATTGTATAAAAGTATAACTAACCACAGCATCCACATGTTTCTCGTACATAGGTCATGACATCGCATTCCTACAGAAATAAAGAAACAATGACAAATTCAGAAATTATTCTATGAATCCTGCCATATTAATGAAGTGTAAAATGTAACAACTTTCTAATAATTTCCAGTTGTTGCAATATCATATAATAAAGCATTATGTGTGGAATATCACACATTACTCACAGTCAAAGCAGGGTCACCAGAAGGTCCTAAGTCACCCTAAGAGATACATAAAAATAAAAATATTATTGGTTAAGAAAATAGGCTTGCATCTGATGGTCCATATGAAAAAAAATGAAAACTCATTAAACAAATTTTGTTTAGTAATATGGTCGCATTTGGAAGTGACTTCCTCAATTTTACATTATATTGGCTACTCATCAGGCCTACACTTTGTACATAGATATTACAGAATAAGTAGACATGGTCACCCATCTGCAGGACACCTAATGTTTTGGTGGGGTGGTCTTCTGAAAGAATATGGGCAGTAAAAATTATGTAATCTGGGTAAGGGTTGTCCTTAGGGGAGGTTTCATTGTAGATTGGAGGAAGAACTATGACCTAACCTACTTATAACAATGTATAAAAGGTAAAGATACACGGGCTTATTTACTAAGGGTCAGAGGCACGCATTTCCTTCGGACTTCCTGACATTTTGGGATATGCACCACTGTGACAGGGATTTAGCAGGGGATTGTGTTGCACGTGATTGGATTTTGGCGCAGCGGCAGCGGCTTTCATGCAACAGAAATCGGGGGTGGGCCGCCGAATGACCTGACTGATTCGGACTGAACGTGGGATTTAAGATTCAAATTGTGTTGCATCCAATGCACTTACATACACCAGGAAGAAGATGGTGAACTCCGGTGGACCTGTGCGGGGAAGTGACACATGCAGGATATCGGACGCACGATCTTAGTGAATCGCAGCAGAGTGCATTATACACGGACAATGCACTTTCGGGAACTCCGAGGAAACGGGTAAGTAAATGTGACCCATAATATCAGAAAGCTAATATGTAAAATGAAAAACATACCGGAAGACCAGAGCCTCCAGTTGGTCCACGGGGGCCTGGTTCTCCACCAGGTCCTGGGTCGCCCTGTTAAGAATAAATAACATTTCATAACTTAATTTTAAATGGTCTTGTAATTGTTCCACATTTCTCTTTGTTATAAAATGATAATTGCTTTGCATAGTAAAAAACTACTTTGTCCTACTAGAAGGGTTACTTACAGGCTCCCCTTTCACTCCCTTTGGTCCTGCAGCTCCCTTGAGACCAAAATCTCCTCGTCCTCCCTGTAAAAAAAAAATATAAACATATTTTTAAAAAAACATCCTTGACCTTATGCAAATATTTTTATTTTGGTGTATAATTCATCAGTAAAGGCGCCCATTGACCTAAGGTTCATGTTTTATTGTGCCAAACATAAGATAGTTAGCGGGTTTAGACAATTTTTTTCGCCAATAGGTAAAAAGGACTACAGAATCTAAGAGTAAATTGTGTGTACACGAGGAATAATAATGTTTCAGGTCAATATGTGACTTTTACTCATGTATACAGACATTTCAGAGTGGGTGGGGTAGAACTAGCTGCTGTGAATCACTGCTCCTCCTTCCCCTCTGCATAGAGCTTTTATGTAATCTGACGCCTCAGTCAACTTCTGTCCTTCTTGCTAGCAGGTTGGAATTCAGCGGAAATTTCAGTGTAAAAGCAGATTAAGAAGGAAGGAGTGAGGATAAGAGTCAATTTATTTGGAGAAAGAAGTGTTTGCTCTAAGACGATCTATTGCAAATTGTGTGTATTCTTTTCTATCACTGATTTATGCAACATTCAGCGCAAAGTTGGTGACACTGTAAGTCTGTGGCTATGAATTTTATAAATTTACAATGATCCTCCTTCAATTATTAACACTAAAAGTCCTTAAAGAATGGAACTCCACTCTATCTTAAAATGTAATGGCATATTACCTGTGGTCCTGGAAGTCCTTTGTCACCCTTATCACCCTATAATAATAAATAGGAAAGTTAAAAATTACCTTCCACTATTTCATTGTCAATTTTCTTTAAGAACTAGGCATCATACTTACTGAAGGACCACGTGGTCCAGGATAACTAATACCGGGTCTCCCTCTGTCACCCTGTAAGAAAATAAGTAAAATATTTATACAAGCAATTCATGCAGGAAAGTATATAAAGTCTCCTCTTCAAGATTTTATTAAAAATGAAATTGAGAAAATTTTTTTTTTAGGAGTGTTAAAGATTTTTTATCTAGGGCTAAAACAGCTCTTCTACAATTGTAAATTGATTGCCAAATTTATAGATCTTTGTTCCCAGCACTGGGAAATGAAGCACAAAGAATGACACACAAACATAAGCTGTACTCAAATCAATGCATTTATTTCAAGCCGGCAGTCATGTATATAGAAAGAGAAAAAGCCTTGCTTTGGGCCTGAAACGGTGATACTGAAATACTGAAATGCTATAGGTTAGCTTGAATATACCAGAACCTCCCCTTTAAGCTATTTTCCCAAAATGAACTTCATGTATAGTTCCTACTGGAAAAATAATAGGCTTCATGGAAACAGAATGTTTATACTAAATGTGCTTGTGAAGCTCGGCATAAGTCAAAATAAGCTCCATAGCCTTGAAACAGAGGCGCTGAAGAAAAAGACAAGGAAAACAGTAGGAAGGACAAAGTATTTTCTAAACAGTTGATTCAAAATGATGTTTGAATCATTACATGGCTGGCAGTGGACAACATGGTCCCCCGCTAAAACAAGATGGCTTCTGGGTGAACAAAACGGTGTCTGGAGAGAAATATGATATCTCTCACAGAAGTCATTCACACATTCCAAGTATAAAGGTAAGCTTCAACTTTTTCTTGATTACAAGAAAATCTTTAGTAAAGTTCTAAAATAATTATAGCTGTTACACCTATTTACCTTAGGTCCTGGGAGCCCTGGGTTCCCTCTTTCTCCCATATCACCTGGGTCTCCTCGTGAACCCTTTATAAAACAAAAATGATTAATAACAGGATTAAAGGACATTCAAACCAAATAGAAATTAATGGGCAGTAAGTTATCTTTGTTACAATATGCATAAATAGGTGTGTAGCCTCAAGGACCCCAACTGTTCCTAAGAAAAAATGGGTCACAACACTTTCTCAGCTGAGGCCTCACTCATGGCCTGAGTTCTCTGAGATCAACATTGTGTCCACCATAGAAAATTTAGACTCTTTCAATGGATATATTCCTTGTACACTAAATATATTATCCCATTATGAAGAGTAATATTTCAAATATTCCTGATACCTTTAAACATGAGATGCAATACATTGTTAAGATTTATTATTCAAAATACAGTTAGCATGATAGAGAGAAACCTACAGGGAAGTATCTAAGCCTCTGCGGGGCAGGGGACGTCCATATTATTGCAATACAATAATATAATGTTAGATATTCAATTACCACTAAACTGGGTAAGAAATATAGCTAATAGGTAAACTTACATTTCTACCTGGTACGCCAACTGTTCCTTGAGCCCCTCTTGGACCTGGAGCCCCACGATCTCCCTATAGGAATACAGTGGTAACAAAATTAAGTATTTGGCTTGTATTATTCACAACAAGACTACATAACGGATGACTACAAGTCATGGTGTCACCAAAAATAATTTAGATTTTACCTTTGATCCTTTCACACCAGCTTCTCCACCAAGACCTCGAGGACCCTCTGGTCCAGGATCACCCTAGACACAAAATACACAACAATCCTTAGATATCTTATCACTATTATCTTTAAGGAGAATATACAAAGAACACTGAGCAACCAATTATTAACCTTATCTCCTTTGGAGCCGTCAGTTCCTGCACCTCCCTTGGTACCGGGATCTCCTCTACGACCCTATATGTAAACAAATTCTTAAAAAGTGTTCAAGATGTGCTCAATAGACCAGTCTTATAAAACTCCACTTAAAAAGAAAATGTGGCAATATAAACATATAGTTATGGTACAAACAAAAATTAAAAACCAGAATTAAAAATGGCAGAATGAAATGAAAATGATTGTCTTACTGGCTCGCCTTTTGGTCCTGGACCTCCTGGTCCTCCTTTGTTACCCTTCACACCTGGAGACCCAGGAGCTCCAACATTTCCTGGTGGTCCCTAGAAAAAGAAAAGAGAAGGTTAGGATATAGATACATACAGGATAAAACATTTGAGAGACCAACAAGAAAGCCTAATTTAGGAGGTTGGGGGAAGAAGGTGTCAACACCATTGAATCATGACCCAAGAAACAGAGTTTCAGTTTACAGGTCATTTCAATAATCAACATGTTTTAACTAGCTAACTTTGACCAATTTTGACCAAGACTATCATAACTAACAAATTATTGGAATCTGTTATCATGTTTAGTACCCTCTCTCCTTTTTCTCCAAAGGGTCCTGGTGGTCCACTACTTCCAGGTCGTCCAGGGTCACCCTGATAAGATAAATAAAAAGATAATTTATAACCTGCATTATGAGAATATTTGAAAGCAAATGACATTTGAATCCAGATAAACATCTGTAGTAGAGATTCTGTTTTTCCATTCAGTTGAGAAGCAAAATAATGGAAAAAAATGGAAGCCCCCAATGTGTAAAATAATATACACCAATGGAGACCAAAACATCCCATTGACTATAATAGGGTTAATTGGGCTTCTGTTTTAATATTTGTGGAGGTCCGTCACATTTCCTGATGAAGATTTCTAATTAGCTCAATTAATAAATTGTTAACTGATAAATTTCACAAAATAATGTAAAATGCTTTAGAATATAAAGTGAATTATATATCTTTATTGGGTTGAACCTTACAGTCCAGTAATGTATTTTAACCCCTTAAGGAGGAGGCCCTTTTTTGTTTTTGCATTTTCATTTTTCATTCCCCACCTAAAAAGAGGTGTGTGATGGCTTGTGTTCTGCGTAGCAACCTGCAATTCATAGTGATGGTATTTAATATTTCATGCCATGTACTGGGAAGCGGGAAAAAATTCTGAATGCAGTGAAAATGATGAAAAAACGCATTTGCGCCATTTTCTTGTGGGTTTGGATTTTACGGATTTCACTGACAGCCCCAACTGACATGTCTACTTCATTCTTTGAGTCAGTACAATCATGGAGATACAATATTTGTAGAGGTTTTTTATGTTTTCATGCATTTACAAAAATGTAACACCGATTGCGGGTGTTAGCGACAGGTAGAGATGAGCGAGCACTAAAATGCTCGGGTGCTCGTTATTCGATACGAGCTTTTCCCGATGCTCGAGTGCTCGTCTCGAATAACGAACCCTATTAAAGTCAATGGGAGACCCGAGCATATTTTTAGTAAAAGAGAACATTAAAAGAGCAGTGCATAATAAAATATTCCAGATTTTTACTGATGTTTTCCTTGTAAGAACACATTGAAATGATACTATTCTTCACTTTCCAGGTGTGCGCGCGTGTCTCCCGCTAAGTTAGGAGATGTGCACGAACATCTGGAATGTGAAGAATAGTGTTCTTTCAATGTGTTCTGCACTTAAATGGTCCTGTATTCACAGTTTTTAATGTTTTCACATTGCAGGTGTGCGCTCGTGTCTCCCGATAGGTTCGGAGAAACGAGCGCACAGCTGCAAAGTGAAAAATAGAATTAAAACATTAAAAACAGTGAAAACACGAACATTTAAGTGAACACATTGAAAGAACGCTATTCCTCACATTCCAGATGTTCCGAACATCTCCCAACTTAGCGGGAGACACGCGCGAACACCTGTAAAGTGAAGAATAGTGTTATTTCAATGTGTTCTTACAAGCAAAACATCAGTAAACATCTGGAAAATTTTATCATGTAATAAAAATACTGTTCTTCACTTAATTTAATGCTCGATCTCGAGCCGGCGAGATACTCGTCCGAGTAACGAGCCGGTCCGAGTATGCTAATACTCGACTGAGCAGTATACTCGGACGAGTATACTCGCTCATCTCTAGCGACAGGTGTTTGCTCCATTGTGAAGCAAACACCGGGTGAGTATGAAGAGAGCTCAGCCTTTGAGCCAGCTTCATACGCCCCCCTATGCATCAGGACGTTCAGGAATGTCTTTTTGCGTTACGGGGTTAAAGGAAAGGTATCCCCCCCCCCTTTTTGTAATGTTTTACTGCATTGTAGAATGTATTTTAATTCTATTTTGTCTACATGTGATTATGACGACAGCCATCTTTCCTGCACTTCTCCTCTGCTCTGTTAACAGCATTTAGGGATATGCTTTACAGCAGCCTCATAGCCATAGTCAGCAGCACACTTTTCTAGTCATTCTCTGTACAGCAAACTAAAGTAGATAAGCTATTGTCAGTAGTGGAAGTAATGTTGAGTTCTCTATATTTTGTCTTTAGGGGAGAAGATAACCATTATCTAGCATCAGTAATTTAATGTTGTTACCTACCGTAACAATGGTATTTTAATTTATGTAATTTGTAATATGGATAAAAAGCTATATAAAAATTCAAAATAAAAGTTAACAGCATACTTTAATTCCACGGTCTCCATCTTCTCCCCTGTCTCCTGCATCTCCTGGATAGCCATCAGGACCCTGAAAAATAAATTAAAAATATTTCAAGAACCCGTGCCGTACTCAGCGATACATTAGATAAATAACATGTGATATATTTATGATTCATAAAAATGTCCAAATGTTGGTATTGAAAACTTGAGGATAACAACTTGAAGCTATGCAAGGAAGTAATAATTCTGACTCAATCAATATATTATTATTTACAGCAGTTGTCGTCATTGATAACATTATATGCACAATTTCTTTTATCTGTGAAGTGTTTGTAGTAATGTTATGGACAGCTTTGACACCCTTTTTATTGATACCATATTTTCTATTTATTTAGGAACTGGGTATCAATTATTTGAGCTCTTTCCGCTCTATCCCTTTAAGGACTGTATAACACAATCCATTAGGGAATCCTATGATGCGACTTATCAAGGCCCTGCATGAAGTTCAAAACCGCATGTTTTATTCCTTTGTATATTGCTTTTTGCTCACCACCGGGTTGTGTGTGACTATTTTCAGGAGAAATGGTACTGTACATCTCTATCACTTTACTTGTAGCCCCCGGGTTACATACAAGATAGGTTCTTTAGGTTTGTTCTTAAGTTGAATTTGTATGCAAGTCGGAACTGTATATTTTATAATTGTAACCCCAGCAAAATTTCTTTTGGTCTCTGTAAAATTGGATTTTTAGAAATGTTGGGTTGTCATAAGAACCAGGATTAACAATAAAACTTATTAGCAGACATAGAGCTTCAAGAAGGGTCTAGATGCCTTTTTACACCTAAATAACATTGATTGTCATGCTATATAGGATTGTTTCCCCTAAATCCTTTCCTTGGTTGAACTTGATGGACAAGTGTCTTTTTTCAACCGTATAAACTATGAAACTATGAAACATATTTGATAACTGTTACAGCTGTTTATTGTAGCCCAAGGCTAAAGTACAGTAAGTTACCAAAATCCAGATGTCCGTTTGTAACTAGGGGTCGTCTATAAGTCGGGTGTTCTTTAGTAGGGGACTGCCTGTATTACTATCACTTTTATGTATGTACAGGGTAATCAATAGTAGTGACAACTCTTTGGGTATTGTATAAATTATTTTTTCAAGTATTTGTATAACAAATTTACAGCTTTTAACTGCATTTTGCACAATTTCTCAGGGCATTTTATGACACAAAGGATGAGACAACTGAACACTAAATTGACTATATAACACTATGTACTCACTAAGTAAATGCAGCGTGAGCCCTATTCATAGCTGCACAATATGGAGACCATATTTTCAGTATCTATGTATGCTACTTACCATACCGGACATTATACAATAGTATTATACCAGCTTATTTTTACAATAAAATCTGCAGAGCCACAAGAAAGCCTTACCTTCTCACCGGGATCTCCCTTACATCCAGGAGCACCAATACGTCCTCTTTTACCCTAAAGATGGAGACATGGATCATAATTTCCTATTATTATTTGTACTTATTTTCCTTAATCCAATTAATAGAATAATGTATCAAGATATATAAAACTAAGTCATAACAAGGACAGAAAAAGAAACACTTTGGAGGATGTATCAAGTGCTTTCACATCATGTTTTAACCCATACTTAAAGGGAACCTACCACCACGAATCTACCTATAAAGGTAGTTCGGGTGGTAGGTGGATGTAAGGGACGTGAGGAGAGCTCTTTTTAGAGCTAATCCTCACGTCCCGCTAACTTTTGGGAAACTTTATTGACCGAATATCTAAATTTAGTTATGCGGCTACTGGGGCGTGGAGTAGCCGGCACGAGGCTACACAACGCGGCTACTCCACGCCCCAGTAGCCACATTACTCCTCCTACCCTGTTGTGTGCGGCGCGCAGCTCCTCGTAGCTGCGCGCCCTCGTCCGTCATGATGGCGTTCTGCGCATGCGCAGAACGCCGGCTGAGCAGTCCCAGCTCCGAGGCCGGAGCTACTGCGCATGCGCAGTAGCCGGCTTGTCGGACGAGGGCGCGCAGCTACGAGGAGCTGCGCCCCGCACACACAGGGTAGGAGGAGTAATGTGGCTACTGGGGCGTGGAGTAGCCGCGCTGTGTAGCCTCGTGCCGGCTACTCCACGCCCCAGTAGCCGCATAACTAAATTTACATATTCGGTCAATAAAGTTTCCCAAAAGTTAGCGGGGACGTGAGGATTAGCTCTAAAAAGAGCTCTCCTCACGTCCATTACATCCACCTACCACCCGATCTACCTTTATAGGTAGATTCGTGGTGGTAGGTTCTTTTTAACACCCATACTACTAAGAGGCTCATAACTTTTAGGATATCTGGTGACCGGCCATGTGGCTGGACATTACTCTGCCTGGCCCTGCGTGAGATATAACTGTGTTTTAACCTGCACTAGTGACTGCCCATTCTCTGTGGTCCCCTCTAGGCCCTTCTTTCAACATTAACTTTTGCATTTTTTGCCTTTTGTTAATCATCAACATGGTTTGGGTTGTTGCTAAATAAAGTTGACCAAACAAGCTACACATCAATAGTGCCAATACTATAGTATTTATTGAAAATAATGTTGAGTTTTATTATGATAGAAGGGAATAAATATCGTAACTAGAGATGAGCGAACATGCTCGTCCGAGCTTGATGCTCGGTCGAGCATTAGGGTACTCGAAACTGCTCGTTACTCGGACGAATACTTCGCCCGCTCGAGAAAATGGCAGCTCCCGCCGTTTTGCTTTTTGGCGGCCAGAAACAGAGCCAATCACAAGCCAGGAGACTCTGCACTCCACCCAGCATGACGTGGTACCCTTACACGTCAATAGCAGTGGTTGGCTGGCCAGATCAGGTGACCCTGGGATAGACTAGCCGCTGGCCGCGCTGCTCGGATCATTCTGTCTCTGGATGCCGCTAGGGAGAGAGCTGCTGCTGGTCAGGGAAAGCGTTAGGGTGTTCTATTAGCTTACTGTTAGGCAGGAGTGATTCTCAAAGAACCCAACAGCCCTTCTTAGGGCTACAATAACGTTCTACTTTTTTTATTTTAATTTGCATCTTTTACCATTTTGTGAGGAATTAGCAGGGGGACTTGCTACCGTTGTGTTTAGCTCTTAGTGGCACACATATCCATAGCAAAGACCGAAGTGGGAAAATTCAGTAGGGGTTGGATTTCTATTAGGCAATAACTCAGTGTCATCTCATCTGGCATAGTAGTGTGCTTCCTTTGATACTTGGCTAGAAAATAGCCATAGGAGAATACAAACAGCTTCTTGAAGCCTACAGTAGCGTTCTATATATTTGATTTCTGGTTGATCTGCTGGTGGCTGTAGTTTCTGCAGTGCATGTACTTGCCAATTCTGAGCAATTTGTAGTGAGACTTGCGACCGCTGTGTTCTGCGCTTAGTGGCGCACATATCCATAGCAAAGGCCGAAGTGGGAAAATTCAGTAGGGGTTGGATTTCTATTAGGCAATAACTCAGTGTCATCTCATCTGGCATAGTAGTGTGCTTCCTTTGATACTTGGCTAGAAAATAGCCATAGGAGAATACAAACAGCTTCTTGAAGCCTACAGTAGCGTTCTATATATTTGATTTCTGGTTGATCTGCTGGTGGCTGTAGTTTCTGCAGTGCATGTACTTGCCAATTCTGAGCAATTTGTAGTGAGACTTGCGACCGCTGTGTTCTGCGCTTAGTGGCGCACATATCCATAGCAAAGGCCGAAGTGGGAAAATTCAGTAGGGGTTGGATTTCTATTAGGCAATAACTCAGTGTCATCTCATCTGGCATAGTAGTGTGCTTCCTTTGATACTTGGCTAGAAAATAGCCATAGGAGAATACAAACAGCTTCTTGAAGCCTACAGTAGCGTTCTATATATTTGATTTCTGGTTGATCTGCTGGTGGCTGTAGTTTCTGCAGTGCATGTACTTGCCAATTCTGAGCAATTTGTAGTGAGACTTGCGACCGCTGTGTTCTGCGCTTAGTGGCGCACATATCCATAGCAAAGGCCGAAGTGGGAAAATTCAGTAGGGGTTGGATTTCTATTAGGCAATAACTCAGTGTCATCTCATCTGGCATAGTAGTGTGCTTCCTTTGATACTTGGCTAGAAAATAGCCATAGGAGAATACAAACAGCTTCTTGAAGCCTACAGTAGCGTTCTATATATTTGATTTCTGGTTGATCTGCTGGTGGCTGTAGTTTCTGCAGTGCATGTACTTGCCAATTCTGAGCAATTTGTAGTGAGACTTGCGACCGCTGTGTTCTGCGCTTAGTGGCGCACATATCCATAGCAAAGGCCGAAGTGGGAAAATTCAGTAGGGGTTGGATTTCTATTAGGCAATAACTCAGTGTCATCTCATCTGGCATAGTAGTGTGCTTCCTTTGATACTTGGCTAGAAAATAGCCATAGGAGAATACAAACAGCTTCTTGAAGCCTACAGTAGCGTTCTATATATTTGATTTCTGGTTGATCTGCTGGTGGCTGTAGTTTCTGCAGTGCATGTACTTGCCAATTCTGAGCAATTTGTAGTGAGACTTGCGACCGCTGTGTTCTGCGCTTAGTGGCGCACATATCCATAGCAAAGGCCGAAGTGGGAAAATTCAGTAGGGGTTGGATTTCTATTAGGCAATAACTCAGTGTCATCTCATCTGGCATAGTAGTGTGCTTCCTTTGATACTTGGCTAGAAAATAGCCATAGGAGAATACAAACAGCTTCTTGAAGCCTACAGTAGCGTTCTATATATTTGATTTCTGGTTGATCTGCTGGTGGCTGTAGTTTCTGCAGTGCATGTACTTGCCAATTCTGAGCAATTTGTAGTGAGACTTGCGACCGCTGTGTTCTGCGCTTAGTGGCGCACATATCCATAGCAAAGGCCGAAGTGGGAAAATTCAGTAGGGGTTGGATTTCTATTAGGCAATAACTCAGTGTCATCTCATCTGGCATAGTAGTGTGCTTCCTTTGATACTTGGCTAGAAAATAGCCATAGGAGAATACAAACAGCTTCTTGAAGCCTACAGTAGCGTTCTATATATTTGATTTCTGGTTGATCTGCTGGTGGCTGTAGTTTCTGCAGTGCATGTACTTGCCAATTCTGAGCAATTTGTAGTGAGACTTGCGACCGCTGTGTTCTGCGCTTAGTGGCGCACATATCCATAGCAAAGGCCGAAGTGGGAAAATTCAGTAGGGGTTGGATTTCTATTAGGCAATAACTCAGTGTCATCTCATCTGGCATAGTAGTGTGCTTCCTTTGATACTTGGCTAGAAAATAGCCATAGGAGAATACAAACAGCTTCTTGAAGCCTACAGTAGCGTTCTATATATTTGATTTCTGGTTGATCTGCTGGTGGCTGTAGTTTCTGCAGTGCATGTACTTGCCAATTCTGAGCAATTTGTAGTGAGACTTGCGACCGCTGTGTTCTGCGCTTAGTGGCGCACATATCCATAGCAAAGGCCGAAGTGGGAAAATTCAGTAGGGGTTGGATTTCTATTAGGCAATAACTCAGTGTCATCTCATCTGGCATAGTAGTGTGCTTCCTTTGATACTTGGCTAGAAAATAGCCATAGCAATAGGATAGGATTGTTTGGTTTTAAAAACTCAAAAAAAAACAAAAAACACAAAAAAAAACAAAAAAAAACAAAAAAACACCAAAAAAAACAAAAAGAAGTAAAAAAAAAAAAAAAGTTATAACTCTCATTTTAAAAATGTTTAACCCGAGGGCTAGGGGTAGAGGACGAGGGCGGGGACGTGGGCGTCCAACTACTGCAGGGGTCAGAGGCCGTGGTCCTGGGCGGGGTGAGACACCACCTGCTGATGAGGGAGCAGGGGAACGCCGCAGAGCTACACTCCCTAGGTTCATGTCTGAAGTTACTGGGACTCGTGGTAGAGCACTGTTGAGGCCAGAACAGTGCGAACAGGTGATGTCGTGGATTGCTGACAATGCTTCGAGCAATTTGTCCACCACCAGTCAGTCTTCCACGCAGTCCACCCATGTCACCGAAATCCCCACTCCTCCAGCTCCTGCACCTCAGCCTCCTCCCCCCCAGTCTGCCCCCTCCCAGGAAAATTTGGCATTTGAACCGGCATACTCTGAGGAACTGTTTTCTGGACCCTTCCCACAGTCACAAACCACTTGTCCGGTTGCTGCTGAGCAATTTTCCGATGCCCAGGTTTTCCACCAGTCACAGTCTGTGGG
The DNA here is from genome assembly GCF_040894005.1 of Engystomops pustulosus. Classification (NCBI taxonomy): domain Eukaryota; kingdom Metazoa; phylum Chordata; class Amphibia; order Anura; family Leptodactylidae; genus Engystomops; species Engystomops pustulosus. Next base: position 82,825,049 of record NC_092418.1, read on the forward strand.
TGATGATGACCTTCTTGACGTAGTGGAAGTGTGTAAAGAGGTGTCCGACGATGAGGAGACACGGTTGTCAGACAGTGGGGAAGTTGTTGTCAGGGCAGGAAGTCCGAGGGGGGAGCAGACTGAGGGATCGGAGGATGATGAGGTGACAGACCCAAGCTGGGTTGAGAGGCCGGGTGAACACAGTGCTTCTGAGACGGAGGAGAGTCCTCGACCTGAACAGGTTGGAAGAGGCAGTGGTGGGGCCAGATGGAGAGGCAGGGCCAGAGCTGGTGCATCAGCGCCACTGTCAACTAGTGAAGCTCCCGTGGTGAGGGCTCTTGCGGCGAGGGCTAGATCTTCAGAAGTGTGGAGGTTCTTTAAGGAAACACCGGATGACCGACGGACTGTGGTGTGCAACATTTGCCAAACCAGGCTCAGCAGGGGTTCCACCACTACTAGCTTAACTACCACCAGTATGCGCAGGCATATGAATGCTAAGCACCCCACTCAGTGGCAACAAGCCCGTTCACCTCCGGCCGTGCACACCACTGCTCCTTCCCCTGTGTCAGCTGCTAGTCAGCCCCCTGCCCAGGACCCTGGCACAAAAACCCCATCGTCGCCTCCACGATCCTCCACAGCATCCACCAGCGTTCAGCTCTCCATACCCCAGACGCTGGAGCGGAAACGCAAATATAGTGCAACCCACCCGCACGCCCAAGCCCTTAATGTGCACATCTCCAGATTGCTTAGCCTGGAGATGCTGCCCTATAGGCTAGTAGAGACCGAGGCCTTTCGCAACCTCATGGCGGCGGCCGCCCCTCGGTATTCGGTCCCCAGCCGCCACTACTTTTCCCGATGTGCCGTCCCAGCCCTGCACCAGCACGTGTCAGACAACATCATCCGTGCCCTGACCAACGCCGTTTCTGACAAGGTCCACCTGACCACGGACACGTGGACGAGTGCTGCCGGGCAGGGCCACTATATATCGCTGACGGCACATTGGGTTAACTTGGTGGAGGCTGGGACCGAGTCTGACCCTGGGGCTGCTCATATACTGCCGACGCCGAGGATTGCGGGGCCTACCTCGGTCCAGGTGTTTCAGGCCTACTATGCCTCCTCCTCCTCCCACCCCTCCTCCACCTCCTCCTCCGAACTACCATCCGTGGGCACGGCGCCATCAGTCGGTAGCTCTAGGCACAGCAGCAGTGCCGTCGCTAAGCGACAGCAGGCGGTGCTCAAACTGCTGAGCCTAGGCGACAAAAGGCACACCGCCCAAGAGCTATTACAGGGCATCACGGCGCAGACTGATCTGTGGCTGGCACCGCTGAACCTCAAGCCGGGAATGGTTGTGTGTGACAACGGCCGTAACCTGGTGGCGGCTCTGCAACTCGGCAGACTGACACATGTGCCATGCCTGGCCCATGTGTTAAATCTGATAGTGCAGCGTTTCCTCAAGACATACCCCAATCTGTCTGATTTGCTCACGAAGGTGCGCCGCATCTGTGCGCATTTCAGGAAGTCCAGCCCAGATGCTGCCACTCTCAGGGCAGCGCAGCGCCGCCTCCAACTGCCCGCTCACCGACTGTTGTGCGACGTGCCCACGAGGTGGAATTCAACACTGACCATGTTATCCAGAGTTTACCAGCAGCGCAGAGCGATTGTAGACTGCCAGATGTCAACTTCCACCAGAACTGGTAGTCAGGTCAGTCAGCTTCCTCAAGTCTACAATGAGGAGTGGACGTGGATGTCTGATATCTGTCAGGTGCTGAGTAACTTTGAGGAGTCAACACAGATGGTCAGTGGCGATGCCGCCATCATCAGCCTCACCATCCCGCTGCTTGGCCTGTTGAAAAACTCTCTGGTCAGCATGAAGTCGGAAGCTTTGCGCTCGTCACAAGAGACGGGGGAAGAATATTCCCTTGTTGATAGCCAAAGCACCCTGAGGTCTGTTTCTCAGCGCATATCGGAGGAGGTGGAGGTGGAGGAGGATGAGGAGGAAGAGGAGGAGAATGTTGGCGAGACACAAGAGGGGACCATTGTTGAGTCCTTCACTGTTCAGCGTGTATGGGCAGAAGAAGAGGAGTTGGAGGAGTTGGAGGAGGAGGAAATGGACAGTCAGGCCAGTGAGGGGAGTGAATTCTTACGCGTTGGTACTCTGGCGCATATGGCAGATTTCATGCTAGGCTGCCTATCCCGTGACCCTCGCGTTCAAAGAATTTATTCCAGCACCGATTACTGGGTGTTCACTCTCCTGGACCCACGGTACAAGCAAAATCTTCCCACTCTCATCCCTGGAGAGGAAAGGAGTGTGAGAATGCATGAATACCAGCAGGCCCTGGTGCACAAGCTGAAACAGTATTTCCCTTCTGACAGCGCTAGCGGCAGAGTGCGTAGTTCTGCGGGACAAGTAGCGAGGGAGAGTAGGCGAGCAGGCAGCTTGTCCAGCACTGGCAAGGGTACGCTTTACAAGGCTTTTGCCAGCTTTATGTCACCCCAGCAAGACACTGTCACCTGTCCCCAGTCTCGGCAGAGTAGGGCTGATCTTTACAGAAAGATGGTGAGGGAGTACGTAGCTGACCATACCATCGTCCTAAATGATCACACAGCTCCCTACAACTACTGGGTTTCAAAGCTGGACATGTGGCACGAACTGGCGCTGTACGCCTTGGAGGTTCTTGCCTGCCCTGCCGCTAGCGTCTTGTCCGAGCGGGTTTTCAGTGCAGCTGGTGGCATCATCACCGATAAGCGTACACGCCTGTCGACTGACAGCGCTGACAGGCTGACGCTTATTAAAATGAATAAAGGCTGGATTTCTCAGAATTTCCAATCTCCACCAGGTGAAGGAAGCTCAACCTGAATAATTGATCCACTCCTCCTCCTCCTCCTCATTTTCCTCCTTCTCCTCCTCTTTGTACAGTAAAGCAGAGGAAAATGGCTATTTTTTGACAGGGCCCACTGGCTCTTGCTATAGTACTTCATGCATTTAATTTTTCTGGAGGGCCACCTACCCGGTCCTCTGTTTGAAACAATTTTTGTGAGTGCCACATACAGGCACTCAATCTATTCCATTTTTCTGGAGGGCCACCTACCCGGTCCTCTGTTTTAAAAAATTTTTGGGACTGCCACATACAGGCACTCAATCTATTCCATTTTACTGGAGGGCCACCTACCTGCTCCTCTGGTTTGAACAATTTTTGGGACTGCCACATACAGGCACTCAATCTATTCCATTTTACTGGAGGGCCACCTACCTGCTCCTCTGGTTTGAAACATTTTTGGGACTGCCACATACAGGCACTCAATCTATTCCATTTTACTGGAGGGCCACCTACCTGCTCCTCTGGTTTGAAACATTTTTGGGACTGCCACATACAGGCACTCAATCTATTCCATTTTACTGCAGGGCCACCTACCTGCTCCTCTGGTTTGAACAATTTTTGGGACTGCCACATACAGGCACTCAATCTATTCCATTTTACTGCAGGGCCACCTACCTGCTCCTCTGGTTTGAACAATTTTTGGGACTGCCACATACAGGCACTCAATCTATTCCATTTTACTGGAGGGCCACCTACCTGCTCCTCTGGTTTGAAACATTTTTGGGACTGCCACATACAGGCACTCAATCTATCCCATTTTACTGGAGGGCCACCTACCTGCTCCTCTGGTTTGAAAAATGTTTGGGACTGCTACATACAGGCACTATCCAAATTAAATTGTCTCCATAGCAGCCTCCACACGTTGTCTCCATTGCTACCTCCAAAAGTCGTCCATATAGCTGCCTCCATACATCGTCCCTTTATCAAACGAGGTGTGTCAGGCAGAAATTTGGGTTGTTTTCATGGATTCCACATCAAAGTTGTTAACTTTGTCGCCACCCTGCTGTGTTATCCACAAAATATACTGGCAAACTTTTACCATTTAGGGATATTATTTCAGCGCTTCTTGCGCATCTGTTTACATTCCCCTCACCCGGCATATCCTAAACTTATAAGAACGCTACTACACTTGATCTTATACAAAAGGTTCTTAGAAGTGCTGTTTGGGGAGTAGCCTAGAGACAGGGGCTTGGATTGGCGAAAGCTCGCCTGGCAGCGGAACGCCAGCTCCATGCGCATCATGCGCTTCTTGCGCATCTGTTTACATTCCCCTCACCCGCCATATCCCAAACTTATAAGAACGCTACTACACTTAACTTGGTGCAGGCTGGGACCGAGTCTGACCCTGGGGCTGGTCATATACTGCCGACGCAGAGAATTGCGGGGCCTACCTCGGTCCAGGTCTCAAAGGCCTACTATACCTCCTCCCACCCCTCCTCCACCTCCTCCTCCTCCGAATTACCATCCGTGGGCATGGCGCCATCAGTCGGTAGCTCTAGGCACAGCAGCAGTGCCGTCGCTAAGCGACAGCAGGCGGTGCTCAAACTGCTGAGCCTAGGCGATAAAAGGCACACCGCCCAAGAGCTATTACAGGGCATTCCACATCAAAGTTGTTAACTTTGTCGCCACCCTGCTGTGTAATCCCCAAAATATACTTGCAAACTTTTACCATTTAGGGATATTATTTCAGCGCTTCTTGCGCATCTGTTTACATTCCCCTCACCCGCCATATCCTAAACTTATAAGAACGCTACTACACTTGATCTTATACAAAAGGTTCTTAGAAGTGCTGTTTGGGGAGTAGCCTATAGACAGGGGCTTGGATTGGCGAAAGCTCGCCTGGCAGCGGAGCGCCAGCTCCATGCCAAGATCCAACTAACATAGTTTTAACTGCAGCACCTTTAATCTACTACTAGTTCACTGCCTCCATACATGGTCCCCTTATCAAACGAGCTGTGTCAGGCAGAATTTTGGGTTGTTTTCATGGCTTCCATGTTAACTTTGTCGCCACCCTGCTGTGTAATCCACAAAATATACTGGCAAACTTTTATCATGTACCGATATTATTTGAGCGCTTCTTGCTCACCTCCTTTGGTTCCTCTCTGCCACCCATTGGTTTGAAGCCTGAGTCCATTTAGGGTATGTTGCCATGCCACTCTCTAGCCTGCTGCCGCTGCCTCTGCCTCTGCATGCCGTCCCCTATAGTGTCAGGGTCAATTATTGGATGTTTTAGATGCTATCTAGCTTCATTCTGTCACTCTGTCATGGCCATGCTGTTGCCCATAATTTTGGCATAATGGTGCGATTAAGCAGCCTCAGAGGCATCCATGCATGCTGCCCCTGCTGTTTCCTGTCCATTTCCGTGGTGTTTCCATCCTTTTCTGAGGTTCCCAGGTGTTTGGCCAAGCTTCCCTGTGCAGAGCCTTGGTCCCCTTGAAAAATGCTCGAGTCTCCCATTGACTTCAATGGGGTTCGTTATTCGAGACGAGCACTCGAGCATCGGGAAAAGTTCGTCTCGAATAACGAGTACCCGAGCATTTTAGTGTTCGCTCATCTCTAATCGTAACCTATATAAAGAGGGAAATAGTCTGTTTCTTTGCACCAATAGAAAGAAGGGTAGGGTTTAGGGGATCTCTGTCTTCCAAACTAGTGGTGGTCCCGAAGGTGTCACTAATTGGAGCGTCATTTGTGGACATTCTATAAATTTCTATAATAAATAGAATAGATTCTCACGATAAGGACAGAGTTTTTGCTTTTTACAAATAACTGGTCAGACCACAAATGGAATATTGTGTATAGTTTTGGGCACTGGTGTATAAAAAGGCCATAGTACTGATCGGGGGCAGAGGAGAGCAACCAACATTATTAGGCAAATGGGGGAACTAGAATACAATGACAGATTACAAAATTTGGGGTTATTCAGCTTAGAAAAGTGACATCTGAGGGGAGACCTCATTACAATGTACAAATACCTGAACGGGAAGTACAAAGATCTCTCCAAAGATCCTTTTATACCTAGGTGTGTGACCAGGACAAGGGGGCATCCTCTACACCTAGATGAGAGGCGGTTTTACCATCACCATAGACAGGGGGCATCCTCTACACCTAGAGGAGAGGGGGTTCTATCATCACCATAGACAGGGGGCATCCCCTACACCTAGAGGAGAGGAGGTTCTACCATCACCATAGACAGGGGGCATCCTCTACACCTAGAGGAGAGGAGGTTCTACTATCACCATAGACAGGGCGCATCCTCTACACCTAGAGGAGAGGCGGTTCTACCATCACCATAGACAGGGGGCATCCTCTACACCTACAGGAGAGGCAGTTCTACCATTCCCATAGAAAGGGGCTTCCTCTACATCTACAGGAGAGGTTCTCTACCATCACCATAGACAGGGGGCATCCTCTACACCTAGAGGAGAGGCGGCTCTACCATCACCATAGACAGGGGGCATCCTCTACACCTACAGGAGAGGCAGTTCTACCATCACCATAGACAGGGGGCATCCTCGACACCTAGAGGAGAGGAGGTAATACCATCACCATAGACAGGGGACATCCTCTACCCCTAGAGGAGAGGCGGCTCTACCATCACCATAGACAGGGGACATCCTCTTCACCTAGAGGAGAGGCGGATCTACCATCACCATAGACAGGGGGCATCCTCTACACCTAGAGGAGTGGTGGTCCTACCATCACCATAGACAGGGGGCATCCTCTACACCTAGAGGAGAGGGGGTTCTACCATCACCATAGACAGGGGGCATCCTCTACACCTAGAGGAGAGGCGGCTCTACCATCACCATAGACAGGGGGCATCCTCTAAACCTACAGGAGAGGCAGTTCTACCATCACCATAGACAGGGGGCATCCTCGACACCTAGAGGAGAGGAGGTAATACCATCACCATAGACAGGGGACATCCTCTACCCCTAGAGGAGAGGCGGCTCTACCATCACCATAGACAGGGGACATCCTCTTCACCTAGAGGAGAGGCGGATCTACCATCACCATAGACAGGGGGCATCCTCTACACCTAGAGGAGTGGTGGTCCTACCATCACCATAGACAGGGGGCATCCTCTACACCTAGAGGAGAGGGGGTTCTACCATCACCATAGATAGGGACATTCTCTACTCCTAGAGGAGAAGCGGTTCTACCATCACCATAGACATAGATTCTTTACTGTAAGAGCAGTGAGACTATGGAACTCTCTGCCGCAGGAGGTTGCTATGGGGGACTCTTTGTACATGTTGAAGAGAGACCTATATGTCTTTCTGGAGAGCAAAACAATCACATTGTATGGGAATAAAACTTTTTTTTAGTAGTTTCTGTGGTTCCCGGGAGTTATTCTGACCATATTAGGGGTTGGGGAGGAATTTTTCTCAGCTTTTGGCCCATTGGCATCTCAGGGTTTTTGCTTTCTTCCGGATAAACACAATATAATGTGTAGGTTGGACTTGCTGGACTGATGTCTTTTTCTAACCTTTTTTACGATGATACTATAAAGTAATATCTATTCATACATGAATTTACTGCAGTGTAAACCTCTTACCTTCTGGCCATCTGTGCCATTCCTTCCATGAACACCAGGCAAACCCTGGCAAAAAGGGATAAAAAATCATTAATTTACAATTCACTCTGTGTTTTAAAACATGTGTGTAAGAGTATTACAAACACAACTTACCCTTCTTCCATCAGCACCAAAATCTCCCTAGTAAAAAAAAGAAATATGTTTAGTAGAGAACAGATATTAATGTCACATTAAATCTGAAATCTGATAAATTAAGTATTTACCTTTTCACCTTTAGCACCAGGAACACCCTAAAACCAAACAGATAAAGAAGTTACGTGAAGCATCACTTGAATCTCATACTAGAGACAGCATATTGGACTTGTGTACTTCTGGAATTTGTCATATACCTTAGGTCCTGGATATCCGATTGGTCCCTCAATTCCAGGATCTCCCTAAGATAAAACATAATGTTAGCTATTCAAACAAAAAATTATGAAAAGGACAAATAATAAACAAGTAAAATCACTTACCTGACGACCTTTAAGACCGGGATCTCCAGGTTCACCAGCATTACCTTTAGCACCCTGAAATTGAGCAAAAACTCAGATTAGCTTTAGTTAGGAAGGACCAATTCTTTAGTGACTTATTAACAGCATGTATTAGAATATCTAGAGTATCTATTATTTCTGTTATTGTCTATTTAGATAAGTTATTTATTTTGTTTATGATCAGCTTGAACTTTACTTATATAAATAACCAGGGCCAAGGCCCCTTGTGCACAAATGTAATGAGGACCCATTTCCCCTGCACCATTTTCGGGGCAATTTTAGTCCCCATAGAAGCCTATTGCAGCCAATCACGGTGCTGTGAGAAAACATTCTCTCACCCTACCATGATGATGTGCGGTAAAATATAGGACGTCCTATATTTGCCGTGCTATGGCGCCGGCCACTCTCTCCTGTGGGCAGCTGTACGCCCAGCCGGGCAAGCATACGTTTTTGTGCAGGTAGCCTAAAGATCAATCTATTTAAAGTTGGCTTATATGCATGTTGAGGGTTCACTAGCGCATTTTTTGGGTACACACACAGTTCATTTCCACTTACCTTCTGTCCTCTCTGACCAGCTGGACCAGGAGGCCCTGGAATCTGGAGACAGCTCAGTCTGTAGCACTGCAAAATATTAAACATTATATATGAAGAGGTTAACACAGACAGTTTTATAATTATACTACTTGTCGGGTTTATGTAAAAACTGCTGAGCTCTAATGCAAAAATGATTCCAGACCTCCAATTATGATACTACATTTACAGTGATGGCCTCTTTGTATGATGCCTCAATGGCCCCCTAAGGCTCCTCTGTCTAGGTACATCCAAACCCTCTGTTACTCCACTTTTAAGTTACTCCACTTCTTTTCATCTTATCTAAACTTCAGTGTCTAAGCATTTTAGATTTAATACCTACCTATCATAAGTATTGAGCCTCCTATTATAATCAATTTTTTTAACAATTGTAAATTGGTAATGATGATCTCCTAGACTAGAGTCTTAACATTCTGACCTAATTTGTATCCTGGAACATAATATTGTATATAAAAAACCATAACTATGTAATAATTATATCAAAGTTTAATATGGAATATATATTAAATGAAAGCTTATTTAACAAGACTTGCCTTGGGACTATGCTATGCCTTAAAACATTCTACTTTAACAAAAGAAAATCCCCATCATCAAAAACATGAGTTTACATACCTCTCCATAAGCTTCATGTTTCTGTCAAGAAACAAAAAACAGAAATATGTAATTATTAAAAAAGTTACTGTATCTTTTACAGACAAATACTGTGAATACGTGAAAATAATAAGATGCATAAATAAACCCATAAAATCAAGACTTCAAAAAAACTTTACGGAGAGCCAAAGAACCATTAAGTCCTTACATTTTCCCATGAATTTGTAGCTTGTGCACCCACTTTTATTGAGGTTAATCAGCAATCAGGCTAATTCTTAACATATTGGCTTTAGAAAAAAATATATAATATTTTGTAGTTCACATTGCCCCATTGCAAGAATCCCAATAGGGTCGTTGGGTGGGGATTCATATCATGAGTCTGACTCATGTCAATAAATGTCTGTGGGAAAAGTGGACAGTGATGTGTGGCCACTTCTCCAGTGTATCGGCATGCATTTGTGGCATTATAGGAGAGAATCAAGGTGGTTTATATCAATTTCACCAGGAAATATAATATATATATATGCCCAAAGGTAACTAGCAGCTGAAAGTCCACTTATTAGATTTTATAGACTGTTGTTTCATGTCTAGTTTACCTTAGAGTATGACTTGGTAAAACATTTTTGGTAAAACAAAATTACACATGACAATAAGAAAACTTACCACTGCCATATTCATTGGGGGAATGTATTATTTACTGCACAAAACATTTAGGATCAGATACAACTTTAAAGGATTCTCCCATACAGTGTCAGCGTTAGGGCTGGGCAAAGTGTCAGTTGCCAACGGTCCCATCACCAAGAGCCACTGGAGACTCTTTGCAGGATGCAAAGCAGGAATCCCCTATAGATTGGAGCAATAAGCTTACTCTCTACAGCATCTAAATGAACAGATAAACAGCAGCTAAATTCAGCTGCCTCTCTCCTTCCCCTCCTTACCCAGGTAACTCTTGCACAGGAAATACCGGTAGTGATGGGAATTCCGGCTCTTCTTAGTGTGCTGGATCATTAGGCTCCGCTCACTAAGAACAGCTGCCTCTTCTGGATCCTGAACACCTCCCTATTAAATATATAATAGGGAGCCACAGGCCAATCAGTCACCCCACACCACTCTACTTTTAACCCGATTGTATCAGGTTAAAGGGGGTGTGGTGAGCCGGTTGGGGGCTGGGTCAAGTGAGCCACCGGCTCTTTGAGCCGGCTCATTTGCAAACAATGAGGTAGAGGGAGATATGGAGGAAAAATGTGTCATGTGCTAATAATACATGTGCTGTATGTTGACATTTTGTTGTATATTATGTGCTCTGTGTATTGACATGTGTACTGAATGTGTGTACTGTATTTTGATATGTCTGCTCTATAAATGTACTTTATGTTGATATGTGTACTGTAACACAATACAATTGTATACATCTGTTTTATGTCCAGCACTAGTTTAGTTTATGTCCACACTTGTATACATCTGTTTTATGTCCAGTACTAGTTTAGTGAGTCCATCATCAGTTCATTTTTGGGTGAAATATGGAGTGGATTTCCCTGTGTGTGTGGTTGACCCTAGAAACAACCCTGAAAGTGGTGGATTTAATTGATATATTTCTTGGTACATCCCCTTCTACATCCCCTTTCCAGAGAATTTAGGATCCCATGTATAATTTTGCCCAAGGCCCTACTTAGTTTAAAATGCGCCTTGGTCTCATACCTAACATTTATCAACTTTTTTGGAAAATTCTAATATTCACAAAAAAAGATAAATATGGTGAGAGGTGACCAGTCCCCTTTAGAGCCAACAGGGTAATTTATAAGAGAGTGAACATAAGGGCAGATGCACATGACAAAACGGCAAAGTGACGTCCATTCTGTGTACACAGCTTCATGAAACGCAATACATTTTAATGGGTCAGTGCCCACAGCCAGGCAACACCTGAACATCTTAGCCATTTTGCTAAGGCTTTTCATTTCATGACAATAATCCACTGGTGTTACACTGGTATAACTTTTGTATAATCTTTCTGAAATCTCAATGCACTGTGACATTGGTACATAGAGTCATACAATGGCGCACATTTATGAAGCAATCTGTGCCAGTATTCTAGCGTAGATTGCACATCAATACATGTGCAAACTACTTACACATGTATTTAGGAAGTGTTTGCACCATTATTGTGTTGTGGTGGCATGCATAGTACAATACTGTGCTCCTAAAGGGGCATTCTGTTCCCCATTCGCACTGTCTGCCACATTTGTGTCGGAAGTACAACATAATTGTGTTAAACTGAGTGCACCCTCCCCACTCTATAGAGCTGATAAGCAATTCTCTTGAAATTTTGGAGGAAAAGGCTGATTATGAAGCCAAGACAGGTAATGTTCCTTATTGTCAGCACATTCATTCCTTAGTATTTAGCGCCATCTAACAGTAATTTCTGGTACTCCAGCTGAATTACTATCTGCTTGTGAAGGAAGGCTAAACATTTCCTATGTTTATGATATATGTAACAACTATGTTTTCCTTCTCTGCAGCAAAGTCAGCCATTGGTTGGTTAACCCAGATTACCTTGCTATGATTTCCTTCTAAAGTTGATATAAGGGAGTTCCTTGCAAGACTCTGGGGCAACGAAGGGTCCCACGGCCGCATTTCGGTCAGGTTTTGCAAATTTTTCCATTTTGCGCTGAATTGCCCCGGGTTTTGGTGCATGCAATCGGATTGTGACGCATCGCCGCTGGCTTGCATGCGCCACAAATCGGGGAGCGTGGCCATCAGACAACCCGACTGATTCGGACAAACCGCGGAATTTAAAAATCAAATTGTGTCGCAAGATCAGCACTCACATGCACCGGGAATAAGGAGGTGAACTCCAGCGAACTTGAGCGGGGAAGCAACGCAGGAAAATGAACACCCGATCTTAGTGAATCGCAGCAGCTCCGAACCGAGGTCGGACAGCACACACCGGGGATCGCGACGGGACGCTAAGTAAATGTGCCCCTCTGTGTCCAGTCTGTTCCAGCATTGAGTCACATCATATGGCCTGCTGCTGTCTCTCCTCGGAGGGCTATCCCCTCTATCAGACCTGCAGCTCTGTGTGCATCTCTCCACAGACCCTGCCACAAACCGCCGCCCAGACAGCCTAGCTTATTCTCCAACCCCAAGCTATAGGACCAGGGCTATGAGCTACATACAGACTGCATCCAACCACCGGATACCTCCGGGAACAAGCAGGAAGGACTTCCTACCTCAGACTGTTACCCATTGCTGTGTTGGAAGTCTGAGCAATAAAGAGTTTTATGTTCATCAACCCTGTCTCCATTTGTGGTCCTTGGCCAAGGGGATTTCTTCACCACATGTACACCAGGAGTGCCCCAAGGGGAAACTTTATTATATTGCGGCCTCCCCCTATTCTTGAATCCCCCCAGTTTGGAAGAGACCTTCCTGGACCACCTGGACCAAGCTATCCACTAGCGCTAGGCTGCCCATCAAGCCAGCCAGTCAAGTAGCAAGAGAATCCATCTGCCTCCACACCAGAGGATCAGGCCCTGGTTGCAAAGTGTTTTGAAAAGTTAATGACCATTTACTTTAATCACATTTTTACCACATTTTTATTTAATTTTTATTTTAATTATTTTATTGACTTACCATAACTTGAATAATTTTATCAATGGTTCTCTGATCAATCTCAGTTTGGTCATCAGGGTTGGTCACTGTGTAAGCATTCCTGAACAGCTCATGTGGCATGTTGGCAATCTCTCGTAGGCCGGACTCATAAACATCACGACTTGCAGCTACAGAGAAAAGTTTGATACCAGCGAGCTGTGCTCTATCTGCCTGGGTCTTCACGCCTCCACATGGATTGCCAGTCACATGCCCATCAGTGATTACTACAGCAAAATTCACAGGTTCACGTTCTCCTGGCAAAACCTGTGCCGTAACCTGCTTTATCTGAGCGGTCATGTTAGAGATGGCACAATCTGTAAAGGTTCCTCTTCCAATATACTGGACTCCTCGTAGTCTTGAAATGTATTCTTTCTTGTCAGTGGTGAATGTACTGTAGATCTGGACCTCATCTGAGTAATGTAGACCTCCGAACTGCCAGTTTAGAGACACCTGATTTAGGTATGCCTCATTCTCTAGCTTGTCCAGGAAGGCAGGAATAAATCTCTTCATGTGGTCCAGCAAGCTTTGAATGGGAGCGGTCTGAAGAATAATACTCTCAGATGTGTCGATGATGAAGAATACATTGATTGGGCATTTGGCCTTGTCTAGAAAATATAACATAAAATATTCTGCATTTGCATAGAAAAAACTTTCCTAAAAAGAATTGATAGAAAAATACACAAAGACAAACTCACAGGGGAAGATTTATCAGAAGTGTCTGAGGTAAAAATGTTCTTGTTGCCCGTGGAAGCCAATCATATCTCAGCTTTGGGAAAATGAAAGCTGAGCTCTGAATGGTTACCATGGGTAATTAGAACAGTTCTTCTCTGAAATACTTTTGATAAACCTCCCCCACTATAAAGATGCCCAAATGGCTCTATCCGGTCCCAAGCCACTCTGCACTTTCTGGACCATTAATGATGACCAGAGTCAGGGGTTTTTCATCACTGACCCTCTTCAGTGAAGTGATTATGTAGAGAGCCAACATCCGTTTTGTTTGGACGTCTCAGCTGGACAACAAAATACGCGGTGATGGTGAATCGGGAGCTAGGCAGATGGTCTGAGAAGTGTATGGGATTTATTATTTTAATATGCTCCATTTGAGTAACAGTGGTTGTTGTATGAAAATGCCTTGGTCACTGCCTCTCAATAACGAGAGCTGGCTCCCAATTTATTAGTTTGAGGCCATCATGAAATTTGCTGGAAATCAAGTTTGGGGTAAGTAAAAGTTGTCAGCACTTTAAACCACTATGTTAATGACAGTTTTGGCATTCAATCAGAAGGCCAGTGGAAAAGCTATAATAGGCAGATGGGAGGGGCTGGGAAGTCTTCAATGCAGAGAGCAGAGAGAGGACCAATTCCCTTTTAAGAGCCTGAAGATGGCCGGCACTATTCAAAAATGTATCTCTGGGGTGAAGTCAGATTATAACAGTGGACTTACAAAAAAGGGAAAGAAAAGTATAATCCGAGAGAAGCAAACCACTAATAAACACAAGATTTGTTTATAGTGATATGTGTAGGGACTAATGATTAGACAGGCAATCAAGCAGCTTCCACTGTGATTGGCTGGGCACGACGTGTGACTCTGCAGTATAAGAACAGGGTCACAGGGAACTTGCTGCTCGTCATAGGGTCATTCAGCTAGGCCAGGACACTTAGATGTATAGAAGAGGCTCCTATTATTAGGTACAGGTGGAAATCTGAAATGATTGCTGTTATAAGGTCATTGAAATTGCAAGAGTGCAAGGATATTCTTACTGATTATAGAGGACTATACAGCACTACTTGCAAATACAGGATTATTAGCATTTATTGCATCACCCATCAAGATCTTGAAGGTCCTGTGCCTGTATACTATTAAGGTCCAAAAAGTCATGGTTACAACTTTTCTCCTGTCAGTGAATAGCGCACATGAATATGTGCATCAGAAAAGTAGTGTTGTTGAATAGCATTCAGCAATACCTTGATCGTAAAGGTGCTCATGGTAGTGAATAGTGTGCGGTAATACCTAGATCGTAAAGACGCTTATGTCAGTGAATAGTGTGCGGTAATACCTAGATCGTAAAGGCACTCATGTCAGTGAATAGTGTGCAGTAATACCTAGATCGTAAAGGCGCTCATGTCAGTGAATAGTGTGCAGTAATACCTGGGTCAAATGTTTGCATGCAATTTTCTCTGTCAGAATTTTATTCATCATTATATCTTATGGATCACTTATGGTTACTACATGGCCAAAGAATTGAGCTACAGTTCTCCGTCATTAGGAAAACAGATTTGGCACTTGAATAGTGGTCATCTTCCATTGAGATATAAGCAATTCTACAATGAATATAATCAAAGAAAACAAGTAAAGACTTAACGTACCAACATTTTCAAGGAAACTTTAATGAATCATGTGGCGTCTGTGATGTCCAGGAGAAGAGCATAGACCTCTGTAACCACCACTGAGCCATCAATGTCTAATAGGAACTCTACCACTAGTGGATTTCCTCTCACTGCCATAAAAGACGCAACAGGCAAAAACAGACATTTCCTCCTTATTTGATCATAACATATACTTTGTTATCATATATATTCACCATTTATTCCAGGGGGAAGGGTGGTTTGTGGGCTCGGCCTTACAGGCTCACCCCATTGTCTTATTTGTTTTTTTGTAATTGTTTTTAACCTCTGTAGTGTTTGTTTCCATTGTTTAGTATTTGTTCTGTATATCTTGTGTTTATTTGGGGTGTGTGTCTCTTGGGTTATACTTTTCTGTTCCTTTTTTTGAATATTGCTTGCACATGTTCATACACATTCAGCAAATTATGGCACCATTGAAGACGCTGTTTTTAAGCATAGGCTTGTGTGGTTACATCAGATCAGTGTCTGGTCCTAATCCAGGCATACTTCTATTGTGCCACATAATACTTCCCCCAGGAGTACTGAGGGGTATCTAAATAACATTAGGTACATTAGCAGGTTACCTTCACATGTCTTCCCGTCATCATTCTGCGCTGATATAGTTCCGAAGGCAATGCAGAGCAGCAAACACAGCACCTGTAGCTGGGCCATGGCCACTCTGTAAAATATACACAAACATACCATAGAAAAGTCAGTAGGACACAGCAATATGTGATAAAGATTTGTTTATACTTCGTTTGCTTTTCTATCGCTTTATACTCTTTTACTGTCTTTTTCTGTGACCAGAAATCTGCACATAAAACCGGGATTTAGTTTTGAATTCCAGTAAGATCACATTGGTCTTTTGTCCCTTATATAGAAGTCTTTCAGGTCCAAAATGCCTGTGAAACTAGAAATAGCTGTATCAACTTGTAGTCATTACGCAATGCACTGCAGACCTATCAACACTTCACACATGTGGAGATTAAAATCTACCCTGTAGGGGCTGCTATACAAATTTGGGGGTACTTTGAATTTTCTTTCTAGCTTCCACAGTTGCGGAGCTATCAGTCCCAGTCTCTGACCATTGGAATCTATGTTCTGACAGAGAGGAGGAGCTGGGGCTGGAGGCGTGTGTCATGCTAATCTTCTCTCATACTGTTCAATCAGTGGCAGAGAGTGTATGAACTCTCTCTATGGTCATCTAGATGCTAATATTCAGTTAACAATGCGTTTACACAGTGTTTATAAAATGCAATGTTACAGAATGCGATCGGAAACGCAACTCCAGAGTAAACACACAAGTAATGTAAATGCCATGTAAATGTAAACACAAAAGCAATGTAAATACCAACACCATGTAGACGTAAACACCCCGCAAACGCCATAAAAATACAGCATAAATGCAAATGCCACGCAAATATCATGTTAATGCAATGCAAGCACTACATAAACGCATATGCCACTTTGATGTAAATGCAAATGCCAAGTAAATGCAAATACAACATAAATGTGAAACAAACGCCACGCAAACTATACATAACACAAATGCAAAACAATCACCACGCAAACATAAGCATGACACAAATGGAATGTAAATGCAAATGAACTGCAAACGCCGAGTAAACGCAAATGCTACATAAACATTAAACAAAAAAACCATAAACGTCACATGAACGCAAATGAAACGCAAACACACCATAAGCGCAAATGTAACGTAAGGCCTGCGTAAACACAGCACAAGTTGCATGTAACTCCATGTAAACACATTAACACAAATGCAACGCAAACGGCACGTAAACACAAACGCCCTGTAAATGCAAACGCCATATGAACACAAATGCAGCGCTAATACCTCGTGAACACAAATTCGCCACAAACAGCATGTAAACACAAAAGCCATGTAAACGCAAATGCCAACTAAATTCAATAACACAATTGCCAGGCAAATGGCACATAAACGTAAATGCCACATAAATGCAAAGTCACATGAACACAAATGTAATGCAAACGCTACATAAGGGCCGTGTAAACACAACACAAGTGGCATCAAAATACAAATGCTGTGTAAACGCAAAGGCTACGTAAACGCAAATGCAATGTCAGTGGATATGTCATAAATAGTTCAGATAGGAATATCCCTCTAGCATTTTGTAAAACATCCGTGCAAGCCTCCATGGCCCCCTTCATCCTGTGTCCAGCTGGACACAAGACGTCACAGGAAGTCCTGAGTCCTGCTACCGGTGAGTCATGTGACCCATAGCTCCTGCAAACTACAGTGAAAAGTATGATATCTGTGACCCTAATAGCACCTTATACTTACCCTGGTAAGGTTTTTTATTAGTGGCTTACCCCTTTAATCATTTTACATTGGAACTTTAGAAAATAAAAGCTCACCAGATAAAGCAAGTGTGAGGCTTTTCCTGTTAGGTAAGTACTTAATATTTAGCTTAACTAATCCTGGTGTATACAATGTTATGAACTGGTCTATTTACATTTCCATATGTCCTAAAAGCCCATATAATACAGGCGGTCCCCTACTTAAGGACACCCGACTTACAGACAACCCATAGTTACAGACGGACCCCTCTGCCTACTGTGACCTCTGGTGAAGCTCTCTGGATGCTTTACAATAGTCCCAGACTGCAATGATCTGCTGTAAGATGTCTGTAATGAAGCTTTATTGATAATTCTTGGTCCAATTACACCAAAAATTTTGAAACTTCGATTGTCACTGGGGCAAAAGAAAAAAAATTGTCTAGAACTTCCATTATAAAATATACAGTTTCGACTTACATACAAATTCAACTTAAGAACAAACCTCCAGACCCTATCTTGTATGTAACCCGGGGACTGCCTGTATACTGAAATACATGTATTGCACGTTATTATGCATCTTATATACCTGAGGGTTTTTCATAGGCCCCAGTTGCCGTAGAAAATCCTTAACATCCACTGATAACTGTTACATCAGGTGTTGCATAGGCTGGGATACTATGCAAAGAATCTTTTACTTTGCCTCCTGGAGGCATAAATCAGACCAATGTAAAACCCCTTTAAAAACAAAGTTTTTTAAGAACTTTTCTTAGATGCTGTAGAAGCTTCCTTCTTAATTTGTTCCTAAATGCAAGGACCAAGATCATTAGGCTCGCTGTACACTTTTTTTAAAAAAAAAACAATTATTATTAATATAAACAATTTGCGGCACAAATCCATCGGATCGTCTGACGGCCCGTTCCCCGATTTGTGTCGCGTGAAAGGCGATTGCAACTCCATCCGATCGCATGCAACACAATCCCCGGCATGCGATCCCCAAAAATTAGGAAAACCCCAATATCTTCTTTGCAGGCCTGTGTGTCCCCATGGTTACAGACTACAAACAAATCCTGTGTAGTCAGATATTGGTCTCTGTCAAGTGCCTCCTGTCATACTGTCTGTGGATTATCAAAAAGTGAGAGATAAAAGTGAGAGACAAAAAGTGAGAAAAAGTGACTACAAGATCAGCCTACAGATGAGGATTGTAGTCTGTAACCATGGCGATCAATAGGCTTGCATTGGTGATGTGTACATAAAATAATGTATTTTTAATCAGGACAAATAGGAACAATACAAAATCTTAAGATGATAATTAAAGTATCTTCAAAGTTCAATTTTTATTTTGAGAACTAAACACTCGATATTTTGTATCGCTATTCTCTCACTATCCTCTCTATAAGCAAGAGGTTACCCAAAGGAAAGGGCCATCAACCCTGGCAAACCTTACTTCTCTGAAATGGGTATAAAACCAGAACATAGCTTGACTAGTAACTACAGTAAAAAGTTAATGACCAATTAAATGTTGTATTGAGGTATTTTAAGGTATTATTATTTCACCATACATCATTGGGGGCCATTCAAAACTTCAATCAGGATTTGGGAAAAATAAGCCCCGCCCACCCTCACCTCTGATTGGTTGTCATAATGATATAGTCTAGTGACAGTTTAGAGTTTACTTTATGCCACAATATGCAAACATGCATTAATAACTGTAGAGAAACAAATATACAACAACTGCAATAATGTATATATCAATAATACAGCTGAATTTGGATCTTATTTGATAAAAGCTACATAAATGGCTATTAAAGTTTGACAGCCATGTTGCACATGTCATAGCCCAAGTGTTCGAACCTATGCCCCCTCAGCTCTTGTGGGACTACAAATCCCCACATGCCCTGCGAGATGCAGCACCATAAAAGGTTGTAGATCTACATTACAATATATGGAATTGCAGATCATTAACTAATAACTTGCTTTGCTTAAACCTGACTAATGAATCAACATTGCGGCACTGGTGTTGTACCAGCATGTACATAATTTATCCATAGACTGTGATGAATTATTAAAAAAGTATTTAGAATTTCTATACGATACAATCCTCACTGTTGCTGTGAAACCTTGTCTATGTCTATGTATCTTCTGTGTCAGATGAGGCAGAAATACAAAAATGTTACTAAAGAATATTGAAACTTTTTTAATACTAGATAATGACATTCTTCCTAATGTATTTGTCTCTTTTCCCATAAAAAAAGAGAATAATAGAATCTGTTTGTTTCGTTCTCAGAAATAAACAATTCTCTAGAATTCCATAATAATAATCATCATCATAACATGACTTCTAAATTGTAGTGATTAGAGAAGTCTCCACTATAGGGTATAGGAATAGAGTTCCCCATGTATAAATATCCACCTCAGACTACAAGTCCAATTCTACATTTCCAAGGCCAAAATCTGCAATTTTTAGTTCAGTCTATTTGTGATATTTCTACAGGATACTGTTAACTATAACCACAACACTACAAATGCAATGTAGGAAGGATTCCTGGTATTGTTTCCTGATGTCCGAAAACAATAGCCTATATTTCACATAAAACATTAGAAATCTTACCTTAAAGGTAGTAACAAAGCTAATGTTTTCTATACTTTCAGCTGCTGGGCATTCTTTGTAGTGAGAGAGAAGCTGATGCTGGAGATGGGACCTTCTTCTCAGGACAGAAAACTTTCCTTCCTACACCCAAACTCCTTCTATCTCTGCAGAAAAAAAAAAAATTCTAACCAAGTCTGGGTCAGCCCCTTTCAGTCATTGCAAGTTATATGCAAACAAAATGAGATGTGTTACCACTGGGTGGCACTGTGGGTCCACTAAAGGGTGGGGATGCCCCCCCCCCCCAATGCTTCATGCTTTGGGAATGTGTGTGATCTTTTCCAGTTTTCCACCAAATCGTTATTTTTCATGAGAAAAATCATATAGTTGTCCCGCAATTAATGCATTTCCTTTGTAGTATGAATAAAAAAGGAATGACTAATAGCGGGGTTGTTAATCTCTTGCTATGAGGTTGTTGTAGAACTACAAGACACAGCATGATCTGGCTTCTAATAGGGCAATCGCCAGTCTAGGGATTTTCTATATGATATACAAAGATTTGCTCATGAATGGCCTCTTGTTACAATCATATTATGTCTTGGCATAATTACACTGTGACCTGCAGCCATATATAGTAACGCTCTGCAGATGAGGATGTTATTTAGGCAGCATATGAGCTTTTCTACTGTATCAAAACCAATAATTCATTTAAATACAGTCACGAATAAGGATACCTAATATCTGAAATGCGTAGACTTTTGCTGTATGTATCCTGTGGCCATACCTTTCATTCATTTTAAAGTGATGGAATAAAGCCTTGAAATTTTACATTGTTTTCCTGTTGCATCCTTGGAAGCTGGATCTTTTCTCTTTCTTCATTGAAATACAGTACAGAAAATATGCATTTATCATAACATAATGCGACAACTGACAACCTCTGTTACAGTTAATAGGTGACTTGGATATTATCACTTTGACAGGTGGGTAACTTACATTCAGTCTGTGCCTGATATACAAAAACAACAAGACAAATTCCATACACACAGCACATGCAGCTGCTAAGGGGTTAATAGAAAAGGGGCTCAGATACGAATAGGTTTTATAGAACAAGTGGGTCTCCTTTTGCAGCCAAGGAGGTAGGAGCAAGGTGGTGGACTAAACCGGCACAAAGTGAGTGGTCACCACATGTCCCATCTTTTTATTGTACTGGTCAAATCCTACTGCGGCACAATCAATAGAAAAGTTATAGTTGACAATCATAGAAAGGTGTCAGGACACAGGACATCACAGTATGAGGCTATGTATATTCATGCTGACCCTCTGAGAAAAAAATGGCCGCATGAGCCACGGAACCAAGGAAATAGGTGGCATGGTCTGCGTCTTTTGATGTCTAGATGCAGTGGAGCATTAAACAAAAATTTGGATGTATATCGAGGCATATCTGGGGCATTTATTAATAGTATTGCAGGGTCTGTGTTTTGGGCACAATTTACACTGGGATTTTGAGGCCTCAAAAAAAGGCCTGAAAGCATTTGCGTAAAGTCAGTAATTAATACTCCACATCCTTTAAATTAGTAAAATTCTGTGGGGGGAAACCATTTTGAGCACCAGTCTTAATATTCGCCGTCGCATCGTGTGCCGGATTTACTAAGAGGCTCCAACCTCTTAATAAACGGACACGATCACCGTCTCCGCCTATTTAGGGCAAGTCTGATGTGTTGGACATATCAGCTATAGTAAACCCAGCAGGCCAGGGTGGTTCATGTCCACTCCCGCCCTGTTCACAAAGGCCACAAAACCGAATTTCCTACAAAATTTCCAACTACAAACACTTTTTGCCCATACACAGGATTGTATCCAAGTGACCAAGAGAACAGAGGTCTATCTTTCTCCTTTGTAGATGGTAAGACATTGTACATCTGTACACTCTCTTCTGTGGGATTGCAGTTCAGTAGACATACATCATGTAGTGCCATTGGTACCAGAGTAGGGTCCTAGCAGTCAGATCCCAGTAATTACTTATATTTCTCTACTGCTTGTGCTATAATACCTTACTTTTGGTTATTTTTGGTTAGCACACCATGATCTGCTTCTGTAGACTTTTCCATTTACTACTCAATCCCTCTTAGCTGACACTTACCACAGTCACCATAGTCAAAGTCAAAGTCTTTTAGATCACATCTTCACTATATGCTTTTTCTGTTTTGAATGGCACCTGAATCTCTTGAGCATCATACATGAATGGTGTCCTATGAAGTCACCAGTCATTGTACTCTTCACCTATTTTTCTTATTCATACATTCAAACTACACTGCCTACTTAAGAACACCTGACTTACAGACAACCCCTAGTTACAAACAGACCTCTGGATGTTGGTTATTCACGGCACTTCAGCCCTAGGCTATAATGATCAGCTGTAGGAGTTATAAAAAGTGTCTGCAAATAAGTTTGTTAATACTGATTCTTATGACAACCCAACATTTTTAAAATCCAATTGTCACAGAGACCAAAAAAATTTCTGTCTGGGGATCTAATTATAAACTATACAGTTCCGACTTACATACAAATTCAACTTAAGAACAAACCTATGGAACCTATCGTGTACGTAACCCAGGGACTGCCTGTACATGTATTTCTGTAGATGCAATGATCTGACCTGCCCGGAATACTGCAGTTATGTTCAGTAATTGTTAATATCCTAGAATTGCTTACTTATAGGGCTTTTTTTTACATTTGGTTCATATATCTATTAGGATAGTATCAGTTTTTTTGTTGCATCCTCTGATGCTGTTTACTCTATAGATTTCTTGACTTCTCTGCTGTGGTCATTGTATCGCTGGGGACTGGTATACATTACACTGTAAAGGTGCACACCACGGGGATATAATGGTCAGTACATGTATTTTACAGGCATATTAAAGGAGGAATTCCCACACAGTGAAATTGATTCCAGAAATGTGTTGTTTGATGCTGCATCGATGCGGAGGGCTCACCAGGTGGTAAAGTCCTAAACATTTGAAAGGGACTGTGAGATATGGGCTTCAATTTAATTTTTGTTGTATACTTTATCAAATTGAAAGGATCTGAGTATCTAATTTTTTTAAAAAATTAACTTTTATAATGGGGTAACTTAAAATGATTTAGCTTTTGTGTACGTATCCCCTAGGCAGAGCTATCTGTTCCCATGGTTACAGACTACAAACAAATCCTATGTAGTCTGATTATACTCTCTTTTATCTGATCTCTTTTCTACTGTAAGTACTTTGGTTATAAAAAAAAATAAATAGCATATGGAAAAGAGTATCATGGCTGTGGAATAATGACCGGCCAATGAATAAAAACATTTTTTTGCAGCAGCTGCTGTGGGTGATAGGTACAATCAGCTGCATATTCCCTGCCAAAATTAGGAGATGGCAGTGGCAATGAGACAATTTCATTGGACAAACTGTATACAACAAACTATTCTGCTAATGAGATCATAAACCATAAAGCTGAAAAAGATCTCAAAGAATGATCCTTGAATAAAAAGAATTCAACTGATCAAATCAGTTTTCTGTGTGACTTTGCACTATAAAGAACATGTATTAAAGCGTCTGTGCCAGTTTTGTGTCGTGGTGGCATTATTCTTGGAAAGACAGAAAAAATTTGCACCTACAGGGGCGTGTTAGTGTATAGCCGAAACGGGCGCCGGAATTCTGTCCCACAAATTTAAAATAAACATTCTTAGTTCCATTCTGTGTAATAGTAACAGTAGATAAAAGTATACGTGGCTCCCTGCCAGCACACACGATCGAGTCATGGGGGTGTCTGTGCAAGGCTGTGAGTCCCTGTGTCATCACTGCTCTCCTAACTCTCCCCCTCCCTCCTGCTGGCTCGTCCTCTATGGGAGGCCTATATGAGCTATTAGATCAAAATGTGAAAATCTAATCAGGTCCCTTTAACTACAGCAACCACTGTTTACTTATGTCCATCCAATCTCCTATCACAGTGGTGGCGAACCTATGGCACGGGTGCCAGAAGCGGCACTCAGAGCCCTTTCTGTGGGCACCCGGGATGTCACCCCCAGCATATCAGACAGGACTCAAGGAATCTTCCTGCAGTTCCAAGCAACTTAAAAGATGTTGCTTTCAGTCATTAAAGTGATACTTACTTTGCTACCTGGGAATATAGGAAGAGGGTGAAAGAGTAGACAGGGCCGAATTATCTTGAAGGACCTTCTGCTGGCCACACAATTCTCTGTGTACCGAGGGACACTGGAAAGAAGCTAAAATGATGCAAATTTTCCTCCTCAGGAGGCCAATATGATCGAACGATGTTGAAGAACAGGGAGCAATAAGTTACTGCTTTAATTTTTGGTTGGCACCTCGCAATAAATAATGGGGGGTTTGGGTTGCAGTTTGGGCTCTCAGCCACTAAAAGTTTCACCGTCTTCTAATTTGATACTTCTGTATGTAGCCAATCCATCTTGGAATACCAAGATGGATTCAGCATTGATTTCTTAAGGGAGTGTTAAATTTCATCGGGAGAGAAAAGCAGTGAAAGAGCCTGATAAGAGAAGAAAAAATATTTTCTGTATATTAGCCTTTATTATACACATTTTTTGAATGGTTAGTGACCATTTAACAACATTAGAAAATGTTAAGGATGAATACATATATACCTTGTAAATTAGTGATAATATATCTGATCATTGAAGTCAGTCTCAGGGCTTATGTAACTATATTGCTGACATAAGTGTTCTATGGAGTGTTTAATGGCAGATGTGTAGTTTTTATAGATGACCAAAATTCTGCATCCAACAACAGCACTCTCTCCGTAATAGTCAGGTACCATAAGCAAGTGGTTGGTGCGGTTATGCCATAGACCACCTACAATACTTTACCACTAGACCACAAGTTGCTGGTAATTTCTTCTCCTGCTCTTCTGACTGTGCTCTGTGCATGTGGTACTAGAGGGCTGTAGGAAATTTGCATCCTTTTGTACTTTTTAGTGCAGGATTATGTGGTCATTTATTCACCCATGGCAAATAAAGTGCAATGTTTCAGCTCATCAATAGGGCCATTTTCAAGCACTCGCTGTGCTGCTCCACATTTGGACTGAGTGATTTTTTTTACATGCAGTCTGTCTGTAATCCTGATATTTCCGATTGCTGGACACACGGATGTACTGCATAGAATGGTAAAGATAAGACTTAATTTTTATGTCTGTTCTGTGTTTCTTGTGCAATGGCAAAATGACAACATTCTTCACAATTAACTGCTTCAAACCTTGATGCACAACTTTTTCCATAACACTATGGAAAGAGTTAAAACTTCAGCTTCTTGCTTTTTCCGTTGAATTAAAACCACTTGGAAGAGAATTGTATGTTTTATTTTTCGGTTTCCAAGAGAAACCAAGGGGAAAAAAAGAGTTCTGACATTTGTTTTCCATTAGGAGATCCCAGCATGTACAGAGTCTCATTACTCACAGTATAGACCCTGTCTGGGGACTCACCCCAGAGTGAGAATTGAGGGGGTTATATCCTAAAAACCCCAAAGTGCATGTTCAAAAGCACCCACAACCTTGTTGTTTGAGGTTCTCCAGGATGTAAATAATTTCTCCCTGGATAATTTTCCACTGAAAAACACAGCGACTTTAGAATTGTTATAAATCTTCCTTGTCGGACTACGGCCATGTATCACAACTTGCATGATGCTGTCCTGTGAAAGCCAAAACTATCTCCTCTACATCATTACTAGAGAAATGTAATCCCTGCAGCATTCTGGTGCTACTTCCTGAGAAGAGAACTGTATCAGACAATGGCTAGTAATAAAATAGGACTAAATGTGCTCAAAGAAAATCTATCACTAAAAAACACCACCCCAAACTAAGATTACGATTTTGTAGGTCCTATATTCACTAATCCGGGCATGCCTAAGTAATCAATATTCCTGATGGTTTTGCTGGGGATAAAAACAAATTAAAAAGTGGCTTGGGGTTCCAATGCTTCCTACTGCTTTCTTGACCGAAGTCACTGCACTACTTCAGATATGGCAACTTCACAGTCCGCCTGTCACTCCAACGCCTTCAGAGTTGTGTTGCGTTGCATCTGTGCAAAAAGAGAAGGAAGTGGTGATGGACAAAGTGATGAATGGATCTGAAGTGCTCTGGGGGGTGTTGATTATGCCCTGGAGTTGGAGTCTATCAACATCCTCAAAAGCAATTCAGGTTAATTTGCATATTTTTAAAATCATTTTACCCGGGTCAAACCAACTGGAGTATTAGTGTGACTGGTATGAACTGCACAAAAGGTAATCTCAGTTTGGGTGTTTTTTTTATTGATAAATTCCATTTAAGAAAAAAATGTTTCTGTTGTAGAAGATTGTAGAATATGAGGCATCTCCAGCTGTATATAAATATATCACTGTCTCTGGTCACTGTGTAAGCCATTTATGAATATACTGTACATGTGCACAAAAACAACTCACAAATCAGAGACAATCATTTTTCCGTATTGGCGATTTCTTCACAATTACCTAAGGGTGAAGATTTGACAAATGGTCAAAGTAAGGTGGAAAGTTGTAGGAAATCTGGACAAGAGCACCTTAAAACAAGTGAGTAAGGGGTCTCATTCCTATTGTTTCATCTGAAGAGGTTATTTTTCTGTAATATATAAATTTTTTTTATATATATACCTTTTACTATGTAAAGTGCTGCAGAAAATTTTGATATAGAAATAAAGATTTATTATGATTGTTATTAAGTAAGGAATGAACTTGTAGGATTCACTCTTATCTCAACTTCTGTAACACCCTACTAGGTCTTGCACTTCCACTACAATCTATCCTTAATGCAGCAGCTGGACTTGTCTTTCAATCAGACACTATGCAGATAGTTTGTGCCAGTTGATGCACTGGTGGCTCATCTCCTTCCTAACACAGTTTAAACAAATCCCTACCTCTCCTCTGCCATCTGTCTATGGCCCGTGCTCTTTGATCTGCCAGCAATCTTAAATTGTTCTCTTCTTCTATAATTTGAACCTCCCACCCGTGTCTCCGGGGACTTCTCCGGAGTGGCATCAATTCTCTGTGATGCCCTGTCCTGGATTATCAGACAAATATACAACTTCCAAAGTATCAAACTTACCTTGACAAACTAACATATCACTTTCACTCTCATTACACAAACTTTCACTGTTTACTTCTCCCCATTATGTAATTCCTCAGTACCTGATATGATAATATAGGATACTCTGCAGCCCCTATACACCTCGAATTCTATACATACTGTACATAGAGATAGCAGCTGGTAACTTCCTCATGCAGAATTAAAGAATGACTGGACAATTTAAGGATCTCTACTAGAGATGAGCGAGCACTAAAATGCTCGGGTACTCGTTATTCGAGACAAACTTTTCCCTATGCTCGAGTGCTCGTCTCGAATAACGAGCCCCATTGAAGTCAATGGGAGACTCGAGCATTTTTCAAGGGGACCAAGGCTCTGCACAGGGAAGCTTGGCCAAACACTTGGGAACCTCAGAAAAGGATGGAAACACCACGGAAATGGACAGGAAACAGCAGGGGCAGCATGCATGGATGCCTCTGAGGCTGCTTAAATGCACCATTATGCCAAAATTATGGGCAACAGCATGGCCATGACAGAGTGACAGAATGAAGCAAGATAGCATCTAAAACATCCAATAATTGACCCTGACACTATAGGGGACGGCATGCAGAGGCAGCGGCAGCAGCGGCAGGCTAGAGAGTGGCATGGCGACATACCCTAAATGGACTCAGGCTTCAAATCAATGGGTGGCAGAGAGGAACCAAAGGAGGTGAGCAAGAAGCGCTCAAATAATATCGGTACATGATAAAAGTTTGCCAGTATATTTTGTGGATTACACAGCAGGGTGGCGACAAAGTTAACATGGAAGCCATGAAAACAACCCAAAATTCTGCCTGGCACAGCTCGTTTGATAAGGGGACGATGTATGGAGGCAGTGAACTAGTAGTAGATTAAAGGTGCTGCAGTTAAAACTATGTTAGTTGGATCTTGGCATGGAGCTGGCGCTCCGCTGCCAGGCGAGCTTTCGCCAATCCAAGCCCCTGTCTCTAGGCTACTCCCCAAACAGCACTTCTAAGAACCTTTTATATAAGATCAAGTGTAGTAGCGTTCTTATAAGTTTGGGATATGGCGGGTGAGGGGAATGTAAACAGATGCGCAAGAAGCGCTGAAATAATATCGGTAAATGATAAAAGTTTGCCAGTATATTTTGTGGATTACACAGCAGGGTGGCGACAAAGTTAACAAGTTTGATGTGGAATGCCCTGTAAGAGCTCTTGGGCGGTGTGCCTTTTATCGCCTAGGCTTAGCAGTTTGAGCACCGCCTGCTGTCGCTTAGCGACGGCACTGCTGCTCTGCCTAGAGCTACCGACTGATGCCGCCATGTCCACGGATGGTAATTCGGAGGAGGAGGAGGTGGAGGAGGGGTGGGAGGAGGAGGAGGTATACTAGGCCTTTGAGACCTGGACCGAGATAGGCCCCGCAATCCTCTGCGTCGGCAGTATATGACCAGCCCCAGGGTCAGACTCTGTCCCAGCCTGCACCAAGTTAAGTGTAGTAGCGTTCTTATAAGTTTGGGATATGGCGGGTGAGGGGAATGTAAACAGATGCGCAAGAAGCGCATGATGCGCATGGAGCTGGCGCTCCGCTGCCAGGCGAGCTTTCGCCAATCCAAGCCCCTGTCTCTAGGCTACTCCCCAAACAGCACTTCTAAGAGAACCTTTTGTATAAGATCAAGTGTAGTAGCGTTCTTATAAGTTTAGGATATGGCGGGTGAGGGGAATGTAAACAGATGCGCAAGAAGCGCTGAAATAATATTGGTAAATGATAAAAGTTTGCCAGTATATTTTGTGGATAACACAGCAGGGTGACGACAAAGTTAACAACTTTGATGTGGAATCCATGAAAACAACCCAAATTTCTGCCTGACACACCTCGTTTGATAAGGGGACGATGTATGGAGGCAGCTATATGGACGACTTTTGGAGGTAGCAATGGAGACAACGTGTGGAGGCTGCTATGGAGACAATTTAATTTGGATAGTGCCTGTATGTGGCAGTCCAAAAAAGTTTTCAAACCAGAGGAGCAGGTAGGTGGCCCTCCAGAAAAATGAAATAGATTGAGTGCCTGTATGTGGCAGTCCAAAAAAGTTTTCAAACCAGAGGAGCAGGTAGGTGGCCCTCCAGAAAAATGAAATAGATTGAGTTCCTGTATGTGGCAGTCCAAAAAAGTTTTCAAACCAGAGGAGCAGGTAGGTGGCCCTCCAGAAAAATGAAATAGATTGAGTGCCTGTATGAGGCAGTCCAAAAAAGTTTTCAAACCAGAGGAGCAGGTAGGTGGCCCTCCAGAAAAATGAAATAGATTGAGTGCCTGTATGTGGCACTCCCAAAAATTGTTTAAAACAGAGGACCGGGTAGGTGGCCCTCCAGAAAAATTAAATGCATAAAGTACTATAGCTAGAGCCAGTGGGCCCTGTCAAAAAATAGCCAGTTTCCTCTGCTTTACTGTACAAAGAGGAGGAGAAGGAGGAAAATGAGGAGGAGGAGGAGTGGATAAATTATTCAGGTTGAGCTTCCTTCACCTGGTGGAGATTGGAAATTATGAGAAATCCAGGCTTTATTCATCTTAATAAGCGTCAGCCTGTCAGCGCTGTCAGTCGACAGGCGTGTACGCTTATCGGTGATGATGCCACCAGCTGCACTGAAAACCCGCTCGGACAAGACGCTAGCGGCAGGGCAGGCAAGAACCTCCAAGGCGTACAGCGCCAGTTCGTGCCACATGTCCAGCTTTGAAACCCAGTAGTTGTAGGGAGCTGTGTGATCATTTAGGACGATGGTATGGTCAGCTACGTACTCCCTCACCATCTTCCTGTAAAGATCAGCCCTACTTTGCCGAGACTGGGGACAGGTGACAGTGTCTTGCTGGGGTGACATAAAGCTGGCAAAAGCCTTGTAAAGCGTACCCTTGCCAGTGCTGGACAAGCTGCCTGCTCGCCTACTCTCCCTCGCTACTTGTCCCGCAGAACTACGCACTCTGCCGCTAGCGCTGTCAGAAGGGAAATAGTGTTTCAGCTTGTGCACCAGGGCCTGCTGGTATTCATGCATTCTCACACTCCTTTCCTCTCCAGGGATGAGAGTGGAAAGATTTTGCTTGTACCGTGGGTCCAGGAGAGTGAATACCCAGTAATCGGTGCTGGAATAAATTCTTTGAACGCGAGGGTCACGGGATAGGCAGCCTAGCATGAAATCTGCCATATGCGCCAGAGTACCAACGCGTAAGAATTCACTCCCCTCACTGGCCTGACTGTCCATTTCCTTCTCCTCCAACTCCTCCAACTCCTCTTCTTCTGCCCATACACGCTGAACAGTGAAGGACTCAACAATGGTCCCCTCTTGTGTCTCGCCAACATTCTCCTCCTCTTCCTCCTCATCCTTCTCCACCTCCACCTCCTCCGATATGCGCTGAGAAACAGACCTAAGGGTGCTTTGGCTATCAACAAGGGAATCTTCTTCCCCCGTCTCTTGTGAGGAGCGCAAAGCTTCCGACTTCATGCTGATCAGAGAGTTTTTCAACAGGCCAAGCAGCGGGATGGTGAGGCTGATGATGGCGGCATCGCCTCTGACCATCTGTGTTGACTCCTCGAAGTTACTCAGCACCTGACAGAT
Organism: Engystomops pustulosus; assembly: GCF_040894005.1. Lineage (NCBI taxonomy): Eukaryota > Metazoa > Chordata > Amphibia > Anura > Leptodactylidae > Engystomops > Engystomops pustulosus. Next base: position 82,855,792 of record NC_092418.1, read on the forward strand.
ATCAGACATCCACGTCCACTCCTCATTGTAGACTTGAGGAAGCTGACTGACCTGACTACCAGTTCTGGTGGAAGTTGACATCTGGCAGTCTACAATCGCTCTGCGCTGCTGGTAAACTCTGGATAACATGGTTAATGTTGAATTCCACCTCGTGGGCACGTCGCACAACAGTCGGTGAGCGGGCAGTTGGAGGCGGCGCTGCGCTGCCCTGAGAGTGGCAGCATCTGTGCTGGACTTCCTGAAATGCGCACAGATGCGGCGCACCTTCGTGAGCAAATCAGACAGATTGGGGTATGTCTTGAGGAAACGCTGAACTATCAGATTTAACACATGGGCCAGGCATGGCACATGTGTCAGTCTGCCGAGTTGCAGAGCCGCCACCAGGTTACGGCCGTTGTCACACACAACCATGCCTGGCTTCAGGTTCAGCGGTGCCAGCCACAGATCAGTCTGCGCCGTGATGCCCTGTAATAGTTCTTGGGTGGTTTGCCTTTTATTGCCTAGGCTCAGCAGTTTGAGCACCGCCTGCTGTCGCTTAGCGACGGCACTGCTGCTGTGCCTAGAGCTAGCGACTGATGGCGCCATGCCCACGGATGGTAGTTCGGAGGAGGAGGTGGAGGAGGGGTGGGAGGAGGAGGAGGCATAGTAGGCCTGAAAGACCTGGACCGAGGTAGGCCCCACAATCCTCGGCGTCGGCAGTATATGACCAGCCGCAGGGTCAGACTCGGTCCCAGCCTCCACCAAGTTAACCCAATGTGCCATCAGCGATATATAGTGGCCCTGCTCGGCAGCACTCGTCCACGTGTCCGTGGTCAGGTGGACCTTGTCAGAAACGGCGTTGGTCAGGGCACGGATGATGTTGTCTGACACGTGCTGGTGCAGGGCTGGGACGGCACATCGGGAAAAGTAGTGGCGGCTGGGGACCGAATACCGAGGGGCGGCCGCCGCCATGAGGTTGCGAAAGGCCTCGGTCTCTACTAGCCTATAGGGCAGCATCTCCAGGTTAAGCAATCTTGAGATGTGCACATTAAGGGCGTGGGCGTGCGGGTGGGTTTCCGCTCCAGCGTCTGGGGTATGGAGAGCTGAACGCTGGTGGATGCTGTGGAGGATCGTGGAGGCGACGATGGGGTTTTTGTGGCAGGGTCCTGGGCAGGGGGCTGACTATCAGCTGAAACAGGGGAAGGAGCAGTGGTGTGCACGGCCGGAGGTGAACGGGCTTGGTGCCACTGAGTGGGGTGTTTAGCATTCATATGCCTGCGCATACTGGTGGTAGTTAAGCTAGTAGTGGTGGAACCCCTGCTGATCCTGGTTTGGCAAAGGTTGCACACCACAGTCCGTCGGTCATCCGGTGTTTCCTTAAAGAACCTCCAGACTTCTGAAAATCTAGCCCTCGCCGCGGGAGCCCTCGCCACGGGAGCTTCACTACGTGACACATTTGGCGCTGATGCACCTGCTCTGGCCCTGCCTCTCCGTCTGGCCCCACCACTGCCTCTTCCAACCTGTTCTGGTCGAGGACTCTCCTCCGTCTCAGAAGCACTGTGTTCACCCGGCCTCTCAACCCAGCTTGGGTCTGTCACCTCATCATCCTCCGATCCCTCAGTCTGCTCCCCCCTCGGACTTCCTGCCCTGACAACAACTTCACCACTGTCTGACAACCGTGTCTCCTCATCGTCGGACACCTCTTTACACACTTCTTCCACTACGTCAAGAAGGTCATCATCACCCACAGACTGCGACTGGTGGAAAACCTGGGCATCGGAAAATTGCTCAGCAGCAACCGGACAAGTGGTTTGTGACTGTGGGAAGGGTCCAGAAAACAGTTCCTCAGAGTATGCCGGTTCAAATGCCAAATTTTTCTGGGAGGGGGCAGACTGGGGGGGAGGAGGCTGAGGTGCAGGAGCTGGAGGAGTGCCGATTTCGGTGACATGGGTGGACTGCGTGGAAGACTGACTGGTGGACAAATTGCTCGAAGCATTGTCGGCAATCCACGACATCACCTGTTCGCACTGTTCTGGCCTCAACAGTGCTCTACCACGAGTCCCAGTAACTTCAGACATGAACCTAGGGAGTGTAGCTCTGCGGCGTTCCCCTGCTCCCTCATCAGCAGGTGGTGTCTCACCCCGCCCAGGACCACGGCCTCTGACCCCTGCAGTAGTTGGACGCCCACGTCCCCGCCCTCGTCCTCTACCCCTAGCCCTCGGGTTAAACATTTTGAAAATGAAAGTTATAACTTTAATTTTTTTTTAACTTTTTTTTGTGTTGTTTTATGTTTTTTAGTTTTTAAAACCAAACGATGCTATCCTATTGCTATGGCTATTTTCTAGCCAAGTATGAAAGCACACTGCTATGCCAGATGAGATGACGCTGAGTTATTCAAAAAATAAACGTAAAATAAAAAGAAACTGGCAGACTGTGCCTAATTGAAATCAAACCCCCAATAAATTTTCCCACTTCGGTCTTTGCGATGGATATGTGCGCCACTAAGCGCTAAACACAACGGTTGCAAGTCTCACTACAAATTCCTCACAATATGCTAGTAGATGCACTGCAGCAAGGACAGCCACCAGCAGATCTACCAGAAATAAAATATATATAACGCTATTGTAGGCCTAAGTAAGCCGTTTGGATTCTCCTATGGCTATTTTCTAGCCAAGTATGAAAGCACACTGCTATGCCAGATGAGATGACGCTGAGTTATGAAAAAATAAACGTAAAATAAAAAGTAAATGGCAGACTGTGCCTAATTGAAATCAAACCCCTAATAAATTTTCCCACTTTGGTGTTTGAGGTGGATATGTGTGTCACTAAGAGCTAAGCACAACGGTAGCAAGTCCCCCTGCAAATTCCTCACAATATGGTACTAGCTGCAAATAAAAAAAAAAAAAAGTATAACGTTATTGTAGCCCTAAGAAGGGCTGTTGGGTTCTTGTAGAATCACTCCTGCCTAACACTATTCTAATTGAACAGCCTAACGCTTTCCCTGACCAGCAGCAGCTCTCTCCCTAGCGGCATCCAGACACAGAATGATCCGAGCAGCGCAGGCAGGGGCTAGTCTATTCCAGGGTCACCTGATCTGGCCAGCCAACCACTGCTATCGACGTGTAAGGGTACCACGTCATGCTGGGTGGAGTGCAGAGTCTCCTGGCTTGTGATTGGCTCTGTTTCTGGCCGCCAAAAAGCAAAACGGCGGGGGCTGCCATTTTCTCGAGCGGGCGAAGTATTCGTCCGAGCAACGAGCAGTTTCGAATACGCTAATGCTCGAACGAGCATCAAGCTCGGACGAGTATGTTCGCTCATCTCTAATGTTGAGTTAATTAGGTGATTAGTGTTTATGGCCATTCAGCCATGACATTGATAATATTATCCAACATAAGAGTTGATAATTTGTGGCAATAAAAGATGCTGAGACGTTGGCCTAAAATATATAATTTATGAGTATGAAATGGATCGGCTGTACCACCCATCTGTATAAGCTTGCAGTAAATTGCCTGTACTACCTATTCTTCGTTTTCAGTGAATCATATTTGACTTCTAACTTCCAGCGTAATCCTGCAGCCCTGGGACCTTTATAATAGGGTAATCCCTGATGCAACTTGTCATAGTTCCAGCTTGACTTTTGCCTCTGCTATGCCTATTAGACAGATTTTGGACTTGTACAGTATATTAAGAAAATGTCAAACTACTGCAATAGAAAACCCCTACTGACATGAATTAATTTTAATAATCTTGGCTATCATGTTGCTTAATATAATCTGTAGTTTTCTGTAGCGTATTGTTTTATTAAACAGATGCCTTTTTTTTCCTAGGAATTGTTTTGCTTGGTTTATCATGTTTCATATGTTGGCGATACTTTGTGCACTAATGTAATAATATAATGTGTTAGCTGTTGTTAGGCAAGCTTAAACCCTAAAGGGTTGGTTTTAGGCAAAGTTAAGCTGCAGCCAAAATTGAAATTGGTGCACTAAACAGCCGTGCCAACCATACAATTAGATCAAGCCAATTTATAGGACATTGTTCCATTGGAATGTTGACTTTTAGTTCTTCCAAAGGTTCGGGTAAAGTAATAAATACACCAATTAATAAATTATACATACCGTATTTTTCAGACTATAAGGCACACAAAAAAATCCTTTGATTTTCTCAGAAATCAAAGGTGCGCCTTATAGTCCAGTGCGCCTTATATATGAACCGTACTGACAGACAACAGCTGCCTTGAACTGTGCACAGGTCTGCCACCTGCTGGTCATTCATCCTTATAATCAGGAGTGCCTTATACTCCGGTGCGCCTCATATATGAACCTAGACATTTTAGCAGGCATTTATTGATGGTGCGCCTTATACTCCGGTGCGCCTTATAGTCTGAAAAATACTGTACATGAAAAAAAATCATACATAACATGTGGTGATTAATATCTAGAGATGGTGGAGCACTTCTATTTTTTCATAGTACAGTACAGGTTTGTTCTTAAGTTGAATTTGTAGTAAATTGGAACTGTATATTTTATAATTGTAAGTCCAGACAAATTTTTCGTTATCTGTGACAATTGGATTTTAAAAATATTGGATTGTCATAAGAACTAGGATTAACAATAAAGTTTCATTACAGACACTTTTAATAACTGTTACAGCTGATTTATTGTAGCCTAGGACTAAAGTACAGTAAATCACCAATTACCATAGATCCGCTTATAACTAGGGGGTCATCTGTAAGTCGGGTGTTCTTAAATAGGGGGCCGCCTGTATATATGTATGATGCATAATTCTACATATTATGACCTTTTTGGGCTTACACTCTGTAGTGGGTGGTCCATGTAGTGTCCCCTGAGTAATTAGGATGACAGTATAAGTGCCTGTCATCCTGGTGACTTATACAAGGACATGCAGTGCAACATAAAAACACTAATAATTGCACATTGTGAATAAGTGGTTCCCACTAATGTCCCTCTTTATATGTATATTATCTGTGTGTAAGAATCTGCCCTGAGTATAGTATCTGGGAATCATGTTTAATGTCACTTCTGGTTCTTTCAAGGGAAAAGCTGACATCTCTAGTTATTACTATAAATCACATTTGCCTTCCAGTGTAAATATTTGCGGATACTTGGGGTTAGCAAGCGTATAAACGACCACCGTGTAGGGCTGACACACATATACACATTCTGGCATGGATTGTATGTACTTATGTAATACTGATGTCTTACTAATAGATTTCTACACAAACTAGACAATATATTGTATCTAGTAGAGAGGGGAGCTGAAATGCAATGCTGCGGTGATGATGGCAAGTATGTGACCTGACGTAGAGTAAGTTCCAGTCCCTATGTTAACAAAGCGACTGTATGAGACAAAAACGTAACGGTATCTTTGGGTGCAGAATAAATCTAAACAGTAAGAGAATTGAGCTGAGTGAAATGTACTTGTCCAAGGAGTTAAAGGTTCTATAAAATGTACCACCACACAGATGTTTGGGGAGTTAATGCTGTCCAAAAAAATTGCTTAGACAGAGGAAAAGAAAATATTTCAGGGATGTAGGTGCCTTTCCTATTTTATTGGGCAACATGTTTCAATTCCCAATTGGGGCCTTCATCAGGTTTTCATTTGTGGGAATGGGGCTGACAAATGGAGGATCTAAGAAATTAGTGTTATAACTCAAGGGATTAGCACTGCCGCTGGATCCTGCATTTGTTTGAAACGTGACTTCCAGTATTATTGCACCAATAAAATACTTTTCTCAAGAAAATATTTAGTCCCTGCAATTTGTCTGTGGATCTCAATGCTCACATGAATCTGCACCTGCAACCCTGAAATATGTTCTCTTCTTCTTGGATAGAACAGCCTCACTTTAAAATAATGTTACATTATATTAGGATTCCAATGTTTTCTAAGGTTTTCTTCAGCCATCCGTTTTTTTCCTTTTGGCATGGTAGTGTGGGATACTGATGCCAGAACTGATCCCACTGTTTTTGGAGAGATTGTTTCTGCCATCTGGCACATCAGTTGTGATGCCGGATGTCTCCCTGTGCCAGACACAAGAACCTAGATAACAGCATTTTCAGATTACGCCCAACTATGGATATTGGGATTGTGCACAAAAATATGATCCGTTTTGATTACACAGACTTATTTAAACTCAGATGAAGCTTTATGTGGCTCCTACACTTGGTAATTATAATAACTGCAGTGCACCAATAAAATCAAATACATTCATACAAATCATGTTTTTGTCCATAAAGCACTGGCTCTACAGTATATGTAAATGTACCAAGAGTGCCCCCTTTACAACGTCTCATGGACACATTGGGGTAGATTCATTATGCCTACTCCACTAGTTCACTGGCTGAGAAAGCACATGAGTTACCCTGTCCCCACCAGTTTTTGGTCTTCACCAACCCACACGCCACTTTTGGTGTCAGGGTGGGGAGTGGGAAGAGGGCGGGCATGGGTGTGAACACCCGGCCCACTACATTTACTATAGCAAAGCACTCTGCCAATTCGGACCTGGTCTACAGTAGAGTCTTAGAGAGAACTTTAAGATTGGAGTATACCTTGGTGTAGTGGCATATAAAGGATGTACAGTGTTGTACCAAAGAGCCAAATCTCATATTTGTGTTACCACAGAGTATTCATGCTGGAAGTGCAGAGCTGGGCAGTTTTCATGGATATTCTTAGGTGGAGGTTGTAAATACAATTATCTAAAACATATGAAAAAAACTGTTTATAAAAAAAATATCACTCCAATTCCCTGAATTCCTGCATCACATGCTCTAGAAATGCTTATCATAGTGGCTGCTAATGTAATTCTTAATTAGCAAAATATTAGAAGCATTCTGTTCTACCAGAAACAGTATAAAACTCCTGGAAAATCTAAAGAGAACTGCTGATAAGCTAAAGCTTGGTAAGAGATGACTCTTAAAGGAAACCTAACATTTGTTTTCAGGCATTATGAACCAAACATACCTTGCGAATGCTGTAGCTACACGTATGCAGAAACATACCTTGTTTAATCCCTGAACCAAGTGGTTTTGCTGAAAAAGCAATTATAAAATTATGCTAATGAGGCTCTGGCGCTCCTGTGGCTGCCCTAACACTGCTCCTCTTACCCGAATTATGCACTGATCTAGCCTTGTCCTGCCCAGCATAAGCCGAGAATACGTCATCATTGTGTTGTCACTGATAGGCATAAGTAATCAATCGCTGCACCATCCCCCATCTGCTGTGTATGAGTCATCCAGCTCAGGTTGATTAGTCCTGTCTGGACAGTTTAGGAAGCTGCGTGTGTAATGTGTTTATGTAGGCAACCAGCTTTGCCAAGGTCCTGAATTGTTTTTTGAGCAAAACCACTCAGATCAAGGATTAAACAAGATATGATCCTGCATCAGTGTAACTCAAGGGATTAGCACTGCTGATGGATCCTGCATTTGTTTGAAACGCGACTTCCAGTATTACTGAACCATGGTTAGCCATGTTGAATCACCACTGATCTATAGATGAGATACTGCATCCGATCATCACCTTCTAAATCCCTGTAAAATGTTGCCACCCTACAGAATTCACCAATTTCCTTTATAGCTACTACACAACTATAATAGATATCTTCTTTCTTTTTTCTAAGCCCTACTACCTAACGCTGATAATTTAAAAATGACATTATTACAGTCACCCCGACATGTTTTGCCGGCGTCCTCAGAGGGTAATGGTGCAGCATAAGACACCGAGCACTTCTGGCAAGTATTCTTAAAACATAGCATCGTGACCTCATATGTCTATCCTGCCAATCGGAGTGAACTCCTTCTGATAGGCATCATCAATGACCCATCATTGCGATGTGAAGTGGATTTTCTGATCTGGTTGGGTAACGGCATGCATCCTACTGCATTTGACGCATGCGCCCGCGCTCTATAGAATTTCCTCAATCGGGAAAGTTACGTGCCTGTGCATATACTTAGAGATTGGCGTTCGTTTTTATATTTCTGCGCCTGCCTGCGGTGTTAGTGAAGAAAAAACAAGATGAAGTAATGCCTCTATTGAATGTCTGTACAGAGGATTGTAAGAATAGTTAACTCGTCAGAGATACTATGCTTGAGTTAGATCTAGAAAAGAAAATTTTCTTGATGCCTACTTAGGCACATTCTTATATTAACAGTGTGTCTTTTCTTACTTCCATGCTACAACAGGTAATTTTTACAAAAGGCTTGGCTACATTAACTACTGTATTTTTCGGATTATAAGGCGTGCCGTATTATAAGGCACATTATGAATAAAGGACAGCTAAGACGTCTAGGTGCATATATAAGGCACACCGGATTATAAGGCGCAGGTTCCTGGTAGCTGCTTGGGTTAGAAGGGGTCCGGGGGCGGGTTTGGATGCCGAGCAGAGAGGTCGCAAAGAGAGCCTGCTCCGCCACCAGCACTGGTAAAGCAACTCACCACAGCAGTGACCTGGCAACTGTCAGCACCCCTAGTGCATACCTACGTGAGCAACACCCTGAATAGCCTTGGATCGTATTCGGCACCATCCTTCCCAAGCAGCAGCAAGGACACAGGGAGCAGAGGTGAGCGGTCAGACAGGGAGATGACACCGGATTGGAAGGGGGTCCATGCACGGAGCAGATGAAGAAGTCCCGTGGTTCGCGCTATGGAGCCTGTTGTTCGCGCCCCGCATGGTCTGCAGTTCCCGCTGGAGATTTGCTGTGAAGGGGCTGTCTCCGCTAGCAGGGACCTATGTAAGTAGAGTCCGCTGCCCTCCTCCGCCTTGCCTCCTCCAGTCACTGCCGAGTCCCCCTCTGGTATGGCGGGCCTTGCAGGGCCGCGGCTCTGGTTTCTTCCTGCTACTGCCCTGCTTCAATGCACGGAGGGGCACAATGTTGTTATCGCGGTGCCAGGGCACAGGTGTGGTGTATTGTGCCCATCTACAGTGTGTGCAGGATGTTGGCAGGATATTGCTGGCATTGCCCGGAGCTCTTGCCGTTTCATATATAAGGCAATCACACCATTTTATTGATTAATAAAAGTAATATTTTAACCTTTGATGAATGGGTTTTGCAATGCCTGTTGGCGTTTTGGTTTCTTAATGGTACAAGGATAATACACACAGCAATGTCAGAGTACAGGGATAATAAATACAGTGATGTCATGGTACAAGGACAATACACACAGTGATGTCACAGTATACGGATAATACACACAGTGATGTCATGGTACAAGGACAATACACACAGTGATGTCACAGTACAGGGATAATGCACACAGTGATGTCACAGTACAGGGATAATACACACAGTGATGTCACAGTACAGGGATAATATACACAGTGATGTCACAGTACAGGGATAATACACACACTGATGTCACAGTACAGAGATAATACACACAGTGATGTCACAGTACAGGGATAATACACACAGTGATGTCACAGTACAGGGATAATGCACATAGTCATGTCTGAGTACAGAGATAATAAGCACAGTCTTATCACAGAACAGATATAATGAGCATAGCGATATCTCAGTACAGGGAAAATCAAACAATATTGTCATAATGCAAAGATAATGCACAGTGATGCAATAGTACAAAGGTTATGTATATAGTGATGTCACCGTACAGAGCTATTGTATATAGTGATATCACAGTACAGAGCTATTGTATATAGTGATATCACAGTACAGAGCTATTGTATATAATGATGTCACCGTACAGAGCAATTGTTTATAGAGATGACACAGTACATAGATAATATTAAAGGCTCTCTGCTCTCTGTCCCCCCTGAAGTCCCGACGTCAGCCCACACACCGAATGTCATCCCCTCAGTGACATCAGCTCACCGCTACAAGCATTGCCGGCGCTTGCGTGTTAAGCTGTCATGTCATGCGCAGTGAGAACCTCGTCTCCAGCGAGATACGGCTCACCGTGCTTGTGCCGGGAATACTTGAACGTCACGGAGGAGATGGAATCCGGTGTGTGGGCTGATGTAATTCAGGAGAAGACATTTTTTAATGTGAATATCTGCCCTCAGGACTTTAGGGGTGACGTTGGTAGAGGGCCAGGTACTATACTGTATTGCCTATATTATCTGATGTATACATTAAACAAACATGACCAAAGCACATATGCTTTTGTCATGCGATAGGCTTTTGGAAGCTGTAATAACTCAAAAATAGTGCCTTGGTGACAGGTTCCCTTTAATGACACCTTTAATGAAGCTGGTGGTGCGGCAAAGCTCAGGGACTCAGCCCATCTGCCACATGGATCCACAATGTCTCACTACTTGTTTTGCAATATATAATTAGCTTTTGTTGTGTTACCTTTTATCCATGAACCTAGTGGTATTTCTCAAAAAAATATTTCAGATGTAAATTATTAGGGCATTTCAGGATGTTTGGGACAAGTTAATACTGGTGATCACATGTATCTTTATGTGCATGGTCACACATTTATGTGATGTTAGGATCTTGGCAGGTACATGCTAAGTTGGTAGATCCTTAAGTCAGTGCTATTCTTTGAGTACCTTTTTAAAAGTTTTTAGTCCATTTTCACCTTCCCGTTTTCACCTTTTTTAATCCTTATTTCTCCATGTACGGAGCTGTAATAGGGCTCGGCACACTTGACAAAAAACATAGTTGCTCCATTTTCTTTTGGGCTTCATGTTTGCAGTTATCACTGTGTGGTCCAAATGACACCTCTCCTTTATTCTTTGGGTTAATCATGTAGATACCAAACTTAAATATTTTTTTTCAGTTTTTTATACCTTAAATAGTTTTTTTCAGTTTTTTATACGTTTAAAAATTGAAAATCTTTTGAGAAAAAGTAAATTCCGACAACTGTTATTTTTTCATACTTTGGTGTCCGGAGCTATATAAGAAGTAATTTTTGGAAAGACAAGCTAACGTTTTCACTTCCTCCCCTTTGGGGACTATATAATGTTTTGATCACCTTTTAAATACATTTTACTGTGTTTCAAAATGGTGAAAAAGCAGCGATTCCTACATTGAGGGAGATTCATTATGAAATCCACATGAATTTCCCTCTACCCACCAGTTTTGGAGTGTCTATGAACCGCAGGACACTATGGGCGTGTCAGGGTGGAGACTGGATAGGGAGTGTGGCTGGGGTGTGAAAGCCCGCCACGTCACATTTGCTATAGTCTGCGCCAGAAAAAATTGGAATTGGCACAGTTAGCGACCATATTCACTAAGACGCCAGAGCTTCTTATAATGGGTGGCACCGAATGGCATAATCATCTGCTCAACTGTGTTTTCTTTGTGGATGAGCATTATTGATTTCATGATGAACCGTATCGTACAGGATACAGGGACACAAGTAAAGCCCCAGAATCTCTGTTAAGTTCTAATTACTTGGTTGACAAGACAATTGACGATTTTACACCACAATCTTGGTTTGGTGTCATCCCTTGTTGGCCATAATATTCTCAGTAACTACTTATGAGAAGTTTAGTCTAAGTTGACCTTTCTTCTGAAACAGTGAACATTTCTTACTGGATATCTTGTACATATAATGATACTGTCAGTATTTGCCTGGATTGATTTCCATAGCTTATAGTAAGACACAGTGAGGTTTGCCCAGTATTAGTAAGACGTTGAACGCTGAGACACAGAGGTTGCTTAATTAACATTCTTGGGCCTTGTGTCTGGGCCGTCTTCCATGGTACAACAGAGGCTACATTGGGACTTCTCCACTTATAAATGATTTCCTCATGTACTCTGTGTGAGAAACCGTTCACTAGTTAGGACTGGACGACTACTGAAGAACTGCAGAGTTCAAGGTCAGTGTTGTGTTTGGCATCCATTGCCTGAAACAGAGGTTTTATATCGAGAATTGGAGAATGCAGACTATAAAATAAGTAATGGACTTATAACAATCAGCGCCAGGAAATAACAACAGCTCTATGTTAGGATCTAACATAATGGAACATAATGGAAACCAGGATTCTCATATAGAATGGACTATATAGGTGAATGCAGTAAACGTTGTCTTGCTGTTTAGTGCACAAATGTCTTATCCCCACATATCTAAATACCAGATCAATTAACCCCTTACCGACGTGTGACGTTTTAGTACATCACACATCGGCTGCGGGTGTATGGGGAGGGCTCACAGGCTGAGTCCTCTACATACAAGGTGGGTGTTTGCTGCATATTGTTGCCAGGGGCTGATTAAGATGGCCATGGGCTCTGGGCTGTATGAATATTATAGCCCCTACAAGTCTGGAATCCCTTCCTATATATGGTACTTGGGGAATGGAGGATGAGTCCCTTCGGCCTGCTTTCAATCTATGGTTTCAGGAACTTTGGAGGACCTTCAAAGGTCCAGAAATGGCTCTCATGTTCATGTGTATTGAGAGCTGGAACAAATGTATGAGGATTTAATGGTGAAGGTCATTCTCAAAATGAAATATGGTGGGTTGTTTGGGGGACCGTGGGCCCCATAGAAGGCTTGGGCCCCGGGCTACCTCCCAAACCATCTACATTGTAATCCATTACTGATTGCTTCAAACACCCACCAGTAAAACCCAAGATTGCCTAAGATCAAAGGGTGTGACCCAAGACTGTATGTTTTCAGCTCATTTGTTACAATGTGCCAGTGGCACATTGTAATACATGATCAGTAAAATCCCCGTTTACTGCCATACTGTAGGATCAATCAGACACTTTAGGGTTAAAGTATCCTAGGGGTTCCACAAAATAGTAAAAAATAGGTTAAAAGTAAAAAAATACATAAATTGAAAAAAAAACTAAACATTCAAATCCCCCCGCCTTTCCTTAGAACTGATATAAAAATAAATAAACAGTAAAAATCATAAACATATTAGGTATCACCACGTCCCAAAATGTTTGATCTATCAAAATGTAATACTGTAACTGTTATTCCCAGTTTAACCCCCGTAACTGAAAATAGCGCCCATTGGACCAAAATTACACTCTTTTGCCATTTTACAACATATAAAAAAATTACTAAAAAGTGACCAAAAGGCTGTACAGTCCTCAAAAATGGTAGCATTGAGAACGTCAATCCCTTCTTGCATAAAATTACATGTCAAACAGCTCTGTGCACTGAATTATGAAAAATTTTTAGTGCCATAAACGAAGATGGCAAAATGACAAATTTTTTTTTGTACAGGTTTTGTACAGGTTAATTGTTCTAAATGTATTTAAACACAATAAAACCTATATATATTTAGTATCTTCATGATCATATTCACCCAAATAATAAAGTAGACATGTCATTTTTTTTCACCAATTTCCCTGCATTTTGAATTTTTTCCCTCTTCCTAGTACACACCATAAAATATTAAATACCGTCACATTTTTGATGGTAGGGAGTAAAAAGTGGAAGTGCAAAAACAAAAAGGGTCTGGTTGTTAAAGGGATAAAATAAAATAATAGCTATCCTATGGAGTGATCACCATATTAGGACAAATCCCCATGTTTCAGCCATTTCACCATCCATAAAAATTTTAATTAAAAGGGATCAAAAGATTGATGAAAATTTTTCTTACTTATCCTACAAAATCTAACTTCTGAATCAGCTCTGCACATTGATATATACAGAGATTTTGGTGGTCATTTACTAAGGGCCTGAATTGCGTTTTTACGGCGGGTTACCCGAATTTTTCCGTTTTGCGCCGATTTTCCCTGAATTGCCCTGGGTTTTTGGCGCACGCGATCGAAAAAACCACTGCATTAAAAAAAAAAAGGTAAACGTCAGAGGAACTGCCTTAGTGAATCGCCGCAGAGAACGTGCCGCTGGATCGCGAATGGACCGGGTAAGTAAAACTGCCCCTATGAGTGTTAAAATGTGGCAATACAAGGAAATTATTTAAATTTTTGTATTTTTCTGTTTACAAAGCTGCCTGAGGCCTTGTTTTCTGAGTAACAAATAATGGCACAAAACATTTTTGGGATTTTTTCCAGCAACCCTGGAATTTCTCACATTCCACAAATTAGGAACTAAAATATGTGCTTGGTCTTTGATCCTGGTCATTTTATATACAGGTAAACCCCTTTATGCAAAGCATTTCCTTTATGTGTGAACTCTCTGAATTGACTCATTGGTGTACATTTATTAATGGTCCGTCGGATGCATTACCGTCGGGTTTCCCAAATATTTCCGATTTGCACAGGGGTTTTTGGCGCACACGATCGGATTTTGGCGCATCGGTGCCGTCTTTCATGCGACACAGATTGGGTGGCGTGGCCGTCGGACAACCCGACTGATTCGGACAAACCGCGGAATTTAAAATTCAAATTGTGTCGCAAAATCAGCACTAAAATACACCGGGAAGAAGATGGTGAACTCCAGCGGACCTCAGCGGGGGAAGCGACACATTCAAGAAATCGGGCGCACACTGTAAGTGAATCACGGCAGCTCCAAATCCTCGTCGGACATTCCATTCCGGATCTGCGGATGCAACGGGAGGGGTAAGTAAATGTGCCCCATTCTGTGCCTTCCTTGCTCTTTGGATTTTCCTGGAGCAAGGTTTTGCAGATTTGCTGGGAATTACACCCACATGTGATGCTCCACAGGAGGCTCTTTGAATGACAGGTAAGAAACCTCTCTCTGCTAGGGAGATGGCAACTGCAGTGACAGCCGGCCAAACCAAATGGATGCAGGGGTGGTCACTGCATTTATATCTGCTAAATTAATATGCCTGTTATTCACTTTGCCTTTCTATGATTTTGCTATGATTCTAAAACTTTGCTGTGTTGCCTGTCTTGTGTCGTTGTCTTTCTCTACTGTGCACTTATCCAGGGTAGGGACTTCCACTCAGTTGTCACCTGTGGTATAGTGCTGCGTCGGCAAGTAGGCATTGACATAGGTTGTGGGAAGTGCAGGGCTAGCACTCCTCTCCTCTCTTAACACTTTATGCTTTTTTCAGCTCCTTTTTTCTCCAGCAGTGAGCAGTAGCAGTGTATCTGTGGTGCCTGGACAGAAAGCTGATTTACACAAACTACTTAAATAAGAAATAAAGGCAGGGAAAAAAGAAGGACAAACAAACATTTCTCTTTATTAAAGTATATTACAAAGTTCACTATTGTTACCTGTAGTATTTATTAATTCAATTTTATTTAATGTTTTACACTGTGTCTTTTTCATACCATAGATTGTTCCAGTCCTGCTGGACAGTGAAGACCTTGATTGAGGCAAGCAGAGATGCACAGCACTAGGATTTGGTTTTAAGTCTTGTACTATCTTTTTCTAGGTTGCAGAAAGGTTCTTTTCTACAAACATAGGATCCCTGTTTTGTCTCCCACCCACATATCCTTAATTTTTTTCTTTTAAATGACTAGTATTAATTACTGATTACCTATCCACTGGGTAGGCAATGGAACAATCTACCCCCTTATTATTACCTATTATTATTTCTTACCTATTATTCCTATTATTTCTTATTCATCATTACCCAATATTAGATGCAAGATGATCATTTGTACAAATAAAAATCTGTATAAAATACACTAAACAAAAATAGTTAAAAAATGAATGCAATACCCAACATGTCAATTAAAGATAACAATTCATTGAGCTTTTTAATTTACAAAGTCACTTTGAAAAAAATGATAAAGCTCTTTACAATCAAAGCAAACCCCTGCCTCCAAGTGATGATAAGTTGTAGTAAATCAAATGCCAGATGTTGGATCTGTGGTCTGCAGCTGTGTCTCTGTATGGGGATTACATCATACAAACTTACATCTAAGTTACCCTGGAACTGTAATTGGGAACTTTATTGGAAATCACAGCATGTGATAGATTCCTATTGATGCTGATAACATATCATTGGATGTTTTCTCCATGTATGTACATGACAACATACTGATCATGATGTAATCTATAACATCTTAAATAGTTTACCGGCTGCTATTGTATATGCAAACACTGCTCCCCTGTATTGTCCCACAAATCCTGGAACATGACATCACATCTATTACTAGTCATACATCACTTTCCCAGCTTAAAATACTCACGTCATTAGGGTGAACATCAAGTAGTTTAGTAAAGACCCAGCTCCGCGGTGAACATATGGGACCAGTATGGCATATGTTAAATGCTTAATTATAAATACGTCTCTTTGAAAACCCAAAATATCTTTGGGTGAACAAAGAAAAATAACTTATTAGAAGTCTGTGAAGAAAGTTCTCTGTTTTCTGGCCAAAAGAAAACACATTTTGTAATAAAACATGGGGTGAAGATCCTCCTTCCACAATGGAGTAGAAGAGATGGCAAACTAATGAGAGAAAACTCTGTGTATTAAAATTCTCCTGCCTCACCACAAATAAGAGCCACATATGAGACAAGCATGTTTGTAAAAGTTTGCTTCACCTTGCTGACAGTGAGCAAATGTCCAAAATTTAAGCTATAGTATATAATCATATAATAAGAGCCGCAACATGGGTCCCCAGTCCTAATGAGAACACACAAAATGCTAATCACAACATTAATTTATACTGATTGATCCACTATCATGCTTGAACATGCAAGTTTGGGTTCGTACAGAAATATGCAGGTTTGGATCCCCCAAACTTTATTAGAAGTACGGGTTCCGGTTCGGCTTAAACTCTGCCCAATATGAATCCCCACAGAGCGGGGGCCAAGCATACATAATCAGATGGCGAGGTGAAGAGATGCTCCGGTGACGTAGTCCGAACGCCTGTTGCTCATCTGAATATTTTTATAAAGACGTTTTTAACAGTAATCCGGCTGTTCCTAATATTGACGTTGCCATCCCCTAGAGAAAAGGACAAGCAGATAAGTCTACCATCAGTAAACAGCATTTAAATGGCTAAACTGCACACACTGGGCACATTGAGGAGGTTTGTCACTCCCCAATGATGTCATCATGAGCGACAATCCTCCCCAAAATGGCTGCCAACAAGCGGTCCCAGTAATTTAAATGCCATTGGCGACTTCACCAGAGGGGCTTAAACAGTTAGTTCCCATGATCGGTACCCAGACCCGAACTGGGAATAAAAACTTGGGTTCAGCAGAGAATTATAATGGGTCCGCTCATCACTACTCCACAGGTATCATACCCATATTAAACCTTACAACTAGGCAAAAAATAGGAGCAAATTAGCCATTAATGCCATAAATTCTGGTGGGATCAGTCAAGAGACCAGGGAGGACAAATAGAAAAGTAGATTCCCTATTGCTGTTGCCTTATTTACATGATTAAAATTAACTTGTTTCCCATTGTTTTTTTGTAATAAAAAATAAGGTGTTTTTTTGCATAAACATGGTAGTGTTCAGTGGATCCGAACTGCAGGTTCGGTCCGGGTTTGGCTCAAACGCCACCCTTAGCACAGATTATGGGCGTTAGCTCTTCAAATGCTGCTGGTAAAGCCACAAGGAGCATTTACATTTCTGGCTGCAGAGCTCCGTCATTTCGGGGAGGTTCGTTACTCCCAGATAATGTTGTCAGGAGTGACAACCCTCTCCAAATAGCCGCACCCACCACTGCCCGTGATCGGTGCCTGCACTGATCGCAGGTGTCACCCGAATCGCTCATCACTTGTCCCAGGAGCTCTAATGATCCCATAAGTAGGCTTTATCTTATATAAGGAGATGTGAATACTACAACGTATTTGGGGGCTTGATAAAGATTTTGTATTGGGTCTCAAATAAAAGGTACCATCAACCACAATAGATTTGCCGCATGCAAATTCATGCAGAAAATGCACTACTTTTTCTAACCATGTGCCAAGTTCCCAAATGTAAAAACTCTCCCAGGTACAGCACTTATTCAGGACCCTTTTATATTGGACGTAAGAGGTTCCAATCAGTGATAAAATACATGGAACAGGGCTCCATCAGACCGACTGATGATAATATATAATAGATGATATATATAATATGAGGACAATCAAGCATTACATGGGCCAATGATTAGGAGGGGTTGTACCTATGAACTGGGTCGGTTCCAGGTTTCAATAGGCCCCTGGGCGACAGAGCCTCAGTGGGCCACATTGCAGTGAAGTCACATGGCAGTATTAAAAATTCAGAAACTGTTCTTGTTCCCTAAAACATTCCCTAGTTTATTATACCAAACAGCTCATTTATGGTTCTTTTATAAAAGCCCCCTCATACCCTATGGATTAAGAAGATACAGCCCACTCGCCCCCATGAATTTCTTACATACAGCCTTATGTGGGCCGCCCCAGGTCTAGCCCAGGTCTGCCCGGTGCTGCCTCCGGCCCTGCCTATGATATGTTATAGGTCTTTCAACCAGTGTTTTGTTGTATAGAACATGGTACAGTAAGTGTTATATGATGGCTGATGAAGGGACCTGAGCTGTCCCAAAATCTTGTTTGTAACATTTTATATTTCAGAAAGCCATCAAAGGGTATCATAATCTCAAGAAGGTTACTTTATTTGACCTATCAAAAGCAACAGGAATTACAGTAAGTTCATTGTATGTTCTCAGGTTGATGGAAGTTTTTTCAGCCTGTATGCAAGGTCTCCCTCTCCCAACATTTTTCCCTCTCTTATCACCCACCCTTCTTTACTCTCCCACTCCTCTTTAAGGTTGGACCAGGGCCCAGATGTTAGCATTGTACCGATGACTCATTTCATGGAGGTCACAACAGCTGGATCCTGTTATATCCACAAGATGTGACTCCAAGCTGAACCTAGCAATGTATGTGGGGGCTTTCATAAAGGTTAATCTTCGCTCCATCCTGAGTCCTCTTTACTTTTCCCTTCTTGGAAGATTTAACCTTATTGTTTCCGTCTGCTCATGTTGCCTGTGGTGCATTGAGCGTTGCAGTCTTTGGAGCTTTTTGTAGACATTACTGAGTGACGTGATTTTGTTCTATTTTTACTGCACGGTGCTACATTGTTTTTTCAGATTTCTTCCCAAAGGCATTATAAACTTGGATATCATGTTTAATTACAGTGAATGATAATTAATGTATTTTGCTGTATTCGGAGTCTGTATAGTCTACACTTTGCAGGTCTACTCACCTGATACATGGGGGAAGATTTTTCAGTGCTTCTACCCCAGTTTCCTTGCACTGCAAGAATTTGCGGTTATTGTGATTATGCTAGTGACTACATTTAGTCCCCCTGAGACACATAGGGGCACATTTACTTACCTGTCGTGACGCGTTCCCCCGAAAGTGCATTGCCCGACCTGAATGCACTGTGCTGCGATTCACTGTATTAATCGCATATGTCGCGGCTAGTGCCCGATATCCTGCATATGTCGCTTCCCCGCCCAGGTCCGCTGGAGTTCACCTTCTTCTTCCTGGTGTATGTAAGTGCTTGATCTTGCGAAACAATTTGAAAGTTAAATCCCGCGCTCACATGCCACATGAAAGCCAGCACAGCCGCACCACAATCCGATCTTATGTGACACAATTCTTAGTTAAAATACTTGTCACAGGTGCGCAAATCCCGAAAACGTCCAAAAATCTGACGAAAGTGTGGCCGCAGACCCTTAGTAAATAAGCCCCATAGTGGCTGTTCTTTTCAAGAACAGTGAAAACTGTAGTGTGCAGGGTGCACCAAATTCAGGATTTCTGGCACCCGTTTTGCGCTCCCTGCACTGCTTTGAAAGAGTGCTCCCCTTTTTTTTGGTGCACCTGTAACATGGGGCGTGCGGCACACTTCTGTCGGACTTTGCATGTTAAATGTGGCGTTTAGTCCGACTGAGCACCAGAACGCCCCTCTATGTGCCGAATTTTGTGTCGCATGAAGAATAGTACAGCAGCGCCACAAAACGGTCACATGCGACATAAATGTGTCTCGGACACTTCCTAAATACCTGTGCAAGCAGTTTGCACAGAAAAGAAAGTTCAAAGTCTTACAGAAAACTGGCGCACAGCCCTAAATAATTGTGCCCCATTTTCTCCAAACCCATTCTAATCAATAGACTAAAGGCTACAGTAAGCATATAGTGTCACTTTTGTTTTGTCAATTTTGTACTGTCTTTGTACATTCTTCTTCAGAACGTAGTTGCGTTGTCTGTAGTTGGAAGTTCAGTCCCATTCACTTAAACGTGATTGAACAAAAGTGTGATGCATTACCAGACTTACTAGAAAATGTATGGAATGGAACACTACACCACAGCAATGGGCGCCATTTCACCCCTATGCTCTACATTAGATGAGGTATGGCAGTGGCAGTCAGGTCAACCACATAGTCATTTGTCGCTATGTTGAAGCCACAGACTTTTTAGGCCCCAGAGCAGGACCAAAGGAGCAGGCATCCTAGTGAGAGTGATTCATGTCCATGTGCAGTTGTTGGCCAGTAGGGTGACTTGGGGCATGTACCACCAGTATAAGTCTGAATCTGGAAAGAGACCAGAGGTAGACTGTACTATGGTAGCTGTGCAGCAAAGTAAGGGCTAGATGACAAACAGAGTAACGCAAAGAAATGGTGAAGTGCAGGGCCGCAGGCAGCGTGAAGTGATCATACCATCCAGTGCTGGTGTTAGGTGGTTTGTAACTAGGGGTCGTCTGTAAGTCGGGTGTTCTTAAGTAGGGCATGTACTTATTTACGCGCTCAAAGTTCTACACTCATAAACATATTAATACACTATTAATACACTAATTAATATTAATACACTAGTACACTAGTACACACATACATGTATGAACTCATACGCAGAAATTTATGTACTCATATTTCTACACTCATACATACATTATATACAAGCTCATAAAGTATATGGAAACACAGTGGTCCAGATTTATAAAACTTTTGGGCACAGTTTACATATAAATACATGTAACAAAAAACTTGGACAGAAAGAGCAGTAAACACTTTGAGATTAAACAATATAGATTTTTATTAACATATACATGATTACAATGTGACAATAAAACAGCATTAATGGAAAAAATGTGTATCCAGTTCTTAAAGCAAATATTGCCTAGAAAGTTGGTAAAATACCCTATATGTTCAAATATTATATCTTCACTAAGAGTAAATAAAAGTAATAGTAGAGTGGGATTATCACTCAAACCTAAAGATATAGTGAAAACTTATGTAATCAAACGGGGGATACATCAGTACCCTACCAAGAGTGGGATCGCACATTGACCTCGACACATGTTTCACTGATGGCCCTTCCTCTAGTTGCACGGGAATTTATAAGGTATTAGCGCAAGTGTTTTTTTTGGCAGCTGAACTGAAATGTTTGCTGCAACAGAAAATTCTAAGGGTGCTTTCTGGTGCCGATTTGCAGTGGGTGCCACATTTATGTCCAAAGTGTGACATAATTGTGGTGCATGACCATTAAACTGAGTGCACCAGAAGAAAACTGTGCTATTTGCGCATGGCCCATCAGGAGGTTTGCTGACTAGGTACACATCCATACATTTATACACACCATACACACACATTCTGTATACTACGCATACATTATAAACACATATTGTATATATACATAATATACTTAGACATACAGTATATACACACCCTATATACACATACATATAGTAAAAACACACCATACACACATACTGCATATTCTTACATTTAGAATATAGACACATATATACAATATATAGACTTCATACAGTATATACGTACTTTACATAGTATACAAACTCACACAGAACATACAGATATACATAAAGTATATAGACATCATACACACATACATATATTTTATACACACCATACATCATTTACACACATACAGCATATACAAAGCATTTATACACACAGATAAGACCACAACTTACCAGAAAATGTATCCTCTCTGACTCTGCATTGGAGCTCTTCATCTGCACAGTGCTCCAGTTCAGACCACATGACCAGACAGCGGGAGGACGAGGTGGATGAGCAGGTGGGCCGCAACACTAGGGCAGCAACATACAAAGGCGGCAGCACCATTTTAATACAGTATATACACTCACCGGCCACTTTATTAGGTACACCTGTCCAACTGCTCGTTAACACTTAATTTCTAATCAGCCAATCACATGGCGGCAACTCAGTGCATTTAGGCATGTAGACATGGTCAAGACAATCTCCTGCAGTTCAAACCGAGCATCAGTATGGGGAAGAAAGGTGATTTGAGTGCCTTTGAACGTGGGCTGAAGGGCTGGTCTGAGTATTTCAGTAACTGCTGATCTACTGGGATTTTCACTCACAACCATATCTAGGGTTTACAGAGAAAGGTCCGAAAAAGAAAAAACATCCAGTGAGCGGCAGTTCTATGGGCGGAAATGCCTTGTTGATGAGGTCAGAGGAGAATGGGCAGACTGGTTCGAGCTGATAGAAAGGCAACAGTGACTCAAATCGCCACCCGTTACAACCAAAGTAGGCAGAAGAGCATCTACGCACAGTATGTCGAACTTTGAGGCAGATGGGCTACAGCAGCAGAAGACCACACCGGGTGCCACTCCTTTCATCTAAGAACAGGAAACTGAGGCTACAATTTGCACAAGCTCATGGAAATTGGACAGTAGAAGATTGGAAAAACGTTGCCTGGTCTGATGAGTCTCGATTTCTGCTGCGACATTCGGATGGTAGGGTCAGAATTTGGCGTCAACAACATGAAAGCATGGATCCATCCTGCCTTGTATCAACGGTTCAGGCTGGTGGTGGTGGTGTCATGGTGTGGGTAATATTTTCTTGGCACTCTTTGGGCCCCTTGGTACCAATTGAGCATCGTTGCAAAGCCACAGCCTACCTGAGTATTGTTGCTGACCATGTCCATCCCTTTATGACCACAATGTAACCAACATCTGATGGCTACTTTCAGCAGGATAATGCGCCATGTCATAAAGCTGGAATCATCTCAGACTGGTTTCTTGAACATGACAATGAGTTCACTGTACTCAAATGGCCTCCACAGTCACCAGATCTCAATCCAATAGAGCATCTTTGGGATGTGGTGGAAAGGGAGATTCGCATCATGGATGTGCAGCCGACAAATCTGCGGCAACTGTGTGATGCCATCATGTCAATATGGACCAAAATCTCTGAGGAATGCTTCCAGCACCTTGTTGAATCTATGCCACGAAGAATTGAGGCAGTTCTGAAGGCAAAAGGGGGTCCAACCCGTTACTAGCATGGTGTACCTAATAAAGTGGCCGTTGAGTGTATGATACTCCTCTCTGGAGCAGTGGGCATGTAATGAAGTTGCACATTAGCCCAACAGATGACAATCCATTAAAATCCATGACTATCCATCTATCTATCTATCTATCTATCTATCTATCATCTGTCTAGCTATGCATATAAACACTACTTTATAAACATGCACCTATAAGTCACCTATATATCATCAATCTCCTATAGAATTCTCCTACAGCCCCATATTACAGATACTTACCTATTACTGTGTGTAACTACAAAGTGCTATTATTGTGCAGGGCTAAAGAAGCCTCTTACTGACTGTGACTGTTAATAAAATAGTTTCATTTTGGGGCCCCACTTTTAGTTCTTCCCAGGGCCCCACTTCTTTAACACCAGCCCTGACGCCAGCCAGCATCCTGCATCCTTGAATTCTCTGATAGTACGTAATGTGCTATAGTGTCGGAGCCAGCACCCTGGCTCTGCAGTCATTTCTGACAATCAGCCAAGGTGAGATGTGGCCAAGAGAGCCATGGGCCCCAACTGGCATTTCTGCAACCCAGCACTTCCCCAGGTACGCAAGGTGCTGGCGCCAGCCCTGCTCTAGACTATACATTAGTTGCCACAATAGTTCAATTGGATCTTAAAGATATAGTTACAATAAATTGATAAAAGGGTAAACCCTACAAAACTATAAAATCTATGTAAAATGGCCTATCGATAATGCAAACACATTGAAAGGCAAAACTATCTAATTTTATAAGGGTTTTTCCACCAAACAGGATATGGCCTAGCTTGCTAATCGGCGGACGTCTCAGTGAGGAGCACTAAGACCAGAACGTGGTGCCTGATGTGGTCCAAGGTACCTCCGTCTGACCCCTTGTCACTCCCCGAGATGAGTGGAGCAGATGTCCGCATATGTCCGTTCTGCTCCATTCATCTATTTGGAGATAACGGAGATTCCCGAGAGCCTCAGACCCCATCAGACCTCCCGTTATCGTGAAGTGAGGGGTCTCATCACTGAGAACCACACGATCAGCAAATTAGGCCCTATCCGGTGGACAGAGCTTAACTTGTTTGGAGAGAAAACCCCTTTAAATTTTTTCATGGAATAAGGATTATTAGATCTTACATTAGAAAATGTTGGTTATTGATTAAAATATGCCCAGAATGCTGTTTAACTACCATCATAGCCACTAATTGTTTTCATAATGGAGCCTTAAATATGAACAATATTTTTTGGCTATTCTGCTGGAATCTGTGATGGAGGCTCTAACATGTACCTCCAACCCAGATGGAAATTTATCTTAACATATGATTAGGAACATCTACATTGGCTTCCAAAATACACACATTATAACAAAGTGTTCTTGCAATTTAAAATAAATGTCATACAAAATATGTGTTATTTTTTGATGCACCTATAAAAATATTCCCTATCTGGGTACTAAACTAAACATACCTGATATACTGTATGTCCTACAGATTATTCCAAATGGTCCTCATTGGTTGTATTTTCATATGTTACACCTCTCTTCATACTTCTGGGAAGCTCCCTGGCTGGTGGCTGAACTCTACTACAGATTAGTATTCCCCCAAAACAAGATACTAGAGGTTCACCACTCTCCCACAGCAGGTCAAATAACTTAGCTTTCTCCATCAGGAAAATTTTTCTGTATTTAGGTTATTCTTTACTGGTGGTGCCCATGTTTGCCCCTCATCCAGCGTCGGACTGGCCCACCGGATTACCGGAAACACTGACAGTGTGTCAGATAGAAGATGATCGGATTCTGTACCATCTGGCGCTGGCGGACGCTATTTCCAATGCTGTACGCGCCGCATTGGAGCGTGGTCGCACGGATGCCGCGGCTCCGGTTATGAGGTCTGGACAGGATGCCTGGGCGGGTGTGCGCGGTGCCTGACACAGGCGCTTGCGTAATAGCCTCCGCCGTCCTGCGACTTGCTGCAGTTGAGAAGCAGAGCCCGAGGTGAGCGGCTGCTCTTAGGCCCTGTTATGTATCACGGCAGCACTGGGGGACTGGGTGAGGGGAGGGGGGCCCTTGATGACTGCTCTGGGGGTGGGGGGCCCTTGATGACTACTCTAGGGGGAGGGGGGCCCTTGATGACTGCTCTGGAGGGGAAGGGGCGCCCTTGATGACTGCTCTGGGGGAGGGGGAACCCTTGATGACTGCTCTGGGGGGAGGGGGGCCCTTGATGACTGCTCTGGGGGGGGGGAAGGGGGCCCTTGATGACTGCTCTGGGGGAGGGCCCCTGATGACTTCTCTGGGGGGAGGGGGCCCTTGATGACTGCTCTGGGGGGAGGGGGCCCTTGATGACTGCTCTGGGGGGAGGGGGGCCCTTGATGACTGCTCTATGGGAGGGGGTAGCTCCTTTGATGACTGCTCTGAGGGAGGGGGGTCCTTGATGACTGCTCTGGGGGGAGGGGGGTTCTTGATGACTGCTCTGGGGGGAGGGGGCCCTTTGATGACTGTTCTGGGGGAGAGGGGCCCTTTGATGACTGCTCTGGGGGAAGGGGGGCCCTTTAATGAATGCTCTGGAAGAGGGGGGCCCTTTGATGACTGCTCTGGGGGAGGCGGGGGCCTTTGATGGCTGCTTTGCCCTGTGATGGCAGCTCTTGGGGAGGGGACCGGGGCCCTGTGTTTCACATGACTGTTGTTACTCTTTAATGTCTTATTTTTTGTATGTTCCCCAGAATCCGTAAAGCGCTAGGGAATTTTAGGACACTGTATAAATAAAGATTATTATTATGGAGTGGTGCTCCTGTAACAGCAACTCTGAGGGGAGAGGGGCTGCAGTAATGGCAGCTGTGGGAGGAAGGGGCCCCTGAGACTATAATGGAAGCTGTAGGGGTCCTGAGATTATAATTGTATGTTATAAATAACCTTGCACTCTGACAGAATCCTCTGTGTAGTCCCAGGTGTTGGGCTTTGGTTTGAATGCATTTAAAAAAACCACATGTGACTTGTCTGTGCTATAGACTCCTCAGCTCTTGGCCCCCACCTTTGTGCTCCTGTACATCTCCTCCTTCTGCCACTGATGTCAGGCTCACCAGGCTGTGAGCTCTGCGAAGGAGCAGGAGGGAGGAGCTGTACAGGAGCACAAAGGTGGGGTTCAAGAGCTGAGGAGTCTGCAGCAGACATGTCACGTGATGTTTTTTTTTAAATGGATCCAAACCAAAGCCCAAGCCCTGGGACTACACAGAAGATTCTGTCAGTGTGCAACACACAATTATTCTGTAATGCAAATGTTCAGTGATAGCAGAAACTACATATTTGCACTGCAGGTGTGATGGGATTTTGCAACCTGTCTAGTGAAAATGAGGTCCCTGGTAACAGGTCAAGTTTATGTTACAAAAAATGCCTAATTTTACACGTCTCTATTTGGTTGAATTTCGTTTTTTTACCTGCTACTTATACATTAATTGATGTTACTAATGCACAAAGATGTGTTTTTTGCACAAGAAAATATAGCAGGTTTTACAATTTATTTACGCGTAGTCTTGCATTCTTTATTTATAATGGATGGGCCCCAAATGTCTCGTTCTCTATTATCCCAAAGCTAATAGACCCTATTAGCATCCAAATTGAGTTGTCTTTTACTGTCCAATATTTGGTAAGTACTTGGGTCCATGAGTGGATCCACTTGAACTCTGGTTGGTCAATCTGATACTGTTATCTCTTCATCAAGAGATCACGAGAGTAAATGGCCGTCGGACAACCCGACTGATTCTGACTAATTTTAAATTCAAATTGTGTCACAAGACATGCACTCACATACACCGGGAAAAAGAAGGTGAACTACGGCGGACCTCAGCGGGGAAGCTCATGAATGTGGTGCACATTCATGAATGTGGCGCATGCAGGATATCGGGCGCATGATCTTAGTTTATCACACCTCGGGAATCGCGACAGGACGGGTAAGTAAATGTGCCCCTTTATATCAGTATCAAATTTTGTCAGGATCCCTTTCCTAACACTGTGACTGCACTCTTGTTGAAGTGGGTTCATCTCTGGTGATCTTTTCTGTGAAATTTACTTTTTGGGAAAAATCTAACCCATTGGTCCAAAAATAGTGAAGCGAGCTCCTCTCTGTGCAGTTTGCCTGAAAAAGGTGCAGTGTGCGCAATAATCATGAATTGTGTCACACGGTCTTCATGAATCTGGCGCCCCTTGCAGTGAATCCAGCAGAGTGTACCAACTTTTTTTGGTGCACCTTTAAAGCGTGGAACACAATTCTATCTGCATGATAAATGGTCCGACTGTGCACTGGAACGGCCCTTATAGTGTGAAATTTTGGGTTGCATCAGACGTGACACAAATGTGTTGTGGACACTTCTTAAATACATGTGCAAGCAGTTTGCAAGTTTTTTAAGTGCAAAGTCAGACAAAAAAACTGGTGCAAACACTTTAATAAATCTGGCCCATTGTCTGGATAATATAACTGTGCATTGTCAGGTTGTGTACAGCATCTCATTGTAACATGTGCCCCCATTTATCAGGAAAAGTGTTTTGTGTTCCAGCTTTCGTGATATCAAGAGGTAAAATATTCTGTGCATTTCTTTGCATTTACTGTAAAGCACAAGGGAATGGTCCTTTTCCTGAACTATGAAGGAGTGAGCTCATCCACAGCTGCACTTGATGTAAATTAGGACCATGCTATTTGGGGATTTGCATTGGTAATATAGGATATTGAATCTGCCTGGAACTAGAAGTACAAAAGAAAAGAGGAACACAAATTTCCGAATATATGGTTTGTACAGCAGGTGTTCCCGAACTTACTGAAATATATAAGCCAAGAGATTGTTTTCCCCTAAAATCTGATTATTGTAAATTCCTTTATTTTTACTTGTTTAGCATATGAAAGCCTCACTTTAACCTCATTCTGATGGCTATAAAATACAACAAAAAGTATTTTATGAACGTTTTATCTCTCTCACTAGTCCTGTCACCATTACCTGTTGGAGCAGCTCACAAGGATGCATCACAGCCTCTTTCTAGTTAATTCATACATTAATCATTCTCAAATAATCTTTTCTTTATTATGTAAATGAGGGTGGTCACATGGTAAGAGGCAGTGATGTCACCCCTGTTACCCCTCTCCCCCTGCTCATGTCTGTGTGTAATGTATAGTAAAGCATTGCTGGTGTCTGTGCTTTATCTGCTGACATGCTGCATCCTCCTAATACACGTGTTAGACACAGATATCAGCTACACAAGTACCTGACATGCTCTGCTATATCTGGAGCTGTTGTATCTCTCCAATACACACAGGCACCAGGAAGCACATGGAGCAGCCATTACACCATTATACCTCACGCCATTATACAGGCTGTCAGTCATGTGTATAGGAGTATCTCATACACACAGGCTGCAGGGGGCGCCAGCACTAGGAAGCACATGGAGGAGACATTACACCATTATACCTCACACCATTATACAGGCTGTCAGTGAAGCCCTGGGGGATGTGGCTGTGCCTCCCACGCATGAATAAGCCGGACAGCTTGAATATGATAATGACTCATTGGACATTTCACAGGTCATTTGCATACAGCTTTAGGACCTCATTGCTTAAGTTTACAGGCATTTAGAGGGACAATGAAGGGATAGGAGCAATGCTCTCTAATGGCAGTTTATGGAAACATATTTAGTTTAGGAGATTAATTTTCCTGATGGGTTCTCTTTAAGAGATTTTTGGTTGAGGGCAGAACTGTTTTAGTTGTCCATGGAAACCAATCAGAGATCAGCTTCATTTTCCCACAGCTGCTTTTAAATAAAAACTGAGCTCTGATTGGTTGCCATGCTCTCAGACACTTCTGATAAATCTCCATCTTTGTTATTAAATGTATTTCTGTATACTAAACAACTTTTCTGTAATATAACTTTTTCCCTTCTATCCAGATTTGTTTCTTTTTTTTCTCCTTGTTACACTAAATGCATTACAACAAATTCCATTCACTATTCCCCATCAGATCACACTCAAGTATCTTGTCTGCAGACACTATCCAGGCCCGGAGTCAACAGGATGTTTTAAAAGGACTTCATGGCCTAGGACATAGAAGAGAAGATTCCATGATTTCATCTTAACCCTTTCCTCCTTAAAGTAGTGTAGCAGACAATAAACTTTCAACACAAGCATCATGGGGGAAACAATGGGAGAAATGTATGAAACTGTCTAAAAGGAAAACTGTTCAATAGCATATATTTTGTATTCTGCTCTTGAAAATTGAATGTAAGTGGTTGCTAATGTCCTCTGCAGTAAATTTGTCAAGCACTGTAACTCTATTTCAACATGTAGCACCCGTCCCTATATTTCTATATGGGTTTGTGTACACAGCTGTAGCCAGCTTGGGCAGTCTTTTCTGCTACCATGGCATACCTTCCAACTATCCTGGATCCAGTGGGACAGTGCTGGATTTCGGCCTCTGTCCCACCTGGGGGGAGGTATGTCCCTGGACAGCAACTCTTTCGGCATCCCTTGGACGTTTACAGAGTTAAATACAGAGATATTGCAGAGAGCCGTCAGCTTTCATCATCATTTCTGTGCTTCTGCTACTGCTTGGTGTAGCGAAGCCGGGAGAAACAAAGTGATGATGTCATCTGCCTGACAGCTTCGGTACTACACACAGAAGAAGAGGGGAGGAGAGTTTCTGCTGGGGAACGGGGATAGGTAAGTAAATGTATTTGTTAATTTTTACATTAAGCAGCAACAAAGGAAGAAGGAGGTTAGAGGCCACAATAACAGGGGGATAAGTTAGGAGGAAATAATATGAAATGAAGAGGGACACAATAAGAGGGAGAGCTTCTTGGGGGCACAATAAGAGGTGGAACTGTTGGGAGGGACACAATAAGAGTGGGGGGTGCTAGAAGGCACCATAAGAGGGGCTTTAATATGAGTCGGTGCTGAGGAGCAGTATAACAGAGGGGTATAATGTGAGTGGGCTTTAATATGTGGGGTAGTTGATGAGCACAATGTGATGAGGAGAAGGGTACAACATTGTGAGAGGGAGATGGAGGACATTAAGGGAGGAATTATACTGTGTGGGGGAGTAAGGGGTGGGGAAAAAGGCATGGCTTAGGGCAAAACATTTCTGTCCACTGTAAGTGGACCTCACATTATAATGACACACGAGTCGCAAACAAAAAACCCCGGTTTCATAGTTTGTTGCCCATAAAGTGCACACGTTCATGTTACTGAGGCCTCACTGAAATATACAGATCCTCAACACAAATAAATTGCCTACATCAGCAGTTTACAGCATCAAACCAATGATTTTCTGCTTTAAAAGGAAATGTTTACAGACTATTAATTTATAAATTCAATGTCATCCAAAGCCACTGATGCCACATAATTAAAACATAACATCTGAGCCATGGAATGAATACACATGTGTTCACATCACTAAGTAACACAACAAATAGCATTTCTAGAGCATAAAGCGAAAGGTTTATTTCATTAAGTATATGGCATGTAACTGAAATCTTTGAAGTGGTTTTTAATTTTGCAAGTACAGCAAGTACAGTTCCCAGCACCACAGACTCCATTAGATCAAAAAGTAGTCTAATACCCTAAGTTACAAAAGGAAAATGTTTTATCTCATTTTTCTATTATATATACAGAAAACTGTTGTTATGTAGAATACAGTACAGTACAGTACAGAATATTGCTCATCAGGCCAAACTATCTTTGATGCCCATTGCAACCAACCACAGCTCTGTTTTCACATCACATCAGTTTCCCTTTTCCATTATTGCATTACAGCTTTTAACTAGTATGCCTTGTCTGCACTTTTGTGCAGTGTGCCTTATGTATCTGTTAGGGTTGGGTAACACAGAAGACAGGGGATAGTGTGCCCTGAGCTTGCCCCAACCTCTGTCCCATCCTATAGCCCCCCCACGCTAAACCGTGGGGCGACTACTTGAAGACTCGAAATACACTGGATAAGTGTGGGAAGGGAAACACAAACAGACTGACAAACATAAAACACAAAAGAATGGTAAACTAGCCGGAATCACAACAAGAGGGTACGTCAATAACAAAATCAGTAAGCAAAGAGTCAATGTCAAAAATTAGCCGAGGTCACAACGATTCAGATACAGATACAGAGCAATACAACCTAATGCAGAGAGCGAGTGCTGAAGGGTTTTCAAACACTGGCACAGGTGACTAGAGAAGCTGCAATTTATGCAGCCAGAACTCCACCTCCAGAACCTGATAGGAGCTGGACAGCTTCTGGGAATTAACCCCTCATGGTGCAGAACAACCAGGCATCATGCAGAGGTATAGTGCAAACTGTTTTCTCCAGCTCGAATCCACCCACATTCAGACAGTGTTGAGGTAAAATGAGTGCTTTATTTAGTTCATATTAAAAGCGGGCAAAAACATTGTGAAAATCCAACGCGTTTCAGACGCTTGCTGCGTCCTTAGCCATGGATAACAAACAGTGTTAAGAAACATTAATTTATATCAGCTGGGACCAATGGTTCTCAAAATCACAACCTGTTCCGGTCAGTGGGAGGAGTGTCTAATCTGACCGAGTTTGGCCGGCGGGCTCAAGCGGTAGGAGCTGAGATTATCTGCATCATGCAGATGTACCACAAGTCCCAGCAGTTCCGAACACAACTCCTAGACAGCGCGAGCTCTTAGCAGCCGCTGCCCGGGACGAGAGGTGGAGTTTGCGCAGAACACTGCTGGCACCAGCAGAAGAACCAGCATTCTCCCTAGCGACCCTGACAGTATCATTGTTTTCCAGATGTTCCGTGCGACATTTCACTTTTTTTTGCACCTTTTTTGGTGCAAATCTGCACCTGGTCCAGGGCAGGTGCAAAGGAAGTTTTTTCTTTTCATGGGACCAATTTTAATATGTAAATTGGAAATATTTCACATGCTTTAACTGTTTAACATTTTGCACAGTAACCTCTTGTCAAAATTCTTAAATTTTTGCATTTTTTAAAAATTGGTTACTCTAACCCCTACGGGACACAGCATCTTTTGGCCTAAAGGACGCAGCCCCATTTTTCAAATCTGGCCTGTGTCACTATAAGTGGTTATAGCGTGGGAACGCTGTGAGATATCCAGGGGATTTTGAGATTGTTTTCTCGTGACACATTGTACTTCAAATTAGTTTAAAAATTTGGATGAAATCTTTTGCGTTTAGTTATGAAAAAAAACAAAATTTGGCAAAAATTTTGAAAAATTCTTTATTTTCAACGTTCTAAATTCTCTACTTTTGATTCAGAAAGTCATAGCACCCAAATAAATTCATAACTTACATTTCCCAAATGTCTGCTTTATGTTGGCATGGTTTTTTAAGATTCCACATATTTTACTAGAATGTTATGAGGCTCAGAATTTGGGTGCCATTTTTCACATTTTTTGTAAAATCGCCAAAACCTGTATTTAGATGGACCTGCTCAACTTCTAATTGACACTGAGAGGCCTAAATAATAGCGAGACTCGTAAATTACCCCATTGTGGAAACTACACCCCTCAACATATGAAAAACCACTTTTAAGAAGTTTGTTAACCCTTTACGTGTTTTATAGGGGTTAAAACAAAATGGAGGTGGAGTCTGCAAATTGTAATATTTTTTCACAATACACTCATTTTGGGTGGAAAATTTTACATTTCTAATGGATAAAATGAAAAAAGGCTCCACAAAGTTTGATACGCAATTTCTCCCGAATACACCGATACCCTACATGTGGTGGTAACCTGCTGTATGGGCGCACGGCCGGGCATAGAAGGGAAGGAGGCGCCATTCAAATCAGATTTGCTATGTCACATTGTACAGGCTATAATTTTTTTCTTTTTTTTATTGTGCACCTATAGGGGCTTATTTCTTTTGCCACATGAGATGCACTTTTCTAATACATAATTTTGGGGCATCTATAGCTAATTGGTGAGATTTAATTAACTCTTTGTTGGTGGAGGAAATGAAAATCATCAATTTTTAGGAAAATTTTTATGTGTTTTTTTTTTTTGGCCGTTAACCATACCATGAAAATAGTATATTATTTTTATTCTTTGGGTCGCCACGATTACAAAAATACTTCATTTATATATATTTTTTTATTTTTTCCCATTTTTACTGTATAAAAAGTAATTTGGCAAAATTGTTGTTAATTTTAGCATCACCGTCTTTCATATGCATAACTTTTTTATTTTTCACCTCAAAAATCTGTTTAAGGGCTTATTTTTTGCAAGAATGATAGCTCTTTTTAGTGGTCTTATTTTAGATTGCGTAACTTTTTAAAATCACTTTTTTAGAGCATTTTTAAAGGGCATTAATAAAAAATCATCTTTAGCAGAGAGAGTTTTTTTAGGTTGTTTTTTACGGGGTTCACTTTGCGGATCTAATAACGATTCTGTTTTATTATACAGATTGTTACGGACGCAGGGATACCAAATATGTGGGGGTTTTGTGTATTTTATTCAATTGTACTGAATAAAAACTAATTTGGAGAAAATCTTATTCATTTTAGCATCACCATCTTTTTATATGCATAACTTTTTTATTTTTTGGCAGATAAATCTTGTTAGGGGCTTATTTTTTGCGAGAACAGTTGTTCTTTTTAGTGGGCTTATTTTG
Organism: Engystomops pustulosus; assembly: GCF_040894005.1. Classification (NCBI taxonomy): domain Eukaryota; kingdom Metazoa; phylum Chordata; class Amphibia; order Anura; family Leptodactylidae; genus Engystomops; species Engystomops pustulosus. The sequence continues at coordinate 82,889,444 of NC_092418.1, forward strand.
GAGTGCATAACATTTTTTAAATCACTTTTTAGAGCATTTTTTATAGGGTATTAATTAAAAATTATCTTTTTTCGGAATGTTTTTTGCGTTTTTTTCCTCCGGCGTTTACCGTGCGGGTCCAGTAACGATTCTGTTTTATTATGCAGATTGTTACGGACGCGGCAATACCAAATATGCGGGGTTTTTTTGTGTTTTTATGTTTTTTATACTTTATTAAGTTTTTTTATGGGAAAGTGACATTTTAGGGGCTTATATTTTTATGTATTAATTTTTTATTTATTATAATGTGTAGTGTTAACTGTTTTTGCATATTTTTACTTATACATACTTGAACTTAAACCAGTGATGCTCTGATCACTGGTTTAAGTTCAATACACTGCTCTACAATACTATTTTATTGTAGAGCAGTGTAAACTGTCTGAGCAAGCTTGCGCATGCTCAGACAGTTTACAGCCAGACCCGGAAGGGGTCTGGCTGCCATGGAGACCGGGCAGCTCCGGGGCACATGCCAGTCCTCGGAGCTGCCCGGAAGAGGATCGGATCCCCCGGTAAGCGGCACGGGGGATCCGATCCACAGCGCTAACACCGTTACACGCCGCGGTCATGTTTGACCGCGGCGTGTAAGGGGTTAACACCCGCGATCGGAGCCGGCTCCGATCGCGGGTGTTAGCGCAGGCTGTCAGCTGTACTAGACAGCTGACAGCCGCTGCTTCTGGTACCGGCTCCGTTCGTGAGCCGGTGCCAGAAGCAGGACGTTATAGAACGTCCCCGTGCGCTAAGTATCTAGCCCCGGGGACGTACTATAACGTCCAGGTGCGCCTAGGGGTTAAGGGTGAGGTCACAAGTAGCGGTTTAATTGCGTTTTTAACAGCTGAGGAGAGGTGATTTGCCTTATTTCATTACTGTTAACATTTACAAACGCAATATAAACACCACATTAACGCATCTGTTAACATTGCGTTTACTATGCGTTTTGTAAATTCAAATGTTAACAGTAATGTAATTAGGAAAATCACCTCTCCTCAGCTGTTGTAATAGGTTTCAAAATGCAGTAAAAACGTAACATGTTAAATCCCAAATTAACAGTAGTGTCCACTCCTGTATATAACACCTCACGTGGCTTGTGTCATGCAACAAAAAGTCTCAAAAAGAAGCCTAGTTTTGTGCTTGCCAGGATAGGAAAAACTGAACATGTATCACAAGTAAAAAGACCTGATCATACATAAGGTGCAAAAAAGAGCCACCAAATGTCTTTAAAATTCACCTCAGAGAGACAAAACTATGATACATGGGGCCCAATGGCTTCCATACATTTTTTTCTATTTAGAGTGTAGTATGAGGGCTTATTTTCACTGGGACTAATTGTACTTTGTTGTGGCAGTATTTAATATTTCAGACAATTACTTTCAAATTGAATACAATTGACAAAAAAACTTTGGTAAAAAGTTTTCTTACAAGCTTCTTTTTATGGCTTTCATTTTGCAGTCCAACTGATACATCTCCTTTAAACTTTGTGTCAGTATGATCCAAATTTATATTGTCTAAATGTCTTAATAATTTAAAATCTTTAAAATAAAACGTCTCTGTACTGCCATATTCTGAGACCCATAATTTTTTATCCAGTAATGACCTGGCACTTTTTTGTTTTTTCAATTCTATGTTTCACTCCCCACCTTCAAAAATCTATAACTTTTTTATTTTTACACATAAAGAGCTCTGTGAAAAATGCAGTGAAAATGGTGAAAAAGCACATTTGCGCCGTTTTCTTATGGGCTTGGATTTTACGGCTTTCAGTGTACGCCCCAAATGCCATATCTACTTTATTCTTTGGGTCGGTATGATCACTGGGATACCAAATTTGACGTCACGGGGAGCAACGATTCTCTTCTTTTTGAAGCCGCTGGCAGCTTTGCCGGGGGCGATCGGTGGCATAACCGGCTATGGAGAGGTCTCAGCACCTGAGCCCTCTCCATGTACCCGCACCCGACGCATGTCGTAAGTGGTTATATAAGATCTGCTGTGCTCTTCCACACATGCATCAAACAGTAGTTCGTCCTTAACCACTTAAGGACCAGGCCCTTTTTTGTGTTTGCGTCTTTATTTTTCACTCCTTCAAAAATCTATAACTTTTTTATTTTTGCGTAACAAACTTCACCTCATAGTGAAGGTATTTAATATTCTATGCCGTTTACTGGGAAGCAGGAAAAAAAATTCTGAATGCAGTGCAAATGATGAAAAAATGCATTTGCGCCATTTTCTTGTGGGCTTGGATATTACGGTTTCACTGTGCAACCCAAATGACAGGTCTACTTCATTCTTTGGATCAGTACAATCACTGAGATAACAAATTTGTATAGGTTTCGTAATGTTTTCATACATGTACAAAAACTAAAACCTCCTGTACAAAAATTCTTCATTTTGCCGTCTTCTGGTGCTAATAACTTTTTATTGAATTCTTTATATTTTTCAAACTGGCAAAAAGTGCCATTTGCTACTTTAGGCACTATTTTCCTTTATGGGGTTAAACGCAGTGAAAAAACGTTATTATATTTTGATAGATGGGGCATTTTCAAGCATACTACAGTTTGGCAGTATATGGGGATTTTCCACATCATCTTTTACAATGTGCAAATCGCACATTGTAATAAATAGCCTCGGACATGACAGCCTCGGATCTTTGTGTGACCCGAGGCTTTCATGACACCTATGACGTCACGGGGAGCAACGATCCGAGCCAAGATGTCGGCATGTGACGAAGCAGAGAGTGTGAAACGTGCGTCGGGGTATTGCGAATTCCCCTTCAATTTGCCTACAGGTAAAAACTTTATTAGGACGTAGTTGACTTTCACTAATGCTGGATGGTACCTCCAGATTGGTGTACTCACACAAGAGAACTAGTTTACCCCTTAGGCATTTTTAGGTATTGAATGTGCATGGACATTGGTCCAGTCCTTATAGTATTAATATGAATAGGACAGTGCAGCAGGGGAATGTATGTATTCTGTATAAGCCCTAATTTCACCTTGGGCTTCTCCCTTTCGTTCCCTTACATCATTATTTGTGATGTTTTATGATTTGTCTTTTGGTTGTAATAAAGTACGGATAATTTTTTTACATTTAATATTTAGACTCCTTATTGGTTTATATCTTGTGATTTGTTTTGTTTTTTTGATGTCTTGGCACTGTGACAGAGAAGCCTAGGCAATTTTGGATTTCTTATAAATAATAAAGACCCCAGACCAGATGATAAATTATAACACAGACCACAGAGAAAATTATAAAGAACAATTGCCTAGTTATTCTCATTCTGTAAATGAGGTGGTGCTGGAGATCCACTAGTGACCACAAATCCACCACCTGAAGATGACCACATAGTCATCTAATAGCACCACTGCAGGAGAAGTGTGGAATTACAATGTGTCCTGTGACATGAAGAGGTGATTGCAATATATGGCCTTTTGAGTTCTTTAGAGCAGGAGGATCATCTTTAGCATCTCACTGCCTTCACCTTTATCTGCCCTTATAGGACACATAGACAGAGAATGTCCCAAAAGGTAACCCTTTGTAATGGCAGTGATACAATGTACTATATATACATGGTTTTTAACTCTGCATCAATACGTCCTGGGTCATATCTATCATATTTATCCTAAATACATTATCTACAGCTCACACAGGTATTCAGTGCTTCCTTACAGCAAAAAAATTGCTTCAAATTATACAAAAAGCTTTTGGAGTTTTAATATATTTTGCATAGTGAAAGTCAATGATTTATTGGATTACAAGTGTGCTTTTGGTTGGTAGGAAAAATTGACAGAATGTTCCTTTCCATTCTAACTAACTGGGATTAATTTATATTTTACTGCTCATTCCAGTGGTGTTTTTACTATTCTCCCTTCATATACTGTGTATATGTTGTTTGTGTACAAATTCAGCTTCAAATTGCAAAATTTAAAGTTCACTACCAACTATTATTCTACCAACCATATAAGTTTAATAACACAGAATTGGGGATAACAAGCTGATTGAAGAGGGTATGACTGTCTAATTTTCTCACAAATAAATGGAGAAAATTATTGACTCGAGTATAAGTCTAGGGTAGAAAATGCAGCCACTACAGTCAAATAAAATGTCCAGCAGTGGCCTTACCTCACTAATAAAATGTCCAGCAGCAGCCTCCCCTCACTAATAACATGTCCAGCAGCGGCCTCCCCTCACTAATCCATGCTAGCCGCCATCTTGGTGGCGATCGTCACTCCCCGTGATGGTCACGCGGCTATCGGTCACCATGAGAGCCTTGAGTCTTCCAAAAATTTCCAATCACCCCCCGTTGTCTAGAACTGATATAAATATAAATAAACAGTAAAATAATAAACACATTAGGTGGGCGGACCAGATGTGTCCGAAAATGCCCGATCTATCAAAATATACTAACTGTTTTTTACTGCGCTTAACCCCATAACAGAAAATAGTGCCCAAAGTCGAAAATGGCACTTTTTGCCATTTTGAAAAATGAAAACATTTTGAAAAAAAAATTCTATAAAAAGTGATCAAAAAGTCCTAAAAATAGAAGCATTTAAAACATCATAAAAAGTTGACCAAAAGGACAACATCCACAGTTCTGTAAACCAAAGTATAAAGTTATTATCACCAGAAAATGGCATAATAAAAACTTTTTTTGTACTGGAGGTTTTAATTCTTGAAAATGTATGAAAACTTAATAAAACCTACATATACTATAAATGTGGTATCCGACCCAAAGAATAAAGTAGACCTGTCATTTGGGGTGCCCAGTGAAAGCCGTCAAATCCAAGCCCACAAGAAAACGGTGAAATTGTGTTTTATTACCATTTTCACTGCATTTGGATTTTTTTCCCACTTCCCAGTACATGACAATATTCAATACCATCACTATGAAGTGCAATTTGTTACACAGAAAACAAGCCATCACACAGCTCTTTACGTGCAAAAATAAAAAAAAGTTATAGATTTTTGAAGGTGGGAAGTGAAAAATGGAAATGACAAAACAACAAAGGGCTAGGTCGTTAAGGGGTTAACGCTAACTGGCAAATTCGGGTACCATATAAAAGTATTGTTAAATCTCCCACATAATATACAAACTTGACAGAATCTGCCATCACAAAAACTGTCAATCTGGTAAAAGAATAATGAAAAGCCAGCAGAAGTATCCTAAATGGGTTTGTGAGAATATGATATTGATGATAGAGTTACTGATCCAAAGTATAACCTGACCACTGAGTCTAATTTTTTTTTTTAATTTTTTAGCTATGTGTCCTACTAGAACAAGAAGAGAAGATATAAACAAGGCAATATGACAAACTATAACATGCTTCCATCTTTCTGCATATGATGGACATTGTTAATAGCAGTCTGTTAAATTTTACTGTCACTACTAAACTTCCTGCAGTCACGTTACTTAATTGTACAACAAACCATCTGTTATTGAAGAGCAGAAATGTAATAATTTTCCTACGTGTCTCTAGTAGCCTTAGAACTGTCCAAAATAGTGGACAAGTCTGAGGGTGGCTGGTAGGAAACTGTTACCATCTGGGTTTGTCTGGCCAAAGAATTTGTGTGTTCAAGTGTAATGTGCAGGACGGGGTTGGCCGTGCGATTTTGGGTATATGGGGGCCCCAACCCAAAGTTTGCATCAGAGCGCACTGGTGTCTCGTTACACCACTAGGGAGGAGGGCTTGTTTGTGTTGTGAGTAGGGAAGGGGAGGCTTATGTGTTTCAGTGGGGGAGGGGAGTGTGTGAATCGGCAGTAGGGTAGGGGAGGCTTATGTGTTTCAGTGGGGGAGAGGAGTGTGTGAATCGGCAGTGGGGGAGGGGAGGCTTATGTATTTCAGTGATGGAGGGGAGTGTGTGAATCGGCAGTGGGGGAGGGGAGGCTTATGTATTTCAGTGGGGGAGGGGAGTGTGTAAATCGGCAGTAGGAAAGGGGAGTCTTATGTATTTCAGTGATGGAGGGGAGTGTGTGAATCGGCAGTGGGGGAGGGGAGGCTTATGTATTTCAGTGATGGAGGGGAGTGTGTGAATCGGCAGTGGGGGAGGGGAGGCTTATGTGTTTCATTGAAACTTATGCAATCGGTAACCAGCACTTAAATGCAGAGGCTGTCAGTAGGCTGAAAAACATGGCAGCTTTCTTCCAAAAACAGCACCACACCTGACCTTGGCTAGTGCCAGTTTTCTGATAAATGGAGCTTCGTTACAATAACACACTTCCCATGGTCAAGAAAACATGTTTATTAATCTCCGGACAACCCCTTTAAGTATTGCTTATTTATTATTTTAAGACCCCTCTGGAGCCCACAATACAATAGGGGTGGTATTATGAAGGGAGTGATATTATTAGATAGCAGATCCTCTATCTGGTAACTGTTCTGACAACTTATGGTTCTGATAAGTCCAATGTTTCCCATACACATTCATACATTCATGTTGCTTATAGTGATCCAGGATTTTTCTTCATCATTGTGCACACTTCAGCTCTGTATGCTCTGATCGGCTTCTGTTTTAAACTAGACCTTTTCCCACTTTTACCAACTCCAACTCCTTGCATCCTTTAACAACTTCTTTCTATGGCATTCCTGAGCAATCAGTTCAAGTATTTGGGCACCCAATATTCTAATTTTGTTTTGTCCTAAATTATTTTTGAACAATAACAACAAAAAAAGGTGCATTTGGGTGGTCGCAGCAGTGGAACAGGAGTGGTCTCTTTGCATCCATCAGTAGTACAAATGACTTAGTACAACTTAGTAATTTATCATATTAGAGCAAAAGGCTTCTTTCCCAACTTACTTGGGCTCTAATCCTCTCTCCCTCATTCCTTTCTTATCCAATTTTCTCCCAGAAATCTTTGTTGAAGCACACTGAGGCATCGAATAACATAGGAGTGCGATGCAGAGGGAAGGGGGAGCTTCGAGTCACAGCAGCTGGGTCTCAGCCCCCAGACTACCCTGGATTACAAATTTTTAGAGACAGAGATTGCAGAGGAAAAAGTTGTTTAAAAAATGAGATTTTATATCACATAATGACATGAAACTCCTTAAATACATACACTTTAATAATGATACCTGCAAAGTTTGTTGAAAGGCTAGGTTGAGTTTTAAATGTCCTGTTTTTACAAATGATGATATGGACATGGGTTAAAAAATACCTGTCCCTAAAAACATAATTGTACATTTCATTACTGCTGTACAGAGCAGGGACCCTCATTAACAGTCAGTAGTAAGTTTGTCTTTAAGTCGCACACAGCGCTGATTACTGGACGCAGGCAGCAATGTTACCACTGTCTGCACCCTATGTGTGACCCAGGCAGGGCTGACATAATTTCTTAGTCATTCGCCTGCATCCTGGAAGAGAGAAATGCAGGAACGAGGAGGAGGATACTGGAAGTGCAGGTAGGTGAGTACAATTTTTTTTTCTGTCCTGTATATCTAATAGGGGCATGGGCTGACAATGTACTGGGGCATAGGCTGTCTGGCTATGTACTGGGGAGCATGTGCTGGCTATATACTGGGGCATGGGTTGGCCAGCTGTATACTCGGGGACATGGGTTGGCTGGCTATATACTAGAGGGCATGGGCTGGCTGGATATATATACTGGAGGCATGGGCTGGTATTCTAGACACTGATGGGCAAGGGCTACCTATACACTGGGGGCATGTGCTGACTGGATATATAATGGGGGAATGGGCTAGCTATATACTGGGGGCATGGGCTAGCTATATACTGGGGCATGGGCTGGCTATATACTGGGGGCATGGGTTGGCTGGCTATATACTGGGGGTATGGGTTAGCTGGCTATATGTTGGGGCATGGGTTGGCTGGCTATATACTGGAGGCATGAGCTGACTTGCTATATATTGATGGGCATGGGTTAGCTGGCTATATACTGGGGAACATGAGGTGGCTGGTTATTTACTGGTGGGCATGGGCTAGTTGGCTATACACTGATTGGCATGGTCTGGCTATACACTGGGGGCATGTGCTGGCTGGCTATATACTGAGGCATGAACTGACTGGCCATATACTGATGGGCATGGGCTGGTTGGCTATACACTGGGGGCATGTGCTGGTTGGCTATATACTGGGGAATGGGCTGGCTGTCTTTTTACCTGGGGGGCAAGGGCTTGCTATAAACTGGGGGCATGGGTTGGCTGACTCTATGGGGGCATGGGTTGGCTGGCTATATACTGGGGCATGGGCTGGCTATATACTAGGGGGCATGGGCTTGCTTCATATATACTGGAGGCATGAACTGGCTGGCTATATACTGATGGGCATGGGCTGGTTGGCTATACACTGGGGGCATGTGCTGGTTGGCTATATACTGGGGCATGGGCTGGCAATGTACTGGGGCATAGGCTGGTTAGCTTTATACTGGGGGAATGGGCTGGCTATATAATGGGGGCATGGGTTGGCTGGCTCTATACTGGGGGGCATGCGCTGGCTGGCTATGTACTAGGGGGCATGGTCTGGTTCTATATATACTGAAGGCATGAGCTGCTTGGCTATATACTGATGGGCATGGGCTGGTTTTCTATACACTGATGGGCATGGGCTGCCATTACACTGGGGGCATGTGCTGGCTGGCTCCATAGTGGGGCATGGACTGGCTATATACTGGGAGTCATGGGCTGGCTGGCTATATACTGGGGCATGGGCTGGATAGCGATATTCTGAGGGCATGGACTGGCTATATACATATACATACATATAGACTAGGTATATACGGAAGGTGGTATGTTATCTAAATTAATAAGGAGCTGCTGGTGTTAAATATGAATTAATGAGATGGAAACTATACAGGAGTCATGGGCATAACTAGAGGCGTAGAAGCCATAGCAGCTGCTATGGGGCCTGGAGTTTCACTGGGCCCGACATCTAGGGTATTAGATGAGCTGAGACAGAACCCCGACAAAAATAAATACCGTAGTTATTGATTTCCATATATTTTTTTTTAAACTTTTTACCATAATGGGTTTTCAGCCTTTTTGATTTTTTTATGAAGCTTCATGGAATGTGGCCTTTTGGCTGTAACAGTATTTCTTTTTAAAATCACAACACGGATGTACATTCTCTAAGCTGCCTTTATACATACTCCTAAATAACTACATACAGCCAATAACTCACAGCAGAGACAACTTGGTTGTAAAACCCTTTATTCAGAGACCAAAGTGAGCAGAGACTGGAACATACAGGGTCTTGGAACAACACAGCGCAGTTCAGTAACCCCACAGCAAGTGTCACAACCAACAGAATAATGATCATGAGATTTCATATTCTTTATTGTTCCCTGAATATAGCACCAATATGAAGAAAATATTTTAACACTTCAATGTCAGGGTGATTGGACTAGACTCAGGTTTACGTAAGACTGCACTGAGAACAAATGGATTTCGGTATTTCCCTGTTAGGTAGAATTAAGATATTTTGGCCCCTGTTAGACTTGCTTTGCTCTGCTTATTTTGCAAAAGTAAATGAAGGAAACGTTAAAATAATATCCTGGCTTATTAATTGTTTAATCCTTTCTATGTGATATGAGTTTGGTGCACCTGTTCACTGTCATACTATGGTCAGAGTGCCTACGGTGGCCTACTGGCCTCTCTGCCACTTTATACAACATCTTTATTAAAAATGGGACATGGTGGTTAGGGGGGGGGGCTTATAGTTTTTTCTTTAGGGACCAGGATCATCAAGTTACACCTATAGGTGACTGAATAATAAAGATTTTGAGCAATGGAAGATTATTTTGTAAAAAAAGAAGCTGTAATGTTGCAAGGTGCCTATACTACACTTTTTAATCTTTTTTTGGTATTATGGAAATTTCAGGCCAAATAATGTATTTCAAAATGTCATTTTTTGAATTTCTCAATGAAAAATAAAGTGCACACTCTTCCTGAAACTTGTACCTAATGGGACTTTAATTTGCATCTCTACCGTCTGCCACTGCCTTGTCAATCTTATCACCTACATTTGCTTTCTTACAATATGGGTCATGGCCACCTATACACAAAGCTTAAGACTGTAGTGTCCTGGACCAGTAAGTGTTGAGCTGGGATTAGTCACATAGAATGGGGGTCCCATAGTTTGATTAGTTTTCTATATCGTCACCTGCATAGATCTATATTTACAGCTTTGATTCTCCCCTTTCATTGTAAGGTTCTCTTTGTAAAATGCCCCCCCCCCCCAAATACCAGATTATAGTGGTCCTATCTATTTAAAGTAGTTTCCAAATTTACAGTGTTTCCAATATCTTACTTTTGTCATAAAGGCGATTTAATCATTTATTGCAAAATAAAAATTTTACTATGGAGAAATATTGCATGTCTAAACATATTTGACCGTATAATGATATTTTAGACTTGGCCCCCAAATTAATTCGAATTACTTTTAAGGCTTCAAGGACTAAAATGCATGTAGTTTTAGAGAACTAAATGTAGAGCACCAAAGAAACCTAAAGTAATCTAAATTTGCTCTGTAAAACTGTAAGGGAACCAAAGGGGACTTGAACATGGACACTAACTTATGACTTATGGTCGTGTGAATGGACTGCAGACTTAGCAGACAAACTGTACACTAAACACTTGTTACACACCTCTCATACCTTACGGATTTACACATTAAAAATATACTTTATTCTACCTGATTAGAACCTGAGCTTCCATTTTTTGGAGTTTTAACAATTGTGGGTTTTTCATTAGACATATTTATTGCAAGATTAGTCAAAAATCTTAAAAATCTATTTCAGAGTGAATTTTTTATGCTCAACCTAGTTTAAAAAAAAAGGTATGAGAGTCTGTGATAGACAGGCTAGGATTACAATCTAGAATGTAAAAGTTGTACCCTTTCATGATAATTTTAGATCACAGTGCATATGGCCGACTTGGGCTGTAGATTTACTAGGGTTTCAGAGATACCCTGCGGCTCACGGTCTTGTAGAAGACACCTTTAAGTAGAGAGGAATAATCAGGGATTCGGAACAGGTTCCTGCCACTGAAGGGAGCTTTAGAATCTGCAGCAGCACCAGTTAGCAACACTCTTAGATTATCCTCATGGGGACGATTTCCTACAGACAATACAGAGATCTCAATTCCTGCAGCCCGGGCATCTTGCACAGCCTTTAGTAGAGTGTCTTCTGCTTGGGTATTGCCATCTGAGAACAACAGCAGCTTCTTACTTGCTCCAGCTGCTGCATCTTCACGGAAAAGTTCTGTCACTGCACGTAGCGCTGCTCCTACATCTGTGGCGCCATTGATAAACTTCATCTTATCTATTGCGCTCACAACCTCTGTGTAGTTGGAGAGGAACTGTACCTCGACCTGTTGTTCGTTTGGTCCACTGTACTGCACCACTGAAAGACGGACAGAGTCGAATGATGGACTTTCTGCTTCCAAGAAACGTTGGGCTATGCGACGTACAAAGCCTTTGCTCATCTCAAAGTTTCGACTTCCAACACTTGTAGAACTATCCACAAGTAGAGTGATGTCAGCAGGAACCTCAAATTTGACTGTAAAAAAGAAGAATTTTGAAGGTTAGCAAAAAGAAGATGCACATTGTATTTGTTAACCAGACAATATTATATTGAATTGATACTTACTGGCACAGGTGTAATCGGGGCACTTCTTATCTGTAATAGAAATTAAATGTTACCTTGTACATACATCAGCATTTTCTGGTAAACCTTGTTGACTTGGATGTTCTTGTCTTACCTTTACAGATGTGAGAAGTAACATTCTGTAGGAAACCATCTTCCAGCAGCTCTGTATAGCTTGTCTTTTGTAAGGATAGACCCTTTGAATAGGTTGTTCCACCGCATGCAATATCACCAAGTTGGTCGGGGTTAGGAGGAGCCTGGAAGATGTCTCCTACTCCGAGTGAAACCACCTGTTGAACATGAAGACATGAGCAAAGTGCCAAAATCCGGTGGGAAACTATACAGAAGTCATATAGCTACTTACCGGAGTGACCTCACACAGGGTTCTGAGTGGTGTTTTGTCTCTCAGAATATCAGAGTGCCCGTCTGTCAACACTAGAGCAACTCTCTTATCAGATGCAAACCGTTTCAGTAGGTTATCTTTCGTAAAGGCAAGAGCCTCACCAGTCCATGTACCTCCTGCAATCCATCCCAGGTTCTTAATTGCTCTGTAGAAAATGTATGATATTTGTTGTAGCAAATATTAATTACCACTAAAAGTCTCATATTTACTATTGATATGCATGGTGTACACTATCACTCTCTACAACTAAAGTACAGTTTCAGATAAATTGTATTGTGTAGTCTCATATCTTCATAGTGACTATATGGACTTTTTATGCTGTGAGTCACTTACTCCTTAAGTTGGCCAATAGTGTTGATGTTGGGATCTCCCATGGCTACAGCTTCTTGAGTATTTCCATGACTGTACTGAACCACTCCGACTCGTGATTCCCCAGTATTAAACTGTAGTCAGAGAAAAATAGAGACTGTTGACATTGTGAACTATGGAAAAATTACATATGAACACATAAAAATGTACTGAATGACTATATATTAGGTAATATTAAAAATACGGAAACTTAACCGGTACATTCTAGTGAGAAAATGGAAACTCTAATCCTGCTAATTATACAAGTTGATTATTCAGAGAACATAAACATTTTTTTTTTAAAGAAACCAGTAATTTTACTTATTGGTTATAATTCAGGTCCACTCATATTCATGGTAAAAGCACAGAAAGGAAGTACCAGTAATTATGTCAAAGTACTAAACATACAGGCAATGTAAGTTGCAGTAGCTAAATGTAGATTTTCATGTGGTGCAAGAGAGTTTTAAAATCTATTTAGTATGAAATAAAAGTAACTTAGGCAAAGATAATTGGGAGCATTTATAAAGATGCCAACCAGTCATGATGCCCTGCACTCTAGCACAGTATGAGTCTGGGCATCTTCATAAATTAGGTGCAAAGAATCAACAAGGGACTAAAGTCAACTCTAGAGGGCTTCCACAGCAAACATTAAAGGTCAGAAATACAGTGGATAATGATAGCCCTGCCTTTTCCCAACCTCGTCACACACTCTTTTTGGTAAGTGGCGATGAAAAAACAGTGGTTTGCACGTTATCCCTAATGAGTGTCCTTTACTGATCTCTACCATCTTGAAAAAAAAAGCCATACGCATAAATATTGTGAGTATGGTTAAAAACTGGGAGCATTATAAGACCTTTTTTAGCCGTCAAAAGCCACAATGAGTTCACTATTTGTCATGTTATCATGACCACAAATGACCATAAACTATGTCTGGTATTGCAGCTCTTAAGAGAATATTCCAGCCTAAAACCTCACTAATAGTTAAGCAAAATCCAGATTGTTCCATTCAAAGTCTATGATACTGACAGAGACAACAAAACTACCCCCATTAAATTAATGCAGTGAGCTGTAATATCAGACACAGCCCAAGAGCCCGAGAGCATGAGAGGCGCTATCTAATGTGTGTAATCTAACCTGGACGTGTTCATCTCTACTCAGTCGATCGATGACCTTTATGATAAATTCTTTGGCTATCTGGAAATTAGAGCTTCCAATACTCTCAGAACTGTCAACAACGAAGAGGACATCGATGGGACCACAAGTGCATTCTGCAGGAGATATTTGGAAATAATTATTAAAACATCACAGTTGCTATTACATTTTTATTACCAGGCATTGGTCACAATGTTCTGTTAATCGCTGGTTTACAACTTAACTTGCAACCTGAAACAATGACGAGTGCAAGTGCAGCCCGACAATCAGCCATAAGTTATGAGCATTAGAGGCAGCCACTGACTCTTACACAGGGTTGTGCTAAGAGTTGATGATGGGAAGCCAAGTACATCTACCCCCACCCCCAAGGTCGGCTCCAGGTATCAGTAGGCCCCTGGGTGACCGATCCTTAGTAGACCCTTTTGCAGTGCACTCATGTGGTGGCCTACTGTTCCCCAAAATATTCTCTAGTTTGTCATAAAGCCCAACTCAGCCTCTATGGATTACTCATGTACAGCCTTACGTAGGTCCCCCCAGCAGCCCTGGGCCCCGGCACTTGACCAGGTCTGCCCAGGGCTGGTGCCGCGCTGCCCGCCCACCCCCGGCACATAGTAAACATCAGGGGCAATGTCCATTATATGAAAAAGAACCCTCTCTCTAAGTTAAAAGAATATAAGCCAGTGATCAAGCACACGTAAAGTCTGAATTTGTGGATGTTAGTATGAGAATAGTATGGAAATATGAAAAAAAAAGATATACATGCTTTGGATTAGAGAATACATTAAAATTTAGAAGTGCAGTCACTGACATCAATGCATACTTACCGCAGCAAGCTGAAAATAAAAGCAAATGAAAGGACAATGAGAATCAGACTGTCATAAACAACGTCAACATCAAAGATCCAGATGATGATAACCAGGCCGGCTATCACACAGACATGAAGTAAGCACAGCTACATAAGGAGCTTGACTCTTTGCACTTTTGAAAGACAATTCTTACTGAGCCGGCACAACATCAGAGAGAACGCATGGACATCTGAGCAACGTTATGTCAAGACAAAGAAGCCTGTACATGTCCTTTCAACTCAATGTCCAACGTAATATTAATCATCTTAAATTGTAATATGACAGATGTAGAGGTTAGTAATATGTGTGGTGGACTCCTCTAGTCAGTGGTAAGTTGTCTCTTTTATTTTGTATGATGGCGGATTGTCACCTTAAACTTTAAAGTAACCCCAGGTTTTAGCAAACTTCTGACATGTCACTCAACCCCTTGACCTAAGGTCAGAGTTAAAATTAAAATAACACAGCATGTGAATGAGCTGGAGGCTATTCATGCTGGTAACTGGGGAAGGGCTTCCAGTTTACTGATTCTTATAAAATGTCTCTTTAATGGGAATCTGTCATCTTCATAAACTGTACACAGTGCTGGGTATAGACATTGGAATGCTGTGTAATGATACATTTGTGTGTGTAGTTAGTAGTTGAAGGGGTGTAAAAAGTGAACTATTCATACAGATTTACAGCTTCTGCTAATTCTCTGGGCAAGTCTTTAAGCCTGAAGAGCTTTCTGTTTTCTGCAATTAAAGGAAACCTATCATGAGGAATCTACTGTCAGAAGTAGATCTGATGATAGATTCCCGCCTCTGCCATAATCTGTAATTTGCTAATCCTGGAACCTAACTTGGTAAAAACTTTGAGGATTATGTAAAGAAATTGCAGATGCTACTTGGGCGTGGAGTAGCCTTAGCTCCCAGTGCCCGGCCAGGCTAGTACACGCCCCAGTAGCCTCTGCAGTTAATTTACATATTACTAAAATAAAGTGTTTACCAAGTTAGGTTCCAGGATTAGTAAATTACAGGTTAGGGCAGAGGCAGACAGGAATAATCTACCATCATATCTACTTCTGAGGGTAGATTCCACATGGTAGGTTTCCTTTCCACAGCCCCTCCCCTCTGCTCTTAGTGACTGCTGTAAGTATCCAACCAAATCCTGTTACAGCTCCTACTTGTAGCAGGGGGTCTGTAAATCAGCAGAGTTAATAGAGCAGAAAGCTCTTCAGGGATAAAGACCCACCAAACCTCTTGCGAGAGCTGAAGAACTGGATTCACTTTATAGAACTGGTCTTACCCGTGATTGGTAGCTATCTCTGTATGCTCTATATGTCTTAATGGAGGAGCTGTCTATCACTGAAAATATTGTCTTCTTGACATGTATAAATAATATTGCTCTGTTTCTCCTGCATGTACAGTCCATCAGATTGCATGATTATGGTGACAATTTCGCTTACATTATTACTAAGAACACTTGCACAATCCTCCATAGTTTTTGTAATAGAGAAGCTAATTTATTACTTATATGTCAATTTTCTTCTCCTAGAAACTTATATCGTCCTTCAACTTAAATTTTTCATATTTTAATAAAAACAGCCCATACATCCCCTGCTCGAATCATAGACGGCCTATACGTCATTGCTTTGGGAAACATACTGTAGCTTCAGTGCCTGCTGGATCCCAATTTCATGACTTGGCAACTCATATGTTTTCTTCAATAAATTATTTTATACTATTTATCTGCAATTTCGCATTTGGACATATTGTTATGGAACATTCTATACTTACAGCACATTTTCATGATAATGTCCAGAATTTCACACTCCTATGAATATAATAATATATGTGGTTATATAGAGTTAAGTAAATGTATAAAGCAGGCATCCAGTAAAAATCTCTCACTCTGGATAACGTCCAGGCTCCTAACTTAGATGCAGCATGAGTCACATGGAATATATGTTTCATATGTCTTACCATTTTGTATGGAATCTACTAATGCCAGCAATCGGCACAGAAGTGTGTAGATGCCAAGTCACAGGGTGGCTGGGGCACTTTACTGGAAGTTTGGTGACCACATCCAGTAGTCACAGAATCTGTCTATTCTGGTTTAATCATTGAGCAGAATAATATAGATAAAACACATACAGAAGCAGCAAGACTAAAAAAAGAGTAGATTATGACTTACATCTGGTCCTGGTGGTCCTGGAGGTCCAGGAGGTCCCTACAAAGAATAGAAGGTTAAAAAACAAACAAAAAAAACCCCATAAATTGACTGTATTGAAAAAAATATTCAAGTTTGTAGATGTTAAAAAGAACGTGACAGTACAAAGAAGCACTAACAAAGAAATTGTAAATGTAACACATAATGAAACGATCCATATACATATATGGCATTAGCTGCATTAGCTTACCTGTGACCCTTCAGGGCCTCTGTAGCCTTTTGATCCCTTGGGTCCTACTGCCCCTGGCACAATATTCTAAAATAAGAAAATTAATATTTTTATATTCAAATTTTCCAGGGCTCTGTATTTGCAAATGTAGGCATTTCCAGTCTGAAAAGGGAGTGGTTTGTTTAACACAAAATGGCGTATCTGATTTTGGGGTAGGACTGGGTGGTCCATCATTTCTAACTATTATATCAAATATTTTTTACTTTTTCAGAAGTTATTCCCCTTATAGGATTTATCTATGTTTCTCAGTTGTCTCTGATCTGGTTCTGAAGTCTTCAATCCACAGAATATTGACACACAAGGGATTCTGCCCCTAACTTTTTGTTGTATGTATCATTTACTCATTTCAAACAGAATGTAGGGAGTTATGCAGCAGCATTCAGCAGTATGATGTGAATGAAGTCCTTGGGGTGAGATTTTTCCTATTTGACAGCTACATCATCTTTCTCCTCCTCTGCTCCTCCCCCATCATCTCCCTCCTCTCTCCATAGACTTAAATGGTGAACAGTAATTGCCCACTGCTCTACTCCTCCTCCCATCATTCCCTCTTCTCTCCTTAGATGTAATTGGTGAACAGAAATTTGACACTGCTGCTCTTCCCCCATCACCTCCCTCCTCTCTCCATAGACTTAAATGGTGAACAGTAATTTGACACTGCTCTACTCCTCCTGCCATCATTTTCCTCTTCTCTCCATAGATGTAAATGGGGAACAGTGATTTGACACTGCTGCTTCTCCTCATCATCTCCCTACTCTCTCCATAGACTTAAATGGCGAACAATAATTTTACACTGCTGATCCTCCCCCATCATCTCCCTCCCATCTCTATAGATTTAAATGGTTACCAGAAATTTGGCACTGCTGCTCCTCCCACATCATCCCCCTCCTCTCTCCATGGACTTAAATGCTGAACAGAAATTTGGCACTGCTGTTCCTTCTCCATCATCTCCCTCCCTTCTCTACAGACTTAAAAGTGAACACTAATGTGACACTATTGAGATTCAGTAGGGATTTAAGAGTCAATTTTAAATAAGTGTCGAAAGAAACACTTTCTTTGATAAAGATATATTACAAAGCTTCTTACAATCACCTGGGTAATTAGTTTATGTGGAGCTTGTAGAACAGTTATTGACCACAGAAGAAAAATATTGTGATGGTTAAGAAAATATTATGGTGCCTCAGGAGTCATTGGAATTACATGAAACAGACATCATTTCAGGGTCACCAATTTTTGTTTGATTATACTCACATCCACACCAGGGTCACCAGGATCTCCTTCATCACCTTTAGGTCCAGGATAGCCTTTTGTTCCCTAGAGAAGATATAATTTGATTTAAATTTAAAATTTTTGTTGTATTAAAAGCTTCATACTAATGGCACAAAATTAAAGAGTAATAAGTGCACATAATAGCTTACGTTTGTACCACGATCGCCTCGAGCTCCAGGGTATCCCTAGAAAAGTTTACATCAAATGTTAGGATAATCATCAATCCATGGTTTTACATGTTGCAGTGTCCTTATCATTTCATGCAGACTTATTTAAGTTTACCTGAAAACCTGGGAAACCATCTGTTCCATTTCCTGGGAGACCATCTTCACCCTATGGACAGAATTTATTACTTTGTGATAATCATCTATCAATTTAACTTCTATGTCACCAATATCACTTCAAATATATTATAACTCATATACAGCAACTGAGAAAGAGTCTGTTCCAGATTAGAAAGATTTTTCACCCAATTTTATTGATATCTTATGGAGTATCGTTTTAAGTAAATAAAATAAAGTTTAAAAAAAAAAAAAATTTGAAGTTGTTAAAATTTTTGTTTCAATTTTGTAAAGAGCTGTTTTTCATTAACTTTTTCTTTTAGCAGCTGAATATAAGTACCTACACCTATTTGAACCATGAAAACAATTATTATATCTGGCATGCCAAGGTTAACGTGTAGTCCTCACAACTCAGATTGTTACAGATGGAAACCATCCTTTTTCTTTACTATATACTTGTTCCCTTTATGTTCCAGGAAAGAATATCAACATTCACAATATATAAAACTAAACCACCAAGCGATGGTAATCCCACAGGGAGGATGTAAGGCTTGGGAACCCAATGGGGTACCTGTATTTTGGTTTGCCTTTTTCTTTTTGAGAGTTTTCATGGTGCTTGTGCTCAATTGCGTCTTCTTTTTGTGCCTTAAACTGCCTCTCTTCAAAGTTCGGTTTCAGCAGTTTTCCTTGATATATCACCTGAATCCAGATGTGAAAGTTGCAACTTTTTTAAAAAAAAGTCGCAAATTTTGCCACTAATCTATGGCTGCCCCTGACCAGGAGTAGAAAATAGCTTGGAACTGATTGTAACTTTTGGAGACTTTTGTTTTAAAAAGTTGAAAATTCACTAAAGACCAAACGCCACATGTATCAATAAGGAAAAACCAGTAACATACATCTGTCTAGCAGAAAAGTCAAGAAAAGTCCCAAAAAAGAGACGGACAAAGACGGACTTATGATACATGTCCCCCAATTATATTTTACCTGAGATAAGCATTGACTTACCTTATATACTCGAGTATAAGCCTAGTTTTTCAGCACAAAATTTGTGCTCAAAAACCCTAACTCAGCTTATACTCGAGTCAACTAAAAACATAAAGACAAAACTCACCTTTCTGACGTCACCCATAGGTCCTCTTCTGTCTGAGACAGTCTGAGACAGAAGAGGACCTATGGGGGACGTCGGAAAGATGAGTACAGTGTTATTTTTTTTTCTTCTACAGGGGCTGGGTAGGCTGTATGCTACAGGGGTTGGGTAGGCTGTATGTAGGCTTATACTCAAGTCAATAGGTTTTCCCAGTTTTTTGTGCTGGAATTAGGGGTCTCGGCTTATATTCGGGTCGGCTTATACTCGAGTATATACGGTATTTTGATGTAAATTATTAGAATCCTTCTATGATGAACTCAATACTTTTCTATGATATTATTATTTCTATGATATTAATGTATCAAGTTAATATTCCGTTATACTATAATTATTTATACTAGCTACAATGTTGCTTTATAACACCTTACTCCTATAGTGCTCTACCTGACATAATTCCCCATCTTCTTCCTTACAATTACGCTCTTACCCTGTCGCCTGCCACTCCTTGCTCTCCGGGTAATCCTTTAGCTCCTCTTGGTCCTTTAGGCCCCTAAAGCAATAAAATTATAAAGCCAAAAAATAAGAAGAAATGAAAGGGAAAAAACAGGATTTATAGCTAATGGGAAACAGAAGAGACACAGGAAACAGCTGCAAGTGATTGCAGTTTAATATACATGCGGGAGAGTCCAGCGGGAATCAAAAGCAGCTCATCGCGTCTCACCCTGGACAACTGTCCCCAGAATCCTGGCTCTGATCACAGAGCGCAGCGCTCAGCACAATGTGGGGAGACACAGCATGGGGCATGCAGCTACATGTGGCATCAAGAGGCTTTATTGCACCACAGAATGGACTTTTTCTCAGCAGAATGCAATGCAGAAACCATACGTTTCCAATATTGTCTTCAAAGGGTAAACTTTGCCTTCACATGGGTGACATTTTGTGGGTGGAGAAAGTATTTAAAGTGATGCAGACTGTCCGGAGAGACTCGACACAACAGATTTCCGCTTATATTATGAAACATGTGGCTGGGGATATATACTGTACTTTAAGGTCGATAAGGAATTTCCAATGTGGACATTCCATGCCAGAATTTGCTGCAACAAAATGCAGTCCAAAACATCTGGTTTCCATCCAGATTGGATTGCTAGGGATGATAGCTGTACCAAAATTTGCAGTAATAATAGTCATGTTTCAGTGATAATTGATAATAAGACATGATGCTAATCATTTTCTTCAATACATATTTTACGCAGAAGGTGGATGGGACTTGTGAAAGATGCAAAAGTGTGCAGCATGTGGAAATGAACTTGAATGTCGGATGTCACATTGCACAGGGCAGGAGTCCTTGCATCATTCAAAAATGTCAGCATCACTGCAGTGCCCAGACTGTATTGTTTCAGTACTGGTGCTGCACTTGGGCCAACAGACAGAGAGTCCTTCCATCATATTTCTGTAGGATGCAAGGACTCCCGTTCTGCGCATTGGTCTGTTTCCATGGGTTGAAAGCATTTGTGTGCGAGCTGGCCTACAGTTGGAGACTGGCATAAAATGCTTATTAGATTCCCCCCACCCATTGTATGTAGCTCATTTTATAATCATCTACATGCTTTGATGATACGTGTGGCCATGTAATACATTATAAAAGAAACTATGGGAAAATTATTTTTTTCTGAAACAAATGCTTGCAATAAAAGAAAGAGCCCAACAATTTGAGTTTGAAGGGGGGTGTAAAAGTATTTTGGCTTTGAAGTTAGTTGATGGCTCATCCTCTGGGGTTTCCCGTATATTTATTCACTACATTTCTCAAATATATAATCAATTTAGAGCAACTTGGAATGTAATACGAAGTTGCATTCACTTAAGCTGTGCAGCAAATCAATGCAGAGAGTTAAGAGCAGAGCAGTGTGAGGACACGCCCCTGAAAATGTAATAAAATGTATAGCTACTAACACACCAAAAGGTACGATTAAATATCTCCTATAGAGATGAATGAAGCTTAAAGCGTTTTGTGGAGGTGGAAAAACATGGCTGCTTTGTTCCTAAAACAGCACCACACCTGAGAATAGATTTTGCTGGTATTTTGCTGATATTATAGAGATGAATGGAGCTGAGCTGTAATACCACGCACAACCTATGGTCAAGTTTGCCGTTTTTTTTGCAAGAAAGCAGCCATGTTTTCCAACCTCTGCACAACCCCTATAACTGCATGACCATGCACTACCCATAGTCAGAAGGGGAGCTGTTTTAGAAGAAACTAGCCATGTTTTCCAATCTATGGAAACTTAAAGAAGTTTTACCTAGTGCAACCCATTTTCCCATCCACAGGATAAGTGATGACTGTGATCTCTACTAATCATGAGAATGGTGTCCTTGAGTCCACCTCCCAGACCACCATACCATGCACTTCTACAAAACTGAGGGACTGGTCATATCTAACTATATATAACTATCATTTACATTGGGGACTACCATTCTTATGAGCAGTAGGTGTCTCATTTGTGGGACAACCAGTGATCCATCACCTATACCCTATGCTCTCCATGGAGGATAGATATAGTCCATGTAGACAAAGATCTTTCATGTTATAAAGTCATGATTCATACTACATACTGTACATGAATTACATCGTTAAGAATTATATTAATATAGATTTTTTTATATTATATGGATGAATTATATTGTTAAGATGCGTGCTGCTGTCTTGCATCAATATGAATTGATATACACACCTCGGGACCACTTGGACCTTCATCTCCTCTGTATCCTTTGGGTCCTACTGGTCCTGATTCACCCTACAAAGCAATAATACATAAATGTTACTAGACAAGACACTTTCACACTACATAAACCCACAGATGAACAAAGCTTGAGAAAGTGGAAAGCACAAGTCGGACTGATAAGATTAGGACAGGAAAATTCTTATGATTCCCTCGGCTTATCTTGACAGCCCACTCTAAGCGCAGCACATAATAGCTAAGAGGTGAAAAAACAATGATCTCAAGGGAAAAGAGTGAAGTGAGAAGATATTATACAGAGTAATCCAGAAAATAATATCCTCGGTAGAAATCAAAGTGCTGTTCGAAATGTATAAGTTTTACTTGGGACTGACAAACACGGTAACTTCACTAACTATAGGACAAAAATTTTGACATTTTTCTCATCTCTTTCTTGATTTAAAATATGGCAAATACAGGTCAATGACTCATTTCCAAGAAATTTAGTACTAATAAATTACCTTTCAAGAAAGGCTACCAGACCTCATGGATCATTATTGAGATCTCTGCATTAATACTTGGACATACTGTACACACTGTTCCATGTGGGGACTTTATGTCCCATTTGATGCATTTCATGATTCTTTGTGCCTTGGCAGCAGCTGCCTGGCACTGGTTGCGGCAGTTACCTTTTCTATCCACATATTTCCCCCAGTAAGTACTTTTACTTGTTAGTTTTACCTAATGTTTTCCCATTAGTGTTTGTTTTCCGATCCTAATTGCAGCGCTAACGTGTGGCATTGCAGAGTACTTAGCGCTTGTCATCGATGTTCTAGTCACTGAGTTAAAATATTTTCACAAATAATTTCTGTGTCTACACCATATTCTTCACCTAGTTCATGTTGTTTGGATTAAAAAAGTAGCTTCACTCATTACATATTCTACAAACAACAGTCTCCATCCTTGACCATCTCGCAAATTACAGCATCTTAAGGAACATACAGAAATATCTCCGTATTACATAGACAAAAATTCCTTGCACTAAATTTCTGGTTATGTTTATGTAAAAATGCTCATAAATGTCTCAAATCTCATCTAAAAGGGATCTGGGACTCCTTCAGTCAACCACTGGCCTCGGCAATGATCCTCGGGAGCACAGTTCTTCTTGAGTTCCCCTTAGCTTCTCCATGCTGCCTTGCAAAGCTAAGTCATGTCCAAAGTTGCCTAGTTTTGCGGAAAAACCCACTAACAAACATTGTTTGTTACAGAAAGTATGCAGGCACAGGGTGGGAATGCCTGGCCACTCCACCGGTGGCTGCACCTCTCCAACGCACACATGGCATGAGGTGGCGTAGACGCAAATATAATGCACACTGCAAGAAATTGCTTTAATTTCAGCACTTCTACTGCAAAAACTGGCATACAAATGCTGATAAATAACCCCTTAATGTCTCTTTACTGTCTCTCCTGTGTTAAATGGATATACAGAGACTGGGAGAGATTTATCATCAGATCTTTTCTTTTATCTATTGAGACTGCTAGATGAGGCAAGGGAAAGACTGAGCAGAGAGTTAATGTTATCTAGAGAGGAGGAGGGGGCATGGCTGAGCGGGACTTGCTGTATCGGACTGAGTTGTCTGCTGTGAGATGGGATGGGAAATGGCTGAGGGAGAGAAGAAGCAGGATTTGCTATATCAGACGGAGCTGTGTGCTGTGAGATGGGAGGGGACGTGGCTGAAGAAGAGAAGCAGTAGGACTTGCTATATCAGACTCAATGGGGCAGATTTACTTACCCGATCCATTCGCGATCCAGCGGCGCGTTCTCTGCGGTGGATTCGGGTCCGGCCGGGATTTACTAAGGTAGTTCCTCCGCCGTCCACCAGGTGGAGCTGCTGCGCTGTAGTTCCCCGGAGGCGCGCTGGAATGCACTGAAATTCATTGGCCTATACCTGGTGAAGGTAAGTGTAATTTTCGCTACACATTTTTTTTCTTAAATGCGGCGGTTTTTCCGAATCCGTTAGGTTTTTGTTCGGCCACGCCCCCCGATTTCCGTCGCGTGCATGCCAGCGCCGATGCGCCACAATCCGATCGCGTGCGCCAAAATCCCGGGGCAATTCAGGTACAATCGGCGCAAATCGGAAATATTCGGGTATCACGTCGGGAAAACGCGAATCGGGCCCTTAGTAAATGACCCCCAATGTGTGTCTGTCTGCTGTGAGATGGGAGGGGACATGTCTGAGGGAGAGAAGCAGCAGGACTTGCTATATCAGAGTGAGCTGTTTGCTGTGAGATGGGAAAGGACATGGCTAAAGGAGAGAAGCAGCAGGAATTGCTTAGTGATGGGAATTCCGACTCTTCTTAGTTAGCTGGCGCATCAGGCTCCACTCACTAAGAAGAGCCGACTTCTGGCTCCTGAATGGCTCTGAATTACATGTATAATAGGGAGCCGGAGGCCAGTCAGGCGCCGCGCACCACTCCACGTGTGATGCAGAACACTTCACCTACAATCCTCTATATGATTAGTTTTTATATATAAGACTGGGAGCTGCCTCTAAATCCTACACTTTGTGAGCCCTAGTTTATAGACTAGTAAAAGACAAAAAAATATTACACTGGCCTATGGCCGAATGACTTTGAAATGTATAGTGCCATCCAGTAAGAATAAGATTATAATAATACACAGTATATGTCTGCAATTCATTTTGGATAGAGTCTAACGCCCGTTTTGTTATTACAGAATAATGGAAAACCTCCAATTCTCTGTTCAGAACAGTCTGTAGCCACGTCTGACTTATTTTCTTCTTAATTTCAGCTCCATCTTTGCTACTTCATTTTGTGCCTGTAAGTGCCTAGATGTTTTCTGCCAATGTTTATATAAAATAACCTTGACATGGAGAAAAAATTCAAAAGGAGGAAATAAGGTCATGGAAAAAGTATTCTTAAAGGCTTAGCTACATTATACAGTAGTGGCACACAAAAGCCATATAAAATACTGTTAAAATATTGCTAAAGTACAGTCTATTAGGTATGAAACAAGATTCAATAAACTAAGGTTTTACATTTCTTTTATTTCTATTTTTGAAAAAATAACTCTAATAGGGTAAGAGTTAAAGAGGACATTTCACAATCTCCATCAACTCCAACTCTGTAATAGGTGCCACTATATGGATTAAGAGTTGGGATTTTTAGTTACTTTGTGTCAGGTTTGACAAAAAAGGCATGTCCTCACCAAAAGGAGGTGTGTCCTCATCAAAAGGAGGCGTGTCCTCATAAAAAGGAGGCATGTCCTCATCAAAAAAAGGCATGTCCTCATCAAAAGGAGGCGTGTCATCATCAAAAGGAGGCATGTCCTCAACAAAAGGGTTAATCAAAGTTACAACAAAAGTGTGCCTAAAAAGTGCCCAAATCTGCAAAGTCAACTAGTAGGTGCAAAGTATGACCAGAGAGTCTTAACCCAATCCACATTCAAATTTCCCATATTTAAAGCAATTACTAAATATAATAAATACATAGACATTCATTTGTACAATTTGGAAATTAAGTAAGATACAGAATAACAGATAAGGATCTCGGAATAAGCCTTTAGACTTTCAATGAATGATTAATAAAGTTTTTAAAAAGAATCATTATTCTTACTGGATCACCAGTTGGACCAGCTGGTCCATCTCGACCTTGGTCTCCCGCTTGTCCTGGATCTCCCTAGAAAAAAAATGGATGAAAAGCAAATGAATAAACATAGTCCATAGTGAGATTACATTCCTCTTTGTTATAAAAAAACTTGTATTTAATATATAAAGTCAGTTAATCCTGGCATCAACCACGTGCCAAATACATTAATATATGCTTTACCGCATGTTGCTGCCATTGTGTTGTGCAGAAATGTCGTATTCACATTACAGGATAGAGAATAACATTCTGATCAATGGGAGTCCAACCACTGTGATACCCGTTGATCTGGAGAACTGGGGTACCCTTCCCAAAAAATGACATTGCATAACCCCCAAACTGACAAAAGGTTCCATTGGACCAAAGCGCACTTCGGGGTGCTTTCATATTTGTTGGTATAATGATATTGCTGTGCTTCTTTGCTCAGAGCTTGATGGTTCTATTAGCTATGTGACTGTTTTCTACACACCCGTGTTTTCTATACCCTCACGTTATACCTCCACTAATTTAGAATTGGACTGATACCTCCCTAATGATCTTCTTACATGCAGATGCTCTCTGCCTCCCTTCTCTGGAATGTTTTCCTCTGTAACCATTGACACTTTCGGGTCTATACCTTTTTATATGTAGGTTTGTGTCGGGATATAATGGCTAAAGCCCATATAACAACTGGCAAATATCATCTGCTCCATATTTTAACAAAATTCTGTTGCATGCTGCTTAGGAAGTCTTTCCAGGTTTTTACCTTATCTCCTCTAGCTCCTCGAGCACCAGATACGCCAGGAGGACCACGCTCTCCAACACCTCCCTGTAGAAAATAAAAGTAGACATATTGTTCATTTTTGTATTTGTGATTTCACTTTTGTATTTGTAATTAATGTTTAACTTGGTTATTATTTCCTGTACAGAGAGAATCAGAGGCAAGACCCAATTAGTTTCTATTTCTGTTGTGCCTAGTACTATGGGACATAGGACTGTCATATCGTCATTAGAGAATTTCTTTGATGTCCAACCTAAGAATCAAAAATTTATGGACAATGGGTGGAAAAGCTTTTGCTTAAAACAATCTATGGATATCCATAGACTTATTTTAAAGCTTTGAAAGGGCTTATCCAGAATAAAGAAATCCACAGAATGGGTAATATGTGCCTGATCCTGGGAGCCCCAACTATTAGGATCTTCACCAGTTCCCAAAAAAGGAATCCTATGGAACAACTTCCTCCACAGAATTGCAGAAGAGTTTGAGTAGAGCAGCAGTGCAAAATCTATAGGGACAATGAGGATATCAAACTACAGCCCAAAGGCTGTCCCAGCAAAGGGTTTTCCATATTTTTCAGAAACCCCAAGGGGGCTGACACTCTTGGTCAGACAGTTGACAATCCCAGCTAGGCTGGAAATGTTGGTAGTTCACATGTCCTTGGCAGCAGCCAATCAGTGCTCATGGAAACAGCCCAATAATGTACAGTTTTGCACCAAAGGGCATGATTGCTTTGGTTACTGACTGGCCACCACAGGGACATGTTCACAATTAGTTCCATCCTAGCCAGCAGTATCATATACCCAATATATTTTTGTCCTACCCTTGCACCAAAGGTTTTTTCAAGGGCAAGATACCAACATAGGTTACTACTTTCCAACAATTAAGTTAAGTTTGTGGATGCTCATGACAGTGTGGTCTGGAAAAGTAGTGCACGTTTGCTGCTTATTTTTAAATTGTTAGCAAATCAACAGCAACCATTTTACCACATGGAAAGAGCATGTGCTCCAGATACTGATTTTAATCTCTTACCCGTTCACCTGGAGGCCCATCAGGTCCAGCATCACCCTGTAAAGACCAAAAAATGAACCATAAAGAACCAATCTAGTAGGTACTTTTAATATCTGCTTGATTTCCTGATGACTTACCTCATCACCAGATTCACCTTTTTCGCCAGGTGGGCCATTTGAGCCAGGATCTCCCTATAACATAAAAAGTCAGTGTAAATGATCTTAATCCAGCAATAACCTAACTACATAAAAATAATCCAATGCAACAATCTCTTGGTGTATTTTTTATAATTTTTAAGATTTTTTGCTTAATTTAACTACAAAATACTATTATTAACCTCCCCCTCTGAAATTCTTTTGCACAATTATGATTGCAAAAGTGTTTCCTTGCCTTGTATGTCATAAAATGTGCAACACTTGATAAAATGACTCCATTGTTTTTTTTTTGCAGCAATTATTGGCAAGTATAAACATATGTCAGATTTTTCTGTATTGTTTTTCCATGTCCGTGTGACATTTGAAAAAACTTGGTGAACTTCCCAAAATTTGTAGCAAATTTTATAATTTCTTGGACCACAATGTAATACGTTCCTTTTAATAAACAGACCCTGCAGAAATGCACCCATTACAACAGCAGTACTTTATGTTTTAGTACCTTATGTTGACCCTTTATTGAATATATTTATTCAATACTAAATAGGGTCTTCCAAATTCTTACCTTGTCTCCTATGTTGCCAGCATTACCAGGTTTCCCTGCAGTGCCAGACCGTCCAGGTTCACCCTAGAAAGATAAAGTAGATCATGTAACTGTCTCTGTACTGTGTATGCGTTGAGTCCTTTCTTCTCTCATTTGAACCCTCTTTGTCCTCTTATTTCCCAAGAAAAGAAGAGGAATAGACCTACCTTATCTCCTTTTGGACCATATGATCCAGGATCACCCTTGGGCCCAGGAGGTCCAGAATCTCCCTATAAATGCAACACATGAATATTATTTTAAGGGTAATTAGGTCAATGGTTCTTACTATTAGCATCAGGTCAGTGTTTGATATTGCAAATTCTTGGTCCTTGGTTGCATCATAGCTCATTAACATTATAACAGAGCTGTGACTTGTGACTATAGTTTAGCTATGATACCTACTGGGACACACCCCTTATCACTGGATGACCCTTCTGCTCTTGCCCCACTTTCCTTGGATTGGATATTGTATTTCTTAGACTCCCCTGGAAGTTTGTATATTACAGTAAGGCCAATAGTAATACAGATTAACATAGAAATTGAATATAGGGAAGAATAGACTAGCAAGACTAGGTAACAGGAAGTCTGTGTGTGTGGGGGGGGACTCTATTCTTGAAAATTATACTAAAGCAAATTACAGTCAGTCCCTGGGTTATGTACCAGATAGGTTCTGTAGGTTTGTTCTTAAGTTGAATTTGTATGTAAGTCAGAACTGTATATTTTATAATTGTAACTACAGCCAAAAATCTTTTTGTTCTCTGTGACAATTGGATTTTGAAAATGGTGGGTTGTCATAAGAACCAGGATTATCAATAAAGCTTAATTACAGACACCCTTGATAACTGTTACAGCTTATCATTGTAGCCTAGGGCTAAAGTATAGTAAATTACCAACACCCAGAAGTCTGTTTGGAACTAGGGGTCGTCTGTAAGTCGAGTGTTCTTAAGTAGGGGACCACCTGTAATAGATTTAGCAGTTACCTCAAAACCGGGCGATCCCTTGCAACCAGGAAATCCAGACTCTCCATCTTCTCCCTATTAGAAATAAGGGGAAAATGTTACAAACTAGTTGCACAATATTTCTTCGAAAGGACATGTGGATTTGCTTAAAATAGAATCTAAGAACAAGAGATGATTTAGTGTATAAATGCAATATGCTCCGAATGGTTTTGGCTAGAAGAGACAATAGAAATCCCATGATGACTCAGATTACTCAATGTTGTTCGGCCGACTCATTTACTTATCTGTAAAGGCGCCTTGTATAGTTATTAGCAGGTGTAGAAATAGTAATTACTTGTGTGAATATTTAGGAATAGGTCTGGTCACTATCTAATGTGCCCCATTAACCAACATCACCCCATATCCAGTATGTGGACCCAATCTGTATGAAGAACTGTATGAAGGGATGGTTTTGATTAAGGGTTCTTCCCTTTCCAAGTCCTTCAAGTTCTTTTAGGTTTGCCTAAGTTTTAATATAAAGGCTTCAGCTTTAAACATTTTGTCATTTTGTAAATATTAACCATTCATTACCCACCTTTTGCCCATCAGTTCCATCAATTCCTCTTTTGCCTTTTTCACCCTGAATAAAATAAATAAACATTTGTCAGAATAAGTACATTTCAAGAAACAAAGGGATTTTCAGCTTTATAAATCCTACTGTCTGATTCATTTGATGTCTTTTTGTATGGGGCAATTATAATAATAATAACAATCTTTATTTATATAGCACCATCATATTCTGTAGCGCTTTACAAATCAATAGATTTACTGCTTTATCAATAGCTAATTCATTGTACAAGTGATGATACCTTTCTTTTTACTATTATTGTTAAAACAAATAACAAAAAAAACCCAACTGAAACAGAAATCCTGTTTTCAAATGACCTATTTGGTTAGTGATGGAGAACCATAAAGAGGGGCTTTGCCTCTGGAGGACTGAGATTCTGTACTTTCAAATATAGAATGAACAGCTCATTTATATCTATGGGCATGATATAAAATTTGATTTCCGCTTTTGGTGGCACTGTAGGGGGATTGAGCACTTTCAGGTTTAGACTACAAAATCTTCAGAATCTTTAACAAAAAAAGTAATTGTCCTATGCAGATCAACCCTTTTTCAGATGAGAACGATTATTATGATTATGCAAAATAGAGGCTTAAACAAGTATTCCAGGAATATGAACTCCTGATACAAAAACCCATAATGATATAAATAATTGAATACAACAGAACTCAATGTCATTAATCACAAAACTCAGCTTAAATACTGTAGTTTGCTTTTATGATTCACAAAATTGTATGGGATTTCTAAAGTAGGCAGAGTTATTTCCAAGATGGCCACCATGTACAACTACAACTCCCATGAACCATCAGTTATCAGTAACAGCTCCTCCCTCTTATGCTCTGCTCCCAGCAATGACAAATTGTCCTTATCTGTTACCATAGTGATGATGTGTATAACTGTCATCGCTGCACATTACCTTACTGAGATGACGTCTCACGACAATACTGGCCATACTATATGCACTGAAAGCAACCGCAAACAGCCAAACTAGTGGTGATCACATGACCTGCCCAGGCAGGTGCAGGACATGGGATGTGGACATGTGACCAGCGGCCATCTTCTGTTCTGTAGTAGCATTTTAATTCTCCATTATAGTGTATGTCAACAGCATTTTTGTGCTAAGGGGAGCAATATTTTAAATAACAACTAATTACATATTAGCTTATATCTTAATGACACAGTTGAATATAAATTATGCCGATTCCTGGAACACCCCTTTAAGTGGAGAGATTCACCTCCCTATTTACAGTAAGATGATGATGTCATTGGTGCTCTGAGATATGACATCAGTTGCCCTTGAGTTATGGGCAATCGGAACTGAGAATTCACAAATGCATTTATGAGTAGCCTGCGTGGAAGATAGTACAAACGCTGCTGCACATCATAGATTGCGAAGATCCTAAAACATACTTACTTTCGCTCCCTTTGCTCCTCTTGATCCCTACAATAAAAAAATCAGGGAGTAAAAATAAAAATCATCTTTAGCAGTGTTATCTTTTAAATGTTAAAGGAACTCCCCATCCCCCGACAGAAACTATTGTTTGCATGCTGCAACACAGTGTGAATAGATCTAAACATATTCTACAACATCATTGTCTCCATACTGGTTAAAATTCTTCTCTTCTGCATCTTTAAACTCTTAAGTGAGGTTATACAATGTAACCACAACCATTAAGAAGACCGTCCCCCATAAAACCCAAGTCCTAATTCCAAAAAGTCTTGTGTACCTGGCTCCCTGACACTTCTAACTAAAGAATTTTCAGGTAACTTACCTTCTCTCCTTTGGAACCTTGGTCACCCTATTGCGGGAAAGAAGAGAAGAACAATGAAATAGTTGCCGGTGTGGATACCCAGCACTGTGATAATATGTAACATGTCATCATCACACCTACCTTCATTCCCTGATATCCTACAGGTCCAATGTCACCAGGACGGCCCTGAAAAAGTTAGATATTATTAGAATTGCACAAATGCCAAAAATCAATCTTATGTTGAAAACTAAGTAACTGGTAAATAGATTTCCATAAGTGAAGCCTAAATAGTCATTTAGGCCTTAAATGTATATTCATTAAAAGATATTTAATAAACATGTAACTTTTGCAATAATTATAGATAATATTTGTCAAAAAGATTAAGAAACCATCTGTGAAGTTATGTGAAATGGATATCATGTAGTCATCTAAGGCCAAGATGCGAAGAATAACTTGTAATATTGGACTTAGAGCAAAATTATAATTGATTGTTGAATGTGTAATTTACGATAATAGAAGAAACATTGACTAACACTTGCAGAAACAATTTACACAAACCAGATACAGAAGAAGTACAACCAACATTTTATGAGATAGAAAGTTTACAAGAAGTGGAAAAGACTTTCTTGCAAACTATTGGCCGACTTCCAAGATAGGAATTCTCTAGGAATAAGTGAGAGGCACGATACATCATCATAGTTCCTTTGCCTCATGCACACGACCAAGTACAGAGTTTGCGGGCAGCTCACATCCCCATAGACTTCTATTAGGCACGTTTGCGGTGCATGCACAATGCCTCACACCACCATGGACATGCTCACCGGTTCTCACTCCGCCTATACAAATGGGGTTGCAAACAGTGGCATCTGCCTCTTTTGTATGCATGGGGCCTCATAGTGTTACATGGCATCAAGTCTACTGGCATACCAAGGTGTAGATTATAGTAGATTTATGGATTTATAGTGATCTTTCTTGTGCAGGACTTATTCTAATTTAAAGGCCTCCTTAAAATGTAGTGAATACCAACTGATAAAGAATGCTAATATTATAAAAGGAACAAGTTCTGAAAATGCCAATTTACAGACTAAATACAGCTGTGGAATTGATTTTCAATTCGTTCTTAACTTTACTACAAAATAAGGTGAGGCTTAAAGGAGAAGGGATGTGCCCTAGAGATCATTGCAGCAAAATTTTGGCTTCAAAAGTTAATCTAATGTGAACCAACAAAGAGATTGTTGTGACGTGTTGGATATATCTAGAGAGATGCTTTAAATGTGTGAATTATGAATATCTTTTTGCCTGTTTGGTTATATTAATAATTTCACTCCAAAGTTTATAGTTTCCACTAACCATTTAATTTTTTTGAGTATAGGAGCCCCAAAGTGGTTTAGTGTCCAAAATCTAGCTGACAGGTTACCTTCAATTGTTAAAATTGTGTTTTTTTATGTAGCCAGCACTATGAAGAGCTTAAAAGCTTGTTGTATACTGTTATACAAATCTGTATGAATTTCAGAATGCGGTAAGTTCCCAAGCTCCACCTAGTGGTGACTTTAGGTACAGAAATTTTTTCATGTAAATCTAAATTTGCAGGTTATTTGAAGTTTGGTTTTAGTAAGCTCCAACCTCTAATGCCATAAATGTGATCAAGAATTGAATTAGCTCAGAAATTTGGACCTGTTTTGGTTAAAGATAATTTTGATGTTCAAAATTGACCATTCATCTTAAAAGGCTATCTGTTCATTGTGTTAGATTATTATATATTGGGGGAATTTAATACTGCACCTGTGCCGAAAATTTGCAGCATTGCAGATTTTAGACCATTTTTTGCCATTTTTCTGACTTGTCCCACAAAGGGGGTGTGTCTGAATAAAAGAGAGTGTGGGTTTAGGGAAAGGGTGTGGCCATATGGAAATAAGTCCAGGCACCCAAAAAATTAGAAGGGTGCACCACATTGTATCACACAGTTTAGACCAACTAAAAGACTCAACAGTCTTACACTGGGACAGAATTATCATCAGAATGATGAATCTCTCATAGCACTTGACTAATGGTGTCAAGCTTTACACTGTTGGAGCCTGTGACACATTAATGAATTACCCCCATTGCGTTCGGTTTAATGTGGTTAAAATGTAGAATTTTCAGGTTTGGGTTATTGTGGCCTTAGATACCATGATGAAGTTCCAAATATGTTTACTTACAGGGTCTCCTGGAAGTCCACGCTCTCCTGGTAGGCCAGTTTTACCGGTTTCTCCCTATGGTTACATGAAAACCGTTATAGAAATGTATGATTTAGTATGATTTTCAATTATTTTACTTACCTTGTCATACCCCTCACCTCATAACCAGGGGGACCAGGTGGACCTTGACTTCCACGGGGAGGCTAAGTAAAAATAAGATTATATAAGTACATTTCATGAAATATGTCTGTGTTAATGGCCCACCCAATGGACTCTACTTACCTGGCACTCATAAGAGCAGCACTGCAAAATTAAGAGAAGGGAAAGGGATGGTTAATGCAGACATAACACAGCATTGTACAGACATTATTGTGTATTCAAAATTGGTAATACGTACCCCATGTTCACCATTAGTTTTCTAAAATAGAAAGAAGAAACAGTTAAGCTCCATTAATTCACTGCGGTAACTTGCTGTTAGATTGTTATGTGATATTACTTTAGATTTAAAAGCAGCTTAAATTGTATGAAATGCAATATATTATACTTTCAATAGCTGGTGGCCAAATATTGTATATTAATTTAAAAGTTCTCCTCCCATATGCATATACTGCATAAATGTAGGAAAACTAAAAGGCTTGGGCAGTGAATATACCCAATCCTTCCACAAACA
Organism: Engystomops pustulosus; assembly: GCF_040894005.1. NCBI lineage: Eukaryota > Metazoa > Chordata > Amphibia > Anura > Leptodactylidae > Engystomops > Engystomops pustulosus. The sequence continues at coordinate 82,923,930 of NC_092418.1, forward strand.
TGTAAGGTAATGAATTGGTCCACCATAATCGGCAATCTAGTTACTCACAATGGTGTCGATGATGCTATCAATAGTGTTTTCTAGCTCCAGGTTAGACAAACCAGAAGCACTAGTGGCAGTGAAGTTCTTCCTGTAGTTTGGATCAGAGGCAATAACACTGAGACGTGGCTCCTGTATATTAAAAAAAGAAGAAAATATTAGAGGTTTATTCTATTTGTCTTGGTTCCACATCATAGAATTACAGAAGTATTGCCTTGTTTGCATAATGGTAAGGTTAAAGTTAAGAACCTTTGTCTTACCAGGTGATTTGGTGAGATGGCAACAGAGAAGACTTTAATTCCAAGGTGTTTGGCTTCATTTGCTGCATCTTCCAGGCCACCACATGGCTCCTTGTATCCTTCCAAAGGATGACCATCTGTGATCACAACTAGATATTTGTTCTCCCTCTGGTGGGATCCTCTGTAAGGTAAATTCAAGTTAGACAACAATAGACAGATTAATGTTATCATCGACATACAGAAGATAGATAGATATATATAGACTGTAGAGTATATAGAGTGTTGGATATACAATATGTTATGATACAAACCCAATCAGGACCTCTTCAATTCCTCTTTTAATGGCGCAGTCAGTATGAGTACCTTTGCCAATGTACTCAACTTTATCAACTCTAGTCTTCAACGTATCACGGTCTTTGGCTAGATTGAGGAGGGGGCTAATTAGGATGACTTCATCACTGTAGTGCAGAGCTCCTGCATTCCATACAAGGTTACGGTCACACCGATAATACCTAAAATAATAAGGACGACACAACATATCATTTATGATAGGACAACACTAAGAGGAATACCTTTGTAATATAAATGAGAAAAGTTTAAGTAAAATAGTAAAATTTCAGTAAATAAAATTGTCAAAATTGGAAATATTGTAAGTGTTCATCTTCCCTTTAAGTACAGGGGAGCTAAAGTATATAAATGGTAGGTAGTCTAGAGTGTTATTCACTCTCTGAAGGCGCTATCTACTGTGGCCAAGAGGTTAGGGTCCTGGATTGGAAATTCTTATGTTAACCTTACAATTACTTAATAGGGTATATGAAAATATTTGCTTAACGGGGGTTGTCCACTTTCAGAAAAATTATTGATAGTGTTTGTGTAATAAAAAGTTCTACAATTTTCCAATACACTTTCTGTATCATTCACTCAGAGTTTTCTCTATCTCTGCTTGCTGTAAATATAAAAGGAAGCTTCATTGTTTACTTCCTGTGAATAAAATCTAGGCCTTGGTCATGTAATGTCACACAGGTGCAAGGCTTGTTATAACACAAAGCTATTAATACTCTCTGTGATACTAATGGGGGTGAACCTGTGAGACATCACATGACCAGGGACAGATTCATTTCCACAGAATGTAAACAATAAAGCTTTCTGTTGTATCACAGCAAACAGAGACAAAGGGACATATGTTACTGCCCCCATGTTACTGTCCCCAGCCTCTTGATGTATCGGGCTGCGCAAAGACAGCAGCGTATGATAAATATCCCCCAAAGTAAAAAAAAATCCTTCATAGGGTGCCTAAGTGGCACATTGTATCATCAAGCAGGTTTGCTAAAAAGAAACTATGAATAGAAGAATATATTTACTATTAATGACTCAAATTGCCCAAACAGGTCCTCTTATGTATCAATGTGTCCCAGGTTCTGTCAGTTTAGTGGAGGAAAACTCTAGTCATTTTCTGTGCCAGATTTATCACTGGGTTAATGAATCTGATGCAGGATAAGACTTAAGATTGTCGGTTTCCAGTTTAGACCTACTTTAAAGTGGTCTAAACAATTTTTGGCGCTAAGAACATGCAAATAGACCACGCCCCCTTTCGGGCAACCCACGCCCATTTCCCAAAGGCCACACCCCCTCAGTCGGACAGGTCTAAAAGCCTTGATACATGTGGCGCAAGGCATTTTAGACAGTGTTTTAGGTGCAAAACCACCAGAATTGTGGCGCAAGTGCGTTAATACATCCCCCCCGATGTCTACAAAATAGCAGGACGCATAAAATATCAAAATGTTTCTAAAAATTTCTATAGCAAAATCTTAACTGAGCCTTAACCTCTGTATAATCTTTCTTTATGTGTTAAAAGAGTCACATTTCTAAGAAGATGTTACCTTGTAGTAAGTTTATCTATAAACTTTTTGGTAAACTCTTTGACTTGTGTTACAAGAGTTTTGAAAGGTTTTACACGGAGAGCAACACTCTCTGATGTGTCCAGCACGAAGAAAATATCCACTGGGCAATCTGAAAAGAATCAAAAGATGTACAAATTATTAAGGGGTTACCAGAAGAAAAAACTATTGGTAGCAGTGGGTGCCATTTAAAAAAAAACATAAAAGAACAAGTACACACTTTGCCTATGGACATATACTGCCCCCATTGGTACTATGGACAGTGATTGACTGGTAAGTATCGGAACTATGGGGCTCAAAAGGAGAATGTTCCCCATAGAAAGACACAAGCATACATGCAATACATAACAGTTGGGTTGCTGATTCAAGTTTTTCATTGGGGCCCTGAAGTTTTACAGAATGGTTGGGCTATATTCATATGAATCCATTTTCACTAAAGACAGGTTACAGAAGCCCATTACAACTGCATGGTAAATCTGTCTGTCTTCTTTCTCTAAGCATTTGCATTACAATATAATTGTGTGTAATAACTTACCTTGCACCCTGACAGAATCCTCTGTTTAGTCCCAGAGGTCGGGCTTTGGTTTGGATGCATTTCAAAAACAACATGTGACTTGTCTGTGCTGCAGACTACTCAGCTCTTGGCCCCCACCTTTGTACTCCTGTACAGCTCCTTACTCCTACTCCTTCACAGAGCTCACAGCCTGGTGAGCTGACATCAGTGGGAGTTGAGAGCTGAGCAGTCTACAGAACAGACGAGTGACATGTTGTTTTTTGAAATGCACCCAAACCAAAGCCCAAGCAAGGAGAAGGATGCGGTAAGTTATAACACACAATTATATTGTAATGAAAATGCTTAGAGAAAGCAGAAAGACATATTTACACTGCAGCTGTAATGGGCTTCTGTAACCTGCCTTTAGTGAAAATTAGGTCCCTGGTGATAGACAGAAGCACCTGGAAAAGAAACACGCCAACATATGGATAATATACAAATACCACAAACTATACCACTGTGTGATTTGTTGGTGTCATGGAACAAGGGTACAAGGTGTGAATCCTACTAAACCACCGTGTCATGTTAAAGGAAATCCACCATTAAAATTAAGCATGATTAACCAGGGACACTTACTGTGACTGTGATAATCTTCTTATTTTTGTTATCCATGACCTTCTTCCTTTTTAGTATGCTAATGAGCCCAATGTGCTACTGGGCCCCAGAGCCCCTCTGTGCTGCAGATTCACAGGCTGTTACAGTGTGCAAGAGCTAATTCCCCCTCCCATTGTGTGCTGAAACTTCCTGTGCTGCAGTGAGATTACATCAGGCAGAGGGGAAGTGTTGAGGAAGCAGAGGGGCAGGGGAGTAGACACTGTAACAGCCTGTGAATCTGAAGCACAGAGGGGTTCTGGGAACCGTCCCAATAGCCCTTCAGCCTCATTCGCATAATTTGATGGTAGATTTCATTTAAATACTTTCCCGCCATTGTATATTTCGCTTAAAGGAGTTTTCCATGAGTCAAAAAAACCGAATGATGCTGGGTAGGAATAAAAAGAATGCATATTTAACCCACTCCATCTCTCACTGGCTCCTTTGCTTCAGGCTTCAGTAACTCCAGTTTTGGGGCCTGTGTCTGGCTGGAAGTTCCAGGGAGCTACTCAAACCACAATATATTATTTACATTTTCCATTGGATCTCCTTTCCTTTATTGTCCCCTGCTGCAGGAAGACCACTCTTTGGTTGAAGCAGAGCCCGAGCCTTGAAGCTTTCAGCTAAAAAGTGCCATACTGATGCAGGAACGGGGAGCCAGAGAGAGGTAAGTATGCATTCTTTATTTTTCCCACTTTAGTAACAGTATAGTAGCTTCAGAAACTCTACAAACATGGGGTACAAAACATGGACTACACAATGAAGATTTTTACTCATCAATTTATTGGAAATAGCCTATATAGAGGCCTATTTAAAACAAAATGGCTGCCTATTAGGATCATTGACTTTAAGATGGCTACTAAGAATGCAACACAAAGCAAATCTAAATCTAAGTAGCAATATTGCTCATAGGCATAAGAGAATAAAGTAATGCAACTCATTATAAGACTGTCCCATTGGGACCTTATATAGTTTCTATACAAGGACAAGCCAATAAGGAGCCATGCAAAATCATGGTAAAGCAGCTGCTATTCTTCTGACAGATTTCTAGGGCAATGCTGAACAACTGTAGCTGTTTAGGCCCACAAATAACCACCTCTTATCCAGGAAAATGGCAAAATCACAATGATCTTATGGTAATAATTATCTTTATGTATATAGCGTCATTATATTCTGTAGTGCTTTACAAATCAAAGGGGGCAAATACAAACTGCAACCTGTGCCTTTATCTCCCTCTTCTAATTCACGCTCATCCATCGCCCATCTCCTCTTCCTGTCATGTGTAAAGAGCAGGTAGGGGACGGAGGTGATGGTGTGGAGTAGAGGAAGAATGCACAAGGAGACTGAGACACAGGCACACATAGGCTGCAGCTGCCCCCTTCCTCCAGGGACTTACCACATGCTGCTGGCAGAGAGCCAGGTAATGTGAAATAAAGTTTAACAAAGTACTGAAATTATTCAGTAGGCATTTTTATAACTAGCATAGCATAGGCTATTGGAACCTATCACTAGCTAAATTTGTAATGGGTACACAAATGTATTGCAAACTCTCATAAATTTTGGTTTTGCAAAATTAAAAATCTGCATGTTTTAATGGCATTTACAGTGGTAAAATGCATAATTGTATCTTTATACTGTGGATCAGCTTGATTTCAGAATGAAAACCTTTATGATTTGTGTTTTTTACTTCCTGTACACAATAGAGAGACTTAAAACTTTTCTATGCAGGGGTTTGGCTTTTGCAATATTAGATGCCGTTTTCATCACTTTTCTTCAATATTTATTTGTCTGATTGTGGATGTTTAAAACCTATAATTTGCAATTATAATACAGAAGTATTGCAGTGTAGTATGCTTTTCAGGGCCTAAAAGATGTACTAAAATAGCAGGTTTGGGGGCACTGGTAGGCCCCCCGGCTGCCATAGCCCATCAACATGTCAATATTGAGCAGGCAGAAGGAAGATCGGGCAGAGATAGGTGAGGGAAAAGGGCAAAAGTACTGCAATAGCTGCTGCTATGGGGCTCAAGGTGTCCAGGGGCCCAACAACTCTGCTTTAATTAGTTATGCCTAAAGTGGTTGGCCATTTTTTTTTAATTTTTTTTGTATACATACATTCATAGTACTGCACTATTTTCTTCATTTGTAATGTTTAGCTTCCTGGTTCAAGTTTTTTTACCTTATCAGTACCTATTCAGTTGCCATTCCTATCCATAAAATGGCAGCAGATGGAGGGTCATGTGATCCTAACAGCCAATGACCAGGACTTTAAGTTTGCATTCATAAATACTGTCATAATGTCTTGTTAGATGGATTCATTATAGAAGTTTGGATCCCATGACCCTCTATCATCCCCTTTAATTGGAGGCGGGGTCTAACCTCAATTCTGCTATCGGGCCCGGCCCTTCCAAGTTATGCCACAGGTGAGGGAATCCCCTACCTCTGTCTAATTACTTAGATGCTGTTGTCCCTATTGACTGCAGGATCTAAGAAGCTTAATGGATGAAGTTTCCTACAGACCAGAGCAGAATGATGCACATGCCCATTGCCAATGGCACAGACAGTACCTTGCTATGACAGCGCTATACATGTAAGGTGGTCATCCCCAATGGATAACAGATACCTATCCTGAAATAATTGTTAAGCAGTCTTTTCTGTTCTTGTGCTACCCTTCCTCCAATTAAATGAGCAAATGGAAAACTGGAATGACCATTTTGTTTGTTAATGGGGTGTGTCCCTACACAAAATGTATTTGTAAGCACTGATTGGACAATGAAGAAGTCCAATCTACAAAGGAAATATTCTCCTAGAAAGCAGGTCCTAATCAAGCCCATACACATCATGTGCATTTATAACACAATATAAAGAATAACAAATACAAAACCATCTATTACATGACATTACCAATACATTGTTATAGTAAACTTTATCATATTTGCATATTGACATAAATGGTTATTTTTATCAAGTGTTCATAAGTGCTAAATGACATGAAGTCAAATGCAAAAGTAAATTCTAAAAAATATACAAGCTCCCTTCTGCATCCACATTCTTAAATGAAGAATCTAAAGCTTCAAAAACTTATCACTATTTCAATTGCTTCATATAAAATACTCCAACTTTTATCAATATTTACAGATCATAGCTACATATAGATTTTGACTAGTAGTTGCTCCATTTTTTGAGGGTGACTCCTCCCGCTATTTTGGTAGAGCCTCCTTTAAAGTTGCTCCGCCCACAATTATCTTTAGTCTAATTTGTATTTTACAGATATGGGATTACCTATACATGATCTAGAGGTAACTTGGATATATCAGTGCATTGTACTTTGTGGGTAAATAAAGGAATAGTCTAGATTCCAGAGAATGTTTGGTACAAGTAAAAGAAAAGTACATTTACTATGAGTTATCTTATAAGATAGGGTTATAATGAAAATGATACATTGCAATGAAGAGTATGTGGAAAGTAAATCTAATTGGAGCCGAGTATAATATATAGAAGACACAATACAGTTACACATCCAACTTATTAGCCTGTGGGTCGCATTCTCCCAAAACTTAAGATTTGGTGGTAATAGGAAGAATATGTTAAAGTTACTATGATCTGGGGTACAAGGGTCAGGTAGAAGTGACTTAACATGTAAATGGTTAAGGAAAATATCATGTAATGTTACCTTGATAGGAAGATTTTCTGTCTGGTGTGGGGAAGATGATCTCAGTGTTACCGCCAGTGCCAGGCAATGAAGGATCCTTGATGGGATCTTTGCCCTGCTGCTGTGCGATGCCCCCTCCTAAGAGAAGGTAGAGGTGCAGCAGGGTCAGAGGGAGGTCTCCCCTCAGCATCTTCATGGTACCCCCTGTATCCAGGCAGGAGGGGAGTTCAGCTAGTGCCTGACAATGCTGCGGAGTCCTGCGCTGCTGGGAATGCAGAGCTCACACACACAGTACAGAGAGGGGCTGAGCTGACACACAGGGAGGGGAGAAGGTTTGGGGAGAGGATGGTCCTTGTGAAAAGGAGGGTCAGTCTGGCAAGTTTTCATTCTAACAGTGACGGGGGAAGTATACTGTATGTCGCACTATAGAGAGGGGCTGCTCATGCTGAGAAGGGTGTAGTGGATTTTCGGAGGAATTAGGGTGAAGACAGAGGCTGGCACAAGAATATATTGAAACATCTGGAAGAGGCAAAATAGTAATCATAAACCAATAATAGTAAAATCAATAACAACAGCCATATTAATACCAATAATATTACCCCCAAAAAATTATTCAACGCTCTCATATATTTGTATGGACTTCAGTGTAACATTTCTATATCTGCACATCATAAACTTTTTGGAAATGTTAAAACTTTCAGTGTAGAAGGTAACAGACAACAAATACAGGAACTTAATGTTGGGTGGAACCTTTTGGTGGATTTTGGTCTACTGATTCCCCATACCCCCTTAATATGTAGCATTCATTTCCCAAAACATTTTTTCATAAAACGCTTTGGTATTTTGGATAAATACTTTTTTCATAAACTAAATATTTTTGTTACCCTGTGTAGAAACAATTGTGGTGTAAGAGCTGTAATGTACAGGTACCGAAGCCTTCAGCACCACCAGGTGACACATCACAACAGGTCAGATACCACAACAGGTCAGATATCACAACGGGTCAGATATCACAACGGGTCAGATACCACAATAGGTCAAACATCACACCAGGTCACACACCCCAGCAGGTCAGACACACAGGTCAGAGACCACAACAGGTCGGACACACAGGTCAGAGACCACAAAAGGTCGGACACACAGGTCAGACACCACAACAGTTCGGACACACAGGTCAGATACCACAAAAGTTCGGACACACAGGTCAGACACCACAACAGTTCGGACACACAGGTCAGACACCACAACAGTTCGGACTTACAGGTCAGACACCACAACAGTTCGGACACACAGGTCAGACACCACAACAGGTCGGACACACAGGTCAGACACCACAACAGTTCGGACACACAGGTCAGACACCACAACAGTTCGGACACACAGGTCAGACACCACAAAAGGTCGGACACGCAGGTCAGACACCACAACAGGTCAGATACCACAACAGGTAACACACTACAGCAGGTCAGACACCACAACAGGTGACACATCACAGCAGGTCAGACACCACAACAAGTTGGACACATAGATCAGACACCACACTATCTCAAAAATATGGAGTTCAGTCCCTTCTTTGTTTTGGTTTTCTTTGCCTTACTTTTAGCCTAATTCTTCTTGTGCTTGGACTTGAACTGTACTGATATGGAACGTCTTTCCTGGTCCGCTACTGATCACCTGTTTGAAGAGATTACATCATCCAAATGAGATCTGCAGCCTCTTTACTCCTTATCAAGCACCACACCATACACTGTACTGTGGCTGTCCCTGGTATTACAGCTCAGCATATTGACTTTTAACTTCCAACTTATGATCAGTGGTGGTGACAGGTATCATCATTCTAGATGAATTAGAATAATTAATGACAAAGTTGGATACATCATTCAAACTAAGCCCTATATTTTCAGTAATGTGCTATAAAGTAACCATATACTAATCATATAATAATCATCCTTTATTTCCTATGAAAAAAAAAATCCAAATATCTTTCATACATATACAAATACATGTATTTGTACACAAATACATGTATACATTTATCTGGTTTTCCGTCAATGACAATGAGGTGTGGTTGCACTACAGAAGATTGGTTAAAGGAAATGAAACAAATGGATTCAGCGGTTTTAACCTAAGCATACCTACACACCGCCATGTGCCCCAGAAAGAGGATCCATTTTTCATTTACATATAAATGGCATATTTTTTTGCAAAAAGAAGACAGTTAAAGATATGAAAATGAGCCTCAGGGGCTGCTGTGTACATCACAGAAGCCCTTCCTGGATCCGTCACACCTTCCTTTGGTGCTTATTTAAACCTCCTCTCTTCACCTGCCAGAGTCAGTGACCGCCGACAAAGCCAGAAGGGGCTTCTATGATGTACACAGGAGCTCCTGAGGCTCATTTACATATTTTTAAAGACCTTTTGCACAAAAAATAAGCCATTACCAGCTGAATGAAGGGGGGTGTGCCAGTTTGTGTATGTGTGCTTGGGTTAAAACCACTAAATCCATGTGGCTTATTTCATGTAAAGCTAATTTCACAATGTAATTTTTTTTGTACTCTTTTTGACATGCATCTTGTTATATACCTCAATTCCATGCTAATATCTGTCAAAATCATATCCTTATTCATACTATAGATTATGCATTTCATGCCATGTTGGCTTGTCCCCATTTCCTGAGATGAGATGAAATGGCTCAAAGTGCATGACTTGATTGTAATGTGAAGGAATTTTAACATCCCATATTTCTACTTCTGTCCTGAATGTTTCCAATGACTTGCGGTCCTACAATGATATATATACTCTCCCTGTATGCTCGGAGTTACAATAGTGGTTGAACTGAATCCATCTTTTTTTATGATTTTCATTGTGCCTCTCGTCCCTTGTACTGATTTGAATTCCAATACAAATTCCTATAACAATAATCCTATCCACATTGTCACATCTCCATCTTCCAAGCTTTGTGTGTATATCCTATGTGTCTTCTCTGCTATTGCCATATCCCTTACATGTGTGTAGCATTAGATGTACAACACTCAGTGATGCATGTACAAAACATTACATGTGTATATATCACATATGTAGTGTCCCAAGGGAGACTTTTTCATGGAACTTATGAACAGAATTGTCTGCACCTCACATTTTACTTTGAAGAATCAGCTCCTGCAATAACTCCAAGAAGAGCAACTGACACAGGCAACGTCTGCAGTCAATCTCTCTCCATATATGGCTGTGCTGCCACATCTGGGAATGATCAGAGACACATGCTATTAAGCTGCCAAACACATTGGTGCCAAATCTTTGCACATTTGCCTAATGGGTCCTAGAAGAAGACAGAACCCCACTGCCACCTGGTGTACATATCTAGAACTGCATCACATCCATGCTCCATTATCCACTGTATGAAAATCTCCTCCACACTGTAGGATTCTTCCTCCCCCCCCCCCCTAATTGAGTCCCCTTCCCCACTTACACTTTACAGTATTTGGCAGGACACAGCTTACACACCCATCCCCTGTATAGCCCTGCAGCAGCCCCTTTCCTCTCCTCCTCCACTGGAAACCTTAGCAGCTGTTAGGAGTTTATTATGAAGGTATAAACACATCTAGTCCTCATATTTCACACATATACAAAGCAGAAATACTTATTTGTGAAAGGTTAATCAATGGTCCCTGTAGACTTAATCAGAGCAGCAATTTTGGGGGCCAATTTCCACATTAAGAGATGGCTATGGTAACAGCATGTGTGGAAAAACCGGATGAGACCCAATCCTGACATTTAGGCCCCTTGTTTGTGAACATTATAGGGTCATTTATTCAGCCACAAAATTTGTGGCCAGATATATGTCCCAATAGACGTCTATGACACCCGGTATGGTGAGGAAACACGTGTGCACCGTGAGTACAGCTGTGCACCAAGCGTCCCTATGGAGAGGAGAGGGGTAAGAGCGCTTATCCCTCCGCTTCTCCAACCGAATGGGTGCTATGCCTGGGTCCCGGCTTGGGCATAGCACACGTTAGTGTGCATGTAGCCTTAATCTGCAACCCCACAAATCCCCCAACTATATACATTGGTCCAGATAATCTGCTTGTACATGTATATATGAAATTCTTGTCCTCCACAACACAAAACTCTGCAACTAACAACTATCTGGCACACTTCCATTAAACTGAGTGCACATGTGTTTAAGAAGTGTCTGCGGCACAGTTTTATCACATGCGACCCTTTTGTGTTGCTGCTGTACTTTTCCTTGCACAACACAAATTTATGCACTGAAATGGTTGTTCCGGTGCACAGTCGGACTGTGCGACACATTTATCATGCAAGTTCAACTTAACTGAGTCGCACTTAAAGGTGCACCAAAAAAAGTTGGTGCACTCTGTCAGAGCAGCGCAGAGGCAGCAGATTCATTGTGGAAGCTACAATTCATGAATCTGGCGCCCCCTGCACACTACACAAGCAAACTGCACATAGTACAGACTGCACTTTTTTTTAGTAAATATGCATTATATGTGCGGTGATTTCAATGTATCATCCCGTACTGGAGCATTCTGTATGTGACATCATTATATGTTTTTATTTGCTTTTTGTTTGTGTATTACTCTTATATTGTGACAGCACTGGGTGTATTATCTCTGTACTGTGATATCACCGAGTGCTGTGCTCCTGTAATATGACATCATTGAGTATTGTGCTCCTGCACTATGACATCACTGGATGCTGTGTTTCTGCATGTATTATTTATGTACTTCAGCACCACTGAGTGTTGTGTTTTTGACATCACTGGGTGTATAAGTCATGTTTTGTGACGCAACTGAGAGCTGTGCTCCTTTATTATGATATAATTGAGTGTTATGATTCTGTCCTGTACCGTGACATCACTGGTGTTATGCTCCTGTACCATGACATCACTTTATGTATTATTCCTGTACCATGACATCACTTTATGTATTATTCCTATACTGTGACATCACTGGTGTTATGCTCCTTTACCATGACATCACTTTATGTATTATTCCTGTACCATGACATCACTTTATGTATTATTCCTGTACTGTGACATCACTGGTGTTATGCTCCTGTACCGTGACATCACTTTATGTATTATTCCTATACTGTGACATCATTGGTGTTATGCTCCTTTACCATGACATCACTTTATGTATTATTCCTGTACTGTGACATCACTGCTGTTATGCTCCTGTACCATAACATCACTTTATTTATTATTCCTGTACTGAGACATCACTGGGTGTGCCACTGTGCACAAAGAAAACCATAATAACCATAAGACCCTAAGCTTACTGAACCTCCTGCTAAAAGTGGTGCTGATCTGGGCGAAGGGGGGGTCCCATTCTAAGTTTTATACCGGACGCTATGGTTACTTACTATACTAGTAAGTGGTTGTGCCTCTATTAAAGCTAAATAGGTGGTGAGGAAAGAGTGTATTCCTCTTTTACTGTTGCTGTGCACATCTGCTCACAATATTTCTTTAATAACTGAGGCCGTGGGATTATTTGGCCACGGCTCATAAAAAGAGGGGGGCAGATGACAGCATACAGGAGAGTGGGATGGAGCTACAGCAGGAATGCTAGCATTGGACACTTGGGCCTAGGACTCTTGTGATACACAGATAGGGAGGGGATGGTGGGCTCTAGCATCTGGCTCCCAGAAGCTCTGACCGCAAAACATCTGCATGAAATATACAAAAAAGAGAAATATTATACTGACGGCTTGCATAGAAAATGACGCAGTAGTTAGAGATCAGACATGGGATTATTCTGCATTGTTGCTTTGCCAGCAAGGTCTGATCAGGTCCATTTGCAGTACATTATCCTATTGTTAATATGGTTATCTTTAATGCCATAGTTCTGTTTATGTGTGTGATTAGAGGAGATTTTACCCAGAGACTAATGAATTAGGGATATCACTTTGATGGTTTCCAAAAAGCACAAGCCTCATTATGTCTTTACATGTATTAATCACAATGCACTCGGTCACTGACATGAGCGCATGATACGGAGATAATGATTTGTGGGGAATAGACTGTTTTATTTCAACATCTGTTGAATCCGGAAATTGGGGATGCTTTTCCATTCTGGCCCAGTTTCCAAAATTCAGGGATGTCTGCAATTCATAGGAAAGAACCTTGAGTACTCACAGTGTCTTCTTATCAACCCACAGACAAATCAGATCAGGTCAAGAATCTTAGCATAGACAATATAACTCTGTGTAGTTTCACTAAATCTGGTGTGATGTCATGTTAAAAGACTTAAAGGGCTATTCTCATTTTAGATATTTATGGTTTATCCACAAAATAGAGGTGGACCCACAACTATGTTGACCCCTGACCCAATGGCTCTCTCCATTTCCTACTATAGGTGTTCCAAAAATGACCACCTCTCCATTTGCAGCTGGAAACAATGGGGCACATTTACTAAGGGTCCGCACACCGCATTTTTGTTGGGTTTCCCGACTTTTTCTGTTATGCACCGCATATTACTGGGCGAAAAACGCCGCATTTAACTGGCATACGCAATCGGATTTTGGTGCAATCACGCCAACGTTCATGCGACACAAAATGGGGCGTGGCCGTCGGACTAAGAGTGGGATTTAACATTCAAAATTGTGTCGCCATGCACTTACATGCACCGGGAAGAAGAAGGTGAACTCCGGCGGACCTGAGCGGGGAAGCGACACATGCAGGAAATTGGACGCACAATCTTAGTGAATTGTAGCAGCTCCAAATCCTCGTCGGACAATGCACCTGGGGATCGCGACAGGACTGGTAAGTAAATGTGCCCCAATGTTTTCAAGATAGGTGCATATCACAGACGTGGTGCAATATGTCTCCTAAAACATCTGGGAGAATCAGGATGAATTGGATGAATTCTCTTGCATCCAGTGGGCTCTTTTTTATTTAACACATTTTATGTGGGTCCCATCCAGAAAAAAAGAAGCACAAAGGTGATGTCCTGGAGTTGAGGATTATTACTACATTTAAATATGACAAACTCGCTGGAGTGGACCCAATAGGTCTGATCAACCTGCAGTGATCTGTAACACAGAGACCCAGATATTTCTGGAGAATATAACTCAGATTTCCCAAGCAATCTCTAGACCTCCACCTATTTAGGCTGCATAAGTGTGTAACAACCTAGTGGTCAATTTTGCAACATCCCCACCAGGGCATAACATTGTAAGGGCTCATTCAAACGGGCATGTCTGAATCCGCTAAAAATTTGGACACGTGATGTCCATGTTCAGTCTGTATTGTATCTACATCCGTTTTTTTTTTCACATCTGTATGTCATGGTTTTATTTTCACATCTGCAAAAAACAGATGATTTTCTAATCTACTTTTTGCCCTGCCCACCATTTGATAGAAAAACAGACAGCATACATATGTCATTCGTGTGCAGTCTAGTGATATTCTGGAAAAACTGAGTAATATGCTCCAGAAAGTTGGGTCTCTTGGTAACAGATCCCAGCAGGTTGATCATGCCCACTGGGTCCACTCCAGACATAAATTTAGTTCCCCCAGCTTCAGGACATTACTTAACTAATTACACATATTAAGGCTACATTCACACTGCCGTTGCCCGCCGTACCGTAGCACGGCAGGCAACTGCAGTGCACGGGGAGAGGAGGAGGAGGTGAGCGCAGCTCACCCCCGCCCCTCTCCTTAGAAGTATACAGCGCACGGCACCGTAATACGGAGAAAGATAGGACATGTCCTATCTCTTTCCGGGGTACAGAGCGGTACGGTGCCGCATGTGTGCAGCATCGTACCGCTCCCGTTGTAGCCTAAGTGATCGCTTCACCAAACAAAGGGCATGAAGCAACATGAATGTATGTTTATTAAAGGGGAACCTATGGAATCTGCAATCATCTATTTTCATTGTCAGTATAGTTGACCATTTGGTCATTGGTATACAGTACTTATAGACAGACTTACCTTATTTGGCAACAGTATTTAGAAGACTTGTAATTGGCAAGAAACATGAGCTCTATCGGGTTTCTTACAAGTGATCAGCGCAGTATAAGGAATGTACTGTGTATTCTGGCCTGCCGCCATGATAACATATTTTATACATTTCTTTATGAGTGGGAGGGTTAAAGAAGTTTGTGTAACTACTAATAATAATCTCCTCCAAAATACTAAAAGACACATAAATATTCCATTTTAATTCTGTGCAGTTTCCTCACTGTTGGTATTGTTTGCCGTCATGTCTGATATCTGTTATGTGAAGGCAGCAGCCAAAAGCTGGTCATAGCGGGGACATGACTACCGTGACATCAACTTTCGAGCATTGCACTGAAAAGGTAAAACCTGCAGCAGAAACTGTTTGCACAAGCTTCCTTGTTGCGATCACTGTCCATATAGCTCTGGTGTAGGGTTCATGCCCAAAGGAATTAAGTTTATAAGCAATTTTCATGTGAATTTTAGATTTTCTTCCTGGTCCCAGTTGTGTAAAATGGAATGAATAAAGTTACTGATATAAAGTCGCTCAGATATAAATAACATGAGATTTTCCTGAAAGTCATCCAAACTAGAGATGAGCGAGCACTAAAATGCTCGGGTACTCGTTATTCGAGACGAACTTTTCCCGATGCTCGAGTGCTCATCTCGAATAACGAGCCCCATTGAAGTCAATGGGAGACTCGAGCATTTTTCAAGGGGACCAAGGATCTGCACAGGGAAGCTTGGCCAAACACCTGGGAACCTCAGAAAAGGATGGAAACACCACGGAAATGGACAGGAAACAGCAGGGGCAGCATGCATGGATGCCTCTGAGACTGCTTAAATGCACCATTATGCCAAAACTATGGGCAACAGCATGGCCATGACAGAGTGACAGAATGAAGCTAGATAGCATCTAAAACATCCAATAATTGACCCTGACACTATAGGGGACGGCATGCAGAGGCAGCGGCAGCAGCGGCAGGCTAGAGAGTGGCATGGCGACATACCCTAAATGGACCCAGGCTTCAAACCAATGGGTGGCAGAGTGGAACCAAAGGAGGTGAGCAAGAAGCGCTCAAATAATATCGGTACATGATAAAAGTTTGCCAGTATATTTTGTGGATTACACAGCAGGGTGGCGACAAAGTTAACATGGAAGCCATGAAAACAACCCAAAATTCTGCCTGACACAGCTCCTTTGATAAGGGGACCATGTATGGAGGCAGTGAACTAGTAGTAGATTAAAGGTGCTGCAGTTAAAACTATGTTAGTTGGATCTTGGCATGGAGCTGGCGCTCCGCTGCCAGGCGAGCTTTCGCCAATCCAAGCCCCTGTCTCTAGGCTACTCCCCAAACAGCACTTCCTAGAACCTTTTGTATAAGATCAAGTGTAGTAGCGTTCTTATAAGTTTAGGATATGGCGGGTGAGGGGAATGTAAACAGATGCGCAAGAAGCGCTGAAATAATATTGGTAAATGATAAAAGTTTGCCAGTATATTTTGTGGATTACACAGCAGGGTGGCGACAAAGTTAACAAGTTTGTTGTGGAAGCCATGAAAACAACCCAAAATTCTGCCTGACACAGCTCGTTTGATAAGGGGATCATGTATGCCTACAGTTCATGCCAGTCGCTGCACTGGCTGCCAGTCTCCTTTCTAATACAGTTTAAAATAATAACCCTCATCCATAAAGCTCTGTATAATGCTGCACCCCCCTACCTCTCCTCTCTTATCTCAGTCTATCGCCCAACCCGTGCTCTTAGATCCGCCAGTGATCTTAGATTAACCTCTACCCTAGTGCGGACCTCCCACTCGCGTCTCCAAGACTTCTCTAGAGCTGCACCAATTCTATGGAATGCTCTGCCCCGGACTATCAGACTAATACCTAACCTCCAAAGTTTCAAACGTGCTCTTAAAACCCATTTTCTTTAGGCAAGCCTATAACACTCATTAACTGCATGAAGTTTTAACTCTTCTACTAACCCGTCCTGTGTTGTCCTCCCATCTGTTATCCAGCAACCAACAGGCACCAGACTTCTCTGCAGTCCCATTCACCCTGGACCTGGTATATAAGATGACGGCTGAGTGGTTCAAGCGACAGCAATTCCATTTATTATATTTTGTTCTATTCCCTAAGAAGAATGGCTTGACCATTAAATATTCTTTTACCTCGTGTTACCCCATCATCTTCATAAACCGTAAGCTCTGGCGAGCAGGGACCTCACTCCTGTTGTTCCATACAAATGTTGTGCTCTGTTACATTACATTTGTATTTGTTTCCTATGATTTGTAAAGCGCTACGGAATATGATGGCGCTATATAAATAAAGATTATTATTATTATTATTATTATGGAGGCAGTGAACTAGTAGTAGATTAAAGGTGCTGCAGTTAAAACTATGTTAGTTGGATCTTGGGATGGAGCTGGCGCTCCGCTTCCAGGCGAGCTTTCGCCAATCCAAGCCCCTGTCTCTAGGCTACTCCCCAAACAGCACTTCTAAGAACCTTTTGTATAAGATCAAGTGTAGTAGCGTTCTTATAAGTTTGGGATATGGCGGGTGAGGGGAATGTAAACAGATGTGCAAGAAGCGCTGAAATAATATCGGTAAATGATAAAAGTTTGCCAGTATATTTTGTGGATTACACAGCAGGGTGGCGACAAAGTTAACAAGTTTGATGTGTAATGCCCTGTAATAGCTCTTGGGCGGTGTGCCTTTTATCGCCTAGGCTCAGCAGTTTGAGCACCGCCTGCTGTCGCTTAGCGACGGCACTGCTGCTGTGCCTAGAGCTACCGACTGATGGCGCCATGCCCACGGATGGTAATTCGGAGGAGGAGGAGGTGGAGGAGGGGTGGGAGGAGGAGGAGGTATAGTAGGCCTTTGAGACCTGGACCGAGGTAGGCCCCGCAATCCTCTGCGTCGGCAGTATATGACCAGCCCCAGGGTCAGACTCGGTCCCAGCCTGCACCAAGTTAAGTGTAGTAGCGTTCTTATAAGTTTGGGATATGGCGGGTGAGGGGAATGTAAACAGATGCGCAAGAAGCGCTGAAATAATATCCGTAAATGGTAAAAGTTTGCCAGTATATTTTGTGGATAACACAGCAGGGTGGCGACAAAGTTAACAACTTTGATGTGGAATCCATGAAAACAACCCAAATTTCTGCCTGACACACCTCGTTTGATAAGGGGACGATGTATGGAGGCAGCTATATGGACGACTTTTGGAGGTAGCAATGGAGACAACGTGTGGAGGCTGCTATGGAGACAATTTAATTTGGATAGTGCCTGTATGTGGCAGTCCAAAAAAGTTTTCAAACCAGAGGAGCAGGTAGGTGGCCCTCCAGAAAAATGAAATAGATTGAGTGCCTGTATGTGGCAGTCCAAAAAAGTTTTCAAACCAGAGGAGCAGGAAGGTGGCCCTCCAGAAAAATTTAATAGATTGAGTGCCTGTATGTGGCAGTCCAAAAAAGTTTTCAAACCAGAGGAGCAGGTAGGTGGCCCTCCAGAAAAATGAAATAGATTGAGTGCCTGTATGTGGCAGTCCAAAAAAGTTTTCAAACCAGAGGAGCAGGTAGGTGGCCCTCCAGAAAAATGAAATAGATTGAGTGCCTGTATGTGGCAGTCCAAAAAAGTTTTCAAACCAGAGGAGCAGGTAGGTGGCCCTCCAGAAAAATTTAATAGATTGAGTGCCTGTATGTGGCAGTCCAAAAAAGTTTTCAAACCAGAGGAGCAGGTAGGTGGCCCTCCAGAAAAATGAAATAGATTGAGTGCCTGTATGTGGCAGTCCAAAAAAGTTTTCAAACCAGAGGAGCAGGTAGGTGGCCCTCCAGAAAAATGAAATAGATTGAGTGCCTGTATGTGGCAGTCCAAAAAAGTTTTCAAACCAGAGGAGCAGGTAGGTGGCCCTCCAGAAAAATGAAATAGATTGAGTGCCTGTATGTGGCAGTCCAAAAAAGTTTTCAAACCAGAGGAGCAGGTAGGTGGCCCTCCAGAAAAATGAAATAGATTGAGTGCCTGTATGTGGCAGTCCAAAAAAGTTTTCAAACCAGAGGAGCAGGTAGGTGGCCCTCCAGAAAAATTAAATGCATAAAGTACTATAGCTAGAGCCAGTGGGCCCTGTCAAAAATTAGCCAGTTTCCTCTGCTTTAGTGTACAAAGAGGAGGAGAAGGAGGAAAATGAGGAGGAGGAGGAGTGCATAAATTATTCAGGTTGAGCTTCCTTCACCTGGTGGAGATTGGAAATTATGAGAAATCCAGGCTTTATTCATCTTAATAAGCGTCAGCCTGTCAGCGCTGTCAGTCGACAGGCGTGTACGCTTATCGGTGATGATGCCACCAGCTGCACTGAAAACCCGCTCGGACAACACGCTAGTGGCAGGGCAGGCAAGAACCTCCAAGGCGTACAGCGCCAGTTCGTGCCACATGTCCAGCTTTGAAACCCAGTAGTTGTAGGAAGCTGTGTGATCATTTAGGACGATGGTATGGTCAGCTACGTACTCCCTCACCATCTTTCTGTAAAGATCAGCCCTACTCTGCCGAGACTGGGGACAGGTGACAGTGTCTTGCTGGGGTGACATAAAGCTGGCAAAAGCCTTGTAAAGCGTACCCTTGCCAGTGCTGGACAAGCTGCCTGCTCGCCTACTCTCCCTCGCTACTTGTCCCGCAGAACTACGCACTCTGCCGCTAGCGCTGTCAGAAGGGAAATACTGTTTCAGCTTGTGCACCAGGGCCTGCTGGTATTCATGCATTCTCACACTCCTTTCCTCTCCAGGGATGAGAGTGGAAAGATTTTGCTTGTACCGTGGGTCCAGGAGAGTGAATACCCAGTAATCGGTGCTGGAATAAATTCTTTGAACGCACGGATAGGCAGCCTAGCATGAAATCTGCCATATGCGCCAGAGTACCAACGCGTAAGAATTCACTCCCCTCACTGGCCTGACTGTCCATTTCCTCCTCCTCCAACTCCTCCAACTCCTCTTCTTCTGCCCATACACGCTGAACAGTGAAGGACTCAACAATGGTCCCCTCTTGTGTCTCGCCAACATTCTTCTCCTCTTCCTCCTCATCCTCCTCCACCTCCACCTCCTCCGATATGCGCTGAGAAACAGACCTAAGGGTGCTTTGGCTATCAACAAGGGAATCTTCTTCCCCCGTCTCTTGTGACGAGCGCAAAGCTTCCGACTTCATGCTGATCAGAGAGTTTTTCAACAGGCCAAGCAGCGGGATGGTGAGGCTGATGATGGCGGCATCGCCACTGACCATCTGTGTTGACTCCTCGAAGTTACTCAGCACCTGACAGATATCAGACATCCACGTCCACTCCTCATTGTAGACTTGAGGAAGCTGACTGACCTGACTACCAGTTCTGGTGGAAGTTGACATCTGGCAGTCTACAATCGCTCTGCGCTGCTGGTAAACTCTGGATAACATGGTTAATGTTGAATTCCACCTCGTGGGCACGTCGCACAACAGTCGGTGAGCGGGCAGTTGGAGGCGGCGCTGCGCTGCCCTGAGAGTGGCAGCATCTGTGCTGGACTTCCTGAAATGCGCACAGATGCGGCGCACCTTCGTGAGCAAATCAGACAGATTGGGGTATGTCTTGAGGAAACGCTGAACTATCAGATTTAACACATGGTCCAGGCATGGCACATGTGTCAGTCTGCCGAGTTGCAGAGCCGCCACCAGGTTACGGCCGTTGTCACACACAACCATGCCTGGCTTCAGGTTCAGCGGTGCCAGCCACAGATCAGTCTGCGCCGTGATGCCCTGTAATAGTTCTTGGGCGGTGTGCCTTTTATCGCCTAGGCTCAGCAGTTTGAGCACCGCCTTCTGTCGCTTAGCGACGGCACTGCTGCTGTGCCTAGAGCTAGCGACTGATGGCGCCATGCCCACGGATGGTAGTTCGGAGGAGGAGGTGGAGGAGGAGGAGGGGTGGGAGGAGGAGGAGGCATAGTATGCCTGAAAGACCTGGACCGAGGTAGGCCCCGCAATCCTCGGCGTCGGCAGTATATGACCAGCCGCAGGGTCAGACTCGGTCCCAGCCTCCACCACGTTAACCCAATGTGCCGTCAGCGATATATAGTGGCCCTGCCCGGCAGCACTCGTCCACGTGTCCGTGGTCAGGTGGACCTTGTCAGAAACGGCGTTGGTCAGGGCACGGATGATGTTGTCTGACACGTGCTGGTGCAGGGCTGGGACGGCACTCCGGGAAAAGTAGTGGCGGCTGGGGACCGAATACCGAGGGGCGGCCGCCGCCATGAGGTTGCGAAAGGCCTCGGTCTCTACTAGCCTATAGGGCAGTATCTCCAGGCTAAGCAATCTGGAGATGTGGACATTAAGGGCTTGGGCGTGCGGGTGGGTTGCACTATATTTACGTTTCCGCTCCAGCGTCTGGGGTATGGAGAGCTGAACGCTGGTGGATGCTGTGGAGGATCGTGGAGGCGACGAAGGGGTTTTTGTGCCAGGGTCCTGGGCAGGGGGCTGACTATCAGCTGACACAGGGGAAGGAGCAGTGGTGTGCACGGCCGGAGGTGAACGGGCTTGGTGTCACTGAGTGGGGTGTTTAGCATTCATATGCCTGCGCATACTGGTGGTAGTTAAGCTAGTAGTGGTGGAACCCCTGCTGATCCTGGTTTGGCAAAGGTTGCACACCACAGTCCTTCAGTCATCCGGTGTTTCCTTAAAGAACCTCCAGACTTCTGAAAATCTAGCCCTCGCCGCGGGAGCCCTCGCCACGGGAGCTTCACTACGTGACACATTTGGCGCTGATGCACCAGCTCTGGCCCTGCCTCTCCGTCTGGCCCCACCACTGCCTCTTCCAACCTGTTCTGGTCGAGGACTCTCCTCCGTCTCAGAAGCACTGTGTTCACCCGGCCTCTCAACCCAGCTTGGGTCTGTCACCTCATCATCCTCCGATCCCTCAGTCTGCTCCCCCCTCGGACTTCCTGCCCTGACAACAACTTCACCACTGTCTGACAACCGTGTCTCCTCATCGTCGGACATCTCTTTACACACTTCTTCCACTACGTCAAGAAGGTCATCATCACCCACAGACTGCGACTGGTGGAAAACCTGGGCATCGGAAAATTGCTCAGCAGCAACCGGACAAGTGGTTTGTGACTGTGGGAAGGGTCCAGAAAACAGTTCCTCAGAGTATGCCGGTTCAAATGCCAAATTTTCCTGGGAGGGGGCAGACTGGGGGGGAGGAGGCTGAGGTGCAGGAGCTGGAGGAGTGCCGATTTCGGTGACATGGGTGGACTGCGTGGAAGACTGACTGGTGGACAAATTGCTCGAAGCATTGTCGGCAATCCACGACATCACCTGTTCGCACTGTTCTGGCCTCAACAGTGCTCTACCACGAGTCCCAGTAACTTCAGACATGAACCTAGGGAGTGTAGCTCTGCGGCGTTCCCCTGCTCCCTCATCAGCAGGTGGTGTCTCACCCCGCCCAGGACCACGGCCTCTGACCCCTGCAGTAGTTGGACGCCCACGTCCCCGCCCTCGTCCTCTACCCCTAGCACTCGGGTTAAACATTTTTAAAATGAGAGTTATAACTTTAATTTTTTTTAAACTTTTTTTTGTGTTTTTTTTTTTTTTTGTGTTTTTTAGTTTTTAAAACCAAACGATGCTATCCTATTGCTATGGCTATTTTCTAGCCAAGTATGAAAGCACACTGCTATGCCAGATGAGATGACGCTGAGTTATGACAAAATAAACGTAAAATAAAAAGGAAATGGCAGACTGTGCCTAATTGAAATCCAACCCCTAATAAATTTTCCCACTTCGGTCTTTGCGATGGATATGTGCGTCACTAAGCGCTAAACACAAAGGTCGCAAGTCTCACTACAAATTCCTCACAATTTGGTAGTAGATGCACTGCAGCAAGGACAGCCACCAGCAGATCAACCAGAAATAAAATATATATAACGCTATTGTAGGCGTAAGTAAGCCGTTTGGATTCTCCTATGGCTATTTTCTAGCCAAGTATGAAAGCACACTGCTATGCCAGATGAGATGACGCTGAGTTATTAAAAAAATAAACGTAAAATAAAAAGAAACTGGCAGACTGTGCCTAATTGAAATCCAACCCCTAATAAATTTTCCCACTTCGGTCTTTGCGATGGATATGTGCGTCACTAAGCGCTAAACACAACGGTCGCAAGTCTCACTACAAATTCCTCACAATTTGGTAGTAGATGCACTGCAGCAAGGACAGCCACCAGCAGATCAACCAGAAATAAAATATATATAACGCTATTGTAGGCGTAAGTAAGCCGTTTGGATTCTCCTTTGGCTATTTTCTAGCCAAGTATGAAAGCACACTGATGAGATGACGCTGAGTTATGAAAAAATAAACGTAAAATAAAACGGAAATGGCAGACTGTGCCTAATTGAAATCCAACCCCTAATAAATTTTCCCACTTCGGTCTTTGCGATGGATATGTGCGTCACTAAGCGCTAAACACAAAGGTCGCAAGTCTCACTACAAATTTCTCACAATTTGGTAGTAGATGCACTGCAGCAAGGACAGCCACCAGCAGATCAACCAGAAATAAAATATATATAACGCTATTGTAGGCGTAAGTAAGCCGTTTGGATTCTCCTTTGGCTATTTTCTAGCCAAGTATGAAAGCACACTGATGAGATGACGCTGAGTTATGAAAAAATAAACGTAAAATAAAAAGTAAATGGCAGACTGTGCCTAATTGAAATCAAACCCCTAATAAATTTTCCCACTTTGGTGTTTGAGGTGGATATGTGTGTCACTAAGAGCTAAACACAACGGTAGCAAGTCCCCCTGCAAATTCCTCACAATATGGTACTAGCTGCAAATAAAATAAAAAAAAAGTATAACGTTATTGTAGCCCTAAGAAGGGCTGTTGGGTTCTTGTAGACTCACTCCTGCCTAACAGTAAGCTAATAGAACAGCCTAACGCTATCCCTGACCAGCAGCAGCTCTCTCCCTAGCGGCATCCAGACACAGAATGATCCGAGCAGCGCAGGCAGGGGCTAGTCTATTCCAGGGTCACCTGATCTGGCCAGCCAACCATTGCTATCGACGTGTAAGGGTACCACGTCATGCTGGGTGGAGTGCAGAGTCTCCTGGCTTGTGATTGGCTCTGTTTCTGGCCACCAAAAAGCAAAACGGCGGGAGCTGCCATTTTCTCGAGCGGGCGAAGTATTCGTCCGAGCAACGAGCAGTTTCGAGTACGCTAATGCTCGAACGAGCATCAAGCTCGGACGAGTATGTTCGCTCATCTCTAATCCAAACCATTCCAAGTCATTAACTGTCTCCACATTGCTTGGCAGAACGTTTTCTAGCTATTGATCCATTATGTAAAATAGTGTATGTCACATAACCCAGATTACCTGCAGTGGATAGAATTTCTGAGATTGAATACAACCATCATGGAGGTTGTATGGTCTTGAATTGTCAGCCTGGCTTTCTTCCGGGTTCTGCAGTTTCTGTACACATACTGATATGTTAATTGTTTTTCTATGAAATTTAACCCAGTGTGTGTGCTTTTTGAAAAGTTTTTATGTGTAATTGTGTAAGTGATTTCCATATATTCATTTCTATGTTTCTGGATATCAGTTGTTTCTTTTTATACAAAATATAATACCCTTTGTTGTACCTATTGGCATGCAATATAGATTTACGTCATGTTACCTGTTACCAAAAAGTGTCTTTCTATTGTTTGAACCATTGCAGTGAAGCGGTACTGTTGATCAATTTTAAGATGTAGTCTTGGTTTCATGATGATGTGAACAGAATGATAAGGAGGACTGTTTAAATAGCAATTCTATTTATGTCAACAGGAAATTAAAGTTCACATTGACTTTATGTTAGCAGTATATATACAGTATATTACACTTAGTTTCACAGCATACTGTATGCCCTTGAAGTTCATAATATGTGCAGTGAAGCAAGGTACACTGACCTCAACTTCATAATGTGCAGTGTAGAGTCCAACTCCTGCCACCTTTGCCATCTGGAATCTCCTACCCACTGACTCAGGTTCGGGACACTAAACCCCAATCCCATTTAGGGGCTTTAAACCTACTGTCGGGTTACCTTTAAGTGCTGTCCACTATCTTTTTTATTAAGTCTACATTACCACTACTACAAGTGGCAAGCTTGTGCCTGTACATACGTCCCCCATAGACGGCAATGGCCGCACGGAGCAATAACGGCACTGTACCGCTCCGTACAAAGGAAAAAGATAGGACATGTCCTATCTTTCCCCATGTTACAGCCTGTACATAAAGCATTGCAATGGAGAGGGGAGGGATCACCCCTCCTCCTCTCCATCACGGCGGACATATGCCCGCCCGGTCGTAGCCATGCCATGTTGTGCATGTAGCCTTAGTGTTCAAGCAGTGCTTTGAGGGGAATGGTATAAACTAGTCTGAATGGCCAATCCAAACTTTTATTAAAAAATGCTACAATACCGTTTTTGTCATGGGCAATACCAGTATTTCTGGAAACAGATGTTGGCAGGATTTATGTATGATTTGTAGCATTGATTTGCACATAATCCATGTGTTGATGACATGGAAATCCTAGAATTATTATTTCATTTTTAAGTGTAACTAGCAAACCGCTTGCTCACAGATCAATGTAGAAGACATGACATCTGTATAAACTAGTACCAAAGGCCATATTTCTGTAGTATTGAGTTGCCAGCTCATGTCTACACTCAAGAATCTACTACCGCAATATATAAGGATTACTCAGAAAACACTGTGGAATATTTATTCTGGGCAGGATAGAAAATCTCTTTTAAGGGAGAATATTTAGGTAATCTGGCATCTGGTGGAGTATATTATAAATTTTAAAAAGTATTTAGATATCACTGTAAAAAAGCATGGTATGTAACATGGCACCATCTCTGGGATGCCTGCGGGAATGCCTGTCTAATGTATAGGAAGCAAGAGTTCTCTTTATGGAGAGATTGCCAATAAAGGTCGAATTAAAGGTGTGTGGAGACTTATATCCATTAATGCTCCACTATCAGAGTCAGGTAAATATGAAAATATGTTTTTTAAGGTGTGAAATGGAAAAAACTATGCCTACTTTTGCAAAAAGGTAGCCCCTTTAACACCAAGTATGACCTAAAAGAAGCCTAATAAAATGATGTGGGATTTAAACAAACCAGTATATCTATTCCAAAAGGAACAGATTCCCAACTGTAGACAATGCTGTAACGAACTGGTTTGGCTGAAGGTAAAAATGTCGCCTCTGGTTCGATTCACTGGTTACTGTGAGAAATTTGAACCTTTCAGGGAGTCATGTCTTCTGTATTGTCAGATAAATCCTCTTGCTTCCCAAGCTCACATGGTAGTAAAAGTCATATATATACAGAGAGACCTCCAGTACTGGGCCCTGAAGCTTCCTCCATGAATGGAGAAATTGTAATCATTGGATACATTTTTTTTCAATCCTTGGGATCCATTTATGCTGAACCAGATCATCTTGTGCTAGCAGAATCCTAACTACCGTTCCTCGAGCAAGGTAAACACTCTGGAGCATTAAAAAACAATTTTTGTGGTGCACGGTTTGCCCCTCGGAGCTACCCACGGTTGGAGACCGGTCTACAAGGTCTCAATTAAAATTCAAAAGAAAAAGAGAAAAAGTTTTTTACTCTGACCGGAGTTCCCAATGGTTTTCTATATGGCTCTTCTCCTGTTATGTTCAATCTTTCTATGTTGATAAACTGCACTGATCCACATCCTCTGTGTGCGCTATGTAAATAAAGAATTATTATTAATATTATTATCCTCCTGATAAAATGATGCCACCGTTCAGACCAGCACCATCGCGTCTTTGTCTTCCTTCAAATATTTTTATTCTTATCCGTATTACTGGAAGAAATATGCATGCAGATGGCGTAGTATGTCCAAACAAGTTAAAATTTATTTCGATTCACCATACTCACAAAATCATGATAAAAATGTGCATATCAAAATCTCACAAAAGTAGTCATTTGAACTCATGCAAGTTGATTGAGCTATGTGACCTCAGCAACGCAGAGATCTCCATAAGAAGAATGCCCTGTGCACTTCGGTCATTTTATCATGTCCTGTTCTACCAGACCTCTGGTAAAGTACATCAGTAATCACCTAAGTGATAATAATCAAGGTCTCTAAGGTGCCCAGGTATTTCCAAAAACCTCAGATCAGGTTGCCTGTTTGTTCCTTGGCTCTGAATTAGGGCTCAAATTTAACGAAAACAGTGTGGAGAGTGCAGGGTGCAAAAGTAGTCATTTGAACTGCACATTGATGAAACTGTGACTAGTTTGCCTCTTAAAGGAAATCAACCATATTAAAAACTAAAAAAATCCTACAAATACTCACCCTTGCTCCTCTTCATCTTGATCCCTGCACTGTCCATCGCTAAGCTTGACACACCAGGATCACCTAGAAAAGAAACTTATAATTAGCAGCACAGAGCACAGGGTCAAGATGTCCGGCGCTCCGGACTGCCAATTATGCACGCCCTCGCACCTCCCCCTGCCATGCTGGGATCATGGGAAAGCGGAGTGACGTCACACAAGATACGTGAATCCAACATGGGAATGGGAGGCGCAGGGGCGTGCATTATTGGCAGCCCTGCTAATTATAAGTTTGTTTTGTAGGTGATTCCGGTGTATCAAGACTAGCGACAGACAGCACTGGGATCAACATCAAGAGAAGCGCGGTGTAGTATTTCTAGGGTTTTTTTTTCTTTAATGGTGGATTTCCTTTAAAGGGGTATTCCAGGAATCAGCATAATTCATATACAAATGGGTCAGTAAAATATAAGCTAATGTGTAATTAGTTGTTATTTAAAATTTTGCTTCCCTTAGCAGAAAATGCTGCTGACATAAGACTTTAATGAAGAATTAAAATGCTACTGGCCCTTTAATCAGTCCGTTAATTTCCTCCGCGCGGTCCGTCGCAGAACAGAAGATGGTTGCTGGTCACATGTCCACATCACATGGCCTGCAGCTGCCTGGGCAGGTCATGTGATCAGCACTATGTTTGGCTGTAGTCGGTTGGTTGCAGTGCATCCAGTATGGTCGGTGTTGTGGTGATGGCAATTACACATCATTACTATGGTAACAGAGCAAGAAAGTCTGTTATATCATCACTGGGAGCAGAGCATAAGAGGTAGGAGGAGTTACTGAGAACTAAAGGATCATGGAACTTGTAGTTTCCAGTGACAGCCATCTTAGTGATAACTCCACCTACTTTAGAGAGGCCATAAATTTTGTAAATCATAAAATCAAACTATTTAAGCTCCGTTTTGTGACTAATGACATTGAGTATTGTTGTATTCATTTATTTATATCATCATGGGTTTTTGTGTCAGACGTTCATATTCCCGGAATACCCCTTTAATGTTGAGTTGTCTTGTACTGAGCCAGAGTCGTTTGCTGTCCTCAGTAACTATGAACATCTAACTCCTAAAACACTCCTGAAGAAAAGTTGGTTGTACCTACTCAATACTGGGTTAAGAATGTGGCGGAATGTTAAGGCACTGCATCTGCTGAACATTCTTATGTCACTACTAACAGACAGTTGATTTCTGGATTTTACTGGTGGCCATAGAGGCCACATGATGAGGAGAAAGATGGTGCAGCATGTTATATTTGTGCAAAGGCAAAGGTCCCAATGGAACATCCTGCAGAATCACCTGGTCCTTTGCTTGTTGTGCTTAGACCGTGGACACATTTTTTCATGAATTTTATCACGGATCTCTCATGGTATGATTGTTGATTTTCAGTCATTTGTGTCATTTCTGCTGGAGAAACTGTCTGAAAAGGCATCCGAAGAAACCTATCAGTTTACACGCTACCATGCATTTGGCTGATTTGAAAGCGTTTTTCTTCGTTGCTGAAGTGTAAACAGCCATGTCTCCAACACAGTTGCTTACATTTCCAACAATAATGAAAAACAGAAAAACGCATGGTAACATTTAAAAGCGCATCCAATAGACATCCCGTGTGAATGCACCCATAAACTGCATGGGGTACCTAAATATGTTTTTGATTAAGGGGTATAATTTGTATAGATAGGTTTCTGGAATGAGGTCTGTAAAAAGCTCAGGATACAATTGTCAATTTCACCACCCACTCACTTGGGTATTGGACAGTATATCAGGACTTCCTGCAATTATTATTTTGATTTCTGTTTTTCTTAAGTGTCCTTCTATCGCTCCAATAACCTGCAGAAAGATGCACTGTTTTGCCAGAGGCCCCCAAAAGCCTGTTGAAGGCCTGAGACATTATTCACTTTGATACAGAGAAAACAGCTTTAGTTGAGAGCCCAGTGGTCCCTTCTAAAAGGGTGTACTGTCAGAACTCACTTATGGCTTGCTGCAGTTTAAACTACACCCAGGGCTGTTTTAAGCCTTGATTGACAGCTTCC
The DNA here is from genome assembly GCF_040894005.1 of Engystomops pustulosus. Taxonomy (NCBI): domain Eukaryota; kingdom Metazoa; phylum Chordata; class Amphibia; order Anura; family Leptodactylidae; genus Engystomops; species Engystomops pustulosus. The sequence goes on from NC_092418.1 coordinate 82,953,270, forward strand.
TAGCAGAGTCTTTTTAGTCATTTTAGAGCGAAGTTGTGTATCAGCTATGGGTTGAATGTTGGACGGCTGTGCTAGTTAGCTGCTGGGGAAGGTCTCCAGGAACTCCTTTATATTCTTGCTCCTCCCAACCCAAATTGTTGGTTTTACCATTCTCCTGGCACTTGTCCTATTTCTACTTGCTCTTTTCTATTGCTAGAACTGTATACCTCACTCTTGCTACATTTTTTGACCATGCATATGCTTATTGTACCCGAAACTCACGCCATTTTATCCTGACCACTCTTTTGTCTGTCAGTTGTGTCCATCTGTATTAATTTGTCATCTTTTCTAAGCACTTAGTGGGAGCAGTGCTTTCCTTCTTCTTGTTGTGGGTGACCTTAGAGCCTGCACCCCTTTTGCTATTATGACACTAGACATCTATGGTAAATGCAATAGAGAAATTAAACTGCTCATCTGATAAACATCTAAATGCAATAGAGAAATTAAACTGCTCATCTGATGTAGGTTAGTGGTGGTTGTGTTTTGGGTATGCAATTCACCCCGTTTCAGCATCTGTGCCTGGATCAGGAGTGGTGAATTTCCCAGGAGATTTATCAAAGGCACAAAATAAAAGGGCAGGGATAAATCCAGACTGCCACCAGGTGTAAGGAATTGGAAGACCAAGCATGAGCATAGGTGTTAGTTATTTTATAAATGTAAGTGCTTTTTTTTTAAAATTAAAAATATAATAAAAAATCTTGATATAATAAAAATTGATTTTTATTGGCCTGATAAAGATGCCAAAATGGCATTGAAACATATAGGGGCACATTAACTTAACCGGCCGACGGAGTTCAACCGAAGTGCATTGTCCGATCAGAATGCACTGGGTCGCCATTCACTAAGATTGTGCGTCTGATAGTTCACCTTCTTCCCCCCGGTGCATGTAAGTGCTTGATCTTGCGACACAATTTGAATGTTAAATACCGCGCTCAGTCCGAATCAGTGCGATCGTCTGACGGCCCGCCCCCCCATTTCTGTCACATGAAAGCCAGCGCAGCTGTGCCAAAATCCGATCGTGTGCGACACAATCCCCTGCTAAAAAGCTGTCACAGTCGCGAAATCCCTGAAAATGTCGGGAAGTCCGACGGAAATGCGATCCGCGGACCCTTAGTTAATAAGCCCCATAGCCTTTCTCATTTGTAATAAAAGATCACTTATACTGTATTTCCTTATTTCTGCTGACTCTTTGGTCTATCCCTGTCTTTTTGTGTTGTGCTGTTGACCTTTCTCTCCGAGGTATGAGCCTGGTAAAAAATAGTTAAAACACATAATAATGAGGTGAAAGGTATGCATCGTAAGCCAGTTGTTTGGTGGAAACTAGGTTACAATTCTAGTGCATTTCACTTAGAAATTCAACCCAGTGTTCTGTGCAGAAGTTTTCTATAGGTAGCATATTACAGTATATAGTCATGATACTCAGATTAGCTCCTTTTTGTCCTTCTGGATTTTAGTTTTGTAGACATGAGATGTGCACTAAAACTAGTCCCATCTGACATGATTCATAACATATAAAAAATATGTGTATTATTGCAGTTTTTTTCTGTAGTACATATTTATTGTATTATTTATACCTCCCATTCACACTACAAATTTTAATTTGGAAACAAATATAAATTATAAAGAAGACTTGGCTGAAGACTTGTACACATGTTAGAGTAAGAAAAATGTTGTGTAAAGTGGGAGCTTCATCTTTAGGTTTAGGAAATATTTATTTGTGTGTGATACACACAGCACATGCTATTCAAAGCAAGTGGAGATTTAAGTGAATTTTCAGCAGATTTAGACATAAATCTGCTGGGAAAATCCGTGTCAAAATCCCCTCCACATTAAAATCTGCTAGAGAGAAAAAAAAGAAGCAACATGCCCAATATTCCGAGTGGAATCTTGTATATTTTTATAGAAATGTAGGGATTGTGTAACATCCATGTCAAAGTCTTTCTTTGTACACAGAGTTCAGCTCACGTGGCATTAATTTTCCTCTGTGTTTTGTGTGTGAACTGTGGCTAGGTTTCTGCTGTATTGGGATTGATTAAGTGAAACTCGGTTCCTTTGCACCTTAGCTCTGTTCAACAAATGGTTAACTTGAGTGATGGACAGCCAGTCTAGTCAGCTGCTAGGGGCCGCATCCAGGAACTCCTTTATACAGGTGGTCCCCTACTTAAGGACACCCGACTTACAGACGACCCCTAGTTAAAGACGGATTCCCCTGCCCCCAGTTACCTTTGGTGAAGCTCTCTGGATACTTTACTATAGTCCCAAACTGCAATGATCAGCTGTAAAGTGTCTGTAATGAAGCTTTATTCATAATCCTTGGTTACAGCAAACAATTTTGAAACTCCAAATGTCACTGGGGCAAAAAAAAAATTTGTCTGGATCTACAATTATAAAATATACAGTTTCGACTTACAAATTCAACTTAAGAACAAACCTATGGAATCTCTCCTGTATGTAACCCGGGGACTGCCTGTATCTTGACCTCTGCTACATTTACTCCACCTCTCTCTAGTAATTTGATTCTGTGCTTCACTGCCATCTTGATTTTGACATGCTTCTGTCCAAATCCGCTTGTTTGTCTGTTTGTAATCCGCTTGTTTGTTGTTTGTCTGTATCTGTTGTCGTCCCTCTATGTCCTTGTGTCTACACTAATCTGTCTCTGGTATTATCTTAGCCTTCTGCTCCACCATCCAGAAGCTGCCAGATGAAGTAACTTCTCCCTATCCACTTGCACAGTTTCTCAGGGTCTTTTAGCAGGTTCCATCTTTTAGTGTTTTGCCCCTATCAGGGTGACTTATTAGGGCTTTAGCCTAAAGGGACATTGCAGGGTGAGTTACCCAGTCTGAGAGCTTGCACCATATCTGGTTGTGGTTGCGCTGTTTGCTGGACAGGTATCTGACAGCTTGATTGTCAAAACCAAGATTGAAAGAGACAGAGTTAGATTTTGGACAGAGACAGAGTTAGGTTAGACAGAGACATGCAGCAACCAACATATTACAGAAAAAAAATCACTTTCAGTTTATACTAACTAAATTGATTTTTTTTCCACCTAAAATGACATCATCCTTCTCTTCCTCACATTTTTGGGTAAGAACCGTTACACCATCACTGTCACACGTTGATGTCTTAAGCTTCATTTACAAAAATAACTCTGCAGAGAAGTTCATTCTGTAATGACTTTCACAGTTTGGTTGGGAGGTGCCTGTGGAAAGTAAATGAGGGATTGTATTTTTTGGCTTCATGACTTGAGGAGACGGTTTTGTTTCTTTTAAAAATGCTTCTTTTTTATTTTCTTCCCTAAGACTCAGGAGTAAACTCAAAAGAAACTCTATAAAATATATCTATGTGTACATGTACAGCTAATGTTTACCTGTATAAATGTTTCTTGTAAATTGCTTTTAGGTCAAGTTTGTAATATAACCACATGTTCACAATTATATTTTTATGTGTGATTTTACAAAAAATATTTTAAATATTCTGAAAGTAGGTGAAATTGCTAATGGTGTTACTAGACATTGGGATTTTTGGGAGGCTGTCTATTCAGTTGTCCTTAGGTAGGACATGAAACCATTTACAGCTTTGGATCACTGGATGTCTACCAGACACCAGGACCATGCACTGAATAAATGGCAGTAACAACTACGCAAATACCAATATTACTAATGTTATAAATATACAAGGAAAACTAATACTTGCACATCCTGACCATGACAATTATCAGTACATAGGGGCATATTTACTTACCCGAGGTGCGTTGTCCGACGAGGATGAAGTCCGGCGTGATTGACTAAGATCGTGCACCCGATATCCTGCATGTGTTGCTTCCCTGCTGAGGTCTGCTGGAGTTCACCTTCTTCTTCCCTGTGTATGTGAGTACACAATTTGAATTTTTAAATCCTGCGCTTAGTCCGAATAAGTCGGGTTTTCCAACGGCCACGCCCCCGATTTGTGTCGCTTGCCAAAATCCGATCGCATGCACCAAAAACCCCTGTTAAATGCAGTGCAAATCGGAAATAGTCAGGAAACCCGACGAAAATGGTCAAATACCACTTCTACACAGAAACTCTTCAGATTATATGAATAAATAAAATAAAAACAGTGAAATCCCATAACAAATAGCTGACTTTTTCTGATTGTATTTGTTTTTATGTGTTTCGTATTATCTTTTCCTAAAATTTAAATTTTAAAATTGATGTTTTGCACCACGTACAGAGGTATAACTACAGTGGTAGCAGCTATAGCAGCCCATAGTGTCAGGGGGCCCCAGCATTAGACCTGACACACCAGAATGTGCAACATTATATACACATTGTACAGCCTAATATGTATTTAACATATATGTGATGTATACATGCTGTATCTGTGATGTATATATGCTGTATGCGAATACGGTGAATGTCTGTATATACCGTATGTGTGTATATGTATGTGTGTATATGTATGTGTGTATTAGAACTGTGCCTTTTTCTAATAAAAGGAACTCTGAGTTTCAACATATCTCCGTTATCCAGTGGGTGTCCCTGCTTTAAAGCTGCTATGCATCACTGGCCTCCCCTTTAAAATCAGCCCCATATATACCGGGAGTACCCAAGGGGGAACCTTGCCACCATGCGTCCCCCCTCTTGCAGCATCAACCTGTCAGCCCTGACAGGTATGGAAGATGCCCAAAACCAGGAGAGACCTATCATGACATCCATCAGCCATCCCCTTGTTTCATGGGAGTAATACCTGCCCACACATATCGTTAGGCCCCGGTAGGTTATGCTGTGTATATGACACTTTGGGGGCTCTTTGAGACCAGACTTCTCCACTGCACACTGTAAATGCGGACATACTGGAGGGGGCATTACAAAAGGAGGCATAAGGGCAGGGGTGCTATAAATGGGGGGCATAATGGAGCAGGAATTATAAAACTGGGCATAAGAAGAGGGAGCAGTATAAATGGTGGCATAATAGAGGGGGCATTAGAAAAGGGGGTATAAGGAAAAATGACTGAATAATTGAGGGGTAATTATAAAAGGTGACATAAGGAGAGGGGGCACTATAAATGGGGGCATAATGGAGGGGGCTTTGTAAAAGGGGACATAAGGAGAGGGGGCACTATAAACAGTAGCATAATGAAAAGATTAATAAATGGGGGCAAAATGAGAGTGGGCATTATGAATGAGGTTGTACTGATGGATGTGGGCTTCATAAAAGGGAACATTTTGCATGGGGACATAATGAGAGGGGGTATTATGAATGGGGGCATAATGAGACAGAGTATTATGAATGAGGGCAGAATGAGAGTGGTCATTATGTACGAGTTAAGTATATTACTGTCGACAATTAATTGCCCACCCCTGCCCTAGAGGCACAAGTAACTGTCCAGGCAAAACTTGACCAAACAAAAGTACAACCCTGCCCAAGACCTTTATTACTTACCTTATAAGTATAATTAGAAATCTATAAATATTAAGGTCTAGCAGTAAAATTTTCTGCCAAAAGGCAAAAAGTTCATATTTGACTTGAATACTTGACATTGTTATCTTATTGTTCTTAAGAACTCATTATCTTGTCATTTAATAACCACATGAATCAAAGTCTGATCATCTTGCTTTAATTCAAACCTTTAATTCAATCCAAAATTCTGGAGAAAGTAAAACAGAATAAATATTTCAGTAGAAGGGTGTGTTATGTGTTTCTGCTTCAAAATAGAACCTTTTGTCAAGATTTATTTGGAAAAGATTTTACAAAATACTGTTAATACTTTTATTTATGAATCTTGATATCACACATTGACAGGCCTGTAATGTTGGCTATGATTATTAAGGCTTGGTCATCCATTCTAATAGCCAAAAGCTGCATCTAGGCAGCGTGTGGGTGGTCATTTGAGTCTTCCTTTCGTAATATGAGGATATTCAGACAAAATAGCAGATAATGGGGGTCATTTACTAAGGGCCCGATTCGCATTTTCCCGACGTGTTACCCGAATATTTCCGATTTGTGCCGATTTTCCCTGAATTGCCCCGGGTTTTTTGTGCATGCGATCGGATTGTGGCACATCGGCGCTGGCATGCATGTGACGGAAATCGGGAGGCGTGGCCGAACGAAAACCCGACGGATTCGGAAAAACCGCCACATTTAAATCAAAAAATTGGTCGCACGGGCCATACTCACATGCACCAGGAAGAGATCAGTGAATTCCGGCGCAACTCGGCGGACCTCGGCGCTGCAGCGACACCTGGTGGACATCGGGCACAGGACCTTCATGAATCGCCGGAAGACCCGAATGCTCGTCCGAGAAGCCACCGCTGGAAAGCGAATGGACCGGGTAAGTAAATGTGCCCCAATGTTGTTTTATTTTTCCCAGTAAAATGGTGATCCTAATGGAGATCCAATTGCCCTATGTACATTAAAAATATACATTGTGCTGCCTGCTGGCAGGTATAATGCATGGATTCTCTACTGTACGAGGTGTGGAATCCAACCGTCTTAGAGGCCCATTTCCATGCTGGAGACCCTATAGGTATTTCATATCTCAGTTATTGCATCAGTTTTTTCATCAGTTATTGTGAGCTAAAGCCAGAATTACCTGTAGTCAAGCACACATAACATCTGTGAAAATCTTTCCAATATTCTTTGTCTCTGTAGTCTCCACGATTGGTTTTGGCACATTAAAGATGATACAAAATAGCTGATATAATAACTGAGTTGTAAACTGACCCATAGCAGTTACAGCATATCTTAAACTGCAGTGATCTGTAACTTCAGGAACTGTGTCCAAACTCTATCAAAACTATGTGGTCAAAATTAAATTAAATATAGAAATAAGTAAAAGCATTGGTGTTATTTTTAGCAAAGTGAACACAGAAATGACATTTAGAAACCTTCAGGGTGAACTCCACCTTTAGTCACTTATGACTCACCTGTCGGTGGACTAATTTCCCACTTTCCGTTAGGAATGTTCTAGGGTCTTATACATTGTAGCTACATTTTCCTTCATATTTTACAGGTTTCCATCCTTGTTCGGTGAATGCTGTGACAATATTTTTCCACTTTGGGAAAGTACATTGGTTTTGAAAGATTTCTTTAGAACAGAACATTCTCCAGGCATCTCACACGCAGGAGGGTTGCTGGGTACAACTGCAACATACTGAAAACAGGGTTTGTCACCTTGGCTGGGCGTGTAGGAAAGATTCACTTTCTTTCTGTTTTATAGTAACGTCTAATTCTTCAGTTAAAGAGGTATTCTATTGTGCCATTTTTATGCACATATCTGTCATATGTCATAAATAGAAATGGATGCAGGTTCCTCCTCTGGGACCAGCAGTTATCTCATCAACGGGGGTCAACTTTGGGTGTGAAGCCTTACTGATATATTCTTACAGGTCATCCTATAACCTTGTCACTAATAATAATTATTCCTTCATTATATAGGGCACAGAGCTTGCCAAATTGGTCCCTGTCCTCATGGGGCTCACAATCTAATCAACCTACCAGTATGTTCTGGAGTGTGGGAGGAAACCCACACAAACACAAAGAGAACATACAAACTTTTTGCAGATGTTGACCTGAATGGGACTTGACCCCAGGTCTCCAGTGCTGCAAGGCTGTAATGCTAACCACTAGGCCACCATACTGCACCTGTCACTGTAATGGACATTGTGTAATGGATCCATTGTGGCACCCCATCAGTTTGTCTCTGGCCTCATTCCAAGTCCTTTAGATTTTCACCACTTAACCCATTAAAAGGGATATCGAATCCACAGGATCACAAGGCAGAATTTATAAATAGGCAACAGGTCAGTGCAGGCTGAACAGATTTGGGGGAGGGGGGATTTATCATGACTGTCAAATTGTGCGCCAGTCATGACTGTCCGCCAGTCATGACATTCCCACCCACCGTCCAATTGGTGCCTTGTGACCTATATAGTGAGAAGATCCGCTTGTGCATCCAAATGAGTTATACGCCAGCTCTGGGGTTAAAATCTACTACAACTTGCACCAGGAGCTGCCTGGCGTATTCTATAATAAATTACTCCCGACCCACTCCCCAACTCCCCATACCTCCCTTGGCATGAGGGTAGCATAAGAGGGAAAAAGGATTAATCCCTGGACGTGTGCCAAGAATTGAAACTTTTTCATGACTTGTATACCAAACAACTGGAGCACAAGCCATGAAAAATGCCACCGAGCAAGTCCAATAAACAGGCAGAACAGAAAAACAGGTGTATATATAGACAAGCTAATGCCTTTGCTCACACAGCCTCCTGTAGCCCACATGTGTCCCATATTGGAAGGCAGCAGACTGCTAGGTCTTCCGACTCTTAAAGAGTCAATGCAACATTTAAGAAAATGCACATATTACCATAAAGAGCAGTGTGAGGATACAGAGGAGTACAGCCAGGTGGTATCCTGCACTGGAATTGTAAACTTGCTTTGTTGAGCATTGACACTTGAGAGGGTGATGTGGGAGGTATTACGTCAAAGTAGTTGTCACTGAGCTTTCGCAATCACTTAACAACTAAGATACAATCGTAACCTGAGCCCTTATACCTTGTAGGGGGGGCTCTCAAAAACTACTCTTCACCAAGAAGTCTTTCAAGATTCCGCTCCCAATAAAACCAGATGAAAGCAGGAGTAGGATGCAGACTTGCTCTCAAATTTATGAAATGTCTGAAGAATTATTGTGTCTATAACCCAAGTGACAGAAGGGTGGGGGGCATCGGGCTGTTTCGAGTACATTATTTATTCCATGTTAGGAGAGGGATATACACTAAACAGAACATCTGGTGATCCTAAGTAAAACAATGTGAAGCAAAAAACACTTAAAGATTTTCCAAACCCCCCAAATTCTCCCTGGGAGCTGAATCTTTGTGGGTTTTATTTAGTAAATTTTGCGTGGGTAGTCCTTTACTAAACAGCGGACAGCAGGCAGAAATTAGCAACAATTTACACAAGCTCAGGGTGTGTTTATGTTCCCTCTGCTCGGCGGCTGGGCTATGACATCCCTGCTTCTCATACACACTCTTTTTCCACTATGAGATCAAAGTATTATTTTTATGTGAATGAGCAAGACTAAAATTACCCAAGATGCATTAATAGTGAGTTCCCGCACTCCTACAAAATGAACCATGTTCAGTGATGCCACAGATTTTCCAGATAGGGAGGGTGAAGGCAGCCCTGGCTCCTACTTCTGAGATGATCTGGGTTTTCCGTGGAAATACATTGCTGCTCCTGATGCTGACGCATGCCTTGGTATTGGCTGCTGTGTGTTATTTACTATTTTAGTAACTTATAATTAATAACTTGAATAACTTATAATTAATAAGGGATTATGATTAAGACGCTATAAGCGTCGAAACACGTCAATCCATTTTTTTGTCTTTCATATGATGTACCCCACTTTTTGTTAAATAAAGAGAAACCTCTTATTGGACAGTACCGGTGTGGATAATTGGAGTGCCGCCTTATACTTCATTTTTTAACTTATAGTTAATAACTTAGAATTAATCTGATATGTGGTGAAATAAATTATTATTATTATTTATATTTGTTCAGCTTTGTACAGTAATAATAGGGTTTAATGATGTTTAAAGTACAGTTCCATTTTGCCAAGAACGAGCTGAACCAATTTACTAGAATATTGTAATGAAACTTCCCCGATAAAATGGAGCGGGAGCCTCAGACAATCATATTTACTAGTTGCAGAGGAAAGCAACCAAGATTATTAGGGGGACTAGAATACAATGACGGATTACAAAATTTGGGATTATTCAGTTTAGAAAAAAGATGACTGAGGGGAGACCTCATTACAATGTACAAATACCTGAACGGGCAGTACAAGGATCTCTCCAAAGATCTTTTTATACCTAGGCCTGTGACCAGGCCCATTGGGGCATTCTCTACGCCTAAAGGAGAGGCAGATCTACCATCACCATAGACAGGGGGCATCCTCTACGTTTAGAGGAGAGGCAGATCTACCATCACCATAGACAGGGGGCATCCTCTACACCTAGAGGAGAGGTGATTCTAGCATCGCCATAGACAAAGGTTCTTTACTGTAAGAGCAGTGAGACTATGGAACTCTCTGCCGCAGGAGGTTGTTATGGCGGACTCTATGTACATGTTCAAGGCCTGGATGCCTTTCTGGAGAGAAAAAATATCACGGGTTATGGGGAAAAAACATTTATTTTATTCTTAAAGGTGGGACTTCATGGACTTGCATCTTTTTCCAGCCTTATATACTAGGAACCTATGATACCATTGCAATATTACTGACCATTACTATAGATCCCACCCAGCTACGATTCAACAGCCGTGCTTGTAATTGTTTCCAGGCATGGAAAATGCTGAATTAAGAAAATCATGAATATATCTAAAACAAAACGATAAAACAAACAATCGCACCATATGTTTATCATTAGTCCACAATGCTGCATCTGTAACTGCAATACACAGGGACCTCCTAGAATAGATTTGTTGGTTAGTATACTAAGGTTTGTCTGCTTATTAGCCAAAGCATGAAAAATTCTGTTACAAAACACTGAATAGTTTCATGGAGCTGAGAGACAGGAAATACTCCAAAGTTAAACACAAAACAGAAAGTCGCAGGAGACTATTTTCTTGGACATCATACAAGAACAAGAATGAGACACATATGAAATTTCTTACATGGGACCTATGTCACACAAGACAAATACTGTATTTTAAGGGTTGCCTGAAGCTTAGGATAACTTAAGCAAATGTCTTAATAGCCTAAATAATTGTTAGTAAATCATCAAGTATAAGCATACCACCCGGGATCTGACAAAGGACAAGGACACAGACTCTGCTGTAATCTTCTCAAGATGCATCTAGAGCTTCTTCAGTATGACTAAATGTACAGGGAATTTCTATCCGGCTAAATGCCTAGGGTGCCATTACTTTGAGCGTGCTAATTTTCTTAATTTATCGCTTATGTTACCAGTTTGTTCAAGAGACCATAAATGAAGTCCCTCACATACTCTGGAGGTATTGTGAGGCATCATATGTTTACACCAAAGTGTGTCCAAGCCTCACTTTGGTTCCTCGATGGACCCTGGGATGGCATACTTGGTGTTATGCAGGGTCGGTGCATGGACAGACAAAGACTGTGGGGCCTGAGACTATACCCTCTTCCCCTGCTACCCAAAGACTGTGTGGTCTGAGACTAAAACCCCTTTTATTAATGCCCAAAGACTGTGGGGCCTTTGTCAAAACAACCTTTTCCGAACCGCCCCTGCCTAATTGCCAAACCTGCCGTAAATTATAGTAGGGTAGACATTCCCTTCCTATGTATAAATGCAAACATGGAGCAAGAAAGTACAAACAAAAAAGAACAGTTGCCAAATACAGGTCAGAACGAGGAGGTAAATGCAGAACAAAATTGCTAGGCAAATGCATAGTCAGAGATACAGGCAAAATGGCCAAATTTACCAGATAAACACAGCTGGCCAATAATGCTATATAGCCATGATCCAAAATATGATTGGATTAGTTCTATGACATCGGGCAGAGCAGCAATGAGAGTTGGGAGAGATTCTGTCAATCACAGAAGATTAACTTAACTGTTGGTGAACCAAAGGCAGAGTTTGCAGGAGACAGATTGGTTTGGTAGGCATCAATCAAGGCTCCAAAGAAAGGATTACACCAATGTTTAAACTTAGCAAAGACAAAATGAAACTATAAGTCCCTCCTCAGTCGTACTTTAGGATGATGCAGGTACAGATGTAACACTTGGTGGAAACCTGTTGCCTTATGGACTCTCCATAAGTGGAGGCAACAGTTTGACAAAGATTACCAACCATTATTGGTGCTTGTGTGGCAGAGGGTCGAGAAGGTTTGTAGAAACCCTAATTTTTGAAGAGTTTTATTTTTTTTTCTGACTTCTGCACCATCCACTGGAGACAGTGGGGCACATTTACTTACCCGGTCCTGGCGCGATCCGTCGAGGATTCGGGTCTCCCGGCGATTCACTAAGGTCGTACGCCCAATGTCCACCAGGTGCCGCTGCTGCGCCGAGGTCCGCCGAGGTTCGCGGGAGTTTACCAACCTATTCCTGTTGCATGTCAACCGACACATTTTTCTTAAAAAAAAATACTGCAGTTTTTCCGAATCCGTCGGTTTTTTGACAGCCACGCCCCCAATTTCCGTCGCATGCATGCCGGCGCCCATTTGCCACAATCTAATCGTGTGCGCCAAAAATCCGGGGCGATTTGCCGCAAACCGGTAATTTCCGGGAAACCCTACGAAGTAAATGTGCCCCAGTGTATTGATTCTGACATTTGTGCAGATTTTTTATACTTTATACAACCAACTTAAAGAGAACCTGTCACGTGGAAAATGAAGCCTATTCTACATGCAGCATTTTTAAAAACAAGATGAGCTGAGCATATTTGTATACACTTTTGTGGCAAAAGATTGAGAATAGATTGTTAGTTATTTATTTTTACTGTTGCTATATCTATGTTTCAAAGACATGAAGGCAGTCCTATGAGCACTATCAAGTCATAGCTGGAAAAAGTCATCATGATGGTCTGGTCCAGTCAGAGAAGAAAAGGAAGTTCCTGCACTTGTCTGATGTTTAATTGAATGAATAAATGAAGTATTTGCACTCGAAATATCAGTGTATTAAAATAGAAACAAGCCAAGGTGGTAGAGTTTCAATAATGATTTGCATAATTATTTGTGTTTTATTTATAATGTCCTTTATTTTTCTAAGGAAGCTACTGTTAAGTTATGTTACATGCTTGTGTGTGTGTCTTTATGGTTGACTGATCAGCACACTTAAGAGAAGGTCACTAGTGTAGGCAAGGGTCCTTTGAGCTATGATCCCTTGGCATGCATGTTTAGCATTTGCCAAGTGTGTGGGACATGGTAATTGGCCTTAAGCGTGACAATAAGTGGCAGTGCAAGGAGCCTGGTAGAAACAACAAGGCACTGGCCAAGCACATCAGGCAGTTCAAACAGCCCGGTGATAGCAGATGGTGTATCTTATTGGCACAGAGGTGACCATAAAGACAAGGCCCTAGCAGCGCTGGGGTCCTGGGTTCAAGTCCCAGGGTCAACATCTGCAAAGAGTTTGTATGTTCTCTCTATGTTTGCGTGGGTTTCCTTCGGGGTCCTCCGGTTTCCTCCCATACTCCAAAACATACTGGTAGGTTGATTAGGTTGTGAACCTAATGAACGATTTGGCAAGCTCTGTGCAGCGCTGCGTAATCTGTGTCCGCTATATAAATAAAGAAATCATTATTATTAATATTATTTTGGGCCCACATTTATTAAAGCATTTGCAATGTATTTGTACTAAAAAAAAAACATGCAAATTGCTTGCACATGTATTTATAAAGGGTCTGCAGGAGTTTTGTGTCGTGGCTCCACTATGTCTGACAAAACAGAAAAAAAATGGTACACACTTCCCGGGCTGTGCAGGGTGCACCAGATTCATGAAGAGAATGCGCCAGTTTTTATTAGTCTGGCGCACTCTGTACATTCCATAGGCAAATCGCACATAGTATAGTTTGCACTATTTTTGATAAATGTTTGCAATATAAACCAATAGATGGTCTTCATGTAGCCAGGTGTTTGATGATGAAACTGCCTTGTGTGGTATATAAAAAGCTCCACATGCCATAACTTACCAGCAACTCCGGTCTGTGATCCTTTATATATGAGTGATGTCGGTGACTTAGTACATTTTTTTGTTGTTGACAAAAAGGAGAGAAGAGGATCACAGTTTAATAAAAAGTATATTTCAGTTAATTGCATGGACAAGGAATTCTAAGTTTAGGGTTATGCTTTATAGGGTATATAGCAGTGGTGGCGAACCTATGGCACAGGTGCCAGAGGTGGCACTCTGAGCCCTTTTTGCGGGCACTCAGGCCATTGTCCAAGGACAGAGTTCACCAAACACTGAATCTTCCTGCAGTACCAGGCAACTTAAGAGATTCTGTCCTCAGCACTATTTTAAAGCGACACTTTATTGGCTGTTTGGAACTGCGTGGAAAGTAAGAAGGTGTTGACAGAACTGCATTATCTTTGTGGGTCATCTTGCTGGACCCACCATTTCATTCTGTACAGAGAGGCCCTGGAAAGAAGCTACAATGATAGTTTGAATTTGCCTTCCTTCTGTCAACTATATTGGTGGCCTCAGGCGGCCGATACAATTGAAAGATGTGGAAGAACAGGTTGGCACATGCTGGCACTTCACGGTAAATAAGTGGATTTTGGATGTAATTTGGGCACTCTGTCTGTAAAAGGTACGCCATCACTGGTATTTAGCATAACCCATTATCGAATCCAGTACGCGTAGCCAGATTGTAGGCAGAGCTCCAAGGGCACATGCTCTGGGGCCCCCACCACTTTACTCATCAGGGGCCCCCACCAGCAATGTCCATCTGTCAGCTCACAGCTGTTTCTGAGAGTGATGAGTAGCGGCGGAGCCACCGTGCCACATATTTGCCTGCCTCCGAACTGTTTCAATGACTCACTGGCTCTGTCAGACAGAGCGTACCCGCCCTGCTAGGCTAATATTACTGCCACTTTGCCAGATAGGGCAGAAGCTAGGCTAACATGTAAGTTGGAGAAAGTTTAGAATACTAATGATAATTCAGAATAGTAATGTGCACCACTTTCTGGGCTACATTCATTGAGGGCCCCCACCACATTTTGCGCCCAGGGGGATCCACCTACCTTAATCCGGCCATGCCAGTACATATGTGCTGATGATAAGGAAGTAAAATACAGACATAGAATTTAAGAAGACGTTATTACATTACAGAGAAGTTCTAATTCATAAACAAATATCTGGAACACTTGTTGTTATAAAATAAAAGCTAAAATGAAGTAAAAAAAACCTCGGAAGGCATTCCCATAAAACTATCGGTATGATTAGGGTGGGATAGCAGTGGTTGCCTGGTATTCAGCATGGTCAGAGCTGAGATGTAATGGGCACGGTGTTACACTTATGGTCAGGAAGAGGTTATGATTCATTCACTGTGGTTTTATAGTGTGCCCGCTTTTAGTGGGCAAAGGGTGGCGAGATTCCATGTTGTGGTAATAAAGAGTAGGGTGTGACAATAAAAGACATTCATACGTTAAATTAGTCACTTACAGAAGTCATTACTAAGTTGGAAACACAGTATGGCTGAAAACTCTATAATCCAACTCTGAGTAGGATGAGGACAGATCAACCTTGTCAAAAATAGCCGCATGGAAATGATTTAATTATAGGAATTTACTGGGCAGATACAATGGAAAGACACACATCTAATCCAGCATTCAGAAGCTGGCTGTATACTGTCAGCAACATGAGTGGACACACAGAGCCCTCTGGAGGACTAGGTCTGCCTTTACAACATTTGGTTCTACGTGTCGTCATTGTTTTAGGATATATCCAGATAAGTTTATTTTGAAAAAATAAAAAACAAGTTCAAACGCCATATAATATCCAAAGATCTCAACCAGCTTATTAGTTCTTGGACCGATGAAATTAGTTTGGATCAAGTTCCCAGCCTTGTTACGAGCACAATATTCTCCCAGGCAGTTTCGGAACTGCATTGGAACTTCTTGTGGCTTGTAGTTCACCAGCAGATATCAACCAAAGTAAAATACTTATAGAATGAAACAGAGATAGAATATAATTCAACTCTTAACCAGGCTTCTTCCGCAATGTTCCTATGGAAGATTAATGGCTTTTTTGTCAAAAAGAAAATTCTACATGTGGGGACAATTTATGTAATGTCCTTAATCAAGTTTATGTGAAGCAGCATATGTCTTACACTTAATGGTCAGTATACATAATAATTATATGTTTCAGCCTGTTTTCTGAAAATGGTCCCTGTAGGGTAACTTCTAGGAACTAAAAATTCATTGCAGACATGCAAACCTAAATAAAACTAAGTAAATTGTCTCAGTGTTTAGTGGAGGATTATATAAGAGGTCACTAATATTCAACTGGAACTTTACCATTGTTTTAACAGTTAACAATCAGAACAACGCTCCACTTACCTACATCATGGTCTGCTTGAAATCAATGGGATCTTTATGAGGCATGATGGAGAGAAGTCCTTGTGTGGAGTTACATCTTCTATTCTCACCAATGTTGCAAAGCCATTGGGGATCTAGCAATTTTGGCACAACATATTATGGTGACTTGCAAAAAAATTATTGTTTGAAAATTCAACCCAATGTAAATTTAAGCCACATCCGTTGAAGAACTAACTTGTGGTGTTGTGCCGGGAGCGAAAAGTTGTATAAAAATGTGCTTTTGTAGGAAATCTACTATTGAAATCAAGCATTATAAACCAGGCACAATTACTTATAGATACAGGCACTGTGACTGTGGTATTCCTCTCATATGTGTTATCCATGGCCTCCTTCCTTCTAAAAGCAACTTAAAAAATGATACCAACGAGCAGAATGGCCCTGGGGGGTTCACATTGGCAAAGAAATGCAAGCACAGATGTCCATCAATTAAAGGGGTTATCCGGGTGTTAAAAATTACTTAGGGCCGGGCTGGGGTGGGCTATTTAAAAATAATAAACATGTACTTACCTCCTCCTGCGGCGCCGATGTCCCGCGCCGCGGTCTGTTTCATCCGTGCCCCTGTTTGTTTACAGGGGCACAGAAGCCACGCACAGGGAACTTCCGGTCCGCGAAGTGGCCGGTTCCTCCCATCTGTCCCTATCTCTCAGCTGAGAGATGGTGTCGGATATGAGCTTCTGGCCGGCCCTGTGCACCCTTGTAATCAAACCGGTAATTTTTAACACCTGGACAACCCCTTTAAGTTTTGTGTCATTGCAAGAAATGACACAGGGAACAAGTATTGTACACATAAGGAAGAGAGCTGCAAAAAGACATGTATAGTCATGACGTCAACTGAAATCTATCAGTAATTAGAAAGCAATCCTGTTTTTAAGCCAATAGGCACTGCATCTAACTCCAACAATAAAGTGTAGAGGTGGAAACATCATAATGTGGGACTGCATTCGCCACTGGAAAACTTCATATAATAGAAAGAAGAGTTGGATGAAGGTGTGTATTGGATTGGTTGCTACCAACACCTGGCGAGAATTTCATGTTTCTAGCACCTTTAGAAATACATTTACTTATTAGTTATGTGTTCTACACCATTTGATCCTGCTAATGGTAGTGGGTTTGGATAAATTTGTATTCACATAAAGAGGCTCTGTGTAGATGAAAAATCATACTGCCTATACAATTTAACCCTTTTCAAATCTATGGGATAAATCTTTCAGTTGTAGCAATGTCTGCAGCAAATCTGCTCCATGTGAACATACCTTTAGTGAGGTAACACATATAGAAAACAGTTTATGCAAGAGGTTAATTAAAATAGCCATAGTGTTCAAATGGCTCACGCTTAAAGGGAACATGTCAACAGAAACTGACCTAATAAACCATTACCAGTATGTTGTCATACAGCTGAAGACCTCCCAGATTTTGTTTTTTTTCATGACCTGATGTGGTAGCATCATCCAGAACTTTGAAGGGAGATGTAAATTGGTTGTATAAAGTCAAGGAGGCGGAGATTTTAACACTGAAGTCAAGCTCTCCCTTCCTAAAAACCCTCCTTCGCTGTTCATGGTCAGGCATGCAGAGATATCAATAACCGGATCTCTTGAAATCCAATGCATGATGTCAATCTCAGAGGAAGAGGCATTCAGAACTGCCCACCATGACTTTAGTGTTAAACTCTCCTTCTCCTTGACTTTATACAACCAATTTACATCTCACTTCAAAGTTTTTGTCTTTGAAAGAAACAAAAACTAGAAGGTGTTTCACATTATTTTGGTAGTGGTTTATTAGGCCGATTGCTGATGACAGATTCCCTTTAAAGAAACCATTTGTAGAATGTATTCATTTAGATTACAATACCTTTTCCAAAAGTGACTGGCATACTATAACATTCAGAAATAAGGAAACTGAGCCTCATTTGAGTACAGAATAATATATATTCTTAGACTTTTCAATAAATAATTGCATACACATCAATAATCTCAAAGTATTGAGAAGACAACATTATCATACATTAATAAACTAAATTTCAATCCACAGTGAAGACACCAGAAGCTAAGGGATCCCCAATAATGAAACAAGAAACAGTAAATTCAGATGTGTCTGGAGCCGCACAAAACTTTTGTCTACTGTCTCTGAATATAAGCTTAATAAAAGAGCTTATAATGGAGATAAAAGATGATGCAATGTATGAGGCGAAGAACATTTACATACTGTACATACTCTCGGTTGTACAGGTTCCTTATTAAAAGAAGGTAGGTGACCTGATGCCGGGGGTGATATATGTTTAGAAAATAATAGTCCCAGAAAGAATATGGTCATTCTATATTGAGTAGTTTCAGATAAAAAGCACATACGTAGGAAGGGTCTTGTGATGTGGACATCTCATTGCTACTCCCTACCAGTTTATTCCATGGCAAGGTGTACCAAGTAATCTATTGATGCACCTGATCCTCTTTACATATACATGTGTCTGGGATTTGAGCAGTCTATGCCCTCCGACACACGAACGTGTACAATTTACTGACTACAAACAATGGTCCTGTCGTCTGATGACAATAATATAAGACGGCCTGGGCAGTCGGCGCATGCACAGGGCCATTGAAACCATGTTGGTGTGCATGAGCCCATAGGAAGTTTAGTGGTCGTGTACTATCCGCTGAAACAGTGGCTAGCACATGGTCATAAATTTGGTCGTGTGTATGAGGGCTAAGAATAAGATCACTTAAGCACACCTTAAGGTTAAACCATATGAACAATTATTTAAAGCATAGGTGCTGGATATCGCTCCCCCACAATCATCTATTACTGCCCTATCCCTTGGTTAGGTCATTAATAGTTTTGGGGCTGCAAAATCCCAGAAAAACTGCAGAATATCAGTCATATAAAGACCAGATCAAGTGATACTCCACGGATATACACACTCTACTATTGATTTATGCAAGGTTTGTTAAAAGGTGAGGTCCACCATAACAGCAGCTATCCATTACAATGGCTTCCGAAAGGCATCTCATTAGTAATCACTCTTTTAGACTGTTCAGGATCCAAAAGATGGACTAGTATACAACTATACGCTACCCTATTCCAAAGTTACAGTATATTTTATTGGAAGACGCACAGAGGAAAGACCCATAAAGTTTTCAGGTTTGTGGGACCCCATCAAAATATAAATTGGGAGGAAAGATCAACTCATAGTTACATTAATGAGTTAGGGGTCATCTGGATGAAGGTGTTATCCAAGGACATTACATGAAACAAGAGGAGAGCACATTCTGTGTGTGGTATTTTACATCTCTCTTATTTGTCTTTGGATACTTTCATTGATCACAATCAGTAAAGTTTAGGGGAATAATGCAAGAATTTAGTGCAAATGATCTGCAGGAGCCGGCAGCAAGCGATGACATACATAACCCATTGAAACCTAATAGGGAATCGGTTGGCTGCAGACTGTAACTAATGTTCTGCCTTCACAACAGCATAAAATAAATGTTATACTATAT
Organism: Engystomops pustulosus; assembly: GCF_040894005.1. Taxonomy (NCBI): domain Eukaryota; kingdom Metazoa; phylum Chordata; class Amphibia; order Anura; family Leptodactylidae; genus Engystomops; species Engystomops pustulosus. The sequence continues at coordinate 82,972,844 of NC_092418.1, forward strand.
GTAAAAGTGATAAGTACATGCTAGTTACCTAAGCACTAAACACAAAACCATTTAGGTTGAATTTCATATTATCATTCCATTCAAAACAACACAATGAAGAAATTAAACAGCAGCGTGATCCTTCACAGACATAATGACTTGCCATTTTCCTAATATTACTCTATTACTCCTAGGAAAATTATATGCATAGTCCTTTATCAAAAAATATGGTGCATGCATGCGCTGCTGTACGAACAACAAACGTAATGTTAAAGTACTCTGTCTATTGAGCCCAGAAAGAATATGTATGTGATGAGTTGTATGGTCTGGTTTGCTAGTGGTTGTAACATCATCCTTTAGCATGCATGTATAGTAATACATAAGTAATACATATGAACATATCTGTGTGTAATATAATGAAGTCTTGTGCCGTCAGCAGGTTGTTTTGTGATTGGAATGGCCCATGATGGAGATACATGAAATTACACACTTGGATCCAGAAGCAGCTTTGGCAAGTCCTGTAAATAACATACAGGTCTATAGTATAGTAAGGATGATGACAGAACAGAAGAGAATGGTTGGCTGCGGGTGGAAGGGTCAGAGTGGAAAGTCATGGGAGATAATTACAGCGCGCCCATCCCGGTAACCTCAGACGTCAGCCTGAAACAAAAAATGGTAAGATTGTAAAATGGTAGCATTTCTTTTTTACTACATCCATTTTCTACCTACAACTCTATACATCTATATGTCACCATCAAAAGCTTATATGTTACTCTATTATTAGTGACCCTCTACAGGGTAATTCACTAGACCATTCTGCAAAAATGTATCCGACAAAGGGTTAACAGCAGTCAGGTGCTACTAATCTAAAGCCCTTCATTAATTGATCATCAGCAAGTGTGACCACTTCAATAAAAGCTGGTGTTTATGGCCCTTACACCAATATGTATGAAAATTTGCTGAAAATGCCCCGGTTGTTAATGCCTATTCAGGCCTGGCCATCAAGGGGTTAAAGAAGTTATGCTGCCCTGGGAAGAGTTCTAAGGCTATTTCCAAACAAAGTTCCGTCCACGTTTCTATTGTGAGGAAGGTCATTCCCAGGTAGAAAACATTCAAGAAAGTCAGAAATTTTCCGAAGAGTAGTTGTCATAGCAATTTTACCCCCATGTCAAACATTGCAAAGCTCAGAGAAATTTCAAAAGTCACCTAGTAGATCCTACAAACCTCAGTTGGCTTATTAAATGATCACTTTTGTGACAATACAATTGAAAAAAGACTAAACATGTAGGGTATATTTGAAAGTGTTACAAGCAGGGGCGTAACTTGGAGAGACAGGGACCCATAGCAGGCTTCTGAATGGGGCCCCCCTTCCCACTTAAAAAATATGCATACTTGTATACTCACATATGCGAGGTACAACCACACATTTATACACTCATGTGTAAACATATAGAGCATATACACACAAATACAGTGCCATATACAAATGTACAGTATATATAAACACACCATACACCATATACACATACAGCACATACACAACCCATATATGTTATAAACATAATATGCTGTGCAATGTGCAGCATAATATGTATGTATAGGTGATTATCCTCCACTCTTTAGTGTGTCAGGTCAGATGACAGGGCCCCCTGACACTGCTGGCCCCATAGTGGCAGCTACCACATTGGTTTTTCTAAAGGCCAATTCACATCTGTGTTAAGTCTTCAGGTATTTGTATCAGTCAATGTGAGCCCAACCTCGGTTTGGCTGAATAAACAGAAGAGGCGCAAGCCTTTCCACCGATTTAAAAGTCGGTCCAGGATTTAAAAGAATGTATTTTAATGGCTGAAGGGCTATATGAATACAATAAACCACATAGAAGCTTTCTATAGAATGACAGCAAGTAGAGATCTAGAAAACAATAAGCTATTAATATAGAAAGTATATTAGAAAACTGAACATTATTTCAACAATAACATATTTATGCTGAAACAGGAACTTTGCAATCTGCAAATATATAAACACAAGATCTTTTATAAATTGACAAAACCAAACACAGCAAGGTCAAATGTAAAGCTATCTATCCAACAGGGATCCATAGACTGGGTCATTGTGCAGTATAATGATCCCAAGCTCACATGGTAAATATATGTAGATTTAGAGAAACGAAGAACATTAGATCCTCTTTGCCTAATGTGGCAACTACGACCCAGAACATGTCCAAAAAGTTATATGTAACACTAATAACACAAGCATATTCCTGAATAAAGTTTTGATTTTACACCATCCTCCATTATATGGCGTTACTATGAACCACGGAAGATTTCGTTATTCCGCGGCTTTTGTTTTCTCATTTGTTTGGTTTTACGGATACATAGTTTTTTCATTTGGGTTACCATTGTGTAAGGGAGAGTTCAATAATATATGTGTGTGCAGCTCAGTTCAATTTTCGGCAAAAATTCTTTGGCGCCCACTGTGAATTTAATGTTCCCTTTTTTGCATATGTTGGTGAATATACACATATGGGGTATGTATGAACTCCTCACATCTTAGTGTCTTTATGAAAATACATTTTCTTTGTATAAGTATTACATAGTTTAGTGGAACTTTGCATTTTCTCACTGTATGCTGCAAAGTTCCATGAAGGTGGAAGTTGGTATGAATTCAAAAGTTATTTTTGTATATATTGTAGGTGGTGATTTCTGAAAATTTGTGCGGTATATATTTTCAAACACATTTGTGGATTGCTAACAAATATTGCACGGTTTTTGTTTTAGCATTCTTGGGAGTGTAAATTCTTGTTGATGTTGTGTATTGTGGTATATATAAATCTGCTCACTTTGTGTCATAATTTTTAAATCCTTTTTATGCATAAAATTCCACTTTTATGTAAGTTTTGTGTAGAAATACAAGTTTTTATTTTTTTCAATGCATTTTCTTTTTTAATAATTTGTGTTTGTCACAACGTTGCATAGTGATTGTACGGGCTGTCAACTGTTAATCAAAACAAATGCAATTGCCAGGTTGTCTGCTTTCAAAAAATATATTGGTTTTAGGGATACTTTACTTTTTAGTATGTTTTATTGCTCTATTTTGCAGGTTGTGCCTGTCTTAAAGTTAGAAAAGCAGATTTTTGGTTATTTCAGTTTTAGTGATGTTATGTTGATTAAACATGTGAACATATGACTATGAGTTATCTGTGAAATCTACTACATTTAGGAGATGTGAAGTTAAATATTTAGAAAATTTTCAGCAATATGGAATAAAGTAAAAGTAGTTTAGCAGCAATGCTTCAAAAAGCCTCACGTATACAGTATATTATTTCATATTTCAGACATTTTTTACCAATTTATTTAGAAATTATAATGATAAGGTTACACAATAACATTGTGTTGTATGTCTTCCATTAATACTTCTGTTTCTCTTTAATGGTATTTTGTGTGCTCCAAATCGCAGAGAGGTGGTTTAGAAGTGAAAGATTTATCGGGGGTTAATATACTAGAAGTTCTTCAGAAAATGACATAACTCAAGAGATTTGTACATGTGTGTCCATTAAAGATGATGCATCTCTGGAAGTGATTGGAGAGATTCAGTATGAAAATGATAATGCCAAAATTTCAATTGTCTGGCTTATACCGTCTAAAGCTTCCCTTAGATGAATACAGCTTGGCCTTGGAAGATGTGTCATCATAAATATCAAAGAAAAAAAAACATTTCTGGTGTCTGCCTATCCCAAAAAACCTCTGCAGCTCTGCAGCTTACACTCCTGATTGATTGGTAATGTCGCCGGAAAAGTTTACATATATTGTATGTCTTGCATAACTTTTCCTCTCGACGTGTCCAAATATGTGTTTCCTGAGATGATTAGTTCTTAAAGACAATGGGGACATTTATCAGGGCTTGTATGTCAATTTTCTGGCAAACAAATCCTGAAAAAATTGCAATCTGGCGAGGTGGAGGGCTTTATCATATGCTGGCGCCATACGTGCCGCTGTATGATAAATTCCCCCCAGTATCATTTTGTAAAATTGTGCTACAGAGTAATTTGCTATATATGGGGAAGAATTACCGTATATTCTCGTGTATAAGCTGAGTTTTTCAGCACAAAAAATGTGCTGAAAAATGTCACCTCGGCTTATACACGAATCTATTAAAAAAAATAAACTTATATACTCACCCTCTGGCATCCGATGCTCCACGTGGCTCCCTGATGTCCCCGATGTCGGCTCGTCTTCTTTCTTTTGTGCAGCTCCTCTTTCTTCTGTCTACTTTAACTGCCGGCATGGCCGCGTCCATGCCGGCAGTTAAAGAAGACAGAAGAAAGAAAAGGAGCCGCGCGAAAGAAAGAAGACGAGCCGAGCCGACATCGGGGAGCCGCGCCAAGCATCGGAGGGTGAGTATATAAGTTTATTTTTTTTTAGTGCTGGGGGGGCAGGCTGTATACTACTGGGGGATGGCTGTATACTACATGGGGCTGGCTGTATACTACATGGGGGCAGGCTGGTTATACACTACTGGGAGCTGGCTGGCTATATACTACTGGGGGCTTGCTGGCTATATACTGGGGGGCTATGACCAATGCATTTCCCACCCTCGGCTTATACTCGAGTCAATAGTTTTTCCCAGTTTTTGGTGGTAAAATTAGGGGTCTCGGCTTATACTTGGGCCGGTATATACGGTATCAGGATTAGTGTCCGATTAGTGTATGCCCCTTACATGCCAGGGAGGTGTGGAGGGGCATGAAGGGGATGCAGCTGGAGGGGAAGTGGGCACGGTCTGCGGGGCAGTGTCCTGTCTCTGCGTGAGCACACCCACTGCTGCCAACGACTTCTCAAGTGTGAGAGGTCTCTGGCTACCCTTTTTTCTAGGTCAAATAGGACCTCCTCTTGAAGTATTCGGCTGCGCCAGCGGCTCAGGGGGGGGGGTTATCATTCGCAGGTGAATGAGCGCCGGCGTATGATAAATCTCCCTCTGTGTGTCTATGTGTTACCATCCAGTGGTTGTGTTATGAATCGTGTCCTTTCAAGGATTTTACTTACATGTGGTAATATTTTGTCGAATTGATTTAATGAAAGGTCCTTCAAGGGATTGTCCCATAAATTAAACTTTGATGTAATAAGTGTCTGATTGCTGATAATGGAGGGGCTACATGTTCTCTAGGTTCATCATCCTTTTCATACAATATCCCCCCTACTGACAAAAAGATTGAACCAAGCAATCCATCAGGCAGGCAACACTATTATGGAGGCACCTATTGCTGTAACACACTATTATGGGCACATCTATGTCTGGAACATGCTATCATGGGCACATCTATGTCTGGAACACACTGTTAAGAGGGATCAATATCTGGCACGCACTATTATGATTTCACCTGTCATTGGCTTGCACTACTAAGAGGAAACCTATGGCTGGCTTGCACAATCAGGGGATACATGTAGCTTGCATTGATTATTATGGGGGCACCTGTCATTGGCATGCATTGAATGTGGGGTCCCTGTGGCTGCCATAAGAGCAACTGATGCCACATTGTTACAGAACCAACAACTGTAAAATACTTCTAATTTGGCCAGAACCCATACTGTTCAAGTTATAAAAGGCAATAGGGCGTATTTGAGGGTAACAGAGGGTTATTATTCCACTTTATTCTTATACAGTGAAAATGTTCAGGCCTTCTACTGAAGACACATGTTGGGAGTTCTCTGTACATAGTGACAAAAAATTGTGATGTGCCTAATAAGTCAAGAAATATTATTATTATTGTTATTATTTTAACAGAAAATTTCCAGAAATTCCCTAAAAGGCACTACATAGCACAGATATATAATATGATGTTGTATATGAGACTGTATTATTATCCTGCTGTAAATTATTTTATTTTTATTTGTTTTCTTAGCTCAGGTTGTGCAGTACAATCTATATACCAGTTTTATGACTTCTATGCAGGATACAATGCATTACCTGGCGTTAATGAGGTATTGAGCAAGGCTGATGTTAGCTGGGCTCCCAGTGATAGTGATCTGACGCTCCGCTGACCCCTCCATGGCGCTGGCTATTTTGATTTGTGCTCCAGACATTTGTCGAATTTCATTGATTTTGGTCCCTTGGCGTCCGATGATGCAGCCTATTAGCTGGAAAATTAGAAAAGCTGAAACGTATCCAGACATGAACAGCAATACAAGAATAGCGATTGTCATAACACATTGGAATATATACATAGTACTACTGAAACCAGTTATATAACAACATTGTAAGGGGATTTAATAGAACATTACATTTACAGCAAATACTTAAAGTAGTTGTCAGGAATTAAACTTTTCTGTGCAGAAAAGTATCTTTTAAATTACTACCCTCTTTTATCACCACCCAAATAAAATGTAAAATGCTTTCATTATGCCTACCCCCTCTTCTTGTTCCCAACACACAGTATAATGTTTTGTCTGTAGCCTACACACAGTATAATGCCCCCTCTTATGTCCTATGTGCTTTATATTGTCCTCTAAATGTGATCACACCATATAATGACCCCTTTTAAGTCCCTTTATGCCTCCTCTTGTGCCCTCCCCATTGTATAATTACTCCTATTGAACCCTCCATATGATATAATGCCCCTCTTGTGCCCTAACACTCTATAATGCCCCATCTTGTGCCAACCACAATGTATAATGTCCCCTTCCTGTAGCCCACATACAATATAATGACCTCTTCTTGTGGCCCTCACCATATAATGAACCCCCAGGAGGGTAACACCATCCAATCTGCCACACTGAAGAATGTAGGATGTGCACTATTGCATACATTGTAAAGCATAATATGTACAGTATATAACAGTGCACATCTTCCACAGTACACAGCTGAGCTGGGAGTTCGGATAAGAAATGTCAAGGGAGGAGACAGCAGGACTAGAAATCTCTCATCTCTAGTTCTTGCTATTTATTTCCCCCATGTGGTCAACAGCTACTGGGCTGCATTAAATCATATCTGTGACCTTTGACACCCCCCCCCCCCCCGGGATAAGAAGACTGTCCACATGTATGTGTATGTGTGTATCTGCTATGTATGTGTGTATAATTTATATATATGCTGTCTGTATATACTGTATGTGTGTGTATGTATATGCTGTATGTGTGTATATGGTTTGTATACATTGTAAGTGTATGTATATGCTGTATACTTTATGTGTGTGTGTATATTTGTGTAGAGTGTATATATTGTATGTGTGTATATGTGTATATGATGTTCGCATATTGCATGTGTGTATATGCTATATGTATATGCAGTATGTTATGTGTATTTATTTTTGGTGTGTTTATACTGTATGTATATATGGTGTGTATATCTTGTATGTCTAAGTATGTGATGTATATATAAAATTTGTGAGTGTGTATATAATGTGTATATACTAGTAATTGTGCATATTTGATGTGTATTAACTCTATGTTAACTGTATATTATGTGTATATACTGTATTTGTTTGTGTAAATGTATGGATGTGTACATAAAGGACCAAATTTATCAAATATTGTGCAAACTGCACTATGTGCAGTTTACCTGTGTACTGTGCAGGGTGCACCAGATTCATGCCACAACAGAGTGCACCAACTTCTTTTTGGTGCACCTTTAACATAAATTATTCAACAAAATTCGGACACTGTATGATAAATATGGCGCAAGGTTTGATGGTGCACAGTAACGCCCCTTTTAGTGCAGAATGTATGAGCGTTTGCATGTATGTAATAGGATATAAATATTAGTGTATGTAAATGTGTATACAGGAATAGTGGGCGTGTTACAGTATACTGTGGAAATTGGGTATGTGCAAGCTATACAAGAGCTATGCAAAGAAATTAGAAACAGAGCTTCATCTGCCCAAAATTCTGTAGATATGAGTTCTGCTGCTTTAGATATACTAGTAGATTAATACCATTCATATCAGTTCCATATCACGGCTAATATTGGACAAATGATCTGATATGACGGCATCCATTGGCTTAAAATTAAGGATTCTTTGGAACAGTGAAATGTTTCATAATGTTCCCTTTGAAGACATTCACTGCCTGCTATCTGGATCTGCACCGTGTCATTTTTGGAGCTCAAAGGTCATCATGCCTCTTAGAGCCTGTGGGTGAATGGCCTCATTTTTTGTGAACACCTATTCGTATAACCAAGCAGGAGATATTTCACATAAATCATTCTTAAAATCATATGTTAAAAGAACATTAGCGACAAAGGATCATACTCACATCATTTGGTATGGTGAGTTCATGAGTACTTGCCTGGGGACTGGCATCCATACCTATTACATGAAGAAAGTGTATTAGGGTCCTAGTTTCCAAAAACCCTAATCCACTGCACCCATTTGTAGCTCACCTGTTTCTTGTCCTTGCTACCTCTTATTTGGCATATGAATTTCCAATTGCCTTTGGCATCTTATATTCTACAATGAGCTTATACTACTAAGTACTTACCTGAAATCTTTACGTAAAGTCAGATATTTGTGTCCTAGTGATTGGCTTCTTTAAACATACCAAATGTCTTATGTAAATGAATCTTCAATAACATTGGCAATTATTATTATTATTTGGTGTATGTATATATATATATATATATATATATATATATATATATTATACATTTTATAATAAATAATAGAAGAGATCATAGAGGATCAACTTGGGGATATTCCAAGGCTGAGGAAATGAGGATTCAAATGTTGGTGGATATGTCTTTAGGGCCAAAACCCAAAATATATGTAATAGCAAAGACTATGTAAACAAAACTTTTCATTCTTTAAAAAAACACAATACTTTGAGATGTATAATAATACGGAGTATCAATGCTTGGACCGACCAAATAAATTACTTCTGGGTCCCACCCTCCATCAACCCTTAGGAAATAGACTGTAGCAATCTCCAAAGTGGAATTCATTCTGCTGTGGATTCAGTATTATGTCAGAGAATGGGCCCACTAGTGGTTATCTGGTGGGTCCGGTTGTCATTGATAATATATTTTGGTAGCGGTGTAGATTTACTATTTTGACAGATTTAGTAATTTACTATTTTGATAATTATCTCCCTTGCAATAGAGAAAGTCCATAGCATTTCACTAACTAACGTGATATCAAATTATGCAATTGTCCTATTATAACCTAAATTTCATACAATCATTTAGTACAACTATGTACCGTGATATATACTAGTTAATAGAATGTGGCCTATATTTCATTTTTAATTGCATTTAAAGGAATGTCTGCTTTAGATTAACTATAGCAGAAACTCTTTTAAAACATTTACATTTACAGTTTATTTTTAGCAATTTAGTTCCCTGGGAGAAGCCATTCGGACCTTCCAGCAATTTAAGTTTCTTGTACGGTGTTCTTGATATAAGGGACAAAAGTTAATGGACAAATACAGTCTCCATGAGGATACAAATATAACATTTCTCTATGAGATAGGGAAGTAAATAAGCTACATATAGAGAATATCTATATCTGAAATATTTTTTAAACTGTACCAATCTACACAGCAAAGCTTAAAAGTGACAAGTCACAAAATAGGAGTCCTACAGCTATTGTTCTTCTCTGATAACTATTAATTCATTTGATAAGAAAACGTGAAGAAATCACATGTCTTTTTTTGAAAATGGGGAGATCATATCCTACTTCATAAGCAAAGTCTACAGTATTTCCAGAGTCTTAAGGAGAATCAATAGTGTTTCCTCACGTCCTGTGTACTGATTCTTTTCTAGTTGTATGTTATTACCAGTTATAATTCTTCGCAAATTTGGTTTAATTCCTAAAATTAATTTTACAACTAAATTCCATGATTCATACTGACTTGCCTATAAATTCCTACAAATTCTCCCCAAATGCTTTGTATCATTTCATATCCAAGCAAAACAATAGGTTGCAAACAGTGTGCTAAATCTCTACACCCTGCCAAATCCAATTCTCAAGTGATAGCATTTTGTCCTGTGTTTTCCAAGTTATGTTTCGTCTGAAAAATACAGCTAACGAAAAATCAGATTGCAGAGAACTTGAACATCTAAAGTAGGACATTTGTGGTCCAGATTTTGAGGCTACTTGATCATGTCTGTTTTGAATTGTAGCTTCAAACTTGATATGAAAAGTGAATATGAAGTGATATCAAAAACTTGAGATATTTGACTGTGAAATGGTCTGGATAATTATTGAAAACTGAACTGAATGCAGGATGGATCATTACTTAATCAGTGAGAATGATATGTATGATGTGAATATCTCCACCACCTTCCAACCCTTCGTTTTTGAACCACAGTCTTCAAGGGTTCTACTGTCTTGAATATAGAGTCTCTTTCACCACCTCAATCATCTACCACTAGATATTCCCTTTATTGGGCATTCTCCACGGAATCTGGTTCAGTCACAGTGTTATTTTTGGATCTATACTGTCAGATGGGTCTACTACGGTCAAGACCACATATTCAGCAGTAGAGATCTCAATTAGCATATTGGGTACGGAAACTATGCTATTAAGTTCCCTACTGGGGTCAACCCATCAGGCAGTAAACATACCTAAAATAAATGTACTATGGATTATGCTGTAAGTGTAGGGGCCAGTGAATCAGTTTTACAATGAATCAGTGGAATAATGCCTATGGTTTAGTTTGGTGAAGCTTTTCTTTAAGATGTAGAATTTATATAATGGTCTTCAACCAAATGGAAGTAGTAATTTTATTGGTGAAGTCAACTATAATTACAAGTGACTTTATATAGTCCAAAGTATTTTACCTGCTGATTGGCCCATCAAGTTTTGAGCTTCTTCAGAGGAATGTAAGGGCAGCTTTTCTCCTAAGGAGAAAGAAGAAATACCGGTATATTTAACTTTCTTGCCCTTAAGGATATTAATCATCTAAAAAAGCTCATAAATTGATGAGAAAATGGAATATATCCAGCATTATTTCTGATACACATAACTATTTCTATCAAAGAACCTTTAGAAGTTATCTGAAACCCAACCATATATTATGGAGTGCAAGCTGATGGAGTTATAAGAACATTACTAATTATAGTGAATTTAAAAAAATAAGAAATTAGTGCATAAAAAACATAAATGAACAAAAAAGTGAAATGCCTGAGACGTGAGAAGAGAAAAGAAGGAAGACTCTAGAACGGGAAAGTTGGGTACGTACCAGGGAAAGCAGGGGTGGTCTGTCCGAGGGGAGTAAAGGGGGTTTGCTGCATGGCCAACTGGTGGAGCTTGGTCAACTGCTGAGGGGTAGGAGGGACATTAGAACTAAGAAGGTTATTGTTAGAGAGTACAAGAAGTCACAGGCACAAGAAAACAGAGTCAAATAATAAAAGAAAAGAAAACAAATCACCAGGCCGCCATGGGACATACACACACAATGAAGAGGAGACCTGACGAGTCCCCCTAAAATAATATATAATGGAGCATATATTCTCTAATTATCCTAGTAGAACATTTCATTCTCTTCATTTGTTCATTTGTCTTGTACTCCTTCATTTATTGGAACATCCATACTGTCTATAATTTGTATAGATTGTATGGATAGCCAATAGCTATACACTTAGGGAGGGCCATTCGGTGCCGTTCATTAGCCTACCAGCACAGGATCAGTAACATTTTTTGGAAGAGCACAAAACAATTGTACTGCAAGTAATAGTTATGGGGGCATTTTATAACTTTTGGGGGTTTTTTGTTACATTTATGATATTTTATTAGATAATATTCAGTATTAGGCCGCCATAGTTTGGTATTAAAGGGGTTGTTGAGGATCTCCTACTTGAAGACACTGCTACATTTAGGTGAGCTGTTATTGGTGATCCATATTTAAATCTCAGACAACCTGTCAGCAGAAATCGACCAACAATCAATATCCAGCATATCAGCACCTACAGAGCATGGTTATTTCATGACCCAGTGTGGTGGCAACATTCAATAAATCAACTTCGAAGTGAGATGTAAATTGGTTGTAAAAAGTCACTGAAGTCAAGCTCTCCCCATCTCAGAATGCCTCCTTCTTTGTAATTGATGGAACTTAGTTTAGGGAAATCATAACTTTCTTTCCTAAAAGGACATCTACTACCACTTTATTAATAATGCTTTATAATGCATGCTCGTTACCTTAAGGGGATTAAGCAAACATTTTTAGCTTGATCCTCTGCTCCTTTAGTATGGAGAAAAGAAGGTTATAAAAATATGTAAATTAGCCTGAGGCACTTACGTCACCTGAGCGCCACATGGCTCCTCCGCTCCTTATTTTATTTACGCCCCCTGTTCATTAATATTCACCTCTCTGTCCGCTTGCTCTTGTCAAACAGCCAGTGACGTGATACGGCTATCTGACAAGAGCGAGCGGACAGAGGGGTGAATATTAATGAAGAAAAGAAAAGGCGACTGGCAAAGGGGATGGGAACAGAAGATGAGTATAAGCATCTACCATCAGGTGATCTGATGGAAAATGTCCTTTAGGTCTGGAACATAATGTCAATCACAGCAGAGAAGTGTTCTGAGGTGGGGAGAGCTTGACTTCAGTGCTGAGCTCTCCGCCTCAGCACTTTATACAACCAGTTTATATTTCATTGTGAAATTGATTTTCTGGATGATGTAACTACACTATGACATAGTGAAAATATGATCTGAAATGGGTTTAACTGCTTGGTAACATACCGGTAGTAGTCTGTAGGTGAATTTCTACTTACTCATTCCCCTTATTGTATAGAACGCAAGTATTATGGATTCAAGGCTCTATAATTCATGATTGGTATGATACGTGACAAGATGTGAATTGCGTATGGGCTATATACATCCATTCACATGGTTTAAACAGGTTAAATTATTGTTGATTCAGGGGTTCAAAAATCTATAGGATATTCTCAATGGATGTTAAGTTTGCTTTTATCATGCCGTATGGTTGCTTTTTAGCTTAGACGTATAAGAGCAAAGCTGCGATTTTTATTAAACTACAAAGCTGTGCCTTTTATTAAAATACAGTTCCTACCAATAATATGAGGGGATCTGAGACACACCTCCTGCCTCATCATTGGTTCAAGGTGTTGCTTTCTCCTCCCCCTAACAGTTTGAAATCTTCTTATTGGCTGATTTGTATTAAAACAAAGTTTTTCAGGAAGTCAGTGCTTGGAGGGATGATTTTTCATTAGATCAAGGACAGAATGATCATATAGTGCAGACTTCTAGAGAGAAAACTGGATATCAGGTGATTTTTACTGATTCAAATAAGCCTTAGAACCACTGTAATCTTATACATGCATAAGTAATAACTGTGTAAAATCTGCCCATCCAAAATATATAGCATCCAAATATTTTCTTATTACGACGGATGAAGCCAAGTACTCTATGCATTGTGACATACGTTCCATGGCTGCCCTCCGAGTAACAAATACAGAGCTCCCATCTCAGACATATTAATATTATGATGTAATATTAATTAGCAGTAACATCAGCATGCTGGGGAAGAAAGTGTAAGGAAGAGGAGGGTGATAGAAAGTGAGAGATGAGAACTCACATCAGGGTGAGGGATTGCGTACTGTCCTTGGATAGAATAGGCCTGAAAAAGAGGGGAAAATATAATCAGAGTGGTATAGACATACGGAAATAATATTCATAGGTGACCCAGGAAACTACAATGCAGCATTCTGAAACGTGCACAATTTTATACTATGGACTCTCGCATGCATCTGTTCACAGTCCAGAACATATAATATAAGAGAACAAAGTGTAATCAGTGCGGCTATCAGTTACATACATCGTGGGGGTTGTTTAACTTTAGTCTGGAGATTTGTGCCTGTCTTTTTTGGGGGTTGGGGATTGGCTTGGGGCTTGTTTGATTTATTTACCGTAGTATGGCGGGCATACATCGGCGCCGGGGAAAGGAGGAAAGGGAGAGCACCGCTCACCCCCGCCCCTCTCCGTAGCTTAACATAGAGCCCGTCACCGTATTCCATTACGGTGCCGATTGTGTGCTGCACCGTACCGCTCCCGTACGGCTCCGTGAGGCCATTGCGATGTATGGGGGACGTGTATACATCCCCCATACGTTCGTGTGAATGTAGCGTAAGGCAGTATGCACCACTTTTGATGCATTTGAGCCATTGGCACTAAGTGCACTTTGCCTCACCAATGTGCAGGGTGCGCTAGATAATTGAATACTAAAGCACCACTCCACTTTGGGTGCACATTTTTCTGTGTTCTCAGATACAGTGCAGCTGCGAAAAACACTTCATAAATATAACTAAAATATATTATATATAAATATAATAAATATAAGCTTCAAAGACAGAATACTGGCGCAGCTGGTTTAATATATTTGGGTCATTGCATCTAAAATTTGCCAACATCTAAAAGTTTCCATCCTTGTATGAGTTAATATGGCTATACAACTGTATTATAGTGACATCTAGTGTTTACCATAGTATATTACATGGAACGGAAAAGTACAGGCAGTTCTTACATTCCTATCGTGATGGTGTTACCTCTCTTCCAAATTATTTTTAAACTGTATATTACTATATGTAATAGATACAGCACCCACTGATACATTTGTCGTTCTCTGTTTTTCCTGATGGGAAATTGTTGATACAATACAAGTAACTAGTAATAAATGAATCATGCAATTATCAGAAATCTATGAGCCCTGAGATGAAGTCACTGCTGGATGAGACTATTTCTACTCCATATACTACTCATGACTTGGACTGTCAAACATCTGCAGACAATTCCGATCTAGACATCATTAAGATAAGAAAACTATTATGATGTCCATTAATTCCCCAATTACATTGAATGCAGATCATTACACTAAATACCCAGCCATTCATGCATAGGATGAGGGATCATTAACTCTGAGACACACGCCAAGGCAGTTTTGGAGAAGAACACTTTACATCGGATAATTCCTCTAGATGAAATCAGGGACAACCAGAGCTACAGTATCAGCCAAGAGATTTCTATGGGTGCCACATTAGGGACCTATACTAAAGAAATCTATAATTTGGTTGTGAGTTTAAATGGATTCCTAGGATTTAGATATTTATGTACTATATTTGATCATCAATGTTGGATCTGCAACATAACCTACGGCACCCCTCCATGTGTTCATAGATGTGTTCAGAACTGGCAGTACTCTACTTTCTTAGAATGTACAAAAAAGAACTTGGTGTTGCCTCAGAGTTTATGATCCAAACCCGATGAGTGAAAACTTGAAGGATGAGAAAACATGCAAGAAAATCTTTGCGAACTAACGGGCAGAGGCTGGTGCTGCAGCAATAGGCTGAGGTTGGCAGTGGAGGCACCCAGCGGGTCCGCTCTTACCTGGCCACCTGCAAAAATGACAGGGGCGGAGGCGGGTTTTGGACGGTAAGGGATGGTGGCACCTTTTGGAGGGGACTAGGAAAAGGGATAGGAGAGGGAGAGATAATATTAGAGTACCCCCCTTCAGAATGAGACAACAACCCTGTAATGTAAAACAGTATAACACAACTAACCAGGATCTACAAGTGCCTAGTATAGAAAGTGTAAAATCTGTTCATTTTAACATACAGCTCACACAAGAGAGAATTTTCTTAATGTTGACAGTAATGACACTTAAGACCTATCAATTGTCTTTGGGTGCCACATTTTTGCAAAACCATACTCAAAGGTCACATATTTGGTCACACCACTGGCATTTACAACATGGCAGACACCAAAAACCTAAAGGAGTTGTTTTTAGATTATACTTTTTCACACTACTGGCGCAGGTGGTGTACAAATAATGAAGAATACATAAGAAGTTATATTAACTTCTAGTTCTATTTGCATTCTAGCGCAGGCCACTGTTGGTATACAGACGTAACTGGAATGATGTCACATAGACAGTGTGCTCCCGCTATAGCCTCTAGCAGTAGCCTGTATTCAGCGGTATCGGGTGCCTGCTGCTGTCAGCAGTGATGTCACACCAAGATGTCAGCGGTGGCGGGAATAGTCATGCTGGATCAGACACAGGAACCGAGGTAAGTATAGGTTTTTTATTATTTTTACACCACCTGAGGCTGATTTCTCTTTTTTTGCGACGGGTGTCAGATAACATTTAGTATGTTGTGAGAGTTTAACTTTAATCTACAAAATCTTTGCTTTTGTTCCATACATGCCTTTGTACTGATTATTTTGCTTGTCTTTTCTTATTCATATAATATACAGGCGGTCCCCTACTTAAGGACACCCGACTTACAGACAACCCATAGTTACAGACAGACCCCTCTGCCCACTGTGACCTCTGGTGAAGCTCTCTGGATGCTTTAAAATAGTCCCAGACTGCAATAATCAGCTTAAAATTGTCTGCAATGAAGCTTTATTGATAATTCTTGGTCCTATTACAGCAAAAAAATTTTAAACTCCAATTGTCACTGGGGCAAAAAAAAAAATTGTCGGGAACTACAATGATAAAATATACAGTTTCGACTTACATACAAATTCAACTTAAGAACAAACCTACAGTCCCTATCTTGTATGTAACCCGGGGACTGCCTGTAGAGCAGCCCATGGACTGTATTGTATGTAATATATATACTAGAACACTCGACACACCCAGAGTCTATTTTTATACATTAGTAATCCTATATAGGTATGTTTGGGTCTTCCTAATCGGCTGGTATTGATTATGGGGGAGATTTATCAGAAGTGTCTAAGTAAAACTGTTCTAGTTGCCCATTGCAACCAATCAGAGCTCAGCTTTCAATTTCCCACAGCAGTTTATAAAATTACAGCTGAGCTCTGATTGGTTTCCATGGGCAACTGGGCAACAGATTTACCTTAGACACATCTGATAAATCTCCCCTTTGTGTGTATTAGTGTGTATACATTACCGCTACTCCAACACACTGTACCTCCAGCATCACTACACATATCTGCTTCACACACTGGATAATAGCATCAGGGGTGCCCGAAATTGTGACAGCACGTTCTGTGGAGTTGGGCAACATGTCTCCAGCCACCTGCACCTGAGCTCCTGTAGACTGCAAAAAAAGAGACCAACAAATACAGCATATTATATAACCTTCTCACTTTACTACACTTCTCTGTCTGCTGTCATCACAGCCCATTATCTTTTCATAAATCAATGT
This sequence comes from Engystomops pustulosus, assembly GCF_040894005.1. NCBI lineage: Eukaryota > Metazoa > Chordata > Amphibia > Anura > Leptodactylidae > Engystomops > Engystomops pustulosus. Next base: position 82,989,945 of record NC_092418.1, read on the forward strand.
GTGTACAGGAAGGAATAACACAATTCCTGATTATCAAATGACATAAATTCTGCATTTTGTAGAAGTTTTCCCCTCTGCAGGCTCTATGTCTAATTTTCAGTTGTTCCAGAGCTTCTAGGTGGGAACTAGCTGCTATAACGTCTACTTTATAGCATACACAGAAAGTAAAGATAAGCAAGATATGTGGTGAGAGAAGAATATTTCAGTCTCAGATAAGATATATAATAGAGGTACTTGTATTTGTTGGTTTTACTGATATATTTTAAAAAGTTAGAGACCATTTAAAAAGTCATACAGCACAACAAATGCTCTAAAATGATATTTATCAAACTAATTTAATATTCCCATTAAACCTACCTCTCTGATTTCCTTGATCTTGGAACCACCTTTTCCAATCAAAGATCCACATTGACTTGCTGGAACTACAAGTCGTAAAGTGACAGGAGGTTTGCTGGTTGCAGTACTGTTACTCATTGAATTTATGATGTCCTAAAAGATAAGGAGACGTCTAAAACGGTGTAGTACCGTATTTTTCTGACTATAAGGCGCACAGAAAATCCTTTGATCTTCTCAGAAATCAAAGGTGCCCCTTATAGCCCAGTGCGCCTTATATATGAACCGTACTTAGACAACAGCTGCCTTGAACTGTGCACAGGTCTGCCACCTGCTGGTCATTCATCCTTATAATCAGGTGCGCCTTATAATCCGGTGCACCTTATATATGAAACTAGATGTTTTAACAGGCATCTATTGATGGTGCGCCTTATACTCCGAAAAATAGGGTATATAAAATACATACATTTGTGAAAAAAAAACAATGAGGGGGGAATTTATTATACACTGGGGCATATGATGAAATCCCCCCACCCCCACCCCCTCCACTGCTTGATATATATTCTAGGCCTGGAATAGAAATATATGCAGCGGGCAAACTTTCACAGCGAATGTGCAGGCGACAAAACACACCCCTCTTGGCCTCTTTGGCATATAGGGGGAAATAATCACAATTGCAATTATTTCAGGGCTTCTCCACCTCTTTTCTGGCATAGAGGTCCTGATAAATCTCCCCCTATATATTTATATTCTATAGTGAAAACTATCTTTTTTAGTAACCAAGTGGAGTTCACAATTGATCCCCTCTACACCCGTGAAAATAATACAGTAGTTTTTAATCAGTTGAGAAATTATCGAAAACATCACTCATAAAACTCTTACCTCTTCAAACTTATAAGCAATCATAGCAAAGGCCTTAAATATAGCATCAGTAGGTCCAGTGATGGTTACAATTCTTTCCGGGCAGTTTCCTTCTGAAATGTTTATCCGTGCTCCACTCTGGGTTATGAGAAACATTTGTTCAACAATTACAGCACTACAACAAGCACTGAATATAATAGAGTCTATGAAATATTGTATGAAAGTGATGAGGCTATTCTAAATAAGGAGCCAAATAATACCAGCAGATATTGCACATAAGCCTAACTTGTACCCATTTACCCCTACTTAAGAACACCCGACTTACAGACAACCCCTAGTTACAAACAGACCTCTGGATGTTAGTAAATTACTCTACTTTATCTTTAGGCTGCAATAAACAGCTATAACACTTATCACAGGTGTCTGCAATTAAGCTTTATTGTTAATCCTGGTTCTTATGACGACCCAACATTTTTAAAATCCAATTGTCACAGAGACTAAAAAAATTTTGGCTGGGGCTACAATTCTAAAATATACAGGGGCTCATTTACTAAGGGTCCGAACGCCGCACTTTTGTCGGGTTTCCCGAATATTTCCGTTTTGCGACAAATTGCCCCTGTATTTTGGCGCATGCGTTCGGAATGCGGCGCATCTGTTGCTTTCATGCAACAGAAATCGGGGGCGTGGCCGTCGGACAACCCAACGGATTCGGAAAAAACATGGAATTTAAAAAAAGATTTGTGTCGCAAGATCAGCACTCACATGCACCAAGAAGAAGAACTCCGGCGGTACTTGGCGCAGCAGCGACACCTGCTGGATATCGGGCGCACGACCTTAGTGAATTCCGGCAGACCCGAATCCTCATCCACAATGCGCCGTAGGATCCCGAATGTACTGGGTAAGTAAATGTGCCCCACAGTTCCGACTTACATACAAATTCAACTTAAGAGCAAACCTACAGAACCTATCTTGTATGTAACCCGCGGACTGCCTGTAATAAATCCCAATTTTGACTCATGTGCCAGCGTATCATTAAACAGCTATGGCCTCCTGATTTATCAAGTGACCGTCTTCACGACAGTAAATTTTAGAATTGTGCTATGACCTGTTCATCGAATGAACAGGCGCAAGCTATAGCTAGTGTGAAGGAACGTCCCTGTGTGCAGGTACCCTTCACACCAAATTGGCGTAGAGGAGGTAAAATCAAAATTCCCCCTATATCTATGTATCATATAACATCAAATTCTTATTCTACACAAAACTCCTCTTGTGCTGCACATATTTGCTAGAAATCGTTCCCAACATTTTTAAAGGGCCACTGTAACCAGGTTTTACCCCATTAAACTACCATCAACCTCAGATTAAATGTTGCTGAAGTTGCAAACTGAGGGGTTAATACATCTAGCTTTTATTCTTTGGAGCATTTCTATGTAAGAAAAAATAGGGCAGACATCCTCAAAATATTTGACTGGCTCCAGGCAGAACTCAATGTATAAATTATAACAAATATATGCATTTTCCTTTTACATGAATTTGCATGTAAGATTTGTGTTATCACTCCAGGACTTGAATTAAAATATGGAAAGCAAAAGATAGAAATAAATGATCTTGTCCGCAATGACTACATTCATAGTACATGTTATGTATGTTCCTAAAATGTATCAAAAACTAGAAGGCCGGATCTTCCTATTCTACATTAAATTGTAAATTATAGCATTAGAGAGCAAGCAGAGGATTGGATATTTACTTTGAAGGTTTAAAGCTAATTGTATCAGCAAAAAAATATTATCTCCAAGGGAAAATTCCCCAGATGTTCAGAAATCTAGATCAGTGATGATTTTTGATTTTGTGGGAAGGGGGCAATTGTGAACATTTTTCTAATATACTTCATTAACAAATTCTTCTTAGTTTGTAAAGTAGCAGGCTCTAAAGTGCCCCCTAGTTACAATGTTACAATGGAAAATCTGTCTACAGGATCCAAGACAGGTCTCACTCCTATCCTGTTTTCTACATAGCTGTGAGTGTTAACCCTTTCTGCTCTCTCCCTGGCTGTAGTATGCTTTGAGCATAATTTTCAATGCTCATCTTCACTACCAGAGTTGTTTAACCAAACACAGGGATATTAGATGTGAGCTGTACAGGCTGAACTACGCATCTCTATGGGATGGAGTAGTTTGGGTTTTTTTACAAAGTAAAATTTGTTAATAGAGTATATTAGTAAAATGTTCACTACATCCTCCCATACATAATATAATAAATTATTTCAAATGACAGTTACACTTTAAAGGAAATCTACCACCAGAATCAATGATAAACCAGGGGCTCTTACCCATAGATCCAGGCACCGTGACTGTGGTAATCTTCTTATACAGTATTTGTTAATCATAGCCTCCTTCCTTCACAGGCTGTTACAGTGTTTCCACCTCCCCTATGCTCTCCCATTACTATCCCCTCCCTTTGCTTTATATACCGGTAATCTCATGGCAGTGAAACTGCAGCAGAGAGGGCTTCTTACTCATCAATATAATTTTAAAAGTTGATTTTAGAAGGAAGGCCATGGATAACAAAGAAATATAAGAAGATTGCCACAGTCATGATGCCTGGATCTATGATATCCTTGGTTTATCAAGGCCAAACACAACTACTGCATCCCATATAGTTATAGTTGTTAAATGTTTCTTACCTCTTCTCGCATCTTTTTCACAGTTTCCCCTTTCTAAAGAAGATAAAAAGAAGCATTTTACTAGTCCTGGTAGATTTATCTTAACTGGTTAGAATTTATTCTTCACCAAGGATTGTAGGGCAAAAAATACAAAAGCTGTGATCTTTATTAAGTGGGTTTTCTGGCACTGTAAAATTATGCTACAGAGGGTCATAATAAAACTGTACTGATCGATCCTGTTCCTCTGGATCTTAGGTAGCATTCATTTTCCTGTGTGCCCGTTAAAACCTGAGCCAATCATATTGTAGAGGTTACCTGCTTTAGCCAACGATTGACTTGGCAGGTTTCCCTCGTGTTTCCTGTGGTGTTGGGAGACACAGGAAGTGGAGGATAGCGGGGATCGGGTAGCGATGAGTACAGCTGTTTTTTTTAGAAAATAGTAATGTGAAACATAGAGAGGGAGGACTGTGGTGTTATAGATCTGGGGTAAGCACTGTGTAGTAGTAAAAATATAGTTTATATAGTGCCATCATATTCTGTAGCGATTTACAAATCATAGGGGATATATCTAAATACAAATAAAATAATACATTACAGATTACAATCTTAGACATATGGAACATAGGAGTTTGAGTATTTTTATTACTTATTTATTTCTTTGTTCTATTATCATAGAGTTCCTTTAAGAAAATGTCTTAAATTCACTGACATTGCAGAAACATTAAAGTTAATGCATCAGACCTACAGGCAATAATCATTATTCATATACATGCGTCATCAGGCGCATACACTGAACATGTATGTGTATATATGTCTGTGTTATTAATGCATAAGTCAATGTTATATGAAATTGGACTTTTTAAAATGGTTCTTACCTTTCCAATTATGCTTCCAACTTCCTGCATTAGATAAAAATTAACATAAGACTATTATGAAATACACACAGCCAATATTCTGCACCAATGAGCAAAATTATACTTTATCTTAGAACCGCTAATAACCTGTAGTTCCTATGTTGTCTATTCTAAACTGGCGAAAAATAAAATAGCGAAGGATGATGATAGTAAGCCAGGAAATGCTCAGGAAATGAGTCCGTAGAGTTGTTTAATGTAGCTGGGACTATGGTGTCAGGACTGAAGTTCCCTTTTGTGGTCTTAACATTATGTCCAATTAATTGATGGCCTAACCCTAGGATAATTGAGGACACAGGACTCCTAGGAAAAATAGTGAGTCCTGATTACTCCGCCCACACAAATGATTGACAGCTTTCTTTTATCAATGTGCATACACAAAAATCTGTTAAAAGTTATGTGTGGGTTAATCTGTACTCCCCCCTATCTCTTCAAGAAATCTTGTTAGGATTGATCTGTTTTTATTTAGAAATTGCTCCAAATCACATATACCGAATTGTCACAGGACTCAGCCTCTTCTTATCTACCATATACTATCTCATATTGGGCACAGGTTTTCAAATATTTCTTCACTCATTTATTGGTTTCACTCAGAAAATATGTGTTTATGTATAAATAACTAAAGAAGCAATAGTAGACTCACAATAAAGTGACATACTACATAAAAGATAAGGTGACCACTTACTTTTCCATGCATAAGAAGACGAATGGTCAAGGTGACATTTAAACCCCCTTCTGAGACTTTAGATTCCATTTTAAAACTGAAAAGTTTCTATTCTTCGCGTCACCTGTATCAGAAATACAATATAAATACAAATACAAGTAAAAATATTAAAGTCATACTAATATATCTACATACTTTCTTCTAATTATTTCCATTATACTACAGAACTGTCGTTTTCAGTAATTGAATAATTTGACAACATATTCAAAACACTGTAAAAATTGGAATCACCCATTTTCTGAAGAACACACAAAAATAACACATCTTCTAGGTGTTCCTGCTTCTGAAAACGCTTGTGGCAAAGACGTCTTAATTAGTGATGTGTCGTTTGCAGAGCTGGCTCATGTTCGTGAACGATGTGAGAAGATGGCTCACTTAACCCCGCCCCTAACCGGCTCACCACACCGACTTTAACCCAAAACAATTTGGTTAAAAGTGGAGTGGCGTGAGGTTATATACTGGCCTGTGTCTCCCTATTATATATTTAATAGGGAGCCGTTCATGAGCCATAAGAGACGGCTCTTCTTAGTGAGCGGAGCCTAATGAGCCAGCTCACTAAGAGCCGGGATGCTCATCACTAGTCTTAATGGCTAAATCACCAAATTCCAATGATGAATAGTAATCAAAAATTTAACACCAAAATACAAATTTTATTCCAAGTGAAATTATAAACCAATCAAACAATAAAAAATAAAAAAAGGACAATGTAAAGGTAAGGCACAGTATAGATAGTGGGTGATTGAGGAATTCTGTCTATAAATGAACCTATAACTGGTGTTCCATGTAACCTGTATACTGCAGGGGACTGGGTCTTTCTGCAATTCTGGAATGTGCTTTTCTCATACAACCATTTTTAACAATTTATACCCCACTGTTTGCTGCCCCATTCCACACCGTTGCTCAAGAATAGAGCTATTTTGCTTCCTCTAGTCTTTGTACTTGTTCACTTGCTATCTCAAAAGCTTTTGTTGGGTTCTCTTAGTTATATATCGCTTGCACGCATCACACTTTATTCTTAAGCCAGTGGCTTTTCATTGTCACTCTTAAAAGAAGTCCTGCAGGCGACAATGTATACCGAAAACCACATCTCTAAGGGGAAGGCAGATGTTATTGTATTAGTTATATAAAAACTAGAATTTTGTGCACATCCTATCCGTATATTGATTTTTTGATACATGAAATTGTTTAGGATGTGTGGCGCTTTGAGTTGCCTATACCAAATTAAAAACTAGAAGCGCCATTTTGAACCAATGTTAGGGCATCAGGTCATTTTACCTTCTACACTGTTCTCTGTGCTGCCTGTATTATTTGTGAAGATATGTCAAGTGTACTACATGATCAGGCTTGACATTGACTCTCTAATTCTGAACTCAGGTCTCAATTTCAGATGTGCTATAGTGTGGTCATCATGATCTTGATTTATGTGATAATGGAAATTTACCATCAAAATTGAGCACTAAAAAACAGGGACCCTTATTCATAGATCCAGACACTGTGATTGTGGCAATCTTCTTGTATTTGTTATCCATTGCCTCCTTCCTTTTAAAATCAACTTATAATATTCTAATGAGCCCTAAGGGCTCTGGGAGCCTGTGCAGTAACTGTGCAGTAGATTTAAACTATTCAATATATATCTTACTGCATATTAATCTTAAATGAGCCACCAGAGTAAACTTTTTATTGTGGCATATAAACTCTAATGTAACTCTCATGTTGCTCATAAACCATCCTGTTGAATTAGTAACATGGTAGATTATGTTTAATCCTGTATATTTATATAGGTGATAAAAAAAAGTTAATGTAGGAGATGTAATAATCTATCTATGGAAGGAAATTTAGAGAATTTTGCACCTGAAAGGCCATGCGCCGCATTTACTAAATTTTTTGGACTGAAAATAACCTGTGTGCCAAAAAAATCAGTCTGTGCTCCATAAAATTCAATATTGTGGTGCAGCAAACTAAACCGACTGATAGGAGGTGCGACTCACCAATCTCATACTGCACCAGATTAATAATCCAGCATCAGACACAGGGATCAATCTGGCGCAACAGAGAACTGTCTAGTTCTTCTCTGCATGGACACACATATTAATACATCCCCCTCAATATCTTATGCATGGACATAGTCAATAGACATGGTTAGTCATTACAGAAGGGTATTCTGATCACAAATATCTATAGTTGACCAAATCAGTAATAATTATCTGCCATTGACATATCTAGCTTATTTTTTTAAAGTTGACCTTGTACAATAGATACTCAATCAAATAATGCTTTGATCAATAATTATTCCTCTATCCTCTATACTCTATCCTTCATGTGTCGTCAAACACATAAGTGTTTATAATGCCAGAAATCTTGAGAAGTAAATTGTCTGAGGACAAAATAATCAGGCAAGTGTAAAGCCAACCCTGTGATCCTGCTCTTTCCTAACATCTGTTGGTGGAGAAGAATCTAGAGGCCCCCATCAGGGTTAGCTCCAGGTTTCAGTAGGCCCCTGAGAAACAGAACCTTAGTGGGTCCGTTTGCAGTGAACTCACATGGCAGCATTAAAATTCAGAAACTAAAAAACAGTCTCCTGTTCCCTAAAATATTCTCTAGTTAATCATCCCAAACAGCTCCCTCATGCATATTTTATATACAGCCCCCTTATGGCTATTTTATATAAAGCCCTCCTCGCCCCCTATGGATTCATTATGTTGGCCCCCCCAGCAGCTCTGGGCCCCGGGACTTGCCCAGTGCTGGTGCTGGCCCCCATACATTAGATGGTTGGCCTCGCCCACCAAATACAGCAGGATTGGTGACCATTTTTCGTATATCCAGCTTTACATTTGCTGTTCATCTTTTGCGTATCACCACCACAGACGTCATGCTCTCTACACATCTTACCAACTTCTCCATATAAATAACTCATATGTATATGTAGCTTGTGTATGGCCAGTGGATCCCCCCACTCTAGGACTCCTACCTTTAGGGAGAATTGGTGTCTTGTTACCCTCGTTTAATCCTAGGAGCCAGACAGTGGCATCCACAGAGTGTAGACGAAGAATCACAAGGAAAATTTGCCTCTCTATTGTGGCAAATATGGAAATAGGAACATAGAGTGGAGTGCATAATACGCAGTGGTATGTCAGCACTATACATCCACTTGGCTTAACACAGATTTAAATCCCAATGTAACATTGTCACAGCGCCTTTGATTTACAGCGTTTTTGCACTTTGTAGTTTCTCTATATATAAGTCATAGAAAACAGGCCAGATGACACTAAGCACTATGGAGACATACACAGTTCACGTTTCGGAAAGGGATGATTGAGGTGGATTGTACAGAGATTAATCAATAAGAGAAGAGATATCACAAAGCACACAGATTACATCCGGCACAGCACATGCTGACAAAGACATCATTAATTCCCATGTCTGCCTCTCCTGTGTAAATGTTTCCAATTGACTGAAAAAGTGGGTCATGTGCTGGAGCGGTGAGATCTATCAGCGTTATTGAATTACTCACGCTTCACGTTCTCCTGTACTGCCGGGAACACAAGTCTTTTCTTACCCATCTAAGAGGAAGCTGAGATGAAGAAACTGGCTTGCACCTATTATATTCCTTGAAGGGAATTTATTAACAAATTCTAGGGCATTAAGAAGAAGAAGAAGACGTTTGGAGTGAGTAATGGCTAAGGATACAGTAGCTTCTCGTAATTGGGAACTAAAATTAAAGGGCATGGTCTGGTGACAAATCTGCTTTCACGTAATATTTGGCATCATCGTATAAATTAAGTAAAACTAAGCTGTTGAAATACTTCACATGTACAACATTTTTATGAATTTGCCATAATGACTCAAAATGAATGAAAAGGGATCAAAATCAGGATGCCGTATCCACATATGTGTGCATGCAAAAGAGATGATTCATACATCACGTGTCAAATGTTATATTTTATGTTGTTCTATTTCTGCTTGGATTTATTTAACAGTGGTATGAAATGGTTAATTTGTAGTTCCGGACACTTGTTTCCTGGGCCTCTCAGACGTACACAAAAGAGATAACTTATTTTATCTTGTAGATTGTAAGCTCTTGTGAGCAGGGTCCTCATTCCTATTGTTTCATCTGATGATGTTATTATTCTGTAATGGTTTATTTTGTCTGTATACATCTCCTGTGATCTGTAAAGCAGAATATTATGGTGCTATAGGAATGCTATAGGAATGCAGATTTAGTATGATTGTTTCATTTTTTATTATATCTGTTATTGATGACACAGTTATAATATTTTATAGTTATTGTGTTTTATTATTTAAAGAGAACCTGCCATGCAAATTAACCCACCCAAAACTAATGATAAAAAGCACGTAAACCCTAAATGGTTCCTTTCTATGGCTGCAATGTAAAGAAAATCAGTTTGTGAACTTATATACAACTCACCTGATGTGAGTCCAATGACAGAGTCCAATGAGGCCCTGCATATTCAGTGGTTACTGCATTGTCCTGCCTACAGAGCTGTGTTACATCATTGGGCACTAAAAGTCATGTGACCAAGGTGATGTCATCCAAGGTCCTGTTACATTTGCATGATGCCCTATGTATGTATCTGATCACATGGAAGTCCATGGAGGATGGGCAGGAGTAGAAGTCCATGGAGGCATTCTGTGATTTCATGTAATCAGATACATAGGGGCACATTTACTTAAGGTCCTTGCGGCAGTTTTCTGGAGACTTTGCACATTGTTTTATGTGCAAACTGCTTGCACATATATTTAAGAAGTGTCCGCACCACATCTGTGTTGCACACGACCCTTTTGTGTCGCGGCTGCACTATTCTTTACGAGACACAAATTTTGTTACTGATAGGGACGTTGTGGTGCACAGTCAGACCATGCGACAAATTTATCATGCAAAGTCCGAAAGAAATGTGTTTCACACCCTATGTTTACAATGGACAAAAAAAAGTTGATGCACTCTGTCGGAACAGTGCAGGGGGCGCCAGATTCATGTGCGCTCCATGTTTTGAATGTGGTTGCACAGTTTCTAGAAAATGTGCCCCATAATGTTCAGATACATGACTGAAAGTCATGCTTGTATGTTAAGGGGGCTGTCTTACAAGGTAGTACTGAGACCTCTCTGGAAAATGTATTTGCGTATTTCTTTACCAAAATCCTCAGTGTTCTTTTAAGTGTAAATGTGCCTGCAGAGGTGACCTTTAATGGCAAATTCTCCTTAAAGGGATATTCCCACAGAGACAAGTTTTTTATATGTACTCAAGATAACAAAATAACACATTCTCTAATTCACTGAATTATAGCATTTCACAGATATAAGTCCAACCTGTCTCTATCAGTCCTGGTGTACACAATTTCAGTTGCCCCTAGACACGACCCTGTAACTTCTGACTTAGGATTGGGCCGCCATCTATGTGTGAGATGGTGCAGATGAGATTTGTCTCTCTCTCCTGTGTGCCTGTAGCCATGCCCCCTGCACAGAGCTCAGACACACAGACTCTTCCTGTCAGGTGACCGTGAGCAGAGAGAGAACTGCAAACTACAAACTACAAGGAGATAAGTGAGCCGGGGGACACATATCTGGAAGATGTAGCAGTGCTCACAGTGTAAGCATGTAAAAGTCTGTCAGCCTCTGTGTAATCTCATGCATCTCTGATCTGTCTCATCTTTCTCTCTCTTTCAATGTGTCAGTGTGTTAGTACAGAAGCCAAATTAAATTGTATTTATGCCTGTACCCTGATAATGTAACCACATTGTCACCCCACAAAATTAGATGGGTCATAATGTGTCTGTTTAAAGAGTCCCCGCCCACACACTAGGATTTTGCACTGAGCATCCTAGGGAGTGATAGGAACTAAAACTGAGTAAAATTGAAAAATAAGGGGTTAAAATGATCTTTATTGAGTCACTAGGGGATTGAAATGTGAAAATTTGCTTTCGCGAGAAAACCCCTTTAAGGAATTTAGTTTGTTCCCTGTCCTTTGTCTGAGAAAGACTTGTTGTTGTTGTTGTTCAAATAGTAGAGGACCATATCGTCACTTCCGAAACTCCTTTCCCACATTCATCTGAATGGAGTTTGCTAATATTCTTGCATAGTCTATAGAAACTGTCCTATTAAAGGGTGAAATGTGATACATATACGTGTTTACAAGCTACAATTATATACATATTAGTAATTAAAGTGATTTCTGCTGGCAGGAGAGTAGAGGATGAGTTGTTTTCCCGTTATCTCTGTTTTAATTTCATAAGTTATTTGAGAGGAATATGAAAATAATGTTTCCTAGATAGAAGAAGGAAAAATGTTCCTCTAGTTCCATCTTCTGCAATTTACTTCTCAAGGCCCCATTTTTATGAAACTTTGTCATATGCCTTGAGTTACACCAATTAACCACTTCCAGAAGTAAAAGAATCCCACCTCCAAGCAATTGTTTCAAAGTTTTTAATATTGGGAGTTAACTACAAAGGGAGCACTGAAGATACTGGTATCATCCAGGAAAATTGGCATATTATTTTAAAGGGGTTTTCCCACAAACAAAAGTTAGACCTTATACACAGGATACGGCCTAGCTTGCTGATCAGTGGGGGTGTCAGTGCTGAGACCCCCACAGATCATGAAAACGAGGACCCCTGTCGGACCCCTCGTCGCTCTGTCAGACTAATGGAGCAGATGGCTGCGAATAACTGTTCTGCTCTGTTAATCTCTATGGAGTTGACAGAGATCGGTGAGCGCAGCATTTCTCAATTTCCGTAAGCTCCATAGAGATTAATGGCGCAGAATGGTCATGCGCGGCCGTCTGCTCCATTAGTCTGATAGAGCAACGAGGGGTCCAACGGAGGTACATGGGACCCCATTGGATTTCTCATTTTTGTGATCTGTGGGGGTCTCAGCACTGAAACCCCACTGATCAGCAAGTTAGGCCCTATTCCGTGGATAGGCCCTAACTAAAGTTCGTGGGAAAACCCCTTTTAATAAATCCCAGATGAGCATACATGGCCTTTAAGAATCTGTAAAGGCGGCCTGTAGAGATAGATTTAATGACCCATTAGCTACTGGAGTAATGCCAAGATATAGAAATTTCTGAAGAATTTCTGATGCTATTCCTTAACATAAATGATACAAAACGCAGTGGACGCAATATGGAAATCAAAATGTGAATCTTCAATATTTTCACAGATTTTATTTGGAAATACTTCTGTTGTGTGGATCTTCTATTGTCTTGTAGATGCTAATGTATGTTTGTGGTCAGATCCCTAGTGTACAGTGTAAAACATTTTCCCACATCATAAATAAGTAATGATTACAAATTGCTTTGTGTCGCTCCAGCACTCATCCCTGTCTACAACCTGGCACAGCCACATGACGTTGTAGGTGGAGATTATATCTTACATAATTCATAATTGATAAAAACCTGTAGAAATGGTTCCTTCAGATGAGAGAACATCACACCCTCTGGATGTATGGCGAATGTCCACCTCGACCACAACCCTGACCATGTCCAATTGACACCAATAACATACAATACTAGAAGACTTTTACTTCATTTCAAATAGAGATGTTTGTTAAATTATATTGCATCTGATCAGCAGCCAGAAGCCACTAGTTGACCATAAACCAAACAATAGTATTAATGATCCTCCTATGAAAGATACCTTTTAGTCATTTACAATGACCATTTTTTGAAACTATAGGTTCCACCTAGTGGAAATTTGCTTTTAGTTGAAATTGGCTCTTTCCATATAGCCCAGGGTACATTATTCATCCATGGTGGTCTACTGGTGACTTACTAATCCTATACAGGCGGTCTCCTACTTAAGGACACCCGACACACTGACAACCCATAGTTAAAGATAATCCTTGGTGCAATTACAGCAAAAAATTTTGAAACTCTGATTGTCACTGGGGCAAAATAAAATTTTGTCTGGATCTACAATTATAAAATATACAGTTTTGACTTACATACAAATTCAACTTAAGAACAAACCTACGGACCCTATCTTGTACATAACCAGGGGACTGCCTGTATAAGATTTCAGCAGTGCAAACTTAGACTATAAAGTGTAGAAACAAGGTAGATTTTTTTGCAATGAATGATGCTTGTTGATGAAATTTGAGTAGTTCAAATTTTTCCACTTCATGTTCTCTGTGGTGCTCTCTGTGGTGCCCAGGTCTGGGGCAACTGAATGTATACCAAAAATTTGGAACACATTGATGCATCTTTAATTACACCACTTTCTTAGCGAAGGAGCGTTGGTTTCTCACAGAGTCCATTATGTATGGTCTGGTATTCAGCTAAAGAAACCAAATGACCCCCTCAGGATGCTGAAATGGCAAAACTGAACAGTCACACCAACAAGCTTTCATCTTTCAAAATTTGGAAAGTTTTGGAGATGCCATGTCACTCAAACTATTTAAGAAACGCCTCCGATCCAGCCGTTTTCACTCAAATCATCACAATAGGCTGCCACTTCCTGTTCTGTAGAGATCATTTTAAGAAGTCATGTTATCACCACAGACAACAACATAATGATAATATTTGCCTATATACAGCCTATAACAAAGCATTTATACTTGCCAATAGGTGATGCTAAAGCTCACAGAGAAAAAAGGTTGAAACATCCAGCCCCATAACAACAGTGTGCTCCTTTATTAATCCATTTCTAAATACATACAACACATGAAGTAAGAATCCGACATGTTTCTATTGCACTAGACACCCTTACTCATGGCTCAAAGAAAGCTCCCATAAAAGCCATCAAAGGAAAATTTACCATCAAAATCAAGCATGATAAACCAGCACTCCAAAAGGGCTCTGGGTGATGTTACTGGAACCCCTCCGCGCTGCAGTTTCATGAGCTGTAACACTGTCCCTGCTCTGTCGGCGCTTTCCGTCTCTCTCTCTCCGCCAATTGTAATCTCACACACTGGCCTCTTAAGCTACAGCACGGAGGGTGTCTGGTAAAACATTAGCGTAATTTTAAAAGTTGGTTTTAGAAAGAATATGGATAATAAATATAAGAAGATTACCATAGTCACAGTGCCTGGTTCTATGAGTATGTGCTCAAGTTTAATGGTAGATTTCCATTAATCTTCAGACTACATTTTTCATTATGGGATGGGTCAATGATATGAGACTGGTGCTGGTGTGACAACCGCATTCCCTGACAATTTGCTGTGTGCAGGGCTGCCAGCAGAGCCGACTATACAGAGGATGAAGACAGGCAAGCCTTCTATACAGTGCAGAGGTGTCTGCTCCCTACAATGTGTAGTGACCACTGCAGGGGTGAATTCTATTGAAAAGTTATGTTGTGTTTATTATTACTATAAAAATATAAATTCTTTTCACATGCACAATGAACAACACCTACTCCATTATTCTCTTTAAAGGGATACATGTGGCTGTATAACTAAAGGTAAGATAGAGAGAAAGTAGGTTCCATGGTTACATTAGAGTCAGGAAGTAAGAGTTTTCCTTATGGAGACTTTGCCAATTAAGGCCGCCTTAAAGGCGTGTGGAGACTTATAGCCATTGATGCTCCACAAGGGGATTCTGGGAAATATGCAAATATAGGTTGGAAATGGAAAACAATGCCTCCTTTTGCTTTCTTTTCCCACATCATGTTATTAGACTTCTTGTAGGTCATGCTTGGTGTTATGGGGGCTGCCTTTCAAGGTAGCACAAGGAGACATTGCTTTGCATTTCCCACCTAAGAAAACATATTTGCATATTTCTCATGGTTACCTTAGTTATACTGCAAAAAAGAACGACCATAATAAACATAATACTGCTTACCAATAGAAACTAGCTATTCATCTCTTCTGCAGCAAAGACTTTATGTGTAGAAATCATTCTTCTTCTGCACATCTCTATCTGACAAATCACATTATCCATTTTCAGCTCCTCTAATGGAACATGTACAGAAATGGCCCCTGAGGGGTCTGAACATTCAGTACTATTGTCAATTATGTTCTAGCTTACAGGATAGGAAAAGCCTTTGATAACTGGGACTGGGACAATATGTATTTTAGTGTTGATAAATTCGAGTTTTCTTATATGTTGCATTTTGTAGCAATATTTTGGATAGTTCTATCATATTTCTATTAGCTAGAACAACAGCTACAGATGTCTATTTATATCACGGCCTGGTCCCATGGCCCTCCAGTCTACCGATGGGATCTCACGGCATGTTTTTACAGCCAAAACTCACAGAATTAGCTATTCTTGCCTAGGGCAGCATGACATGGTCCCACGGGGTTCATTTAGCACACAGGCAGTCACACACTATTCCATCTCCTTATCAGTGCAACTATATGTATAACCAGATGGGAACCTATTCTAGTTCGCTTTTGATTACAGTTTTAGGGTATTAAGGCTCCATGTTGTCTGATACCATCAACTTGATATAATTTAAAACAATATACATGTTCTGGGGCCGATAAAATGAAATAGACTTTCAGTGGTTAGCATTACAGCCTTGCAGCGCTGTAGTCCTGGGTTTAAGTCCCAGGGTCAACATCTGCAAAGAGTTTCTATGTTCTCTCCGTGTTTGCGTGGGTTTCCTCCGGGTCCTCCGGTTGCCTCCCACACTCCATAACATGCTGGATGATTAGATTGAGAGCCCCATTGGGGACAAAGACCAATTTGGCAAGATCTGTGCAGCGCTGCGTAATCTGTGTGCGCTATATAAATAAAGAAATTATTATTATTCTGCACATTATCATTCTCCAGAATTGTGGCCATGACCCTATTGCTTCTGTAAGAGGTGGACAGCGTGTGCGGAGTATCGGCCATGATGTGTCATTCTCAAAAGGCTTAGGAAGAGTATCCCATTGGTTTTTAGAGCTATAGGTAGTTTATCCAGCTGTAGCCAATCATGGCTGATATTAGAACATGCATGTGAGTATCCTCTGCTAGTAAATGGGAGCAAGGCTGGATTAAGGGCCCTTTCCACAATTTTTTTTAATAAGTAAATGTCGCTACCCATTTTAAAACTTGAGTTTAGAAGGAAGGCCAAGGATAATAAGTATAAGGAGATTACCACAGTCACGGCACCTGGATCTAAGAGTAAGTGCCCCTGGTTTATCATGCTTGATTTTAATGGCGGATTTCCTTTAATATTGTCATCACTGTTTTAGATATCTGAACATCTGGGGAATTTGGTTACTTTCTGAATTTGATTAAATTTGTGCTTTTAAAAGTCATATTGAATATGTGCAATAAAGGGCTTGCCTAGTGATTCGATGTGGACGTTCTCTGTTGTTGTTTATCTGAATTAATTTTAGTTCATTTCATTTTTTAAATGTTGCCCTTTCCACTGCACATATTGCTGTTATGCCCTTCCTTTCCCTTCCTCTTGGCTAGACATGGCCCGGTATTTGTGACACCTTTTAAGGACAATATTCTTTTTAGTATTGTGTCACAAATCTATAGGATAATTCAGGGGATCGTTTCATTTCTGGTGTTCTTTTGGCGTTGTTTCGGCACATTCTTCTTTTGCACCAAATTGACATAGACTTTTCCAAAGTCACTTTACGACTGATCTATTGATCTATCTATCTATTTACGATTTGCGACTTATGCAAGATAAACCCTTCCAAATTAAAGACAGCAAACAGACTAAGGCCACATTTACACGACCATAGCCTGACGTGTGCTTACCCGGCTGTAGCCCGGCCATACACACGATAAAACATAGAACATGTTCTATCTTTTTCTTGTGTCCAGGGCGGTACATGCCGCTGTGTGCCTATTGCCGTCTATCTATAGGGACATATATATGGCCATAAGCTTGTGGCCATATATGCACCCCCACGATAGTTTTGTGAATGTAGCTTTACATGAATAATGCAAGATAGGATAACATCAGGTATCTGACACATTTAAAACAGCCATTTGACCAATGGCAGTGAGCACAAGAACCTAAACTCAGAACAACCCCCGCTATTGTGTCTGTCAGTAGTAGAGTTATGATCTATCAAGGGATATGTTACTAGTTGCAATGTTGTAGTAAACTGCATTCATGACAAATCTGGTTTCGCCAAATCTAAGCTTTTAAATAAATTCTACAGTATCTAAGTAAATTGTGGACCAATCTGTATCAACAACTATTGTTTCTCCCATTGTTTTTGATTCCCTAATGTAACGTCTAACTTATGTATCTAATGCTGATGGGAAGAAACCACATTGGGTGTGTTAAAACTAACTTGCATAATGTACAATAACAGTAATCGCAAAGCTGGCCTTGTAAATAAGATCCAGGTGAGAGTTACTGAGCATGTGTGACCACCAAAACAATACACATTAGATGGACATTCTGAAAGGGAATAAAAACAATACATCTACACAAAAGGTCAGTATTTATAGGCATGGTCTAATAGGGAAATATGATATTAAGCCCTCTTGAACACAAATGTGTGCTGTTCTCAGGCCGCAAATATTGGTCCTTTGGACCATTTTTTTTTGCAGCCCTTGTGTCATCAGTCGATAACACTATGCAATGTGCAGTCGGCAGTCGGCTCATGCACAGGGCCATGGAAACTGCACCTATATGCATGAGTCTATGGAAATTTATATGGAGATACAATGGAGAAAAGGGGGCGAGCCTATAGTGTAATATTTTTGTACAATAGAGTTGGTATAGTAGTCAAGAAACAACTAACCTTATGGAGTTGTGCAGATGGGCACAACTCCAAAAACAGCTAGGATGTATTTTTATATATACAAGGCTGATGTCTTCCTGCTGCCACACTCCTGGGATGGTTCCTTCTCCAAGATGCAAGATGCTCCCAGTGGTTACAAATCCAAGTAGTAGTGGATGACACTTCCAAAAGGGTGATAATGTGAACACAATACACCAATTGTTATGTTCTGGCGATGTCATAGGGGAGGCGCAGATAATTCTCCACTTCTGGCAGGTTCCTTATATCGTGAGTGATGGTCCCTGCTTTGTCACTTCCCAATAGGCTCCTGGAAGCCTCCTCTGCGCCGACACCAACGCTCATCACCAACTACTACTTGGATATGGAAATTTATAGGGCTGTGTGAAAGCCACTGAGACAGAGGTCAGCACAGGGCCCAAAACAATATTCATGGCATGAGGGCTAAATTATAGGACAATCTGTTTTAGTATTTATCAGGTGCTTTATGCATTAGGAGACAGTAACAAGTTGAAAACTACAAGTGTTTAAGGCAAATGCATTACAGTAGCCAAACTGTAAAAAACTAAATTATACTCCAAATATTTGATTAATTAAAGAAAACCATAAAATACTCATCTCACAGAATTCTTACCAACTCCATTCCCAGAGCCGCCTGGTCTCTCTCCGCTCTCTACTTCCTTGTTCAATGATAAAGTCTTACATAGAGACATGTGACCACTGCAGGCAATCACTGGCTATTATTAATACAACAAGTAATGGGCTGAAGTAGTCACATGTCCCTGGGTTACAAAGGCAAGAGTGTTGGGGAATCGTGTAGCAGTGTAAGGGAGTGGCTGATGATTTGTGAAGTTAGGTTTTTTTTTTATTTTTATTTTTCATACAGCATTTTATGGCATCTTAATAAAATTAGATTTGCCTCAAAAACTCAATGTTATTTTGTGGCGTCTGATGTGGCAGATGTCCAATTAGACCTAATGGGCAGATTTGCATAGTGTTATCTTATTCATCGGCAACAAGCAGATGAGATTCATGATTGATTTTACTAGATTAGTCCTTTAATAATGAAGAAGCATAAAATACATAACAAGCAACACAAAAACATAAAAATTTTACTGCAGAGCTAAATCATATAATCACACTGGCTGTGAACCAAGAAGCAATGAACCACATCAATGTTATACTGTATAATGATTATGGGTTTGCTAACACAGCCAGAGGATTCCAGTATACTTTGTCCTAAATTGACTTCTGTTAAAATTAACATCAGTTAGACATAACTGCAGAAAATAGTCCATTTGAAATGGAAATTAATATATAATGCATTGTCTGTATATATGATTTCTAAAAAGAGAGTGAGAAGTGTGCTGGAATCTTACTAGTTATTATGGGTAAATACAGTCAGGGGCGGATTAAAACTGCCATGGGCCCTGGGATGTATGAATTTTATATCATGGCAGCACGGTGGCTCAGTGGTTAGCACTACAGCCCTGCAGCGCTGGGGTCCTGGGTTCAAGTCCCATCGAGGTCAACATCTGCAAAGAATTTGTATGTTCTCTCCGTGTTTGCATGGGTTTCCTCCGGTTTCCTCCCACACTCCAAAATATTCTGGTTGGTTGCTTAGATTGTGAGCCCCATTGGGCAAGGGACCCATTTGGCAAGCTCTGTGAAGCGCTGCGTAATCTGTTTGCGTTATATAAATAAAGGAATTATTATTATTACCTCTACAAGACTGGAATTCATTTCCTACATATGGAACTAGAATCAGTTTATTGGGGAATGGAGGATTCTGCTGCTTTCAATCTGTGGTTTTTAGGAACCTTTGAGGACCTTCAAAGGTCTTGAAATGGCTTTTGTGTATCTGTATTGAGAGCACCATTGGTAAAGGCCCTTCTAAGTATAAAGTATGGTGGGTGGTTTGGTTGGCCATGGTTACCCTAGAAGACTTGGGCCCTGGACCGCCGCCTATACAGGCGGTCCCCTACTTAAGAACACTTGACTTACATACGACCCATAGTTACAAACAGACCTCTGGATATTGGTAATTTATTGTACTTTAGTGCCAGGCTACAATAAACAGCTGTAACAGTTATCACAGGTGTCTGTAATGAAGCTTTAGTGTTAATATTGATTATTATGACAACCCAACATTTTTAAAATCCAATTGTCACAGAGACCAAAAAAGTTCTGGCTGGGGTTACAATGATAAAATATACAGTTCTGACTTACATACAAACTCAATTTAAGAACAAACCTACAGACCCTATCGTGTATGTAATCCGGGGACTGCCTGTAGTATAATCCACTAGTGACTACAGTACTTCACCTTTTCACATACACTAGTTTTGACAGCTGCCCCCACCATCTGCTTTGCAGATTTGCATTGTATTGTATGATTAAGAGGAGATTTTCTCTGCTTTCAAATTATCTGCTAAATCTCAGTTGCCCATAGTTTTTAATAAAATATCGGTGCCGCAAATGAAGTGATTCCATGGTAAATTATCTTACAGCTATCAGCAATATACCCAACAATATGATATATTACATAGAAATGTATAACCAATTTTCTTTTTTTTTAATTTATCAAACCCTGATAGCAAAACATATCACATCAAAAAAAGAAATCATCTGATTTTAAATAATTCAACACAAAATGGTGATTCTCTGGTGATACATTTGCTGCCAGATTGACCTTCAAAGATCTATTCTGTGGATGGGTGATAAATGTTGATCAGTGGACATCCTAATTTTTGGAAAAGGTTCTCAATATCAGATTTTGGGTGGTAATTTCTAGTACCCTAACAGGTCAGTAGTCATTTTTTGAGTTCTGATCTCAGTGTAAGGTTCTTGTTGTTGGACTCCCATCTATTTGTATTGAAAAGCTATTCTATGAATACCCACCTAGCCTGTAGATATGTTAATAATATGTGTAGCCCAGAAAATCCCTTTCTAGTTCTAGTCTATATTAGATACTGAATACATATTAAAGAAGATCTGAAGATGGCTTTAAAATTTTAGAAACCTTTAAAACTTTTCAAACTCCTATATCTTACTGTTGGAGTGTATAAGAAGCACTTCGAGGAAGAGACCCAATTGTGGGATATGTGCTGTTGGTGGAAGGTTATAGACCCATTTTAGTTTACTACATTAACACTCAAAAAAGTGGGCCCCAGACAGCTTTGAAACAGGTCATGAGTGATATGTAGGAGTCTAACATCTGGACCCCACACAATGCAGCTATTCTGGTTTCTCCTTGGGCCAAAACTGATTCATTGGACAGAACCGGAAGTAGAAGGCTCCATACTTTGTCTTGTGGCTAAGCCAGAGAACTGCAGCTCAACTCCTATGGAAGAAGCTTTATGCTTTACTATAGATTGCAGAGCAGTTCAGGTCCTGTGGATATGGCTAGGTATGCGATCTGTTGAAATCTATGAGCTATATGACCCTGTGTGACTCAGAACCAGAAATGCCTTTTTTGCTGAAGGGTACAGGATAGGCAGTCATAGGAGAAAAATGTGATCATACAAGTTAGGGATATTATCTATCATCTTTATTTGAATAAACTTTTGTATGGATAGAAACTACATGTTAAATGTAGATTTATACTTTGGCAGAAGATGTTACTATTACTTTTAAAGGTATTTGACCTTAAAAGAGAGGGTTATTACTGTGCCAAAACATAATAGAGACACTCTGTAAGAAGGATTCCCACCCTGGAAGAATGTTCTTGAAGCAAATGTACTAATGATTGATTTCTCCCCATCGTTGAAGATGTGTGGCTAGCTTCCCATGGTAAGGACAGCTCATACTAGCCTAAAACCATGGAGCTCAGTTGAATACTGCATCGGCTTCTCTGTAGAATGGAGATGTCTTTGTCTGACTTTCCCTTTAAAATGAAGTCTAAAATGTAAATACATTCAGCTCAATATAATTCAAGACATATCCCACTCTTCAGATCTGTCAGGAGTTGACCATCCACAGTAGCTGCTGTAAATTTTCTATAAAATCTACTCAGTTATTGTTACACAATTAGCCACATTCATAGTCCCATTGTATTTAGTCCCATTGTATTGGACAATGGGAAACTATATGTGAATATATGGCCATAAAACACCACCCCAAGCCTAAATCCATGTATAATATTTGTTATTCTCATTTTTTATAGTATCTTTATAAATATTTGCTGATATGCATGGGGTTCAATTAAATAATTTCATATTAAGAGGAGCCCATCCTTTGATGGATTTGGAGGGACCAAGAGCCCACAACACTATGGACCTGGTACATGATGCAGTCCTTTGTACCTACAATTGCCCATAGACTTCAATATAATTGTCTTTATTTTGAAGCCAAATCTTAATAGCAAATAGTCAGCCTTTTTAGGGAAATGTTTCATTAATGGATCGTGTATAGAAGCTTATTAAACAAATTAATGATAGAAAATATTTAATAAGAATTACCCTACAAAATGACATTCTTCACTAACATATACTGTAATTACATATAATGTAAATCAAATCTAGAAAATGGGTACTATGAAACTTATAGACAAAATATATGGAGCCATTCACCATATAGTCAAGTGCAAGCGAGTACATTGTTCTAAATATATCATGGCTGAACCCAACAGCAGAGGGAAGGGATACAACATAGCGCGTATTACTAATTGCTATACATCCAGATATACGTAGAATGATGTAGCCTCCATTTTAACAGCACTAGGGCTTCCCTGACCTGTAGTGATACTACAATCCTCTCACAATGATCTCGCTTGTGAGATGGAGGAAACGCTAAAAAAATGCGCGCAGGATTCGTCTCAAAATGGATGCCCAGGGGCTGAGGAACATGATATTATTGGGTTTTCCAGGCAGATTTGAACTAAACTGAAGAATTTTACTACAGATCGGTATTGAATCATGAGACTTTTTCCACTAAAATTCTAATCTAGGTCATGCATCTTAATGATCATAAATATTTCCGAACTGTAAAATCAAATAAATGTAATTTTAGGAAATAGAGAACCGGACATGGAGTCCTAAATATAAATATATGTAGAGAAATAATAGATTAAATCTCAGCAGCATACCAATCAGCAATAAACCAGGCAGATTACATTTCAACAATCTACTGAGGTTCACATCTGCCAAATAACAAAGTCAATTATATTTCGACCATATTTTCATCGATGATTATGACCATGATGAAGAATTACCCTTAATCCACCTACCGTACTAGATAAACGTCAATGGATCTTGGTCGGTGGTAATTTTTCAAGGATCCCTTCAGTAAGTTTAGTTGAAGGGGATGTAGTCCTTTCGGGGCTTGGAGACAATCAGAAATGCCAATGGAAAAAAATAAGTAAATTCCGATAGAGGTTTTTTGTTCGGAGCTGTTAACATGAAAACACCTTATTGGTCCAACGAGGAAGCCACATGACCGTCAGCCTTGCGCATGTGACCTAATTTCTTTTCCCAAAACCCTTATTTTCAGTAAATGGGATTCACCGCTTTAGGTGCTCACACAATATTTCCTACGACTGCCTGTGATTGCTGTGACTGGACTCCATTCAGGCATATATGGGGCAAATGCCACAGGCAGTAGTGGCCATGAAAAGGGTCTTTGGCATTCGTGGAGCGTAATTATATAAGACAAATGGTCTCGTCCAAGACTACGACCAGCAAAGAAGAAAGGTAGCGGTCAATACCCGTTTCACGTTTCGGTTTTATGTGTGTAGAAGACCGGCACATAATATTTTTTTTATTTTTTGACAGAGTGGACTGAAAAATCTCTGGCTGGCACTGAGGGTGATGTGATGCACATAAATGCTGCTGGCACATCCTCATGGTACTAAAGAGAAAGGAGGGGTCTAATACCCTTTAATCTTCTGATTCACATCTATGGTGATGGAAAGTCTGCATACCCTAAATATGAATAAACATCTAAACATATGTGATATGAACTACTGAACAAATATAATATCTACTATTAAGAAATATTCACTTTGAAAAAGCTAATTAAAAAAATAACATAGATCTGCATGAAGGTCAGGTTATGGCACAGCAAATAAGAGGCAAACATAGGACCATGGGAAGCAAAGAGTTAAGTGTCAGCCTGGCTTTCATATCAAATGTGTTCAGTTTTAGCGATGGATAGAAATGAGGATTAAAACCTCCAGATTAAACCCCCTCTGCTACACCCCCACCCCACCACAGCATCTTCTGTCACCAAATGCTCCTGCACTACAGTAATGCACATTTAATACATAGACGTCGTTAATCTACACACAAAGGACAGGCATTTGTCTCTTTAGTATTCCTCGTAACAAGAAAGTATCGTTAGATTTTATTTTCCTCTAATGACATACTGAAGAATTCACCAAAATCCAAATTGTAGTAAAAAGTGGGTCAACTGTTTAAGTCCTTACGTATATTCTCCACTACCCTTTTATTATTATAATATTGATACAAAAAGTTATGAGTATAAAAAGAGTGGGTCAACAAAAATGTTAGGGTCAAAGCCATACAAAACGCTGACCTTTTGAACATCTAACATTTTAAGTCTCAGTATTTTAAAACCTGTTGCAGCACCGTACAAAACCAAAAACTGGGGTCGTTTTTATTGAAATCTTAAAATTTGTTATATTTTATGAGTGACTGCACCGTAGGCCAATTAGAAAATAGACTTATTCCATTGTTATGACAGTTTAGTCGCTTACATTGTTATGTTCCACCATCAGGTGTATTTCATTAGTCACTTACTGTTTTTGAGGTGATTTGAAGTTTGAATTTGTTTGAATTGGATCTAAAACTAATTCTGAATAATAAATAATGATTATAAATAAAAATACAATAGATGCATATGATTTTGTATAAAATGAAGTGACCGCAAAACTTTGAGAAAATTTTCAAAAATATTAATAAACTTACGATATATATATATATATATATATATATATATATATATATATATATAGGAAATCCCCTACTTAAGAACCCCCGACTTACAGACGACCCCTACTTACAGACGGACTCTGGATTTTGTTCATTTACTGTACTTTAGTCCCAGGCTAAAATAAACAGCTATAACCGGTATCAAAGGTGTTTGTAATTAAGATTTATTGTTAATCCTGATTCTTATGACAACCCAACATTCTTAAAACCCAATAGTCAGAGACCAAAAAAAAATTTGCCTGGGGTTATAAGTATAAAGTATACAGTTCCGAATTACATACAAATTCAACTTAAGAACAAACCTGCAGAACTTATCCTGTATGCAACCCTGGGATTGCCTGTATTTATATATATAAATATATAAGTGAACCAGCTAAAACACTTACCAAGTTCTGCTGGCTGTGATCAGGGTGGGTGACATCCAAGGCTGAAGACCCAGCTTATTGTCATCCTATAAGTAACCTCTGCCATGTCCCTCAGCAAGGTCGGGTCTATAAGAGGGAGGTGACCCTGATGTTGTTGCATTAATCCCTTCAGAAGGGCGTGAAGGGGAGCGAGAAGAGGAGACTGGGAATCCAAGCACATGGCACAGGATGCACAACCTCGGGGCAGGAAACAATGCTGTCTCCATCCCAAATCAATGTTGCACCATCTAGTTAACCTTCAGCTGCTAATGTAGCAGAGCCAATAGTTGCTAATGACATAACAATGTACCCAATTATTAAGTTTGCATTATGTATTTCTACAAATGCCCTACAATAAGAGTCCATCAATTAATGCACCAAACTAAGAGCCGAGAAATGTGAACATGGTCATAGTACCCAGACTTTTATATGTCTTATCAATTCAACATATTCTGTTGCCTGGTATTATGTAACAATAAAGTTGCAAAAAAATTGGACAATGTTTGGAAATATGCCCCAGATTTCAATAAGAAAATGTGTGTCTTTAGCTACGCAATAAAAAGATTGTAAGCTCTTTGACATTCTCAATGAATGTATATTACTGGTCTCCTGAAACTTAGCATTAGTTCCTGATATGGTGGTTACCTGTTCTGTTCTTTATTTCTAGTTTTTGAACAATGCAAATTGTACATTATTCCCTTTTGTCTATACCAACATGATTTGTGTTTAGACGTGTTAAAAGAAAAGTGTAAAAGAGAATGGAGTCTATGTGAAATATTGTAATATATTTGTGATGCTTATTATTTAACTCAATAAAAAGAATTGGAAAAAAAAACGATTGTAAGCTCTTTGTACTAGAAACAAAATGGACAAAAGAAACAAAAAAAAACTCTTGTGATGGTTTTCAAATTCTAGTTTACTTTGTGAAAAATCTGCATTTTTGGTGCAATATCTCATTCTAAAAGAATAATTAGATGTTTTGAACACTAGCTTTATATATAAAAAGGGTTTAGAGCAGTGATGGCGAACTTTTTAGAGACTGAGTGCCCAAACGACAAGGAGAACCCACTTATTTATTGCAAAGTGCCAACATGGCAATTTCAGCAGTAACTTATAGCTCCCTGCTGTGTCAGAGCTTTCAATCGTATTAGTGTCCTGATGACACCGATACAGTAGAGAGAAATTGAAGAAATTCTGTGTATCATTGTAGCTTTTGTCCAGGGTCCCCTTAACAATATGAGACATGGCCTGGATCTGTAGCTCTAATGGTTACCCATCTGTGTCCACACCTTCTCTCTCCTATAGTAGTCTCAGGCAGTCCAGGATGTGTGTTTGAAAATAGAACGGAGCACGAGATGTCTTGGGTTTCTTTGGACTGCAGGATTCCTGTCTAGCAAACTCTGGGCTAGGGTGACAGCCTGGGTGCCGACAGAGATTGTTTTCAGGGCCACCTTTGGCACAAGTGCAATAGGTTCGCCACCACTGATTTAGACCATAACAGTGTGCATTGCAATTCACTAAAATGATTGACACCATAATAAGCCTGATGCTTTTTTTTGTATTCTAAGTTCACTTTGTCCAAAATTTGGAAATTAGTAAATATACTTCAATGTATCCCATGGGTATATATTCTTCTTTGCAGTGGATTGATTTTTAGTTACTGTATATACTGATAAATAGCAATGAAAACCTCTAAATTGTATATCTGCCTTTAAGTTTTTAAATAACATCTACCACCAGGATGAAGGAATGTAAACCAAGCACACTGACACACTGGTGTGTGTTCGCTCTGGCAGGATCCGCTCATCTTTTAGCTTCATAGAACCTTGTTTTTAATAAATAAAGGTATTAAAAATGATGCTAATGAACCTGAGGGGTTCTTAAAAACAAGGGCATAAGAAGCTACAAGACTGTATCAAGCTACAAGAAGAGGGGATCCTACCAGAGTGGACACACACCAGTATGTCTGTGTGCTAGGTTTACAATCCTTCATCCTGGTGGTAGATGTCCTTTAAAATGTAGAAAACATGGGTGACATTTAACAGGGCTTCTACATCATACAACGCCTGCAAATGTTAGTGACCCCCCCAGTAATTGTGATTATTTCCCCCTTTTCACCACCCCACCCCCAATGGGGGAAGAAGCAAGCATGGCCAGCATCAGAGTGGCCATCATTGGATGTTCCTCCCCGCGAATGCGCACTCGCTACAACTATTGACCTTTCAAACAATTCTATGCTGGCAAATTATACAGTGCATAGCCTGGCCGCCCAATACATCAGGAGGCTGGCGCCGGAGAGGCAGGAACTGTGTTATACAACGACGGATCATAACATGTCGCTATATGTCCCTATAGCAGAATATAGAAATAATTGTAGCCAATATATATTGTTGTTCTATGCTTGGTTAAAATTTATACCACAACAGGCATTATAATAAAAATCATAATCATTTCTATGATCTATGACCTAAATATGTATCCAAAAATGATGCAGCACTGAAACTTGTAGCAAAGGATATAAAAATCAGTATGGATAAAAATTGGTCATGTGCCTCATCCCTACGTGATAGAACATGTAGGAGTTAAAAAAGATATGACAGTAGGGAGACAGATGGGAAGGAGGGGGCGGCGGGGGGAGAGGAAGCTTACATGGGGGTAGATGATGTCTGGCTCTGTGGATTGTTACCCATTCACTAGCTGACCTGCTTATGTCTTATCTGCGGGAATTGCAGGACATTAAGTGATGGCTAGTGCTGGGGATTCACATCAGATTTAAAAATGGATATGATGAGCCGTCATACAAATGGTATTTCATTTCATACATGTGTGTGCACTATAGCATCTATAAAGAGGTGGATTGTGGGGGAAATATCTACATTTTATCCATATGCAACCAAAAGGTGGTGTATAGCACAGGGACATTAGTTGGTTTTGTACCTTCCCCTTTGGGTTTGCTTGAGGTATAATTCAGTCTATCACTTTTACTTTCTTTTATATATTACATATTTATATACTTCGACAGGTCTAATGTTCTGTCTACAGTGCAACCAAAAAAAAAAGTGGTAAAAAAAACAATAATATTCTCTCTACTTCTGCCAACAAAATATCTAATAATGTACATACAGGCGGTCCCCTACTTAAGGACACCCGACTTACAGACAACCCATAGTTACAGACAATAGTTACAGACAGACCCCTTTGACCTCTGGTGACCTCTCTGGATGTTACTATAGTCCCAGACTGCAATGATCAGCTGTAAGGTGTCTGTAATGAAGCTTTATTGATAATCCTTGGTCCCATTACAGCAAAAAATTTGTCACTGGTGCCAAAAATTTTTTTTGTCTTGAGCTACAATTATAAAATATACAGTTTCGACTTACATACAAATTCAACTTAAGAACAAACCTCCGGACCCTATCTTGTACGTAACCCGGGGACTGCCTGTATTTATCATTGTCTTTTTTGTCTATGTTTGTCGTTGTTTTGGCACGGTTGTGGTACAAATGCTGTTTTGTGACTTATCATTGCATCAATTGTACATAGGACAGTGCAAAGTGACTCTAAAATGTGCCAAATTCATTATTTACATAGAATGGTTTTCACAAAACTGAACTGAATTCATGATTTTCGATTTGGCACAAATTTTTGTTTAGGTGGGAGTTTTGGCTTAGAAATAAGGAAAAAAAACACTTTGAATGTATCAAGATATCAAGGGAGACAAACCAAAAAATAACCCCAAATACAACAACGTACATAGGGAGTCATTTATCTTATTTCCCCCTTCTCTGCGCTCTTTTTGTGCCTTTGGTGAGTCTATTTTTTGCACCTCATTTGTCTTTGTTGTTTTGTTGTCTTTGTCAAATGCAGGTATTTTTGAGCCTCATTAGGCGCAAATTTTAAAAAGGTGCAATTTTTTGTGAAAATCATACATACCATTGCCTTTCCTAAGCATGGTCAGGACTGGCGTGTTTTCGCCAATATAGGCACAATAAATAAGGCGCAAAGATCTGTAAAGAGGCGCAATGTAATGACAAATAGGCTGCAACATCACATTGAGGCGTAACATTCCAAAAAAACGCAAAATAGGCGCAAAGCAGCCATTACGCATCAAAAAGGCACGGAAACAGCAAAGGAAGGAACAGATAAATGACCCCCATAGACTCACTTGATGAATTCAGATAAAACAAAAATGGAATTGAACAAAGACAACCAAGTCAGAGACAAATTGTAGTGATGAATTGCTGTGTATGTAATGACCCAGGTCATGTTATTTATTTTAGGTATTGGATAATATTGGGCAACGGAAAAATAACTACAAAAAGTGAATCAAAAAGAACTATGTTCCCCAATGTGTCACTAATAAAAATACAAGGTTATGCCACAAAGAAAAACAAACTCGCTCCATTCCAAGAGGTTTTATTGTGCAATAGTAGTAAAACTAATACAAATATATAAAAACATACTATTGCTGTATCTATATTGAGTATAAATCAATAAATGAGGAAATCGGTGCAGTTGCTGCTTTTTTTTATATATATTATCCAGAGTCAGTGTAAATTTGTTGTGCTCTTAACATAACTCCGCAGAACCCCTTTCATTTGTGTGTTTCTTATTCCACTCCTTCGGAAAGCCATAACTCTTCTGGTTACAGAGCTGCCTAAGCTTGTATTGCTTGTTATCTGCGGGACAAATTGTACTTTTTAGTAATATTCCATGTTTTGGACAAAATAACAAATGAGGTAAAATTGACAAATGAGGTAGCATTTTCCTGGGACTCTGTTTTTGCAGATTTCACTGTACAGTCCAAATGACACCTCCCCTTTATTCTTTGGGTTGGTACAATCACTAAGTTACCAAATGGATAAGTTACCAAATTTAAAAATGAAATCTTTTGTACAAAAAAGCTTTGCAGTTTAGCAACTTTCTGACACCCATACCTTATTCATATTGTTGGTGCCCGCAGTTGTGTAAGATGTCATTGCTAGCAGTTTTATCTTTAGATAACTTTTTATAAAAATTTTATGTGTTGCGAAATGGACCTGTATGTTATTTGTATGTGATGCAAAGACTCCCATCCTGTGCAATGTGTGCAGTCTGTGGGATCAGCTCACATGCGGGTTACGCCTCCACAGGCTCTTCATGTTACACATGTGTGAAGGCCTCATAATGAAAACTAAGACACACCAG
Organism: Engystomops pustulosus; assembly: GCF_040894005.1. Lineage (NCBI taxonomy): Eukaryota > Metazoa > Chordata > Amphibia > Anura > Leptodactylidae > Engystomops > Engystomops pustulosus. Next base: position 83,020,632 of record NC_092418.1, read on the forward strand.
GTAGCCATAGGACGTCATTACATGGCACCGGCCACTACTGCACATTGCAGCGACAGAGGAACAGTTATGATGCAGGGAGCCTTTTTGTATGGGTTTGAAAAGAGGTCTGTGTTTGAATAAAGCTATAAATCTAAGCTACTCTGACATTTTACTGTGATTGCTCTCAAGCTCGTCTTCAACTGAATTTGGCCCCTCTCCAATATACTGACCCTTCCCCTTGAAGCTAGACCTTTTATTCATTCAACTCTATCTGCATCTGGAAAAAAGCACGTAGAGTTGATGTTCTGGGACAAACCTCCCATCATCTAGGACTGCAGGACAGAGCCCTAAGTGAGGAGACAGGGGAGCCAAAATATGTGAGAGGACAGAGGAGCGACAATATGTAAGAGGTCAAGGGAACCACAATATGTGAAGGGACAGTGGAGCCACAATATGTGAGAAGACGAGGGAACCACAATATGTGAAGGGACAGGGGAGCCACAATTTGTAAGAGGACAGAGGAGCCACAATATGTGAGAGGACAAGGGAGCCACAATTTGTAAGAGGACAGAGGAGCCACAATATGTGAGAGAACAAGGGTGCCACCATATATGAGGAAAAGAAGAGCCACAATATGTCAGAGAACAGGGGGGCCAAAATATGTGAGAGACAAGGGAGTCACAATATGTGAGGGGACAGGGGGCCACAATATGTGAGGGGACAGGGGAGCCACAATTTGTAAGAGGACAGAGGAGCCACAATATGTGAGAGAACAAGGGAGCCACCATATATGAGGAAAAGAAGAGCCACAATATGAACAGACAATATGAACAGAACAAGGGGGCCAAAATATGTGACAGACAAGGGAGTCACAATATGTGAGGGGACAGGGAAGCCCCAATATGTGAGAAGACAAGGAAACCACCATATGTGGGAGGACTGTGGAGCCACAATATGTAAGAGGTCAAGGGGGAGGACAGAGGAGCAACTATATTGTGGTCAAGGGAACCACAATATGTGAAGGGACAGGGGAGCAACAATTTGTAAGAGGACAGAGGAGCCACAATATGTGAAAGGACAGAGGAGCAACACTATGTGAGGGGACAGGAGCCACAATATGTTAGAATACAGTGGAACCACAATATGAGAGAGGACAGGGGAGCCACAATATATGAGGAAATGAAGAGCCACAATATGTCAGAGAACAAGGGGGCCAAAATATGTGAGAGGAGAGGAACCACAATATGTGAGAGTACAGAGGAGCCACAATATGTGAGAGGAGAGTGGAGCCACAATATGAGAGAGGACAAGGGAGCCACAATACATGAGGAAATGAAGAGCCACAATATGTCAGAGAACAAGGGGGCCAAATATGTGAGAGACAAGGGAGTCACAATATGTGAGAGAACAGTGGAACCACAATACCTGATGGGACAGGGGAACCCCAATATGTGAGAAAACAGCAGAGCCACAATATATGAGGAACAGAAGAGCCACAATATGTCAGAGAACAGGGGAGCCAAAATATGTGAGAGGACAGAGGAACCACAATATGTGAGAGGGCAGGGAACAACAATATGTGAGGGGACAGAGAAGCCAAAATATGTGAGATGACAGGGAAGCCACAATATGTGAGAGGGCAGGGAACAACAATATGTGAGGGGACAGGGAGTCACAATATGTGAGAGACAAGTGCAACACCCCTGCCAATGTGCAGGCAGAGGAGTGTTGCAAATTAGCCCTCAGTCTGTGTCTCTCCCAGCAGGTGAGCCTGCACAACTCACCTCAGGGATTATGCAGTCGTATAGAGGTAATAAGCAGTGGTAGACCCTGCCTGTACAGCAAGGGTTAAGATATGTATTGATTGTTATTATATTCTTCCAAGTGAACTGGAGTGTAATTGGAGAGTGAGCCACCCCCTGACCAGGATCTAACAAAACCCCTAGACAGGAAGGGGCAAGGTCTCTTAGGCCCAGGCTCTCACCACATGAGCAGCTCTTCGGCCCAGGCTCTCACAAAATGAGCAGCTATTAGGCCCAGGCTTTCACCACATGAGCAGCTCTTAGGCCCCAACTCCTGACAGAGGAGCACGTCTTGGAATCCAGCACTCCTAGAGAGCACACCTTGAAGATTGTCAGTGACCAGAGAGATAGTGTGACGCACACCTTCAGTGCTACACACAGAACACCCAGGACAAAGCTGCAGTTTCCATATCTGGACACAGCTACATCCCAGCCTGCACCTGCTACCAGGCTGGTGAATCTACTCCTGAGGATCACTCTCCATGACCACTCCAATAATCCGGAATCTCAAACAATCCAGCATCTATAACAAGACAATTTGGCTTGTTGCCTGCAGTTGTTCTAATTAAGAACTGTGAGTTATTTTGCACAACGTTACCTCTGTTTTCTCACTGGATACAGCTGTAACACCAAGGGCCCCACCTCGATTACCCAGGGACTCATACTACAGACACCAAAGGGGTTGTCCCAGGGAGAACCAGTACCTCAGCCTCTCCCTCCATCTTTCTTGCACACACCACCTGCTGGAGACCTGCCAGGCTTTAGGACAGCCCTTCGGTCCCCATACCAAGCACAGTGACATCAGCGTGCCTAGGCCGCAACCGCCAGCCACTCCGGTATTCTGGGCCCCGGCTGCCTCCAGGCCCCAAGAAAAGGCTAGGCCCTGGTGGGGGATGTTGTACAAGGGAGCCACAATATGTGAGGGGACAGGAAAGTCACAATATGTGAGGGGACAGGGGAGCCACAATATGTGAGAGGACAGGGGAGCCACAATATGTGAGAGGACAGGGGATCAACAATATGTGAGGGGAAAGGGGGCCACAATATGTGAGGGGACAGGGAAGCCACAATATGTGAGAGGACAGGGGAGCCACAATATGTGAGAGGACAGGGGATCAACAATATGTGAGGGGACAGGGGGCCACAATATGTGAGGGGACAGGGGAGCCACAATATGTGAGGGGACAGGGAAACCCCAATATGGAGGGGGACAGGGGGCCACAATATGTGAGAGAACAGGGAAACCACTTTATGGGAGAAAACAGGGGAGCCACAATATGTGAGAGGACAGAGGAGCCACAATATGTAAGAGGTCAAGGGAACCACAATATGTGAGGGGACAGAGGGGCAACACAATGTGAGGGGACAAGGAGTTACAATATGTGAGGGGACAGGGAAGCCACAATATATGAGAGGACAGGGGAAACACAATATGTGAGAGGACAGGGGAGCCACAATATGTGAGAGGACGGAGGAGCCACAATATGTGAGAAGACAGGGAAGCCACAATATGTGAGAAGACAGGGAAGCCACAATATGTGAGAAGACAGGGAAGCCACAATATGTGAGAAGACAGGGAAGCCACAATATGTGAGAGGACAGGGGAGCCACAATATTTGAGAGGACCGAGAAAACACAATATGTGAGAGGACAGGGGAGCCACAATATGGGCCAGGGCAGTGATGGCTAACCTATGGCACTGGTGCCAGAGGTGGCACTCGGAGCCCTTTCTGTGGGCACTCAAGCCATCACCAGAGATGACTCCAGGTATCTTCCTGCAGTCCCAGACAGCCCAGGACTTTCTGTACACAGAGCTATTTTAAAGTGACAGCTCTACCTGGGACTATGTTCTGCTTTATTGGTGTCCTCAGGGGCTGGTATCAATGAAAACGGTGACAGAGAAGGGAGTATAAATCACAAATTAAATTTCTGTGTTGGCACTTTGTGATAAATAAGTGGGTCTTTGTTGTAGTTTGGGCACTCGGTCTCTAAAAGTTTTGCCATCACTGGACCAGGGGAACCACAATATGTGAGGAGACAGGGAGCCACAATATGTGAGAGGAGAGGGGAGCCACTTTATGAGGACACAAGGCCACAATATGAGAAGGATGGTGGTTTGGAGACACAAATGAGGGGGTGTAGGACATAGGTCACAAGATGAGTTGGAGTGGAGGGGTGGGGGGTAGGAGAACAGAAAGTGTTATGGAAATATCCCTATCTCAGTGATGTGTGGGTCCAAATCATTGTATAGTACGAGCTGCTTGGTGAACCACTCAGACCTTCACATGTTTGAGAGAATTCCAATTTATTTAGGTAGCAGACAGTTTTTATAGGTTCTTGGGACAAAGGAACCTACTGAGCATGCTCACATTCCAGTAGCCTTTACAGGATGTATCTGAAAGATGATCTGTGTACGCGGGGGATGGTACTATGCATAGAGATCTTTGTATAGATACATGGTAGGAGAACAAAATAAAAAGGGGATTCTATTCCCTCACAAAAGTGAGTGCATTTTAAGTTTGGCGAGGTAAATAAAAGTTGGGAAAAAAGTAAAGGGTGGATAAAATTAAAGAGGGGGTTATACTTAGCGCTAATACTGTATGAAAAGGGCTTAATCATACAGCAAACACCCACCACAACATGAAGAACTCTATTACAGTGATGGGTCGCTCGTGAACGAGCCGGCACTTGCGCGTGAACGACATGAGCCGCCTCACTATACCCCGCCCATAAACGGCTCACCACGCCCCCTTTAACACGATAATATCAGGTAAAAAGTTGAGATGTGCGGGGCGCCTGAATGACCTGCGGCTCCCTATTATATATTTAATAGGGAGCCGTTTAGGGGCCAGGAGAGCCGGTTATTCTTAGTAAGCGGAGCCTCATGAGCCAGCTCACTAAGAAGAGCCGGAATTCCCATCTCTACTGTATTAAAGTGCATGAGAAAGAAAGGTTGAGAATGACTGACATATATGTATGTGTGTCAGCATTACAGGTGCTGCCATCTTGTGTCACACATGACACTCTGCACAGCGCGGGATGTAATGCTTCCTCGGAGCGGCTAGAGGGCGCTCGGCGTCCCGATTACGTATTTGTTTGCCAGGCAGCGAGGCATGCTGGGAAATGTAGTCAAATGCGGCATGCCGGGAAATGTAGTCTCACTGTGTATCGGACTGATTGAGAGTGTGTTAGAAGGGACATTGTAAGCGTGTGTGTGACAGGGCAGGAGACTGCATGCTGTCACTGAGCCGGGCGCTGCCGCACTGACAGGACCGGCAGCTGTTCACAGGTAACGGCATATTGTAGCTGTGTGAACTGGGGTGAGGGCTGGAAGAAACCGCAGGATGCCTGTGTGCAGGAAACGCAGTGTGCCAGGCTGTGCCTGCTGGTGTGTTATGCCATGTGGATGCCCAGGCAAAGTGGGTAAGATACAGGTGCCATGTGGGTCCCAGACAGGAGGGAGAAGTCACATGATGCAACTTTGTTGCGGTTTTCAGAAGTAAAGTCACATGATGGATCCGATTGTTGAGATGTTATGACCCTGTTCATACAGGAACTTATGTCACCCTAATTGTGAGATATTACCCATGTGTATTGCAGATTTGGGGGCTGGAGGGACTTGTGTTTTTGTGGCTGGGGCGCTGATTATGATGTCCTGTAGAGTAGACTTATCCGCATCTATGGCGTTTTACATGTAACTTACGGGCACTGGGTATCCCAGGCATTAAATCACCGTAGGTGATGTACGACGCCACCCTATAGGGCAGTGACATGGCAGCTGCTGACATATAATCGTCAACAGGGAGCAATAACTCATCATCATCACTTTTTTTACATTTATTTATTTATTTAACATCAAAACTTGTCAAAAACCAGAAAAGTTTTGTTGTCAATGTAGATCTATTGTCACCTGCTTCTTTTGGGGCAAACTGTGGTCGATGTTGAGGCAATTTTGTAAATATATATCACTAATAAACATTTCTTGATGGAAAAGAGAATGAATCTGCAAATCTTATTATGACATAAATATTGCAGTCTCCACAGTGTAACATTAGGGGCAATTTCATTCTCTCGGTCACTATAAATTCTAACGGCAACCTGTCCCCAAATCCCTAAGGTAGGATTAAGAAATATCATTTCTGGAATTCCCTCTTTTATGACATCTCACCTGTTTAGCCATAAAAAAAATCATGTGATAATGAGCAGAGAAGAGTCAAATTTTGCCTGAGATGAGTAAAGTTTGGAGGCTGAAGGGGAGTCACTTCAGACGGCCTTTAGAACCTTAGTAGAACCTAGAACCGTAATCCGGGCTTGTGATTCTGGGATCTGATTGGTTGCCATGGGCAACTAGAAATATTCTGACTTTCAGACATCTTGATAAATCTGCCCCATAGTGTTATTCTATCTGCCGGAAACATGTGACAGGTCAGGAGGAACTGAGCAGATTTCTACACGTTGGGCCACATTTACTAAAGCCCAGTTGGCGAATTGTATCTCACGCTTTATGCTAAAACTTTTTTGGTGCACTATGTTGGGGCAGTGCAGAGTGCGCCAGATTCATGCAGAACGTGCGCCAGAAATCATGACTATGGCGCCCTCTGCCCTATTCACAGGCAAACTGCACATAGTACAGACTGCACTGTTTTTGATAAATGTGGCCCAGTACACTTATGCAGGCAGTGTGTTGTAGAGCAGCAGGAGCTGAACAGGTCATACATAGTGCAGGTAGCACGGTATAGAACAGGAGCAGCTTAGCTAATTCTACATCATGTCCTATCTGCAGGCTGCATGTTATAGAGAAGCAGTAGCTTAATAGAAAAATGTTTTTTTTCTGTTCCAGTTCATCTAAGTCCACCCTTCGTTCTATGTACAGAAAGCATAATAACTGGTAAGAAGCTAAAAGCTGTGCCAAAAAGAAGTCTACATGTAAAGCTGAAGTTACTATATTCAAGCTCCTTCTGCTCTATAACATGCTGTCAACCCGTAGGATACTATATACAAGCTACTCCTGCTCTATAACATGCTTCCCGCAGATTACACTGAATTTTGGAGATGACAGTGAATCTTTACTGCATTGTTTTAGGTCATTTATACTAATATCTTTGTTTTTTTGGGGTTTTTTGTTCTGGCGGAACTTGTTATAATGGAGCAGTAGAGTCCAAGTGATGATGATGGTGCTGTCCTCTAAGTCTTCTCCTCTCTGCATGTGTCTCCTGGGTCCTCCTATCCGCTGTACTGATATCTTGTTAATCATCTGATATGATCTTTCCCTCAATCTTCCTGTGATAACACATGTAATAATATTTCTCATTGTACAGGGTAAACTCTAAAGATGGATCCAGATCATGAAAAGAATGGGAAGCTAGAACCTCCGGAGGAAGAAGGAGAGGAAACTGCGACTCCTGTAGAAGAGGCGCCATCACCCTCTGAGGTCCCACCAGCACCTACAGAGGAACTGAAAGGATGGAAGTTCCTGCTCTTTTACCTGTGCTTTTATGGCTTCATGACTCAGCTGCGGCCGGGAGAAAGCTTCATAACCCCTTTCCTCCTCAGTCCAGAAAGGAATTTTACCAAAGAGCAGGTAATAATAATAATAATGCTCTTTAAATGGCGCCATCATATTCCACAGTGCTGTACAGATCATGGGGGACATACAATCATCAGACATTACAGAGCAATAATATGGTCAGATGAAACAATGCGAGCGAGGGCCCTGATCACAAGAGCTTACAATCTTATGTATCCATTCATTTACTACATGTAGCTACATCAGACATATAAGAATGTATGCTGGATTCTGCTTCTAGTGACTACAGTTGTAACAAGGAAATAAACAAATAAGTGCTTGTGCTCATGTGAATAAACCTTATACACAGCGCTGTACTACATGACACCCGCTGTTTCTGTGTTGCATTGCTGGTGGAGACACGGGGCCATAGGGGTCGTGGCTCCTGCTGGTGCTGTGTTGCTGAATGAGGTCACCATGAAGAGGTTAATGGGTTTATCTCGAGTTCCATTTGTTAATGTAACCTAGTGGCAATAGATCATTGTATAATGTGTAGTAGTATAGTGTATAGTATAGTGGATGTGTAGGCCGGATCATTCTCTCTCCAAATGTTGTCAAACCTTTTCCATGTATAATGTTATAGTTGGCCCTTTTAGCACTTTTTCCCACTTTCAGTAGCTGTAAGCTATATATACTTTTATACATCAGGGAGTGAAATGTGTACATACCAAAGTGGCCTGGAGTGAACCTCACCTGAACTGCAAGTCAAGTACCTGGTGTGAACCTAGTTAATAAAGTTTGCTTAGCTGACATAGGGTTTCTCTAGGGGGTGCAATGGCTGACTTGCACCAAAATATGCCACTTTTTCATGCCCCTTTCCGACACAAGGGAATGATGAATTGCCCCTAAAGGAAACGTACCATCTTGGATCTACCTATTAAGGTAGATCCTGTGGTAGGTTCAGCTAATAAATGCCATCGTAGCCCTTTTTAGGGTTAATCCTTTAGTGGCCGCTGTTTTTGGAAAAGTTTTATTGCCCTAATATGCAAATTTGTGAAAGAGGCTACTGGGGCATGTAGTAGCCTCTTTCACAAATTTGCGTATTAGGCAATAAAACCCTAAAAAGGGCTATGATGGCATTTAATAGGTAGATCCCAGATGGTAGATTTCCTTTAAAGGGGTTGTTCACTTTCAACAACTAATTCATATTGTTTGTGTAATGAAAAGTTCTACAATTTTCCAATATACTTTCTATTGTTTTCTAGATCTCTGCTTGCTGTCATTCTGTAGGAAGCTTCTATGTTTACTTCCTGTGGATAGAAAATCTGTTCAAGGTCATGTGATGTCACACAGGTGCACGGCTCCTTTATATCACACGACTTTGTCGTGCGCCTGTGTGACATCACATGACCGGGGGCCGGTATTTATCCACAGGCTCCTATAGAATGACAGCAAGCAGAGATCTAGAACTTTTCCTTGCACAAACAATATCAATTCACTGAAAGTGGACAATCCCTTTAATAGCTTTAGTTGTATGATATTCAGTGGCAGGATTCTCTGGTCATTGCATTGCGTTTTTGTGTAACTTATCAGTAATACTTGGCCAAATATTTTTAAAGAAAACAGACCTTTGATCAGGAGTGATCACCTAGTGATACATGGAAGCCCCTAATCCCTTCCTAGTTTACACATACATGGGGAGGTCTGATTGTAGCCTGCGCTCTGTGATATATAATGATTCATCATTTTCCTCCTGTAATAAACCAGGTTCAGAGTCGGACATAGGGATTTTCACACTTGTGTTACTTATTGAGGAATGTAGTAAGAAGCAAACTGCTGCGAAAGCATGTGAACTTTAACCTTTGTCCAATCCTTAAACCCAGACTACAGTCATCTCTCCACAGGCTTATAAGGTTAAGTCTCAGGGCTAGCTATTTGTTAAAGGGGACCTGCCAAATAACAGAAATAAGGTTTTATCAAAGCAATTCTACCTTTAGACTGAGTACAAATGTAGCGAAATTTGTATCACCGTATGCAGTGGATCTTCATCTGTAGGATATCACTTGCACTTCCAAATCCACCTGAGATATTCTAACGTTCATCATCCAAGGGTTATCTGGGATTAGGGGTTGTTATATGTGGGTCCCTCTGGGGTATAATAATAACAGAGAGCATATACTCACCCGTTTCCAGTTCAGTGCAGCATCATTTGTTTATACACAGAGGATCAGCGGTGACGTAGCATCTACAGCTATAGCAGCAGTTGCATGCTTTAGTGGATGTGGGCACTCTTGATGTGACCGCTGTATATATACAGCGGTTGGTGGTGATTGGCGATGGCGCTTTTTAAAACCTACTCCTCAGGAATCCATTGCTTTTAAAGGGGTTTTCCTGTGGAACAAGGATAGGGCCTAACTTGCTGATCGGTGGGGGTCTCAGTGATGAGACCCACACGGATCATGAGAGGGGGGGGGGGGGCAATGTACTTCAGTCGAACCCCTAGTTGCTCCCCAAGATAAGTGGAGCAGACAGCTGCCCCATTCATAAGCTTGGAGCTGACTGAGATTGCCGAGCTCCATATTACATACTACTACATACTACAATATCCGTCCGCTCCATAGAGATGAATGGTAGCAACAAGGGCGTCCGACTGGATTACATTGGACCCCTCTTTCTAGGGGTCCCATCAACCTTCTTAACAGAACTACTACAAAAAAAAGACATAGCCTATGAGTCCAGTGTATGCATGAGGAGGACACACTTTTCTATAAATTGTGTGTGATGTAGTGGAATTTAAAGGGAATTTTATGTATCGTGTGAAATAATATGGAAGACCCATATAGCGTCTGGCCTAATTTCGTAGCTCTGTATTTTTTTCGGCTTTATATTCTTTAAATACAATTGTGATTTGTCCACATATAGACTGTATGACCACTTACCTGCTTGGTTCCTCATATCTTTCTAGGTTACAAATGAAATCACTCCGGTGCTGAGCTACTCGTACATGGCGGTGCTGGTGCCGGTTTTCCTTCTGACGGATTATCTGCGTTACAAGCCGGTGCTGATCCTGCAGAGCCTCAGTCACATCTCTGTGTGGATACTGCTCATCTTTGGGACCGATGTCATTGCCATGCAGTTTATGGAGTTCTTCTACGGCATCACCATGGCGGCCCGTGTGGCCTACTCCTCATACATTTTCTCCCTGGTTTCTCCTGCCAGGTATCAGAGGGCCGCTGGGTATTCCCGATCTTCTGTGCTTATGGGGGTTTTCTTAAGCTCTGTGTTAGGACAGCTCTGTGTCACCGTGGCTGGTGTCCCCTTTATAATGCTGAACTACATCTCGCTGGGATTCATGATATTTGGACTGATTCTTACTCTTTTTCTGAAACGTCCTAAGAAGAGTCTCTTTTTCAACAAAAGAGTTTCTAAACAAGAAAATGGGGTTCACCAGTCCGAGATACAAAAGATAAATCCCGAGGCCAAAGCGGACGGATTGTGCGGCGGCTGGAAAAACTCTGTATTTGTCCGCATGCTTCTAGAGCTCAAAGGAACCGTACGTCATCCCAGGCTACGGATATGGTCTCTATGGTGGATCTTTAATTCCGCAGGGTATTACCTAATGTTGTACTATGTGCAGATTCTATGGAATGAGATCTATCCCACCACTAACAATCGCAGGGTATACAATGGGGGCGTTGATGCCGCGTCAACACTTCTTGGTAAGATTCCTAGAGAAACCTAATGTTATTGTGGTTTGACATCTGAGAATCTTATATATTCTTTATTGTCAATCCCATGATGCTTCAGCACAGCACCGCATGATCAGCTCTATACAAAATAATTTCTTCTAGCTGTAAGTGTATTATTATATGAATCTATGATTCCATCAGTACACAGTCAGGGAGACTGAACTCCGAAGTCCTAATTGATATCATGCGTTACTTGTTATGGGTGACGCCTTAATCTCCTGTATAGATACCTACGCTTTCTAAATGGGGATCCTATGACCTGTTCTTTCAGCCAAGCAGAGTATAGATTTCTGGCCTTCCCCACCAATGAGTCTATTGGAGAGGGACAAAATAGCTGAGGAGGCAACTTCACCCATTTTTGAGCCAGAGAACGGCTCACATGCATGGCCACTTTTTCACTTTGCTTGAACGTGGTAGAGATTCTGTGGACTGATATCTGGTGCACTCAGGATCTGCAGTTGGTTAATGATCTTCCTTGATGTTGACTTAATCTAAAAGGGAAGAAATGTCTTATTGCTTGATTTCCGAGCATTCGGATCCTCCATATTTACAACATTACCACTTATTATGCAAACAAACTGTATTGCAAATAAAAACAAATTGAGAACTTCCGAAAGTGCTGATTTAAAATACAGGCAGTCCCCGGGTTACATACAAGATAGGGTCTGTAGGTTTGTTCTTAAGTTGAATTTGTATGTAAGTCAGAACTGTATATTTTATAATTGTAGCCTCAGCCAGAACTTTTTTGGTCTCTGTGACAATTGGATTTTAAAAATGTTGGGTTGTCATAAGAATCAGGGTTAACACTAAAGCATCATTACAGACTCCTCTAACTGTTACAGCTGTTTATTGTAGCCTAGGACTAAAGTAGAATAAATTACCAACATCCAGAGGTCCGTTTGTAACTAGGGGTCGTATGTAAGTCGAGTGTTCTTAAGTAGGGGACTGCCTGTATATACACTGGAGATCAAAATTAGTAAGCAATTTATTTTCTTCTGAAATCATGTAATCTCCTTTGATCAACATTTGATGGATTTTGTGTAAGGGGAACACCCTGCCACTAGAACAGTGTTGTACAACCTCGGCCACAGGACATCACTAGTCTCTCACACTGTTCTGGTGGGATTTTGGTCCACTCTTCCAGTTTCTTCCACAGTTCTGTGTTGGGCATGGAAAGAACCAAATGTTGTTGAAGAAGGTTCTGATACAAACTTGCATTTACTCTACCATGCAGCTGTATTGGAGGTCCAACTCTTGCTGCAGAAAATATTCCCCAAACCATGACACTTCCTCCATCACCTTTCACTGACCTACTTACGCACATTGGGCCACATTTATTAAAACATTTACGCCAGTTTTTTTTATGACTTTGCACTGAAAAGAACGTGCAAACTGCTTGTAGATTTATTGTCAAGTGTCTGCGACAAACAATTAGGATATTGTTCTCTAATTCTGATCTCCATCGTATATATTTAATCTGCATCATGTTCTGACACTAATAATTCTGCATATTGTTATACAGTGAACTCTGTATTAATTAAGCTCCCCCTAGTGGTGGCACAATGTTACTCTATAAACTAATCCTAAAATTTGAATAATTCAGAATTGATTCCATATACCTTAATAATGGTCAATTGGCTTAAAATCCGCTACCCCACAAATGTTATATGCATTTAGAGCCATTTATAATATTTGTTGGCTATATTTTACATAGGTCCGTCCATAGTGGTATCTTGTATGAGGGCAGCGCAGGTGGTAATGGCTTCTTTTACTGAGGCCTTCAGTGCTAATAATGTTCTGTTCTCCAGGAGCCATCACCTCTTTTACCGCTGGATATGTTAAGATCCGCTGGAGTCTGTGGTCAGAGCTGGTGATCGGGGTGGTCACAGCTTTCCAGGCAGGGCTTCTTATACTCATGAACACCACCTCAAACATCTGGATATGCTACGTGGCTTATATACTTTTCCGCAGTTCTTACCAGTTCCTGGTTCCCATTGCCATGTAAGTAACTCATAAGATTTCTCTTCAATTTTTCTACTTGTGTTCTATGATCTCGGAAATTGTGCATATTATTTTAATAAAAATGTTTTTTTCAGTTTCCAGATTGCTAGCTCCATGTCCAAAGAACTTTGCGCACTGGTGTTTGGAATTAACACTTTCTTTGCTACGATACTGAAAACTATAATCACCATTATTATTGCTGACAAGAGAGGCTTAGCGCTTTCTGTGCACCCACAGGTAATATACGGAAACTTCATAATAAAGCCCTTTACGCACGGCCATTGTTTCAATGGAGAGCACAGGGACCAATGTATTTCAATGCGCTCTTACACACAGCCACACAAGTGAGCCATCAGTCTGAGCTGTACATCCCAGAGCAGGCCCTATTCCTTCCAGAGTTTGCGGCTCAGGCATATAAGATGACCTCACGGGGCCATGGGTCTGTTGTTGGCAGCCCTCATGTACAGGTAGGAGTCCTAAAACCACAGCAAGCATTTATCTCCCCGTAATGGTGGGTGCAAGCCAACACTGAGGAGCGGCCGTCCTTTTACAGCAGCATACATATACATGGTGGAGTATTTTTACCACATTCTCCTTTTGAACAACCCCAATAATGGAAATCTACCATCAGAATCAAAGATGATAAACCAGGGACACTCGCTCATTGAACCAGGCACAGTGACCGTGGTAATCTTCTTATATTTGTTATCCATGACCTCCTTCCTTCTAACATAAAATTTTAGAATTATGCTCCTTGTGATGTTACCAGAGACCCTCTGTACTGCGGCTTCACAGGTTGTTGCACTGTCGCCTCCAACACCCTCAATTCCCTCAGCATTTCCATCTGCCTGCTTAAATCTTGCAGTGGGAGGAGGAAAGTGCTCCTGCACAGTGTAATAGCCTTTGAAGAATCAACATAGAGGGGCTCGGGTAGCAATCCCAAAGCCAGTAGTATCATTTTAAAAGTTGATTTAGGAAAGAAAGAGGCCATGGATAGGAAGAATAGCGCAGTCACGGTGTCTGGATCTTTGAGGAAGTGATTTTAATGAAAGATTTTGTTTAAAGCTTAATCCTTCATGTGAAATCCTTGCTATTCATTACATAAGTTGTTTTGTTGTCTCACACTGTTTTTTTTTTCCTTTCTGTTTTCCAGTTCTATGTGTATTTTGGCTACTTCACAATTTTGGCAGTGGTGTATCTGGCAGCTGCTGCCTGGGTTATCATCAGATACAAAAAAGAGGATCACGCAGAAGAAAACGAAGCGAACAAACCACAAGCCGCCGAGCAGAAGGTGGTGACAGATAAATCCACCGCCGAGTCACACGCATGATTGGTGTCTAGATGTAGGTGAAGCGTGTGCCAATATTAGCAGGTAGCGAGCGGTGGCCGGGGCTGCTGCAGATAGGAGCAGATCTAGCTGTGCTAGTAGGTAGGTACACGCTGTAAGTACATGCTGTGAGATCTCGCCCAGTACGAGCGCTGCCTGTAAACAAGGCGGCTTTGAGTCTTGGAAGAATGAATTGGTTTCACTGAGGCTAAAGAGTTCAACTTACGAATAAGAATCTCAGGGATTTGGCACCGTCACAATACAGAGGTTTTTTTCTAGGATGTTAATGAATTAGGTTCTTCCATTAGAAACAAATAATTCACCGGCTTTTCCCATCAGAACTGGGAGCGACTCTTCAATCACTGGAATTGGACACCATAAACCTAAACGATACAAGAAGTCCTGTTCTGATCCAGTCTCACACTGTAGTATATATACTCGGCGATGAGTAACATGAATGTGAGCAAACACTCTGGTTTGAAGGGAAGCGGGAATTCTCTATTATGTAGTGTTAGGGGCAAGAATGGGCTCACTTTAGGGGGTGTTAAGTGCACTTACCATTTTTATTACTGTTTTGTATATAATGAGTTTTGATTGGATGAATGTGGTTTTGGTAAAGATGTACTGCACGTTTTTTTGCCTAGTTGCTGTACTTTTGGACCAAAATAAACACAGAGACCCCTATCCCTTTGAGAGTATCGTGTTGTTTTAACTCTTTGCTTATTTTCAATACTGTTAAAGATTCCAGCAAAATGTTTTACCCCCCCCCCCCCCCCCCCTACATCCATTACAGAGTGATTTGCCTGCTGTCATCAGACACCACATGACTGGACGATTTCTCTATGTCTGTACTGCCAGATATCAATCCCATGATGCCTAGCACAACATCACATTGGCTGCTAGAGCCAGTACAGTATCTGCCTTCTCACTATATACTCTTACAAATTTAAGACCCCATATGTATAGAGCCAGGAGGCCAAGGTATCCTCTTCCAAATTGCAACTGCTTGACCACAGGGGGCACCATGAGGGTCACATGACATTTTACATAGTAAGAATCAGTTAAATAGGGTAAAAGTGGCTAAAATATATACATTGGTGGCACAGGGAAATAAAATCTTTCCTGGGTTTCTCCTTTTAACTCGGTGATGAGTATTAGGCCTTATCACAGTTTACTCATAAGTTCAAAACCGCAGAACAAATGTAAATCTTTATCTTCTGCCGTAATGCGGTGCAGCTCTGCAGATACATAATGATACAAACCACTGCAATGTGAATTGGTCTTTAGACTACACACAAACTAGATATCATCTAGAAAGCCAGAGTTTACCTCACATCTGTACCGTAGTTAATTTCTTTTGTTCGGTAACGGTGTCCTTTTATTTTACCTCGCACAACCAGGGGCAGATCAAGACTGCAATGTGCCCCGGGTGTGTAAATATTATAGCCCCTACAAGTCTGGAATCACTTATTTCATCTGGTACTAGAATCAGCTTCTTGGGGAATGGAGGATGCGTCACCTCTGTCTGCATCTGATTTTCAGTTTCAGGGCCTTTGGAGGACCTTCAAAGGTCCTGAAATTATTCTTATGTAAATGTGTGTTAAGAGCAGGAACAGATGTACAAGGATTTCATGGGTGAAGGTCCTTCTTGGTATAAAATTTGGTGGGTGGCCATTGGCCCCCTAGAAGGCTTAGGCCCAGGTTAATGCCCAAACCGCCTATTATAATCCACTACTGCTCATAACCTTTAAAACCTACATAATAATATGTTAATAGAAGAAATGGCATAAGGCTCTGCTAGTTCTTCTCAGTGCTGTATATGGCCAAATCACATCTAGTAGAATCCCTTGTCTGGTCTGAAGCCGGTTGCTCAAAGGGCAGTTTGGTCAGATGGGTTTGTTCACATTACCACAGTCACAGTGCCTGGATCTATGAGTAAGTGTCTTTTGGTTTATCATGCTAAATTTTGAGGGCAAATTTCCTTTAAATCCCCTGAGGGCACTGTGTGAGCTTGTACGACAAAACTTGCTTGTGGGACACAGACTTGTAAGCAAACTACTGTATATTCTAATTCAAGTGATCTTGTCTACATTGAACATCTCTCTGGCTGAATGTAAAAAGTCTGTGGGCCAATGCAAGTGTTTGATAGATTTGTGCAGATAAACTTGCAGCACACACACATCTCCCAGCCGTCCCAGGTTCGGTGGGACAGTCCATTTTTTTTTTTTACACTGTCCTGTCATCTAGGGTGGTTGGGAGCATGTCCTCGGTTGTCCCACCTTCTGATCCCCGCATGGACTCACTAGATCTGCAGAACAGGGACCAGTAGGCGGAAACAGCTCCTGCTGCCTTCACACGTCTCTGCTATGCTATGTCTCTGCATAGGGAAGGTAAGTAGCATAGCAAAATTTTTTAGCTTAACACTAAATATGACACTACAATATGAGGGAAAATGGAGAAGGATAGAAGGCCACGATGTGAGGGGAGATGGTGGAGGACAGGAGGCCACTAATGAGGGGAGATGGAAGAGGACAGGAGGCCACTAATGAGGGGAGATGGAAGAGGACAGGAGGCCACTATAGAAGGAGAGATGGAAGAGAACAGGAGGCCACAATATGAGAGGAAATGGAGGGGGACAGGTGGCCACTGTCAGGGGAGATTGAGGAGGACAGGAGGCCACTATATGAGGGGAGGTGGAAGAGGACAGGAGGCCACTATATGAGGGGAGGTGGAAGAGGACAGGAGGCCACAATATGAGTGGAAATGGAGGACTGGAGACCACGATATGAAGGGTAGAGGACAAGAGGCCACTGTCTGAGGGGAGATGAAGGTTGACAGGAGGCCACAATATGAGGGGAGGTAGAAGAGGACAGGAGGCCACAATATGAGTGGAAATGGAGGACTGGAGACCACGATTTGAAACCTCAGTGAAGTTGGCCCCCCCACCTTGTCCAAATCAAACAAAATTTGGTGTCAAACGTTTGTGCTACGTTTATGCTGGTTTGTGCAGCAGAAATTTTCGTTTGTGCCGCTATCGTTTTTAAGATATTCATGAAAGTTTTCAGAGGTCAACCAGCCCCCCCACATTACCCAAACCAAACTGGTGCCGAACAATTCTGCTACGTTTTTGCTGGTTTGTGCTGCTCAATTTTTTGTTTGTGCTGCTTTTGTGTTGAATAAATGAACAAAAAAATTAAACGTCAAAAGTTTAACTAGCCCCCCCACATTAACCGAATCAAACAAAACTGGTGTCAAACGTTAGTGCTACGTTTGTGCAGCAAAAATTTTCATTTGTGCCGCTATCATTTTTAATGTATGTTCAGGTTTTTACATAGATTAAAGGTGTTTAGGATGAACTGGTAAAAAACAAACCTAGTGACACTTCCCTGGTTTGATTACCAGGGGGAGCTAGCAAACACATTGTACTTTGGAAGAAATGAACTCTGATGACCTCTGGAAAAAAGTATGAATATACTAAAAATAGCGGCACAAACGAAATTTTTTGCTGCACAAACGTTTGACACCAATTTTGTTTGATTTGAACAAGGTGGGGGGGGGGGCAAGTTCACTCAGGTCGATATGAAGGGTAGAGGACAGGTGGCCACTGTCAGGGGAGATTGAGGAGGACAGGAGGCCACTATATGAGAGGAGGTGGAAGAGGACAGGAGGCCACTATATGAGAGGAGGTGGAAGAGGACAGGAGGCCACTATATGAGAGGAGGTGGAAGAGGACAGGAAGCCACTATATGAGTGGAGGTGGAAGAGGACAGGAGGCCACAATATGAGTGGAAATGGAGGACTGGAGACAACGATATGAAGGGTAGAGGACAAGAGGCCACTGTCTGAAGGGAGATGGAGGAGGATAGGAGGCCACAATATGAGGGGAATGGAGGACAGGAGGCCACTGTCTGAGGGGAGATGAAGGTTGACAGAAGGCCTTAAAATGAGGGGAGTTGGGGTCAGGAGGCCACAAAATGAGTTGAATGGAGGACAGGAGGCCACTGTCTAATCAGAGATGGAAGAGAACAGGAGGCCATGATGTAAGGAGGATGGAGGACAGGAGGCCACTATATGTGGTGAGATGGAGGAGGACAGGAGGCCACAATATGAGGGGAGATGGAGGAGGACAGGAGGCCACTGTCTGAGGGGAGATGAAGGTTGACAGGAGGCCACAATATGAGGGGAGGTAGAAGAGGACAGGAGGCCATGATATGAGGGGGATGGAGGACAGGAGGTCATTGTCTGATCAGAGATGGAGAACAGGAGTGCACAATGTAAGGAGGATGGAGGACAGGAGGCCACAATATGAGTAGAAATGGAGGACAGGAGGCCACTATATGAGGAGAGATGGAGGAGGACAGGAGGCCACAAAAGTGAAAGGAGGATAACATTAAAGAAGGTTATTATATGTTGCTGAATTGCATTATATGGGTTCTGTGTGGGGCAGGGGGTTGGCCATAGGAAGGGGTTTATTATACTAAGTGGGAGCCATTTAGGTCAATATTATATTATGTTAGGGGTGGGACAAGGGGCATGGCAATGGGCATGGTTTATGAAAAAGAGAGAGTTTTTCTGACTTTTTTTCTATGTACACACTAGCATGCTGATGATTCTCTTCTGAGAAATTTTTTTTATAAAGACTTTATTTATTTTCCAAGAATACAACAGTGTACAAAGGCAAACATCCGCCTCAGAGAAGTACAAGCTACAATCATGGAAATTGGGCAATCCGCAACATAGGATAATTACATCAGCCAGTGATGCAAAAACAGAGAGATAGTTACCCCACAAGAAGCACCCCCACCCCAAGGAGGAGAGCACACATTCACTCAACCATTCACACCTCACACAGACAGAGGTATTCCTCCTCCACACCCGAAGAAGTCTGGGCTGTCACCCACACATCCCAGATCGAAGAGAAACTATCCGGAGTACCTCTAGCCGTGGAAGTGAGTTTATACCGGGAGTTCCGCATTAAACAACGAGATCTATTTGGCTGACGAGAGGAGCTTAGGAGGCTTCCAATTCAGCAAAATAACCTTCCTACCATAGAACATTAGCATTCTGAACAAAGACCTCTCAAATTTAGCCTGAAGAATGCCCCCTACCAGGCACAAAAGACTGAGGGGAGCAGACACCCGGAAGACGCAGACGCTCATTGATGTAGGAATGAATGTCTATCCAATAATCCTGAATGGTGGACATTCCCAATCCATGTGAAAGAAGGTACCTGTACTCTCCCGCATCTAGAACACAAGTCTGAGGGGAGTGACGTAAACTCAAAGGGGTCAAATACACTCGATGCAGCCACTTTACCAGTATCAACTGATCCCAGGCACTAATCACTGTTGAGTGCCAGTTGTATGTAATTTCCTTAAGATGATGGTCCTCTAAATCAGGGATATCTCTTTGCCATGCTTGGAAGCTTCTCGCAGCTGGGAGTCCATCAATTGCTTATAAAAAGTTGATGTAGGTTTTCCAATGGCCTCCAAGGGCTCAATCTGTAGTTCTTCCCTCCCAAACTGGACCCCAGTGCATGGCACCATTGCAGGTATCTATAGAAGGTGGCAAGAGATAGATTAAACTCTTGACTAAGGGTTGCAAAGGTCTTGAGAATCCCATTCAGGTACAACTGAACCAGGTATTTAATCCCCCTGCACGCCCAGAACTCAAAGTCTGGCAGAGATTTCAACTTGGGTAGGAGGGAGTTACACCACAAGGGGGTAACAGGAGACCGGGCCCAATCTTCTGAGACTTGCCTCATCAAATTCAATGTGTGCTTGGAAGACGTTGGACTGGCCTTTGCGTTTAACTCGTATGCTATACTAAGAGAAGCTGAAAAAAAGAAGAAAGTAGCTCAAGAGATGTGAAATCCGACATCTCAAATCCGGACTGTAAAGGGGCAATCTGACAGGAACCTAATAGAAATCACAGTGAATGTCGTCTGTTTCAATGATCAGATGGGTTTTCACATTTTTGTGTGAAACTGGCCTGAAGCCCTATAATTCCTTGGGCTTGCAGGATTTACGAGAAGGATACTTAGTATCGCTGAATTGACCTCAGCGGGGGATAAATCATATGATGGCTGCATATCACGAGGCCCCGGCCTCCAGGAAAGTCTTATCAGGATCCACAGGACTGACTGCTGTGTCTGTTTTTCTTTCTAACCAAAGTCAGATTTAAAAAGCCAGGTAAGGTTGCGTTCACACATTCAGTTTTTTTAGTTTTTTAAACTGAACTTGTGAACTCGCCCTCAAGGACATATTCAGTCCATGAGTCAATAACAACAATGGAGCAAAAGCAGACGGATTCTCTCCATCCCTATTCATGTGTATATAGTCTTACTGTAACATTTCAGCGAGTGAAAATAGATACATAGAAGGTTTAATACTAATAATATGAAGGTTTGTGTCTTCTGGTGGACACTCAGGTAGGTGGAGCCTAAATAACAAAGTATCTGACTTCAGAGGCTCCATAAGGAATGTGGTCCCGCAGAATATGTCTCCACCCAAGTGATGTAAACTTAAGGGTATGGCTCAACAGGTAAAGTAATAAAAACAAACCTTATAAATAGAAGCTTACCTTCTGCTTAGTATGGCAGATGTTATTGTAGCATGATGTGATGTGTTGGCTTTGAAGGCTGTCTGGTTTAATCATGTAAAATCTTGGCACATCGCTGCCAGTCAGCAGATCGTTTAGTTGGCGAGATATTAAGCTTCTGTGGGTTTCATGTTCTTGATTGTTTTGGAAACTAATGCAAACCCAATTTCTTATTTTTTTTCTATATTATAGGATTTTAAAGAAATTTGGTTTGGGCCATAAACTAGCTCCTATTACACCCATTGCAAGACAAATGGTAAAGTCCATGCCCAAAAAGTCTTGTAACACATGCAGGTTATTAGATTATTTGGTCAAATATGCCAAAGGCGGTTTTCATTCTCCCAATTTTTAAGTGAATAATACTGGCACTGATCAGAGAATGGAGCAAGAACCCTAGTTTTGCACGTTGAAAGCCTTTATAAGGGTGCACCCGATACCTAGTACTTTGTAAACCTTGTAACACAAGTGCCCGGGGGAAAGGGACCTTGACCCAATTGCATATGTGATAGGGCCAAGGTCTGCCCCAGGCACTTGCAATGCATTTGTAAATGCAACGCAAGCGCCACATGTGACTGCAGCCTAAGGCTACAGACACACAGCCAGGACTTATATGGGGTTTTTTCCATTAATATGCAGAACTCCCAGAGGACTAGGGTTAGAAGGAGAAGAAAAAAAGAACATCATTATTGAAGTAAGCAAATTTGGCGCAGGGTCCAAAAGCAGAGAGACTCGGAAGCCATACCGGGGTAAGATACCAAGCTGCCTACAAGTAAGAATGTGCTTAGTTGCCCATGCTAACCAATTACAGCTCAGCTTTCATTTTAGCAGTGCTCATTAATATTTTAAAGGGGAGATGTAATTGGTTGCTGTGGACAACTAAGCACATTTTTACTTTTAGGCAGCTTGGCAAATCTCCCCCCCCTTTTTTTCCCCATGGAAAACCCCTTGAAGCTCTATTAGTTTGCTAGACTATGTATCCAAAATTATGTTAAGTGGCCATGAATATCATGAAGGATTGCTAAGACTTGTCTGTACATGTTCATGGGATACCTGTGGTTTTTCATCAGTTTTCCCAATAAAATGCTGATGCGTACTAATTCCTGATTCTTAGCCAAGTCAACTGCCCTTACTATGAGATCATCAAGTAACAAAGGTTGTTGATCGATCCCTGAGGCAGCTCAAGTAGTGAAGTTTCAGATTGCTTTAATGTTTATATTAGTTGCAACCCTCTAACTGGATCAGAACAAATTCAAGGGCAGTCTTTTGCAAAAAGTCTAATTTATACAGATATTCTGTTTGGACGGTGACTTGGCACATGCTTAATGTTGGGAAATCCTAGTCTAAATAGCTGGGGTCGTATTGGCAGCTCTTCGCCACTTGCACAATCTTGTTATAGGCAGAGAAATCTGACATTCTAAAATGATGGGTTGGGAGAAGAGTTCCATCTTATGTAGTCCCACATTATAGATAGATCTGTAGGGTCACTAACGCTTTACTTCTTACTCAACAGGCAAGACATGGTTGGGTGTGTCTGATGGTGAAGATCCAGATGAACTAAACACACACTCAAAAATCTTGTAGTAAGTCAAAAAGTGTTTGAGCAGAGTTCCCAGAATCCCCAAGTACAAATAAAACATAGACGCACAATATTAGACCTAGGAAGTATGTATAGAAGTGAATATCCACAAGTTTGATTTTTATTTTAAAATACAAGGATTACGGTAGACAACTTCCATCTGTTTCCTGTCTTAAAATATTCTAAAAGCATTTAAAAAAATAGAGATTTTTAGCACCTTTTAGACACATGAGGATTTCATATACTCTCTGGTGACTAAGCTGTAGCTAACACCCGAGTCCATTCCCAGCCGTGCACAGATTACATATGATATGTATACAGGGGAGTATGAAGCTCTGACCAGCAGACTGCAGGCTTTCCAGTGCATATGTACTGCTAACTGTACAGGTCATAAAGAATCCTATAATGTATGAGCGCCATAGAATTTACTTGTCTGTAACCATGCCGGTCTAACATCTATCAAAAAAGGTCCAATCTCCAGTACTCGGAGCTATGCCATGCTTAGGTTGCGTCCACATCTGATTAATTGAGGCTCCTTCACAGAATTCTTCAAAAGAGACCGATTGATATGATGCACCTCATTCTAGTTATTTAGGTGCCATTGGGTGACATTGTTTTCTATTTTTGGGTTCCTAGAACGGAACTGAACGGAATCATAGATGTGAACACAAGTTAACACTTGCCCAACTCCTCAACACCGATTTATGTTGGGCTTGGCCAAGCCTTGGGAAAAGGGGGGTAAGATGTTAGAATCCTTTATTTTTCCCTACATCTGCTGTCAGGGGAGAGTCAGGAGGACCCTTTACATAATCGATGGGTTCAGATGATACCCATCTATTGTGTAAGGCCAGCTTAACATAGTAAAGACTGGAGTGGAAGACTGTTCCTGGCTTGGTTCCTCCAAGATTTTCTGCCCTGTCCAAGGTTCGGGTGGTCGTATAATAATATTTCTATCATGGTCAGGCTTAAGCGTTATGCACTATCATTCTAAACTTCACTGTGTACACACCAAGCATAGCTGGGAACTTCCAGAGGTGCATGGACTATAGTATCTCCTTCCATTTGTCTCATCCAAACAAGTAAACGTGTATAACTAGATATAAAACAAATATGACTAAACATACATCCTGGATTAAAAATTACAACGGTCCCAAGTAGTAAAACATGCCCTCATCATCAGGTCGGGCAGATCAAGTACGGAGCAATCCAAAGACTACAGTGTTTACTGGGCATCTGCCACCCTAAAAACCAAGGACTGGAGGATGAACAGGAATGATTCAGTAGGTTGACTGCTTGGTAAGCACTGTAGCTCCAGTACATTTGGGTTGTCCTCTTTTTTTTTTTATTACAAGTACTCTAATAAATATAGTGGTAGTCACCAGGTATTTGTCAGAGACCGAACTAGGAAACAGACATTCACAAGAGATTAATGCAGACGTATGTGTGTGTCTGTAACTAAAAGTGGTTAAATATTACAGAATAAAATAGAGACTATTCCAAAATGTGATGTTAAGATTTGAGGCACCCATAACGCATCCTTCGCACAACTGTTTAACCATTAAAGGCTAGCTTCCTCTTCGGACGGTCTGGTTGCAAATAACCCTGAGCTCCGGGGAAGACTGGATATTCGGTAGAGGTTGGCACAACCAGAATCAATATGATCATAGTTGAAATTTCTAAATTTTGGGGGGGAATTTTAGCCTCTTTCATAACGCAAAACTAAAAGTGTGTATGTGTTGAGCCAAGGCATGGAATAGCTCAACCAGTGTATCCAGGTGATGTGGACCCATACGTAATGGGATAATAACACTGCACATTAGTGTTCAGAGAAGAGCAGCTTCCGACTCTTTGGTCTCTGGATGCAGGAAGGAATATTAGGAAGTTCATGTGCAGCTTCTGCCAGGGTCGGCACTACTTTGGCAGCTTATTGTGCTTCTATTTCTGGCCGGTGGACATGAAGCTGTTCTCAATGCACAGGACAATAAAGTTCTTGTTGCAGCTGTGAGAACGCTGCTCTAGGAGTTTGCCACTTGATAGAGATGAAGCTTGACCGGTAACTACGCTCTCATCGGTACGCCAGGTCTCACAGTAGTTCTCGGTTAGACGGCGACCTTTGGCATCTGACCCGTGCCAGACAGTCTTCTGCGGCCTAAAAGATAGACATCGAGTCAATGTAATACTTTCCTCATGTGTACGCCAATGGAAAACAAAGAAAAAAAAAGAATTGTCCATGTGCAGAATATTTATGATTCATATTTTAATAAGGTCCATTTAACAGGGACCCCACAGCCTCAATGTCTGTTCATATCGTTTAGATATGGTTTGTAGAGATGGGTCATCGATCACAGGATTTATTCTGATCGCCAATTTGGATTCTGGAAGAAAGTTCCCTCCAGAGACTAGGAAAATGGCTACTACTGCACCACATGAGGTTTTTTGCTTCCTCGGAATTCCCGCTGAGTTGCATTATAATTTTTTTTTTTTATGCTTTACAAACTATGTTATTATGATTAGTATGTCCCAACTATTTATGTTATAGGGATAACAGAGGATAGGGAATAACAAGGTGATTCGTGAAGGTCCAACCTCTGAAATCTGCATCGATCACAATGCATCTGGACAAGTGGAGGACGCGCATGTCTAAAGGAGCGGTCAATGATAGCCAAGTGCTGTGCCCAGCGAATTCTACAATTCCCATTCACCGGAATGGAGCAGCAGGAAATATGCTTGTCCTGTCACTCAACACGTCAGTGAGAACAAGATCTCTGGATCAAAGGGGTCGCATTTTTGTCATTGTGGGGCTCCAAGCAGTTGTGGATAGGGGATATCTTTAAAATATCACTAAATATTACTAATCAGTATATTTGTCCATGTAAGTGCTTGTATTCAATGGCCCACAGTTACTAATAGTAAGGCAAATTGGACTAAGAAGGTTGGAGCCCGCCATATTTATGTTGGCAAGTTTGTATGGACCGGAACCCCCTTTCTGTGCACCGGATTGTGTCGGGCCGTGCACAGCGCAGGAATGACACAATACTAGGGCAAACACTTCATAAATACTTCATCAATACAACTAGTTTGCACATGTATTTATGTGCAGTCCACACCAGAACTTAGTCGCAGACTGCATAATGAATGTGGCCCAATCATGTCCACATCTGATAAAATAACTCCAGGCAACAGATTAATATATTGTAGCTTGACCTACCAAGTGGAATCTGTGGCAACATCACGTCCATCAAACGAATAGATTCGAGCCCCAGGATTCATCTGTCCCTCAGAACCAGAAAATAGCGATTCCCAGTTGTCAAACAGTTTTTCATCCTGGAACAGAGTCACATAGCGCATGAATAGATGCCAGATTTCAATAAATGAGGATACGTTTGAATATTGAGATGAGGGTTAACCTGTAATAATAAGTCAAATCTAGGACTATGTCATTAAAAGTATGTGTACTGCTCCCTTCCTCTCTACTGGATTTCACCGAAATGTGACATTTAGTTGTAAGTAGTTTTATTGCTACTCTTCCTATGACCGTCTTAAAGTGAGTCATGATCTTTTTGTAGCCTACGTGTCTGACAGCGACATACTCACCCTAAGATTGACAATAGGCACGTTCAGTCTGTCAGCTTTACGGACTATGCTGTACAAGTCCTGCAGACGGGATGACAGGAATGCACGGAACGTCCCTTGAAGTCCAGCTTTACGTGCTTGCTCAAAGCATTGGAAGTCAACCCCACGGATGGATCGCATGCTGCCAGATAGTGGGGCGTTTAGTGCCACAAGATGTAACTGCAATCAGAAAATAAAAGATGAAGAATCTAGACGAGAAGAAGAGAAGATGTCTCCCGGAGTAGTCGCTGTACTCACTGCTGCCTGGTATTCCTGATGTGAGTGGACGGGAGGAGAATTTCTATCTGGTTCTGCGGGTCTGGGGAAGACCTGAGGTGGTGGCTGTGGTGGAGGGTACTCTGGTCTTGGAGGTTCAGGGTTATTAGGAGGTTGAGGAACATTTTCATCTTTAACCTGAAGAGATCCTGAGCCTCTGTTACCAGGATAATGAATAACAGGTGGTTGTTCTGCAGCCACTTCATTGCCCTGCAGAGATAGACACACAGTTATTAGAGGCAAGGGTAGACCTTAAGAATACAGATTATATATACCTATATGTATAGGCATGTGTGTGGAGGACTGGATCTAATCATTGGGGCACCAGTGAGTGACGTGTGGATAGATTTCCTCCTGTCCATGTTTGGTTTATATGACCTCATGTAGAGTCATAACATTTGTGAATATTATAAACCCCTTCGTATCAATCAGAAATCATACAAGCATTCTGGACATTAGGTAATGCATTACATTAGGTTCATGGATTTGTAAGCAAAAATTGGTTGGCACATTCCAGGAGTTTAGGGGTTCCATCAACACTTAGTGTACAACAGTGATTGTAGGCAAGTATAGTATATATAAACTATTTAAAAGGGTTGTCAAGTTACTTTTCTACTTTCCACAGGACAGGATTACGAGAACGAGGGTCTGGTGGCACATGCGCCCTGCTACTCTATTCATCTCTAGAGCCATATTCAGCTATCTCCATCAGTCAGTGTCGGACTGGCCCACCAGAGCATCGGAGAATTCTCTGGTGGGCCCCCAGGTTCTAACACTTTATAATGGGCCCCAAAGATTTTCATTTGGAAATGAGTGGAGTAATAATTTGATATTATGATCTATTTCATATAGGATGATTCCAATATCATACAGTAGATTATAACATCTTGTTGATGATACATCTTAAATAATATAATTTGTGTAATGGTATTTACATAGAAGGGGGGTTAACCTCTCCTCTCTCCATTGAAAATAATGCCACACGGCCGTGAATGCGACCGAGGATAGAACGTTCCGTGTGGCTATTGACATCTATGGGGACTTGCGTACGGCCCCCAGATGCTTGTGTGAATTCGGCTTTACGAAAGTCCAAGAGAACCATGCCAGCAAAAGGAATGACAAACCTACCTGTCCATTACTATTCAATGATGCATATTCACCAAGCTGCAGAACAAAAAATATGTGGTCAGTAATAGTTTCCAAAATTAGACACTTGAAACACATGGAGGATCTCTTGTCACAGGACCCTTTCAATAAAATCATGTTTAAGTTGGATAAAGATCGATATTCCATATGTCCAAGTTTAAGTCTAAATCTCTTTTGCATGCCACCATTACGAGCTCTAATGTCATTTGTTTAATCAAACACATAGCAGTATTTATATAGAGTACTGTATGTAACAAAGTTTCCTACCTTACTATCTAGATATACTATGTGCCCCTTTTTAAATGATTCAGGGGGCCACTATCTAATCCCCTGCTCTATGGGCTATTACTGTATTAGTAAAATATTGGATGTCTTGCTATCATTTGACAAATTCATGTTTATTGGATAAGTCTTTTTTTGTTTTAATATATTTAAAAAAATAACTTACAAGAATCTTTCGGAATCCGTTCCTCACTCGCACATACAGTTCGGATTGTTCCAGCACTAGTACAATGGTGCCCTCTTGGAAGGTCTGGCCCAGGTGAAGCATTGTCTGATAAGTATGCAGCACTGTAGCCTTATAGATAAAAATACAAGATTAACAATACTTATATATACACACACTTTTTTTTTACATTCTGTTACTTTATGTGCAGTAAAAAGCCAAAGCAGTCACCGAACTTCAGTTATATTCAGTTATACATTCCAAGAATAAAAAGTTGCAGATCTAGTTTTAGTTTCCTTGCTGAATGAAATAATTTGTAAGTTCATCTCAGAACACCTCTATCAGGTGCCGGTGTCCAATAACATTCCTGTAAGAAAGTTTATCCTGGGCCACAACATCTTGATGCAGTTTTAGTTCAACTTACTGTAGAATATCCTCCTGATCCTCCTGGAGGTCCGGGTGGCCCTGGAGGTCCTGGTGGTCCTGGAATGCTTAGAGCTAAAATAATAAATAAGAAAAATCTGTCCATTGTAGTGGAAAATCTAATATTCAATGGGACCCGTCTGCTACATTTTGTCCATGTGTAGTGTATTAATTGACTTGCACTAGCAACTGGTAGTAAATCAAACTAAATTGTACTCCATATTGGCTAATTCAACCAAGTTGAAAAATTGGACCACTTTTCTAACCTGGTCTGTTTGGTCCTGGATATGACTGGGGTCCAGGAGGTCCTGGTGGTCCTGGAGGTCCGGGTTGTCCCTGTCTTCCTTCATATCCCACACCAGGAGGTCCTGGAGGGCCACGTGGGCCTGGAGGACCTTGGACACTTTCACCTTTCAATCCCTGAAAATGCAAGTATTATCAGAAAAGGAACATACGACTTCCATATGTGAAGCTATATACATGATAATACTCCATATTGTCCACTTACCGGCAATCCTGGATATCCAGGGTTACCTGGAGGACCTGGAATTCCCTGTCCATGTCCACCTCCTGGTTCTCCTTTCTCTCCTTTTTCTCCCTGTAAAAACAATTCAAACATCAATTCAAACCCAGGACCCCAGTGCTGTAAGGCAGAAGTGCCACTCACTCAGCCACTGTGCCGCCCTTTTAAAATATGTGCAAAAAAATATAGAAGCAGGCCTTGGCTTGTTTCAAACTTGTTACTCAGCCTCAGGAAACATTCACATGGTCATAATAGAGGTCTATGGTACTGGGTCACGAAGTGGTGAGTGCATTTTGTCTCACTGCCCTGTGACCTGGCCAGATGACCTGTCCTATCTTTTGCCGAATCTTGAGCAAGGCCTCTTTACTTTCTATGCAGAGGGGAGGGTTAAGGAGCGCTCCCCTTCCCCTCTTCTGCACTCGGGAATGTGCGTGCCCGGACCTTCTATATTTTTTTTGCAGGTCTTTTTAAAGATTTTCTGTTAAAACTTTTTCAGCCACCGTCTCTTCTGCTGTTGTTGCCTGAGACGGCCCAGACTACAGATCTCCTTTGCATGAGACCTTCTCCATATCCACGTTTTCTAATTTTCCTGGTGCTGCTTTCCTACCTGATATTTAAGACTCTGAAAATGGGTGGAAGAGGGATGAAGCTCTTCATTTATTATATCCAACTTCTTTCACCCATGGATGTAAATGTAAAAATCATTGGGGAAGATTTACTTACCCAGTCCATTCGCAATACAGCGGCGCGTTCTCTGCGGTGGATTCGGTCCTGCCGGGATTCACTAAAGTAGTTCCTCCAACGTCCACCAGGTGGCGCTACTGCGCTGAACTCCGCTGAAATGCACTCAAGTTCACCGGCCTATTCCTAGTGAAGGTAAGTGCAAGCTCCGCGACACTTTTTTTTTTTTTTTAAATGCGGCGGGTTTTCCGAATCCGTCGGATTTTCGTTCGGCCACGCCCCCGATTTCCGTTGCGTGCATGCCAGCGTCGATGCGCCACAATTCGATCGCGTGCGCCAAAATCCTGGGGCAATTCAGGGGAAATCGGCGCAAATCAGAAATATTCGGGTAACACGCCAGGAAAACGCGAATTGGGCCCTTAGTAAATGACCCCCATTGTTTCTACTGAGCCTGGTTATGGTTGGACGAATATGTGTATTGACCGAAGACGTATCTCATGATGATGACATTGGGGCAGATTTATCAAGCTGTCTGAAAGTCCGAATATTTCCAATTGCCCATGGCAACCAATCACAGCTCCCCTTTAAAATATTCATGAGCACTGGTGAAATGAAAGCTGAGCTGTGATTGGTTGCCATGGGCAACTGGAAATATTCTGACTTTCAGACTGCTTGATAAATCTGCCCCATTATGTTTCATGGGACCTCTTGCTATGGAAGTGGCCATGCATGGCCAAGCAAACTGTGCCTAGTTATTTTGGAGTCAAGCAGCATATGGGCGATGGTACTGTCATATTTATTGTCTTAAAACTACCAGCTACAACTTGATAAAGGTGTCTGTACAGTACATTCCAGTCTCCTACTAGCAAAAATACTCACCCGACCTTGCAGATCTCTCAAATCATATGGGAAGTTTCCTAAACAAAGAAAAATGTTTTAAAAATAAGCGTGGAAAAGCTGGCACTTCTATTTTTCTACATCAGACTGAGCTATTATACAAATCCCATATATTTTTATTACTGTAATATTATTAGGACTCAAGGTTAGGATCATCTCCCAGTGTACACGAACATTGCAAAGATAAATGAATATAAAAAAGCAGAATATAAACAATATTATTTGTGTGACCTTATGGTTGTGTTCACATCTAAACTTAAGGAGAGCCTGTCCCATAAGCTGACATATTGGTTTAGAAATTCTCAACGCGGAGAAGCTTTTCTTACAACTGTCTGTATTACAGTTTATTTAACTTCTATAAATCTAAAAATGAAATTGACAAGTGAGTGTTATCTATCTTCTCCCACGCCAAAAGGATGTGTCCCACACAGTCTGGCTCAGGCAGAGCAGATTGGACAGTGTTTTAGAATAAGACCCCAAAATCAAAGTTTTGTACATTTCTCAAAAGAGTCTAAATGAATAACGGAGCAGCACAACACAGATATATAAAAAAAGATATTCCACAACCGTTTTTCTATGGAGACCAAAACAGTCAACAAAACCAGATGTGTCAGGAGAGTCATTGAGCTTGCTGAAGATCTAAACTGATGTAGAGTGAACCCATTCAAAAAAACGAAAGTATGGTTTGGGTAAAGTCCACTGATCATGGGTGTTACCCTTTAAATGCTGCCGGCAATTGAATAAGTCATTGCGGACAATCCTGCAAAAAATAATGGCACCGGCGGCATTTAAAGTGAATTACAGATGTGGGTGAGCCAGAACACCCAACCCGAATTTCTTGCTGAAGTCTGGGTTTGGGTTCTTGCAATGTTCGGCATGGACCCAAACTATACTGGTTCAGGCTGCACATCCCTAGAGACTTTCCATTGTTGAAAACATAGATGCTTATATTATCTGTTGTCCAGTCAATGTTTTTCTTACCTGGTGGGCCAGGAGGGCCAACATCTCCTTGATCACCTTTTGGTCCGGGAAATCCTCTTTCCCCTTTCTGACCTAATATAATAGAAATATATTGATAATGTAACTGGCTCTCCACTGCACAAAAACAGGTTTCACAAACAATCGGATCTACATACTTTCATTTTCATAACTACCAATGATATTTTCCAGAACAAATACTTCATGATGCCAAGCCATAGAATGTAGGAAATCCCCACTTCCGTCTGTGTAAATTCCTACACCTCAAATTTGACAAAGGGTAATTTATCTAGCGATAACCACATTACATCCCTCAGGTTACATTACCTGGATATCCTTGTGGTCCAATAGAACCCTGATCGCTGTATACCTGAAAGACAGCAGGTGGAAGTTTCAATCATGAAAGCAGATTCAGAATTTTGTGTGTGGTCCTGCCTGGTCTGTGTCAGGCAGTGGCGTAACTAGACGCTGATGGGCCCCAGTGCAAAGTCTGTGCCAGGCCCCGACTATAATGTATGGTTTATAGTAATAGTGACACCACTATTATGGGAAAGTGACACCATAAGGGCCCCCTAAACCTCTTGGGCCCAGGTGTGATCGCAACCTCTGCACCCCCTCAAGTTACGCCCCTGGTGTCAGGGCTTCATTTCCAGGTCTGACAGTGGTTTGAATAACTTGAACTCATTGTATTGTATTGTTCAGTACCCATAGTATCATTTGAGAGGGGCACAGTAAATATGTAGTAGTCCTGGCAATCAAAGCATCATAGTTCTCTATAGAGTAGGGAGTAAAACTTATCCAACCAGTAGTCTACAAAATGTGGCCATTAAATGGAATTATAGTTACTTACAGAGCTTCCTGGAGGACCAGGTGGGCCAGGAGGTCCTGGTGGTCCCTATAAAAAAATGAAACATTGTCACTCCTTGTACAGCCTCCTTAGATGAGAGCATATACAACTACTAAGAGGTAATAATAAAAACAGTTTATGGGTTCATGGTAAAAAAAATAGCTTAAAAAAACAATACATTATACAAGCAGTTCTATTAGAATCAGGATCCCCCACATCTGTCTCTGTAGTGAAATTCCACCTGACCGAATGCACATTTATAATATGTGTAACTCACCCTTATTCCATAACCAGAAGGATCTGCAGATTCACCTTTCTCTCCTTTCTGTCCATTCACACCAGGACGACCCTACAAAAAGTATAAAACCATTTTTTTAGAAAAAAAAAAAATATAGGACTTTGGAAAGTTCTAATTCTATAGCCCTACACAAGTCTATTTGTTCAAATAATTTATAAAAATGATCACATACTACTGTAAACCCAGCCCATATACTCTAGATAGCTGTTGGCTGACGTGCGTATAGACTTGCACTCTCGGCTTGGCTGAGCAGTGTATGTGAGTGAATGAGATAACGAAGAGAGGTAAGAAAGACACTGCCAGACTCCCCTTCAGTTGTCTTTATCCTCAAGAAAAATAAAAATCTATTCCCTGATGTTCCATGCATACAGTGAGTTGACCAAGATAGCGCCAGCCCTCATCTCCCCCAATATCTGCCATCAGAAGACAATTGGGAGGCCCCCATACAAATAAGATGGTCAGCCAAATAGGTGGCCTTGGTGTATAGTTACTAAAAAGGTTAGCCTTAAAGATTAGATGGTTTGGTTATCCTTCAAATTTTTTGTCTTGATCCTAGAATACCTGACAAACTTGCCCCTGCTGATCATGGCTTTTCTTTGATCTGACATGACAAATTCCAGATTCCTGATCATTATACCTTTCTGAGGTTAGGGCATAAAAAAATACAAAAACACCTTCTAATGTAGAATAGCATTAGCACTATTGGTGTAGTTAAAATTAAACTAAAAGCAAAAAGCCAGCAATTCAAGAACTGAGGCTGCTTTTACAAAAATTGCAGTAACTTAGACGGAAACTTCAGACATAAGAGGAATTATAGGAGGCATTGAGAACTTACAGGTCTTCCTGGGAAACCAATTTCACCTTTTTGTCCTCCTGGACCCTATAACGATGTAATTACATATTAGTATATGGCAGATATTAATAGCACAATATTTCTCATAATTTATAGCATTCAAGTACAGGACAGAGGCAAGATGGCATCATACTTACTGCAGGTCCCACAGGTCCTGGAGGGCCTCTTGGTCCAAAGTCTCCCTAAAATAAACATTTTAAAAATTAGCAAAAAAATAAACAATATATTTTTAATAGAATTATAATATTTTTCTCGGCACAGTCCGGTACTATTTCTACATGTTACTTCACATGCTAAAAGAATAAAAGGGTGCAGACCTAGCGGTTGCTTCCCTTTTCCATGACTCTGGGATGCATAGCTACTTACCATGCTCCATCAGAATTAAGATGGGGTCTAACTGAAAAGAGCTTAAGTTTACGAGATGTCCATTAAGCCTGCGGTTTCGATTTCCTATTCAGAGCCTGCTCCAATCTTGCTGCCCAGGAAGCTTCTATCTTCTCTAGCTCCAAGTTCCTAAATCTAGGCTTCATCCTAAAGCTATCGTGGATGTGAGCAGATAGGACCACTACCTCTGCCTGTTATTGTTGCTTTTTTGAAATCTTGGAATAAAGCAACTGTAGGTTTTATGTTCTAGGTCCACGTGTGATCCTTGGCTGCCGCTAACTTCATGGGCCTCCCCTCTACCACCTACCCCACGATACTTACATCACACTTACACACTAGAAGTACCCCCTCTTCTTGCGTCCCCTGACTGGCCTTGCCCGTCATTGGCGAGGCCTGTTTCACCTATACCAAGAAACCATAACCTGTCTAGTGCTGTAAATGACAAATTCAGGAGCATGTTCTTACCCTCTCTCCTTTGGAGCCTCCAGCAAGTAGTGTTCCATCAGGTCCCATAATAATTCCAGGCTCTCCCTTCTCTCCCTAAACACAAGTGACACAGTCCATCATTACATATTAGTCCAAAGCTTGGCAACGTCAATATTTTTCTAAGCATTCAGTTAAAGGGGGTGTCAAGGATTGGAAAAACATAGTTGTATTCTTCTAAAAACCAACAACTGGCCTTGGGTTGTCTGTAGCATTGCATTATTGTCAATGTAGTTGAGGGTTTTGGGGGAAAAAAAATAATAAAACCCCATTAAAAGTTAAAGGTAATCTACCATCAAAATCAAGAATGATAAACCAGGGACACTTACTCATAGATTCAGACACTGTGGCGGTGGTAATCTTCTTATTACTGTTATCCATGACCTCCTTCTTTCTAAAATCAACTTTTTTGTCGCTTCACATGCTGTTACACTGTCTTTACCTCTCCCCTGCTCCCTTAGCACTTCCTCTTTCCTCTGATTGCTGTAATCTACAACAGTGAAGGGGGGAGTGCTTCTGCACACTTACAGCCTGTGAATATGCTGCATGAGAGGGCTCTGTTACCACACACCCCCTTCCAGAGCCCTTTTGGCTCATTAGCATACTTTTACAAATTTATTTTCAGAATCAAGGAGACCATGGATAACTAGTTTAAGAAGATAACCCTTCCTGCGGTGTTATTCTTACCTTAATTCCTGGCAGTCCTGGGTAACCTTGATCTCCTTGATCACCCTTATATCTGGGTCCCTGAAACATGAATTGTGTATTGTGTACATTTGAAAAATAATTATGTGCCGTGTTAAAAAAAAATTATAAGATGTTCAACTTACTAGAGATCCATAACTTCCACCCTGTAAATAGATAAGTAAAATATTATTTTATTTTATTATCAAAGTAATCTCTATTTATTCTCATAACTATATGACATTTGTCCTGAATAGTACAAAAACTTTCAGTGCATCTTGAATATTCCTCGGATTTGGAACAGAACATAGAAATCTTATACAGTTCTGAAAACATTTTTTGTCAGATATCTTGCAAAGTCTTACAACATTTTGGATTTTCACTAATGTTGCTATAAAGAAACGGTAGATCTACAACGCCTGATTTAAATAAGTCATATGCAAATGAGCTGAAATGAGGCACATTTATAGGTTTAAAGCACCTTGAATCATTGAACTAATCTTTCAAAATGCATCATATTAGTGGTTCTGTGTGTTAAAGAATCTGACAGACAGGCAGTTAAAGACATAGTTGAGAATGAAGGTTGCAGATAAATATCCAATTCCTGCATTCATTGTATATATCTCAAGTTATATAGATCACAGAGCCATAAACTTTTTTTTATTTGCGTATACAATTATGTATACAATTACTCCGTAGCCATAGTTGTAGTTGCTAAAGAGCTCAAGATAGGGGGTTGTAAGTATTACTCTCTAAAATGTACTAATTTCAGGCAAAAAGTGACTCTTGTCAGCTCATTTGCATGTGCTTTTTTATCTTCTAGATAAACAGGTGAGTTATCTATATGAAAGTTGGATTTCTAGAAAGGACATTTCATCCCCTTACATTGTTGAACTCGAATTAATACATGAATCAGTAGTACAAGTAAATGTTAAAAGAAAATGATCAATTTGTCTCCGATTTCCCGTGTACCGTTATAGTATCAAACTACCGCTATATGTGGTGGGTATATTTGGTGAGAGGGGCCAAGTGAGAGATTGTTAGAAATATAAAGTCTGCTGAACTAATAGTAAGATTGATATCTCATTAATTGGCTGGCTATGAGATAGATAGCTAGTCTGTACATCTTACCTCTCCTCCTTCTATTTCTCCAGATATTACCTAAAAAAGAAATGACATCATGAAATCACTGACTTCCAAATGTAAAAATGCATAAAGCTTAGAATGTATATAAATTAACACACTGTAAAAAAAAAACCTGCATACCCTATCACTTGAGCTGTAAATGATTTGACCAGGAGGTCCAGGTGGTCCAGGAAGTCCAATTCCATCACGGCCAGGTTCTCCCTACAAACAAAATTCCATGTTAAAGATTTAATGTTGCATAGAAAATAGGAAATAATGTATTATATTATATTGAAGGTTTCACATGGCCATTCAAGAAATTGAAGATGAACTCAGTATAGTTTACAAAGCAGTTGCCCAATTTTGAGGTAAAAGTAAGTAAATAAAACAATTATTCTCCCCTTTAATCACTGGTGATTTAGCACAGATGCGCCAACCAGTGGTTCCCTGATGGTCTTTCTGTGTTGCCCCCCGAGGACATGCCCTGTTATCTCTGCTCCAGCTAGTACACGGCCTTAGTGGTCATGCCGCTATTGCTAACCGGGGATTCTGGCAAACACAGAGGCCATTGATCACATGCCGAATCTTCACGGTGGACAAACAAAGCATCTATTATAGTGTCATAGTAGTTTGGTGCCTACAGTGTTCATCCATTGAAAGGCAAAAAAAAAAAAAAAACCCTATACAAGGTTGATGCCAATAGGCCCAAATTAGGGAGATTTTTTTTCCCTGAATTGGTTATACGAAAATACAGTATTTACAGATGTTTTTCATCATAGTCATGACACAAACTTACCCGATCTCCTCTATCACCTTTTTCTCCCCTTGGACCCTGGATAAGAGAGAATGTCTATTAGTTCTAGATTGCTCTCGGTGGACTGCCCTTATATTCAGGTAAAATATAATGGGAACATAACTAAGTAATTAAAATAAGGTAAATATATCAATACATAATAACATATAGGCACTGTACTTGTGTAACTATAAATGTAAAAAACAGATCTCTGGTACTTACCTCAGGACCAGGAAATCCATCCAATCCAGGTCTTCCATCCAATCCCGGGATTCCACGTTCTCCCTAAAGAAGAAAAAGAAAGCAATGTAATTTCACACAATATGTAATTCCTCTTCTCAATCTTCTTTGGTCACAATATATCAAAGCTTAAGAATTCTAAAAGATGCATTATCAGACATTTATTTATTTGTATTTAACTGAAGAAAATGTGTATAATTAATTATTACCTTAAATCCTGGAAGTCCTGGAACTCCTACATCTCCCTATAAATCGAATGGAAAAGGTTAAAGGTGCAATTTAGTAGCACTAAACTAATATATTTTTTAAGACTGCTTTTTTGGAAAGTCTGTCTTGGTTTTCCTCCCGCTAACACTCTGGTGGATAGTAAAGTAAATATGGTGGCCCAGGGTAGTCATTTTACCACTCTCCCCATCATGTGGTGTGTCGGGCAGAATTCCGATAAAACTGTTGGATATGGGGTTTAATACATCCCTTGACCACCAGAAAACTGGTGGTCAAGACATAATATTCCTCCCCATTGAATTGT
The DNA here is from genome assembly GCF_040894005.1 of Engystomops pustulosus. Lineage (NCBI taxonomy): Eukaryota > Metazoa > Chordata > Amphibia > Anura > Leptodactylidae > Engystomops > Engystomops pustulosus. The sequence goes on from NC_092418.1 coordinate 83,058,389, forward strand.
GTCTGGTGCAGGACCTGAGAGAGGATAATAGTCACACAAAGAACATGAGTGCTTGGGGGGATTCCCAGGGAGATGATTTTCTGGCATACAAATAATTTCTGTGCCTAGCAAACCACCAGGCATTGTGATTATTTCCCCCTTTATGCCCCTCCACACAAAGTAGGTGTAGTTGGCTGTAATGGAGGGCGCCGGAGGAGCAATGCTTTCATCTTACACTGGCACACACAGCAGCGGCGTATGATAAATGTCCCCCATTAATCCTGTATTGCTTCCTCAGGTCATGCACTAGTAATACCTCTGTGTATAACTTTTGCTAAAATACTTTCTGAACAAAGGATCCACATGGTTCTGATTTGAGGCCTCCAGAAGAAAACAGCAAGAACTTAAATAATAGAATTGGAGTAGCTCTAGTTGGGCATTTTCATTGTTCTGCTACATTCAAAAAGTTTAGAATTCATGTCTTAAGAGGGCTGTTCAAATGAAGATATTAATGGCTGACCATACATCACACAATAATTCCCATTTAAATTAATCTACATTCATTCTTTCCCTGGAGGTAGTAAATATAGCGCCCCGGGGCTACCCATCCCTTCTAAAGGAAGGCACAGACCCCAGAGGTGGGACCTCCAACTAATCAATATTATACTGGGGATATCTTTTGGTAAAATTACTTTTTACAATCTAATATCAGTGGCAAATCAACCAGTGCCTGTAATTGTAGGTGCTGTGTGTTGTATTCCCACCAATCTGACACTGATGATCTATCGAAATGTCATCAATAGCAAAAGACTGCAAAATCTTATTCAACTATGGTCCAATAAAACTCTCACCCCTTCACCATGAAAAACACAAGCAAAGAAATCTGACCTTTTCCCCTGGAATTCCTGGCATGCCCTGATAATGAAAAAAAAGGGTTAATACCATATTTACAATGACACAGAGAGAAGAATTGGTGTTGTTGAAACACATGGCCTGTAAGAGATGTTAAAATGTATTTTTCAGCTGATTCACACAGCATGAAACCGAAACAGACTCACTTTGGGCTCTGTCTGACATTTCATAGTAATAACAAGTCCCTGGCCAAAAAAGAAGCGTCCATAGTTTTTCAGAATAATAAGGGAGCCAGTATTACATGTAGCCCCTGTGTAGTGCAGCATGAATCTACTGATAGGTTCTCTTTAATAACTGGTGCAAATGTCAAGTGTAAAATCACCGTACCGCTCAGTACCCAGTGAAAAGATAGGACATGTCCTATCTTTTCACGGCATACAGCGCCGTGCGCCATGTATCCCTATGGAGAGGTGCGGGGGTGAGCAGCGCTCACCTCCTCCTCCTCCTCTCCCCATGCGCTGCCGTGTGTGAATCCAGCCATCCAATCCAACTTATAGAATCAGACACCGTGACTGTAATAGTTTTATATTTGTCCTTCCTTCTAAAATCACCTTTCAAAATTATGCTAAGTGCCATGGTGGACATTACCAGAACCCCTCCATGCTCTGCACAGGCAGTTACACTTGCTGTAACAAGACCATGTCCCGCCCCCTCTTCCTGCTCAGTCATCACTTCCCCCTCCCTCTGCTTGCTGTGATTTCACACATTGGGAAGGGGAAAGTGCTCCTGCACAAACATATGGGCTCTGCGGAGCACTTCTTGCTCATTAGAATAGTTTTAAAAGTTGATGTTATAAGGAATCTATCCATGATAGATTACCTTTAAAAGATCTGTTTGAATTGCATCTTTTAGAAAGGTGTTGGCAATGATATTGTGCAAGCGTTACTCACACTTGAGTTCTATTAAGTTGAACGAAATTACCTGGGGGGCACGTGTATGAATATATGTATGTGGGAATAGTGTCAATAATCTGGTAACACTGACAATTCATAGTCAATACATTTATATATTCCAATGACACCATTGTATCTTATGAAACATCAGTAATTCTTAGATCATTGCTATTACTACCTGTGGACCCCGAACTCCACGGCCACCATATCCAAATCCAGAAGCTTCCATGTCATCCTAGGGGGAAAAATGAAGACTTATAAACCTTATATATGGGGCTATGAGAAATGTGTCTAACATTTTCTTGTCTCATTCAACTTTTATTCTTCAGACATACATTAGATATCCCTCTAAATGTATACCACCACCAAATACCATGTATAGTCATTATTAGGGTCTTAATAATACAAAGTCATGCTTCTATATGGTACATAATTACAACAAAAAGTTACACATTTTTTTCTAGCCATTGTAATGGTGTCTTCCTACATACTGGATTTATGGCTACTTACAAATCCAACAGCTAATCCAGGACCAGGAGGCCCAGGGGGTCCAGGTAATCCACGTGGTCCGATGGGTCCTGGAAGTCCTGCTAAGCCTGTTTCTCCAGGGGTTCCTGGTGTTCCCGGTTCTCCAGCACTTCCCTATAGAGAAGAAAATTGGGTAAAAATATTAAGATTTTAAAAATCTAGATATGTCTATGCTCTTCGATTGTTTTAATAACTAAAAACATGGCACTCTACACAACTCTTCACAACATGCCTGGATATTTAAGGCCACTCTATGGTAATTCCACGTGATCATAAAGAAATTATAAAAATAGGGGATGACTGACAATGAGCTTTTGGAGAGTAAGATTGGGCCCTTGGTTTATCAATGTAACCTGTATCACATATCTCCCAGACAGATGTTTACTGTACTAGTCATCTAGCAGCAAAATGAGAGAATATAAACATCTTCTATAATATTGCACTTCCTCTTTGCTTAGCATTTCTAGATAATTAGTTAATTTCAGCACTGATATAGTTAGATCACAACCACTTGTGTTGTTTTCCTGCTATTTATAAAACTGTGACCTCAAAATTTTACATCTGGTACCCCAAAATGTATTAACTTTTCATGCAATAGAATCATTAACAGAAAAAAATGGTAAAAACTCAGTTATTTTCATTTTGCAGCATGACACAAAGTGTGAATCCAGCTTGTATTGCTGCTGCCATCTAAAGGCCAGACTTGATTAATACAATAAAATGAATGTTACATCGACTATGAAATAATGGGAACATTTATCCTCCAAAACCTTCCCTCATGCTCTACACTTCAACTTTTTGCTAACATCTTTTTGTGGGTTAAAATGTTATTTTCTCCTCTATTAACACAGTTCACACAACATAAATCCCTTAAAGGGGTTATCAGAGTTAACTAATAGTTTAGGACCGGGCTGGGGCGGGCCATTTAAAAATAATAAACGGTATTTACCTCCTCCGGTGGCGCCGATGTCCCACGCCGGGGTCCGTCTGATCCGTGCCCCTGTTTGTTTTCAGGGGCACGGAAGCCACGCACAGGGAGCTTCCAGCCGGCGATGTGGCTGGCTCCTCTCATCCATCCCTAACTCTCCAAATTGTAAGCGCTGGGAGAAGGTGCCGGAAGCTCCCTGTTTGCCCTTATAATCAAACCAGCGCACAGATCAGATGGACCGCGGCGCGGGACATCGGCAGCGCTGGAGAAGGTAAGTACGTGTTTATTACGTATTTTAGTACGTATTTAAATTAGCCTGTCCCAGCCCTGTCCTAAATTATTAGTAAACTCAGATAACCCTTTAAGGACTTATAAATGGTAACACAAAACACATTGGGGCTCATTTACTAAGGGTCTACTTAAGGGGCGACGATTTCTGATGTGCGCCGCATTTAGAAGGGGTTTTTGGCGCACGTGATCGGATTTTGGCAAATCGGCGCCAGCTTTCACACGGCACAAATCGGGGGTGGGGGGTGGGACGGGTGGGCCCTCGGACAATCCAACGGATTCGGACAACGCGCAGGATTTAACATTTAAATTGTGTTGCAAGCCATGCACTTACATGCACTGGGAAGAAGAAGGTGAACTCTGGGGGACCTGAGCGGTGAAGCGACACATGCAGGAAATCGGGCGCACGAGCTACGTGAATCGCACACATTACAAATCTGTCCACTACATGCCAGGATGTTTATGGCTACCACAGGATAATATTAAAGAGGACCTGTCAGGATAAATAAAATGCTAATATTATAACACTCATGTTTAGAGCTCCAAGGTGCACCTAGCCGGTTATTCTTCCTGGAAATGTGTGAATAATGTACACACCATAGGTTACCATTACTCAAATGAGGGACATTGCCCGACTCTGATAGACATTGTCCAATTGACAAGGGTAATGATAATGACCAGATCTCACATTTTTTATACATCTCCAGTAGTATCCAGCACAGGTCCTCTGTAAGTATTATGGTGCCAGTACAGCGGGGGGTCAGTCTCCTCTGCATGCTGGGTAAATGTCTATACAACTCCTTAGGCCTCATGCAAAAGACCATTTATGGTGGGCAGGAGCCAGTTGACCAAGTTGTGGCTAGCTCACGGCCACCATTGACTTCTATTATACACGGTCCAGTGAAGTCGCCATGTCTCACCGCACCATGATCGGGCAGCTAAAACCTCCCACCAGGCCAAAACGGGAATGTGCAGTAGGCCTTACACTGCATGCTGGAATAGCCAAGCACAGAACCAGAATACAATCCATGCTGGGAGCTTGCCACTTGTTACCTGCGATACTTGTTCAAGGGAAAAACGAGAGAGAATCTCCCTCAGATAGGAGGGGATTGGAGACAAGGTGCTCTGTGAGACATTGAAAATAATTCCCAGAAAGTAAAAAAATCAATTCAAGGACTGAAACTGACTATAAAACATAACCATTATGGAAAGGTGTAGCTAGGGACCCAAAATAGATGGGGGTAAAGGAGTATTGCATGTCATGCAATTTAAGCCGGACACAGGTCAGGCTGGTCCCTAAATATTGTCCATCTTTGTGCTGTGCCATCACTCATCATCAGGGCTTCTCCTCCTGGTTCCAGAGCATGTTATGGGATAGTTACAAAAGGAGAAATTCTAGTGCATTGGTGTTATGAAAAGTTGGGCTCCAGCATCCCTCATCTTACATGTGGGAAACAACTTACTTTTAGTCCAGGAGCTCCTGGAAGCCCAATTTCACCATCTGTGCCCTGTATGGGAACAAAATAAGCAGAGAATGAATGACAGACATACAGACAGGTCACAAATATGGCCAGATACATGGGAAATATATCTTTACTAATAGGGAAGCGTGGCTTCATAAACCCTAGAGAAGAGGTAGTAGCCTCTACAAGAGAAGCTATATTTGCTGTGCACCAACAGGACCATAGTTTTAATACATTTTTCCTCCTTTTCTGACTCTCTTACAATTCATGGTAGTAAGATCTATCTGCTTTTGTCAATATTACTGCTAAATAGTATCAGTATTTTAGTACTATTGAAGGTACTTGGGGACAAAGTAATTTGAAGCAGTGCTATAATGTCTCATGTTCAAAGTTCTCAGCTGTGATTGGTCATTGCCAGCTATATCATCAGAGGAAGAAGAAAGTTCTTTCTGTAGTTGAAAATCAAGCTGATCCAAACCAAACACTTTGAACACATATTATGCAGTGGAAAAGGGGTTTAGCTTTTTAGCTTTTGGAAAAAATCTCAGTAAGAGGTCACATATTCTTCTGGGATATTCTGCACAGCATTGTCTCCCGTCTTTAAATCACTTCCCTTCCTTATTTCCTCAGCTGTATTTAGTCTTACAACTCAGAGAGCATCCAGAATATGCATACGACAAAACCTACCCTCTCGCCAGCTACTCCTGGTGTCCCTGGAGTCCCATCTTTGCCAGGGGGTCCCTAAATCATAGAAGATGAAAAGAACAAATTCAGAATATACAGCTAACAATTCTGTTACCCGACTATGGGCAACAATAGGATATTAACAACAATAATAGCATAGGGGCATAATTACCAAGGCCTCTGTGCCACGTCAGTGGCACCCTGTAATAATCACAAATGCTAGTTTATTGCTAGCACTTGCGATTATTTTGTCCTCTCCACCCCCTTCACGAAAGTGGGGTGTAAAGGGGGCGTGGCCTGCCGGTAGTGGGCCGGTGCAGGGCATTACTGTCCCCGTGCCGGCGCACTTGCTGCTGCCGGTGACTTTTCACATCTGCATTTATTTCTATGGCAGACGGAAGCCTCTTGATGTCTGCCATATGCAGCAGAGAGCCTATCATATGCCAGCGCATGAGTGCAGGCGTATGATAAAGATGCCCCATAGTATCTGTGTAGCCCCCCTTCCCATCCAGATGTGAGTATAAAAGTAGACAAAGATAATATTATATTGTAAATTATCCATTAACAGAGTTTAAAACTTTACCGGAGGACCAGGGGGACCGGGCTGTCCATCAAGTCCAGGTCTACCAGGTAGGCCGGGAGGACCAGGTACTCCTGTGTTGTTCGTTCCAAACTGTCCTGGTACTCCTGGCAATCCAGGTACACCAGGAGGGCCGGGTGGGCCAGGGATACCAGGTGGTCCCTGCAAGAAGTAGGAAAATAGTGAGACATTGCTGAAAGTTACATTACTAAATCTAGACGTTTAAAATGAAGTACTGGATAACTTGGTAAAGTTCTTGACTTGAGGGAAAAAGGGGACTCTAGTTATAATCTTGTTAAAGAGATTGAAACTATATTTCAATGCACTGAGCATGGCAGAGATCTAAATTCACAAATAATATCCTAGCCATACCCATGGATAGGTATAATTAGGGGTTGTTTGCAATTTCTCTTCCAATTCCTTGTATCAGAGAAGTGATGACTGTAGTTTGCCTTCCTGATGTTCATCTATAGAGGGCGCTGCTAGAGCGTCAATCTTTACAAACCTCATAGAAAAAGGAGGCTGTCTCTATAGTACATGCAAACGTATCAATATTTCTTAAAGAGGACCAGTCAGCAAGTACAAAATGCTTATCCCGCAGTTTACTGCATTAATATAGACTTACTCTGATGTTCTCCAGGTCTGCTCCATATCCAGAACCTTCCATGTCAATGAAAGTCTAAAAATAAATCGGTGTCAGTGAGACAAAAAAAAAACACATTCCAAAAAAACCTGGAAATATAACAAATGGAATGACAATAATGTAATCTCTGCCCCTGTCCTCCATGTTAATGCCAAGGCTTTGTTTGCATTCTACAAGCTATAACTTTTTATTTTCCAGTTACCATGGCTGTATGGGGTCTTGTTTTTTTCATGACAAAATGTAGTTTTTAATAGCACAATTTTAGGTTTAATTTGTCCTATTGTTTAACTTATATTAAACCTTTCTGTGCAGTATATTTAAAAAAGAAAGAATTTTTTTTTGTAAAAAAAAAAATATCTGCATTTATTGTGAAACCTATGTAACATAAATACCCTTTTCTTTGGGTCAATACGCACTAAAACCTGATACAGCAGTCATTAAGGTATTAAATAAGCATAGTGTTTAAAGGGGTTGCCCAGATTTTATTTTCTTTCCATCATGCTTCTTACATAGGACGGCAAGGGATTGGATGAGGTAGGGATTTATCTGAAATCACTCTATATACCATAGCCGTCAATGTTATTTTGATGTAAAAAGGCATCTAGACCCTTCTTGAAGCTCTCTGCTGTCCCTACTGTGACCTGCACCTGAGTTCGGCTATTCCACAGATGATCCATTCTCATAGTAAAAAAGCCCTGTTGCCTCTGATGATTAAACCTTGTTTTCTCCAGACGGAGACAGTGCCCCCGCGTCTTTTGATTGCATTTAACCTGGAACAACTTACCACCATATTTTTTGTATGGACCAATCATATATTTATATAAATTAATCATGTTCCCTCGTAATCATCTCTTTTACAGGCTAAAGAAATCTAGTTCTGTTCAAGTACCCACCAGTCAAGTCTGGATGCAATATGTACATCCAGGTACAAGGTGACAACCAGTCACTGGTGTTAGGGGGGAGAGAGCTAGTGCTACGCTTCTCTTTTGGGTACTGTGTCACCTATATTCTTTGTTAGGTATTCATTTTTTGTGATGTTTGGGCCAATAGACAGTGCTGTGTGCTAGTGTTTGTATTAGTGTATATTATTTTGATTTATTTAACATATTTAATGTTCCGCCATTTCTGGTAAATTCCCTTTTTGTCTTCATTTTATTTAGGTTTAAATTGCTTATTTATTCTCACTTGCCTGACAAATCTGCATTTACAGTGTTCTCATGATCTCAATTTCCCTGTCCATCTACATCACAATCTATGTATCATTTTTTTCGCTCATTTTTGAGATTTCACTCAGTTTTCAAAAAAAGAAAAACAAAGAATGACAATAAGAGAAATAAGAGTCTTACCAGTTTGTCCATTTTGGAAGAAGGGCCAGGTGGGCCTGGAGGTCCTGGTGGTCCTGGAAGACCTCTAACTCCAACTCCTGGCTCACCCTGAAAGAGAGACAACCATATTATTAGAGACAAATATAGAGGGATTTGAATGTATTTTGAGTAATTGTCTAAACATTTGATATGGGTTTCCAGCTAAATTTTACAAATCCCACTGCTCCAAAATATATTTATATTCTTTTTATATATTCCAAATCCTTATTAAAACAAGAAAATATTCCGATATTACAATTGGTTACCTTATCTCCCTTCTGTCCAGGATCTCCTTGTGTTCCTGGGAATCCCTGAGGTCCAATTTCACCCTGTATGTATCAAACATATAAAGGTATATTTACCTACATCCTTTATATAAAATCACATTTTTAAACTATTATTGTACTTAACCGAACAGTAGATTGTAAGCTACTGATAAGGCTCAGAGCAGTAGATCATGGTGTTGGGTCACCAGGTTGTATTCTTATGGTGATCATGGTGAGAGGCACCGTAAGTGAACATGCAAAAACGCTTCAATGAAAGATGACATGTTTCATGGGTGCAGCCAGTGGCTTAACTGCAGATGCAGCAGCCATAGCAGCTGTTATGGGGCCTGAAGATTCAGGGGGCCCTGGCATCTGACCTGACACACTGAAGAATGTAGCATGTGCACCATTATATACATGTTATTCTGCACATTGTACATAATATGTGCAGTGCACATCTTCCAAGAAATTTGGGGGGAGGGGAAAGCAGAATAATAGTACTGGAATCCCTTATGTCTACTTCGTGCCGACTGCTATGTACACTCTGTATGAGTATATATATATATGCTGTATGACTGTATATGGTACTGCATATGCGTATGACTGTATATGCAGTGTGTATTTGCTATATATCAGTGTGCTATTTGATATATCAGAAGATCAGAGCAGAAATTAAGATGCGCTAGCATTTGACAAATCCCCCCACATTGTGTGTTGCTAGAAACCAGCATTCAAAATGTGTTATTCTGTAGCATCTAACTAATGGAAATAGTTACACAGTTTGAGATAAAAGGCTGTGTGAGCTCCGATTCGTTTTCATGGGCAACTAGAAAAGAAACTTGTTATAAATCTCCCCCAATGGATATAACCTTGCATCCCTCCAGGTATACAATACAAATAAGTCACAATTGTACAACTACTCTGTAGACCTAATCCCTTAACATACCAATCTCTACTTCATATGTCCACTAAGTATCTACTGTGTAGGGCAGAGTGGTATACGGGACGTTACGGGATTAGGCCTACAGGGTATATATGCAGTTGTGATTTATGGGTATTTTACACCAGGAGGGATACAAGGTTATTTCCTTTATTTTTATTAGCATCCAGAATTTTCTGTATTGTTTGTGAAGCATTTTAATAAAGATTACATTTTTGTATCAAAGTTATAGTCTGAGATTAATTTGTGGCCCAGAGAGGCTGGAGACACTGATTTGGAGATGTAGTTAGTTCATTTAAAGCTTATAAACTTGCATGGCCAGAATATAAGCTTTTTTAAGTGCAAAGTTCCTTCAAATATCAGGTCAAATTATCCGAGTAACACATTTACTAAAAAGAGTTGTATCCATTGGTTCAGGCAAAGCTAAAGTCGTGATTGGTAACTATTTAACCTTAAATGAAGCATAATTTATTCTATGTAACATGCAGCCCATGTGAAGGGCATATAAGTGATAACAGTTACTTACGGTTTTGCCATCTTCTCCAGGGTCACCCTGAAATCAGACAGTAGGGATTAGCTCCTAATAAGAAATATCACGTGTACAATATAGATGTTACAGAAATAACATTAGCTACATTAATACTAGGTAACTAACACTACTACTAGTTACGGATTATCCCATTCACTCAAGATAAATTCTACCTCGGACCCCACATTCCCGTGGCATAGGGCCTAACTTGGGCCTAACTTGCTTCATGGGGAAACCCATTTAAGTCTTTACAGACAGTTCCTGAATAGTGTAATCTCCTCAGAGAGCTGAATCATCAAAGGAAATATTATCTAGGTATAGAAACAGTTAATTATTAGCCTCCTTTTCTGTCTGAAGTGGACTGAGCTCAGAAGGCTTTCAGATACCCTGTTCACTACTATGAAATGTTGATAGTGTTGAAATCTGTAGATTTTTTTTTGTGTCTGGAATATATTTTTGTAATATCTCACTTACAGGTTCTCCCTCTTTCCCAGGAGGTCCAGCTGGACCTGGAGGTCCTCGAGGTCCGGCGACCTGCTGCACAGTACTTCCATCACTAGTCTGTATAATAGATTGCCCTGGAGGACCCGGTGGCCCAGCAGCGCCAGGAAGGCCAGGGTCACCTTTCTGTCCCTTTGCACCAGGATATCCAAATCCTGCTCCACCCTATGAAAAGATGAATGGATTGTTAATCTGTGAAGGACCAATTAAAGAATTACATAAAGAAAACAGATACTTACTTTAAGTCCAACTTCGCCTTTCTGACCCTAAAACAATAAAAACATTTTATTAACTCAGTGTAATGCAGCAATAATGTCTTCTTTTATTAAACGATTCACAAAGTTCATGTATATCGTATTGTATTGTACTAGAGGTGGAAAAATAAAAGTTGAATCACTATAGAAAAGTTTTTACACAAATATCATTGATCACTTATCCACAGTACTAAACACTAGTTGGGGCCACCCTGGGACCATCAATCTAGTGGCCATAAGGGTCCAGCAGTAAGACCCTTAGTATTCAGATGTTTATCACCTAGGATGTGGATAAGAGATACAGGTTACTTGTAAAATATATCCTGGCAAAGCTGTTAGGATATGATAGAGAAAAAGATCACTTTATTATATTCTTTCTAGTATTGGAGTTAGTAGAGTAAATCATGACAGGACTCCTGGAGAGACAGTAAGAGTCCTGAATACCCTGCCCACAAACAGAATGATTGACAGCTCTCCCTGCATCAATGTGTGTACGCAGAAAGCTGCCAATCACTGTGTGTGGGAGGGGTAATCAGGACTCTCACTGTCCTATCAGAGTTTTCTTTTTACTTTTTAAATTTTACTTAGAAATCCTGTATGGAATCACATAGACTATTATCTTAGAGAGCAGCTGTTTTGCTGTGATACCCTCCTCTCAGATAGAGCAGATGGAATAGATCTGTTTGATTTGGTTTAATACATGGTATATACACACATACTGTGTATGTCAGGTCTGCCCAAAGTTCCCAGCAGTACTACTCTCACCTTTTCTCCTTTAGGCCCAAGACCTGCATTTTTACTGTCACCAGTGTCTCCTTTAGGACCCTCGGGACCTCTATCGCCCTTCTCACCTCGGTCTCCCTTCTCTCCTTTCTGGCCAGGCTGACCTGCAATGATAGTAATGAAGAAATATTAACATGATTAAAGGAGTCTTTAAAATTTTAATAGTGAGTTTTTCCAGGATATATATCACCAGCAAGCAGGGCCGGCTCCAGGTTTAGGTAGGCCCCTGGGCAACAGAGCCTTAGTGAGCCCCTTAGTGGGTCTCTCCCCAGTAGCAAGACTGCCCCGCCCTCCGTAGCCTCACTACGTAGCCTCATCTCCTCTACGTAGCCACACTGTCCCCCCATAAGCCACATTCCATTAGCCACACTGTCCCCCTATACGTAGCATCACTTTCTTCCCTACATAGTCAAACTGTCCAACCACCCATAAGCCACACTGCCTCCCCCTACGTAGCCACACTGTCCCCCATAAACCACAGTCCATAAGCCACAGTATCCCCTCCAACTAGCCACACTGCCCCCGCCCCAGGTAGTCATACTCCCCCCCCCCCTATAATAGCCACACTATTCCCGACTACATAATCATATTGCCCTCTCCCCCATAGTTACACTGCCCCCTCCCACATTGCCACAATGTTGCCCCCTATATAACCTCACTGTCCCCGACTACATAATCATATTGCCCCCTTCCCCATAGTCACACTGCCCCCTCTCCCATAGCCACAATGTTGCCCCCTACACAGCGACACTGCCTCCCCACCCACCCATAAGGCACGCTGCCCCTCCCACTGTAGCCACACTGTCCTCCCCCACCCATAAGGCACACTGCCCCTCCCCCTGTAGCCACACTGTCCTCCCCAGCCATAAGACACACTGCCCCTCCCCCTGTAGCCACACCATCCTCCCCCACTCTGGGAAAGAAAAAAACTCAACTTTCCTTGCTCCCCTGGAGCAGCACCTGTAGCCACCTTACGTGGAGCCGGCACACTTGATGTGATGACATCATGATGTGCGTCAGCTTCAGAGCTGTAGCGTACAGTGAGGAGCGCTACTTCAGGGGAACGAGTAAAGGTGAGTTATGGATTCTGCCTCTATGCTTAGCATAGAGGCAGAAAATGACACGAGCCGGAAGGTGATCATTTGTACCAGTGTCTTAAAGCGACACTGGTGCACTTGATCCAGGGGCTGAAATTTTTTCTCACCGCCTGAGTGGGCCCCTCCAGCACCCATGAGCCCCGGAACTTGCCCTGGTAAGCCGGGTGATGGCTGCGGGCCTACCAGAAATTTTGGACAAAGGACAACTGGATGAGAGTGTTTCAGATCAACCAATCATTGTTGGACAGAAAACACACACATTTACTCTTCTAGGGCTGAATTCACACATTCACTTTAGTCCTGACCTTCTACTTCCACTCTTTTTATAGTCTCTTTTTCCAAGGATGGTCTTTGTATGGGAGGTACTGTGATTGGTGCTTGTTCCTTGAGTCTTGTTGGAGCCCTGGTCACCACCTAAATAGTAAATAGGAAAAAACATTTTTGTTATCCATTTTTTACTTTTCGCAATCTTTATAGAGGAACCATACAGAAAATTCACTACAAATATGATCTATCTTTTCTTCTTCTTACCTCCACAATCTCTTTCTCTGGAATGCCACTGCCAAAATCACCAGAAATCTGAAAAAGAAACAGTTTTACATTATGACCACTAGATGGCAGCAAGCAAACATAACACTGAAAATAGCCACTAGAGGGCAGTAGTCTGTACATTTTAATATGTGAGTTGAGTTGTAGCTTTTTTCTATATTTGCTTTCATATATTCTGTATTAAACGTCAAAAATTTTAGGTTTTTCAGGAATATTTTTTCTATGGTACAAAATTTTTTTTTTTGAATAACATGAAGGAACCTTATAATAAAGTTCATGATTGTATCCACTATTTCTACTATACATAAATGAATAAGTTAGCATTTCTAAACATTTTTAGGGGAGATAGATGATGGACTCACCACATCAGAATCGTCTCCTTCTTCATCACATTGCATCTCTGCCTGTCTGGGATCATTAATGATTTTTAGCTCTGCTATAACTCCCTGAAAATAGAAACCAATAAAAGTCAAAATCTATCATTTATACACATATACATAGTTCAAATCTGACATAATCTGAATATATGAGGTAGGCAATTATTTAATAATCAATATAATATACCAATATAATTTACTACAATCATTCGCACTGGGAAAATCTATATTACATCAGGTGTGATCGCTGCACAGTCACAGTTATCTAGTTTCCAGCGTTGTACAGTGGTAGCATAGTGGAAGGGTTTTCTGCAGAAAATGCAAGCTGTGAAAATTTCAGCCTAATTTCAGGTTCATATGGTGTTGTCTTTCTTGCAATCTTTTCATACTCAATGTATTATGTATTATTTAGCTACACATTTAGACTGTTAGTTTACATTGTTGTAAGTGTAAACTGTTAATAAAAATAGTCTGATTATAATTATATATATATATATATGTATGGACAAAAAGTACAATATAATACTAAGGCAATGATGGGTGTATGGCACATTGCTGAATGGCTGCAGAATTTACATCACACTTGATTGTACCTGCCCAAGGCTTATAGCGTTACTATACAGTATGTCTTTGTATTTTGCCATACCCTTTGACCCTTTGGATCAGAGCAAGAGTTTCTATTAGACTTTGGTCTAGATGTATTTAAAATTCCTATGAAGAGGATTTCTATTTGGTTTATTTATCTATAGGTTGTATCATTTTTTGAAAAACACTTTTTCTATGGTGGGTTATCTGAATCCTATTAATGGTATACAGTGTGTTGATATAGTATCTTTTTATACCCATTAAGTTTATAGTCTATGATCAACAATATACAATGAACAGAGCCTTAGGTAAATAACGATGTAAGAACGATTTTCGAGGAAGACAGATACCACCCGATGGTCCTCGATTTGGAATCGTAATGTCTGTTGCTGGAAATAGATACACTAACCCTACTCAAAACACAAACACCAGATATACACAGAAACTATATTGTTGAAAAGGCATGTAGCAGAAAAAGTTTTTATTAATCAAGTTAATCAATTACCATAAAAACATGCACAATCAAGGGTATGGAACATACAATTTTTTGGGGGGGATAGCAGCTAATGCTGGACAGGTTACATAAAACATCGAGGTGGCATAGTGACATGGAGATGTCAGTACACAGTGGCATATACTCTGTCTCCTGGGCCTATAGCAGTGGTGGCGAACCTATGGCACGGGTGCCAGAGGTGGCACTCAAGGCCATTTCTGTGGGCACTTAGACCATTGCCCCAGGACAGAGTTCATGAAATCTTCCTGCAGTCCCAGGCAAGAGATGCTGCTCTCAGTGCTGTTTTAAAGTTGTTTGGAACTGTATGAAAAATGAGAAGGTGTTGACAGAACTGCAATATCTTTGGAGGTCCTCCTGCTGGAACCACCATTCTTCCTCTACCGAAAGACCCTGGAGAGAAGCTACAATGTCTGAGTCTGAATTTGCCCATCGTTTTTCAATTGCATTGGTTTCCTCAGGGGGCCGATACGATTGAAAGATCGGAAGAACAGGTAGTAATAAGTTACAGCTTAAAATGCCATGTTGGCACTTCACAGGAAATAAACGGATTTTTGTTGTAGTTTGGGCACTCTGTCACCAAAAGGTTTGCCATCACTGGCCTATAGGGAGACTGTCATTCGATACAGTCACAGACGTGATGATTAAATCTGATATGGTGAATGACAGTATAAATAACAGTATAAATAATTACCTAGGTGCCAGGATGCACGTAGCCACCAGGATGCACAAGTACCCCGACGCGCGTTTCGGCACGCTGCCTTCGTCAAGGGGCCTCAACAATATAGTTTCTGTGCATATCTGGTGTTTGTGTTTTGAGTAGGGTTAGTACAATAGCACACCAGGTATTTCTGATCTCAATACTGGATAACTAGATTAATCAAATGTAGCTTCTGCTACAATGTAATCTCATATCTCATCTATCTATTTATCTATACATCTATCTATCCATCTCATATCTATCTATTTATGTATCTCATATCTATTTATCCATTCACCTTTCTATCAATAAATCAATCTATCTATCTATCTATCTATCTATCTATCGATCTCATATGTATCCATCCATATCCTATCTATCCATCCATATCCTATCTATCTGCCCATCTATCTATCTATCTATCTATCTATCTATCTGCCCATCTATCTGCCCATCTATCTGCCCATCTATCTATCTGCCCATCTATCTATCTATCTATCTATCTATCTATCTATCTATCTATCTATCTATCTGCCCATCTATCTATCTATCTATCTATCTATCTATCTATCTATCTGCCCATCTATCTATCTATCTATCTATCTGCCCATCTATCTATCTATCTGCCCATCTATCTATCTATCTATCTATCTATCTATCTATCTATCTATCTATCTGCCCATCTATCTGCCCATCTATCTGCCCATCTATCTGCCCATCTATCTATCTGCCCATCTATCTATCTGCCCATCTATCTATCTGCCCATCTATCTATCTATCTATCTATCTATCTATCTATCTATCTATCTATCTATCTATCTATCTATCTATCTATCTATCTGCCCATCTATCTATCTGCCCATCTATCTATCTGCCCATCTATCTATCTGCCCATCTATCTATCTGCCCATCTATCTGCCCATCTATCTATCTGCCCATCTATCTATCTGCCCATCTATCTATCTATCTATCTATCTATCTATCTATCTATCTATCTATCTATCTGCCCATCTATCTATCTATCTGCCCATCTATCTATCTATCTGCCCATCTATCTATCTGCCCATCTATCTATCTATCTATCTATCTGCCCATCTATCTATCTATCTATCTGCCCATCTATCTATCTATCTGCCCATCTATCTATCTGCCCATCTATCTATCTGCCCATCTATCTATCTGCCCATCTATCTATCTGCCCATCTATCTATCTGCCCATCTATCTATCTGCCCATCTATCTATCTATCTGCCCATCTATCTATCTATCTATCTATCTGCCCATCTATCTATCTATCTATCTGCCCATCTATCTATCTATCTATCTATCTATCTATCTATCTATCTATCTATCTATCTATCTATCTGCCCATCTATCTATCTATCTGCCCATCTATCTATCTATCTATCTATCTATCTATCTATCCATCTATCTATCTGCCCATCTATCTATCTATCCATCTATCTGCCCATCTATCTATCTGCCCATCTATCTATCTATCTATCTATCTATCTATCTATCTATCTATCTATCTATCTATCTCATATCTATCTCATATCTATCTCATATCTATCTATCTATCTCATATCTATCTCATATCTATCTCATATCTATCTCATATCTATCTCATATCTATCTCATATCTATCTCTCTATCTATCTCATATCTATCTCATATCTATCTCATATCTATCTCATATCTATCTCATATCTATCTCATATCTATCTCATATCTATCTATCTATCTATCTATCGCATATACAGTATATCTATCTATCTCATATCATCTCTCTCATATCTATCTCCCATCTATCCATCGCCTATCTAGCTACTGTCAATTATCTATCAAACATTTGTCTATCAATTGTCATATCTATCTAATGTCCATCATCTTTCCATTTGCCATTACTACAAGGAACCACCACAAGGGGGCGGCAAGTTACCAAACTATAAAATTACCGTAGTCAATAAAGTTAATAAATTTATTTCTTGAATTAACAAATGTTACAATTTTGTTGGATGTTTGCTGTTCGCTAGAAACCCCCGTCTAAATAGTTAGTTGGAACTAAAAATCAAATATTTTAGCGTGTGCTGACTAATATCATAATATTTGAACTCCAGCTAATCTGTAAACCTGTATTCTTGCCAATGTAATGTGACGTTTTAAGAAAATCCAATGTATTTCCAAATGTAAACTGTACAGAAAGTACACAACAAAAATCCACTGGAATACAAACATGGACTCAGATGATCTCCTTGTTGGATTTTAACTTTTTAATTAGGAGTAGTTTCAATTGAACCCAAAGCCACACCTGCAGTAATATTTTGTATATATGATGGCAATATCATAAGATACTACTATATAAGCCAACACTACTATTAGTACTAGGATTCATTTTTGGATTTGCTTTAATATTGCAAGTGTGCAACAACTGTGCTGCCACTACAGGTAAAATATATCATTACATCTGACCCATTACAATGATTGAGAGACCTTTATAAAAGTCCATTTAACCGAGCATTAGCTCATTAGAATCTTAGTGTTCTTATACAGTTTACATTGGAGAATTTTCTAAACTTCTCCATTGATAGATGTATTTGACATTTGTCACTACATAGATATACCATGCTATAATGTGTGTTACCTTAAAAGAAATCTACCACCAAGATGAAGGATTGTAAACCAAGCACAATGACATACTGGTGTTTGCCCCTCTGGCAGGATCTACTCTCCTTTTAGCTTCTTATCCTCTTGTTTTTACAAAAAAAAAGCTCTAAAAATTATGAGAATGAGACCGAGGGGCATCGGGCTCCATAGATTGAGGCTGAAGCCCCTCAGGCTCATTTACATAATTTGTAAAAGTCTTGTTTAGAGAAAACAGAGATATAAGAAGCTAAGAGAAGAGCGGAGAGAGCACAGCATGTCAGTGTGTTTGGTTTACAATCCTTTTCCTTTAAGGACCCCAAACTTTTTAAAATTGAAGTTTATCCTTAAAAGGGTTGTTAAAATGTAAAAGTGAAAGCCAACAGAAGGGACCTCCCTCCTTTTCTCATAAGCTTAGTTCTAGTGCTGTATGTAGGCAATAAATGTCAAACCTTTAAAAAAATTGGGGCCCCTCAATTTTCCTTCCATAATAAGCCCAGGGCTTATTGTGGTCATAATCTTCCCATGAATATTAAGAGTCACACATTCCAAGAATAGGTCCTGAATGGCAGACAGCCACAGATCTCAAATTGTTGGCTTATTGTTGGCTTAAAAGGTGGATAGATCCT
Source organism: Engystomops pustulosus (assembly GCF_040894005.1). Classification (NCBI taxonomy): domain Eukaryota; kingdom Metazoa; phylum Chordata; class Amphibia; order Anura; family Leptodactylidae; genus Engystomops; species Engystomops pustulosus. The sequence continues at coordinate 83,077,014 of NC_092418.1, forward strand.
TTAAGAAGACTGAGTGATTGACACAGGATAAAAGCTCTATAGTACATAATGACATGTTCTATAATAGTGGTGGTAAACCTATGGCATAGGTGCCAAAGGTGGCACTCAGGGACCTCTCTGTGGGCACCTAGGCTGTCAACCCAGCACAGAGTTCACCAGACATGGCCTCCTCCTACAGTCCCAGACATTCTGCCCTCAGTGCTGTTTTAAAGACCCACATCCATGCTGTCTGGTACCAAAGGATGAGAAAAGAGGTGTGCACAGACCTTTATTACTCCTGAAGACTCCTCCTATGGGCCCTACGATTATTACAGGGGCCCAGGAGCAAAGCTACAATAATAATCTGAATTTCTCCTTCTTTCTACTATATTTGTGTCCACAGAAGACCAATACGAGTGGAAGCTGCGACAGAGCAGTTACTGCTTAAATCACTGTGTTGGCGAAAAATAAGTGGGTTTTGGTTGACTTTGGGCACTCTGTCTCTAAAAGGTTCATCATCACTGCTCTAAAAAGCACATGGGACTGTAACTATGTAGCTTTGTAAATAATGGTTGATAGCTACATGTACAGTGGTTTGCGGGGCAGAATTGCTTCTCATTGTGGAAACTACTAGGTGGCAAAAGAGGTATCCAAATAAGCAGAGCTAAAGAAGGATGAAGGCCAGGAAGTAAGAGCTCTCCTTACAGAGACTTTGCCATTTAATACCGCATTGGAGACGTGTGGAGACTTACAGCCATTGAGGCTCCCACTGTGGAATTCTGGGAAATATGCAATGCTATCCTTATCCCATCCTGGAAAATGGATTTGCATAGAAGGATGATATTATTATTATTATTATTATTATTATTATTATTTAACTGCCTCTTTGACATCCGACCATTCAACAGACCTTGGCTTTATGCAAAAAAACACACTCATCTATCTCCCAAATGAGAGTGAATTTGGATTTTCTACGTGTACAAACCCCCAGGAAATAATAATGGGGTCCTTCTTGCGTGCATCTACATATTCCCAAACCATACAATCTCATTAGATGTAGCCACATTGGTTTAGTGGATATCCTTCTGCTTGGTGATTATAGTAGAATAACTTCCGAGCAGCGTCAGAGAGGATTAGCTGTGGAGATAGATGTAAAACTATCCTGCCATAAAAGCTTTTCATGAGACTTTTATAACCATATTATTTATATGAGCATTATCTCTGTATTTTATAAGGATTATTCATTTCCTAAACCTATCAGAGCACATAAATCTCTTCTCCCGGGGGTCTGCGAGGTCTGTGTATACTTGGAGGATCGCTCTGTGCAGCTTGCAGGGGCAGTAACACTGACCCCTCTTATGCTGTTGGCAATGACATCTCCCTCCATGAAGTGAGTTTTCTTGCCATCCCTTCAGCTGTTCGGCATCCACAGCAACCTCCCCAGTAATTATTACACACATATTTTCCCATTCTCAATTTCACCATTGTCTATGCATCTCCTTAATTTCCAAGGGATGAAAATGTCTGCTTTGTTCACACATTGAAGACAGTAGATTCCAAACATATTACTCACAGCTATGTTATATACACCCCCAGGACATGGTCTACAAACTCAACAAATGGACAATGGATCAATTGGAGAAGACCAAGACAGGACGTCTAGGGTTAATTATATACAATCCCGTTAATCATATAAACACAAGCTGTGGGTATTGGTGTAACTGCTATATTGATACTTGGATTTAAGCAATTGAAGGAGATGTCCCAATTTTAGAAGTTATCTTCTATCCACGGGAAAGGGGATCATCCTCTAACCACAGGAAAGGTAACCCACCTTATATAGAGCATGGGATCCCGTTCTTACTAATAGATGGAGCAGCAGGTTGGGCAAGCTCCTTGCCGCTCCATTCAATGACTATGTGACTGCCAGAGATAGCTGAGAACAGTGCTTGGCACTTCCATAGAATATAATGGAGCTACGGCGTGCATGTCCAACCTTCCGCGACACTCATTAGTGAGAACAGGATCCCCTTTATCTGGGGCATGGGGATCCCATTTTCTAGATCAATGGGGGTCTCCTTCTAAGAAGGTGATAACTTCTAAAATTGTGACAACCCTTTTAAAAGGGAACCTGTCAGTTAACCTGTCAGTTAACCTGTCAGCTAGAAGGACATTAATATCCATAGATGGTGAGTAAACTTTATGAACAGACTGTGGAGCTTTGCAGGCATAGGGGCAATACAGGGATATTTGTACTGCTGTATAATATCAGTTTTCAAAGATATTTTTATTTATTGACGATTAATTAAACCGATAGGTCCCATTTAACTGTTTTTTAATGGGAAGAAGAGATTCCATATTTAAAAAAGCCTTTTTTGTAATTTCCAATAAGAAATAAGCAAATTATCCAAGATTCACTAACCCTTTTAAAAGATTTGGTTCCCCTCTTAATATATACAGCCTTAACTGTTGTTACTCCAATTGTCCTGGAAATTGGTATAAAACTCCCTCTAATCCTCTAAAACACAGATTTTTTTAATGAAAAGCTATTTTCCCTCTACCCTCCTTAAAGAGCATCCACCTCCAGGGTGAAGGACTGTATGTAGATGAGCCTGTTCAAAGTGAAGAAGAAAAAAGTAGCTCCTGGGTCTGAAAAATGGCAGATTTGTGCAGAATCTATAAACCAGCCAATAGCTTTGCTCATCTCTAGTTCCAATATTTTTTACAGATCCATATAAGAGTTTTATTGTGGATGAAATAAACCTGCATATGTTGTGGACACCACCTACGTGAGCCCTTCAATGTAAGACTGTACCAATTCTAATTCTATTGAAGATGGACACCTTTAAGACTCTGAGATGCAAATGGTGAAGAACCAAGGATGAAAATGTTGCAGTTGAACTCAAACCTTGGTGCTTGAAGGGGCCTGATGAAGGTGTAAGAAGACACTAGAAGCTGGGAGCAGGGGTTGGGTGAGGTTACAGAATTGGCTTCAAATGATTCCTCTGTATTGGCGATAGCCCAATTTCCCACAGGAGCATCTAGACCCCGGTTACATCACATACTGATAAAATATCTTGTAACTACAATCTACTATGTGTGTAGGAACAATGGCTTTCTGTGCATAGCCCTGAAAGTGAAGACAAATCTACTTCCAATATTGTAATAAGTTACTTTTCTCTAAACTTAGGATATGTGTATGGATGCTACATGTGGATGCTATGCGGTAATCAGTCAAAATAATTGGCCCAGAATCCCAACTTATAAACTATTCACTGGATAAGATCACACCAAACATGAAAACAGGGGTTATGTATTACACATGTGCACTGCTGCTTCATTCAAACTCTATGGGACTGGTGGAGGAAGCATTGTTAGGCCATCTTTAAAAGTCCCAAATGGAATTGATGTTGGAGAGGACATTGGACCCTAGAGATTGGTAGGTTCCCAGCAGAGGCAATCCTGAAAACAGGTCTTATGTATTACACATGTGCACTGCTACTTTGTTCAATCACTATAGGACTGAGGACATTGGACCCTAGAGATTGGGAGGTTCCCAGAAGTGGGACATAATAACAAAACATACATTCAAATGCATAACTTACCGACACTATGTTTGCTATATGGCAACTATCTCCTATATTATGCTTTCGTATGCACTCATTCTATAAGAGTTCTTGGCCTACAGTTATAAAATTATTGCTAAGTACACAATTTAATTCTCCGTTTTCCTTTCCTCCAATGTCCACTTTCTTATTTTAGACTACAAATGTATTTACCTGGTATCGGTCGGGATCAGCACCTCCAGCCTGAGCAACAAAAAGTCCAGAACCATCTTCCAGCTCCATCTCATCAGGCGATCTCTCAAACCGAACCCTCTCCACCTCATCACAGTTCATGAATAACACAACTTCTTCTTCCTCCACACCAAGGGCAAAGCGAGTCCATCGGTTAGTAATTGCTCCAATGGTGAAGGTGGCAGCAGCGTAAGATACTGGCGATCCAGGCTCTGTGTAGTAAAATATGATCTGCTGCTTACCATCTTTGACCTCAGTTAGCTTCACGCCAACGTAGATGATGGACTGTGAGGCATCGGTGATAGAGAACAGCATGCCGGCTTTGTTAGTCGTTGGTTGAATGTGGAAGAGAATAGAAAAGTCTCTAAACAAAGGGCTGGGGAGATGGTACTGGGCCACTTGACCTGTGTTGGCATCTTCTCCAAATACATAGCCAGGATTCTTATCAGGACCAAAAATCTTGGTGATCTGTTCTGGTGGTGGATCTCCAATAAGTTGTAAGAGGCCGACCTCCACAGCTACAAAAAACACAAAGACGGGAGGGGGGCTCAATTAGAAAAAGAATCAACAGGATACATTCAGGAAGGTCTTAAATTCCATTTTTGATATACAATATTAGTAGAACCATATTCAACCAGTAACACTGCCCTGTATACATAACATGAATAGCATTATAATGGATATAGACATGTACCAGTGTGGACCACTGGCAGTGTTGGAGTGATAATAGACCAAGCTACACCGTTAAAATCCTGAAAACCCCCTTTATGGTACCAAAATGGTAAATAATTCCAAAATTGTATTTTACTTTAAAGGAAATCTAGCATTAAAATCAAGCTTGCTTGATGTGTCTGGATTTACACATGGATCCAGACACATCTGTATTTGTTATCCATTGCCTTCTTCTTACTAAAATCAAATAATTAAAATAATAATAAGGAGCCTAAAGGGTTCCTGGGGGTGTTACCAGAGCCCCTTCCTTTGCTGCAGTGAAATTACATCAGGCAGAGGGATGGGGAAGTGCTGAGGGACCGAGGGGGGGTGAGACATTCTAACAGCCTGGGAAGCTACATGACAGAGGGGCTCTGGTAACACCCCCAGAGCCCTAAAGATAGCAGAAAATTACCAGAGTCATGGTTCCTGGATCTATGAGCGAGTTTCCCCGATTTATCATTCTTGATTTTGATGGTATATTTCCTTTGATAAAATTTCTATACAATATTTTGTTCTATATAAAACCCTACAATTGTGTGTCAAATCTCAAATCTTTTCCCCTATTTTCAAAGATTGAAAAGAGTGTCAGCTCTTCAGAAATAATAGTGTAATATAGTGTTGGGAATTATGGTCATTACAAACTTAGGGCGAATTCACATGAACGTATGCCCGCCGTACCATAGCACGGCGGGCACACGTCACCGCTCAGGAGAGGAAGAGGGGGTGAGTGCTGCTCGCCCCCGCCCCTCTTAATAAAGAAACATAGCGCAAGGCATATCTTTTCCCCGAGTACAGAATGGTATGGTGCCGCACCATAACGCTCCCGTACGGCGCCATGCACCCATTGCTGTCATATGGGGGACGTATATACAACGTATATACGTCATCCATATATACACCCCCAACGGCCGCGTCAATATTCATAAGAATATTAAGGAACTAGTTGTGAAAAATTTGTGATTTTTGTGTGACTTTTTAACTAGAAAGTCCCATATTGATTGCAGACACTGTCACCTCATTTGCCACATTTATCAAGCTGATTAAGGTGCTATGAAAAACTGATGTGCAAAAGACATCTAAAGAGCTCCTAAGACCACGAAAAATTGGAGTAAGATCCTAAGATCCTGCCTAATGATAAATCTGTCCCTATCTGCCCCAGTTGTAATAGAACTTTCCAGTACAGTTCAGTGTTTTGGGCACTGCTAATTATGAATGGCAGAAACAGCAGATAACACTGACAGATGCATCTTTTCCCACCAAGATTTTTCCTAGATTTCTTTCCATCTTGTCCCAGGAGATATGCCACTTGCAGGGTTTTCATGGGAAAACTGCTCGGCCGGAGGAACAGCTGACATTTATTGACTCTTACAACTAAATTGTGTATAAAGAGGCTTTTACTGTTACAGATGTTCTCTGTACATCCACATCTAATCGTCCGGTTACTGTAACCACTCAGTAATTTCATGCCGACATAACTCATGCTGAGCTATCGATGCTGCCAACGCTCATATACTTGGTGCCAACCTAGTCCTGCACTCCAGAACAGGGCTGACTTTATTTAGATGCCATACATTGTCCAATACTAGCCTAAATATGTTATGGTCACATATACACACATTGGGGGAGATTTATCACAAGTGTCTGAGTTGCCCATGGCATCCAATCAGAGCTCAGCTTTCATTTTCCCACAGTTGTTTATAAAATTAAAGATGAGCTCTGATTGGTTTCAATGGGCAACTAGAACATTTTTTACCTCAAACACTTCTGATAAATCTCCCCAATATAACCTATGGCTTCATTCACATGTACGTGGCTGATTCTCATCCATAATGCAACCAGGTTTTACTCAATGTTTTCATGGACCCATTCGGGTCAATCGGTCTATAAAAAAGGGGCCGTACACCCATGCATGAACTCATTTTTGCGTATACAACCAGAATTATAGTCCGGAGCAAGTAGTCTAATGATAAGCAATGCAAAATCCACAAGTCCTTAGTGTGAACCGTACCTTGTGGCCTTCTTTTAATTCTGGGAACAGATTTCCTTTAAGAAAGTCATGCTTACAGTGCTGGTTACCCCACCAACATTGCCATATGTTTAGTATATATGTGACCCGGGAGCTGACAGGATCCCTTTTAAGGATGTTTGCATCCATGATGTCCAATGATATTTACTATACGTATGCTTCATATTACCAGCCCCAAGTGTTCCCCCCACAGACCAATAAATCTAGCGGTATGTCCTCTGCCCTAACTCAAATACTTTCCCATATATGAAACATCTGCTTTGAGAGTTGGTTCATCCTGATATGTATAGCACCCAGTAAATCATCTTCCAGGCCTCATCCTTTCTGTACGTTTCTAAGGATAAATTACACTTATTTGTCTTCTTGAATGTGGATGATGAGGAAATACGTCATCTAAAGTGATTTTGGGGAAATAGTGGATTTTGAGGAAAAGTGCTTACATTTAAAACTATATAGAAAAACAAGAGACAAACTAATGAAATACGGATGTGTCTGTTATCGAAATAGAAACATGTTCACCATTATTTTGGTTTGATTTGGGTTATGGACTCAATTTTCTCATGAAACCAATGCAATACAAGAGCACAATGGGGCACATTTACTAAGGGTCCGAACGCCGCATTTTTGTGGGGTTTCGCAATTTTTTTCCGTTTTACCCTGAATTGCCCCGGGTTTTTGGCGCACGCGAGTGGATTGTGTCGCATTGGCGCCGGCTTGCATGCGACACAAATCGGGGCGTGGATGCCAGATAACCCGAATGATTTGGACAAACCGCAGAATTTAAAAAGCAAATTGTGTTGCAAGATCAGCACTCACATGCACCAGGAAGAAGAAGGTGAACTCCGGGGACCTGAGCGGGGAAGCGACACATGCAGGAAATGGGACACACGATCTTAGTGAATCGCGGGAGACACAAATCCTTGTCGGACAACGCACGGCGGGGATCGCGACAGGACGGTTAAGTAAATGTGTCCCATTGGGTCAGTTACATTATTCTGGCCGTGACGGTTTTTTGTCTAACTGTGCACTAAATAGGACGTCTTTGGAGCATGCACGTGTATTTATAAAGTGTTTGTGCCACTATTGTGTCGTGGCTGCACACAAAAATTGTGTACCTAAAGGGGTGTGGTAGTGCTTACTACTGTGACGTGACACAATTGTGTTGCACAGTATAAATGAAAATGCACCAAAATGAAAGTGTCCACACTTCCCATAGCCGTGCAGATTGCGCTAGATACTGTAAATTATCTGGTGCAACTTGCATATTAGTGAGGCAAACTGCACTGAAGTTATTTGCACCACTTCTTATAAATCTGGGCCAATGTGCTAGAAAGAGTGGATAGTGCCACATACAGGACAGGTTGCTTCCTATACAATAATAGTGAGAAAGTCCTGAATGCAGCACATGCTCATCCTAAACTCCATCCACTTTTATAGGACTTGCAGGATGATCATGTCCCCCAAATCCAATAGACATGAATGAAGCACAGGTGAATGTGCTCATCCTAAGATCCATACACTTCTATAGGACTTGCAGGATGATCATGCCCCCCCCCAATCCAATAGACATGAATGAAGCACATGTTCACATGCTCTAAGCTCCATGCACTTTTATAGGGTTGCAGGGTGGCTATGTCACCCAATCCAATAGATGTGAATGAAGCACAGGTGAACATGCTCATCCTAAGATCCATTCACTTCTATAGAGCTTGCAGGGTGGCTATGTCACCCAATACAATACCACATGTTAGTGATACATACCTGCATATTGTTCTGTGTTAGTCATTTCAAGAGACAGTGCGTGTTACCAATTGCTTGTGTTTCAGAGGAAACTTGGATGCAATCGGCACAGGCCCCACAAGCGGACCATGTGACCACATCCTCAAGTCTTCCTTCATGTTATTGCTTTCCAGTGGTCAAAAATCCAGAGATCTGACACTTATCCACTATTCTCTCTATTGTAACACAACCTATTTAAGAAATTTTAAACTACACATTTTTTTTTCAATGAAAGAATAAAAAAAAAATTGCATACTTCTCCAAAAGAATCTATGGGACTACTATACTGTGGCTCATCTTCTACGGATATCTATTTACACAGGGAATGCATATCTGCAATACCGTGATTGGGAAGGTCCTTATCATTCCCTGGCTGTGTGTTCAGAATTCACACTCCAGAAGGCAGATTAAGAGATTTCGGACTACAATGCTGCTCTGTGAAGTACAGTACTATACAGATGTCAGCAAAGCATGAACACCATTCCCACATGGAAAACATCCCTCTGTATCACTAACTGAACTAATTGCTATGATGAAGAGGAAACAGCTGCCTGGACTGAGAAGCCAAAGCTGCTGAGTACAGGAACAAGTGCTGGACGCGGCTTATACAGCAGATGTGGGATACAGTACATGGGCGTACAGTATGTCCAGTGATGGGTACAGCACCGCAAGGATGGAGCCAAATCTATCAGCAGAATTTTCCCTAAGCACTTCATATCAGTGGAATGCACTGCATCACAATCCATTTCTAAGCATATTACCATCTTGTGCTGCTCAGCATCTGGTACTGAATGCCAGTTTCCACATGATAAAGCCTAAAGCTGATAAGCTGGATGAGAACTGAAAACTTCCAGATCACTCTGCATGCCCGATTTCAATGACACCTACTTTATAAAGAGATAAATTACAGCTAGTGCAATTTATAGCAGGAAACTGGGCCAATACCATGAGACACAAGGTTCCTACTATGTAAGGAGGTCCAAATGGATCCTTAAAGCGTGGTCATGTACTTCTAAAAAGATGCCACGGCTTGGTTGACACTTTATCTCATGTTTTTGTAATATGTGTGTAAGTGGGGGGGGGGGGGGGGCAGGATATTACAGTAGGTAATTTACTAATATTCACCTATTAAACGTTTTGGCCGCTGACGGAGGATCATATAATCTCTACCTGTCCATGAGCTATCGCCCTGGCAGAACCTTATCTATCAGAAGGTTCTGCCAGGGTGATTGTTCATGGAAAGATAAAGATCACATGACCCTCCATCTGCGGCCATTTTACGGCCTCCAGAAGCTGGAGCGGTCATGTAGTGAAGGATGAGCAGAAAAAGGACACCATCAGTACCAGGAAGCGGGACAACGACTGAGAACTCGGCACAAACAGAAGCCAAAAAGGAGAGTTGCCCCCACTCCAAAAGCTGTGAGCTTGCATAGTGTCAGCAAAAACATTTCAACGTGTCATGGGTAAGCCATTACTTTCCTATCCAGATAATAGAATGGGCAATTAAGGTCACCATGGGAAGTATATATCATGAAATATATTCTCTGGGATTCATTAAAAATTTTTCAAGTCCAGGTAAGTCTCACTAACTCTGGTGACGAATACAAGTGAAAATTCTAAATTCCTAGGTACAGGTAACCTTCCATCCCTCTTCCTCTTAAAAACAAAATACAAAATGTAAAAGAAATGTTATAATGAATCTAGAATCTTATCCTTGATTAGCATGTAAAAGGTTTTGTAGACTGCATAGTTTCGACCCTGCTAGGTACCAAGCAAGCCAACCAGGACTAGAGTGTCACAAGCAGCCACAAATAGTATCCCTTTGAGAGCCTTCTACATAAGGTCGGTACTTTTTGCAGTGAAAAAGAGCCTGAACAAAATGGAACCAATCCACTAACATGAAAAAAGTGACCAAAGGGACTTGGGGTATGTTGTGAACTTAGAATTTCCACACACAAAGCATACGCTTAGGACTGTCCCCTAACTAGGGAGGATCATGGACAATGATGGGAGACGTTATCTTGAGTGAGTGTAAAGTATGGAAATGTAAAATCCTTTAAAGGGGCTGTACCATGTTTGATCCAGAAATAGGAGATATCAATCAGATTAGAGGGGTCCAATTACTGGGACCGCACTGACCACAAGAATATGGGGCCCATTTTCTCTATTTGATGAAGTGGCAGGTCAAGCATATGACCTGCCATTCAATTTATTACTGTGGGGCTTTGAAAATTGGCAGAGGACTGCACTTTGGTATCTATGAAACTCTCATATTCTGGGAATCAAAATTCCAGAGAAAGCCAAGAACTGTGGAAAACGTGACGTATCGCTCTGCCAATGAATAATCAGATCTCCGACAATCAGAATGTTATCCCATATCAACAGAAAAATGAGATAACAACCAAAGTCTAAGATGTCTAGTTGTCTCATTGTGATCATTATATGATGGGGATTCTGAAATGGTCATTAAAGGGGTTTTCTAATGAAACAAGTTAGGCCCTATCTACAGGATCAGGCCAGACTTGCTGGTTGGTGGGGGTCTCAATGAAGAGCCCCCACAGATCACGAGAATGGTAGGTCTGATGTACCTCTGTTGGAACCCTTGTTGTTCCCGGAGATGAGCAGAGCAGCCAATCATGCAAGGCTGGGCCTCCCCGTTCATGTCTACCGAGCTGACGGAAATTGCCGGTTATGGCGCTCATTAATCTCTGTCAACTCCCTAGAAATGAATGGGCAGCCCGGAGACTTCAAGGAGTCTAAATATTATATTAGGAAGCTACGAAAACCCACCAGTACAAAAAAATACTATAGTATTCGCTTCATTCTGATACATAAAGGACTAAGAGACTTTAAAGACCCTTAGATGAGGAATTTGCTGTTCAAGGAAAGTATTACATCTTAAAGTAAGTTGTTATTAAGTTCCACAAAAGATGAAGCATCACTTAAAAGCTTTAGCCTAAAACTCTTGTCTTACCCAAATATAATTTCCACTTTTAAATGTAGAAACTAAGCAAACATGAATGTCTTTGATGTGGAGCTTAAAAGCCATGCCACCTCCTGCCCCCGGCATCAAGGTGGGCACAGAAATAACGAGAACTTCTCCACTGAAGACAGGAAGATCTGCTGTTTGTACAGATAAACAGAAATTTTGGCAGGGAATAGTAGTCCACATGATGCACATGGCTCCAAGGTCAGCCTCAAACCCTTCTCGGTATTTTTTAATCATGTGCCAACGTATTATCAGGGAGACCAAATCACTGGAAAAGCATCAGCTGACCGGGGGTAATCGAGCGTCTATACCAGCGTGACTTATGGGAACACTGCTGCCATTATTATTTACATAGAAACATCTAATTTGTTAATATGGATTCAAGGACATCCTTATCACTGCTACCACACATCTGGGCAAGCTGCATGTTATCTAGGCTTATGCAGAGGCGTAACTAGGAAAGGCAGGGCCTAAAAGCAGACTTCTGCTAAAAAAAAAATCACAAATGTGAGTTACAATCAAACACATTTATATACTCATATATACATGAAACATATACACACCATATGTGCACAGACTGCTAAGACATACATGCAGTATACACACACACACCACATATACATACAAAATATACACACAAACATACAGTACCGTATAAACACATATTGCAGCATAGACACAGAAAAACTTCACATATACACACATACATACAGCAAATACACACATACATAAAATATCATATAGAGACATATAGAATATACACACACCTCACACACACACACACAACATATACACATCCAATAACCCAGATGCCGGGGCCACCTGACACTGTGGGCCCCAGGGGGCTGCAATGGTTTCTACCCCTGTAGTTACGCCCATGGCCTTATGCTTGTACAATGAAGACTGATTAGAAGGTGAAGCAAAATTATACATTTTATGACAATTGTCATATAACAGTCCAGCTACACTTCAGTACTGGTGGTGTGCCACTGGAGTATGCCTATAATGTGCCAATGTGCAGAGCATTGATCAGTATCAGTGGGACAATTATAGTATAGCATCTTTTTGGTTTCATCATCTTCATGTTAGTGGCAGCCAGGACCAGAAGTGCTGGAGATGTGGGCCAATATGTACCAATGTCTTTCAATCATAAGTGACAAACCCCAAACTTGGCAAAAGTCTGACGGGTTATAGTCACTGACTCAGTGGCGTAACTACCGCCGTAGCAGCCGTAGCGGTTGCTACGGGGCCCGTGAGGTTCAGGGGCCCGGGGATGCACGCTCCCTGCAGTGCTTTGCCACGGCCTGGGGTAAGTGGTCCGGGGCTGCAGTGCCGGATCGTGCCCCCGGGCCCCTCCCTCTCTGTGCATCTACACGTCTCCTGAGCCCGGCCGCCCACCCATCCACCTCTTTCCGGGATCCCTGCCTGCTCATATCCTTGACCCGGTCCCCAGCCACCTCTCTGACCCGCCCCCCTCATCTCCCTGACCTGCCCGCTCATCAGCCTGCAGGGCGGCACAGTTGATTGTATATGTGTATATATTGTATATATACTGTGTATATGTGTGTATATACTGTGTATATGTGTATATATTGTATATATACTGTGAATATGTGTGTATATACTGTGTATATGTGTATATATACATATATATATATATATATATACATATACTGTTTATGCATATTCCGTATATATATATATATATATATATATATATATATATATATATATATATGTAAATCCTATGTATATGTGTATATATGCATCTACTATGTATACATGTATATACTGTGTATAAATGCATTGAAGCAAATACTGTATTTTTACATGCATGTATTTATATCAGCATATATATATATATATATATATATATATATATATATATATGTGTGTTTTTGTATGTGGTAAGTATGTATGCTGTATATACTGAATGTATGTGTATATTCTGTATGTATATGCAGCATGTGTGTATATGGTGTTTTTATCCTGCATGTATGTGTATATATGGTCAGTGTATACTGTATTTGTGTATGTATGTATATATATATATATATTTATTTATATATATATATATATATATATATATATATATATATATATATGTGTGTGTGTGTATTGTAAATGTATTATATGTATATAATGTGTATACTGTATGAGTTTGTATATACTCTGTGTATTAGTGTATAAATGTATAGGAGTGCATAAATGTGTGTGTATAAGTGAATGCTTGTATGTATAAGGGTGTGAGTATACGAGAGTAGAACTTTATGTGTGTATATAAAGGTGTGTATATATCAGTGTATAAATGTGTGTAATTGTATAAACATGTCTGTATAGGGGTACCTTCCCAAGAACATATGGGGGACGTATATCTGGCCGCAGATTTGCTGCCGGATATACTTCCCCCATAAGCTTCTATACGCCAGGGCTCGGCACGGTGAGCACAACGAGTACTCACTGTTTCGAGCAAAAGAGATAGAGCGTGCTCAATCTATGGCCGTAAGAACGACCATGCGGCTCTATTCTCTATGGAGAGGGGAGGGGTGAGCCGCGCTCACCTCTCCTCCTCTCCAACGCGCCCGACGTGTGCCTGCCATATATATATATTTTAAGGGGAAGGGGGGCCCCATGCAGAAATCTGCTATGGGGCCCAGCCTCTCCTAGTTACGCCCCTGCACTGACTGCAACATTTGTTGGTAAGCAATCACCCAAACACATCTGGACTGTCCTGATAAAATTTTGCAAAAATTATCTGTGAGTTTTCCTTTACCTTGTTATAGAGCCACAAAAACAGAACTGGCAACACTGCCCTGGGAGCTAAAATGCCTTGCTCCTATATGCTCCCTTGGTCTGATATATTTAACCCTCCACAGCTGCTCTGGTCCTCCCCACCTGACTTTGCTTATATGACAGTCAGCAGTGATGATATGTACCGGTATATAGGCTCATATCACTGCCAGTTATTGGCTGCAGCAATCTCAAGCCGCTACATATGACATCACTGTAGCCAATTAAAAAAAAGCCTGGCAAGGAGGACCAGAGCAACAGCACTAGAGTGAAAAAGGGATTCCTTTTATTATTTTACCAAAATTCCTTCAAGGAGTTGTCCACTTTCAGCAAATAATTGATATGGTTTGTGTAAGGAAAAGTTATACAATTTTATTATATACTTTTTGTATTAATTCCTCACAGTTTTCAAGATCTCTGCTTGTTGTCCTTTTATGAAGCTTTTATGTTACTCCCAGTCCATAGAGATCTGTCCATGGTCACACAGGTGTGAGGCTCGTTATATCATACAGCTCTGATTACTCTGTGATATAACAAGCCGTGCACCTGTGTGACATCACATGATCACGGACAGATTTCTATCCACTAGTAGTAAATATAGAATCTATCTTTAGCAGGAAAGCAAGCAGAAATCTAGAAACAGTGAGGAATTGATACAAAAAGTATATCGGAAAATTCTATAACTTTTCCTTACACAAACCATATCAAGTAATTTGCTGAACATGGACAACCCTTTTAATTTTTTTATTTAAATGGGGGAAAAAAAAGCTTTGACTGAACAAACTGTTACTATTTCTGCAATTTATCGTTAAGAAAAACATGAATTATCCAATGAAGTGGAATCACGCCATTGAAACGGAGGACACCTTATGATCTCTCTCATGACTGGTGGATTCTCGAAGATGTGAACCCCAGCCATGACACACTTAGTCCAGATCATCCAATTGATTATGACCAATGTTGTCATTTACACACATCTGCAGGGGCGTAACTACAGCGGTAGCAGCCATAGCAGCAGCTATGGAGCCCTCAGTGTTAGGGGGCCCCATCATCCAACCTGACACAATAAAGAATGGAGGATGTGCACCATTATATCTATATTGTACTGCACATTGTCCAGCATAATATGTATATAACATATACTGTGATGTATATATGCAGTATCTCTGATGTGTATATGGTGTCTGTATATACTGTATGTGAGTATGTTGCATAGGGCACTGGATGTATGTGTATATGCACATGAGTGTATTTATATGTGATATGTAACTCGCATGTGTGAGTATACTAATATGTATATTTTTAAGAGGGAAGGGGGGCCCCATGCAATAGCCTGCTATGGGGCCCTGTCGCTCCTAGTTACGCCACTGGACCTCTGGCTCTGTACATACAGAAGCTGATGCTGAACAACAAGACAGAAGACAGTCATAGCAATTTTACAACAGGAAAATCTGTAAAACCTGAAAAAAAAAACATCCACACAATGACAGCTGCGAGAACGCTCACCATCTTCAAAATAACATCATTCCCTGTAATTAAAGTTATTAAAGTTTTTGCTAGAGAACTTAAACAGAAAACCACATGAAATATCCAGACGGTTAAATGGCAGATAAATGTAAGGTTACCTCTTTTTTAACATAGAATTTATGTTCTTTTGACAACTGACTACTGGTAAGTCACTTACCTGAAGAATTTGAGACTTCTATTGTCTCAGAACCTGTGGAAAAATGAATATACACACAAGGAACCCCAGAATCCTCCTCAGGGAGAGAGTCACATGACACAGGGAGATGTGCTCCCTTCAGAAGGTCCCAACAGGCATCTTGTACAACCTTACAAAACCCCCGGCATGGGCCTGGTGGTAACACTAAGGAGGAGGAAGGGTTACACCCTGGAACCAGTAGTAAACAAAAGAACCATTCCAGGTAGCGGTGACAATGAGATTTAAGAAGCCCCTCCCAATCATGCAAAGCAGCCTGAATTTCCAGCACACTGGTATGATTCATAAAATTTGGTAGCATAAAAGTTTTAATTCCCAATTTGCGGCAGAATGGCAAGTTGATGGGGACAGGCAAGCAATGAGCGTCGGATGGAGTCAATTTGAGCAAATGGAAAGCAGTCTCTGTGCGATTATTTCTAAAAGCTGTGGAGGTAGAAGCTTTAGCGCTGGTTAGTAAATCATGATCAGAAGTATTGGAGTTATGATGTCCCTCTACTATATGGGAATTAGGGGCATGATATTTGTCAGCAGTGGCAGCTATCCCAGAATGTTTTTGGAGGCCAATTTTTTCATCAGACTGATTGAAATCAGCAGAATCATTATGTATATTGCTTTTCGCATGTGAGATTGTAGAATTTATGACATAATGGGATAGGCCACTGGCAGGAGAGCTGGTTATATTCATTGGAAGCGCAGTGCGCATGCTGCCCGCGTGACTTGCATTGATCTGCATTGTCTGCGAGTCCATTGGGGCGGAATGTAGTGATGTTCCTTCTAATTCCGAACTTTGCAATGGCTCTATAGTTTGGTCTCCCATTTGGCTGGTTCCTGACTCCGCTGCCGCATAGACTGGAAAAGGGGAAATACCTGGTGATGTAAGATTCCTTGCACTGACGTTAATAGTCTCATTGCTGGAACTGGAAAGTTGACTGTCTTTGTTAGTTTCAGTGATGTTTTCTTCATTCTGTCCAGGATCAGATGGACTTAAGATGCCCACCTCATTAATCATGGTTGGAACAGTCACATTGATAATTTGTTCATTCAGCTCAGGACTTGGTGGACTTAAGATGTCCCCCTCATTTATCTGAACATTCGGGACAGTCACATTGGAAATTTCTTCATTCTGCTCAGGACCTGTTTGATTTAAGATGCCGGTCCCATTTATCTGAACATTGGAGTCCGTCATATTATTCATCTCTTCTTGATCACTCAAGGTCTTCAAATCATTTTCAGGTTTTTCTGACCAAACACTCACAATGTTTCGGATATTTTCAGCAACATTTAGGATCTCAGCCCCCACACCTGCAATATTTTCCTTATCTAAGTTCTGAGCAGTTGAAACTTGAGGCACAGAGGTGGTTTCATCCTTAGATGTGGTCTCAAGTTCAGAATTCATCTCTACCTGAAAAAGGCTGAACAACGTCTCTTCTGGTGGGATTCTCAGAGGAGCTTCTGTTATTTGTGGCTGATTTTTCAAGGTGGCTGCTGAGGTCTTAGTTGGATGTTGTGTTGATGTTGTCGGTGTGCTTGCATTTGTTGTTGTTGCAGCTGCTCGGGTGAAGGTCTCATTGGATTGAGGAGGTTTACTCACTGCAGGTGAAGATGCTGTAGCTTTAGGATGGAATGATGAAGATGTAGGTGTGAGATCAGGCAGCAAAGTAGAAGACAGCTTCTTATTTGTATCCATGGGAAAAGCATCCTTGTTTGTAGCTGTTACTTCTTCAGGAAGACTTTTTTCTTCTGTTGCTGATTTATCAGGTAGAAGAGCTGCTTCAGATGAAGTCAAAAGTGCAGGATTTGTGGTAGGAATTGTGGTGGCAGTAGATGTCGGCTTTGCTCCCCAACCAAACCAATTCAAAATCTGTGCATTTGATGTTGCAGGTAAGATGACCATCAGGACAGCAACCACAGGCCAGACCTTTGTCAGAGCCATGGTAGCGAGGCTCTGATCACTTTCAGAAACTTTGCCTGTTCACATTGATTTGTCCTCTACAGCTCGCAAACTACACATTACCCTTCAAACAAGAAGCAGAACTAGCAGAGGTGTGGCTACAGAAATACCAGACCAAGCCTCCTTATCAGACGCCTGCCCCTCGCTGAGTGTGGAAAAGCTGAAACAACCTCACAGAACTTTACAATTGACCTCACTCTTGACAGAAATTATGAAGGAGAAAAAAAAAAAGTCAACAAAGGGCATATTGTTACTTGCCAAGCCATGGAGATAGAATGCATGCAAGTGTAAGGAGAATCCCTGCACAGAGCACAGATAAAGACATGAAAGGGCTATATACTTAACATAACTCGAAGAAGAAATACTCCATTCACAAATTATAGTACACTTGCTACTCCATGTATTGATGCTTCAAGCTACACATGAAGACAACGGACGTTGTCAAACATACAGTAGAATGTCTTGTTAGGTTTACTAAGTTCCACAGCATTTACAAATCCCTTCCAAATTAAAACTTTGTTAGATCTGAAGTAAAAGTTAATAGCAAGTGGATGGAGGTAGCAGACGGGTCAAAGGTCTCTTCTGCTCTGTTGCTCACAGCATCTCAAGCTGTGCCCTCAGCTATTTCCAAGGGGAAAGAATGGAGACTGCATATTGGCTTTTAATTGCTCAATACACTGGTCACAGTCAAGGGCTAATTTTACAACCTGCTCTAAGTGTGATGAGATGACTGAGGGCAAGCAAGAAAGAATACGTTGTCTTATTTATTGGATGAAACATCTTCGCCTACATTGTTATACTTTTGCTTCATTAGTCTTCTTTTCGTTGGCTCAGACATTTGGCTTCCATCTCCTGTCATTCACAATATCTTCTTACAGAGCTGGGCATGAGGTGAGACGATCCGAAATTCCCACAGCATTAGATAAGAACGACGTCTGAGTTCATCCAATCTGCGGCTGTATTATTCTTTGTCAAACTTGGTGTTACCCTTTGTGTTTTCTAACGAAAGTTTGGGATAAACTTGCCTACACAAGACTGGAACAAATGTTAGGAATTCCCAATGTTTGTTCTTGTTTTTAGGGCTTGACTAAAAGCCAGTCAAATAAAAAAGATGACTGCAAAAAAGGTTGGCACCTGAGAATAGGCGAGATCTAGAGGCAGATAGCTGGAGAAGTTTGCTGCACCCATTGATGGATTTCACATATAGATGTTTGCCTACAACCATGAGGGAGGAAGTTCTTACAATGAGGCCTCTGCAAAAACAAACCTCATTCACAGGGATGCATAAAGTTAGAAAAGCATCAGATTTTTTTTCTTGTCCAAATATTGCATCGCCCTTGTCCATAGTCAATGGTATTGAAACAAATTGATGGCACAAAGTGGAAATAGTTACCACATTTCAACCATTGACCCCAAATTGTTGGAGTCTATACACTTTAGAAGTATGACTTCTCCCTTAAATTTGGGCAAAAAAATAAAATTAAGGATAATGTCGTTTAGATACCAGAATGCCATCGTTTCCATGCTGTTATATCATGACTATCAGGGAGGGACATAACATTTAATGAGAGATCTTTTTTGTTGGCAAATATTTATTTGCAGTAGTAATTTGCTCACATATTTGTTAACATTATGAAACCAGTGACTGATCAGATTTCTATTCCCCATGTAAAAAGACCTCTAAGCTGGTGGTACCTTGTATTATTTATTTCTGTAGAGTAAGACCACTGGCACACACCATAGTGGGTCTGTGAAAAACGAACCATGCACTGACCAGTTTTTACGGACTGACCACAGTGCAGAGGATGGGATTCTATGTATCATAGTGATATTTAATACAAGGAGTCCCTTCTTCCCTGGAAAACATCAGCTCCAACACTGTAATCTTCATTACAGCTGAGAAGTGACTGACCACAGTGCAGAGGATGGGACTCTGTGGATCACAGTGATATATGATACAAGGAGCCCCTTCTTCCCTGCAAAACATCAGCTCCAACACTGTAATCCTCATTACAGCTGTGAAGTGGCTGACCACAGTGTAGGGGATGGGACTCCGTGGATCATCATGATATATGATACAAGGAGTCCCTTCTTCCCTGCAAAACATCAATTTCGACATTGTAATCTTCATCACAGCGGAAAAATGACTGACCACAGTGCAGTGAGTGTGATTCCATGTATCATAGTGAGCATACAAGCAGTCTTCCATTCCGCAAAACATCAACACCATCATTGTAACCTTGATTACAGCAGGGAAGAAGGGACTCCTTGTATCATATATCACTGTGATGCATGAAGTGCCTTCCTCTGCACTGTTGTTCGGTGAAATCCAAGCCAGCAAATGGTCAGTTGTTCACAGATCAACCTTGTTTGTGTGCCGCTGGCTAAAGACGAGCAGTCACTATCTTCATTCCTTGACAAGTGAATGATGGACAGTACACTTGGATGAACAAGGATATGCATATAATGGACACTTTGCTGCCACAGTGGTGACCCATCTAAGGCAATGAATACCTGATTGTTTATTCCCTCTATTTAGAGAGAGCACAGGAAGGGGAGACAGCAGAGAAATGGGAAGAGACAAAATGGGATTAGCAGAAAATTGGCAAAGTCATTATCAATTCTGTAGTTCAACTATTCCCCCAAAGTTTTGAACTTCCATTTAAAGTTATTAAATTGTTTGACTTTAATTTACTAAGATTGAACTCTATACCATGTCAGACCTAGTGTAAATTTTGACAGAGGCCATAATAATATTCCCCATCCCTCCATGCCCACTTTTAGGAAAAGTGGCGTGAGTGGCAAAAAATCCTCAAAATGACAAAATCACCTTTACATCCATTGCACCTTTTTGGTAAAGAAAAAAAGGAAGTATCTTCCGGAACAGTGTATCAGCGATATAAAACTTAAAATTTATTGGAATAATAGATAAGAACAGAATACGGAGTCCAGGCTGACGCGTTTCAAGACGAAGCTCTTAATCATGGTCTATTGCACCTTTATGTTACTTGTACATCAGAAAACTGGTGTACAAGGAATGCTAAACGTGCCCCTTTGGGCTTCTTTACTAACTGATTCAAATTAGAACTAAACTGCTATAACAATCCCTTTAAGAATACAGAATACATTCCTATAAATTAATATTCCATATGGAGATGATTGACACGTGGGCATGGCCAAGAACATATGTTTTATGACCCGTAATGGGAAGGTGGAATGGAAAATAGGGACAAATCATTTCTCCCACGGTTCCTAAAATGTTTTGGATTTATATGCACGAAGATATCCTCAGAGGAACTGAAAACGGATATCCTCAGCCAGAAATGTTTGCGGCCTTACTACTGTCAGGAGAGCTCTACCATCATGTCATTCAAGACATGGGTATCCCCACTGTGAAGACTCAAATAGTAACTGGGAAACAGGATTCTGACAAATCCCACATGTTGTAACTACATGGAACCATCTAGGAATCGGCAACTCCTTTGGGCGCTGGGAGATTCAAGTTTCATGGGAAAATAAACCACAAAGAAAATGATCCAGATGCTTCAACAACTCCCAGCATAACAGACACAGTTTGCCCCATTGTTACTGCAGCCTGTAATTGAAATTCCCAAGTTTTTACAAGTTCTCAGCTGATGTTACCAGAGCAAAGGGAAGTGAGATGTCAGGATTTGTATAGAAATTCGGTTAAACACAGTTTTTTTTTTAAAACCATAGATGTTTATCTCACTTTTAGATTAGGATACGTTACCTCTGACAGATCCTGGAGAGTTACACAAACTCAGCTGGGTATCAAATATCGGCTTTTAGATTGAGTTATTGGGGATAACTCCCATCAGGGGACACTTTCAATTAGAGATAATCAATGAATAGGTCTGTGTGATTGTTATTATAACCCACATAATGGATACAATGTGGAAAATTGATGCCGGAATGATGGCTATATTAAGGCACATGCTACACAGCTGATTTTTAAAGGAATGCTGGATCTAAAAAGCTATAATAACATGAGCAGGGAATACACTTACGTTCTCAAAGATTTGGGCTAATCAGCAGGCAGGAAGAGCTGAACACACAGGGGCACAATTACTAGGGGCCGTGCGCCAGTTTTCTGTTGGACTTTGCACGTTCTTTTAGGTACGAGCTGTTTGCACAGGTATTTAAGAAGAGTCCGCGTCATATTCGGACTGAAGGGGGCGTTCCAGTGCTCAGTCGGACCATGCACCTGTTTTAACATGAAAAGTCGGACAGAAATGTGTTGCACGCCCCATGTGCACAAAAAAAAGTTGGTGCACTCTGTCGGGGCAGTGCAGGGAGCGTCAGATTCATGAAGAAAGTGCACCCTGCACACTACACAGGCAAACTTTAAATAGTACAGATACACTGTTAGTAAAAGTGTCCCATTGTATAAAGCATCCAATCTGTAGGCAGCATGTTACAGAGCAGGAGCAGCTGACTAGATTGTATATAGTGTACTATCCGCAGACAGCATGGTATAGAGCAGGAGGAGGTAAGCTAATTGTACATAGTGTCTTATCTGCAGGCAACATTTTATAGAACAGGAGGAGCTGAATAGATTGTAAATAGCGTAGTATCTGCAGACAGCATGTTATACAGCAAGAGGAGCTGATGCAGGCAGCATGTAATATAGTAGAAGTAGTTAAGCCTATTTTAGATAGTCTCCTGTCTGCCGACAGCATGTTGTAGAGGAGGACGACTTAAGTAGATAAGCTGAGTAGAGCTGCAAGTAGTGCATTCTTATTATAGAGCAGGAAGAGTTAAGCAGATTGTAGATAGTTTCATTTCTGCATGCAGCATGTTATAGAGCAGGAGCAGCTGAGCAGGCAGCATAAAATATAGCATGCAGAGCAAAGCAGATTGGCCTTAGGCAGCATGTTATAGAGCAGGAAGAGCTCTATGTATTTTCTTAATTTATATCATTGACGTTTCTATGTTTTGATGTAATCTAATCATGGCATTGATTCATAAAGTGAGTGACAGCCCCCGTGTAAGACACTGGTAAGATCAAATGTCTGCTACTAAGCTATAAAGACCAAATATATAAACTAAGAACTTATAATTTTCATGGCCAGCTGTACATTGATCTGTCCAGCTGATCTTGCTCTGTAACTCATAGTACAGATGCACTGTTCTGAGTAAATGTGCTCCATTGTATAAAGCATCCAATCTGCAGGCAGCATGTTATAGAGCAGGAGGAGCTGAATAGATAATACAGTGTACTTTCTTTAGGCAGCATGTTATAGAGCAAGAGGAGCCGAGCAGATTGTACTTAGTGTCCTATCTCAGCAGGAGCTGAGTAAGTGTTGGACTGGTAGATCTGCTTTCAATGGACACAAGTTATTTCACAGTTAATAACAGCCAGAGATTTCAACATTGAGGCTTCATTTCTGAGAAAAGTTGTTGTCTGAAAAGAGAGAAAAGTTTAAATTCTCCAGCTGAATTTTATTCCAAGCCGAAATATGTCTCCACATATCTTCTATCAATAACTGGAGCGGACTCAGCGCAAGAGGGAAGACGCAGACATGCAATACATTAATGGGGTCTTTCTTTTGGGACCACACAGAATGTAGTAAAAATCCTTTACAGCATTCAGTATTTAGTGCATTTTTGGCAGAAGAGATAACGCTGGTAACACTGTGAGACTTTTGTTTCCTGATGCTGAGCTCCTACATACAACATACCAAACAAGACAATAAAAAAGATCATGAAATTAGCACAAAGGTGGACATTAGACCACCAGATGCCTGTGGGATTGTGCTACACAAACATCGTATTGTACTCGGATGTGTTCTTACGGGAACTGCCTAAGATCCGAAGCATTGTCTGCAGAAGAGCACAAGTCTTCATTCATATTTACCATATTTTTAGTTCCAAGGTCAAGATGGGAAGATAATCGAGTAAGAGTATTAGGGTACATTCACACGCGGTATTCCCGCCGTGCGAGCATACCGCCGTGTGCTGGAGTGGAGGAGGAGGTGACCCCTCCTCCCTCCATAGAGAATAGCGGCGCACGGCCGCACACACGCCGAAAGATAGAGCATGCTCTATCTTTTTGCGGTGTGCGGCCCGGATCGGTGGCACACGTGTGGCACTGTTTCCTGGCCGTGCCGCTAACTATGAACAGATAACATCTTCGCCTTCCTCTGGAGGATTCATGACATCAGTATATTTTAGGGCTTCATGCAATGCTTTATTTCACCTGTGGAGGCACTGCAGAAAAACTGAACACATATCTATCTGCAGATTACAGCTGATTATTAGGGGCCCCAACTAGAAGTCATTTTGTAATTATTTCTGATTTTTAGTAAACCCTAGGGAATTTCTCACCACCCTGTAACCTTATAAACTACCAGCACCCTCAATTTTTGTGTGAAATATCTTCTCTAGGATTCCCTTTATTATGTGAAATCTTTTATTCCAGGGATGGCTAACCCTAAGAGGCTGGAGTGGAAGCATTACTTCTAGTACCTAGAAAAATGGTTCTGGTATTATAATGAAGATAACAAACACTATAGAATGGCAGATGAAGGCATAGTTGTGAATTGGATGGTTACCAGGAATTCACATTTTGATTTATGTTTAACTTCCTGTATCTCATCTTTTTTAGAACTAGCATTGTGGCTGGTGCTATGTGCTATAGATCCAAATATAGGGATGTCTGATATTATGCACCCCCTCCAGCCTCTAAAAGTGACTCATCTAAGGCAAAAACTGACTCTCCTCAAAACATTTATATATCTTGGAGAAGATTTGTTACAGGTAAACAGTCAAGATTTCACATAAAATAGGAGATTCAAGAAAGGACATTTCATACCCTACCTGAGGGAGCTGCTAGTAGTTTAGTGATGTAAAAGCTCTTCAGCTTAGAAAAAAGATGACAAATGGGAGACTTCATTACTATGTATAAATGGGCAGTCATAGACAGGGGCATCCTTTACGCCCAGAGGAGAGCAGATCTACCATCACCATAGACAGGGGGCATCCTCTACACCTAGAGGAGGGGCAGCTCTACCATCACCATAGACAGGGGGCATCCTCTACACCTAGAGGAGGGGCAGCTCTACCATCCCCATAGACAGGGGGCATCCTCTACACCTAGAGGAGAGGGGTTCTACCATCCCCATAGACAGGGGGCATCCTCTACACCTAGAGGAGAGGGGTTCTACCATTACCATAGACAGGGGACATCCTCTACACATAGAGGAGAGGCAATTCTATCATCAACCAAGGACAAGGGGCATCCTCTACACCTAGAGGAGGGGCAGCTCTACCATCACCATAGACAGGGGGCATCCTCTACACCTAGAGGAGAGGGGTTCTACCATTACCATAGACAGGGGGCATCCTCTACACCAGTGATGGCTAACCTATGGCACTGGTGCCAGAGGTGGCACTCAAAGCCCTTTCTGTGGGCACTCAGGCCATCACCAGAGATGACTCCAGGTATCTTCCTGCAGTCCCAGACAGCCCAGGACTTGCTGTTTTAAAGTGACAGCTCTACCTGGGACTATTTTCTGCTTTATTGGTGTCCTCAGGGTGCTGGTATCAATGAAAACTGTGACAGAGAAGGGAGTATAAATCACAAATTAAATTTCTGTGTTGGCACTATGCGATAAATAAGTGGGTCTTTGTTGTAGTTTGGGCACTCAGTCTCTAAAAGGTTCGCCATCACTGCTCTACACCTAGAGGAGAGGCAGTTCTATCATCAACCAAGGACAAGGGGCATCCTCTACACCTAGAGGAGAGGGGTTCTACCATTACCATAGACAGGGGGCATCCTCTACACCTAGAGGAGAGGCGGTTCTACCATCACCATAGACAGGGGACATCCTCTACACCTAGAGGAGAGGCAGTTCTACCATCCCCATAGACAGGGAGCATCCTCTACACCTAGAGGAGAGGCAGGTCTACTATTACCTTAGACAGGGGGCATCCTCTACACCTAGAGGAGAGGCTGTTCTATCATCAACCAAGGACAAGGGGCATCCTCTACACCTAGAGGAGGGGCAGCTCTACCATCACCATATACAGGGGGCATCCTCTACACCTAGAGGAGGGGCAGCTCTACCATCACCATAGACAGGGGGCATTCTCTACACCTAGAGGAGAGGGGTTCTACCATTACCATAGACAGGGGGCATCCTCTACACCTAGAGGAGAGGCAGTTCTACCATCACCATAGACAGGTGGCATCCTCTACACCTAGAGGAGAGGCAGTTCTACCATCACCATAGACAGGGGGCATCCTCTACACCTAGAGGAGAGGCAGTTCTACCATCACCATAGACAGGGGGCATCCTCTACACCTAGAGGAGAGGTGGTTCTACCATTACCATAGACAGGGGGCATCCTCTACACCTAGAGGAGAGGCAGTTCTACCATCACCATAGACAGGGGGCATCCTCTACACCTAGAGGAGAGGCGGTTCTACCATCACCATAGACAGGAGGCATCCTCTACACCTAGAGGAGAGGCAGTTCTACCATCACCATAGACAGGGGGCATCCTCTACACCGAGAGGAGAGGCAGTTCTACCATCACCATAGACAGGAGGCATCCTCTACACCTAGAGGAGAGGCAGTTCTACCATCACCATAGACAGGGGGCATCCTCTACACCTAGAGGAGAGGCAGTTCTACCATCACCATAGACAGGGGGCATCCTCTACACCTAGAGGAGAGGCGGTTCTACCATTACCATAGACAGGGGGCATCCTCTACACCTAGAGGAGAGGTGGTTCTACCATTACCATAGACAGGGGGCATCCTCTACACCTAGAGGAGAGGCAGTTCTACCATCACCATAGACAGGAGGCATCCTCTACACCTAGAGGAGAGGTGGTTCTACCATTACCATAGACAGGGAGCATCCTCTACACCTAGAGGAGAGGCAGTTCTACCATCACCATAGACAGGGGGCATCCTCTACACCTAGAGGAGAGGCGGTTCTACCATTACCATAGAAAGGGGGCATCCTCTACACCTAGAAGAGAGGCGGTTTTACCACCTCCATAGACAGAGATTTGTTACTGTAAGGGCAGTAAGACTATGGAACTCTTTTCCGGCAGGAGGTTGTTATGGTGGATTTATTGAAAAAATACATTTGTTTAGTTCTTATATGTTGTACTTTTATGGACCAATGTCTTTTTCCAACCTTATATACTATGTTCCTATGATAAAATTGTTACCTATTAAACTAATTTAACCAAGACCAGTTCAACAAAAATGTTCATGTGAAAAGATTCTTACTCTTTTTTAGTCTGTGTCCAGGTCATGTCATTGGTACATTGAATCTGCCAACAACCACATGGTTTCTGTCTCATATTTCTCAGAAGGAAAAAAAAACCAGAAAATAAATACAATTTAAAAAATAAGAAAGTTGCTGTTTTCTTCTTTCATCTGTTTTGTATAAACCCCCTGGCGTGTTGTCCTCACAGATTAGTATCTATGACTGTTGATCAATCATTGCTTTTGGCTCAAGTTGCATTGTCCAGCAATGATAAGAAGATAAAGTTTGGCCTTAGCGATTCCATTTCCATGGTGTTGTGGTACATAGTGACCCATTAATATTGTCTTGTCTAAACACTACATAAACGTTGTAACTGATTGATGGAAGGCAGAAAGTCACCAGGATATAATTGCCCATAAATATGTCTATGTAGCTGCGTGCGTGTCTGCGAGTCAAATTGTACTAAATGCTGAAGCCATGTATTGTGTCATATGTCAAAAGCCACATGTGGCTGCCATACACTGTATAAGTAAACACATTTTATTGTATTGTGGTAGACCAAAAGTGTCTTAAAATTACAGTGCAAAGGCCATAGGTGTTGAGATTTTGGGATTTTGATTGTTGGAGGTCTAACATCCGGCACTTCAGCAGACATACTAAGCACAGGTTGTATAGATGCATGTTACTTTGCATTGTATTCAATTAAGAAGCAAACAACTGAATGGTGCAGGAGAAATGTATCGTACCACTGCAGAACGAATATTGATCATTTATCAAGTTATTGTGTTTAGATTCCTCTCAATTAATATTAAAGGACATCAACCAACAGATTTACTGATGGCCTACATCGTCGGAGTGCCTTTTGGCTCCGCCATCTGATTATTTATGCACGCGCCCACTCTGCACTTTATAGTCAGAGTGGAGGAGTTACGATCGAAGGATGGGACCAAACTTGCCGAGTACAGAGTGGAGGAGTTACGATCGATGGATGGGACCAAACATGCCGAGTACAGAGTGGAGGAGTTACGATCGATGGATGGGACCAAACTTGTTGAATACAGAGTGGAGGAGTTACGATCGATGGATGGGACCAAACTTGCCGAGTACAGAGTGGAGGAGTTACGATCGATGGATGGGACCAAACTTGTCGAGTACAGAGTGGAGGAGTTACGATCGATGGATGGGACCAAACTTGCCGAGTACAGAGTGGAGGAGTTACGATCGATGGATGGGACCAAACTTGTCGAGTACAGAGTGGAGGAGTTATGATCGATGGATGGGACCAAGATTGCCGGGTACAGAGTGGAGGAGTCACGATCAATGGATGGGACCAGGCTGCAGAGTACAGAGTGGAGGAGTCACGATCGATTGGTGGGACCAGGCTGCAAAGTACAGAGTGGAGGCTTGCATAAATAATCAGATGGTGGAGCCAAGAGACGCACCTGTGATGTATGCCAGAACACATGCGGCTCATCAGCATATAAAATAAGAAAGATGTTGTCATCCCCTAGAGTTAATAATGAGCAAGTAAGTTTGGACATTCTACTGTACAATCAGCAAATCTGATGGTAGATGTCTTTTGATGCTGTTAAATGCTGTTATAAATCCATAAAATATGCACTGATGATTTTTAAAATAATTAACAATAGATCTCCAAACCCGAGTAATAAATGTTTGCTGCTCACCTCTTTAGCCATATATTGAAATGGTTATATTGGCTGAAGTGTAACATACCATCTTCTACGTCTCCTGTAGGGAGTGGTAGTTATTTATATGCTACAGGTCTAACAATTGTCTCGTGATTATAGTATCAGGAGTCTGTTCTCTTCAACTTCATTCTACATCGATTATAATCATGTTCAATGTCTCCACGTCTCCTTGTTCAAGGCGCTATTTTTTGTCTAGACGGCACCTCATAGACGGAGCCAAATGTGCGATATCATGTTGCATCTAATTCTAAGATACATATATTTTGTAACACATGAAGTGTGTTTGGTTGCAGATCAGCGAGCAAAGCTTAACTACAAACACGCTGTGTAGCCTTTACTGATCTCTCAACCAGGAAGCCAAAAATTCTTTCCCAAGTCTCCCAGGAACGTTATTCCACACGTTTAACTCCACTAATGAAATTCTGAAAGAGCTGGAAATGCAGCTAAGCGATCATTTACATTTGACAGTTTACCAAGTGGAACACGTGCAATAAATCTTTACTTATTCTCTTCTTTACGGCTGAGAATTTAATTTTCTCCTCCCACCGAGCGCTCACAATGTCCCTCAGGGCATGCATAAAACTTTCCAGTACTGGGACTAGGTCAAATAAGTCGGGAACATTTCTGAACAAAAATACTGGAATTTGCATGGCACGGATGTTGCAAGGGTCATCCCAGAATCTATAGCTTATAAGCTAGATATTTACTAACACAAAAAATACCTTTCTTGTATTTCCAGTTCCATTTATATAATAATGAACTTTATTTGGTTTAAATACATATTTTCCCAGAAATTAACATGACTGGTTGCCAATCTTTATATACGATTAAAAATGTGTAACTTATTATTATTATTATTGTTGTTATTTGTTGTACATAGTGTCCTATCTGCAGGCAGCATGTTATAGAGCAGGAGGTGCTGAGGAGATTGTACACAGTGTCATATCTGCAGGTAGTAGGTTATAGAGCAAGAGGAGCTGACCAGACTGTACACAGTGTACTTTCTGCAGGTAGCAATTTATAGAGCAGTGATGGCGAGCCACTTATATGTTGCAAAGTGCCAACATAACAATGTAAGCAGTAACTTATTGATCCCTGCTGTATCACAGGTTTCAATCGTATTGGTGTCCTGAGTTCACCAATACAATGGAAACATGATTGAGAACTTGGATTCAGAGTCCCCTGAAGAGGAGCAATCAGGGTTCCCAGTGCAGGGGCTCCAACAATAATCTGTCCACACTTTCTTGTTCCTCCTGTAGTCCTGGCAGCCAAAGATGTTGCTTTAAAATGGTGCTGAGCATGGCATGTCCTGGGTTGTATTTGACCGGAGGAGGAAGCCCTGAGTCCTGTCTAGCAAACTTTCCATAGGTTCGCCACCACTGTTATTGAGGATGAGTTGAGCAGATTGTACATAGAGTCCTATCTGCAGGCAACATTTTATAGAGTACATGAAGGTGATCAGATTATAAGTACTGTCCGCATGTTTTAGAACAGGTAGAGCTCAGCAGATTGTATATAGTGTCCCATCTGCGGGCAGTAGGTTATAGAGCAGGAGGCACTGAACTGATTGTACACAGTGTTATATCTGCAGGCAGTAGGTTATAGAGCAACAGCTGAGCAAATGTATATTTTGTTTTATAATCTCACTTAATGATTAAAATCCCTGGTAGAAGTCCACTAGACAATCCTCCTCAATGATTGCGAAAGCCATTGCTGGTTCCTAAATATTGAAAAAACTGCGATTTCAGTAAATAATTTGCACAAATTAATGAAGAAATCAGTTAATCAGTTCATTGCTCGATAACAATGATGCTGAATGTACTGCATATTTCATTGTGACATGTTCTCTCTAGGTCAAGTGGTCCAGAATATTCAAGATTTACCTTCCATAAGGATCAAAGCTTGTTATTCCATAATCTGATCAAATATGGTAAATTGGATCAGGTGACTGTATCCATCAGGAAACTATTGTTGTACTCATAAAATGCAAACTACACAATGGACCAATCATTAGCTAAAGTATAAGGACAAGATTTGTGTATGCAACCACTCATTCCTGAAGCCTGCTAGAAATCCTATTAATACGGAAAGAGATTAACAAAAGCAGATTTAGTCCTGATCGCACCCAATGTACCGTGAGATCACTTTGTGCAGGGTCTAATATATGGGATAAAAGAGTGTAGTCAGGTTAACAAACTTCATGTTACCCCTTGTTGGACCAAGTCAAGTACCGTATTTTTCGGACTATAAGGTGCACAAAAAATCCTATAATTTTCTCAGAAATCAAAGGTGCACCTTATAGTCCAGTGCGCCTTATATATGAACAGTACTTACAGACAACAGCTGCCTTGCACTGTGCACAGGTCTGCTACCTGCTGGTCCTTATAATCAGGTGCGCCTTATAATCCGGTGCGCCTTATAGTTCGAAAAATACTGTAGTCAAATGCCAAGGAGAATAATCCACTGTACCCTAGGTGGTTGTATTAATACTGCATTACAATAACCTATGATCCTTCCAAGAGAAATGTATACTGTCTCTATATGAGATATTCATGAAACACACTGCTTTTCTATGTTGAATATCTCCTCTTGTCACTCTAGATAGCCATCACAAGTTTGTATGTAGAGTCCGGCCAGGGAGACCAGATGCCGCAGATGTGAGCTCTTAACCAAAACCACAACATTTATTGAAACATCCTGATTCTGCACAAACAAATTAAGGAAAGAAAAATAAAGTGTTAAAAGATGTGAACAAGCCGGCAATAATTTGTATAACTTCTAGAATGGGATAACAAACAGGTATATACTGTAAAATGTTCTCTGCGGGTCACAATGACAAATTACACGCAGTGAACATCTGGTAGCAATGTAATATAAGAAAATTGGTTCTGCTTCTTACATAAAAAAGAGAAGAAAACAGAACTATAAACAAGTTGTTTAAACAATGCACAGTAAATTATTTCCAGTAGGTAAAAATCAATTTTTACCAATGGCTGAAAATGGGTATAAAAATAGAAGAAGCAATGAACTCCTGCCTCTCCCAACTTGATGCAGGCCAGATCCTCAGCTGATCTCTTCCATACGATATAGTCCATATTCATTTACAAAGGTCAGGAAAGGAAATCAGCAGCATAATTATTATATGGATTTTCCTTAAATATGATTTTTTATTAATACTCTTATGCAATTCTACATTTCCTGTTGCTACCACTAGGGGGAGATATCATAAACTGTCTTCAAGTGACCTGAATGAGCACCACATACAAATTGCCCACAAGCAGGAAACCATGAATTTAAAGAAAAACTTCCAAAGACAAACCAAACTACAGTTACTCACTTAAGATACGCCCAGCAAGAGAAGCGGGTGACATCGCGCAGGAGGAGTAAATAATTAGCTGCACAGAGCAATGAACATTGCATCCCTGCGCACCGGCCTGCTTTTTCTAACTCTTTTTTTCCAGGGGATACCGCATGTTAACATTAAAGAAGGCCATCGCCGGGTTCGGGATGAAGAGGACCTTAGGTGAATATCTGTAGTTTGTTTTGTCTAACTCTTACTGGTAGCTTTCCTTTAAAGGGGTTTTCCATAAGGTGCAGGTGTCACAGATCCTATATAGTAGCAAAAGGAATCCCATTAACTCCATACTATGGAGTTTTGGGCACCTTTAAAACTATAAAAATATATTTTAAAAAAAACAAAAACTGAGCTGTAATACACCATGTGCATGAGCTGGGTGTGGCTTTATGAGACCCTGAGGATTGAAGACAATCCTTTCTTAGAAACAAATCAATTTCTATTATTAATAGTACTGTGACTTAAAAACCTGCTTAAACTATGTAAAATTAGTAGATTATATTTCATATACCACTGCTATATTGATAATATCTTTATCTGACAAACAGTCCTCTATCCAAGGGAAACTTGATATTTTGTACTACATTAGTACAAATTCAGACGTCATTTGGACATGTTCCATTGCATCTTCATAGTATCATAGTGGATAGGGTAGACAAAAAGGTGCTTATCCATCAAGTCCAACCTATAAATCCTAGAGGTAGGCAAAATAATCCCTGCAAAGCTGATGACAATCACCCCAAAGTAAGGAAACATTCCTTGCTGACACCAGTATGGCAGTCAGAATAACTCTGGATCACATAATTTTTTTTTTTAGATTGCACATTATATTTTCGCTCTCCCGGAAGGCATCTGGGCCCCTTTTGAACATGTACAAAGTATCCACCATCACAACATCTTACCACTTATCTCACCACTCATAGTCTGGATTCACGGCTGCAGCTCGGCGGGCACACGTCAGGCGTGATGGTGAGGAGGAGAAGCGAGTACTGCTTGCCCGTCCCCTCTTTATAGAGAATAGTGGCGTACGGCCGTGCTTATGGCAAAAAGATGGAGCTGACTTTTTATTTGCGGCCACTGCACTGTATGGTCTATGGTGATGGTAAAACCACCTGTTTTATAGGCATAAGTGTTGGAAGATGCCCCCCGTCTATGGTGATGGTAGAATCTCCTGGACCCTGGATCTAGAGGATGACCGTACAAAATCCTCTCCTCTAGATGTAGATGATTACCCCCCCCCCCCCCCCGTCTTTGGGGATGGTAGAACCATCTTTCCTCTAGTCGTAGAGAATGCCCCTGTCTATAGTGATAGTATAAAGTTTAGACAGTTTGACCCGACACTGTCTGACCTAGAATATTGCAAAATATATTGTGAATTCCTATTTTTTTCCAGGAGCCCAAGAGTGAACTCATTTTAATTATGTATTTCAAATAAAATGTATATTTCTTGGCAACATGAAACAAGGAGGACATGCCTATTAATGAAAGTGCTTATTATATTACAGGTGCCGTGCTTAAATATTATGATCAACTTTATAGCTTTTCCTTCCCCAACAATCTTTTGTGAGGCTTCAAGTGCAGACAGGCTCTGCCAGGCCAGACAATAACAGATATAGTATTAAAGAAGAGGAATAAGTGAGATGTGAATGCAAGACATATTTCTATATACTTACACATAGTAAGGTATCATAACTATTTGCTTTACAGTCAAGCTGATAAAATACGCAGATGAAATCTTTCATATAAATGGAAATATTTAATGCGTGCTATTCATGGTGAATCTGCAGCACAGAATCACCTGATTTCAAAGGGAACCTGTCATCAAAAAGGTTATTATTACCTTACAACAGGTCAGACTATGATCAGATTCTTCTCATGAATAGCTTCTCTTGTCTGCACACTGCAGTGCTCTCTGCTTCCTGCCCCTAACCCTTGCATTACAAGACCAGCTCAGACACAGATACTTCCTACCGGCTAACAGCAGTGTGAAGAGATTTAGTCTACAGGCTACAGACAAGATAAGGTCTTTATAGCAGAGCAGACAGTGTTATATCCATCTCATGGATCTCATTGTCTCTCATCCGTATTATCTCTATTTTTTATGTGTCAGATACGAGTAGACTGTTCAGAAGCCAAACAAAAGTGTAGAAAAACCCTGTACCTTGATAATCTAAGCACATTGTCAGTACATAGCATCTCATAGCACAGAGGAATCATGAAGTGCCCACTTAAAGGAGTCCCTGCCCACACTCAAGATTGTTCCACTGACCTGTCTAGGGAGTGATAGGACCAAAATCAGCAATTAACTGACTAAAATTGCAAAGTAAGTGGTTGAAAATTATTTTTATTGTGTAAACATCACTAGTGGATGTTTTCATGGGACACAGTGGTACAGGAAAATTTACCTCGGGTAAATAGGAGCGTGTTAATCTACCTCAGTAAGTAGGGGCACATGGATATCTATTTCTATAAGTGTAGGTACTTTAAAGGACATCTACCACCAGGATTAAGGATTGTAAACCAAGCACACTGACATACTGGTGTGTACTCCCAGGATTTTCTCTTCTTTAAGCTTCTTATGCTCTTATTTTTACAAAAAATGGCTTTTAAAATGATGCAAATGAGGTTGAGGGACTTCAGGCTCCATAGGTGTTAATTGAGCCCGGAACCCCCTCAGGCTCATTTACATTTTACCGCATTTTTCGGACTATAAGGCACACCGGATTATAAGGTGCACCATCAGTAAATGCCTGCTAAAATATCTAGGTTCACATATAAGGCGTACCGGATTATGAGGCGCACCTGATTCTAAGGGTTAATGACCAGCAGGTGGCAGACCTGTGCACAGTTCAAGCCAGCTGTTGTCTGTAAGTATGGTTCATATATAAGGCACACTGGACTATAAGGCGCACCTTTGATTTCTGAGAAAATGAAAGGATTTTTTGTGCGCCTTATAGTCCGAAAAAAATGGTAAACCTATTTTTTCTTAAAAACAAGAGCATAAGAAGCTTAAAGAAGAGAGAATCCTGCAAGAAGGGGCACACACCAGTATGTCAGTGTGCTTGGTTTACAATCCTTCATCCTGGTGGTAGATGTGCTTTAAATGTGCTTAAATAAAACTTCAAAAATGTCATATTTTTGTTTGTATACCTAGGTATGTAAGGTATTAGCAGCAACATCTGGAAATAGGTGGTAAATATGCCAATCTAAAATCATGTTCTACAAGCAGGGGCTTGTGCTCACGATTGAGGCCTGACATGATCCTTCATCCAAATATGTAAAATGCGTTGAAGGGAATCTGTAGGGAGTGTATGAGGCCCTATTTAGAAAGCTTCAGGGTGCTTATCTCAAAAGGGTGACATCACTGCAGAATCATTTTAGTAGATCAGCAATCCTCTGATATTTTTACAATTAATATAATCCTGTATACCAGGGGTCCCCAAACTACGGCCCGCGGGCCACTTGCGGCCCGCGGACCGTTTCTATCCGGCCCCCGTCCCATCCAGCGCCGAGCCCCGGGATCCGGATTTGTTATTTCGGGGCCCCCGGGCTGGCGCTCCAGTACGGCAGTCAGGCAGGGGCCTCCGTCCATCCGGACAGGAAGCTCCTGCCCGTCACTGAATAGTGCTCGATGCGGCCGGAAACGGCCGCTCGAGCACTATTACTGCAGGTGGAGCGATGTGGCCGGAAGACAACCCCGGCGCACATCGCTCCTTGAACCTGGATGCGCGGCCGCGTGATTACGTCATCACGCGGCCGCGCACCGCTTCCTGTCCGGCAGCAGCCCGAAGAAAGAAGATGCAGGAGCCAGAGGTAAGTACAGGGCTTTTATTATTTTTTTTAAAACAGCAGTAGAAACATTGTGGCTGCCCTAATATATGAAATTATGGATTATGGGGCAATTATAGAAAATAATAATGGAGGGGCAGCATAGGGAATAGTTATGAGGAGCAGGATAGGAAATAATTAATTATGAGGGGGCAGCATAGGGAATAATTAATTATTTCCTATGCTGCCCCTCATAATTAATTATTTCCTATCCTGCTCCTCATAATTAATTATTTCCTATTCTGACCCTCATAATTAATTATTTCCTCATAAGGGGTAGCATAGGAAATAATAAATTATAAGGGGCAGCATAGGAAATAATAAATTATAAGGGGCAGCATAGGAAATAATAAATTATGAGGGGCAGCATAGGAAATAATTAATTATGAGGGGCAGCATAGGAAATAATTAATTATGAGGGGCAGCATAGGAAATAATTAATTATGAGGGGCAGTATAGGAAATAATTAATTATGAGGGGCAGCATAGGAAATAATTAATTATGAGGGGCAGTATAGGAAATAATTAATTATGAGGGGCAGCATAGGAAATAATTAATTATGAGGGGCAGCATAGGAAATAATTAATTATGAGGGGCAGTATAGGAAATAATTAATTATGAGGGGCAGCGTAGGAAATAATTAATTATGAGGGGCAGTATAGGAAATAATTAATTATGAGGGGCAGCATAGGAAATAATTAATTATCAGGGGCAGTATAGGAAATAATTAATTATGAGGGGCAGCATAGGAAATAATTAATTATGAGGGGCAGTATAGGAAATAATTAATTATGAGGGGCAGCATAGGAAATAATTAATTATCAGGGGCAGTATAGGAAATAATTAATTAATTAATATTTTTTTTATTTTTAAACTTCAGTCCGGCCCTCCAACGGTCTGAGAGGGACAGTGATCGGCCCCCTATGTAAAAAGTTTGGGGACCCCTGCTGTATACTATAAAATTATAACTGGATTCCAGATATCACATTCTAATTCAAGTATTTATTAACTAACAGACAATATAATAATAATAAAAATAATAATAATAATGCCTTTAGCGCACATAGATTGCGCAGCGCTACACAGAATGCTACACAGAGATGTCCAGATATTTGTGTGACGAGATGACCAGCCTTTCGAAACAACAAGCCTTTATAAAATTTTGTCCATTACTGTCAATGCTGTATGCAAATATGTATGCATGTATATGTGTCTATGTATGCAACAAGGTGGCTATGATGCGAAATTGTAGCCTGTCAATGATGTTTTTAGCATGTCCATATATTAGAATGAATTTGTTTAATGAGAAATTGCAGTTCATTACCAAATCAAAGGCAAAGTAATGATGAACCCATTAATTGAGCCCTGAAAGTCTGTAACACACATGGAACCACAGAATTTAGCAGACATCTGGCATAAATATCCTGGTCTATTAGCTGAGTATCAAAGGGGTTGCAATGAAGGAGGAGTTATTGGTCTGGTGCACATCACTACATTTTAAGCCATTTTACTTTATTTTAAATAATTGTGCCAAACAAAATGGTCAGTATTACAATTTTATCTAGGTGTCTGATTGGTCTGCGAGTTATACAGCATTAGGGGAGAGGCAGATGTTTACTGCAGATTAGTTCCAGAATTCAAGATAAACTTTAAAGGAAGTCAGTCACACTAATGACATTTCAGGAGTAAAAGTCTTGGAGGGGGCAAGGGTGAAAAAAAGGAAAAAAAAAAGTTACCCTGCTGGGGCTCCCAACTGACTCATCGCTCTGATACTTCCGGCCTTTGGTGCCTCCGCCAGACAGGAAGAGGATTTGGGAAGGGGGTGGTATCACAAACTATGACATTAGAGGAAATGATGTCCCATAGTCTGAACTGGCCACTGAGTAGCCAATGACCCTCCCCTGGCAATAATGGCCTGCCGCAGATCCAGGCCAAGTGCACTTTTTTTGGCACCCCAGACCCCATGGGCTTTTTCAGAACTCTCCAGCCGCTGTGTTTTCTACCAAATTCCACCACTGACAGTAATACCAGGACCTGCCCCATGTCATCAACTCCATTTGCTAAAATGTGCCTTTAAAAATCATTGTGACTGCAACTTCGGAAACATTACTTGCTTCACCCTTGATTCGTCATATGAAAACCTAATGGACATCGGACAAAATGATACAACAGGACGCCCTGTTCTTTATTACCATTAGTCTTCATAGGTCAAACACATCCTCTTGAGAAATACAGTTATTTTTGGCAGTGAAACAGGTGGAGGACACCCACAGCCGCCATCATTTTCACATTATTCCCATGATGCCTTGCAGCAGGGTAGGAGTTTCCAGCACATATTGTAATTATCACAATGTTCCGTCCAGATGTTATCATAGCTTTTTAAATTATCATTGCAGCTAGGTCCATGTGTGGCAGATGAAAATATTTCATACATATCTAAAGAGGTTTGTTGCTGCAGCACAACTGTTGCTTTTGATAGGTCAAATCAAATAACCTTCTTGTGATTGTCATAGCCAATTAAAGGGACCACAATCTCAAGGTTATTTTATTTGCCCTATCAAAAGCAAGAGGAACTTCTGCAGGAAAAAAGTTTTGTACTGTGTTAACCAGTTGAAGCTCCAGTGGGACAACTGCAGAGATGTTTGTGTATTTTGTGATGTATTTGGGCCCTACCCATGCAGGAGAGTTTATTTACTTCTCTGTGAATGTTTGACACCACAGAATGTCCGATAATCCAGCAGGTGATGGGTCCCATAGAAGCAGAATTAAAGGATTGTGTTATACAGTCACAAAGTCAATCTTGTTCTGTGGCCCTCAGAATGAAGAGGCCATATTACTGGGTTCATATAATAAGGGGCATACATGCACTTGGGGCCATTCATTATCAAAGTAGCTACATTGTCAGGCTTCAGGGGTAGTGGACCCACTGGACCACCGCGGACAATGACGTAAGCAGATACCTGGGACGGGACGTGGTACCACCAGGTTCTTCCACAGGTGCGACTTTGTCTGCGGTGGCAGCCAAGGCGAGGTACATAGACATTAGGCAGAATCGTAAGTCCAGGACAGGCAGGAGTTCAGGACGGGCAGCACAGGATCAGAGTCGGGGACGTAGCAATAGGTCAAGGCAGATGGAACAGGATCAAAGTCAATAGGAGAACTGAGGTCACAACAGGAATACAGAACAATATTACGAGGCATACAACAAGCTTTTTCTAAGGCACAAAGATCCGGCTGGGTGTGCAGGGAGAAGCTGCTTTATAAGGGATTCTGGGAAATGGCCAGCGTCAATTAACAACGCGCTGGCCCTTTAAATCTTCGGGAGCTGGCCCACCTGCGCCCTAGGAGATGGGACAAGCCCATGGCCGAGGGACTGGAGTCCGAAGCAGGGACAGGTAAGTTACAGCGACTGGGCAAGGGTGGGCACGCGACCCATGTCTCAGGGAGCATCCGTGACGCTGATTAATTTCAGTCAGGAGAGAGCCTCCCTGCCAGCAGTGTGTGGTGAGTCCCGGGGAGCGGGACAGGAATAGCTTCAGCAGCCTGTGTGCCTGCGTCTGCATGAGTGTGCAGGAGGGGAGATGGACACAGTCATACATTCCCGGTGACAGGTTCGCTTTATCTATATGACAAAGTTTGCTATTATCACCTGCTCTACTTATTCTGAAATAAGTTTTAAAAAAATAGCTGCAAAGGTTTAGTTAAACTTTAAATTTGCACAAGCAGAGCTAAAATGTTGGATGTTGGCACCAGAACCCTCCTCATCCAAGTCTTGAAAGCTAGAAAGTAGAGGTATAAAATTACCCCAAACCTTACATTAAGGTCATTCATGTTGCGGCAGGCAGCCTCAATGACTGCACTTAAACAAGTTCTACCTTGCAAAGTGGATGAATAGCATCTTACCAGCTGTACGGGATAACTGTGTGTATTGTATTGAGGTTTGGATAAGAAAACATTACAGTTTGTGATCGCTGATCTTGATGTGACGCCAAACAATTAGAGTTGTAAAAAGACGAAATTTCTCCTTGTACAAATAAAAATTAGACAGAAAATAAAACACAGCATTGTCTATTCTTTACTGTAAGAGAAAATCCTCACTGGAGAACTGTGGAGTCAACATGTCAGGCATTCTGTAATATACAAGGATAATATCATGTATAGTATCGAGGGAAGAACAAGATTGACAATCTAGCCTGTAAAGTAGGTGATCAGTATGAGATTGGTGGGGAACGAGTGCCCCGTACCCCCACAGCTTGGCCGTTTGAAGTATCAACAGTTCTCCAGTGAGTGTAACTTTACAAGCATATGGTGTAACATTGCTTCAGAGGAGATCAGTCTTAGCCTACATGCACATGAATTTTGTTTTTGCCTGAGTGATATATATATTTTTTTTTATAGATGGCACCCTGACAGGTTCACATAGAACTCCACTGACTAAATGCTAACCTACTTAAATCTAAAAATTGTTTCCCTCATATCTCCACAAACTATGGCATACAGCAAACCTGCTCGGTTGAGTCCAGCGGTTCTTCCCCATGTTCCATGTCTCTTCTCACGATTCGTGATACAGGAATGCAAAAAAGAGAGAGAGCCAAGTGGGTGCGCTTGTAACCAAAATGAAATGAGATCTCCAGATATAACGGAATTCACAATATTTATTGCTTAAACATAAAAATCCAGTGGTAACGCGTTTCGGGGAAACCCCTTCGTCAGACCAAAAACTGATAAAATAATAAAAATAAAAGATTATTACTAATTTTATCATTATTATTATATTATTATTATATTATTTTATTTTTTTTATTATTATTATTATAATTTTTATTTTTATTATTTTATCAGTTTTTGCAATCCTGTATCATTTACGTTATGGTGGCGTTGGTTACCAGTTCTTTGGAGAGCCTAGGAGTAGCTGCAGTAACCTAAGTTTACAAATAAGGAACCTTTTCCCTCCAAATGGATAACTTTACAGCATGCCTCCATGAGATGACATCACGCTGGTCACATGACATGAAGTGTTGAATGATGTAACAGAGCTCTTTCACAATGTTCCAGCAAGGCACCGTGTCATTTGACACAGTATTTCCTACCCCTAACAAAAAGTAAACAGAGCTATATATGGCTGTAGGCCCCGAAGTACTGGCAGTATTGAGACCTGTCAATCAGGAAAAGGGAGGCAGGGCAGTGACGTGAACAATGCATATGCATATCCATTAATATCCATGAATTCACATTAGGACCAATTTAACATGCTTTGTGCAGCGCTGCGTAATCTGTGTGCGCTACATAAATAAAGAATTATTATTATTATTAGGTAAGTTGCATATAAGTTTACAAACTGATTTTCTAACGTTGCCTCCATGGAAATGAACCATTTAGGCATAAAGTCAATGTTTTTTCATCATAGTTTTTATTATTTTGGGTGGGTTCACCTTAAA
Source organism: Engystomops pustulosus (assembly GCF_040894005.1). NCBI lineage: Eukaryota > Metazoa > Chordata > Amphibia > Anura > Leptodactylidae > Engystomops > Engystomops pustulosus. Next base: position 83,118,338 of record NC_092418.1, read on the forward strand.
CTGATCAGTGGAATAGGATCCTAGTAACTGGTTATTTATTGTCTACTCTAGAGATCGCTAGGTTATATTACATGCATTAATGATATCCCCAAAACCCAGATCCAGTAAAACAATCTACAGTGAATTAATGAGTAAAAACAAAAAGGAAAATTCGGCACAACTCAGAGTTGACAGAATTGTAAAAAGCTGCTCTTTTTTGACATTGTATATCACGTGCTGCATGCATTTTAACCAACAATAGAAGAGCAGCTTTTCAATATTCCCTGTCAGTAATTGTGCTGGGTTGTTTTTACATTGTTTGTCTGGGGGCTTCAGTATAAACTCATGCACCCTGTGTAGGGAGGGGTTAAAAATGGAATCAAAAACATTCGGATGAGCTGGGTAATAATTTATATTTTTGATTTGTGAATTTAAAAAGAGGGTTCACCCTATAGGAACTGACTTAAAAAATGTACATAACGCGCCACTTATGTACAGAACATATCCCGTAGATCAGAATTTCTCCTGTGACATAGACATGAGTTAATTTGATGTACAAGTTCGCATCTGTTTAGAATTTGTCAGATGATTGAATGAAAAGGTAATTCAATGAAATCATATATTTTAAATAGTACAACTCTCCATGGACTTTTCATACATTTGATACTTTGAATGAAGCATTGAGTACATGTACATTGTGTAAAGATAATATATTAAAGACTTTCATAAGCAATTCTGGGTGAATCTTTTGTTGTTGAAACAAACAAATTATGTAGACACAATGAATATTTCATGGGACACAGAAATGTACACAGTGAGATTTTTATGTAACTGTTGAGGGTTTTATGAGCTGTGAATAATTCTGAATCCGAGAGAAAAAGTTTAGCAAACTAATGGGAAATTTGACTTCTAAAGAATATCTGGTACATCACCGCCCCCTAGTGGTCAAAAATAGGCTTCATTGAGATTTCTTGAAAACTTTTTATCACTAAATACAAAACATGGTTCATAAATCTGTGTCTATAAGAATATCTCCAGTATCATGAAAATTCAATAAAAACTATTTATACAGTATTTTTCTCCTGCATATAGTGATATGCAAATCATTTTGAAATCCATCAAATGATGTGATAAGTTTCTATAAAACTATTGCTTCTCATTAACTGGTAAACTTTACTATGTCATTTTTAAACATCAAAAGAAATCAAGCTGAGTAGTTTCACCTGCCTCCTGCTCTATAACATGCTGCCTGCAGATTTGACACTATATAAAATCCACCTCCTGCTCTATAACATGCTGCATAACACTATGTACAATCTGCTCATCCACTCCTGCTCTAAAACATCCTAAATGCTGATACAACACTACATATGACCTGCTTAGCTCATCTTGCTCTATAACATGCTGCCTGCAAATAGGACACTACATACAATCTGGTCACCTCATCCTACTATATCACATGCTTTTTGAAAATAGTACACAAAGTACAATCTGCTCAGGTCCTCATGCTCAATAACATGCTGCCTGCGTAATGGCCTGGTTTGACAGGTCCCTTACAAACTTTATAAGCTTGCAATGTCCTCAAGATGTAGGTTAAGTGTGGCCAGCTCATCCTGCAATCTGTATGGTTCCCATAAGGAAGTTGCCTTAACCTTTACCCTTAATGATGTATTCATTTCTCAACTAGTATTGCAGCAGCATAACATTGGCCTGGATAGGAACGGTTTACATACTGACCAATAGTATATTGTTTGATAATTGTTAATTCCTTTTGCAACCAGGTCTCTGGTTACAAACCTGAATTCTCCACCCCTAGAAGAAGTTTATAAAACCGCTGTGGTTGGAATTTTCCAGGGCTTCGTCTTAGTTCTTTCTGAGCTACATGAAGGGAGTGTGTCTGTGGATGCAATCCAGATACAAGGCCTGCCGATATCAGGCCTTCAGCAGTTCTGATACGTAATAGAGCCTGCCTAGGATTGCGGCCAAAGCAGCTCCTAACATCTATAGCCTCAAGCTACTGAGCATTCTTTGCCAGACTTTATCCAACCAGCTACCTTGGACCTGGACACATTGGACTGTTACCATCGCCTGTTGCCTCTGGAATAAAGGAACTGTAAGTTGATGTTCTACAACTCTTGTCTACATGTGATCCTTGGCTGCTGCTAAGATCAAGGGCATCACCTCTACTATCCACCCGGGTATCCCTCATATACACATACATCGAGAATGCCCCTGGGAGAACCATTTCCACCATATCACACAGGCCGTGGACAAGGCCTGTTTCACCTGCACCAAGCGACATTGACCAAGGCAGACCTAGGCCGTGCCAAAAGCTGCCCCCAAGCCCTTAGGTCAACCCCACGGGGGATTTTGCACCTACAATTCAGATTCAAAATTACAATTTAAAAAAATAAAATAAAGGAAAACAAAAGTTATAAAAATATATTCTACCATCCTTGTTACGAGGATATTCCATGCGTACATACTAATAATAGTCACTGGCCATATAAACCTACTACGACTTAAATGTGGTCACTGAGACGATGGCAATAAGTATTGTTATGGGCATTAATCATTTTTCTCACCTTTAATATACAAAATATTGTGTTAAATATATATCAGATTACTATTATATATTATAGTAAATGTATACATTAGTTACATGGGACACTATCTGCCCAGTTCTTAGTAGATGAGGGTCTCGAAAAGAACACTGGTTCCATAGATATTTGTACAGTACAATGAGAGTTTTGTCAGCACCTGAAAGCCGATCGTCTAGTGGGCAGCCATGGGTTTTCCCCTGGGGAATTCCCTTTGTGTAATTTACAATGGGGCAGGTACAAACATGAGATGTTATAATGCCATTCTCCTATGGAATGCAACGTATTATGTAGTTAGTAAATTATATTCTTTATGAAATTGCATATGGTGACTCTGACATGTATTTACCCTTGGATTTATCCCGGATGAATGCAGATGTTCCATCACAAGTATTCACTCTGTTCAATATATGAAGCTACTCTATGACTTTACTGCAAAAGCTGCAGAACAGACACATATGGAGGAAAATCTGCCTGGAATTATTCTGGAATAGAATAAGTGGTGGCAATAAAAATTTTAGTGGATTTGATCAGAATTTGCACCAAAATCCTCATCACATCTTCATGGTGTGAAAAGGTCATACAACTATCCCAAATTCAGCGGCATAGACCTGAATCTTTGGCACCATGACACACCAGCATTGTGCCTATAACCGGTGCCGATACATGAGAAGTTATGATGTCATTGCGCCTCGAGACTTCAGAGTCTAACGAAGCAACTGAGGGCATTGGCAATATCGTGTAGAAAAGGGGGTATTTTAATTGTGAGCCAGCAAAATGGGTATTATTTTTTTGGATGGCTACAGAAAGGAGGGACATTGTATCTGAGACCAACAAAAAGGGGGTTGTATTAATTGTTGGGTCACATTAGGGGGCAATGAACAGTAAGAAGAACAAAGAAGAGGAACATTATAAATGGTGGAAGGACAACAGGAAGGTTGGCATTTTATTGAAGGAGATATTATACTATATGGGGGCCAATGATTGGTTATTATCTACAATTAATATCAAGCATGATAAACCAGGGACACTTACTCATAGATCCATGCACTGTGGCTGTGGTAATCAGCATATATTGGTTATAGCCCCCTTCATTCTAAAAATAAACTTTTGAAATTATGCTAATCAGTCTGAAGGGCTGGGGACGTTACCAGAGCGCCTCTGTGCTTTAGCTTCACTGGCTGTTAGAATGTCTCCCCCTCCCCCTCTACTCCCTCAGCATTTATGCCTTCTCTATGCCTGATGTAATACAGTGGGAGAGGGGACGTGCTTCTGGCACAATGTAACAGCCTGTGAATCTGCAGCACTGAAGTGTTCTGGTAACACCCCGAGAATCCCGTCCGGCTCACTAGGATAGTTTTACAAGTTGATTTTAGAAAGAAGGAGGCCATGGATAACAAATATAAGAAGATGGTCACAGTCATGAGTAAGTTTCCTTGATTTTTCATGCTTGATCTTAATGGTAGATTTCCTTAAGGTGGCATATTTACCATCTGGGCAAACGATGTTGAGGAGCTGGGAAAGGGGCATGGTTTAGATCATGAACATTTTCTGTCACTTTTGCCCTTCTTTTGATGTTTTGAATTATGGATATTTTGGCTACAGATTTGTCCACTGCTCAGGATTTCAGGAGGTCTCAAGGTTTATTGCAACCTCGCAAATTGTTCCAGAAGTGAAGGCATGGCTGGCCTGGGATTCCTCTAGTTCAGCCAGACTACAGGAAGAATCCAAAGAATGAAAATCAATTTTTTGACAGAACCAAATCGCTCAATAAGTTTACTTCCAAAAATTGAATTTTCTTCCATAGGTTAAACATTTGCTTTCCATTAGCTCTGCCGCCATGAAGTTTCCCATGCCCCACTATCAATGATTAATGCTGTTCTCTACCAACCAGATCAGAAAAAAAAATCTAAAACTTTGGACAGGGAGGACAGCGGGTTCAGTGCAGATGCACCACTTATGAATAGACGGATTAGGAGAGCACTTCAGATGTGTGGAGACCTCTATAGTTGGTCAATCTCCGCTTTAGATTTATGGATCTATTTAGATTACACGCTTTTCATCTCTAGGGCTTAGCTGTGTCAATATCAACATAGAAATTTGCAGTTGACAGAGGGGCCGGGGCAATGCCTCGTACTCATCGTAGATATAGGCAGTAACCTTCTCACACCTTTATGGAGGGCTAATAATTTATCTCTAGAATGAGTCTATTGTGCAGGTGTCAGGTAGTCACTGACTGCTTCCTGCACCTGAATGAAGGGATTTAAAGTAATAATAAAACTTAGAATTTGGTAACGAATGTAATCAATTACCTCTTTATATGTGGCTTAACCATTGCATATATTGTGTCCTGTCTTTTAACACTATTAGCACTTAGAACGTGACAAATGATTTCACATTGTAATGTTGGTTGCTACATCAGGGGTAAAAAATGGCCAAATATGGCACTTACCTTCATTGGTCATGAATCTCTTACTAACTCCTGACTAGAACTTTAGAAACATATTTAATGAGTACAATTATAACCAGTTTTTTATATATATTTTTTATCATAATTTAAAAGGAATAAAGACCTGTCAACAGATTTTGCCATTGTTATATCAACCCAAAAGGTAAAATGATTATAAAAGATTTCCCAGCATAAAATATTTTATGCTTAAGGTAAATGTACAAAAATATTAGACATTGACAAGTCATCAAAGATGTCATCTTTGTTTCCATACTGTTTACAGACATACAGTTATACCGAAATATGCAACATATACACTGCCAATACCCCAAATGCCGGGGCCCCATGACACTGTGGGCCTCATAGCGACTGCTATCGCTGCTACCCCTGCAGTTATACCACTGGATTGCCCATCAGAATTGGAAGGGCTTAGTACCAGACCATTATAACTTTTCTAGATAATAGCACCTAGCAATACACATACAGCAATGGAGATTTTATAAATGGAAAATAGTTATAATTTTATAGATAAATCTTAAATAATTCCATTAAGGATCAGAATTCTAAGACATTCCCTTTAATTACTGAATTCTATATACTCATGACTCGTTTTTTGGACTGCCTCCAGAATGTATCAAACACCAAACTTTGCTCTGCAAATAATAATAATTCCTTTATTTAGATTACGCTGCGCTACACAGAGATTGCCAGATCAGTCCATTTTGGATGCTTTTTACTGCATCATTACATAGGTTTCATGTGGATGTCCTAAAATAAAATGCCTTATAAAAGTTCTTAAAACAAACAAAGTGAGTAATCCGATCAGAGCCCTTTAAACTGTTACATGTGTCTAGAAATCAGAATTCTGTAAAGTGATATACCCAGATTTTCTCTGCCTGGCCCACCCGCACCATGATGTAAACTATATACAAGGTCAGATTAAAGCTGCATTCAGTTTACTACCCCTTTCCACCCAAGCATGTAAAATCTTATCATCTTGTGTAATTCTAGATCGAGAATTGCTACAAAACAGTTTTTTTGTAACTTGTGGGAAAATGTATAAACTGAAGATTGTTAGTAAAAGGCCAGTTGGCCCCAATTTGCTTCAGGCCGTCACAAACACCCTGCAATTGTCAGTCTGTTAGATAAAAGACAGGAGATAGAAGTGGAATGTAACCTTTCAGTCCTTTGCCATAAATACCTTTGGAATTCATTCACTGACACCTTTCATATGGAAGTCTCCGCACTCCGCACTCGCTCAGAGCCGAGGACTCCACATCTGGATTGAAATCTACTGTAAACTCCAAGGAGAAGGTTTACCTGGGAGGTGAATGCAGGCAGCTGCAGCTTGAATACCACCTACATTTCCAAGGAAACCATCCATCATGTATTTTCCATATATACTAAGTCAGTTCTACCTGCTCATCCTTATGACCGATTTCCTTACATTCCTTCCGTTCATCAATTACTTGGATATTTAGAATATTAATCATCCTGGAAGCATATAGACCTCCTACAGATCACCAGCTCATAAGTCTACAGGAAACACAATTCTATAAATCTTTAGCTATTACTAAAATCTACAGTCATATGGGGGGAGACGGGCAAAGCCTAGTTTGCCTGTACACTAGCTGATACAATTGATCCTCAAAGGGGTTCTCCACTTTCAGCCAATAATTGATATCATTTGTGTAATTTTCCAATATACAGGCAGTTACATACAAGATAGGGTCTGTAGGTTTGTTCTTAAGTTGAATTTGTATGTAAGTCGGAACTGTATATTTTATCATTGTAGCTCCAGCCCAAACTTTTTTAGTCTCTGTGACAATTGGATTTTAAAAATGTTGCATTGTCATAAAAATCAATATTAACACTAAAACTTCATTACAGACACCTGTGATAACTGTTATAGTTGTTTATTGTAGCCTAAAACTAAAGCACAATAAATTACCAATATCCAGAGGTCCATTTGTAACTAGGGATCATATGCAAGTCAAGTGTTCTTAAGTAGGGGACCGCCTGTACTTTTTATATCCCTTTACTAGATCTCTGCTTGCTGTCTACGGTCACACAGGAGCATGTGCAGATTTCTATCCACTGGAAGTAAACAATGAAGCTTCCTAGACAATGACAGCAAGCAGAGATCTAGAAACTATTAATTACCTAAAACAATATTATTTGCTGAAAGTAGACAACCCTTTTAAGCATTATTGTCTGAAGGTACTCCTTGAAGTCGTTGGGTAACCATCAAGCCAGAATCTGCATTGTACACGGAAAGAATATATATGTATAGGGCCTTTTCAGAGCTTTTAGGCTTAATACAAAACATTAATACACCTTATGATGTAATATAGTGATATATTAGCCATTATATATTATTTGCTATTTATAGCATTTGTCTCTTTGTATTGATAGGAAAGATGTTATGGTACTGATAAGGCATCTGGGCCTAATGCAACCTTACCCATGGCTAGCATTAGGGTGCAGCATTTTCCCAGGGCCTCCTCTCCTAAAGGGGCCCCCTGCATGTCGACTTTTTTGGAAAGTGGATGTATTGCTGCTTTTATACCGCTTGGTTGAATGCCCGGATGAAGATGCTTATCATCTATCTTTTGTCTATATATCTGCCATCTATCTGGCTGGTCATCAATCTCCTATAATTTGTCTATTTCCCATCTGTATATCTGTCTATATAACCATGTACAAGACATATCTAACCATTTATCTATATAGCTTTTTAACTATCTATTTAACTGACCCTGGTCACACAGGTGCACGGCTCATTATATAACAGAGTAATCAGAGCTGTGGGTTATAACGAGCCGTGCACCTGTGTGACCATGGTCAGATTTCTGTCCACAGGAAGTACATAATGAAGCTCTCTATAGGACAGCAAGCACAGATCTAAAAAACCGTGAGAAATTGAAACAGAAAGTATATTGGAAATTTCTATAACTTTTCATTATTCAAACAATATAAATTACTCGTTGAAATGGGAATACCCTTTAAATGGAACCTGTCATCAGCAATTAACCTAAAAAACCGAATATTGTCAAGCAGCATAACATCTTCTAGTTATAATTTCTTTCATGGTCCAGTGTGGTAGTATCATCCAGAAAATTAACTTTGAAGTGAGCTGTAAATTGGTTGCATAAAGTCAAGTAGGAGGAAAGATTAATCTTGAAGTCAAGGTGGGGGCTCTTATAACGGCTCCTCCTCTCTGATTGACATCATGTATCGGTCTTCAGGAGAACTGGTTAGTGATGTCTCTGGGTGTAGGACCATCAATTACAATGAAGGGTGCTTTCTGAGGGAGCTTGACTTCAAGTGTTAAAATCTCCGCCTCCTTGACTTGTAACCTCCTTGTAACCAACTTACTTTAAAGTAGATTTCTCGATGATTCCACCACACTGGGTCATGAAAGAAAAATGATCTGGAAGGTGTTTGGCTCCTTGATAACCTACTGGAAGTGGTTTATTAGGCCAATTTCTGCTGACAGGTTCCCTTTAAGTAATGTCCAGACTCAGGCTGGCACAATATCTGGGCTATTTTTGTATGTTAATCAGGCTCTTGATTGACCTGCCACACATTAACATACTTTATTCAATAGATTTCTCTAAAGCCCGGTTATCAAGTAGTGGCACCAAAGAGATGAAACCATGTCCCAGTGGCATAAATGTAATAAAACATTACACTGGCACATGCTGTATAGTGATATCATAGGCTTAGGCTTTGTTAGGACTAAGATTGCCCCCCACACTGGTCTACTGTAAGATAAGTATTAAATGTTGCAAGGAATTCCGTGACCTAGCAACCTCTGACCCTGTTCTTTTATACGATACGCTCCAGTGACTGGGGGATAGACTATTCTAAAGAACAATTAGTTACACTGAAAAGTGCTATTCATCACTGCGGCCTTACAGCAAAGGGGCCACAGCGTTAATTCAGGGGGCCGGCTATATGGAGACTGTACTTTCTCCCAGGATTTGAGCTAATGGTATATCCGCAGTAGAATATTGTACAGCAACATGGCATAACATATATCAGCATTTAATTGAGAAAAATAAAAATTCACTTTATTTTTTTTAATACCTATAAATCATAGGCCCCATTTTATTTATTAATAGAAAACATGACAAATCTGTTTGTCATTACCACCAAGTAGAACAATACTATTAGTCAGAGCTTCCCTGATTACTTTGTCAGATGAAGAGTATTCCTATTGTAAGAGATCCAAGCAGACAAGTAGAGGCCTGTGTAGGCTGCAGCTACATCCGTGCAGTAATGTGATACAGCGGCCCACATAGCCAGAGAAAGACCAAACCGCAGAAAACACTTATAAATAACGAGAGGAAAGACTATATGGAAAGTGATCTCTATATGGACTCTATGTACTAAGCAGCTGCAGGACTTCTATACATATGTATGCATATAGAGAGAAAGACCATTCACTCATTTGGTTATTATAAGGATTCATCAAAACAGTGCAAGTTCTGATTCCAAGTAAAAATGACATTGAAGATATGGATAATAATATAATAATGTATCTCTCTATCTTATCTATGAGCAGCATCCTGCATTAGTATGTAATGCACTTTTCCACCACTAGAGGTCATCCTACAGTGTCTACTCAGATACATTTCACTTTGAGGAGTCCAATCCAAGTTTCAGTTCTTTAAAGTTTTGATATATACCTAATAACCTTCTTCCCTGACTGTGATCTGCACGGCTTATGTTCACATAGAGCCTTCTTTTAACATTTGATTTGGCTTTATTATTAAAAGGGTTGTTCACTTGCAGTAAAAAAAATCATATTGTTACTGAAAAGTTATACAATTTTACAAATTACTTTCTGTATTAATTTCTCTTTGGTTTTCTAGATCTCTGCTCGCTGTTCTTCTATAGAAAGCTTCTGTGTTTAATTCCAGTGGACAGAAATCTCTCCATAGCCATTGGATGTCACACAGGTGCATTATTATTGCAGAGAGTAATCAGTGCACCTGTGTGACATCATATGACCATGGACATATTTCTATACACTGGGAGCTTTCTATAGCAGAACAGCAAGCAGAGATCTAGAAAACCATGAAGAATTGATACAGAAAGTATATTATAGCTATTTTGCATAGCTATAAGTAGCTATGCAAAAATTGGCTTTGTAGCTACTATGGACATGCAAGTCTCTGCCTATATAAAGAGGGGCATATGGATATCTCGGATGCTGGGAGCCATGTAATTGAAAGTTGAAAGTGCTAAGCTCTCACCATAAAAGTATAATCAAAGTGAGGTACATGATTGCCAGCCTCTACTGCAGCTAGACTGTTGTCCACGAGCGAGCTTATTCCAACAAATGCACGTGCAGGACTTACTAGAACAAGCCAAGAACCACGGAACTGAACGGATATGCCGCATTCAGTTCAGCAGTTCTATGTTCAACCGGCAATTCTTGAACATGTACGAGTGAGAACAAACTCATTCATGGACAACTGACCTTAGGCTGATGTCTTAAGGCAGTGGTGGCGAACCTATGGCACGGGTGCCAGAGGTGGCACTCAGAGCACTTTCTGTGGGCACCCGGGCCATCGCCCCAACACACCAGACAGGACTCAAAGAATCTTCCTGCAGTTCCAAGCAACTTAAAAGATGCTGCTTTCAGTCCTATATTAAAGTGATACTTACTTCACTGCTTGGGACTGTAGGAAGAGGGTGAATGAGTAGACAGGGACCGATTATCTTTGGAGGACCTTCTGCTGGCCCCACAATTCTCTGTGTACAGAGGGACACTGGAAAGAAGCTAAAATGATGAACATTTTCCATCTTGTTCTCAGGAGGCCAATATGATCAAAAAATTTTTGAATAACAAGGAGCAATAAGTTAATGCTTTAATTTTTTGTTTTCACCTCGCAATAAATAAGGGGGGTTTTGGGTTGCAGTTTGGGCACTCAGCCACCAAAAGGTTCGCCATCACTGTCTTAAGGTATAAAACTTTGCATGGTAAAGCTTAAAAATCTGCCAAAAAGATGAAATCTCTAGCTCCAATCTCCTTGTTTAACAAAAGTGTCAGAGACAAGGAAATCCAATAGTTAAAAACCAAAATATACCTTAGCTGTCTAGTCCTATTTGGCAGACAATAGCATAATGTATTTTACACACTTCCCAAATTTCATAGCAGCGAAATCTGCACAAAATGTCTAATGCTGAATGGTAAATCTATAAAACCATTTATTTTAGCTTCACATTATCCTTTAATTAGCTAAGTTTATACCATAAAACTGTCCCAAAATGTTGCAATTGCACAAGACCCTTTTCCTATGAAGCCACACCCTTTTTATTAAGCCACACCCTTTTTTCATACTAGTTGTTAAAGGGGACCTGTTACCGGCTTTTAATCCACTAAACTATATGCACAAGCTGGAAGGAAATCAAATATCCTTTCAGGAATTCCCTGTTATGTGAAATCTCACCCGTAAACCTATAAAAATAATCAACTCCATGTGAAAAGGAGCAGAAAAGAGTCATAATTGCCAGAGGTGAGTCCCTTTTAGAGGTTGCAGTGGTAGTGCAATTTCATATACCCCCTATCTTCAGTTCTGTACCAGCTACAAACATTGCAATATATAAAATATATATAGGCTTGTGGTTCTGTGAGCTACAGAACCGGAGATGCAGGCAGTTAAAGAAATTGTTGGAAATGTGAGCTGCAGATAAATACCCAGTTCCTGCATTTTTCTTTAATTGCCCCCTTCTCACAGAACCACAAGCCTGATGTGATCTTAAATGACATCACTCCAGCCTCTAAAAGTGACTCATCTCTGCCAAAAGATGACTCTTCTAGCATCATTTGCATATGGATTTGGAGTAGATTTTTTTTTTTTTACAGATTCACACAAAAGAAAGAATTCTAGAAAAGATTCAATTGAGGGTGCTGCAAGTTTTCTGGGCTTAAAATTAGACTTTCTTTACATGTCTTCAAAACGGTCTTCAATTCTTGAGTTATAGGTGCAAATTAAAACAGATTTTTTCACAGAAAGACTGACAAATATCCCATAATTTATTTAGAAATGGCTTCTATTCTACAGAAAATAAGTTACCTTATTTTTCGGAAAATAAGGCACATCGGATTATAAGGCGCACCATCAATAAATGCCTGCTAAAATGTCTAGGTTCATATATAGGGCATACTGGATTATAAGTCGCACCTGATTATAAGGATGAATGACCAGCAGGTGGCAGACCTGTACACAGTTCAAGGCAACTGTTGTCTGTAAGTACGGTTCATATGTAAGGCACACTGAACTATAAGGCGCACCTTTGATTTCTGAGAAAATCTAAGGATTTTTTGTGCGCCTTATAGTCTGAAAAATACGGTATATAAAAAAAGAAGTTGATCATTAACCCTGGGATCTGAATTGCACAAGTCCTGTCGTCTCTGTCTGTTATGTCTGTAAAAGCCGAGGCTGATAAACTTTGTGGACTTCCATCTCAGACGTAGACTTCTGGGGAGTCAATAGGCCTGCAGTTCTACCCTGAATACTTCTGTGTATTTTGTTCTTTACTGTGTGTTCTCTATAACCGAGGAAAGACGTTAATTGCCTGCACATAGCAACTGCGACATAGGTTGCCAAGCCGGCCCGCAGTACGAAACAATACAGCTGTGTAATGTACATAATAGAGAGGCAGATGTCCGTCCCCTTACCCTTCCTCTGTCACTACCACTCAATTCCTTTCTAATTAAATGCCAGTTACCATTATATCCTATGAAAAGAGTGAGTTTGTTTTAGGATATTCCAGTTGTCTTTAAATTTATGATGACAAACACAGATGTTCCGTGCACGCGGTGCGCTCAATCTGACACCCACACAGCACTTTTAATATTTGGATTGCTTGCTTGTATTTTTTAATTTTTTTATCTGTCAGCAACTTTCCTGGTGGAGTACATTAGAGGGTCTGGCAGTAAGGAGCAGGCCGCTCAGACGCTACAGGGAGGGGTACTGATGTTTGCTCCAAAACACTTCTTTTTCTTTCCAGAAATTTGTAAAACAGAAGCTATTGAACCCAGAACAAACAACCACCGAGCCGTTATAGCCGGGATTATAGATGTGCAAATTCGGAATCTAAATAAGCCACTGCTGAGAAATTCATCCCTTCAGGGGCCGCTAGTCTTGGGATCACCAATTAACATGTAATTAACCAATTAGCTTCACAGTAGATATCACCGGGCAATGTGCTTAGGTATGTGATGCATTGTAAACCCACACTGATCGACAAGATAAAAAAAATAAATTTTAAAAATGAGTAGAAATTATCTGTAGTAATATTTGTAAAAGATTTTTTTTAGTTCTGATTCACACTTGTCCTTTACGGATCTGTTATATATTATGTTTTCAAGAATTACAGTATTTTTCGGGATATAAGGTGCACCAGAGTATAAGGCGCACCAATAAATGCCTGCAAAAACGTTTAGGTTTATATATAAAGGTGCACCAAATTATAAGGCGCACCTGATTATAAGGATGAATGACCAGCAGGTGGCAGACCTGTGCACAGTTCAAGGCAGCTGTTGTTTGCAAGTATGGTTCATATATAAGACGCACTTTATTACCGAAAAATACGGTAATAGAAAAATTGTATAAGGCATGTCCAAACTTTAGTTCAGATACCTGGATCCTCTTGGACAATTGCTGTGACGCTTTTCACAGTCTGCTACGATCCATCCATTGTATAGTGGGTGCATATAGTGGTATCCATCCATTGTATAGTGGGTGCGTATAGTGGTATCCATCCATCCATTGTATAGTGGGTGCGTATAGTGGTATCCATCCATTGTATAGTGGGTGCGTATAGTGGTATCCATCCATCCATTGTATAGTGGGTGCGTATAGTGGTATCCATCCATTGTATAGTGGGTGTGTATAGTGCATTTAGTGTAATGGAACCGATCTGCAAAGTTATGAATGAATATGACATTACAATTCTGCGCACTCATATTTGATGATCTGTATAATACACAAATATGAATGACCCCCATATACAGCTGAAATTTGGTATACTACATGGCCATGATGGCCAAATCAACATAGGGTTCTATAATGTGCTGATTTCAATGGTGGTGGGTCGCAAATGATGAACCATTAAACATGTGGCAAGCTCTATGGCAACTGTGTATGTTCATCTCCACATGTGTGAGGCGGTGAAAGGATCTCTGTAATGTAGACTATAACGACTCTGAGGGGGAGATTTATCAGAAGTGTCTGAGGTAAAACTACTCCAGTTGCCCATGGAAACCAATCAGAGATCAGCTATAATTTCATAAACATCTGTGGGAAAACAAAAGCTGATCTCTCATTGATTACCATGAGCAACTAGAACAGTTCAGCCCGCAGACACGTCTGATAAATCTCCCCCTATGTGCATATTTTTTAGGGTCATGTTTTTGCAAGTTAATACAGATTACTCTACAAAATGTGGTTGCGCTGTAGGTTTTGAATAAACAGCATGTCACTTAAAGGAGTTGTCTAGAGGTTGAAAAACATGGCTGTTTCTCCAAAGAACAGCGCCACACCTGACCATGGTTTGTGCTCCATTCATCTCTATGGATCTTACCTGATGGTCGGCTGCTGTTTTATGGAAGAAAGCAGCCATGTTTGTCAACCTCATTTATTACAGTGGATTAAAAAACTTTTTCAAAAATCTTTTTTGCTTGTGTGAGATTGCGACTTACAGCCACAGCCAATTTTTCGCTTCATTGTCCATTATAAAATCCTTAGTGTGTTATGTGCATCATAGTCATAAGTCTGAAGCGGTGACCACAAATCAGGGTGTTAAAGTGGTGACTTATTAACAGTGAGAGGAGAAAAGCTCTGGCCTACAGTCTCCTGTTTGCTGGGTGTGGTAGCAAATACTGTTTCTCAAGGCAAGTTATTTCCAACCGGAATGTTCAGTGATTGTTAGAAAGACGGAGCCCTGGGCTGCTTTATCTGCTGATCGAATGTTACCTGACACTTCTCTATACAAGGGCAGCATAGCTGATATTTACTGGGTGTCGGTAAAATGTTAGGATATATAATCACTGAGGACATATTGTTAAGTATGACTCCCTTTCATTCATTATTCCAACCACAATCCAAAAAGTTCTAGCATTATCCGTGTTGTGCAATGTGAAACCTCTCTTATATGGTGGCCCCCCAAACAAACACAATAAGCGGATTCTTCTCTTAAATGTATAGGAGGATTAAATTTGGTTTCTATAAAGTCACCTATTCTAAGTGAACTAAGCAGAACATACTCGAGTATAAGCCTAGTTTTTCAGCACAAAAAATGTGCTGAAAACCCAAACGTGACTTACACTCGAGTAAAAAAATATATATCAAAACGCACCTTTCCGGCTTCCCCGCTGCTGGCTATATACTGGGGAAGGGGACTGGCTATATACTGGGGGATATGGGCTGGCAGGCTACATACTGGGGCAGGTGCTGGCTATATACTATGGGGCAGGGTCCGGCAGGCTGTATAAATGGGGAGGCTGTGACCAATGCTTTTCCCACCCTCGACTTATACTGGAGTCAATAGGTTTTCCCAGGTTTTTGTGGTTAAATTAGGGGCCTTGGCTTATACTTGGGTCGGCTTATACTCAAGTATATACGGTAATAATACTCTGCTCCTGCAATGTCTTGCGAAAAATATAGCAATCACCTACATCCACACCTCCTAGACCCATCAAGACAGCGAACTTGTGTAGTGCTTAATTCCAAACCAGAACTATGGGTTTCAAAGTGACTATGGCTTTAATGGTAATGAGAGTTCATTTAGCTGCTAGCAATAATAGGACCTCATAGTATCATCGTAGATAAGGTGGATATAAAAGACCCAGCTCAGCCTATCACGTCCAACCTTTAAAGCCTTGGCCAAAATTAATAAACTGAAACATATGAGCATATTCAAATCCATGTGATGTAGGTTCCTGTGCATGTGCTCTTATTCAACCTAAAACCAGGCCCTGCTACTATATTTCGATTCATTTACCAGAACAGAGCTCTCTTGTGTTTTACAATCTCCTAAGCATGAAGCATAAATTTCTTTTTCAAGACAAGACACGACAAGCCATATGTAATAAATTAGATATGTACTGCAGTAGCAAAAGCCTTAACTAGGATCTTCCTTGACCTACATTAGCCTCAAAATCTTCATTTTGCAATAAATCTGCCCCTTTATGACCTTTTAATCAGCCCCCAAGACTTTAAGGATTCTTCTAGTAAGCTGTATGTGTTATTTTACCTCCTGCTTCTAGCAGACTGTATATCTGGACACCCCGGCCATACTCTATGTAGCAGTTTAGCCTCTAAGAACAAAACTTTGCCCAAAATTATTGGTGCAATGTACAGATGTGTTCATTACTTTTGTTAGAATCTGCTTATGGACTTCCATTACTCATACAACAAATGAACATGGATCATTCTTTCAAAAGACATCACGACCCTTGAAAGTTAGGGAGATTTATCATGGCCTGTCCTGTCACAAAAGCCATGATAAAGTCACAATTACTGGTGCATGGCCAGGAATTGCGACTTTTCCCCACCTAACACCAAGTGGGCATGGAGGGGCACCGTATGGGTCATGCTGGAGATGCCCCACACCAGCGCACTATCCGGATACAGGTTATAGTACAGGCGCCAGCACTTGATAACCCGTCCGCCCATGTGAAATGAACAACCCAGCACTCAAGGTGGGTAGCACTTCTGCTTTGCAGCACTGGGGTCCTGGGTTCGAATCCCACCCAGGTCAACATCTGCAAAGAGTTTGTATGTTCTCTCCGTCTTTGCGTTGGTTTCCTCCGGGTAATCCAGTTTCCTGCAGCACTTGTTTAATAACTCATTACAGAGCTTTCCTATTCTAATTTTTTTTTTTTAAAGTTGGTCCTCTTGTAAAACTGATTTGTTTAAAAAGCTAGGGTTTAATACCTAGACAGTAAAATTGTGAAATAAAATCTATCAAATACGTCCCAAATGGAAATTTTAAGGGTGAGGGTTGACTTTACGGACAGTAGTATATGTATAAAGCAATGTCTTATAAACGTATACTAGTATCCACTAGTTATAAGTATGCAGGTGACAGGTCCTCCTTCATTGTATATGTTGCTATGGAGACAAGAAAAGGGTTAACAATCTTTGCATTTTTTCCACCGTGGAAAATTGATCTCTGGACTGTAACCCGTCTGTTTCACACCTATGAATATGCCATTCCTTGTACATTGACAGCACAGAGCAATTACACATAATTTAGGAATGCAGGATGGTAAAGGTATGTCATTAGTCATGAGCCTGACGGGATCTGTGCAAGACCAACTCTGCACCCGTGGTTCTATATTTCACCCAACAACTTGCCATCTGGAATGCAAACTCAATCCATTTGTTTTGCACTGATGGGGACATAATAAGTAAATAGACAGGAACGCTGAAAGGGCCGATGCATCAGGGCCATTGTCCGAGTCTGAGATGTGACACTGCATATTCAGGGGCTCGGAGACGTCCACATACTCAGTCACATAGATCTGTCACACAGAGACGTGAATGACCACACAAAGGATTAGGGAGAGGGTAAATGACACCACCAAGGCGACCATTCAGATGTGGGGGCAGGAGGCGGTGTTCAGAGGAAGTAAATTAACACCTCAAAGTTTTCTTTCTTTTGTCACAGAGAGAAAGGATTTTCCAGCCTGTAGATTTTTAAAATTCAGCTAATTTTTTTTTTCCTGTCTGCCTCCCACCGTAGACTATTTTCTTTTAGAATTTAGCTCACATCTATAGAACAATTTTTTTTTGTTTCTTCTCACGGAGGAGAAACAAGTTACTAGTAGGTTAATTGGCCTCCTATGGTGACTGTGTGCTAGGGAGATTAGATTGTAAGCTCCACCAGGGGAGGGCTGGATGTATATGAATAAATTCTCTCTACAATAATCCAATATATGAGGCAGCAGGTTTAGTAGTCCTGTCTTCTGAGTTACAGTATGTTACAGCTTCCCTCTCTAAATTGTCATCTTTCTGTCCAAGTGGGATCGGAGTATTAATGTAACAGAGCACAGACAGTAGCTATTTAGGGTACAGTGCTGACAAGGCCCAAAGGCCACCCTGCCATAGCCAAACACAGCAGTATTAAAAATGGAGCACGGTGGTTGGTGGTCTCTGGTAAAGATCTTGCATTAGGGTTCAGGAGCTTCACGTTTCACCTCTGTTGCACAAAATTGGTTCGAACATATATTTTGTATTGTTGATATGTTGTCAGAATTACAACTCCAAGGCTCCATTTGTGAGCCACAATAATAACTTAGCAACTTGGGCTAAAATTATCCTCCAAAATGACCTCTTGTCATTATCACATGGATTTCTGCAATTCACCTTAACACGAACTTAAGTGTAAAGATCAATTGTACACAGTATCTTCAATTGGCTTCTTCTAACCATATCTGGCATGGGTGTAGCTAGGTGTTTGCTCGGAGAGCTCAATGCCAAAATTGAAATAACAAGTGTACATTAAACTATGTGGACTGAAAAGGCCAAAGGTGATGAGCCGTTCTAAATCTATCATTATAGGACACCTTTTAACTCTGAAGACATAACAAGGAAGCAATATAAGTCTAGCGCCTTCCTCACTGACCTTCACAGGTCTGGACAGGTAGTTTATGTTATTTTGCCTGCACTCACTTATTACTTTGGTTCTATATTTGTGTTGTATTTGTATTGTGTTCTATATTTGTAGAAAAAGTAGAATTTATTTGTAATTAATTAATTGTAAAAAAAAACTTTACAAAATATACCTGTTCCATGTTGACTTACATACAAATTTTACTTAATAACAAACCTACATAACCTATCTTGCACTCAGACTGCCTGCATTATTATTATTATATAAAGGCAGACCCCGGGTTAAGTTCTGTAGGTTTGAATTTGTATGCAATTCAGAACTGGTATGTTTTGTAAGTATAACTCGTGACACTGTATTTTTTTCTGTCCTTGTGACAAAAGGATTTTTAAAAATTCTGGTCTATCATGGGAACATGAATTATCAATTAAGTTTCAATATAGACACCCTTGATAACTTGTATATTGACAATTGCAGCCTGGGGATAAAGTTCAATAAATTATCAGCATCTAAAGGTCTTTGCTAGAGGTCATAGAGATCGGTTTGTGTCTAGTGTTGGTCTGTAAGTCAGGTGTTCTTAAGTCGGTGATGTCCTGTATTGTATTTATTATTATGTAATAGATTATAATGGAAGAGGGGGTCATGCAGGTCTATGCTGACCCTGATTTCAGACTTTTGAAATAAAAAATACACATATATACATGCATGCATATATATTCATATATACACACATACTTTATGGGATGTAGATTTTTATTAGAATTATTACAAATATCCAAACACATGTGCTGCTTAGAAAAACATGGAAAGATGTGTATAAAAGTATTTCTTCCTGTATGTAGCTTTACTTTAAAGTATCACCGCAGAGCTACTGTTTACTTGCACCTTCTAGTTTTATGACCAGAAATAGCAGCAAGTAAACAGAACATTTCTCTTCTACACGAAGACAGTTAAATACAGTTTAGAAACCAATCAGCCGCTTCTCTGTAAAAAATATAAATACTGGCGACAGGTCACAATCTTGTGGTCGGCATTGAAAAAAAAATGGAATATGCCATTATATGTCATTAACATCTGTTATGCCAATACACATTAGAAATGTAGAGAATACGTAATAACGCACACGCTTGGCCAATGTAGGAAGTATATGCTCCTTTCCATGACGCCGACAAAGCCTTCAGCTCGAATTCTTGAACAAATACAAAGTTCAAAGCTTAACAAGCACAATGTAATATGTCAGACTGGGAGCACAAAACCATTTGTACACATGACTGCCAGGAAAGGTCTGCACTTTAAAGGACTCTATTGTATTTCAAAGGGTCTGTAGTTGGCTGTGAAGTGAATTCATACTTAACCAGTAATCCTTAAGGTGAGGAAAGTCCATAGAAAATTTTCTATATGATCCTTTCCGCTGTCTATTGAAGTTATCTTAGTCCAGCACCTGACAAAAACCCAAATATAACTATTCCTTAGCTTTGTGTAAAAGTTAGGAATCTATCCAAACTCATGTAAGTTATGGTAACATTCATTGATTAATGAGTCAAATCTGAGATTTACGTCTCATCCACAATTATGTACTTAAGTGTTAAGATCAATTTAACATTTGTACATAGTAGCTTCTATTGGCTTCTCTATTGTATGGCGTAGCAATACAGCACTCACATCGATGGATGACGCCTTACCATTCCTCCTTATGCCTCCATATTCCAACATAAGTCAAAAACATCTCAGTCTACTGTAGCTGGGGACACGCACTGAGCAGAATCGTGTCAGGAGACGCCATTCTGTAGCAATTCCGACCATGTTGGAAACCAGACTTTTTGGCTTACACCCTAAATTTGCCTGCAGGAGGGGTCAAGTTCAAACTTCAAACCAGATGGCCTAGATTTGTCTACCGAGGTTTATTTCCACCCGACCTCCTCATCAATGTGTATTGGTAGTTGGGAAATATTCATTCCTACATTTCCTCCAAAAAGACATTTTTCTAAAAGTTTTTGGAACATTGGTTTATCTGAATACTTTTTTTATAGTGCACATTCTGCTTTGGGCCGTGGTATTCTTGGCCAGTCCCGCAGCTTAGGCTTAACATCAGAATGTTGATCTTGCCAAAATCCAAATCCAGTATTCAATGTGACCTGCAGTACTGATAACATAATACTTTCTGGCCCCTGTAGGATGGAACCATGGATAAAACCCAACATTTTTTACAGTTGGAAAGATTTTATACATGATAAACCTTTTATTGTATGAAGCATCTACAATTTTAATTTACTTTAGTTTTAATTTTAGAGCTGAAATAACTTTACCAACCCTGTTTTCTCAGAAATAATAATAATAATAATAATAATTCTTCCTTTATTTATAT
This sequence comes from Engystomops pustulosus, assembly GCF_040894005.1. NCBI lineage: Eukaryota > Metazoa > Chordata > Amphibia > Anura > Leptodactylidae > Engystomops > Engystomops pustulosus. Next base: position 83,139,366 of record NC_092418.1, read on the forward strand.
ACCACACACAGATTACACAGTGCTGCACAGTTCTTGCCAAATCAGTCGCTGTCCCCAATGGGGCTCCCAATATAATCAACCTCACAGTATGTTTTGGAGAGTGGGAGGAAAGCGGAGGACCCGGGGGAAACCCACGCAAACACGGAGAGAACATACAAACACTTTGCAGATGTTGACCCTGGGACTTGAACCCATATCCCCAGCGCTGCAAGGCTGTAATGCTAACCGCCCCCGTGCCGCCCAATTTTGCACTACAACTTCCATTCTATCACTACATGTGCAATATATGCCCACATACAGTTATTGTATGCTCTGGTAGTAGAAAAAACATGCCTTTTTTAAATAAGATACATAGCAAAAAAAAAATCTATTTTCTTAAACTCTGACCCAAGTCTAAAGATAAAGCGGTTGGCTATAAAATAACAGCAGTAACTGTTTTCTTGACAGTAAACAATAAATGTATGGGCAGGATAAGTGTGGGATGGATTCAGAATTGGATTTACGGAATGTCATAGTCAAGGAACAAGAACTCCCATCAGCTGTTGACATGAAACATTGACTTCATACCAAGACAGGCTGAGTAGAGCGAACGTGACCGACCCTGAGCCGCATATAATGAACATTGCTGTGACACTTACACCTGTTCAAAGCCACCAAGTGACAGTGATGTAGGGGTCGGATAATCATACTGGGCACAGTGGTATAATCCCTGGAAACTCCTTGATACATGTCTTCAATAAAAGGATGTTTTGGTTTATTGGAAAATGTTACCTCTAAAAAGCTACATTGGAAATATATTGTCAAGATTAATGAGTCTTTTAACTATTAACCAGTTTGGCTTCTTGGTTGCCAGTGAAAGGGGTTAAATAAACCAAGGAACTACATATAACCTTATAACTTCTTATGCCCCATCCAGTTATGTCATTCTCAAGGGAGCTTGAGAATGGCAATCAAAAAATCAGCTATGTATAATGGTACTCTCCTTCAGGCAGATTATGTGAATAATTTTGACAGCTAAAGCGCATGCCAGATTATTGTATGGGATTTACATGAAAGAGAGATACTTTTGCAAGACAGTGAAGATCTTTATCCATGTGTGTATAAGACTACAAATGAAGAATCCAAGGAAGCATGAAAATGGCTCCAAGGGTCTGAAACATTATGGGGCACATTTACTAAGTATGGTTCAAACTGCACGAAGTGTGGCTTGCCTGTGTATGATGCAGGGTGCGCCAGATTCATGATTTCTGGTGCCCTTAAATCATGAATCTAGCGCTCCCCGAACTGGGCCAACAGAGTGCACCACTTTTTTCTGGTCTATCTTTAACATGGTACATATGACACACTTCTGTCGGCCTTGCATGGCGCACGGTTCACCTGAGCACCGGAATGCCCCCTACTTTGTGTTGCATGATGCCTTGTGCAGCTGCGCCACAAAAGGCCCGTATGCGACAAATTTGTGGTGCAGACACTTCTTAAATACCTGTGCAGGCAGTTTCCACTAGAAAGAATGTGCAAAGTCCAACAGTACGGTAAATATGCCCCGATATGTTTTCCACTGTTGGTCAATAAAGCAATCACTATTTATTGGAGTACTACTTCATTTGATTCTTCATTTGTGGTTTATATGCACCTTGGAGCCTGGTTTGTTTTTACTATACAAAAGCATCTGTCTATAGAACAGTCACAGTCAGCTTCAACATTTTGCTTTCTCCAGTAGAAATAAGTCGACCTGATGGTCAGGTAATGGCTGTCTGACCCAGACATTTTCCTGGATGAGCGTGTCCCTTTGGCAAATCATAGCCCTGACTTATTGCTAGGGGTGTCAAATTTCCGGATTGGCTGTTTGGCTACCAGTCCTGCACTATGTCCTGGTCAGAAGGCCAAACCCAAACCAACTATTGGGTACGCTCATCTCTAGTCACAAGTTGATATTTGGGGAAAACCCATAACAATTACAACAAACAAAGGCACACATCTCTTTGGTTCTCCTAAGCCTACTTTCAGAAGCCCACTGACAGCTATCATTGAACAATATTAGGTCTGTGGACCACCATACATTATCTAGGACACCTCTCTTGCATATCTTTAGTGTATCGTATACTATTAGTAACCTGTCTTCAGTACATCATATATTGTCAATGGAAGAAACAAGTTTTGAACTAAAGAACTATCTAATAATAAGATTCATGGCGAGTTTAGAAATTTTGTGACTTGTCTGTGTTTCATCAGTTCAAAGCGTTTAGCTTCCCAATGAAAAGTTTTTGACATGCCAAATGTAAAAGTTCTTCTTTATTGATTCTTGGCATAGACTCCATCCGGTGTACAAAGAATGGTTTTGTCTTCAAAAGAATGTGGGGTTTTCCCACCAGAGACATATCAATAGGTGGTATATACTGTGCATAATAGGCGGGGGTGCCATATCTGTGATCCTACCTACAATGAGATCCCCAGTTAGGTGGCAACAGAGATGCATTCAGAGCATGACTAAATATGGCCACACTGCTCTTACCAATCCAGTCTATGGGAATTACTAGAGCCACCAAGCAAACATATCCGGACACCTCCCAATTAAATGACCATTAGTCGACTAAGTGATATAGTCTAGCATGTCAACAGTGATTGAATGGTTCGCCAGTGTTCAGGTATCCACTCCCCCCCCCAACTAGAAACACCCAGCTGTCAATATATTTATATATTTCTACAAGAATAGTTGATACGTCTTGGAAGATAAAAGTTTCACCATAGAATAGAAGCTATAAGAGGTCTTCTTTAAAGTGACCTAAATGGATCTGTGCCACCTAATACAGCAGGTACAGAAGTGGTGATTCAGAGGGCACTTAGCTGAAGCAGTGTGAGTCAGCACACATACAATACTGTATTCTTATCTACACGGGAAATATCAGAGTGACTGATCAAATGCAATAAGAAGCCTGATTGAGGAGCAATTATTAGAGGCTGCTAAAAGGGCTCTACTTATTGCTCCTAGTAACTTATTATTACATTCAAAGGCTTCTAGACACTGCAGTGTTTTAGGGTTCATAATAGCAATCAATTACAGGAATTACTGAATGTGCTAAGATGCTGTGCTATTCCATCCAATAAAATACCAGGTCTGAGGATGGAACCCGACAGCCCAGATACACTAAATGGCACCCATCAGGCCCCATAGGGGCTTTTCAAGTGCTAGATCTCATCCTTCTGCCATTTTTGTTGTTCTGTTCCTAGGACAGCAATATAATAGTCCAGAATATTATTTGATGCAGGTTTTTTTTAGTTGCAGTATATTGAGGATGTAGGTTAGAAGTAGAGATGAGCGAGTATACTCGTCCGAGTATACTGCTCGGTCGAGTATTAGCATACTCGGACCGGCTCGTTACTCGGACGAGTATCTCGCCGGCTCGAGATCGAGCAAAAATATTAAATAAAATATATTACACATGTTTGCAGATGTTTTACTTGTAAGAACACATTGAAATAACACTATTCTTCACTTTCCAGGTGTTCGCGCGTGTCTCCCGCTAGGTTCAGAGATGTTCGGAACATCTGGAATGTGAAGAATATTGTTCTTTCAATGTGTTCTGCACTTAAATGGTCCTGTATTCACTGTTTTTAATGTTTTAATTCTATTCTTCACTTTGCAGCTGTGCGCGCGTATCTCCGAACCTATCTGAAGACACGCGCACACCTGCAATGTGAAGAATAGAATTAAAACATTAAAAACAGTGAACACATGAGCATTTAAGTGCAGAACACATTGAAATAACACTATTCTTCACATTCCAGATGTTCGTGCACATCTCCTAACTTAGTGGGAGACACGCGCGAACACCTTCAAAGTGAAGAATAGTGTTATTTCAATGTGTTCTTACAAGTAAAACATCTGCAAACATCTGGAATTTTTTTTTTGCACTGTTCTTTTACTGTTCAGTTTTATTAAAAAAATGCTCGGGTCTCCCATTGACTTCATTGGGGCTCGTTTTTCGAGACGAGCACTCGAGCATCTGGAAAAGTTTGTCTCGAATAACGAGCACCCGAGCATTTTAGTGCTCGCTCATCTCTAGTTAGAAGTCTATTCTTTTGGCATCGGTCAGGGCACTATGTACTGTGGAAGCTTTCCCCTGTGCCACACACTAAATGAAAAACTGTGTTGTACTTGCACAAAAAAAACTGTCCTTATATGAACAGTAATATCACTGTGTGGCTCCCTATTGCTGAGGATATATACATTCAGCAGAGGTCGGGGATGGATGCAATATATTGCATCTGCCCCCCATTGCCTCCAATATCCACCACTGAGAAAATATGTCACTTAGCCTGACGGATCAACATGGAATGACACACCATGCTACATCATTCCATCCTGAGTTTCCCACAGTATATAACATATACTGTATAGATGGAGGCAAAAAGGAGGCATCTGTTTACCAGTATGTGTTTATGTAGTTATCCAACCTCCCAAACACATCTTCAGGACTTCTCCAGAACTTCACTGACTTTCTGGAATGCTCTACCTCAGACTATCAGACGAATACCCAACCATCAAAGCTTCCAGCTGATGGCTGATTCAAGCAGCTGCTTTATTTATCGATATATTATATCATTTTTATTCCGGTCCGTTATAAAGAATAGCTAGACCATTATACAAGCTCTTATACCTCTTGTCTCACCCCTTCCTCCTCATAGATTCTAAGCTCTTGTGAGCAGGACCCTCTCTCCTATTTTTTCATATGACTGTTTTCCCCTGTAATGTCTTATATTATATGTCCCATATGATCTGTAGAGTGCTATGGAATATGATAACGCTATATAAAGATTAATTATTATCATCATGTATATGCCCAGTGTATGCGTCAAGGGTTTTCCTGGTGTATATGCTGAACATGTGCATAAAGAAAGGTGTTAAAATAACCTTATACTACACCAGATTTACCAACCAAATAAATGTGGTGAAGAATAAGACTAATTGTGCACTTTCTGTCTTACTTTAGGACAATTTTGATAAATCTGCCCAAGTGTCAACAGTGATACTGAGTCATAGATTTTCTGTAGAAACAGTAGCTGTCAGTATAGGTGACAGCAATCAACTCATACTACATTCAGTATGTGATAGCATAGCAAAGTCATCATCCATGACACACAATATGTACCTGGCGCTTAGGATCAAATGTTTCTTTGCTGCTATGGGACTAGTTGTAACATGTGAGCACCTACAGCAGGAATCGGCCAATGCTTACTTCAGCACTTTTACTAAACAAGAAAGTTAACAAGCATTCCTTCTCCGCTCCCACGTCAAGCTAATCAAGAAGAATATGCCATTTGTTATCTCACACCACCATTGCCTTAGAAACATACCAGGAGCTAGTGAATCACCGCTTACGTCTTCTATGCCAAGCTGGCATTCACATTAAAGGGGAAACTCATGCAAGGAGCAAAGATCAGGCATTAAAGACTAGTTACACAGGTGATCAAAGACAAGTCATAAATCTATGCAACCTTTATCTTAATTTGGCCTACCTACAAGATAACCTATTTAATGGAGAGAGTTTTTTTAACGTATATGGGCACATTTACTTACCCGGTCCCGCGGAGTTCACGAGTGCATTGTCCTATGATCATGGACTCTGCCGCGATTCACTATGATCGTGCACCTGATATCCTGCATGTGTCGCTTCCCCACTCAGGTCCGCAGGAGTTCACCTTCTTCTTCCTAGTGCATGTAAGTGCATTGTCTTGCGACACAATTTGAAAGTTAAATCCCGCACTCCCTCCAAATTCCGACGGCACGGTCCCCGATTTCTGTTGCATGGAAGTTGCAAGCGCAAACCGCTGTTAAATACCTGTCAAAGCTGCGCAAATCCCAAAAACTGAACAGGCCGATGAAAGTGTGATCTGTGACCCTTAATAAATAAGCCCCATGGTCTTATTCGTTTCCTGGCTTTGTGGCTAACACGTGAGGCCTGAGCCCCGACCGACAGCTGCACTCGGTAACTATGCAATATTGTGCTGAGATAAAGCCTTCCCATCAAAAAAGCCAGAATCCCAAGATATTTGTTAGGCATTTTAAGAAATATAGACTCTTCATGCTGTCAAGACATCGGTATAAAAGCAAACATTGACTGTTTATACAGCTATGACCTCAAGATCACAACTCGGGTCCATATTGGTACAGCAAATAATTCACAGAATCTTGCAAATTTTTGAGATTAGTTGCTAAAAGTAAAGAACCTCTTCTACTATGTCATCTAACCATGATAACTTATACAGCCACTCTAACAATGCGTTCCCCAAGGGCTGATCCGTTACCGCAGCTGCAGCGCTATGTTTTGTTCACCAATGGATCAGGGACCAGTACAAATGGCAGAGTATTTTGATATTCCAGAAAGGTTAAAGAACTCATTAAGTCATCATTGCTTCATATATTATTTCTAGATGAGAAGAAAGAGAGGAAGCAAAAACAATCCATTTTCCTGAGGATGGAGATTATGACAAGGAGAAGTAAGTGCCCCCACTAAGCATATACATCGCAGCTGCAGAATTTCTATGACAAACCTGGAAAGTATGTTATTTCCTTACTATGATCAAAGATAACATAGGCGGATATTCGGATCTTCAAAAACTACCCTACTGGTGTAATAATGGAGCACCCAATGTGTTATTTCTGGTTGATATTTAATAAAATATGTTTTATGACTATTTATACACAGACAAAAACATCATTCTTCATCCATGCACCACATTCTACTACAAAATATGGGGAAACAGCTAAACACAATAAAGATCATTAACACAATAAAGATCATTTTAACCCCTTACTTTACAATGTTACTCAGTTTTATTGCTGTTTTAGCTCCTATGATTCTCTCGGCTGCCAAGAGCAAAATCCCTCTCTTAGCAGACACATTAGGATCCATCTGGTTCTGTGGGGTGACAATGTGGTTACAATATCAGTGTACAGATGTATATACAACTTTCATCTGGCTACTGACATTGTACTAACATATTGACACATAGAAACAGAGATGAGACAGATCAGAGATGCATGATATACCTATTAGACACAGGCTGATAGACTTTTACACTGTGAGCACTGCTACATCAGTAGATATGTGCCCGTCTCCCCCTTCCCCTGGATCACTTATCGCCTTGTAGTTTGTAGTCTGCAGCCTCTCTCTCTGCTCACGATGTGCTGACAGGAAGTAATAAGTGAGTGTCTCTGAGCTCCGTGCAAGGGGCGTGGCGGCAGGCACACAGCAGAGAGAGACAGAAATCTCATCTGCATGCTGTCACATGCAAATCCAAGATGGCAGCCCAACCCTTAGTCACAAGTTACAGGGTCGTGTCGAGGGACAACTGAAATTGTGTACACCAGGACTGATAGAGACCGGTTGGACCTATATCTGATAAATTCTGCACTTTTGTTAATAACAGTGAATTAGAGAAGGTGTTATTTTGTTATCATGAGTACAAATAAGAAACTTGTCTTCATGGGAATACCCCTTTAAGCCCTAACAGCACCTAACCTATCCTTTGGTTCTCAAGATTGATAAACCCTCAGCAGACATGTTTAGCTTTCCCCTTTTATATGCTGACCATACTTTAACACTTGATCAAGGCTTTTGTGTTTTTTTTTTCCAGTGGAAAAGACCTAAACAGAACAAAATAACACATAGTGTATCTAAAGGATGACTTTTATTACATATTATTATCATATATACATTATTATTCCTGGAAGTAGCTCCTAAGCTGTGGTTTCACCTTAAGCTGCTTACCCTTACAGACAATGCTACTTTGTGGCTGCTGTAGACAATACATTCATGACATTTACTAACCTCATATTCACTCTCTAGTCCTGACCCCTAACCTCATTCCCAAGAGCCAAAATCTGCTGTAACAGAACTGAGTACATGCAGTAGGGTCATTTCACCTGCTTTAATATAACTTTGGTGAGCGAGACCAGACAGACTTGTGATTTACCCGGCAACCAAATAAACAAAGGCGCCATTCATTGCAAGGACAATGTCAGCCTTTTCCATCATGTAGAGGGAACTGAATGAAGATTATTAGCACATTGGTGCTTATTGGGATAGATGAACCCTTAGAATTTGATTTAACTCTCACTCACCACAGATAAATGACTCAGAGAACAACTTAGAAAGAACAGATTGTAATCCTTAGAAAGGAGCCTTATTAAATTGCTTGGTTACGGAATTAAATTTTCCATTACAAGAAAAAATGTATACGGTAATAATGAGGTCAGGCTTAAACATCAATCAATCTGAAAATATAAAATTCTTATAAGAGAAAATACATAATTGCACCATAACCTGAAAGTACTACTATGGAGGCACTATCCAGGGTTATTAATGGATGGCCTATCCGTAGGGTCAGGGAAGGTCACAATAAATATTTGTATTTACTTTGTCCCCACTGAGAAAGTTTCCTGAAACGAGAAGCATTCCAACATCTGCTGGGCCTTTTAAGGATGTCCTCAAGAAAGAAAGTGGCACTAGTCCCAAGAGTAGGACATTTCAGCTTATCTTTGTCTTAAGTGAGATCGGTAACCAAATCTATGGTCGCCTAAGAGCAGGCCTGTCATATTGTGAGGAACAAAAGACAGTTTTGGTTCAGCTTTCCATGGCTTCAGAACAGATTTGACTATTCCCACACAGAAAGCCATTTATCAAGTTATGAAGGATAGAAATTTGACACTTTTTTAGAGTGCCACCCCGGAAACTTGAACTACTTTTCACGTAGAAAAGGATACATTTACAGAGATTCCGGGACATTTGCGAAAAATATATATGGTACCTCCTATATGCTACTTACTTTTTGAGACTGCATTGTTCATCATGAGTATACCTCATCTTAAGTAAGCTCACTTCTATATAGATTTCTCTCCACATCCCTTTCCTGCAAACTTGTGTTATCTTTAAGGAAGTTTGAGGACAACAGGACATCTACATTCAGTGTTGGACTGGCCAACTACAGTACTAGAGAATCCAATGATGAGCACAGGTTCTAGCCCAATACTGAGCCCCTGAAATCCAGAAGAAAACACCTCAGTTTGGAGGTTTTAAGAGTCTATTTACTAGGGATTGATGATTTTATTTGATGGGTCTATATAACTATAATCATGACAATGCTTTCAGGGTATTCATATGACTGGCCATCGATTTTATGCATGGACATGTCAGGTCTGCTTGAGTTGTAAAGAAAATACCAAGTTTTGGTGACATTTCCACAGTGATAAGTGATGGACTGGTGTGTTGGGATAGTTGGGACAACCATCATTTATGGGGTTCCCTGTACCCCACAGGAATGTTGTGGTGATAAGCCATTTGAGTTGCCTCATGAGTCTGCACTCGTAACCATAAGACTGCCAAGAGAAAGTCAAACATGGGGAACTAATGCTCTGTTCATATAGACAGCAGGATTGGTTAGATCGTCCCTATTCAAACACATAACCTATGGATAATAAATAAGTTTAAAAATTGCCTTTAAGAATCAGTTAGCTGTTATTTTGACATCTGTATTTTATAATAAGGACAATAGAAAGTATCAGCAGCCATGTCCATGAACTACCTACTGATATATGCTTGCCTCCACTGACCACTCTGCTTCCTGAAGACATCAAGTCTAAACGACTTATAAGATGATAGACCTATTCCCTTTATTATCTGGCTAGATCGCAAGATCGAATATTCAATCGCTTACACAATAGCAGAAAGCCAGTGGCTTAGAATGCATATGTTGAGAATTCATTCTTAATACTCCATTAAGCAAAAACTAAAGGATCCAGTTTGGGGACACCTACTGTTTCAAGAATACAGAACAAGACCTTTTCTTCTGACCAGAATTTGTCCTTTCAAAATCTTTGAGAATATGTGGTTCAAACAAAAAAATTATGTGAAGCACACAGAGCCCCATGGAGAGGTCAAGTACTGTTTTAACTTGGCAAGAGACGAAATTTAACAATTACACATTTTAGGTCATTTCAGCCTTTAGGGCCTGGTTAGCGAGAACATTTAGTTCACCACTGGGAATATATGGGGCACCATGCAGATCTACATGTTTACTTCCCAGCCAGATAGCAAAAACCACAAAGAGATCATTGATTAAAGATCTAAAGATGTCATCTTGATGCTTTAACAACAACTGTGACCAATCACAATCTTACTGTTTACATTCAATTTTCATTGGCCACTCCATAGAAAAAACACCAAATGATATATAGACAGAATGCGAATATACAAAATATTACCTACTTCTAAATGTGTATATTGAAGCATTATTATCTTGCGTTTGTAGAAACTCTTTACTGACCTTTTAACAAAGTTAGAATTTCCATAAGATTTCTATTGGGGATAATACGTCAATCAGGTTTGTTTGCCATTTAGGGTCGTTATCAGGGAACTAATAAAGATAACACACAGGGTTTTGGGAATGGAGGATCTTCCAAGACCTCCTTGAGTTTACCAGATAAAAGTTAGAAAATCAAGCTTGCTCCAATGTGATTTGTTTGACTTCCTCAGCTGACAATCAACATTTTGGTTGTATGGACTCATCTTATACAAAGCTGGTAGAAGCATTAATATTTTTCCGCTTTCCTATTCAATGGGAAGTAAAATATTTTTGGTAACAGCGCTTGTTGAGAAAGGGGACAGAGGATATGAATTTTTGGACAACTGTATGCTTGTGTCATCCATTGCTGATCAGAAACTGGTAGAACGTGCTGTGTATGCAATTGGAACTACCACATGGGTGTCTCCAAAGGTTTTTATACCCATTACATACTTTGATATTCTACAACACTTTGATTTTGGCTACTATCAAACAAAAGTTAGGTACATACAATATATTCAGTGGGACTATGTAAAATGGTTGTACTGAAAGTATAAATGGTAGTATGTATGATATGCCTACACACGGCATACATCTGCCATGGACTACTACTACTGAGTGATTTGGAGACCTCCAAAATCCCCAACTCTTTCCACAATGGTTGCCATTCCACCATCACACCCGTAATTCTTTCTTTGGCCCCCACCATTCCAATTTATTCATATTGACACCCCATATACTACTGTCAAATAGGAGGTCCTTGAATAGCCTTTCCAGCCCAATCCTACCCTCTTAAAAGAAAAGAGCCTAATTAGCATATTCTGTGCTAAAACGAAGGATAAAAACGTTCAAAATCAGTAAGTTGCACATTATAAAAGGTAATGCATGCTACATTTATCATATAATGCTTGGAAATATATTTCAAAACCCTAAGGTTTAGTATAAGATTAACTACCATCATATTATGATAATACGGCAGCTGATAATAATATAAACTACATAACAACTGAAAAGTTTTTTAGAAAAACCTCAACCACACATGATCTCAGGAATAACGCTATCATTGTGTGTGGTCCTTATTGTGTCATAATTAAACATCAGTAATTATCATAGAAACCACAAGAGCAAATTAAGATTTTTTTTTTGCATACTAAATGGCAAAGTCCTTCATATTTTCCTAGACAAGTCCCACAGGCATCTATTAGATCAGTAAAGGAAATCCCATTTCTAAGTATGCTATGCTGTGTTTGTTTTCTTAGTTTAGCAAATAGATGACTCATGGGTTTATTTTAACCATTTGTTATAAGGCTGCAAGGCTCAGGCTACATCCACATGTTTATGCCCTCTGTTGTAAGGATATGTCAGGAATAGGCACATACAGTGTGATATGCCATCCTCCCCTTCCCCCATAAAGCGGGAGGAAAAGTGAATATCAGCGGCAGCCAATGGTGTTTCCCCCAGTGATGTCACTTCCCTTATATGGACAGTGACATCACTGGGGACCTCCCTCCTGCTAAGCAACGTATACGCTAAGCAGGGTTGCAATAAATTGCATCCATCCAACATTGCCTCCAATTGCCTCCGCTGATCATATACGTTGCACAGCAGGATGGAAGGATGTAGCTTGTGACGTCTTTCCATCCTGTGTTTTACACGGTATATGACATCTTTCAGTATATGTCTACGGATAGGCTCAACGTACATATGGCGGGAGCTTTCCTGGTGTATACCCTGAGCATCAAAAAGACTTTATGTGAGCCTAGCCTTAAGTGGCAGACAGAAGAGATGGTCAGTTCCTGTCTACTAGCAACACCTAAAAGTAATTCTCAAGTCATCCGTGTGACAAGTCTTTATCAAGTAAATGAGAGTTGAGCCAAGAATCTGATAGCCTGACGGAAATACTTAATGAATCACAGCCAACACTTATTAAAGTAATTATGTTGGACAAAAAGAAACCCTACAAATTGAGAGTTGCTTGACCAATCTAGTAAATGAACAATAGAAAAATTGCCTTCAGAACATGGAGACAAGCACCATCCATTGTAAAGAAGCCCAAACTGGTCAAGTAGAAATGGAGGTTTTTTTTAGCGGCCTCTTAACATTTCTCCTACATAGCAACTAGCATCCTCATTGTATACCAACCAGGTGTTACCACAACGACAACTCTGAATGGAACGTTCTGTCTGGAGGTAAGTTGTAACACTGAATATAAAATGACTCACTTCCTAAGTTAATTTGAAGCCCAACGGTGACCTAATACTGCATCTTCCCACACATCAGACTTAAGAAGGCTAATTACATGGCCATCAACGTTACGTTAAGGAATAAAGTTCTATTAATTGCGCAACTGAATCCATGGAATTATGTTTCTGCTTCCTTTCTACGTTGTACCATAGTGAATATGGTAGAGTTCTCTAGTGTCCAAACAGCTGAATAGCATCTGGCACATGCTCAAATCAGAGACCTCTGGCTATATAATAACTTCTAAATATATCACCGCTGCAGGACATTTTGCCGCCCGAGTTTGAGTGTCACATTCTTCTTTTCTATTTTGATGACATTTTATGCAGATTCCTTAAATAATGGAAAACTTCTGCTTAAAATAAAATAAAACAAATACATGTGCCTGAAACCCTGGGAACATGGTTCTGCAAAAGGACTTAAAATCATCAAAAATGTTGACTATAAATATAAGCTGCATGACCGGATTTCTATCAGTGTCTGACTCATCTATCACCGAGTTCTTAACCTAGTTTTGGATAAGACCCAAATCAAGTCTATAAATCAATTTCTGCAGCCCCTTTGTATGGTTAATAAAAAAGCTTCCTTTATCATGGAGTTACATGTTGTTCTATGGACAGGTGCCAACACAACCAATTTGACAGGATGAGGATATAGTTGCTGGCACTGACAACCTTCCAGGGGGCTTGTTTATCTTTCAAATTCCACAAAGGGAACCAGTATTGTTAGTATCTCCTTATCCATAGGGCATCACACGTAGCTTCCAGGTAGAACATTAGGTTTAGAGTACAATGCTTATACATGCTCTTGTGCCCCCCCCCCCATCCTCATAGACTGTAACCTCTTGTATCACCCCTTCATCCTCAGACCATAAGGCCTTGTGTCACCCCCTCATCCTCATAGACTGTAAGCTCTTGTGTCACCCCTCATCCTCATAGACTGTAAGCTCTTGTGTCACCCCTTCATCCTCAGACCATAAGCTCTTGTGTCACCCCCTCATCCTCATAGACTGTAAGCTCTTGCGTCACCCCCTCATCCTCATAGACTGTAAGCTCTTGTGTCACCCCCTCATCCTCATAGACTGTAAGCTCTTGTGTCACCCCTTCATCCTCAGACCATAAGCTCTTGTGTCATCCCCTCATCCTCATAGACTGTAAGCTCTTGTGCCCCCCCATCCTCATAGACTGTAACCTTTTGTGTCACCCCCTCATCCTCAAAGACTGTAAGCTCTTTTGCCCCCCATCCTTATAGACTGTAAGCTCTTGTGTCACCCCTTCATCCTCATAGACTGTAAGCTCTTGTGTCACCCCCTCATCCTCATAGACTGTAAGCTCTTGTGCCCCCCCATCCTCATAGACTGTAACCTTTTGTGTCACCCCCTCATCCTCAAAGGCTGTAAGCTCTTTTGCCCCCCATCCTTATAGACTGTAAGCTCTTGTGTCTCCCCCTCATCCTCATAGACTGTAAGCTCTTGTAAGAAGGGCTCTCACTCCTATTGTTCCATATGACCGTTTGTACTCTGTAATGTAATATTATATTATGTCCCCTATGATTTGTAAAGTGCTACGTAATTTCATGGCGCTATATAAATGAAGATTATTATGATTATTACATGAAAACTCAAAATTTATTTTGTGCCCAATGCTTCTGAGAATATATTTTTTTCTATTAGCCACTTTTGCGATAAATGCATAAACTATAGGGACCATATTATAAAAAAGCCAATGACCTACCAATGTGTCTTAAGAATTTTTTTAAAAAAAGGAAAGCATGGAACAATCTAAAGTAGTTAAAAATTACCCAAATGTACTATATCTTCAAATCCTTTTTTTTAGAATAAGGAGATCTCACTAGGGTCTTCCTAGGTAGAAGTACAGCGTAACCTCTTAGAGAGAACCACAGACAAAATTGCTTCAAAAAGTGGTGGTTGAACATTGTGGTCTTGTCTCCACAAAAGGCCTGCAGGACTTACCAGGCCATAGTCCTGCTAAGCTAAACTCAGTATTGCAGTTTACTTCAGCTGCTATTTGTTCGACTTTGTCGGAACAAACTTGCTTGTGTAAAACTGGACTAAGGATAGTTAAAAAGATGATCAACAATAAAGCTAAGGTTTTTTAGGTTAGTTTACTTGATGTTGCAATTATCTTGCGTACAAATTTTGGATATGTTTACACGGAGCACTGGTTGCGAACAAAGGTAATATGAACAATAATTTGCGTCATCACCCCCCCCAATGCTCAATGATCCAAGGTACATGTTTAGACAAAGATTCTTCAAAAGAGAGGTTCACTTAGTGAATGGACATTGAGCGAGAAGCCTGGCTGCCACTGAATGTCTTAATTACTGATTGATTCGAGCTCAGCTTTACGAATCGTCCTACCTATAGTACAAAATGGTTGTAAATCGGTGTAGGCTCTCAAGATACTCACTGATGAGGTCCATCAAATAAGCAGTCACAATGGACAACCTTACACCTCACAGAGCAGCACAGACAGCACAAAAGCCCGGCTTAACAAAGACAGATCAAGTCGATGATGCTATTATCTATATTCCAAACGTCTCCCATCAATATGGAGGGGACAGGTTTACAATTCTTCACATTCTTCACTCCACGGGCCATGTCACAGCTTGTACCTCCTCCAGGAATGCTTACTCAGGAATCCAGTTTGATAATTGCAGATTAACAAAAAAGGAAGAAACCACATCAAAAGGGATTCTCAAGTGAGCATATCTGTGTGTGGACTCAATCGTTTCCGAAAGTCTTTACCCCCGCTCTAGGATCACACAGAACAGTTGTGGCTAATAAATATGGGACAAATGATTGTATGGCAAGGGTCATAACAATGACTATGGGATTAGTAGAAGCTTGGGAACACTCAGATGTGTTTGGGTTTCACATCCAGCTGCACAACTGGAAGACAAAATACATAACAAGTACCTTGAATGAATTAACGCTAATTCAGGGTTTAACAATACTGGTGCCTACAAGCGAAGGCGGTAATGGTAATACCCAGGACAAGAAGTTACACAACCTAACAACCTGTATAACAAGTAATTGCATAGACAGCCCTATAAATCTCTGCATATTGGTTACTTTATGTATATTACCAGATTTTATTGCTTAAAAGGGAAATATATTCAGCCAATACTGATAATCGTAAGCCCTTAGTGACATATCCTACACTGGCTATATTGAATGCCGTTGCCCTGATTTAAATGGGTCATTAAAAGTGATGATAAATTCAGGATAGTACAACACCTCTCATTTGCACTGATAGGTTCTCCTGAAAAGCCTCCACTACTGGAGCTAGAAGCAAACAGCTCCATGCACTGCGATGTGTCCGCGCTAGGTTACTGCAGCTTACCTGCCTTTTAAAGCTGCTGGTAGTAGGATTAAGGGCAATGGACTTTGATTTCAATAATGGGGCAGATTTATCAAGCTGTCTGAAAGTCAGTATATTTCTACCCATGGCAACCAATCACAGCTCCCCTTTAAAATATTCATGAGCACTGGTGAAATGAAAGCTGAGCTGTGATCGGTTGCCATGGGCAACTAGAAATATTCTGACTTGATAAATCTGCCGCAATATCTTTATTATTTCTGTCTTTTATGCACTTCCTGAGATATTCCCATTTTAATCCATATGCTAATGAAGTAATTGGTGCATCAAGTCATCTTCCTGTAATTCCTGCCTAGACTATTAACCACTTTGTCAGATAAGCAGTAGATTAGTCTAGTGGGGTCATCAATGAATTAATAGGGAAATAATTTCTGTGGGAATAATAATAATAACTAGGGCAAAAACTTGGTGAACCAACTGCCTCATTCGCCTGCAGATCAGACTGGGCGTAATAGACAGAAATAATAAAAACATGTAGGAAATAACAATGCAAATTACAATGCATTTTTCTACAATACAGCAGACTGTAACACTTGGGGGAGGTGGTAGACTACCTTTAATCTAAGGCTTTAGGTCATTATCAATATATGAATATATCTACTAGGCCTCCTAAATAAGACCTAGTCAGATTGACCTACGGTACCATATGTAGACTATAGCTCTAACTTATAATATCTTATTTGACCTGACAAACGACATCTTATAGAGCAGGAGGACCTGACTCCAAAGCCAAGAAGAAGCATACATTTCACAAAGTTACACGTTTTGATTGAAATCTATATATCAATGTTACTGTATGGATCCAGTTGATCAGACTATGTTCCCCAGATTCCCTTTTAGGGTGTAAAATCTACTTTACAACAACAACAACAACAACAAGTATTGAAAAAAATCTTACATCAGGCACCATGCCACCACATATTTCCCTGTGTGGGGTCTACCCTCGTGTCTGTGGCTTCATGACTGAACACATGAGAAGTATTTTGCAGTAAACATAGAGTGCAATCCATCAGAGAGTAAAAGACCGCACAGAGGCAGAATACACCAGACAAGCAAACTCTTAGCTAACACTTGCCACTCCTTGGTGTGAATTAAACAGACGTTTTACCTTCCCTTCCAGACAGCTTGTTTGATGACTAAGCCACTAAAGTTGTCTGCTCTTTATACATGCCCTAAATCCATTGCTAACTCCTAAACTATGATCCAGGTAGAGCTCTCCAAAAGCCTCTGCTCATTCTGGACTAATTTTGCTTCCATTCAACCATTTTATGGGCCAATTTCAAACACTCAACTGTTTTATGTAGCTAAAGTAGAAGATCTTGTTAAAATCAATAAGCCGTGTGCCGTTCTACAAGCCCGGTGGCCTACTTAAATAGCAATGATTACCTTCCTCTACGTAATGGCAAATGTTCTGGGGCGTATAATTCTGGTAATGATATCGCTGTAACACAGCGCTCGGAGGCAACTATTTTAGGTTATTTTATGCTTTGGGGACAGGAAGTCCTGAGATGTGTTATATAGATATAGTACAAGTAGTAATCATTGTGGGCGAGATAAGATCTGGAGACCAGAAGATGGGATTTGGAAGATGACCTTTTGAATCTGTGTTGTACATTTTTCCTAAATTCAAGAACTGAATGATCTAAGACTTGAAGAAGAATGGCAGATTGTTACTGACTTTTGATTTATTTCAGTATCTTCATCGCTTGCAACGTGAACCCACTGATTTGGGCAAGTTCTGCCAACCTTCTAATGTGAAGGCAGATGTTGGGAGTGGGGAAAGGATATTGAAGTTGGCTTTCAACTACCCAATCCTTTTGTTCTTTGGGAAGTCATTGCCAATGGAGACGTCATACTTATAAGGTAGTCTAGCAAATAGCTGTTGACCGAACAGGGAATTGAGCAGGGAATGGATGATAAAACTAGTAACCTAGATGGGACAGATATGTTGTCTATAGGTTCAGATAAGTTGAATGCAGAATCTCTCTGTGGGTTATGGACAAAGATCCATTGCTAAAAGTCTACAACTGTTCACTAGTTGTGTCCGTTAGGCATAAGCCAGTGACACAAAAGTGAGTTTGTTCCGACAACCTGGCTCCATGTTTCTGGATGTACTGGGTCAGAACATAGAACGTATGAAAACTGGGCATCTCAGTTAAGTTTATCTGCTTAGAGTAACAATCCCAAAACTACTACCTGGACACAACTGATGTATATAAAAGGGCTTCATTCACCACTCCAAGGCTCCTATAGTAACATATTTATTCATGTAAGAAAATACTAGTTTAAAAAACCCTACAAAATAAAACAATTCTACACAAGAAAAGCTAAATAGTGAGACTTTGGTTAAAATATAACCTATTATAAAATGGTCAGTATTTACCAGTTGACTTTACAAGGATTTTTTTTAGTTTACAAGTCCACAAAGTGCTTTTGATTTTATACTATTCTGTAGGAAACATTAAACTACAGGCACGGTGACAATCTGATCACACATCTTTCATCCCTCATACATTACCTCAAGCCTTTTTCTTCTGCCAAAGAGAATAATCCAGTAATATGACACAATCTTAATGGGTTCTATCATACTAAGGGATATTTGGTAGAGCAGAAGTATGGGTGGGAATAGTTATAGGTTAAATATTTGTCCAATATACAAGTCATCTAATAATATATCTTTGCCAATTCAAATCTCTAAGAAACACAAAAGAACTTGGCATAAAGAATCCATGACATCATTATAGTGTACTGTTTAGATCTGGTATAATAAGCGGATCTTGGCCTAAATAATCCATTCATAAAACCATTGTAGTGTGTTGCTGAAATCTGGTATGCGTAGATCTTGGTCTTGGATACCAAAATCAATGAATGGTCACAACTAGACTTAGAAGCAATATGCGGCTAGTAACCCCCTACCTTGCTTATTCAGTTCTAAACATATTCTTTGGCAGTTGACAAAACCAAAAACTTATTCTATCAAATGCCAATGTACATAATATAATTTTAAAGTCACATTTCTTTTTAATTTTTAGAACAGGCAGTCCCCGGTTTAAGTACAAGATAGGTTCTTTAGGTGTATTCTGAAGTTGAATTTGTATGCAAGTCGGAACTGTATATTTTATCATTTTAGCTCAAGACACTTTTTCTTTGTCCCAGTGACAATTGGATTTTCAAAATTTTTTGCTTTAATAGGAACAAGGATTATAAATAAAGCTTCATTACAGACACCTTACAGCTGATCATTGCAGCCTGGGACTATAGTAAGATCCAGATAGCTTCACCAGAGGCCACAGTGGACATAGAGGGCTGTCTCTAACTAAGGGTCATTTGTAAGTCTTCAAGTAGAGGACTGCCTGTATGTCTCACCTCCATATATGAGGTTTACTAGGACCTAGATACTGGTGACCTCTCCCTTGGGCAGGTTGTGCACATCATAATAGTGAGGGCCCACTAACAGAAAAAACTGTGGCCTTGGAAGTAACAGAGTGTCTAGCCAAAAGTTCACAGCCCTGTACATATGTAGTGGTTATCGCTGGTGCCTTCAGCTCTGTTGTGTTTCATTTGAAAAGGATAAAAAGAGCTGTGGTAACCACACAAGCCAAATGTTGCTCCTGGACATCACAAAATACAAAAAGTTGGAGACTTAGACCATCCCATATTACTAAATATTACAGTGATTTTGGTAAAATTTTGCACCTATTTTTATTGAAACTGCCCCCTATAGTTAGAGTATTGTTCTATCCAGGTTTGTTGAATTCTGTTTATACTCAATAATCTGCATTCAGAATAGAATAAATTGCCCATGACTTGTCTCTTACTGTTCAGGAATATAATAAAAGAACTAGTAATCTAATCTGTCTACAGAAGGTCTTTCACAAGCTAGGATCTTGACTATGAATGCAAATGGAATATCAAGTTTAACACATTTTGGAAGCAAGAATAAGCATGTTCCAAATATGCCACTAACTACAAAATGATGTCAAGTTTCTGGATGGTTTATGAGCTGCTATCTTCATATGTCATGTAGACGCCGATAGGCTCAGTGTCATCATACATCATCACACAGTTCAGAGCTTGAATGGATTCAAGCTGTGAACCTAAAACTGGATAGACATAAAATAATATGGAATGCAGAACAATATACCAATCATTTAGGATGGGGTTGGCATCTGTATGTCAGTGTAACCCATCCTGAACGCAAAACTTTACCAAGTTCATAAAGTTACAAAAATGACAAGTCCACTACATTTTAACATTTACTGAACTTGTCTTTAGCTAAGGTAAAAAAAATAACAGTAAAGCAGGTGAAATGGGGAGTTTAGCAGCCAAAGAACCCAGCGAGGGGGCATCACATGAGTGTCACCCCACCCCCACTGCTTCTTTCAATGTCCCACACCATCACCTCCCCTAATCCTTAAATAACTCCTTGAAGTTTCAATGTACTTTACTTCACAAGACATTCAAAAGCAAGAAAAAAAAAAAAAAAGAAGAAGACTCCACTGAATGAAGAGTTGTTCTCCGGATCGCAATGTGGACTAGGGCTCTCCTTACCTTTGTCTTGGCATGAGACCAAAAGGGCCAGATATGCGGCATAGAGGAGCAAGAACTTCTTACACCTGCAAGAAGAAATGGTCTTCAACAATGGTGACATGTAAAAGGGGCATAACGTAACCTCATCAGTATCATAATAAGTGGGCACTCAAGGGCACAAAGCACAGAACATGGGGGGCAGAGGAGTGAAAAAGTTCATACAAAGGAATCTCAGCAATAACTGCACACACAACCTTGTAATACAATGACTTGTGCACAGAAGTTGCAAGATACCAGGGATGAAGATTGTGGCAGTTCTGGGCACCACACACCTGAAGGCTACACATCATATACTAACAATGCATGAAACATACAATGTAACTTTATAAGAGTACAAATAATATATTGTAGCAGGGATTTCTTCACTTATGCAACAGTTGCAGCTCCTTACCTGAGAATCATCTCCAGTATGTAAGATGAGGGGGATCTTGGAGGAGTCCTTGTGCACCCACACACACTCTTTGCAGTGCACACACTCACTCACACCCGGCTGTTCAGTGCTTTGTGATAAGACTTGGAGGGTGCAGGGCACTGGAGCTCCTGGCTGCAGGGTCCTAGCGCCCACTCCCCTCCCTTCATCTACATAAGGCAGAGCTGATTAGTGCCTGCATTCTTTACACTAGCTGTCAGTATTTGCTCTATAAAACAAGCTGTGAATAGGTTCCATGGATATGTTAGAGGCTAACAATATGTACAGCATGCAGTTATATCTTCTGCATGATAAAAGTTATGTAATGTAATCTAGGTATAGTTACTATGTATAGATACAGTATAAAGACACATAAAGTAAAATATTAGTCATTGTTATGTGCACAGTAAGTAGTAGTCATTTATTAAAAGTTTTTTATACCCAAAAAATGAGCTCAAGTACCCCAATGGTCAGTGAAATTAGGATTTAACTATGTTTTTGGGAGATAAATATCTTTAAAGCCAACCCCATGCTTCCCCAAACTAAGTTCATTCACCTCAGTATGTGAATAGCAATAACCTAATCGTAATCTGTACTTTATGAAGTTTCGGTCTTTCATGTAATAAAATAGCCTTTCACACGCTGACATACTAGTAAGCCTTGTGTACAGAAGCCAATCAGATAAAGCAGAGCTTCGGGAGTAGAGAGGGATGGGCAACCTCAGCCAATGATAAGAGAGGAGGCGTATCATAAACTACCTTAAACTACTTGTAGACTCAGGAGTTTGAGGGGTCCTCCACTTTCAGCAAATAATTGATAACATTTTTAAGCAATGAAGTTATATGATTTTATATTATACTTCCCCACTAGATCTCTGCTTGCTGTGATTCTATGGGAAGCTTCATTGTTCATTGTCCTGTGAATGAAAACTGGTCCCTGGTCATGTGATGTCACACAGGTGCACGACTTGTTAGTATCACAGAGAGAAATCAGAGCTGTGTGCACCTGTGTGACATCACATGACCAGGCACCAAGTTTTATACACAGGAAGTAAAGAAGCTTCCAGTAAATGTCAGCAATTTTTTTAGTTAATAACTAGAGATGAGCGAGCACTAAAATGCTCGGGTACTCGTTATTCGAGACGAACTTTTCCCGATGCTCGAGTGCTCGTTTCGAATAACGAACCCCATTGAAGTCAATGGGAGACTCGAGCATTTTTCAAGGGGACCAAGGCTCTGCACAGGGAAGCTTGGCCAAACACCTGGGAACCTCAGAAAAGGATGGAAACACCACGGAAATGGACAGGAAACAGCAGGGGCAGCATGCATGGATGCCTCTGAGGCTGCTTAATCGCACCATTATGCCAAAATTATGGGCAACAGCATGGCCATGACAGAGTGACCGAATGAGGCTAGATAGCATCTAAAACATCCAATAATTGACCCTGACACTATAGGGGACGGCATGCAGAGGCAGCAGTAGCGGCAGCAGCGGCAGGCTAGAGAGTGTCATGGCAACATACCCTAAATGGACTCAGGCTTCAAACCAATGGGTGGCAGAGAGGAACCAAAGGAGGTGAGCAAGAAGCGCTCAAATAATATCGGTACATGATAAAAGTTTGCCAGTATATTTTGTGGATTACACAGCAGGGTGGCGACAAAGTTAACATGGAAGCCATGAAAACAATCCAAAATTCTGCCTGACACAGCTCGTTTGATAAGGGGACCATGTATGGAGGCAGTGAACTAGTAGTAGATTAAAGGTGCTGCAGTTAAAACTATGTTAGTTGGATCTTGGCATGGAGCTGGCGCTCCGCTGCCAGGCGAGCTTTCGCCAATCCAAGCCCCTGTCTCTAGGCTACTCCCCAAACAGCACTTCTAAGAACCTTTTGTATAAGATCAAGTGTAGTAGCGTTCTTATAAGTTTGGGATATGGCGGGTGAGGGGAATGTAAACATCTGCGCAAGAAGCGCTGAAATAATATCCGTAAATGAAAAAAGTTTTCCAGTATATTTTGTGGCTTACACAGCAGGGTGGCGACAAAGTTAACAAGTTTGATGTGGAATGCCCTGTAATAGCTCTTGGGCGGTGTGCCTTTTATCACCTAGGCTCAGCAGTTTGAGCACCGCCTGCTGTCGCTTAGCGACGGCACTGCTGTTGTGCCTAGAGCTACCGACTGATGGCGCCATGCCCACGGATGGTCGTTCGGAGGAGGAGGTGGAGGAGGGGTGGGAGGAGGAGGAGGCATAGTAGGCCTGAAACACCTGGACCGAGGTAGGCCCCGCAATCCTCGGCGTCGGCAGTATATGACCAGCCGCAGGGTCAGACTCGGTCCCAGCCTCCACCAAGTTAACCCAATGTGCCGTCAGCGATATATAGTGGCCCTGCCCGGCAGCACTCGTCCACGTGTCCGAGGTCAGGTGGACCTTGTCAGAAACGGCGTTGGTCAGGGCACGGATTATGTTGTCTAACACGTGCTGGTGCAGGGCTGGGACGGCACATCGGGAAAAGTAGTGGCGGCTGGGGACCGAATACCGAGGGGCGGCCGCCGCCATGAGGCTGCGAAAGGCCTCGGTCTCTACTAGCCTATAGGGCAGCATCTCCAGGCTTAGCAATCTGGAGATGTGCACATTAAGGGCTTGGGCGTGCGGGTGGGTTGCACTATATTTGCGTTTCCGCTCCAGCGTCTGGGGTATGGAGAGTTGAACGCTGGTGGATGCTGTGGAGGATCGTGGAGGCGACGATGGGGTTTTTGTGGCAGGGTCCTGGGCAGGGGGCTGACTATCAGCTGACACAGGGGAAGGAGCAGTGGTGTGCACGGCCGGAGGTGAACGCGCTTGTTGCCACTGAGTGGGGTGTTTAGCATTCATATGCCTGCGCATACTGGTGGTAGTTAAGCTAGTAGTGGTGGAACCCCTGCTGATCCTGGTTTGGCAAATGTGGCACACCACAGTCCGTCGGTCATCCGGTGTTTCCTTAAAGAACCTCCAGACTTCTGAAAATCTAGCCCTCGCCGCAGGAGCCCTCGCCACGGGAGCTTCACGGGAGCTTCACTAGTTGACACATTTGGCGCTGATGCACCAGCTCTGGCCCTGCCTCTCCGTCTGGCCCCACCACTGCCTCTTCCAACCTGTTCTGGTCGAGGACTCTCCTCCGTCTCAGAAGCACTGTGTTCACCCGGCCTCTCAACCCAGCTTGGGTCTGTCACCTCATCATCCTCCGATCCCTCAGTCTGCTCCCCCCTCGGACTTCCTGCCCTGACAACAACTTCACCACTGTCTGACAACCGTGTCTCCTCATCGTCGGACACCTCTTTACACACTTCTTCCACTACGTCAAGAAGGTCATCATCACTCACAGACTGTGACTGGTGGAAAACCTGGGCATCGGAAAATTGCTCAGCAGCAACCGGACAAGTGGTTTGTGACTGTGGGAAGGGTCCAGAAAACAGTTCCTCAGAGTATGCCGGTTCAAATGCCAAATTTTCCTGGGAGGGGGCAGACTGGGGGGGAGGAGGCTGAGGTGCAGGAGCTGGAGGAGTGCCGATTTCGGTGACATGGGTGGACTGCGTGGAAGACTGACTGGTGGACAAATTGCTCGAAGCATTGTCGGCAATCCACGACATCACCTGTTCGCACTGTTCTGGCCTCAACAGTGCTCTACCACGAGTCCCAGTAACTTCAGACATGAACCTAGGGAGTGTAGCTCTGCGGCGTTCCCCTGCTCCCTCATCAGCAGGTGGTGTCTCACCCCGCCCAGGACCACGGCCTCTGACCCCTGCAGTAGTTGGACGCCCACGTCCCCGCCCTCGTCCTCTACCCCTAGCCCTCGGGTTAAACATTTTGAAAATGAAAGTTATAACTTTAATTTTTTTTAACTTTTTTTTGTGTTTTTTTGTGTTTTTTAGTTTTTAAAACCAAACGATGCTATCCTATTGCTATGGCTATTTTCTAGCCAAGTATGAAAGCACACTGCTATGCCAGATGAGATGACACTGAGTTATTAAAAAAATAAACGTAAAATAAAAAAGGAAATGGCAGACTGTGCCTAATTGAAATACAACCCCGGGCCCTAATAAATTTTCCCACTTCGGTCTTTGCGATGGATATGTGCGTCACTAAGCGCAAAACACAGTGGTCGCAAGTCTCACTCCAAATTGCTCACAATTTGCTAGTAGATGCACTGCAGCAACTACAGCCACCAGCAGATCATCAGAAATCAAATATATATAACGCTACTGTAGGCGTAAGTAAGCCGTTTGGATTCTCCTATGGCTATTTTCTAGCCAAGTATTAAAGCACACTACTATGCCAGATGAGATGACGCTGAGTTATGAAAAAAATAAACGTAAAATAAAAAAGGAAATGGCAGACTGTGCCTAATTGAAATACAACCCCGGGCCCTAATAAATTTTCCCACTTCGGTCTTTGCGATGGATATGTGCGTCACTAAGCGCAAAACACAGTGGTCGCAAGTCTCACTCCAAATTGCTCACAATTTGCTAGTAGATGCACTGCAGCAACTACAGCCACCAGCAGATCAACCAGAAATCAAATATATTTAACGCTACTGTAGGCGTAAGTAAGCCGTTTGGATTCTCCTATGGCTATTTTCTAGCCAAGTATTAAAGCACACTACTATGCCAGATGAGATGACGCTGAGTTATGAAAAAAATAAACGTAAAATAAAAAAGGAAATGGCAGACTGTGCCTAATTGAAATACAACCCCGGGCCCTAATAAATTTTCCCACTTCGGTCTTTGCGATGGATATGTGCGTCACTAAGCGCAAAACACAGTGGTCGCAAGTCTCACTCCAAATTGCTCACAATTTGCTAGTAGATGCACTGCAGCAACTACAGCCACCAGCAGATCAACCAGAAATCAAATATATATAACGCTACTGTAGGCGTAAGTAAGCCGTTTGGATTCTCCTATGGCTATTTTCTAGCCAAGTATTAAAGCACACTACTATGCCAGATGAGATGACGCTGAGTTATGAAAAAAATAAACGTAAAATAAAAAAGGAAATGGCAGACTGTGCCTAATTGAAATACAACCCCGGGCCCTAATAAATTTTCCCACTTCGGTCTTTGCGATGGATATGTGCGTCACTAAGCGCAAAACACAGTGGTCGCAAGTCTCACTCCAAATTGCTCACAATTTGCTAGTAGATGCACTGCAGCAACTACAGCCACCAGCAGATCATCAGAAATCAAATATATATAACGCTACTGTAGGCGTAAGTAAGCCGTTTGGATTCTCCTATGGCTATTTTCTAGCCAAGTATTAAAGCACACTACTATGCCAGATGAGATGACGCTGAGTTATGAAAAAAATAAACGTAAAATAAAAAAGGAAATGGCAGACTGTGCCTAATTGAAATACAACCCCGGGCCCTAATAAATTTTCCCACTTCGGTCTTTGCGATGGATATGTGCGTCACTAAGCGCAAAACACAGTGGTCGCAAGTCTCACTCCAAATTGCTCACAATTTGCTAGTAGATGCACTGCAGCAACTTCAGCCACCAGCAGATCAACCAGAAATCAAATATATATAACGCTACTGTAGGCGTAAGTAAGCCGTTTGGATTCTCCTATGGCTATTTTCTAGCCAAGTATTAAAGCACACTACTATGCAAGATGAGATGACACTGAGTTATTAAAAAAATAAACGTAAAATAAAAAGAAACTGGCAGACTGTGCCTAATTGAAATCAAACCCCTAATAAATTTTCCCACTTTGGTGTTTGAGGTGGATATGTGTGTCACTAAGAGCTAAACACAACGGTAGCAAGTCCCCCTGCTAATTCCTCACAATATGGTACTAGCTGCACTACTAGTGCCAGCAAGCCCAGCCACAAGCAAATAAAAAAAAAAAGTATAACGTTATTGTAGCCCTAAGAAGGGCTGTTGGGTTGTTGTAGAATCACTCCTGCCTAACAGTAAGCTAATAGAACACCCTAACGCTTTCCCTGACCAGCAGCAGCTCTCTCCCTAGCGGCATCCAGACAGAGAATGATCCGAGCAGCGCGGGCAGCGGCTAGCGTATCCCAGGGTCACCTGATCTCGCCAGCCAACCACTGCTATCGACGTGTAAGGGTACCACGTCATGCTGGGTGGAGTGCAGAGTCTCCTGGCTTGTGATTGGCTCTGTTTCTGGCCGCCAAAAAGCAAAACGGCGGGAGCTGCCATTTTCTCAGGCGGGCGAAATACTCGTCCGAGCAACGAGCAGTTACGAGTACGCTAATGCTCGATCGAGCATCAAGCTCGGACGAGTATGTTCGCTCATCTCTATTAATAACCAATATATTTGTGAATGATCCCATAATAAATAGCCCCTTTGGCTTCGGTACAGTGGTTCAGCTTCTTCTGCTCCAGATCTGAATGGATCTCAAGACAGGAAAATCAGGCAGATGCTCCTGCAGATCCACCAAAGATTTTTCTATATATATATATAGCAATAACCCTTAGTAAACAATCATATTATATAGTAGTAGCCACCTAGGCAATGAGCATGTGATATAGCAGTAGCCACATAGGACACAAATATGTTCTATAGCATTAGCTGACTAGGCATCAAGCATAAAATATAGAAGTAGGCACCTATGCAACAAGTATCCTCTATAGCAGTAGCCGTCTATGCAACAAGTGTGTTCTATAGTAGTAGCCACCTCGGCTATGGTCATCTGCTACAGCAGTAGCTGCCTACACTGACAGGAGTTGGGAGTGCAGCAGCAGAGAGTGTGATAGTAAAGCATAGAGAGATCGCTGTCTGCTGCTAACTGAACAGTGTCAGAGAAGATTAACATAACACATGCCCCCTCTGCTCCTGTGCCTCCTCTCTGACAGTGGAAACTATTATGATTGTCAGATAGCAAGACTGATATCTCAGCAACCCTGGGAGCTAGAATATTCAAGGTGCCCTTGAATCTGTGTAGCAACCCCCACAGAATTGTATGTTAATCACGACATGTGTGAAGTGGCAAAATCATTAAAATAGTGTCACACTTGTGGGGACAAGTGTAGGGGAAAGTCTCTATGGGAAGAGTCTGTGGACCATCTGGACCACCGTGGGGGATGATGGTACTAGCGGCAACCCAGGACCCAGAGTCTAAGTGGCCCCCGGTCTTCGCCAGAGCCCGCCACAAAGCGGGATGGTCTTGCTGCGGCTGGGTGCCAGCAGGTCGTTCCATGGGTGTGACCAGGCCCACGGTGGTAGCCAAAGTAGGGAAGCAGGAAACAGGAACCCCAGAATGGCACAGGAACCACAGGGGCGCATCACCGGAGTAGGAATCACATGGACACATCACCAGAGTTGGACACAGAAACAGACCTTGGCATGATGGCAGGACCTCAGCAGGATGGCAGGACCTCGTGAGGATGGCAGAACCTCGGAATGACAGGACCTCGGGAAGACCACTGGGATACAGGACCGCCACAGGAATACTGGACCGCCACAGGAATACTCGACCGCCACAGATATACTCAAAGGCCACAGGAATACTGGACCGCCACAGGAATACTGGACCGCCACAGGAATACTGGACCGCCACAGGAATACAGGACTGCCACAGGAATACAGGAGCACCAGAGGAATACAGGAGTGCCACAGGGATACAGGAATGCTACGGGAATACAGAAAACACAGGAAATACAGGAACACAGAAGAACACTGGAGTACAGACACACAGAGGAATCCTGGAAACGCTGGAACACAGAGGGACACTTGGAAACACAGGAGGGCTTTCACTTCATGGAGAATGACTTGAAGATCCGGCGGAGAGTGAAGGGAAGTGCCGGATTATTAGGGTGAGCCGGATTAGCCAGCGCCAATCAGAAGGACGCTAGCCCTTTAAGGCAGGACGGGCTGGCTCGAATGCGTCCTAGCAGAGGAAGAGCGAGGAGGAGGCGGAAGGAGGAGGTGTGCGGCCTGGACGGGACCACAGCCTGGAGCTTGGAGAGGTAAGATTGGGGGGAGTGGGGACACCGCACCACATAGGAGGGCACAAGTGTACCCGGCAATCCGTACCGAGGATACGGGTACGGCCGTGACAAAGAGTTAGATACTAATGACATTTATTCCCTGTCCACAATAATGGAAAGGGGATAAATAAGGAAAAGCAATCAAAATAATGATTTTCCACATGTGACTAATTCGAATAGAGAGACAAGTCAATGCAGAGATCAAAGGACATCACACTACAATTCTGTAATATAAGTGCATTCTCCACAGTCCTGCTGCTACTAACAACACACACAAAGATATGGTTACCCAGATAGCTGGGGCTGTTACCTAGCACTATTTGGAAAACTTGCTTTTAAGCCAACCAAACACTGACAATAATTGTTGACTGAATCTTAGTTTTTTTTAAATCTCTCCCTACTCCCTCATACATGTGCGAAACTGCCTCAGCTAAAATTGCATGTATCATGATTAGAGAAAGCTACTTCCAGAATCCTTAAGGCAGTGGCTTAAGTCCCAAGGACAACAGGTTTATGAAGTTGAATTCCAACTTTCCAGATCTTCATGTCCCCTAATACTATCCACTGGGGGAATTTGAACGACCCATATACATAAGATGGTTTACTGAGCTCTTCTGAAGTTGTCACACTTGGGTGATTTTCAACCCAACTCCCCAATACGCCTGCCAACTCTCCCTGATAGATGGCCCACTGATACATATTCTAACACTGTGAGGATGGTTGGCGAATGGTAAGAAAGCAATCAGCTCATTATAACTATTGGACTTATAACTATTGTTCCCTGTATTTTCGTTGCTCCTGTTGGGTAAAGAGAGAGACAAAAGAACACTTGTCCGTGTTATATGTTTCCCTTACTACAGGAAGCATTTAAAGTTCTCATAAGGCTAGATTGGCTCTAACAATAGGTAATCCAGTGCTGGAGAGAAGTCCATTGGGGATGACCCTTGGTATAGCTATAGCTTATGTTTACGATAGTACCACAAGTCACAAATCAAACTATATGCAAATCATCTTTATTTTGTAAACATAAACACAGAAATACAATTAAAAAGGCATCACTGGAGCACTGGGACTGCCCCAGACGAAGCGATTCATACGAAACACGTGTCGGGGTCTAGCACGCACTGTCCTTGGTCGGTAATAATTTAATACTCTACTGCTGTAGGACTGCTGTGTATACTTCAGATTTTAGGTACTGTGTTTGCCACTCAACATTCCCTAATTGGGATTCATGTGATTATTATGTATCTGATCTATTGCTTACCTCAGCTCAGTCCCTATTCCATGTTTACTATGTATATACAGTAGTGTGATGTTATTACTATTTTACGCATACCAGGACAGTGTATGCTATTTAATGTTTGTTGCTCCAGTGATGCCTTTTTAATTGTATTTCTGTGTTTATGTTTACAAAATAAAGATGATTTGCATATAGTTTGATTTGTGACTAGTGGTACTCTCGTAAACTTCTATCATAAAATTTTCTTTGGTGTTTTCTTTGGTGTTCTTTAGGGGATGTCTGTGTGTAGCCCAGCTCATACATCCCAACATACATTGGTGGTCTCCTCTCAGGTGATGATAAGGTAAAACACTACACATGTACTCAGATTGTCATACAAAACATCAACCAAAGGTAATACAAGTCTATCGCACATTCTTGAAAAAGTTAATATTACACAAGAATCAAGATTATCTATTTGCATCACTTCACATTTGCTGTACAGACCCCATGGAAGCTTGGCAGGCGGTCATGTCTGACCCATGGCGCACTAACAAACTGTATACATTTGTTGTACAAGTGGAAGAGAGGAGGGTTCAATAAACAATGTGGAGAGAAATCAAAAGAGCTGCAGAATGCTGGGAGGAGAAGAAGACATGGTCCACTGCACACTACTGCACCGCAGAACAATTAGAACCTTAGCCAAGATGAACTGATGTAAAATTCCAGCCTGTTCAGAAGTTCAGAACATCATAAAACCTGGACACAAAATGGAAGACATGAGATTAAACCTGCTGCAATAATAGGGGAACAGTATGAACAGCAGAACCTTAAAGAGTCTCCAGAGTTCTTTCCCTTTCCTGAAGAATGTTTGTTTATTAAACAGCTTCCGCAAAACAACCGGGATTGGGGATTCTTTTTGGTCATTTGTAAAAGACAGGTGGTCTCACCATAAACACCAGGAGATGTCATGTCAACAAGACTTACATATTATTCAGGTTTTTATATGCAGTTTTTTTTCAAAGAAATTGTCTAACCACAGACACTTATCTCCTATCCATTGTAATATCTGACATCCTCAAAGACATGAATGGAGTGCTGCACATGCATAGGCTTCAGAAGACGGACTCAGGATGGATGTGTCTGCAGTAGGACAATTCTATTTGAATGGGTTTTTCAGGAATTTTGATTGGTAGCCTGTCATCAAGAAAAGATATCAATACAGGCAGTCCCCGGGTTGCGTACAAGATAGGGTCCAGAGGTTTGTTCTTAAGTTGAATTTGTATGTAAGTCGAAACTGTATATTTTATAATTGAAGTTCTAGACATTTTTGCCCCAGTGACAATTGGAGTTTTAAAATTTTTTGCTGTAATGGGACCAAGGATTATCAATAAAGCTTCATTACAGACACCTTACAGCTGATCATTGCAGTCTGGGACTATAGTAAAGCATCCAGAGAGCTTCACCAGAGGTCACAGTGGGCAGAGGGATCTGTCTGTAACTAGGGGTTGTCTATAAGTCGGGTGTCCTTAAGTAGGGGACCGCCTGTATCTGATCGGTGATGGTAAAATTCCATTCCTTGCACTAATCAATATTTTTTGCATCAGCAGGGCATAATCGGTTGCTGCCATGCTCTATGTAGTGTCAAGAAGCTGTAACCGCAGGCTCCGGTCCCAATAAAGTAAATTCTTTAAAACATTTTTGAAAACTCTTTCCCATAGAAAAAAGTAGGAATAGATTAGAAAAAAAGATTTAGATTGCATGTTTTTTTTACCTGATTTACACTGACATTTGGCTCTAAATATTGCATGAAAATATAGAAAGTGCAAAACACCATTAGCAATTATTGTCATTTATAACAAAGATGAATTCACTGTAGGCACCAATGGAACCCCAAAGGTTTCCATTAACTATAATTGGGTCCACTGGGGTTCTAGTCAGATAATTATGCCAGATCAAAAAGTCCTGCTTTGACAGAAAGTGGGATTTAACTTTGCGAAAAGCTTATTTAGGGTCTTTAAAGGGTTTTCCAGAGGTTGATTAACATTGTTGCTTTCTCCCAAAAACAGCACCACACCTGACCATCAGGGGCGGACTGGCCATAAGACCCATCGGGAGAAATCCCGGTGGCCCGATTGGTTTAGGGCCGGTCCTAGACTGGTGGGGCCGGTGGAAAAATAAGAAAACATAACTCACCTCTCCAACGCCCCGACGCTGCTCCCCTGCTTGATCAAAGTCCGGCCTCGGTGACAACAACGTATGCGCCGGCGTACTGTGCGGCGCCGGCCCGTACGGAGCTGATACCGCCGCCGGACTGGGATCAAGCAGGGGAGCAGCGTCGGGGCGTGGGAGAGGTGAGTTATATGTTTTTTTATTTTTCTGTTCCGGGTGTGGGGGTTGCGCTGTAGTACTGGGGCTTTGGGCTGTATACTGGGGCTGTCTGGGCTGTATACTGGGGCGGTCTGGGCTGTATACTGGGGCTATGGTCTGTAATACTGGGGCTTTGGGCTGTATACTGGGGCTGTCTGGGCAGTATACTGGGGCTGTCTGGGCTGTATACTGGGGCTGTCTGGGCTGTATACTGGGGCTGTCTGGGCTGGATACTGGGGCTATGGGCTGTCTGGCTTTATACTGGGGCTATGGGCTTTCTGGCTGTATACTGGGGCTATGGGCTGTCTGGCTGTATACTGGGGCTATGGGCTGTCTGGCTGTATACTGGGGCTATGGGCTGTATTATAGTAGTTATATTCTTGTACATAGGGGGCAGTATTATAGTAGTTATATTCTTGTACATAGGGGGCAGTATTATAGTAGTTATATTCTTGTACATAGGGGCAGTATTATAGTAGTTATATTCTTGTACATAGGGGGCAGTAGTATTATAGTAGTTATATTCTTGTACATAGGGGACAGTATTATAGTAGTTATGTTCTTGTACATAGGGGGCAGTATTATAGTAGTTATATTCTTGTACATAGGGGGCAGTATTATAGTAGTTATATTCTTGTACATAGGGAGCAGTATTATAGTAGTTATATTCTTGTACATAGGGGGCAGTATTATAGTAGTTATATTCTTGTACATAGGGGGCAGTATTATAGTAGTTATATTCTTGTACATAGGGGACAGTATTATAGTAGATATATTCTTGTACATAGGGGGCAGTAGTATTATAGTAGTTATATTCTTGTACATATATGGCAGTATTAAGTTGTGTGCTCTTAAAGGGAACCTACCACCATGATTCTACCTATAAAGGTAGATAGGGTGGTAGGTGAATGTATAGAACGTGAGGATAGCCCTTTTTTGGGCTAATCCTCACGTCCCGGCTATCTTTTAGAAAACTTTAATCCTGGGATATGTAAATTTTTTTAAGTGGCTACTGGGGCGTGGAGTAGCCGGACATGAGGCTACACGTTGCGGCTACTCCACGCCCCAGTAGCCTCTTTACTCCGCCTACCATGTCATCTTCGGCTGTGCGGCCGCAGCTCCAGGGCCGGAGCTACTGCGCATACGCAGGGCGCCGCAGATGCCGGGGGACTCGGACGAGGGCGCGCAGCTACGAGGATGGCACCTTCTTACCTTCTATGCCCGGCCGTGTGCCCATACAGCAGTTTACCACCACATATGGGGTATCGGCATACTCAGGAGAAATAGGGTATCAAACTTTGTGTGGAACTTTTTGTCATTTAATCCATTGTGAATTTTAGATTTTTGGACCAAAATTATTGTATTGTTCAAAAAAATTACAAACTGTAAATTCCACTTCTATTTTATTTTAACCCCTGTAAAGCACCTAAAGAGTTAACAAACTTCTTAAAGTTGGTTTCTCATACATTTAGGGGTGTCGTTTGTATAATGGTAATTATGTGGTTTTACTAACATTAGAGTTCTTAAAGTCACTTGTAAACTGAGCAGTTGTCTGTAAATAAACAGTTTGTCGATTTCCATAAAAATTTAAAAAATTGCACCCACACTTCTAAGCCCTGTAACAAACTAGAAAAATGAGGAGGATGCATAAAAAGCCATGCCAACACAAAGCGGATATTTGGGAAATGAAGTTATTTGGATGCTATAACTATCTGCCTAAAAAAAAAGAATTTAGAACTTTGAAAAATGAGAATTTGATCGCTTTTGAAGGTGGGCACACAAAAATGGAAATCTTGCACTGTTGTTTTTAGAATTTAACATTTTTTTATCGTACTGAAGAAATAATGTAATAGTTGATTTAAAACTAACCTGTCACCAGGAATGTTATTTTTAGGTGGTGGCAGCTTCCAATAGGCTTTTCTGTGCTGGTTTTCAAAATGCTTTTGTCAGCAATCTGAATCTGATTCTCAATCTGAATTACCTGGCTCCCTGCCAGCAGTGTGTGGTGAGTTCCAGGGGGAGATGCAGCTACAGCCTGTGTGTGCCTGTGCGCTAGTCTCCTTATGCATTCTTCCTTTACTCCACACCATCCCCCTGCTCAATGCACATGACAGGAAGAGGGGAGGGGTGAGGGAGCTGCATGAATGTGGAGGAGACTGAGACACAGAGGCTGCTGCATCGGCCTCTCCCCATCACCTACCACACGCTTCTGGCAGGGAGCCAGGTAATGTGAAATACAGTTTTATAAAGTACTGAAATGATTAAGAATGCTGACAAAGGCATTTAGAAAATCAGCATAGCACAGGCTATAGGAACCTCTCTCGCTAAAACTGACATTCCTGGTGACAGGTTCCCTTTAATTAGATTGTTACAGACACTAGGAAACCCTGTTATGGGTAGTTATTTTCATTTTTCACATTAATAATGCATTTTGTACAGAGTGGGAATTTTTTTTTTGACTTCGGTATTTTATTTTGTGCTACATTTCCAAGTCCCACTATATGACTACCATATGAGCTCATTTATTGACTTGTATAATACACGGCAATTATTATATGTTGCAAAGTATTTTACCTTGACAGAATATGAGATCCCTTATATGAAGAAGGAGCTTACTAGACAGAATTTACCTGCACCCATTGATATTGCATCTGCAAACTGCGTGAACTTGGAGGCTCCTGCTATTTACCATTACACTATTTATATAATAATAATTCCTTTATTTATATAGCGCACACAGATTACGCAGCGCTGCACAGAGCTTGTCACATCAGTCCCTGTCCCCAATGGGGCTCACAATCTAATCAACCTACCAGTATGTTTGGAGTGTGGGAGGAAACCGGAGGACCCGGAGGAAACCCACGCAAATACAGAGAGAACATATTAACTCTTTGCAGATGTTGACCTGCTACATTATTTAGGTAGCCATAAACAATACAACTTTAACAGTGTAGTAAAAAGTGTGTGGCATGTACAACCATGTGATAGGGGACCAAGTCATGAAGGCTAAACAACCTTACCCTTAGTCATTGGAATAAAATACAGTAATTATCACCTGCTTCAGATTTGCCATGGATATTTCCCAGCTTAACCTTCTAACTATAACAAATAGCCCAGTCATTAGTTATACTCATGACAACAAGTGGAAAGCTAGCTCCGCTATTGTTACCGAAATTCCTTATTACACAGTAGAGGTCACGCATTGTAGCCTACTGTTAATGAAATCATTGTGGCAGCTCCCACTCACTGAGTCCAGACGCTAGAGAGGTGGTTTATAGC
The DNA here is from genome assembly GCF_040894005.1 of Engystomops pustulosus. NCBI lineage: Eukaryota > Metazoa > Chordata > Amphibia > Anura > Leptodactylidae > Engystomops > Engystomops pustulosus. The sequence continues at coordinate 83,175,201 of NC_092418.1, forward strand.
GGAGGATATGAAATAAGTTCCCAGGTCATTGAGTAGGTCAATGGGTTATAAGAAGTCATGATCATGGATGCTGATAATACATGGACGTGTTTGGCATCTTTAGCTGCTGTTAAATGGTTTTGGTGGCTGGATGAGGAGGTCTATAGAGGGTATTATAGGGGTATCTGTGGCTGGTAATGTAGAGGGTATCTGTGCCCTACATAATACAGGCAGTCCCCAGGTTACATACAAGATAGGGTCTGTAGGTTTGTTCTTAAGTTGAGTTTGTATGTAAGTCGAAATTGTATATTTTATAATTGTAACCCCGGACAGAATATTATTGGTCTCTGTGACAATTGGATTTTAAAAATGTTGGGTTGTCATAAGAATCAATATTAACAATAAATCTTCATTACAGACACCTGTGATACTTGTTACAGCTGATCATTGTAGCCTAGGACTAAAGTACAATAAATTACCAATATCCAGTGGTCCGTTTGTAACTAGGGGTCGTATGTAAGTTGAGTGTTCTTAAGTAGGGGACCGCCTGTATTGCATCTGCAATCTCCAGGAACTTAGGAAACACGTGGCATTGACGTAGACATACAAAAGTAATCTTTGGCCTCCCCGGCATGGGTTTTATTTTTCCTGCTTCTATTAAAAGGTTTGATTAGATCTTATAGCAGACACCAGAAATTGAGATTCTGTATTTGTTTCAACTTTTTCCATTTTTTTGTCAAGGTGGCTGTGTGAGGGCTTGTTTTTTTTGGTTTAATGCCTGTAGTTTTTACTTGTACACACTTTTTGATCACATTTTATATGATTTTTTGTGTGATGCATGATTAAAAATGTGAATTCGGTAATTGTTTTTCCTTTATTTCCCGAAAAGTTCTTTTGTAGTATAGTTTTTTACCCTTTTTTTTAAGGGATGGGCAATTTCTTATATATATATATTTTTTTTTACCAAAAACTTTTAGTTTTGAGTTGAGATTAATTGATGCTGGGCATTATACTGTCATCTAATCTGGCATGGCCTAATAAAAAGATACTCCTGTCCCCTGCCCTAATGGAAAGATACTACGGGCAGCCCAGGGGATCCTTAGTTGACCTGTCGCAAGGTCCCAGCATTCGTCTGCGCATGCACCATACTACACTGCCGACTCAGAGTAGCTACATAGTTTGTGTAGCTCCTGGCACCTCACTGTCTACATACCTACTCGGAGTCGGCAGAAAATTGTGGCGCATGCGCTGACGAATGTGGGGACCTTGTGGCTGGCACCGCGAACAGCTCGAGACATACTGACCTGACGCGGTCAGCGAGAATTCAGGTAAGAGGGCGGGATGTGGGTAGGTGACGTGTGCAGGGGGGGAGCAAACCAGGGGGCATAAGAATGAAGGAGAAGGGCGGGTGAGGGGTGGTAGTATTCTTTTCAAATTACACACTGAGGAGCGCTTTCCCGAGGGTGGGGGGAAACTACTCCTCTTCAGCCCCGCCCAGGGGGCGACACGACTAGTCACACAGCACATGTCATTCAAAGGCAATTTATAAGTTTTCTTTTGTTCTGTAAAACCGATTTTTCATACAAAAAATGTTTAGCAGTGTATGGGCAATGCTCTATGGAGACGTGGGGGTTGCTAAAAAGGGGTCTCCTAGTGACAGCTTCCCTTTAAGCATTAGTAGTGCAAACATCAAAACCCATTCCATATTCCCCAATGTTGAAAGTTTTCCCATTTGCTGAAGAGCAGAAGTGACAATTTCCTATAAAGCTGAAGAGGTCTTCATGCTGATGATCATGTCAGGCTTCAGGTCTATGAATATGATTGAAACACACAAGGCCAATTCATGGTGTCATTCAGTATGTGCTTATTACATTATGGGCATCAGCTGTCACCATGACCTGTGCAAACTCATATTTCTCGCTGAGATTTGCTGTACAAACATCCGCATCACAGTAAATGATTCATATTTTCCAGCTTTTTCTTTGATAAGAAGCCGTATACTGTCATTATTCTTGGAGGAAAACAGACCTGGCGGCCTTGATAAATCTTGGCTTTATTCATGAATGGGACAGGATGAGACGGGTTAAATCACAGAGACCATCTGTCTGAGCCCGTCCCTATTAATACAATCCTACAGAAATATTCTGCAATGAGCTCATAGCCGGATATAGTGGGGTTCTGTTATAGAATCTTTACTGTTCATCGATACAGAATTAGTTCTCAGAAGACTCCCAGACTTATTCACCTCTTCATCTACAGACCCTCAGCTGCCGCTCTCCGTCAAGACTTCTTCTAACTCCATCTAAAAGGGAATGTACAAACAGTGATACGAATATTTTATTATTTATTTATTATATTTTATTTACTCTACATGAATGATGTGAGCGGCCATCTTGCCTGAACAGTTGTTGGCAACATTAGGCTTGGTCTGTGAGTTGTACTGAGATAAATGTGCAGGGAGGGGGGGGGGCGGGGTTCTGGTAAGCTTTGACTATCAGCTATTGTGAATGGTGGATCCTGTGTTATCTCTACATAGGTGTCACTATTTTATTGTAATTGATTATTAGGTGACTGCTTGAAAAGTGATCTCCACAAAACAGGAAGTGCCTAATATAAGATTTAAGGGATTTAATTCATAATTTGTTTGATAATCTGTTAAAGGGTTACATGGTCCTTCAATGTTTTAGCACCCCCTAGTACCCCTGGTCTTCAGAGACACAAGATATGGCTGCTCAGCCAATCACTGACTAAGGCTACATTCACACGATGTATGTCCGCCGTACCGTAGAATTCTCTTTTCAACCCAATTACTAAACTCATACAATATGACGATATGCAGTGATAGAGGAGCTACATTTGACTATAACTAACACAGCCTTAGGTATTCATCAAATGGCTGTGTCTCTCAATATCTGTAAAACTTTTCTTCTTATGGAAACTGTATTCTATAGCTCAAAGCATATCATGACTCAAAGTACTCACATTTTAGGGTTCTTACTCAATAATGTAAACACATTGCAGGTTGAATGATGTTTTTTGTTTGACTTTATTACAGAATGGGCCTGAGGCATCACATACTTTGTGCCTATAGTTCTTTGAAATGTGAATCCCAACCCTAACAGCAATTAAACCACTTACCGACATGTGACGTAGTATTACGTCACATGCCGGGTGCGGGTGCATGGAGAGGGCTCACAGGCTGAGCCCTCTCCATAGCCGGTAAGTCTTTGCTGCATATTGCCAGCTCCCGCTGATCGCTGCCAGCGAAGCTGCCAGTGGCTTCAAAAAGATGGCGGCGCATGGGCATGTAGACATGTCATCCGTAAAGTGAAATCCGTAAAATCCAATTTCACTGCATTTGGAATTTTTTTCCTGCTTCCCAGAACACGGCATGGAATATTAAATACCCCCATTTTGAAGTGTAATTTGTTACGCAGAAAATGAGCTATCACACAGCTCTGTACATGGAAAAATAAAAAAGTTATAGATTTTTGAAGGTGGGGAGTGATAAATTAAAACGCAAAAACTAAAAAGGGCTGCGGCGTTACGGGGGTTAAGACCTTCCTTTACCTCTTTATTTTTTAGGGATCTTCTTATGATGTCCAAATTTTTAGATAGAGCAATATATCTATGCTATATATCTATGCTATATCTTATGTAGTCTATAGTTCTCTTAACCAAAGCTGCATTGACAATAATCAATTTATGATGATGCGGCTAAAGGGATTTCAATAAGTCCCTGGTATTTGAGATGGTCTTCCACATAAGATAATAGCAAATACAAAGCCTATAAATAAACAATCCATTATTTGTAATGGCTTATATCATTTGGTGATAGCACATATTGAAAAATCTCTATGCAGGATGGCAGTTTACAGGCATTAGCTCTTTTTAAAGGAGTTTTCCCATGAAGACAAGTTAGGCCGTATCCATCAGTGCTGAGACCCCTACAGATCGCTAAAACGAGGGGTCCGAGTAATGGAGCAGGCGGCCCCGCATGACACTTCTGCTCTATTAAACTCTATGGAGCTGAGGGAGATCGCCGAGCGTGGTGTTCAGCAATTTCCACAATAGTTTTTGCGATCTGCAGGTTCTCAGCACTGAGACCCCCACTGATCAGCAAGTAAGGCCCTATCGTGGGAAAACCCCTTTAATTCTGTGGAATCTGTTTCCATCATTCTTTTTCAATAAATGTCTAGGATGTTAACAAGAATAATATCATGCTGAAGGAATGCTGAATAGAATAATAATCTTATATTAGGAGTATGTCATACAGTACAAGTAGTTCTTTCTAGCTTTCTAGAGAAAACAATCTAGCTATTGTAATATTACTGAGAAGCATTACACACTGCCTCCCACTTATCCTATTATATACAGATGTCTATCAAGATCTTTCCCTTTGTGTTTTCTGTGGAAAGGTGGGTGATTACATTTTGTTTCTGAGCTGGGGGTTGTCAGGTGTGGTTTGAGTGATGGAAGACTATCCAATTTGCGTCCAGAATGCCATAAATACCTAATCCTTAGTTTACTCAGGGCTGGATATACTAGTCTTTTGCTTCATGTTGTGCTATTTTCTCTATTTTGCATGCTGTGTATTCTGACCCTTGCTCTGTTATTTCACTATATATTTGCCTAATGATTCTGGACCTTATCAACTCTTGAATGTTACCTGGCTATTCTGACTTCACTTGTGTCTGTCTTTTTATCTCTTTATGCTCGTTCATGATCTGTTCTGAGCACATACTCAGAGTGGGGGCCGTCGTCCAGTTGTCCCATGCGCGTTATAACAGTACGGGCAAGTAGGAAGGGACAGGGGTTGTGAGTTAGCTCAGGACCTGCAGCTCTTTCTCTGTCTTGAGAGCTGTACAGATATTGACACATCGAAAATGGTCTATGTTCCCATAGAAGAGTCATCTAATTTCTTTATCTCATCAATTCACTAAGACCTACTAATGAAGCCATTGGGTCGGATTTTGGAATGAGTTTGTGCCTAGAATGTGTTGTCCAAAATGTTACAATAGGTTTTAGGCCTTTTAGGTTTGTTGCACCATACGCAGCAGTTTGGACAGCTACCTGCTAAACCAACAGCTATTCCTTCTGACTCTTCTACACACAAATGCCCACCTTCGGAAAGCATGTATGTATTCTGATAACTTTTGATCTTGAACCAATGCTTGTGACTGTGTGCAACTTCTATTGACTATGTCCACAGAAAAGAGACATATGAGCGGATCTTTAATTAAAATACTCCTAGAATCTTGAATAATTTGCTCCATGTGCTGTGCACCACATTCATTAGTGGTTTTAGAAACTTTTTGTAATGTTTCTAACTGAAAACAGGAGTGACCGCTTTTTTTCCTCTTTTTTGTCTCCTAAACCAGACCAACAAGTTAATGGTACATTCAAACAAAACCTCCCTTGATAGTAAAGAGTTTTTCCTACAGTCACTCTGTCTTCTTTGTGAAGTGAAGATCCTATCAAGATAGAATCCAAGTTCCAAGTCCAGCTATGGGTTTGAGGTTGAACAAGTCTATTCATTACATTCACAACGTGTATTTTTGGACCAGTCTTAAATCTTGTAAGATCTATCACGGTGGTTGATGATGGATGAAAAATCTGGCACAGAATAAGATTTCCTATCCTAACTTTTACCTGCCTAAATTATACGCTATTAGTTTGTGACTTACAATGAAGATTTGTTTATATTCCTGTGGAATTAAAAAAAAACATTCCTGAATAAAAACGAACACTATAATTTATGGAGCCTTAGGGCATCAGACAACACATTATTCAAAGATTACAGTCTGACAATTTGTAACATAATTAGAATAACTATGTTGAGCAATAGAAATGGGAATTTTACTGTACACAGGTATTAGGAATGTGTCTATAATTACATATGCAGCTAATATAGCAATTTTCATTGTATTATTCTAGTTCAAGTCGAGCTTGATGATAAGACCTTACAAGGTAGCAAAAGAGGTGTGGTTTTCCTTGCCCCGTCCTGGAAAACATATTTGCATATTTCCCAGAATCCCCTGGTGGAGCCTCAATGGCTATAAGTGACCCGCAAGGCAACTTCAATTGGCAAAGTCTCCATAAGAAGAACTCTCACTTACTGACCCTAGAAAGACTAAGGGTAAATGTACTGGACTAGCCAAACATGTCTTCAGACCTAAACCCTATTGAGCATCTGTGAAGCATCCTTAGAGCTGGAGGAGCACACCATTTCATACATCCACCAGCTCCATGATGTCTACTGGAAGAGGATTCCAGTAGCTATAACCTGTGAAGCTCTAGTGATCACCAAACCCAGGAGAGATAAGGCAGTGTGGGAAAATAATGGTGGAAAAACAAAATAATGACACTTTGGGCCCAAATCGGTCTACTCACTTTTGTTGAAAAGTCTAAGTCCATTCAGTCCATTTCCTTACCTTATATAACAGTAAATGTGCAAGATTTAACATAAAAGAGGTAAAAATAAGTACTGTATATATCATACCTTAAATGAGGGGGCTAGCAGTTTAGTGATGTAAAGGCTAGGGACAACAAATGTACTCCTTAGCCAGGATGAACATGCAAAATTGTGAAAAAGTCATGAAAACAATGGAGCTATACAATGGAGTTTAATATTTTGCTATAAAAAAAAACAATTAAATAAAAATAGATGAAGGAAACAGAAAAATGTAGACACCTGAATGCACCCAGGGGCAGTTGATATGATTTCTATGAAAGTTTATTTTTTATGTTCTTTATTACCTCATTTGATATAATGCAGAACCCCAGGGCAATATAAGAAGTTCAAACATGACTTCCGAGTTGTTTGTATTCCCATTAAAGGTACTTATAAAGCAGTTTTGCAGGACTTCAAGTTTAGACTTTAGAGTGTAAGTCATTTGGGTGGCCTTAATAAAAGATACTTTAAGTCTCCAAGCATTTTAATACTGCAGATGGTCTAATTAATTTTTACTAACAAACCCAGAAAGGTAGATGTCAGATAAAATGATTTATTATATTAAATATATGCAAGAGTGCACTTCAGGTTTTTCCTAAATACCTTATATAAACTTTGGCAGAAGTCCATAAAGTTTGTGTCTCTCTTGTAATAATCTACTGACTAAATACTGAGAAAGATGCAGTGAGGAGGGTGGACCAGGAGGAGGGGGGAGACTCTATCCTTCCAAGCGTAGAGTAGCATGGCCCGGGCTCACCAAGAAGCCAGTCGCCTGTGGTCAATCAAACAGTGGACCACCCACTACCTCCCTATCCCAGTGGTCTGATGGGCTTGGGGGCCATCTTTCAAGCTGCCTTTACAACTTTACAGGCGGGGAACCATGCCACCTTATAGTTGCTGCAGAACGTTGTGAGCAAGCAAAGGCAGCAGAAAGTCATGAACAAGGAAAGGCTGCAGAATGGCAACTTGAGCATTAACATAGTCTGCAGATGCTCCAGCTATGACCCAGCTTATCCAGGGTTACCTTTCTTGGAGACTTGTCAATGGTACAATGTGTCTGGGGACCAATAGATCCAGTACCTCATCACTTGTCTCAGAAGCAAGGTCATGGAAATATTTGGATATTTGCCTAGTGAGACCACTCTGACTATGAGAATATCAAGCAGGCTTTGGTCTGTCAGTACAACTTGACCTGTGAGACCTAACAGAAGATGCTCCAGAGTTTACAGCAGGAATCTGCTGACAGCTGCTCCAACCACATGAGGGCCCCACTAAGAGCAGTGGATGTCCATGCACCCCTCTCCTCATCAGTAGGTGAACCCCATTTATATAATCTGTGTAAACAGCCGGGACACTTCAAAGCCCACATCCTTGTCCACAGTGCAAGAAGGACCTGGTGCTGTCCTTAAAACCGTGCCCTTTTTTGTGTGTGGGTTGGAGTGCTAGGAGGTTCAGTGACAACTTGCAGCCCATGACCACAGGACATGACCCTTGTACAGCCTGAACTGGTGTCTTTACAGAATTTAGTCCCCGTGAAAACCTTCTTTATTTTCGTGGGACGAATGACAGCTGCACCAGGTGATGAGGATGCAGGGTTCACCAGAGGTGTGGTCCAGGGAACCACAAATAATGGTACCCTGTACGATCAGCGCAAAGGAATCCATTGGTGATGTTGAGATCTGCAAATCTACAAAGCTCCCAGTGGACTAACAGTCCAGCCAAGGGTGGGTCCAAACCCCAATCCAGTGTTCAGCTTTTCAGTTTTCCCTTTGGCGCAGCAGCACAAGAGCTAGGGAACTGTTGGGATGCTGAAGCTGAGGGTCACTAAGGCATAGAGAGGAAGTGTGCATAGAACACAAGTGCAGCCCCTTATCGCCCTGTAAAGGGGGGAATATACAATGAAAATATTGAAGTATACAACAAGGGGGGGGACATGTTAGGTCTTTTCGTGTACATTAGTGCATTACATAGAGTAGAACTATGCCTCACTTCCTCCAGCCTTATCTAGAACATAGTAATTAACTGTCTTTAAGAGAGAGCCTCAAAGACCTATTTCAAACCTCAACCAGCTGCATGGGCACTGACAGGCTTCTTAAAATTCCCTCCAGAAAGACAAATAGCCAATAACTTCATATGCCAGTTACAGAATTATGTGCTAACCCAGCCAGATAACAGGTACATTTCTGGGATAGAGGCAGTGAGGCACTTGCGCACCTGGGTCTCAATATATTCTGGAGGAAATATTTAAAACTCTCAATGGGAGCATAGTTAGTGGGTCATGTATGCTCTCAAAAGATACTGGCGATCAGGATACGTCAGATGGCATTGGAACTGTAATCCTATAACCTCGCATTGAGCAGTTTAAACTCAACCAAAGTTCTTGAGCTGATCAAGGCCAGAGGGGTTCCTTGCACCTGCCTTGGGTGTCTCCTCTAACTGTGTTTAAATTAGAATTTCCAGTAATCCGTAACACCAAATCCTCCAGTACCATAGGGCCAACATTTATTCAGGTTGCATGACATGGCACTGCGATCAATTATTGGCACTAAACATCCATTTCTTTACCTTTAACAAGAGGGTCTAGTGAGTTTGTCATTAGTTTTTAAACATCTGGTTTTGCCTATCCACTCATTGCATCTTATAGAAAGAATTTTTCGATGTTTGGTACATATCCATATATCCTTATCCTGAGAAGTAAGATTACTGTTATTACAAGTAAAGCCCCTTTAAATAAGGAATTGCAGACACCATCACTTCAGCTTCATAAACTGCACAACTGTGGTATTAGGGAAACGGACAATGGCTTAGTTATGATGAATGAGATATGATGTAGGTAGGGATGGTCTCTGGGATTTTGCTCACATCTAACTTAATGCAGATGTGTTAAGACAATGAGCTCTATTCTGTTGGTTTCCAGAATTAACCCTCACCTGTTACATTGCACTGACCTTTTGAAGGATATGTTCATCTAGTCATAAACTTCTTCACACTATGGGGCTCATTTACCAAGGGTCCGAACGCCGCACTTTTGTCGGATTTCCTGAATATTTCCATTTTGTGCCGAATTGCCCCTGGATTTTGGCGCACGCAATCCCATTTTGGCGCATCGGCGCCGGCTTCCATGCAACAGAAATCAGGGGGCGGGCGATCGGACAACCCAATGGATTTGGACAAACCGCAGAATTTAAAAAAGGATTTGTGTCGCAAGATCAAGCACTCACATGCACCAGGAAGAAGCAGGGGAACTCTGGTGGACCTAGGCGCAGCAGCGACACATGCAGGAACTCGGACACACGATGTTAGTGAATCACGCTGGACCCGAATACTCGTCGGACAAGGCACCGTGGGATCGCGACGGGACCGGGTAAGTAAACCTGCCCCTATATGTCTTATTTTTCAATTAGCATTAATTGGGTCAAAGTATAATGCAAGTTTGTTTTAGACAATTCTTTTTAATACTGTAATAGAAACAATGGGGGTCATTTATCAGTTTGGGTGGTCGCTGAAAATGATTTGGCGCACAAACCAAAATGTTAAGAACTAACTTCAAATTCAAGAAAGTGAAATACAACGCCGTAGACCAGCTCTTAGCTGCTCTAATTGTGCGCCAAAAACTGTGTCAAAAAACGAGTAGGGAAAATAGAAGAGCCTGAAAAGTTGTGAGTGTTGGGAAACCACCAAGATTCTGGCGCCAACACATCCTTAACGAGGTGCGAGTGGGGAAAAAAAATTTCACCAGTTGTTCATGTGAAGGCTGATAATAAATCCCCTCCCCAATGTTTTTAAGATGATTGGATATCAATCCTATGGATTCTCAATGGAAAAAAGTAAATCTTTAGCTACATTATGACATGTATGTCATATTTATATCTAGTAATATATATCTTAGAAAATCTCAGAATTTCTCCTATTTTGTTTCCTAGTCACAGAGGATCCACTTGCATGATCCTTGAGGCTTTCCTCAACCCCCATTCCATTTAAAGAATACTACACAGTTCTGCTATAGATCTTCTGATTCTATATACAGGCAGTCCCCGGTTTACATACAAGATAGGGTCTGTAGGTTTGTTCTTAAGTTGAATTTGTATGTAAGTCGGAACTGTATATTTTATCATTGTAATCCCAGACAGAACTTTTTTGGTCTCTGTGACAATTGGATTTTAAAAATGTTGGGTTGTCATAAGAATCAGGATTAACACTAAAGCTTCATTACAGACTCCTCTAACTGTTATAGCTGATCATTGTAGCCTAGGACTAAAGTAGAATAAATTACCAACATCCAGAGGTCCGTTTGTAACTAGGGGTCGTATCTAAGTCGAGTGTTCTTAAGTAGGGGACCGCCTGTACAGTATACAAACATGTATACACAAAATTGGCTACTAAAACAAATATTATATTACTTTAGATGACAGATGACGAACTATTAGTTGACAGATTATATTGGTAGCTTGTAAAACAAGAAGCACATCTGCTTCAAGCCCATGTAATTATAGATTTGGGCATTTCAGTTTATGTGGAGACACATATCTCTACACATGTATAACTAGACATTCTTGGTCTGGGAAAACCATTAGTTAAAATCTACTAAAATGCAATATTTAGCTTGAATACCCAATAGTGTTAACATCTTTCTGCCTGTTTTATATAATTTGTGTTATTAAATGTTGGAAAACAATCATAAAAAACCTAGGAGTAAAATAGATTTCGTGCTCAGCAGAACCCAGACTATGAGATTTTTTTGGACTTTAGAAGATACTGATTTATGAAAGGTTTATTATCCTTGAGCTTTAATATTGGTGGAGACATCTGCAAATTCAAAGTCGGCAAAGAAAACAATCAAGTACATGCAGTCCCCGGGTTACGTATAAGATTGGTTCCTTGGGTTTGTATGTAAGTTGAACTTGTATGTAAGTCAGAACTGTATATTTTATAATTGTAGCTCCAGACAAAAAATGTTTTATTGACAATTGGATTCCCAATATTTTTTTTTACTAATGGGACCAAGGATTATCAATAAAACTTTATTACAGACACCCTACAGCTGATGATTACAGCCTGGGAGTAAAGTATAGTATCCAGAGAGCGTCACCAGAGGTCACAGTGGGCAGAGGGTCCGTCTGTAACTCAAGGTTGTCTGTAAGTCAGGTATCCTTAAGTAGGGGACAACCTGTACTTACTTTCAAAAATAATTGATGGTTTTACAACAAATAATTGTATTATTCTGAATGAGGTCCATTAATCATCTGTGGGATAATTCATAAAAATCAACCTGATCAGCTACATGACCGATTATAGTGGCCAAGATTTTATAAAGAAAACATATTGACTACTTAGCTTGACAAAGACTACATGGTAGTAAAAATGTTGCTGTGAATAAACACTCCATGATTCTTCTTGCATCGTTGCATACTTTCATCCTTCTAAAGATTATACTGGCCACTAGGGGAATCAGTAATAAAATATGGCATCTGGCCATTGTGAATAATTAGGTTTTATTAATGTAAATGACTGCTAGCTATACTAGTAGACATTGTCAATTTACCCCTGCTCACCCCTCTCCTCTCCATAGCAAATAGCACTGCATGGCCATAGACATTGGGAAAGATAGAGCGTGCTCTATATTTTCCCCATTTATATGTGGCACCGTACCGCTGCCGGATCGCCATTGCCACCTATGAGGAAGTATATCTGCCCGCAAATTTGCGGATGGATTTACGTCCCCACAATGGCCTAACTCTGCGCTGGAAACCCTTTAATGTTTCTTTCTGTTTATGAGAAATTGTCTGGACAATTGTATATCCTCCCATTATTGTGAACTACACAAAAATCCACCAATCTGTCTGTAAGCCTAAGCAGTCCATTACAAACTTTACTACTTCTAAACAAAGGGTGGACAGCTAGACAGTGTATATCAATATCTGTCATCTTAAGGATCACAGAAATGTACAGATGCCTAGAAGTGCATCCCAGGAGATCATGAAGACAGGGGAACTGGTGGTAAAAGCAGTAAAATGCAAACCTCTAATCCCTACTTACAGCTTCAAACAGGGAACAGGGAAGGTACAAGACTGCGAATACACAGAGCACAAAGGCCACATTCACTAACAGTTTTCTGCCATACTTTGCCATTCCGCAATGCAGTTTGTCTCGCTATTAATAAATGTGGCCCAAAGACTCTACTTCTAGAATTCCCCTAATGGAGCTGTGTTTTTAAAGGACATCTAACACCATGCGGACCCCTTGATGTAAGGGCATTCCTTAAAAAAAATACATGCAATATATTCCAATCATCACAAAAGAACGATCAATAAACCTGAGCCACATGATGAGAGGAAATAAGCTGGATGAATGCAACTTGTCCGTAGTAAAGAAGCCATATGATTAATGATTCAACATGGCACATGCATAGGTTGTATTAAATAAAGCAGCACATGATGACCAGCTACAACCCCAAAAATCTTTATAGGAAAAGACATTAACAAAAATGAATGCAAGTTATCATGCAAAGTTTCTTACCTGAATGTCTACCTTCTCCTGACCATGTAGAAGTGAATTAAACAAAGGCTGCGCATGTGGATCTACACATTCACTCTGGAAAACATATTTGCATATTCCTTACCCTATGGCCCCTTACACAGGGGTTGCAGCCCAAGTGTAGCATACGACCAGCTTGAGGAAGGGAAGGGCAAGTCCTGCACATCAGAAACACAGGGCCAGTCAGGCTGATTTGGAAGGCTCTGTGTAGCACTGTGGACTATGTTGGCGCTATATGAATAAAGGAATTATTATTTTCAAGAACAGGGACAATAAACCTTACTCAAATGTGCCCATGTCGAAAAGCGCAATGCAGATATAAAGAGAGACGGTGGCTTGGTGGTTAGCATTACAACCTTGCAGCGCTGGGGAACTGGGTTCAAGTCCCAGGGTTATCATCTAACATCCTGCCACACTCTAAATCATACTGTTAGGTTGATTAGATTGTGAGCCCCATTGGGGACAGGGGCTGATTTGGTAAGCTCTGTGCAGCACTCCAGAATTTGTGTGCACTATATAAATAGGAAAAAAAGGAATTATTATCATTATTTAACTGTCAATCAAAAGGGGGAGGCGAGGTTCACTGGCAACCTGGAGAAAACATGACTCTTCTAGTCAATATATGACTCATCTATACCCATTTGCATATCAGAAAAACATCTGAAATTAAGGTACAGTGTATCAGATCATTTTAGGCGATATGGGGAAGACTTTTTACCCTTTTCCAGTAGGCATTAATGGTGTGAGGGGAAAATTCTGGTGACAGGTCTTCAATAAATCCCAGTGGAACATGCATCATCTTTACCACTCACCTGCATTTAGTATGTGGTATTTTAGGACCTTTGGTTTCCCATTTTTTGTCTCCAATCAAAGGCCTTGGTGTGTAAAACAGCTCGGCAGTTGCAGCAACATCATAAACTCTGAAGAAATTCTGTTTGCAAATGTGTTGCACAAAGAGACAAGATACTATAAATTCAGTTTTGAGGTTTTTGGGTGGTCACGCAACTCCTTCAAATCTTTTTTTATATGGAGACATTCTATCTCTGTATAAATAAAACAGAATGCCAACCACAGGAGAGATTTATTATAAGAGAAAACAGCACACAATTTAGATTATTTTGATAAAAATATAAAATGATACTGAAAGGGGCGACATTTACTTTGATCTGCTCAGTGTAAACTTTGCTATTGACTTTAGCCATTTTCTATAAATTATCCATCTCCTCTGCATTAATAAACAACCTGAACGTTTTAACAAGTGTGTGAACAAACTAAGACTTCCCACACAGAAAGCCTTATCTCATAGCTCACAAGCGCTGCCAAATTCCTGAGCTATTGGCATGTATAATGCCCTGACATCTCTGAACTTCCATGTTATTTATTAGGTCTGACATCAGGATGTCTCCTCTCTCTAACCAGGTGAATCTAGGAAATTCAGAGATTCTAAACTAATTTCACTGAATGAAGGATATCAGACTGGATTTTAAATTTTGGGCTAGAGGTACAGGGCAACGTGTCACAGGTCTAATGCAAGCCGCACTCAAAGACATTTATGTGTCCTCCCTTTGACATAATGTCATAGGACTATGTTATAAATGCTTTAGGCATAAAACATGCAGAATATTAATGAAAAGTTGTGCAACTTATGCAAAAATGTACTATATTTTTCGGACTATAAAACGCTCCTTACCATAAGATTTAGAATTAATTTTCCAAAAAAAGGAAAACATTTTTTACACCAATTGGTCACACAACTGGTCGATTACTGCAAGAGGTGTGACAGCCGGGCTCCCACAAGAACAGCTGGGATCGCGATACAAGTGATCCTGGCTGTTTAAACTTATACATGCTGTGGTCATGGTGACCATGGTGTCTATGGAGCAGTACTGGGTACTCACCTAGCCAGTCGGTGACCCATAGAACAAAAAGATACTGGGGCACATTTCCTTACCCGGTCCTGTTGCGATCCCCGATCCGGACTGTCCGACGAGGATGAAGTCCGGCGCGATTCACCAAGATTGTGCGCCCGTTATCTTGCATGTGTCGCTTCTCCGCTGAGGTCTGCTAGAGTTCACCATCTTCTTCCCAGTGTATGTGAGTGCATGTCTTGCGACACAATTTGACTTGTTAAATCCCGCGCGTTGTCCGAATCGTCGGATCGTCTGACGGCCCGCTCCGCGATTTGTGTCACGTGAAAGCTGGCGCCGATGGGCCAAAATCCGATTGTGTGCAACGGAAAACTAGACGGAAATGCGGCCCCGAGATCTTAGTAAATAAGCCCCATTATGTTATTTTTATGGCATGGTGAATGGCCAACAAAAAAAAGCTAAAACTATAAACCACAATTAATTTTTTTTTAACAATTATCATCAATTAGTTATTTAAACCCTCTAAATGATATACCTGAAAAGTGAATCTCATACCGGAAAAAATAAGCCCCCACTTGTCCACATTACAAAAAATATAAACATTTTATTGCCTGTAAAATATGACAATGCAAATCTGCTTTGAATGGTGCTCCTTCAGTTCTATGCCTGGCCATGTGCTCATATGGGAGTTTACCAACACATATGGGGTATCACCATACTCGGGAGAAATACAAATCAAACTTTGTAGAGCTTTTTGTCATTTAATTCATTGTGATTTTTTGATTTTGTCCAAAAAATTACAAATTGTAAAGTCACAAATTGTAAAATTGGCCCATAAAATCCTAGAAAAATGAGTAGATATAACAACATAAAGCAAATATTTAGTAAATGTTAGTTAAAAAGTTATTTGAGTGCTAAGACTCAAAAGCAAAAAACTTTGATAATTGAGAATTTTCCAAAATTTTGCCAAAATTTTTGTCATTATTAAATGCAAAAGGTAGCATCCAAATTTTCCACTAATTTGAAGTACAATATGCGAATTACAGAATTACCTGGATATGTTAAAGCATTCGAGGCAGCCAGCCTCCCCCCCCCCCCCTGCCCTGACCTATCGGGTAATGTTACTTGGCTCTAGTGATTTTTGCATTGTATTGTACCCTTTGTTATGCTTTCACTATTTCCTGTGGGTCTTCCTATTTGTCTGTACATAGACTGCAGGGGGGAGTGAGTACACCAGCCAGCCCGCATCAGGGGCTATTGGTGGTCTGCATCCAATTTATGGATGCATGGCATGTTTTTAAATGTTTTTAATGCATATCAATAAAATTTATACTTTTATATTCAGAAAGTATTGTTACTTAGGCTCCATAACATCAGCCCCCGGCTGGGGTTCTTTTGGTGTGATATACTTTCAGTGCTTACTGATGTGAGAGCCGCAATCATTAAGGGTTATATATTCTTTGACACAGTATAGAATGTATACACGAGGTTTATAACCTTATAGTGACACAGGGCAGATTTAAAAAAATTTAGTTTGGTCCAAAAGTCCAAACCCTGCCCTGGTGTTATGATTGGTACACAAAAGACAGGGGATAGTGAGCCCTGAGCTTGCCCCAACCTCTGTCCCTTCCTATAGCCCCCCCACGCTAAACCGTGGGGCGACTACTTGAAGACTTCGAGATACGCTGGAATAAGTGTGGGAAGGAAAACACAAACAGACTGACAACATAAAACACAAAAGAATGGTAAACAAGCCGGAATCACAACGAGAGGGTACGTCAATAGCAAAATCAGTAAGCAAAGAGTCAAAGTCAAAAACTAGCCGAGGTAACAACAATACAGATAAAGATACTGAGCAATACAACCTAGAGCAGCGAGTGGAGAAAGGGATTTTAAAAAACTGGCACAGGTGACTAGTGAAGCTGCAATTTATGCAGCCAGAACTCCACCTCCAGAACCTGATAGGTGCTGGACAGCATCTGGGAATTAACCCCTCATGGTGCAGAAACAACCAGGCACCAAGCAGAGGTTCAAAGTCCCAGCCACTCCTAGACAGCGCGAGATCTTAGCAGCCGCTGCCCAGGACGAGAGGTGGAGTTTGCGCGGATACGCGCCGGGGTTCGGAGAACGCTGCTGGTACCACCAGAAGAACCAGAAGTCCCAGCAATCTCCCTAGCGAACCTGACAGTACCCCCCCCCCCTGACGGGGGGCCTTCGGACCCCTAGATCTTAAAGATGGCTTCTGAGGGTAGGTCTGATGAAATAACCTGAGTAACCGTGGAGCATGAACATCTCTAGCCGGAACCCAAGACCTATCCTCAGGACCAAAACCTTTCCAATGGACCAGGTACTGCAGGGAGTTACCTACCCATCTGGAATTCACCACCTTTTCCACCTCAAATTCCAGATTCCCCTCCACAATAGATGGAGAAGGAGGGTCAGAAAGAGGCAAAACAGGCTCAACATAGCGCTTCAGAAGACTCTTATGGAAGGTGTTATGGACCCGCCACCCTGCTGGAAGTGTAATCTTGAAGGAAACCGGGTTAACAATATGCGTAACAACAAACGGACCCACAAACCTGGGCGCAAACTTCAAAGAGGGGACCTTCAATTTAAGGTTTTTTGTTGATAACCACACTTTATCCCCCACCACAAACGTATCAGATTTAGTGCGCCTTCTTTCAGTTTGTTGGACCATAGAATTTTGTAATGTAATAGCTTCCGCTCGAGGAATATTAGAGACAGGCACAGATGAAAAAGAGAAACGTGGATGAAAACCATAATTGCAGAAAAACGGAGATACCTGTGTGGACGAACTACAGTGGTTATTAATAGCAAATTCTGCCAACGGAAGGAATTTCACCCACTGCTCCTGACTGTCCGAGACAAAGAGTCGCAGATATTGAATCATCTCCTGATTCATTCTCTCAGACTGACCATTAGACTCCGGGTGAAACGCCGACGAGAACGACAAATTAACTTCCAGTCTAGAACAAAATGCTCGCCAAAATTTGGAAACAAATTGTACGCCCCTATCTGACACAATATCATCTGGTATACCATGGAGGCGTACAATATTCTGTATAAACAATTCAGCCAATTCTTCAGCTGAAGGCAACTTTTTTAATGGAACAAAGTGTCCCATTTTAGAGAAACGGTCCACTACCACCCAAACCACTGAACAGCCTTGAGATGCTGGCAGATCAGTGACGAAGTCCATAGACACTTTAGACCATGGCCTGGTGGGAACTGGAAGCGGAAGAAGAGGCCCCTCAGGACGTCTCCTGGGAGTCTTTCCTCGCGCACAGACCTGACAGGCTTGGACAAATGCGTGCACATCCTTAGTCATGTGAGGCCACCAGTAACTTCTCTTTAAGAGATCCAAGGTACTCCGCATTCCCGGATGACCAGCCAATACCGAGCAATGCGTCTCCTCCAACACTCTCAAACGACAAGAAGGAGGAACAAATAATTTGCCTTCCGGAAGGTCTTTAGGTGCAGATCTTTGTCCTGCTAAAATTTGAGAGGAGAGGTGGGAGGAGACAGCTGCCAGCACAACCCCTGGAGACAAAATACTACTGTCAGCAGCCTCTGGAAGCTCAGGAGTCCCGAAGCTACGGGACAAGGCATCAGCCTTCACATTTTTTGACCCAGGTCGGTAGGTGACCACAAAATTAAAGCGAGAGAAAAACAAGGCCCACCTAGCCTGACGTGAGTTCAAGCGCTTAGCAGTATCCAAATATACTAAGTTCTTATGATCCGTGAGCACAGTTATCGGATGAAGAGCTCCCTCCAAAAAGTGTCGCCAGACTTCAAATGCCCACTTAATGGCAAGGAGCTCTCGATTACCAATATCATAATTCCTCTCACAAGAAGAAAATTTTCTAGAGAAATATGCACAGGGCCTAAGTCTGGTGAGAGTGGAAGACCCCTGAGACAACACTGCACCTACTCCTACCTCGGAGGCATCAACCTCCACAACAAACGGTAGAGAGAGGTCAGGTTGAACCAAAACCGGGGCTGACGAGAATGCCGCTTTTAGAGTTTCAAACGCTGAGTAAGCGGCAGGGGACCAATTGTTCGGATCAGCACCCTTACGGGTCAGATCCGTGAGGGGTTTGGCGATCACGGAAAAGCTCTTTATAAAGTTCCGATAATAGTTAGCGAAACCTAAAAAACGTTGTAGGGCCTTAAGATTGGTAGGCCGAACCCAGTCCGTGAGCGCCTGAACCTTACTCGGATCCATCTGTACATCAGAGGGAGTCACAACATAACCTAAGAAGGAAACCTTCTGGACGCAAAAAACACACTTTTCCAGCTTAGCGAAGAGGTGGTTTTTGCGCAACCTGGTAAGTACTTGGCGGAGATGTTGCTGGTGAGAAACCATATCAGGAGAGAAAATCAAAATATCGTCTAGATATACCACCATAAACACACCGATGTAATCATGAAAGATGGAGTTCATAAACCCTTGAAAAACCGCTGGGGCATTACTCAAACCAAAGGGCATAACCAGGTATTCAAAGTGCCCCAAAGGTGTATTAAATGCGGTTTTCCACTCATCCCCTTCTCGGATCCGAATCAGGTTATAAGCCCCTCTGAGATCTAATTTAGAGAAAACTTGGGCCCCAGAAACCTGATTTAAGAGATCCGGGATCAAGGGGAGAGGACCTGAGTTTTTTCCCGTTATCTTATTTAATTCTCGATAATCAATACACGGCCGTAGACCACCATCTTTTTTCTCAACAAAAAAGAACCCGGCCCCAGTGGGCGACTCAGAGGGACGGATATGTCCGATTGCCAAACTCTCATCAATATAACTCTTCAGTGACTCCCGTTCTGGTACCGACAGGTTATATATACGACCCTTTGGCAATCTAGCATCAGGAACAAGGTCAATTTTACAATCAAACTCCCTGTGAGGAGGAAGGACTTGGGACAAGGGTTTTGAAAACACATCTGAGTAATCAGAGAGAAAACCTGGAAGACTCTGATCTTCCGCTACTACTGTACATAATGAAACTTTGGACAGGTGATCCTTACAGTGAGGACCCCAATGAACCAGCTCCAGAGTTTCCCAATTAATTACCGGATTATGGATCCGGAGCCAGGGTAGACCAAGAATGACATTTTCAGACAAGTTTTCCATAACTAGGAAAGAACACCACTCTTCATGCATAGCTCCTACCATAAGCTTTATCTGCGGGGTTCTGAATTTGATCAACCCTGCCTGTAGAGGGGTCAAATCCGCACCCGACATCTGGATAGGAGTGGACAATGGAATCAATGACATGCAAAACTGAGAGACAAACTTATAATCGATTAAATTAGACGCAGCACCTGAATCCAAAAAGGCGCGACCAGTGCAGGAAACAGACTGAAACTTAACTGTACAAGGTAAATACATTCTAGACACAATTGGGAGTACCTGAGCTCCTAAGCAGTCCCCCCGACTACTGCTTAGGAGCGGAAGTTTTCCTGCTGCTGCCTCTTGGAACAGGTGTTGACCAGATGATCAGGACTTCCACAGTAGAAACAAAGATGACGTCTCAGTCGATGTTGCTTCCGCTGTGCAGGAGAGATGCTATCCAGCTCCATGGATTCCAATTCTGGACTACCTGGAGACAGACTGGCCGCTGGCTGACAGTCAGAGGACACCGGAGGTGATCGCCTGGATCTTAGGCGACGATCAACTCGGATGACCAGAGTCATAGCATCATCTAATGTCTGAGGCTCGGCATAAGCTAAGACTAAGTCCTGTACTCGGTCAGACAGTCCGGACATAACTTGGTCTTTTAGGGCGCAGTCATTCCATTGCGAGTCAGTCACATACTGTCTGAACTAGGCACAATAATCTTCTGCTGTCCGTTTTCCCTGACACAGAGATCTAAGGTGGTAAACTGCAAGTGCTCGGCGGTCAGGTTCGTCATAAATCTGGCCTAAAGCAGAAAAAAAAGCGTCAAGAGAAGAACGGGATGGAGAGTCAGGTGGGAGAGAAAAGGCCCAATTTTGCGGATCCCCACGCAGCAGGGAAATTACCACGCCCACCCTTTGAATCTCTGTGCCCGATGAATGAGGACGTAAGGAAAAATAAAGTTTACAGCCCTCCCGAAATGAAAAAAATTTCTTACGGTCACCAAAAAACACGTCAGGGAGAGGAACCTTAGGTTCAGGTGTGGGTGGCAGTGGATCCTGCGGTGATGTCTGCCGCGGAACCTGCATAGATTCCTGAATTTGGAGACGGGAGGCTAGATCCTGAACAAACTGAGTTAGGGTCTGGACCTGAGTGACCAAAGCTGACAAAGGCTCCATGGGAGGAGAGAATGTAGCAGGTCGGATACAGGATGCAGACCTATGTGTGGCCAGTGTTTCTGTTATGATTGGTACACAAAAGACAGGGGATAGTGAGCCCTGAGCTTGCCCCAACCTCTGTCCCTTCCTATAGCCCCCCCACGCTAAACCGTGGGGCGACTACTTGAAGACTTCGAGATACGCTGGAATAAGTGTGGGAAGGAAAACACAAACAGACTGACAACATAAAACACAAAAGAATGGTAAACAAGCCGGAATCACAACGAGAGGGTACGTCAATAGCAAAATCAGTAAGCAAAGAGTCAAAGTCAAAAACTAGCCGAGGTAACAACAATACAGATAAAGATACTGAGCAATACAACCTAGAGCAGCGAGTGGAGAAAGGGATTTTCAAACACTGGCACAGGTGACTAGTGAAGCTGCAATTTATGCAGCCAGAACTCCACCTCCAGAACCTGATAGGTGCTGGACAGCATCTGGGAATTAACCCCTCATGGTGCAGAAACAACCAGGCACCAAGCAGAGGTTCAAAGTCCCAGCCACTCCTAGACAGCGCGAGATCTTAGCAGCCGCTGCCCAGGACGAGAGGTGGAGTTTGCGCGGATACGCGCCGGGGTTCGGAGAACGCTGCTGGTACCACCAGAAGAACCAGAAGTCCCAGCAATCTCCCTAGCGAACCTGACACCTGGCTCCTGGTTGCAGGCTCCTCTTTCCTGCCATTCACCCACACTCATGGGCACAATTCACCCACACTCATGGACACAAGTGTCAGCAGGTATAGGACCCACCACTGCCAATCAGAAGCATCAGCAATCCCAAGATGCCCAAACCATGTGTATCTATCAGAGCCCACAAAATAATGTTGGTGAAGGGAAAATATTGACACTAAAAGCCGGATGTCATTCTTCTGTGGTAGTGAACCCCCTGGACCACCGCGGACAATGACACAAGCTGACACCTGGGACCGAAGTCTAAGTGGCACCCAGTCTTCACCAGAGCCCGCCGCAAAGCAGGTTGGTCTTGCTGCGGCATGGTACCACCAGGTCGTTCCACCAGTGCGACTAGCCTGCAGTGGCAACCAAAATCACAAAAGTACACAATCGGCAGACAATCTTGTGGTCGGGGACAGGCAGTTGGTCAATGCAGGCGGCAGAGGTTCAAGGTCAGGGCTGTCAGCAAAGGAGCAGAATCGGGAACAGATCCGGGGTCACAACTGGAGGTCAGAACACAGGTAACGCACAAGGGAAGCTTTCTCATTGGAATGAAGCTCAAAGATCCGGCGAGGAATGCTGGGAGCAGCTCGTCTTTATAGGAACCCGGGAAGTAGCCAGCGCCAATCAGCGCTGCGCTGGGCCTTTAAATTTGTGAGTTGCGGCGTGTGTGCCCTAGGGAGCGGGGACACATTCGCGAGAGGTAAGTGAGTCCGGAACGGGTTGCCACTATGGAGAGGGGCACAGGTGAACATGCGATACGATATGTGGATCACAAGGGCACCTGTCACACCAGGGCAGAGTAAGCACTTTATTTTTTCCGCCTTACACCTGCCCCCAGCCCTTGAGTGGAAATACATGGTGCCAAGTAATATACCCTGCAAGATAGATAGATAGATAGATAGATAGATAGATAGATAGATAGATAGATAAAAAGTTAAATTCGAGAACAGCACTGCAATAAGCTGGGTGCAAATCTGTAGATCCCCTGGCCAGAGGATGTTAATACATACTTTCAGGAACAGGCAGCACTCCAAGAGTGGAAAAAATCAGGGTGTCTTTATTCCATGTGTCGGTGATGCAGCACCTTTTTCAAGCATGAAGCATGAAAAAGGTGCTGTGTCACCGAAACATCGCCGTATGGAATAAGGACACCCTGATTTTCTCCACTATTTTGCAGTGCGGCCTGTTCCTGAAAATAGATAGATAGATAAATAGACAGAATAAGTATTTGACAGCAACATTTTGTCTCTGCATATTTGTACTGTACTGAGTGTAATAAATAATGATTATGTCAATCCTGAAAATTTAAGTCCACAAATTCCCATGGTTGACTCATGAACTGAAGCTTTTTTCAGTACCACCTCCGCAAACATCATGGTATCTGGAACCATTAGCATAACTTGACAGGCCTCTGGAGGGTATAGCAAGGGAGCCGCGTAATGAGCAAATATATTTGCTAAATTGTTTTATTGTGGGAGTTTGGGAAAGATACCAGATACTCTACTTAATCTCTCTTAAGATTAGGCCTGTCAGAGCGCCCTGTTGCACTCAAGCAAGAAAGTTACCAGGTACAATTTTTTGAGAATATAACATGTATATTCAGTAAAGTTATAAGCCCATTCTTAGATGATTTAGATCCATATATATCCAGCCAGGTAGGAGGGATTTAATTTTCTGTTTTACAAAAAGTAATACCACATCTACAATCTATGTTATCCCCCAAACTGAATCCCACCACCCTTTAGGAACAGCAATACCTTTCCATTATATTTTTCTATTACTAAATCCCTAATTGACACCTATTTAGGTGAGGATAATAGCCACCTACCTCCTAGACATCCTGACTTCATAACAAATGAGGCCAATGAGGCCATTGCTCCTTTCATAACCACTTTTCCATTTTTTTTTTAAATTAATCTTATATTTCTTCAACAAAGTAGCTTTCTCGGCCAACTTTAATAATAGCAACTTGATAAATGGCAAAAATATCTAGAAGTTTTCCACATGACGTTATGGGGGAGATTTCGTTTGACAAAGTCTCTGTACTTCCAGTGCCACCGGATACATCAAGAGGCACCAGCCTCTTTCGGTGGCCTCCTGGGCATATATTTCCACACCAGGTCCTACCTGGCATAGAATTGCAAAATTAATTAGCAAATGGACTTGAATGTTTGCTAAATGTAGCAAGTGCGCAGGTACGGGGCTAACACACTCCACACCGGACTACTCCACCATGATTAGGCCCTCTTCACATCCCTTAATGCATACCAGACATGGAGATGGCATGAAGGGGGAAATAGTTGCAATTGACAATATTTAAAGACTTGAAAAGTCCTGATATATCTCCCCCTATGAATCAATCTTTATGTCTGGTATAAACCTAGAGGTTAGATTAAAGTATTTCTCAACTTCTGGTGTTTTAGCAGCTAGTCCTGAAACTTCTTAGCAGCTTGAAATATTCTCACATTTCGAATGATACACACATTAAAGGGATTATTCCATAAAAACAGGACAAGTGAAAAATATAGTGTTGGCTCCGGCTCCATAAATTACTAGAACGAGGAATAAAGACTCTGATTCCAGAGGTGTTTGAATAAAAACCCTTTACTAGGATAGAAAACGGTGTTCCTTAAGCTATTCACTGTCCTATAATAATCTTTGTTCACTTTAAAAGGCTGCAAAAGGAACATCCTTCCTAAATAGAGGACACTGAGTGCACTATAATATGGGGAACATGTGCCATGGGAGTAACTGAATGGTACAGAATGGTGGTATGTAGCTTTGGTGTTCACATGTCACTATGTCTGGTGGGCAGCTCTCAAACCTTCAGAATCCTGTGGAGGTGGTGCGACTACTTGTTAGCTTACCACCTCCACTTAGTTGGTTACGACCTTCCATAAACTGGAATGTCCTTCACAGTATGTCCTATGTGTTGACCTGTGTACTTTTCCCTCATTAATAGTGTTTTTCCAATAATCTAATATCTCCTCATCTGAGGTTCTCTGTATGGTCCTCCCTTTCTCAAGTAGTCCACTTTGGATTATTTTAGACCATCTATCTCTACTGCAGCTATACTGTTTCTAGAAAGTAGAAGTAATGGGATGGTCAACACACACAGACAAAGGTTTTTACTAATCATGGTAGTAATGTTGGTCCCAAATGTCTAAACTGTTCCTGAAATATTTGGAATCTATGAGCTTTGTTCCTGGTTGAATGGGTTCACATGTTGGTGTCTGTGAGAACTCTTTGGGACCTCTGACTATAGCCCTGGGGTTACAATGACTCCACACATGGTAAAATCCTCCCAAAGGCATAACATTAGGATAAACTGCCAAAAGTTGATATCTTTGTTCAAAAGCATGTCAACCTTGATAAAACACAAATTGCCAAAAGGCAGCACTAGGTATCCGGACACTAAAACATAACTTTTAATAAACTTGAAGGGAAAAGCAATATAGCTAAATTGTGTGTTTTTATTTATACAAAGAGTGCTATACACAGGTTTGGTGTAGGGGTATTGTATTAGTATATGCCTCTGGCGACTTCCTATTTAGGTCAATATAAAATTCAGTGTTTCTAGCTAGTCACCTAAGGTCATAAGGTCATATTGCTTAGGTCCCAGATATACACATATTCCCATCACAACACAATACTGTACACCTAAAGGGGCGTTCTGGTGCATATTTGTACCAATTGTCACATTTATGTTGGCAAGTCAGACATAATTGTGACACACACCTGGTAAACTGAGTGCACCAGGTTTTTTATGCACGATCGGCGCGTGCTGGGTGTGCTAGATTAATGCACCAGTCTTTAGTAATCTGGCGCACCCTGCAAATTAGTGAGCCCAATTGGTGGACTGTACTTACAGTCTATGAAGTTCGAGAATCATCAATGATGAGAGGTACCACAGGTACCATCACAACCCATGTCTCTAACTTACAATGTCGCTATACTAGTACTACTGCACATGCCTGTGCATTAGAGATGAGCGAACATGCTCGTCCGAGCTTGATGCTCGTTCGAGCATTAGCGTACTCGAAACTGCTCGTTGCTCGGACGAATACTTCGCCCGCTCGAGAAAATGGCAGCTCCCGCCGTTTTGCTTTTTGGCGGCCAGAAACAGAGCCAATCACAAGCCAGGAGACTCTGCACTCCACCCAGCATGACGTGGTACCCTTACACGTCGATAGCAGTGGTTGGCTGGCCAGATCAGGTGACCCTGGGATAGACTAGCCGCTGCCCGCGCTGCTCGGATCATTCTGTGTCTGGATGCCGCTAGGGAGAGAGCTGCTGCTGGTCAGGGAAAGCGTTAGGGTGTTCTATTAGCTTACTGTTAGGCAGGAGTGATTCTCAAAGAACCCAACAGCCCTTCTTAGGGCTACAATAACGTTCTACTTTTTTTTTTTTATTTGCATCTAGTACCATTTTGTGAGGAATTAGCAGGGGGACTTGCTACCGTTGTGTTTAAACACCAAAGTGGGAAAATTTAGTAGGGGTTGGATTTCAATTAGGCACAGTCTGCCATTTGTCCTTTTTTATTTTACGTTTATTTTGTTTAATAACTCAGCGTCATCTCATCTGGCATAGTAGTGTGCTTTCATACTTGGCTAGAAAATAGCCATAGGAGAATCCAAACGGCTTACGCCTACAGTAGCGTTATATATTTGATTTCTGGTTGATCTGCTGGTGGCTGTACTTGCTGCAGTGCATCTAGTAGCCAATTGTGAGCAATTTGTAGTGAGACTTGCGACCGCTGTGTTTTGCGCTTAGTGACGCACATATCCATTGCAAAGACCGAAGTGGGAAAATTTAGTAGGGGTTGGATTTCAATTAGGCACAGTCTGCCATTTGTCCTTTTTTATTTTACGTTTATTTTGTTTAATAACTCAGCGTCATCTCATCTGGCATAGTAGTGTGCTTTCATACTTGGCTAGAAAATAGCCATAGGAGAATCCAAACGGCTTACGCCTACAGTAGCGTTATATATTTGATTTCTGGTTGATCTGCTGGTGGCTGTACTTGCTGCAGTGCATCTACTAGCCAATTGTGAGCAATTTGTAGTGAGACTTGCGACCGCTGTGTTTTGCGCTTAGTGACGCACATATCCATTGCAAAGACCGAAGTGGGAAAATTTAGTAGGGGTTGGATTTCAATTAGGCACAGTCTGCCATTTGTCCTTTTTTATTTTACGTTTATTTTGTTTAATAACTCAGCGTCATCTCATCTGGCATAGTAGTGTGCTTTCATACTTGGCTAGAAAATAGCCATAGGAGAATCCAAACGGCTTACGCCTACAGTAGCGTTATATATTTGATTTCTGGTTGATCTGCTGGTGGCTGTACTTGCTGCAGTGCATCTAGTAGCCAATTGTG
The DNA here is from genome assembly GCF_040894005.1 of Engystomops pustulosus. Lineage (NCBI taxonomy): Eukaryota > Metazoa > Chordata > Amphibia > Anura > Leptodactylidae > Engystomops > Engystomops pustulosus. Next base: position 83,202,436 of record NC_092418.1, read on the forward strand.
AGCAATTTGTAGTGAGACTTGCGACCGCTGTGTTTTGCGCTTAGTGACGCACATATCCATTGCAAAGACCGAAGTGGGAAAATTTAGTAGGGGTTGGATTTCAATTAGGCACAGTCTGCCATTTGTCCTTTTTTATTTTACGTTTATTTTGTTTAATAACTCAGCGTCATCTCATCTGGCATAGTAGTGTGCTTTCATACTTGGCTAGAAAATAGCCATAGGAGAATCCAAACGGCTTACGCCTACAGTAGCGTTATATATTTGATTTCTGGTTGATCTGCTGGTGGCTGTACTTGCTGCAGTGCATCTAGTAGCCAATTGTGAGCAATTTGTAGTGAGACTTGCGACCGCTGTGTTTTGCGCTTAGTGACGCACATATCCATTGCAAAGACCGAAGTGGGAAAATTTAGTAGGGGTTGGATTTCAATTAGGCACAGTCTGCCATTTGTCCTTTTTTATTTTACGTTTATTTTGTTTAATAACTCAGCGTCATCTCATCTGGCATAGTAGTGTGCTTTCATACTTGGCTAGAAAATAGCCATAGGAGAATCCAAACGGCTTACGCCTACAGTAGCGTTATATATTTGATTTCTGGTTGATCTGCTGGTGGCTGTACTTGCTGCAGTGCATCTAGTAGCCAATTGTGAGCAATTTGTAGTGAGACTTGCGACCGCTGTGTTTTGCGCTTAGTGACGCACATATCCATTGCAAAGACCGAAGTGGGAAAATTTAGTAGGGGTTGGATTTCAATTAGGCACAGTCTGCCATTTGTCCTTTTTTATTTTACGTTTATTTTGTTTAATAACTCAGCGTCATCTCATCTGGCATAGTAGTGTGCTTTCATACTTGGCTAGAAAATAGCCATAGGAGAATCCAAACGGCTTACGCCTACAGTAGCGTTATATATTTGATTTCTGGTTGATCTGCTGGTGGCTGTACTTGCTGCAGTGCATCTAGTAGCCAATTGTGAGCAATTTGTAGTGAGACTTGCGACCGCTGTGTTTTGCGCTTAGTGACGCACATATCCATTGCAAAGACCGAAGTGGGAAAATTTAGTAGGGGTTGGATTTCAATTAGGCACAGTCTGCCATTTGTCCTTTTTTATTTTACGTTTATTTTGTTTAATAACTCAGCGTCATCTCATCTGGCATAGTAGTGTGCTTTCATACTTGGCTAGAAAATAGCCATAGGAGAATCCAAACGGCTTACGCCTACAGTAGCGTTATATATTTGATTTCTGGTTGATCTGCTGGTGGCTGTACTTGCTGCAGTGCATCTAGTAGCCAATTGTGAGCAATTTGTAGTGAGACTTGCGACCGCTGTGTTTTGCGCTTAGTGACGCACATATCCATTGCAAAGACCGAAGTGGGAAAATTTAGTAGGGGTTGGATTTCAATTAGGCACAGTCTGCCATTTGTCCTTTTTTATTTTACGTTTATTTTGTTTAATAACTCAGTGTCATCTCATCTGGCATAGTAGTGTGCTTTCATACTTGGCTAGAAAATAGCCATAGCAATAGGATAGCATCGTTTGGTTTTAAAAACTCAAAAACACAAAAAAAAAAAAAAAACACAAAAAAAAGTTAAAAAAAAATTAAAGCTATAACTCTCATTTTAAAAATGTTTAACCCGAGGGCTAGGGGTAGAGGACGAGGGCGGGGACGTGGGCGTCCAACTACTGCAGGGGTCAGAGGCCGTGGTCCTGGCCGGGGTGAGACACCACCTGCTTATGAGGGAGCAGGGGAACGCCGCAGAGCTACACTCCCTAGGTTCATGTCTGAAGTTACTGGGACTCGTGGTAGAGCACTGTTGAGGCCAGAACAGTGCGAACAGGTGATGTCGTGGATTGCTGACAATGCTTCGAGCAATTTGTCCACCAGTCAGTCTTCCACGCAGTCCACCCATGTCACCGAAATCGCCACTCCTCCAGCTCCTGCACCTCAGCCTCCTCCCCCCCAGTCTGCCCCCTCCCAGGAAAATTTGGCATTTGAACCGGCATACTCTGAGGAACTGTTTTCTGGACCCTTCCCACAGTCACAAACCACTTGTCCGGTTGCTGCTGAGCAATTTTCCGATGCCCAGGTTTTCCACCAGTCACAGTCTGTGGGTGATGATGACCTTCTTGACGTAGTGGAAGTGTGTAAAGAGGTGTCCGACGATGAGGAGACACGGTTGTCAGACAGTGGGGAAGTTGTTGTCAGGGCAGGAAGTCCGAGGGGGGAGCAGACTGAGGGATCGGAGGATGATGAGGTGACAGACCCAAGCTGGGTTGAGAGGCCGGGTGAACACAGTGCTTCTGAGACGGAGGAGAGTCCTCGACCAGAACAGGTTGGAAGAGGCAGTGGTGGGGCCAGACGGAGAGGCAGGGCCAGAGCTGGTGCATCAGCGCCAAATGTGTCAACTAGTGAAGCTCCCGTGGCGAGGGCTCTTGCGGCGAGGGCTAGATCTTCAGAAGTCTGGAGGTTCTTTAAGGAAACACCGGATGACCGACGGACTGTGGTGTGCAACATTTGCCAAACCAGGCTCAGCAGGGGTTCCACCACTACTAGCTTAACTACCACCAGTATGCGCAGGCATATGAATGCTAAACACCCCACTCAGTGGCAACAAGCCCGTTCACCTCCGGCCGTGCACACCACTGCTCCTTCCCCTGTGTCAGCTGATAGTCAGCCCCCTGCCCAGGACCCTGCCACAAAAACCCCATCGTCGCCTCCACGATCCTCCACAGCATCCACCAGCGTTCAGCTCTCCATACCCCAGACGCTGGAGCGGAAACGCAAATATAGTGCAACCCACCCACACGCCCAAGCCCTTAATGTGCACATCTCCAGATTGCTTAGCCTGGAGATGCTGCCCTATAGGCTAGTAGAGACCGAGGCCTTTCGCAACCTCATGGCGGCGGCCGCCCCTCGGTATTCGGTCCCCAGCCGCCACTACTTTTCCCGATGTGCCGTCCCAGCCCTGCACCAGCACGTGTCAGACAACATCACCCGTGCCCTGACCAACGCCGTTTCTGACAAGGTCCACCTGACCACGGACACGTGGACGAGTGCTGCCGGGCAGGGCCACTATATATCGCTGACGGCACATTGGGTTAACTTGGTGGAGGCTGGGACCGAGTCTGACCCTGGGGCTGGTCATATACTGCCGACGCCGAGGATTGCGGGGCCTACCTCGGTCCAGGTGTTTCAGGCCTACTATGCCTCCTCCTCCTCCCACCCCTCCTCCACCTCCTCCTCCGAACTACCATCCGTGGGCACGGCGCCATCAGTCGGTAGCTCTAGGCACAGCAGCAGTGCCGTTGCTAAGCGACAGCAGGCGGTGCTCAAACTGCTGAGCCTAGGCGATAAAAGGCACACCGCCCAAGAGCTATTACAGGGCATCACGGCGCAGACTGATCTGTGGCTGGCACCGCTGAACCTGAAGCCAGGCATGGTTGTGTGTGACAACGGCCGTAACCTGGTGGCGGCTCTGCAACTCGGCAGACTGACACATGTGCCATGCCTGGCCCATGTGTTAAATCTGATAGTTCAGCGTTTCCTCAAGACATACCCCAATCTGTCTGATTTGCTCACGAAGGTGCGCCGCATCTGTGCGCATTTCAGGAAGTCCAGCACAGATGCTGCCACTCTCAGGGCAGCGCAGCGCCGCCTCCAACTGCCCGCTCACCGACTGTTGTGCGACGTGCCCACGAGGTGGAATTCAACACTGACCATGTTATCCAGAGTTTACCAGCAGCGCCGAGCCATTGTAGACTGCCAGATGTCAACTTCCACCAGAACTGGTAGTCAGGTCAGTCAGCTTCCTCAAGTCTACAATGAGGAGTGGACGTGGATGTCTGATATCTGTCAGGTGCTGAGTAACTTTGAGGAGTCAACACAGATGGTCAGTGGCGATGCCGCCATCATCAGCCTCACCATCCCGCTGCTTGGCCTGTTGAAAAACTCTCTGATCAGCATGAAGTCGGAAGCTTTGCGCTCCTCACAAGAGACGGGGGAAGAAGATTCCCTTGTTGATAGCCAAAGCACCCTTAGGTCTGTTTCTCAGCGCATATCGGAGGAGGTGGAGGAGGATGAGGAGGAAGAGGAGGAGAATGTTGGCGAGACACAAGAGGGGACCATTGTTGAGTCCTCCACTGTTCAGCGTGTATGGGCAGAAGAAGAGGAGTTGGAGGAGTTGGAGGAGGAGGAAATGGACAGTCAGGCCAGTGAGGGGAGTGAATTCTTACACGTTGGTACTCTGGCGCATATGGCAGATTTCATGCTAGGCTGCCTATCCCGTGACCCTCGCGTTCAAAGAATTTATTCCAGCACCGATTACTGGGTGTTCACTCTCCTGGACCCACGGTACAAGCAAAATCTTTCCACTCTCATCCCTGGAGAGGAAAGGAGTGTGAGAATGCATGAATACCAGCAGGCCCTGGTTCACAAGCTGAAACAGTATTTCCCTTCTGACAGCGCTAGCGGCAGAGTGCGTAGTTCTGCGGGACAAGTAGCGAGGGAGAGTAGGCGAGCAGGCAGCTTGTCCAGCACTGGCAAGGGTACGCTTTACAAGGCTTTTGCCAGCTTTATGTCACCCCAGCAAGACACTGTCACCTGTCCCCAGTCTCGGCAGAGTAGGGCTGATCTTTACAGAAAGATGGTGAGGGAGTACGTAGCTGACCATACCATCGTCCTAAATGATCACACAGCTCCCTACAACTACTGGGTTTCAAAGCTGGACATGTGGCACGAACTGGCGCTGTACGCCTTGGAGGTTCTTGCCTGCCCTGCCGCTAGCGTCTTGTCCGAGCGGGTTTTCAGTGCAGCTGGTGGCATCATCACCGATAAGCGTACACGCCTGTCGACTGACAGCGCTGACAGGCTGACGCTTATTAAGATGAATAAAGCCTGGATTTCTCCTAATTTCCAATCTCCACCAGGTGAAGGAAGCTCAACCTGAATAATTTATCCACTCCTCCTCCTCCTCATTTTCCTCCTTCTCCTCCTCTTTGTACAGTAAAGCAGAGGAAACTGGCTATTTTTTGACAGGGCCCACTGGCTCTAGCTATAGTACTTTATGCATTTAATTTTTATGGAGGGCCACCGACCCGGTCCTCTGTTTTAAACAATTTTTGGGAGTGCCACATACAGGCACTCAATCTATTCCATTTTTCTGGAGGGCCACCTACCTGCTCCTCTGGTTTGAAAACTTTTTTGGACTGCCACATACAGGCACTCAATCTATTCCATTTTACTGGAGGGCCACCTACCTGCTCCTCTGGTTTGAAAACTTTTTTGGACTGCCACATACAGGCACTCAATCTATTCCATTTTTCTGGAGGGCCACCTACCTGCTCCTCTGGTTTGAAAACTTTTTTGGACTGCCACATACAGGCACTCAATCTATTCCATTTTTATGGAGGGCCACCGACCCGGTCCTCTGTTTTAAACAATTTTTGGAAGTGCCACATACAGGCACTCAATCTATTCCATTTTTCTGGAGGGCCACCTACCTGCTCCTCTGGTTTGAAAACTTTTTTGGACTGCCACATACAGGCACTCAATCTATTCCATTTTTATGGAGGGCCACCTACCTGCTCCTCTGGTTTGAAAACTTTTTTGGACTGCCACATACAGGCACTCAATCTATTCCATTTTACTGGAGGGCCACCTACCTGCTCCTCTGGTTTGAAAACTTTTTTGGACTGCCACATACAGGCACTCAATCTATTCCATTTTTCTGGAGGGCCACCTACCTGCTCCTCTGGTTTGAAAACTTTTTTGGACTGCCACATACAGGCACTCAATCTATTCCATTTTTCTGGAGGGCCACCTACCTGCTCCTCTGGTTTGAAAACTTTTTTGGACTGCCACATACAGGCACTCAATCTATTCCATTTTTATGGAGGGCCACCTACCTGCTCCTCTGGTTTGAAAACTTTTTTGGACTGCCACATACAGGCACTCAATCTATTCCATTTTACTGGAGGGCCACCTACCTGCTCCTCTGGTTTGAAAACTTTTTTGGACTGCCACATACAGGCACTCAATCTATTCCATTTTACTGGAGGGCCACCTACCTGCTCCTCTGGTTTGAAAACTTTTTTGGACTGCCACATACAGGCACTCAATCTATTCCATTTTTCTGGAGGGCCACCTACCTGCTCCTCTGGTTTGAAAACTTTTTTGGACTGCCACATACAGGCACTCAATCTATTCCATTTTTATGGAGGGCCACCTACCTGCTCCTCTGGTTTGAAAACTTTTTTGGACTGCCACATACAGGCACTCAATCTATTCCATTTTACTGGAGGGCCACCTACCTGCTCCTCTGGTTTGAAAACTTTTTTGGACTGCCACATACAGGCACTCAATCTATTCCATTTTTATGGAGGGCCACCTACCTGCTCCTCTGGTTTGAAAACTTTTTTGGACTGCCACATACAGGCACTATCCAAATTGAATTGTCTCCATAGCAGCCTCCACACGTTGTCTCCATTGCTACCTCCAAAAGTCGTCCATATAGCTGCCTCCATACATCGTCCCTTTATCAAACGAGGTGTGTCAGGCCGAAATTTGGGTTGTTTTCATGGATTCCACATCAAAGTTGTTAACTTTGTCGCCACCCTGCTGTGTTATCCACAAAATACACTGGCAAACTTTTACCATTTACGGATATTATTTCAGCGCTTCTTGCGCATCTGTTTACATTCCCCTCACCCGCCATATCCTAAACTTATAAGAACGCTACTACACTTGATCTTATACAAAAGGTTCTTAGAAGTGCTGTTTGGGGAGTAGCCTAGAGACAGGGGCTTGGATTGGCGAAAGCTCGCCTGGCAGCGGAGCGCCAGCTCCATGCCAAGATCCAACTAACATAGTTTTAACTGCAGCACCTTTAATCTACTACTAGTTCACTGCCTCCATACATGGTCCCCTTATCAAACGAGCTGTGTCAGGCAGAATTTTGGATTGTTTTCATGGCTTCCATGTTAACTTTGTCGCCACCCTGCTGTGTAATCCACAAAATATACTGGCAAACTTTTATCATGTACCGATATTATTTGAGCGCTTCTTGCTCACCTCCTTTGGTCCCTCTCTGCCACCCATTGGTTTGAAGCCTGAGTCCATTTAGGGTATGTCGCCATGACACTCTCTAGCCTGCCACTGCTGCCGCTGCCTCTGCATGCCGTCCCCTATAGTGTCATGGTCAATTATTGCATGTTTTAGATGCTATCTAGCCTCATTCGGTCACTCTGTCATGGCCATGCTGTTGCCCATAGTTTTGGCATAATGGTGCGATTAAGCAGCCTCAGAGGCATCCATGCATGCTGCCCCTGCTGTTTCCTGTCCATTTCCGTGGTGTTTCCATCCTTTTCTGAGGTTCCCAGGTGTTTGGCCAAGCTTCCCTGTGCAGAGCCTTGGTCCCCTTGAAAAATGCTCGAGTCTCCCATTGACTTCAATGGGGCTCGTTACTCGAAACGAGCACTCGAGCATCGGGAAAAGTTTGTCTCGAATAACGAGTACCCAAGCATTTTAGTGCTCGCTCATCTCTACTGTGCATGTCTCCGAATTTGGAAAGTGGAAATTGCAATGCCACTGAGCTTGTCTGTGCATGTCAGGGTACACAGAAAGTACCCATCAGGAGATAATGGATCCCAATGCACATTTCCACACATGCCCCTTGAGTACTATTATGTGTGTGCTATGCTGGTTGGGGGACAACAAAGTCATCCAATTCATCCTGCTCATACATAGCACTGATAATCAGCACTGTGATCCACACGGTTTGTAAACTTAGTCGATGACCACAAGAATTACCTGCGCAGGACTTAGTAGCCGAAGGTTGTAGACTGTAATAGACTGAAAAGGTCAGAAGTAAAGTCATTGTCATCATTAGAGGAAGGATGAGAGAGTAAATGTCTTATTAAGGCCAACAGGGTCCACGTTCACAAGGCCATCTTGTCTGTACCTGTAGGAGCCTTTGGTCCAAGTCTTCTTCTTGGATCCTAGTTTGAGGTCCAGACCCTGTAATTTTAGAAAATTAATATTTCCACTATCACGAAATCTAAAATGTTGAGAGAAGGGAGTATTCATGACAGTATTGATTTAGCTGATATGCCCTTAAATTGTATATCAGATTTCCTAATTTTTTTTTTTCAAACCCAAATTTTCAGGCAGCTACATTAAGCGACTTTTACCACTCCTTAACTCTAAAGTTACCTTGGGTGTGGCTGATTTTTATGCTTTCCCTCCTGCAATGGGAAACCTGCTCTAGGTGTCTGTGATATAAAATCACCTTGAACTAAAAAAACTTTACACTTTCCGTAGTTGGAAAAGACCTGGAGGCTAGAGGCCCACGTGTAGACAGAACAAGCTGCAGAGATGAGGTCAGATCTTTGCCTGGACATGCCTAGACAGAATGAAGGTGATTTTTCCAGCTCTGTATAGTCTGCTTACAATGACAACATTAACCAATCAAATCTGCTTGGAAATGCATAATGCAAATGTCAATATCAGGTTTTGAGTCAACATGATATTTTTCTAGACTTTTTTTGGAAGTGAATTGTTTCTTGTTGTTGAATAGACCCTACTTTACATAACAAAGAGGATTATGGTCAATGACCCTGAGCTGATCTTGCAGGGCCGACTCATTGAGAAAGAACTCTTGGTATTAGCTCAGCTAATATTAAAGTCCGTGCTAGGATCCCACACACACACATACAACTTTCTTTGGGTGTTTCCTATTCTGCTTGAAGATGTCAAACTTCAAAGAAAGAAGGGTCAAAGACCAAGACTATATTCCATTAAGACCTCTTCTCAAAGCCTTTGTGATACACAATCTAAATTTAGTTTAGCTTTTTTTCCCAGTACTTTATATATTTAGTCTTTGTGGTTTTTATTTTATTGTTTTTATATTATTTATGACTTACCAAATGCCATAACAAATAGATCTCAAATATTAACTTTTACTAGACACACCCTGTTGCTTCTCTGATGTCTCACTTACAGCAGCCTTACATTTTGAAAGTTACGATTGAAAGTTTTCAAAAACTGTGCATACTTTAGTTGATACATATTTGTGACTTTTTTTATTCCTATGTTGATCCCACCCAAATTTACAAACAGTGTGCCTAATTTTGGAAGCTAACACCTTGATATTCCATATCTGGTCTGCATTTGTTGTGATGGTCCACAAACGCAACAAGTGGTGCAAGACGTTTATCAATTTGTATTTTCAAAAACTTTAAAGTTGTGAACACATTACAGATCTGGGGACCCCAGATAGACATGTCCTCTACACTGTAAAATCTTTTTTTTTTTTTTAAATGAAGATAAATTTACATACCGTATTTTTTGCCCTATAGGGCGCACCGGACTATAAGGCGCATTAGTCCGATGCACCTTATATATGTAATAATTACATATATAAGGCGCATCGGACTATAAGGCGCGGGGTCCGGGGGCGTGGCGGGGACCCGACGTGACGCGGCGACGGGACGCGGCGACGGGACGCGACGCCGAGACGCGACGGGGAACGCGGGGAAGGTGAGCGGGGAAGGTGAGGGGGAGGTGGAGGAGGGCAGCGGACCATACTTACATAGGTCCCCGCTACCGGAGACAGCAGATCTCCAGCGGGAACTGCAGACCACGCGGCAGAAGTTGTTCGTGCCGCGTGGTCTGCAGTTCCCGCTGGAGATCTGCTGTCTCCGGTCTCCGGTAGCGGGGACCTATGTAAGTATGGTCCGCTGCCCTGTGCCCAGCGCCATACATAGGGCGCACCCGACTATAAGGCGCACTTTGGATTTCCACGGAAATCCAATGCTTTTAAGTGCGCCTTATAGTCCGGAAAATACGGTACAAGGAATTTTTTCCATGTTTTCAACTGATTCCCTCACCATGTTACCACCAACGTTCAACAAGAAGAACATAATGAGTGAATTCGGATGGAGATGTTAAAGATAAAGAAATTAGCTGGAAGGAATGAAAGGGAAGACTTATGTAAAAGGAAGGGGGGCTGATATTTGGAGTACTGTGTGCTGCCTTAGGTACTCTAAATGTTAGGAATGTCCCTCCAGGTGATAACATTCGAGAAATATTTAAAGGTTTTGCAGGCATTCACAAGAGTAGGAGATATCTGAGGTTAATTGGTAAAACAGGGCTATTGTGTATCTTATTTTCCTTCTACAACATCATTGTTCTAAAAATGATAAATACAAGCAATGGGAATTGGCAATGACATATGAACCAGTAATCTTTCTAGACCGCTTCAAGCTAATTTGTTTCATTTGTTTTTATTGAAAATTTTTCAAAACATATTTCTCAAAAGAACAGTTACGGTAACATGACATGATATATATCACTTACATCTCTCTTATTCTGAACAGACAGTGTTGCCGAGGGTCATATTTGCTGAGTACATATCTCAAATTTGACTTACATAAGGTAAGCTATTTTTATATCAAATATACCAATGTATGTTACTTGCTAGTTAATTGAACCTTTATAACTACAACAACATAACTAGAAAACAATTCTCACATGCATCAAGTTAACAATCCACAATGTTCTGCCCGGGTCCCTTATGGAACCTGACTTATTTTTACCAGCACCAGTGCCCTTCTCCTTTGTCTTTCCATTTTACCTTTGACTAAAGGGTTGCGCCGCCCACGGAGCCCAAATTTGGTGGATAGGTTGTGATTTGAGCCATCCATAAGCCAATATTTTTTCTAGTTCGTATATTCTATTTACTTCTTCTATAAATTCCGTCCGGGATGGGGGGTTCCCCTGTTTCCAATGTCTGCAAATTATTATCCTAGCTACTGTAAATAGTTTACACAGTAGTATTCTGTTGCCCTTTTCTAGGTGGGGTAATTTTAAGTGTAAAAGTGCTTGGGCAGGGTCTTTCGAAATTGTTTGCATACAAATCTGCTCTAAAAGTGTATATACCTGGCTCCAAAAGCCAGTGATAAGTGGGCACTCCCACAATATGTGATAGAGCGTACCCTTACCTCCACAATTCCTCCAACAATAGGGAGGTGTCCCTGGAAATGCTATATTGATTCGATCCGGTGTAAAATACCAATGTAGTGTTGTTTTCAAGGCGTTCTCTACCTGAGCGCTACATTTCAGGGATTTATGTGTCACCCTCATGGCGTCTTTCCACTCTGCTTCAGTGAATTCTTTATCTAAGATCTTTTCCCATTTTGAGAACGGTTTAGATTTGTTAAATTCCCATGTTCCTGTCAATTGACTATAAAACGGACGTAAGCCTTTTTTTGTTGCTATTAGGAGTGTAAGAAGGCTTTCATCGAATTTACACTTCCGTGTAAGCAACATGGAGGTTATATTCTTCACTCTTAAGTATAGGAAGATATCTCTTGGTAGTAGATTGAATGTCTGAGCTAGTTCTTCAAAAGGGATTACTTTTTGGTCTTTGAGAAATTGAGATATTTTATTTATACCTTTACCTTTCCATTTTTTGACATAGCTTCCCCCCAGGGCCATGTCTAATACCTCTATTGGGAGTTCCCCGATATTCATGGTGGCGACGATTCTGTTAGAGTGTAGATTTTCCCAACATGGTATAATTGCTTTTGTAGTGGGGGCTAACGTTGGTACCTTCTCAGGTATTAGACTACTGGCATATAGAATCTCTTTGATGTGAAAGTCACCTGCCAATACTTGTTCAATTTGCATCCAAGGCATTTTTGGCTCTGCATATGAAGACTCCCACCATTTAGCTGCATTAGCTAGTATTGATGCTTGATAATAGGCTTTGATGTCAGGCATACCCATACCCCCTGCTAGTTTATGTTTAGTCATTATGGCTCTGGTAATTCTCGGTCTACGGCCCCCCCAAACACATAGGGACGCTATCCTGTGAGCTTCTGTGAAGAATCGGTTCGGCACTGGTACTGGTAATGTGTGGAATAAGTACAGCAGCCTGGGTAGCAGCAACATTTTAAACGCTGCTATTCGCCCTATCCATGCCACCTCTGTTTTTTGTATTTGTGTAGCTTCTTGTTTTAATTTCGATAGGAGCTTTTGGTGATTATGCTTGTACAGTTGGCTATATGCTTTGGTTACTGTTATACCTAGATATTGTATCTGTTCCATTTGCCAGTCAAATGAATATCTTTGTTTAAAGATTTCCATAGAGGTCTTAGGAACAAATAAGGGCATTGCTTGTGTTTTTTGTGTATTTAATTTGTAATACGACAATTTGCTAAATTCTGAGATCACTTCCATTGATTTTTCCAGGGAAGTTTCTGGATGAGCCATGGATAATATAATATCGTCCGCATATAACGAAATAATGTGTGATTTGCCCCCAACCTCAATTCCTTGTATATCAGGGTGTTGTCTGAGCCTAGCTGCTAGGGGTTCTAATGACAGAATAAATACGAGGGGGGACAGTGGACACCCTTGACGGGTACCATTTGTAATTTGAAACAAATCTGATAGTGTACCATTTGTAAACACCCTGGCTGAAGGTTTAGAGTACAAGGCTTTAATGGCCCTCAGGAAGTCTCCGGTGATACCCATGGTCTGTAACGCCGAGAAGGCGTACGACCAGTGAATTCGGTCAAACGCCTTCTCGGCGTCCAAGGCTAACAAAATTGCAGGTTTCTTACGGGCTTCAATGATTTGTGTTAGATTTAGGATCCTTCTTGTGTTGTCTGCCCCCTGTCTGCCCTTTATAAATCCCGTCTGATCTGATGTTATTAGATAGGGGAGAAATTTCATTAGTCTGGCTGCCAATATTTTGGCGTAAATCTTGATCTCTACATTGAGTAGCGAAATAGGTCGGAAGTTTTGAGGTTGGTCTGGCTTTTTGCCTGGTTTGGGTAAGGTTATTATTAGGGCTTGTAGGTTTTCTGCTGGAAACCCTCCTGTGTCCATTGCTGACGCATACATTTTTGTCATTAGTGGTGTTAATATATGAGAAAAGGTTTTGTAGTACTCCCCGGTTAACCCATCTGGGCCTGGGGCTTTATTTGCCGGAGTTGCTCTGATTGCCCACTGGACCTCTTCTTCTGATATGGGGGTATTTAATTCCCTTGCCTGGGAGGAGTTAAGACATTTCAGGTTTTGGCTTTTTAAGAATTCCTGAATTTCCTCCTGTTGCGGCTGAAAAGTAAAAGGATCCTCTTTTAAATTGTACAACGATGCATAGTATTCTTTGAACCTGTTGGCTATGTCCAGGGGATGTGTTAATTTCCCCTCTTTGTGTGGGTGTTTCAGGTAAGGGATTTTTGTTTTTAAATGACGGGCTTTTAACTGGGAGGCTAGTAGTTTGCCTGCTTTATTCCCTTGTGAGTAGTAAAGGGCTTTTGTTTTTTGTAGTCGTCTCTCATATAAATATAGAAGAAGGGACCTAAGTTTATCCCTCAGTATTTTCAGACTATCTGCTAGCGCTTGTGACGGTGCGGTCTTGTTTTGGGATTCGATTTTATGGATCTCATTCATTGTGTCTTTAGTTAGGGTTTCTCTTTGTTTTTTAATGATATGACCTAATCTTATCCCAGTACCCCTAACGAACATTTTATGCACATTCCATAAGGTACTTATGGATATCTGTTGTTCATTGTTGTTCTGCAAGAACTCTATTAGCTCTGACTCTAGTGTTTGCTTATGATTTGGGTGTGCTAATAAATATGGGCTACATCTCCAGAGGTAGGTAGGTGCATGTGAAGAGTCCTCTGACAATTCTAAAGTAATAGCAGCATGGTCGGACCACGTGATTGTTTCTATAGTGCTATTAGTCGCTTGCGATAGGGCGACTGAGTCTGTAATAAACATGTCTATCCTTGAATAGGAGTTGTAAACAGGGGAATAAAAAGAATAGTCTTTTTCAGAGCTATGGTGTGCCCTCCAAATGTCACACAGATCATTTTTCCACCAGATGTCTCCCACCCCTTTGCCGTGATGTTTAGTTGCTAAGGAACAATCCATCTGAGGGTCCGATACTGCGTTAAGATCTCCCCCGATTACTAAAGTCCCTTGTTTATGTTTAAGTGCTAAACGCACTATTTTCCTCGCAAAGTTGGCTTGTTTGCGGTTGGGAGAGTAAGCGCATACCAACGTATATGGTGCGTTATTAATTAGACATATTACTAAAATATATCTTCCCATTGGATCTATAACCGATTTAACCTCCCGAAAGGCCACTGTGTTTTTTATTGCAAGCATTACCCCCCTACTCTTCTTAGAGTAGTGTGACCAATATATCTGAGGGAACGCTGCATTTTTGACTCTAAAAGCATCTTTCTCCATTATATGTGTTTCTTGCACAAACACAACATCACATGCCAGTGAACGGGTTTCCGCCCACAGTCTAGCTCTTTTATACGGGATATTCAATCCCTTAACATTCATAGACATGAATTTTAACACCATTGTCACTCCTGTATTACAGTGCTGTTCATCCTTAGCATATATATTTTATACTTACTCAGCTTGAACATATGCACATCTAACTGGTTCTCTAAAAAGTCCAGGCTTGCTATATGACTGACATTCTTTAAGATGCATGTGAGAAATAACATAACATAAACAAACTTACTGAGATGCCTAGGCATCAACTGAGAGAGCAATAAAAGGTCTCTCTGCTCTCCTTGTAGGGGGAGAGAATAAAGTTCTGTTCTTCGGACTTGCTGATACAAGATCAGCTGGTACCTGGTCTGGAGAGGGGACCACCAAGAGTAATCCCGCGTCAGGAACCTCGTCGTTTTAAGCAGTTAGTTATCCTTGTTCCTTCTTACTCTGGCTGTGTTCCATTCTTCTTCCACTCTTCGGGGTCTTTGATCTTTGGTTGTTGCAGGATTTTCTGGGATAGATATTCCCCATGCATTAAGGAGTTTACGGCCTTCTTCCACGGACTGGATGGCTTGTATTCTTCCATTCCTGGAGATTAGAAGACGTGTCGGGAAACCCCATTTATACGGTATCTGATGTTCTCTTAAAGTGGAAGTAATCATAGCCAATTGTCTACGTGCCCGCAGTGTGGTTGCCGATAGATCTATGAAGAGCGATACGTCTTGATATGGAGATGGGAGAGGGTGGAGTTTTCTTGCGGCTTCCATTACCTTTTCTTTGGTTCTGAAGAAATGGACCCTAGCCAGAACGTCCCGTGGTACGGTTTCGTCCAGGTGTTTGGGTCTTGGCAGTCTGTGCGCTCTATCTATTTCTAAATCCTGCGTTGGGCAGTTGGGAATCAGGACTTGCATGAGCTTTTGTAGATAGTTCGGCAGATCATTTTGAGATATCAGTTCAGGTATGCCCCTAAATTTGATATTATTTCGGCGCGACCTATCTTCAAGATCCGCCATTTTAATTTGCATGCGATGT
Source organism: Engystomops pustulosus (assembly GCF_040894005.1). Taxonomy (NCBI): domain Eukaryota; kingdom Metazoa; phylum Chordata; class Amphibia; order Anura; family Leptodactylidae; genus Engystomops; species Engystomops pustulosus. The sequence continues at coordinate 83,217,770 of NC_092418.1, forward strand.
AAATCTTCTTCTAATTCGTAATGCGCATCAATCAAGGCATTGTGTGAGTTTGCAAATTCACCCATCTTATTCTCCACCTGGTTAACCCTTTCTCCTACTTGAGAGAGTTCAGCCGATATTGGCTGTATTAAAGATGTAATGTCTTTTTGAAACGATTTCCTCAGGACTCCAAGCATACGTTTCATTGCAGCCTCAGTCATAACATTATCTGACACAGGCATATGTGTCAGAGCATCCTGCTCTTCTTCTGCCTCGCTGTCATCCGTGAGACACTGATCTGCTACCCCTGTGTCTGGGTCTTTGTTGTTTGCCAAGCGTGGCCGCTGCTTAACCGGGCTTTGTGAAGGGGAGCCCGCTCCTTCTTCCCCTCCGCATCGTGTTCCCGCCATTTTTCGGGAGCTATGGAGTTCAGCTATAATGGAAGGGGAATTTCTGGACTCACCCCAGCTGTATGTCCTTGTTTCCTGGCGTGCTGGCGATGTTGGTGCCGAGGATGATCTTCTCTGATGCGCGGCTGCCTCCCTGGCTTTCTGCGCTGTGTGAGTTTCACGCTGAGAAGACGGGAGCTTTCCCTCATGGAGGTCACCGCCATCTTGGTTGCGCTCCGTGGCTGGTGAGAAGTAAAAGTTCATAAGTTTACGCGGTCCGACCACATTCTTCCTTCTCTTAGTCATCTTCTCAGATGTAGAGCCTGGTATGTGATGTTCTTGGCCACTTTACTGGCAAGGATAGCTGTTTTTTGTCGCTATTGTAGGTTCTGACACGGGAGCTCTGTCCTCACACGTCCATACAGCTCAGCAGTCCGGACACGCCCCCCGCTTCAAGCTAATTTGAATGAAAAGCATTGCAAAGGTTGTCTTGGAGCACAAATGCTGGTGTAAGAAGTGTGTGGGGCCGATGACACACTGAACGGACTGCCCTTTACTGACCGTTCTACTTAGGGACAGGACATTTTATTCTTTCTTAAACTTAAAAAGAAGCATGTTAACAATCAAATCAAGCAAAAATATCCAATTCTCTTGTGTCTATTACTCATATTTACATTAGTGTGTTTACATGGTTACAGACTACAAACAAACTCTGTGTAGTCTAGTTCTGCAATCAAACTCCTTTCTATCTATCCCATTTCTTTCTGACCTTTCAAATGTAGTAGGGGGCTGATTGGTAAAGGATTTAACTGGATTAGTTTTTAGTCTGTATGCACTGTATAAGAAAACATAATGGCCCACATTTATTAAAGTGTTTGCGCCAGTTTTCTGTCAGACTTTGCACTAGAAAGAACGTGCAAACTGCTTGCACATGTATTTAGAAAGTGTCTGCGCCAGTTTTGTGTTGTGGCTGCACTGTGTCCAACAAGACAGAAAAAATGTACACCAAAAGGGGCGTGTTACTGCTTAGTTGGACCGTGCACCACAATTCTGTGTGACATGTGCCACAATTGTGTCTGAGCCACAATTCTGTCGCATGAACAAAGTGCACCCAAAAAAAAATGGTGGGTTCTGCCAGAGAAGTGCAGGGGGCACCAGATAAATCCTATGAAGACTGTGTGATACCTTTAACCCCTTAAGGACGCAGCCATTTTACAGCTTAAGGCTCAGCCCGATTTTTTTGGATTCTGACTTGCTTCGCTTTATATGGTTATAACTTTTGAACACTGTTACTTATCAAAACGATTCTGAGATTGTTTTTTCCCCACATGTTGTACTTCATTTTAGTGGTAAATTTTGGCTGATAAGTTTTGCGTTTATTTACAAAAAAAAGAAAATATGATAAATTTTTTGAAAAATTTGCCATTTTCGAAATTCTAAATCATTGCGTTTTCAGGCAGATCGATTTACCAGCTAAATAAGTTGCTGAATAACATTTCCCATTTGTCTACTTTACATTTTCATAATTTCTGAAATGTCTGGATAATTTATTTTGACGTCACGCGGCTTACAAATAGAATATCGCTTTTCCGGATTTTCAGAATTGACTATTTTGGGGATAAATACAGTTTTGAATGAAATTTTACATATTTAGCATCAAAACCCCCTATATAATCTACCCATTTTCAAATCTGCACCCCTCAAACTATCAGAAACAGATTTTACGAAGATTGTTAACCCCTTGAGATCTTCATAGTAATTGAATCAAAATGGAGGTGAAATTTAGAATGGTCATATTGTTCCCTTATACGTTCATTTAGCACTAAAATTTACACATTTCCAAAATATAAAAAGAGAAAACCCACCATACAATTTGTTCTGCAATTTCTCCTGAGTGCAGAGACCCCCCACATGTGGCTGTGACTTGTTTTATGGGCGCACAGCGAGGCGCAGAAGGGAAGGAGGGCGCTGCAGCTGCCAGGATTTTAGTTTCCTCATTGGCCCCTTTTGAAGGCTATAAAATTTTCGCTTTTTCGTTATTGGGGCCATGTGACGGCATTTTTTTTGCGGGATGAGATGCTTTTTCCATTGTTACCATTTTGGGGTTGGTATCACCTATTGTTGAAAATTTAGGAACTTTTTTTGAGGGCAGGAGTAGAAAAGCATCAATTCTGTACTGGATTTTTGACTTTTTTTTTTTTTGGTGTTCACCGTATAGACTAATAATCATGTTAGCTTTATTCTATGGGTTGATACGATTACGGGGATACCAGACATGAATATATTTTCTTATGTTTTACTAAATTTGTCAAACAAAACCCTAATGTGGGGAAAAATCTATAATTTTTGTATTGCCATCTTCCAAGTGGCATAACTTTGTTACGTTTTTGGCTACGGAGCTGGTTGATGGCTTGTTTTTTGCGGGACATGTTGTACTTTGCACCAGTATCATGTCTGAGTACATATGGTTTTTTGGTCGCATTTTATAGCATTTTTTGTGGGATTGAAAAGGTAAAAATCATAATTTTTGGAGGGTTTATAACAGTTTTTTTTTACGGCGTTTATCGTGGGGGTTCAATAATGATTTACTTTTATTCTACGGGTTGTTACGGACGCGGTGATACTATATATGTGGGGTTTGTGTTATGATTTAGACTTTTTTTTTGAGTTATATGTCTCTTTATATGTTTTGGGGGTTTGGGGCATTTTTAGTGATTTATGACTTTATTTTTTTATTGAATAACTTTTTTTTTTACTTTTTCACTTTTATACCATGGGATATGTTCATGATAATATTCTGCAATACTGATGTATTGCAGAGTATTATCAGTGTCAGCCTATGCACTTGCATAGGCTGGCACTTTGCCAGTAAGATGACGTCACAGACGCCATCTTACTGGCAATTCTTGCTAGTAACTCTGGGGTCCAGATCGGACCCCAGAGTTACTATAGCAACGATCGGCGCCCCCCGAAAACGGTTCGGGGGGGCCGATCGTGGGGGAAAGACCCCCCAGATACTTGTTAGATGCCGCGGTCGCGCTGACCGCGGCATCTAACGGGTTAAGCACCCGCGATCGGAGACAACTCCGATCGCGGGTGTTACACTGGGGTGCCGGCTATTAGTTACAGCCGGCACCCCGTGTTTCCCGATGCCGGTTCGGCTCTGATCCAGAGCCGAGCCGGCATAAGCGCCGTGGCGGATATATCCGCCACTGAGCGCTAAGTCACTGCGCTCCGTGGCGGATATATCCGCCGCGGAGCGTGAAGGGGTTAATGAATATGTTGCACACTGCACACTCCACAGGCAAACCGTACATATTGCAGTTTCCTCTATTTTTGATAAATGTAGGCAGAAATAATGTAATCTCCGTTGATCAACATTTGATGGATTTTGTGTACAGGGGTATATCAACCTTAAACCTTTATTTTGCAAAAAAGTGATGATCCTAATTAGAGAACCACAATGCCTGTAGCACAGAGAAAGATTATAATTACATGTTCGGAAGGTTACACCCGTCACCAATCTGCATGAAGTGCACAGGCCTTTGCTCTGAATGACTTCAGCACTTCTGCAGCCACAGGACATCACTATCTCTCACACTGTGGGATTCTGGTCTATTCTTCCAGTACCTTCCACAGTTCTGTGACTCTTCTGGGTTTATTCACCATCTGACATGCATCCAGCCAAAGGGTAGAGCTTTAGCAAAGTATAGGAAGAACAAGACAGTATCAGAAAAAGGAAACAAAAAGTGCAAACCCTAGTGGAGACTGTGACAAAGAAATATAGGACTATAGGTGAAAATGGGCACTCTCACCTGTTGTGGCGTCTCCTTTATGTCACTCTTCACTGCCTAACCTGTTTTTTGCTGTGTGATAAAACACATTGTCCTGCATGAAAATTGCTGGTTGATTGAGTGAAGAATGTGAGGAAAGAACCAAATGTTGTTGAGGAAGGTTGTGATACCCACTAGCATTTACTCCGCCATACAGTCCAACTTCTGCTACAGAAAATATTTAACCCAACCATGACACTTTCTCCTCCACCTTTTACTGACTTCTTTACACACTTTGAGTTCAGTTTTTCACCAGTTTGTCAAGAAATGTAGTGTTTCCCATTAGACTCAAATAAATAAAACTTGCTTTCATCACTAAATAACCTGGAGATCACTTCTCTTCTGTCCACCCAACCTGTTCCTCAGCAAAGAGGAGTCTAGCCTTTTGTTTCTTTGAGAGGTTTTGTCACTGCAGACCTGACTTTCAGTCCGAATGCTCTTAAACGTGACACTGTATGAGGAGATAGATCCCTACCCTGTTGAACTGATGAGCAACTTCAGCTGCTGTGTTGAGACAATTACCCATGGAGATTCTTTGCATTATCCAGTCCTCTCTTGCATTTGTCTTTCGAGGGCAAGCAGCCTTCTTGCGGGATTTGAATGAGTTTGTGATGTTGTAAAGATATAATATTCTAGGAATTACAGACTTGGAGTAACCAACTTCTCTTGCTATGACTGATAGGGTCACCTCTTTGGCCTTCATCTGAACAACCTGATGGCGGAGGGTTGTAGTCACTTTGGAGCGGCACACCATTTTTGCTAAATGAGTTACAACTGGAAAATTAGGTGCCAGTTAAGTAGGGGCTGTCAGCTAATTAAGGAAATTAGCATCTGGTTCAAGAATTACGCCAATAACTCACAGGTATCTGAAAGTGTTCTCCGCTTAGATCAACTTTTTTTTTACAACCATCGTATTTCGATTTTTATTCTGTGCTTTAGAATACATACAATGTATTAAATAATCTTAAAATACTGCTATTTTACTCATTTAAGGATATATTCACATCGGATTACAGGCGGTCCCCGGGTTACGTACAAGATAGGGTCCATTGGTATGTTCTTAAGTTGAATTTGTATGCAAGTCGAAACTGTATATTTTATAATTGTAGATCCAAACGAAAACATTTTTTTGCCCCAGTGACAATTGGATTTAAAAAAATTTAGCTGCAATGGGACCAAGGATTATCAATAAAACTTAATTACAGACACCTTACAGCTGATCATTGCAGCATGGGACTAAAGTATAGCATCTAGAGAGCTTCACCAGAGGTCACAGTGGGCAGAGGGGTCCGTCTGTAACTACGGGTCGTCTGTAAGTCGGGTGTCCTTAAGTAGGGGACTGCCTGTACATAGTGACCTTGACGTTTAGGCAAGTGTGTGTTGTTCTCTACGTTTGATCTCCAGTGTATGTAGAACCTGTATACATAATAGGAAAGTTTTAATATTCAATATATTTGATAGTGAATATTTTATTGCAAATACTGCATAATAATAGATGAATTGAAACAATAAAATATATACTTCTCAAATGATTCACTTATTAAAAGTTTTAGCATTATAAAAGAACTCTAGAGGATCTAAACACAGGATAAATTTGGTATTTTCCATTTCCTTTGGTTGAAATTCAAGAAAAACACCAAAGAGTCTTTAGGTTTATATGCTATTTGTTTTACTAGATACTAAGTGACTTTATACTGCTTTGTATACAAAGAAAGGAAAGCGGCTGGTGGGGGTCTCCTAGGGAACACTATTCTTCCCGATGAAAGCGATATATGTGCAGTACTGTGTTATATTTCCACTGCAGAGATACACAAACAAGGATGTGACTGCCAGGGGACAAGCTTCCACCTAGATTAAGACTCCATGGGGTAAGAGGACCTCATGTGGATAATATATTAGATTTATTGTGGAAACGTTGCAGTACAGAATGAACAATAGCAGGTACAATTTATCATTGTTCAATAGTAGCTGGCCTACATGTTCTCTGGTATGCAAGTATTATTAAATCTGCCTCGTGACTGTAATCAAGCTCTTAGCTGACCCCTATTACAACTTAATCCCAGGCTGGCTGGCTGGCTGAGGGTAAGGAATATCACAAATCTTTTTTTTTTCTTCAAATTTTGTGACAAGAGTAAACTTTCCTCAGTATTTTGTATAAAAATTTAATTGTACCAGTTTCTTGGTTATAATGTATTGTAATGGGAAAGAGACAATAGGGCTTATTTACTAAGGGTTGTGGATCGCACTTTCATTGGACTGTTTGTGTTTTTCGGGGATTGCACAGCTTTCCCAGGTATTTAACAGGTGTCTGTGCTGGGATTTTGGCGCACGTGGAATTTTTTACACGGCATGGAATATTAAATATCACCATTTTGAAGTGCAATTTGTTACGCAGAAAATAAGCCATAACACAGCTCTGTACATGGAAAAATAAACAAGTTATAGATTTTTGAAGGTGGGGAGTGAAAAATGAAAATGCAAAAATTAAAAAGGGCACCGGTGGTAAGGGGTTAAGAGGGACTTTCACCCATTAAATCCTCATACATCTATTCCTGCTCTCAATACACATGTACACAAGAACCATTTCAAGACCTCCTAAAATGGCAGATTGAAAGCAGGCTGACTGAACACATCCTCCATTCCCCAAGAAGCTGATTCTAGTAACATATGTAGGAAGTGATTCCAGACTTGTAGGGGCAATAATATTCATACAGCCCAGGGCCCATGGCAGGCTTTATCTGCCCCTGGGTACTGGCAGGGCAATTGTTCATGGACAGATGAAAGAAATAACACATGACCCTCCATCTGTAGCAATTTTATGCTCATGAATTTCTGGTTGATGAGGAAAAGGACAGGAGGCTTTACTTTACATATCAAGAAAGCAGAATGGAAATTTTAACAGATTTATATTGGTAAATTACCTAATATCTTGCGCCCAACATTTACACACACATTACAAAAAAGAAGAGTGAGTCAAAGCAGCTACATCTCCCCCCACCAACAACGTCTCTCTCAACTCCTTCACTCCCCCCTCCTTCAGGAATTCTCTTCAGCCAACATCTCTCTCAACTACCTCATTCTCCTTGAGAACTACCTCAACTATCTTCATACTCAATGAGTCTCATGGCAAGGTGCCAGATACTTTTTTAAAAGTGATTTTAGCTAGAGCTGAGCTATGGACTATTTTCTTAAAATACCTTGCGTTTGTGTTGCCGTTAATTTTAGGGCAAAAAATACATATGTTTCCAGTTTTGGGCTTGTGGAAAAGGGCATGCAGACAAAAGCATAACATTTCTACTAAATGTTAGATGTGTATTATTCCCACGAAAGTGAATGGGAGCTGAGCTGCTGTTGTCCGTCCTGGCCACCTTACAGGAAGATTAACTTTTCTTCCAGCTTTGGTCTCCTAGTTGCAGCTGATTAGTGGGGTTAAAAATTGCCAAACCCCCACCAAATCCAATCTCTCCTAATCTCTAAATTTCCAAAATTTACTGCCCAAAAGACAGTTAGGGGGGTAGAGAGACCCCATTTATCTTGAATTGTTGACCTAACTAAATTGTCCGGTTTGACCAATTTTGATCTAAAGGGGCTTTTATCAACCGCTTTTTGACTTGCTAGGAAACTACTCGCTGCTAACAGTAGAGCCCCAAAGCTAAGCGCTACTTTGTTCAAGGCTCAGTTTTTTTTTCCTTATTTTTTTAATTTAGTTTAAGGAACTTGATATTTTCAAATCTTTTCTATGCTTAGCATCTCTTCACGAATTAATATAACAGTGGTGTAATATAAATGGATATAGAATCGAAAGTTTTATTAGACATTTTACCTTTTATAATCTTTGTTATTTCAGATGTTAGAATGCAAGCCGGAAACGTTCAAGACACTGGTGGGAGAACCGTATCAATTATTAGGAATGTCTGCGGAAATATTTTTTTTGCATAAAAGACAAAAAATAAGAGACTCATAAGTAGTAAACAGAAGAAAGACTGCCCCCTAGGGGCTGCTTTTACTAATAAATTTATTACAGCAGATTTATTTCTTGTACATCTGCTTTAATGGTGATTAAAATATCACAGCAGCCACAAGATGCCATTTTTTGAGTTAAACTAAAAGATGAGCTACATAGGTGCAATACAGAAGTGAACTGAATGGAGAGAGTGCAATAGAGAGATTTTTGATTATTCTGGATTATTCATTTGATTTAACTACTACTCCTGTCACCATATTGCTGCTATTCAGCAGATTAAATAATATTAATAATGATTAAAAAACAATAATAATTTTAAAGGTATTCATTATATGATCATATCGCTTATGTTTTTAGAGGGGGGTTATTCCAACAATGGTAGATCCCTATTAAAAGCTAATTCCCACAGGACCTGCCCGGAGTAAACAGCTGGTCATGCCAATGGGAACGGGAGTTGCTGCAGGGTGACCTAAAATAATTTAACCTTGTAGTTAATTGTAGTTTGCAGATGATAATAGTAAACTTTCTATCAAACTTTATGGTTGAAATCTGTCCCTGCGTCCTTCTTTTTCCTCTGCCTTTCTTCATTATTTAAGCAGTTAAAATAAATCGGCTTTCTGTCCTGTATCCACTGACAGCTGAGAGAAAGAGGAATCGGATGAAATCTTTAATAACTTAACTCTTTACAGACAGTCACTGGATAGTCTATTCTCCTATGAGAGATGGATTATCAAGGGAAATATTCTCTAGATATAAAACAGATAATTATTAGCCTCCTTATCTGTCTTAGGCGGACTGAGCTCTGAATGCTTTCAGATACACTGCTCAGTACAGGAAAAAGAGCAGAACTAAGACACAGAAATTCTGCTTTATTTGATAAGGTATATTACAAACTTTACTATTATCACCTGCACTATTAATTTCTGCAATAAAAATATAGCTACAAAGATTTAGTAACTCTTTAATATCCACCAGCAATTCATGCTGGTCACCGTGGTCAGATGTCCCTTTTTCTTACATACTTGCTGATTTTGGGTAACATAGAAGAGTCCAGTACTACCCACCCCATCATCTCTGCATCCAGGGGAAAATCAGGCTGCTCCCTGTATTATGGTTCTTTTCTTTAATTATATTGGCACCCGGTCATTTCTGTCATTGCTGTCGTTCTGTCAGGTAAAGTGTGTATCGTTCCTGCAGTTGTTTCTTTGATTAGGAGATATAATGAACATGTCTTAGGACACTTCTACATGGAATACTTGAATCAACTTGCATTGTACTCCCAATATCTGACATGCAATCAGAGACATGACAAAGGGCTTATGGGCCTTGGTGCAAGAGTTCAGCTTGGTGACCCCTGACCCCTGATCCTATATCATGTCCACTCGAGTACCAGGTGAATGTCAAAACAGCCTGCACACCCCAATCAAAAATCCTGACAACAGGAAATACTTGGCTCACAAACACTCTCTAAATAACACTATACGTGCCGAGAGTTGTCTCACAATCTTGAAGGTTTGTCAGTGACTACAGGCAAAGGCAGAAGTGGCATCTTGCAACTCACAGGTGATGATTTTGCTCCATACAGAGCACTTCTGGCCATTACTTATCCTACAAAAAATTTATCTTGAGCTTTTGCAGCACTGTGTCCCTGAAAATACCACAGTCACATATATATTATTCTATTATTTCTAATACTGTATATGTGCCTATAATAAATTATAAAGTGTATATTGCCCCTTCTAATGAACTATAACATATAGTAACAAATTGAATTATACATTGTTCTTCCTTAAATAATTATAATATAAATATAGCCTCTATAATTAATTATATTTAGTAACCACATGGCCTCTTCTGATCTGCAGTGGAATTATGCATGGACACAGGTTTGTGTGGTTTGTGCAGAGTAAAATACAGTACAATTGATTATTTTAGCCAAATTTACATTGGTACCGCATAGAGTTCTTTTAACATTACAGGGAGACAGGGCTGGCTTTCGGGGCTGCAAACTGGGCTTGTGCCCAGGGTCCCCTGTCCTAATGGGGCCCCCTGCATATGGACTTTTGTGGGTAGAGGATGTGAAGTTGATTACCCTATAACTCCTGTCTCCTGTGCAGAGCCTCTTACTGACTGTAGTTGTTCATAACATAGTTTTAGTGCTGTGGGATAGATGGCGCACTGAATAAGGCCATTATTTGTAGACCTCTTGCCCGCCAATTGTGTTGAAAATCGTACAACTTAGATCAGTGAATATGGGAGAGTTTTTCACAGTTCATTCAGAGATCGGTCCTAGTGCCATATAACAATGCATTTTTTTGTAGAACAAAATCATCTTTCACTTATGTCAGATTTTATCTGCTCTCAGCTACTTCCTGGAAACTCACGCAGAAAAAACTGACCGCCCTAGGATGTATCCCAGTGCTGTCAGTTTTCTTTCCATTCCCTCATACACTTCAATGGGCATTAAAGTACGACATGCTCTACTTTTGACGCATCGCATCTCAACGGAGAGGCACAGCGTGATAAAAATCGGATGTGTGAAAAGATCCACTGAACAGCCATATGTCAGAGTTTATTGCGAGTCCAATACGATGACGGATCACATTGGACTCGTACAAGTCAAACGCTTGTGCTATAAGTGACAAAAGGGCATAACTGAAAGCCTTTTACACTGATGTAAGCTAAGTGTATAGCAATGATATAACTAGTATACCCGAGCTGTATTTCTCCTTGAATACTGATTATAGAAAAGACTGCCCTAAATGCTATACTTTGTATTCGTTCAATTCACACGCAGGTTTATTTTAGTGAACAGTGTGCATACTGTGTTATGCTAAGAAGACAAAGAGTCAATGGGGGAGTTTTATCAGAAGTGTCTGGGAGAAACTGTTCTAGTTGCTTTTGACAACCAATCAAAGCTCAGTATATAAAATGAATGATGTGCTCTGATTGGTTGCCATGAGCAACTTGAACAGTTTTGCTCTCAGCCATTTCTTAGACCCCCAATGAGTCATCTGAGTGCCCCCTGTGTAAAAAGGATGGATGCTAGGATACACTCCTGAGCGCCAGAAAGTATAAAATATATTGACTTATTTCACGGACAGATATAAACATATGCAACATGGATGAAACTCATCCGTTATATGTGGATACACAAATAAATAACAGTTATAAATCAGTTTGGTCATGTAAAAAAAAGCCTTAGAGCTCCTCCTTTTTAACTCTTAACATTCATTCCCCTTCTACCATCTTCCAACGCACCCGTACCTTTCACACATCCACATCAAATCTGCTGTGAGGGCTTCCGATGTGAACATTACTTACATGCTTTATATCTCACGCAGTGTCACTGTCGAATTTCTGTAGGTGGAGAGATCTGCTCATAGGAAACAGATCTGGTGACCTCCAGAATCTGAGCCAAAATCTGCTGTGTGGTATAGAGAGAAGGTGGCAAGATATGCAAATGATGACATGTAGAGGAGGATCCACACCAAAAACAACAACAATGTCAAAAATAAGCCAGTGTGGTGTGTATGAATGATCCTCAAGGAGATATAAGTTAGTTCAAATGATAAATGCAAAGTTTATTGAAGACACCATAAAAACATTTAAAACTGCATGAAAAGAGTTCATGCACACAAAGGGGATGGTTATGATGCAACCAAAAAAGAACCCTCCACATTACCCCCTGAATTATAACAATGCAGAAAAAACAAACAATTGCAGATATAAGGCTGGCCAGGAGAAAGCAGGTAGGTATACAAGTCACAATCTAAAGTAAAGGCACAAATAGCCGATCAGACCATGCACCATATCTAGCTAACACCAGAGCCAAATATTACCCAATATGGACTGCATACAGGGGGTGTGTGGCTACACGAAATCTGCTGTGTGATCATAGACCTAGTGATAGTATAACGATGATGAGATAGGACTTTTACAAGGGAATCTTTTTTTTTTACTCTTTTTTTTTTCTTTTTATTTAAAGGAAATCGACCAATTCATTTGATGCATTGTGAACCAAACATAACTTGGGAATGCTGCAGTTACACGGATGCAGAAACATATCTTGTTTAATCCCTGATCCAAGTGGTTTTGTTCAAAAAACAATTATAAAATTATGATATTGAGGCTCTGTAGCTTCTGTGGCTGCCCCGGCACTTCTCCTCTTACCCTAATTATACACTACTTCAGAGAACACTGTATTCACTGTGTTTTCCCTGACAAGTAGAAGTAATCAATCGCTGCAGCATCCCCCAGCTGCTGTGTATGAGTCATCCAGCTCACATTGATTAGTCCTGTCTGGACAGTACAGGAAGCTCCATGTAATTTGTTAGCCAGTATGCATCCAGCTTTCCTAAGGTCCTGAATTTTATATTAGTTTTTTGAGCAAAACTCGGATCAGGGATTTAACCAAGATAAGTTTCTGCATCAATGTCGCTACCGAATACTCAAGGTTTGTTTGGTTCACAATGCATAAAAACAAATGGTAGAGTTCAAATCTTGGAATTCAACACAAAATTCATGTTGGGTCCATAGTAGTATCATAGTGTCTATTCACCTCCTGCTTTTGTAGTGGACTCACAAAGGATACAGGGAAAATCTGAGGTGAAAATCTAAATAAAGAATGGACACTGCTGATTTTTTTTACTTGAATTTTCTTTGCATAAACTAAGACAAAAAAATCTGGAGCACATCCACTCCATTTCGAGAGAAACCGTGTTTATCAAAGTATTCCCTCGTAATGTTTCCATAATAGCATTGACTAAAGGTTTTAATCAAACACAGAGTTTACAAAATGTATAAAAGAGAAGTCTCCCAGAATTGACAATAACAAAATGCTTTGCTATAACAAGGTGGATGTGACATTCCTTACATTCCGGTGTCCTCTTTCCCTTGGGAAACGTTACTCATTTTCATTCCAAGAGAGAGTTAAGTTATATCAATAATTAGTACCCTGCGCTTCCTAAAACGTTCCCATATATTTAACCCTGACATCTGAGATTGGAAAATACTCCTATATTATATTTATGATAAGTACTTGAAGGTGACAGGACATGATGAATAAAGCAGGATGAATCTTATTTCCTGGAAAGATTGAAGAAACGTGTAGTCTAAAAAGATGATCCAGGGATAATGCACAATATGGAAACAAACTCTCCATTACAAGCAATTAACTAACATATATTCAGTTTCTTGGCTTGCAGGTTTGCTTAAAAAATTTGATTACAGAATAGGGCAGTGATGTCATAATTATAATAATAATTCTTTATTTAGCGCACACAGATTACGCAGTGCTGCACAATGCATATCAAATTGGTCCCTGTCCCCAATGGGGCTCACAATCTAAACAACCTACCAGTATGTTTTGGAGTGTGGGAGGAAATAGGAGGACCTGGAGGAAACCAGAGAGAGAACATACAAACTCTTTGCAGATGTTGACCTGGGTGGGATTCGAACCCAGGACCCCAGTGCTGCAAGGCAGAAGTGCTACTCACTCAGTCACCGTGCCGCCATTGGTCATTATGATGTCTGAATGGGACGTTGTAATGTCATAGTCGGGATTAAGATCTAAAAGTTGGGAAAAGTTTCATCATAAATGGAAACAGTGATGTCATAACTAGCATTGGGATGTCATTATTGGGCATTATGATGTCATAATGAGCCTTGGGATGTCAAAATGGAGGAATGTTACATCATAAAAGGTCATTGTGATTTCACAGTCGGGGAAATTCATAATGGGGCATTGTTATGTTATAAGTGGCCATTATAATGTAGCAATGGGCCATTGTAATGTCATAATTGGAATTGTGATCTGAAAGGTGGACAGAGTGACATCATAAAGGGATAGTGTGATGTCATTGGGGCAATGGGATGTCACTTTGGGGTTTTGGGATGTCACAATCATGCAATATGATGTCATAATAGGGCATTGTGATGTCACAATGGGAGATTGTTATGTAGTAGTGGTCATAAAGTGAAAATAGTGATTCCATAATATGATTTTCGATGTTACGATGGGCATTCTTCTCTCATTCTTTCCATTGATATCACACACACACACACATATATATATGTGTGTGTGTGTGATATCATAACAAGTCACGGTGATGTGGGGTTGTCTTCTAGAGCTTTCTTAGCTCTGTTTCTAGTCATGGTTCACCCCAGTCCACCTTCTGTGTGTTGGAGAGCTGGAATGGCTCTTCTGTATAGTCAACCTCTATTCCCTGCCGTAAGCTGGGCCCTGTCGTCTTATACTGATAGTTACTCCACACAGGCCGGAAATCTGCTTCCCCGTGTTGTTTTATATAGCAGTAACAGGGAAACATGCTCCTGACCAGCTATGATCATAGACAAGAAAGCAGAGAGGTTAGAGCATAGAGAAAAATGTGGGCACAACCTACCTGAAGATTTCCATCAGTTGGACCTTTGGGCATTTGCTGATATTTTAAGGGAAAAATATTACAAATATTAATATTCAAAATCCATCCATTTATTGTGTGAAATATTATAATACTTAACACAGAGAACTGCAAGATGTCTTAACAATAAGGTTACGACTTTATAAGAACATCATACAAAATGCAGTGCAATTTTTAAGCACAAAATAAGTGCACATTTTTGTTAACAAAGCAAAGGCAGATTTATAAAATAAATGCCATTTCCTATAAACAGTATCACACCTTGATAGATATTTGAAGTTGGGTCAAAACTGAACTTAGAAGTCTAAAAAATATACAAAATATAATAATAGAAGGAACAAAATAGGATGTAAAGGTACATGTAAAAAGCAGGGAAAAACCAAAAAATCACAGGTACATCTCAGAGCTTCTATGAATTGGTAATTTTGCTTGATGAAGAGAAGGTACAGCTTCTGTAGGGATCCTTTAGTGGCAGAGGACGGTGCAGAGAAGGCAATTTCCTCATGTGTCCGAGTAATAAGTTAAGTAAATACTTTTAGTGACAAAAAACTATAATCCTGTTTATTTCTTTTTTGTTCTACTGTTAGTTCTATTATAAATGTAACTATTTATATATTTCCTTTTCCAAAGAGGTGTTTTCCTACACAGTTCGACAACAGGGATTGGGTAGTTTAACAATGTACCGGGAATTACTCCAGACTGGTAACACTAAGTTGTCAATGCATAATATACATTGTAAATTGTGTAGTATAAATTGATTTTATACATTTATAGTAAACAGTAGACAGGAGCAGTGACAAAACCTGTCTCATAAAATGTAAAACGAGTGGATTGACCATTAGCTGAACTTTTGACCATCTAGTCAATAATGAGCATGGAAAGACCGGTGGGTGTAGCTATTGGGTCCCGGATGACTTTAAAGGAGTTGTCCACTTTCAGCAAATAATTGATATAGTTTGTGTAATGAAAAGTTATATAATTTTCCAATATTATGTATCAATTCCTCAATGTTTTCTATATGTTTGCTTGCCAAAACTCAAGAGGAAGCTTCATTGTTTACTTCCTGTGGATAACAATAGGTCCATGGTCATGTGATGTCACATTGGTGCGCAGCTTGTGAGTATCACAGAGACTAATCAGAAGTAAGCTATACCGATCTATGCTCCAGTTTGACGTCACAAGACCATAGATCATAGATTTCTATCTACCGTAAGTAAACTGTGAGCTGTCTCTTTAAAAGTGGTCCAGCTGCCCTGTTAAGTACCAGTAAAGGTCCCAATATAGGCATTATTGGACCTCTGTTTGATGTTGGACATGCACACCTTTGTGCTGCAGCAATGACACATTTACAAGTTCTAGCAGCTCTGCAGTGTCCATCTCTGGGCCAATGAGGTCTCACGGAGGGCACCCAAATCAGAAATATCTCATTGAAGGTAGATATGAACACTCAGATTCCAACTAAAAAATTCTGTGTCCTGCTGATCCACGTACCGAAGAATATATAGGAGGAAAACAGCGTCTTTCTTCTTGGTGCTTTATGACGTCATACATTACAAAATGTACACATATATAACATCACTTTGTATGTGAGCACTTCTGGATTCAAGCGACAGCAATTCCATTTATTATATTTTGTTCTATTCCCTAAGAAGAATGGCTTGACCGTTATATATTCTTTTACCTCTTGTGTCACCCCACTCCTCCTCATAACCTGTAAGCTCTTGCGAGCAGAGACCTCACTCCTGTTGTTCCATACGAATGTTGTGCTCTGTCATGTTACATTATATTTGTCCCCTGTGATTTGTAAAGAGCTACGTAAAATGATGGCGCTATATAAATAAAGATTATTATTATTATCTAGGCCTACAAAGGGACATTTTATTATTTCCAATTTTATCAAATCAGGAATCCCTAAGATAATAAACATAAACCAATGGGTGCTTTGTTAGTTGCTCATCAAAACTAAAATATAAAAAAATAAGATAACACTGTTCTAGAAATATATGACATACACGTTTGCTACTTTTCTAATAGGTTTTTAAGAAACAACATTATCCTACTGTATCCATATAAACCACATTGCAGGAAGCATATAGTCAGGGGAGGTTCTGAGTGACATTATTTTAAAGATCAAAAACTAAGAACTGGTTTAATCAAAACCCTCACATAGATGGGAATTGAAATTATTTTCCGCTGTATGCCAACTGGGCATGGAGTGGGCCATGCTGCATGCAGGCCTGTGAAGGTAAATGTAGCTCAAATGTGGATATACTGGTTGACACACCAAAAATATTTTCTCCCAGCATGGTGAGGGTGCGCATAATTAGCAGCCCGAAGCATCGGACATCTCTGCTAATTATAAGTCTTTTTTCTAGGTGATCCCGAAGTGTTCACATTAAAGAAGACCAGGAGGTAGTGTGCTGGTACAAGGCATCCAAGTCATGCACTAACGCATTAGCTGTAGCCTGCGCTAAATCCTGGCTCAGGTTATGGAGCAATTTTACACCGGGAAGGGCTCGCCAGAGTATTATGCAGCCGCACAGTTGTGCTTGGGATATATGAAGAGGCCGGAGTCGCTTGGTATATCTGGCATAACCTGTGGGTAGGGTAAACAATCAATGTGGAATTTTAACTACAGGGGCTTAGATGCATACAATGGGTTAAACTTCTACATATTACTGTGAAATTATATTAATGTATTAATGTATATTATTGAGGTTTATTGGCCACTGTGACCTCTCACAAACCCTTAAATACTGCTCCTATTGTATTCTGATGTTCGACTGTAATCACAGCGATCAACCTCCAAGGATTAAAACTTCTGCCATATTTTTCAGATATATCTCATTATAGTTTGTGCTTCCATAGCTCCCATATCCTACAGATGTGCTTGTTCACAGGGCCTGTCCAGTGAACTTATATGTGTAACTGAAAAGGTTAATTAATAGTTTTTATTAATTTCTTTCTTCTTTCTCTATTAGGTTGGAACGGAGTTCTCTGACTGCTAGTTTTGGTGCATACAGGAAGTCAGAAATAGTCACTTCCTGTCTCATCAGTTCTGTTGAGGCCTTAAAGGAAACCTACCACTTGAAGTGGCAGGTGTAAGAAGGAAATACCGAGCACCAGCTCAGGGTGAGCTGGTGCCAGAGCTTATTTTTGTTAGTGTTTTAAACCGCTGTATTGCGGTTTAAAACACTTTTTAAACTTTATAGCCGAAGCTGCTTCGGCGCAGGGAGGTACGCGCTCGGCGCTTACCATGCGTGCGGCTTTCCTTCACTTCCTATGTAGCGAGAGCGAGCTGGTGCTCAGTGTTTCCTTCTTACACCTGCCACTTCAAGTGGTAGGTTTCCTTTAACCAATGATGAGTCAGAAGGTATGTCTCATGCAACCTCAGCCTAGGCATGTATGGCATAGATCAGGGCAAAAAAAGAAGGAGATTTAGGAGTTAAAACATGTAAACATCCATTGCAAATATTGACTTAGATGTGATTTTTGAGGTTCTAAATTTCGAGTAGCTATAGTTTATCGATGTATCTTTACATAAAAGGCCTCTCTGTCAAGACATTGACATAGAAAGTAATGGACAAAATGTATCGTCAAAGATGTCTCTACTTTGTAGTCTGGGAATAAAAGCTTGATCTCTATGTGTCCTAGATGTTGCAATCCTTGTACCCATAATGCTGATATTTAAGCTCAAACACATAACAACTACTCAAAAGAGAGAATGCAGAGGAATAAGAGTTGGCAACTGTGAATGTATTGGTGTGAAAACTGCAGGTGAAGGCTGTGGAAGAGGCACAGGGATGTGGCAAAGCACAGTATTTGTAATAATGGGTACTTGTGGTGAAGAACCAAATGCATCCCTAGTACATAAACCAGGCTCCATTGTCATTTGGTAGAAGGGAGTCCTGGAAATGCCTTGACTTTGAGGACACATAAATTGCTGCTGAGGTACTATAAGTTTGACACCGTCTACAGAAGCAGTAGAGAAGGGAGAGGTTAGATGCTGAGGTAAGGCAGCTATGGAGGAACACAATGGTGTCTCTATTGGAACTGGATATACTGTAGAACAAGTCTGAATTGCTCCCGCCGGAAATATAACTTTAAACCTGGTGGGAAATGGATGAGGCTGCAGCGTTGGGCCATACCTGGAACAATGATGATACTTAAGTTTCTTAGAGTATGTTCCTGGAAGATGAGTTTGTTGGAAAGGTATGGTAACATGTGACAAGAGCTGCTCTCCGATACATTTTTTCGGTGTCACCTGTGTGTCATCCATTGGCATTCCTTGACTTTCTATATTTTCTGATTTATCTTGAGGAACATTGTTCTTTACATTGTTATATATTTGTAAGGGGGAAGGTGCTGACTGACCTTGGCACTGTGGTAGGTCACTGCTGAATGGAAGGTGAAGGTGTTCTGGATTCTGTTTGATGTCTTTAACAGAGGGTAACATGCATTTTTCACCTTCTGTACTGAGGTTTTTAATGGATGAGTTATTATTATATTTGAACGCAAGCAAATTCTTACATAACTGGTCCAACTTATTTTCCACCACTTTCTTTATTTTTACGATTTTCTTGAGAAATTCCTTAGCTCTCAGAGATTCTTTTGCTAATCTGTAGTAGTTTTCATAGAGAAATGTGTCTGCTTTGTAGAGGGTGGAGTAATTTTTGATTAGTTTGCGGTAGTTGTTTCTACTTGTGTTTTGTGTCTTTTTGTTGACCGGTTCTGGACTTTTTATATTTATAGGTTTGCACAAAATTGAGAAGTCTTTTTCAGGGAAGACGACTGGTTTTGAGACAGATCTGTAGAGCCTGGGTCTTTTGAAAGACAATTCTATCTCATCGATCACAGTTCTTTGGGTTCTTTTGAAGGTATAACTGTGGTTTTGGACGGTTTCACAGTTTTCATGATTAGAGCTTATTTTGTTAGAACTCCAGCTACAAAATGTGTTAGAATAAGCTAGATGTTGAGTGCAATGATCTAGTTGCAGGACTTCTGATTGGTAGTTGAAAGACCCTGTGTTCTTCCGAAGTTCATTTTCTATTTGATTGGTGAGACCTCTTTTCTGATCTACGTTCCAAACCTCACATTGTTGTTTGATCTTTAGCGTTGGTGTTTTTAACAATTCTCTTTTTGTTTGATCACCGTCGGCATGTGGCAATTGATGAGAAAATGTTACATTTTTTAATGAGGAAAATGAATCCTTTGATCCAGCTTGTTGTTTGTCTAAATTTTTAAAGCCACTCTGACTATCTTCATTTCTGTGATATTTTTGCCTACATCTTGTTCTAGGTTCGTGGTCTGTACATTTTCGCTTTCTGCCTTTTCGACTCGAGTGATGAAACTTTCTGTGGCTTTTCCTCTTCCTAAATTCAAAATCGTTGTTGAGGAGATACTTTGAGATATTGTGCTTTTGATCTTCTTTAATGCTGCAAATTAAGCTATAACATTTCAGCTTACCCGATGCCTTTGACATACGGTGACATGTGTTGATGGTATCTTTATTCCCTTTAGAGATAACTGGTTCACAATTTAGTTTGAGTAGGGTATTTGGATCTTTATTGGAGAAAGTGGTCTCCTGGCAGAATGGTTGAACTTTTTCATTTATTGCTCTTGATGAACGGAAATCGAAATGTAGTGGGTTGCAGCTGTAGGAGAGTGAGGGTTGTGTGCAGGTATACCCTATCATTTCGGAAGGCCATTGAAGAATTTTTGAGCCATCTTTGTTTTGCACTGGATGGAAGGCGGTATTTAATCTCTTTTTTGGCTCGTCATTTTCTTCTATAATTTTTCTCTCGTTATTGACTGATAGATTTGATATATTGTCTGTGGCACTTTCATGAGTTTTATTGCTAGTTCTTAATTCTTTATTTTCTACTATAGTTTGGACATCATGAATGCCACCATCAGTTGTTTCTTGGTAAGACTTCTCCAATTTTAGACATCCCATTGCCAGATTTTCATCAGCAGTTTTTTGGTTACCAACATTTAATTTTGAGTGAATGAGGTTATCTGAGTTCACATGTTGTGCTTGGACCTCAATTTCTAAAGGCACTTTTAAATGACAAACATCTGAGGTTAAAAAGTGAGCCAACTTTTCTTCAGGAGGTTGTTTTTGATCTGTATCATTGGCATCTTCTCCTCTTCCAAATGCTTGTTTTTCGAGACTCGAGATAGACTCTCCATCATCATCATTTAGACATGATTGAACACTGAATGACCGTGGTAAAAATCTGCTTCTTTTCTTTAACCCACATCCACTTGAAATATCTTCATTAAATTCATAGAAAACAGCAGCTGAGGCTTCAAGCTTGACCGGAGTCCTTTTTGGAAATGAGAAGGAGAAGCTGATTTTGTGTCCACTATCTTTCTGAATCTTGTTGTTGTTCTGTGGACTCTCTGAACTTGGCAATAGTATGGATGCCATATTTGTGCTGTTATGAATATTTGTAATAGATGCAAGCTGTGGCTTTTCTCGTTCCGTAGTGTGGACAAAAGTACTTTGAAGACTTCCATGAATATGATCGTGAACAGTCACCGTTGTAGATTTGAACATTGGACCACTTCCTGGGGCACTAGGAGCAAAGGAAAAGAGAAATGCAAAATGTAAATGATAAAAAAAATATTTTATTAGGTATCATAAGTATGATTTATGTGCAAATATCTCAATGGTATATGAAATTGAACTTAAAGTGTGACCTATAGTAAAGATATGCATGAACTTATGCATTGTTCCAGTATCACAATCCACTTGCTGGACTGTACTTAACTATTAGCAACTGGGGGCCCTGTAACTATTAGCTATGGGGACACTGTCACTCTTAGGCTATTAGGGCACTGTAACTATTAGCTACTATGGGGGGATCTGTAACTGTAAGCCACAATGGGTGGCACTGTAAGTATTGGCTATTATGGGGGCACTGTTACTATTGGCAACTGGGGAGCCTGTGACTATTGACTACAAAAGGGACTGTGACTATTGGCTACACAGGGGCTCTCATATTATTAGCTACCAAGGGGGTTATTACTATTAGCTACAGAGGGCATTGTAAATATTGGCCACAAAAGAGCAATGTGTCTATACTGGCTACTGTGGGCCCTGTTATTATTGGCTACTATGGGGACAACATGAAAATATTGACTACAGGTGGTCCCCTACTTTAGAATGCCCAACTTACATACAACACCTAGTTATCTCTCTGCCCCCTGTGGCCTCTGGTGAAGCTCTCTGGATGCTTTACTTTAGTCCCAGACTTCAATGATCAGCTGTAAGGTGTCTGTATTGATAATCCTTGGTCTCATTATAGCAAAAACTTTTTAAAATCAAATTGTCACAGAAACAAAAAATGTTTTTGTCTGGAGCTACAATTATAAAATATACAGTTCCAACTTACATACAAATTCAACTTATGGACAAACCCAAGGAACCTATCTTGTATGTAACCTGTGGGCTGACTGTACAGTATGGTGGGCACTAATATACTTAATATTTAATCACTGTGGAAGCACTGTGACTATAATATATATATAAAGTGTTTGTTTTACTAAATCTGCAAATATGAGTTGTGGCTGGAAGAAGCTGACATAAAGGCTCAGGTAGACCAAGAAAAGGAGGAATTCTCTAAACAAAGATTAACAGTAAGTACTGGTATTACCCATTAGCTCTCAATTCCACAGCATCTCCTCTCTGCTGTTATTTTCTCCTATGACGGGAAGCTACATGGTGACAGCCTATGTCAGATTTATCATCTAGCATCAGTCACAGCAATAAATCTGGTGCAGTGTAAGGTTGTCAGTCTTCCTCTGCTTGGTTATGGAACTGTATCAATGTAGTAAGCTTTATTCTGCACTATATCTATGCAGTTATCTTGATTCTGTTGTTGTTTCTATATTGTAGGCTTTGCTCTGTTAACATATCTATGTAGTCATTTTGGTTCTGGTACTGTATTTATGTAGTAATCTTGGTCCTTGTCCTGAAGCTATGTAGAAATTTTGGTTCCAGTCCTATATCTATATAGTAAGCTTGGTTCCAGTTCTGTTTCTATGTAGTAGGCTTAGTTCTGCTAAAGTATCTATGTAGTAATCTTGGTTCTGGTACTGTATTTGTGTAGGAATCTTAGTTTTCACACTGTTTCTCTTTTGTGATCTAGTTACTGGTAATGTTTTTATGTTGTAATATTGGATCTGGTAACATTTCTCTGCAGTTTGTTCATTTTGTTTTGTGCGGTTCTTTCCATTAAAATGACACTACATGTACACTACAATAACATATTTTGCACATAAGTTGTTTCCAAAGGTCCATATAACACCGCCCTACGTCAAAAAATAAATAACAGTTATGGCTATGTAGTCACTTGCTATCGTAATTAGTAAACAATTATATATATTGTGCAATGTGCCAGTGCTTTACAATTTTGCATAGCACAGAGCCTACATGGCGAAGGGTAAAGTCATTCAAGTCATACTGGTAAAAACGCCCGTTTCGTGTCTCACCGCTTCCCCAGGGGGCCTGAGTAGTTATGGTATAGTTTTTTTAGGAAGTTTTGTTATTCTAATAATTCTATACACTTAGGCCTGGCCAAATCCCTTAAGAGAATGAATTATTTTATTTACAATTGTGACTTAAAGGGGTTGTCCAACGAACCAAGTTAGGCCAAATCCACAGTTTCATTGTGATGTGTGGAGCAGAACCGTCATGCACGGCCGCCTGCTCCATTACTCTCTGGGAGCAACGAGGGGTCCGTCCAGAGGCATAACTACAGTGGTAGCAGCCATAGCAACCGCTATAGGGCCCACAGTGTCAGGGGGCCCCAGCATCCTACCTGATACACTAAAGAGTGGAGTATGTGCATCATTATATCCATGCAGCACTTTGTACTTCATAATACGCATATAACATATATGTGATGTATATATGCTGCATCTGTGATGTGTATATGTGTATACAGTGTATGGTGTCTGCATTTACTCTATGCGTATATATATATGCTGTGTGTTTGTAAATGTCACTGTATGTGTGTATATGCTCCATATGAGCATATGTGCATAAGTGTACACATGTGTGATTGTAACTCACATGTCTGAGTATACATTTATGTATAATTTTCAAGTGTGAAGGAGCGGTCCCATGCCGAAGCCTGCTATGAGGCTCGGCCACTCCTAGTTACGCCACTGGGTCCGTCTGAGGTACCTGGGACCCCATCTGACCCCCTCATCACTGAGACCCCAACAATCAGCAAGATAGGCCCTATGTGGATAGGGCCTAACTTTGTGCATGGGACAACCCCTTTAAATGTAAATGATGAGATAATCCGAACCCGTCATGTTATAGACATTATACCATTCTACTGTAGCTCACATTTCTGTTTTCATCTCACAAAGAGGTTTATATAAGACTAATTAGACTATTTTATGTTACATAAATATATATTTTTATGTAGTTATAGTTTGATCCTTTTTCTTGCATTGTCACTGGACAGACTAGGGCTCTATGATCATATAAACTGATCATCTTAATCTCTGCAGGAATGAAACAGGTGCCCCAAATCACTGCACCTCAAAGTCTAGACGGTAAACAAGTTGATATCAGAGGTTTTCTATCCAAACCACCAGAGCCTTGAGAATGGGACTATCCAGTATCCACTGTCATCATAAGTTGTCCATGGTCAGGACATACATTGTTGTGGTTAGTGGAACGTGTGATGATTATACTAAAGTGTAAATATTTTTGACCTATCTGAAGTGTGATGACGTTAACGAAGACATTAGTAAGCTGGAATACCTCCAACATAATGGACAAAGTAATTTAATCATAGGGTGGGATGACATGTTCTCTGTGATATCTGCTCTAATGTAGGTCTCTTATACAGAAGGAAGAGAACATGTTTTCCTTTTTCTTAGGCAGTATTCACATGAGAACATTCAGTCCCTAAAATTTGGATGCTATATATGCTATATATCAGGCGATATATATATTAGGCGATATATCTCACTGCCGCATAGTTACCCATAATTTTGTGAGTCCTGTCTTCATCTGCGGCTAGTCACCTGTAACGTGATTATGATTACTTTATGCTTATATGACTCCGACCTCACACTGAGACTTTCTAACCGTTTAAAGGGTCAAAAATCAAAAGGCAACTCAGTTTAACCTTTTTTTTAATTAAATATGTGTGCTACCGTTTTCAGACATAGAGGCTTATTTACTAAGGTCCCCACAGATTGCACTTTTGTCGGATTTCCGAAATTTTTGGGATTTGCGCTGCTGTGACAGTTATTTACAAGGGGATTGTGTCACACGTGATTGGATTATGGTGCAGCCGCGCAGACTTTCACGCGACAGAAATCGGGTCTCGCGCCGTCGGACGATCCAATGGATTCGGACTGAGCGCCAGATTTAACTTTAAAATTGTGTTGCAAGACCAAGCACTTACATGCACCAGGAAGAAGAAGGTAAACTTCGTTGGACCTGAGCGGGGAAGCGACACATGCAGGAAATCGGGCGCACAATCTTAGTGAATCGCGGCAAAGATCATTCTCGTCGGACAATGCACAGCGGGTATCGCACAGGACTGGGTAAGTAAATGTGCACCATAGTATATATATTTGTCCTGGGATGTTTTCAATTGGGAGCATATTATTTTTAATAATACAGACGGTCCCCTACTTAAGGACACCCATAGTTAAAGAGGGACCCCTCTGCCCACTGTAATCTCTGGTGAATCTCTCTGGATGCGTTCCTTTAGTCCCAGACTGCAATGATCAGCTGTAAAACGTCAGTAATGAAGCTTTATTGATAATCCTTGGTCCAATTACAGAAAAAAAATTTGAAACTCCAATTGTCACTGGGGCAAAAAAATTTTGTCTGTATCTACAATTATAAAATATACAGTTTCGACTTACATAGAAATTCGACTTAAGAACAAATCTATGGACCCTATCTTGTATGTAACCTGGGGACTGCCTGTAATAATAATAAAGCTTAATTTATATAGCACCATCATACTCCGCAGTGCTGTACAGAGGATACTGTTATGAGTCCCATTTAGTTGTCTTTAACGGCGAAATGTGATAAAACTTGTATTGTGGAATAAACTATATGGTAATGAGAATGATTTATCCTTCTGCTTAGTCAGGCTGTGTGGAAATATAATGATATACTTCTACCTCAATACCCAGATGTGAAAACACACAAGTATTGTATAAAAACCAAATACACAAAGAACATGTAATACATAGGTGTGTCCACTAGAGGAGGCTCTGCAACTACAAATTGCTTAGTAATTAGAGATGAGCGAACACTAAAATGCTCGGGTACTCGTTATTCGAGACGAACTTTTCCCGATGCTCGAGTGCTCGTCTCGAATAACGAACCCCATTGAAGTCAATGGGAGACTCGAGCATTTTTCAAGGGGACCAAGGCTCTGCACAGGGAAGCTTGGCCAAACACCTGGGAACCTCAGAAAAGGATGGAAACACCACGGAAATGGACAGGAAACAGCAGGGGCAGCATGCATGGATGCCTCTGAGGCTGCATAATCGCACCATTATGCCAAAATTATGGGCAACAGCATGGCCATGACAGAGTGACAGAATGAAGCTAGATAGCATCTAAAACATCCAATAATTGACCCTGACACTATAGGGGACGGCATGCAGAGGCAGCGGCAGCAGCGGCAGGCATGGCAACATACCCTAAATGGACTCAGGCTTCAAACCAATGGGTAGCAGAGAGGAACCAAAGGAGGTGAGCAAGAAGCGCTCAAATAATATCGGTACATGATAAAAGTTTGCCAGTATATTTTGTGGATTACACAGCAGGGTGGCGACAAAGTTAACATGGAAGCCATGAAAACAACCCAAAATTCTGCCTGACACAGCTCGTTTGATAAGGGGACCATGTATGGAGGCAGTGAACTAGTAGTAGATTAAAGGTGCTGCAGTTAAAACTATGTTAGTTGGATCTTGGCATGGAGCTGGCGCTCCGCTGCCAGGCGAGCTTTCGCCAATCCAAGCCCGTGTCTCTAGGCTACTCCCCAAACAGCACTTCTAAGAACCTTTTGTATAAGATCAAGTGTAGTAGCGTTCTTATAAGTTTAGGATATGCCGGGTGAGGGGAATGTAAACAGATGCGCAAGAAGCGCTGAAATAATATCCCTAAATGGTAAAAGTTTGCAAGTATATTTTGGGGATTACACAGCAGGGTGGCGACAAAGTTAACAACTTTGATGTGGAATGCCCTGTAATAGCTCTTGGGCGGTGTGCCTTTTATCGCCTAGGCTCAGCAGTTTCAGCACCGCCTGCTGTCGCTTAGCGACGGCACTGCTGCTGTGCCTAGAGCTACCGACTGATGGCGCCGTGCCCACGGATGGTAGTTCGGAGGAGGAGGTGGAGGAGGGGTGGGAGGAGGAGGAGGCATAGTAGGCCTGAAACACCTGGACCGAGGTAGGCCCCGCAATCCTCGGCGTCGGCAGTATATGAGCAGCCCCAGGGTCAGACTCGGTCCCAGCCTCCACCAAGTTAACCCAATGTGCCGTCAGCGATATATAGTGGCCCTG
This sequence comes from Engystomops pustulosus, assembly GCF_040894005.1. Taxonomy (NCBI): domain Eukaryota; kingdom Metazoa; phylum Chordata; class Amphibia; order Anura; family Leptodactylidae; genus Engystomops; species Engystomops pustulosus. The sequence goes on from NC_092418.1 coordinate 83,244,920, forward strand.
CCCGGCAGCACTCGTCCACGTGTCCGTGGTCAGGTGGACCTTGTCAGAAACGGCGTTGGTCAGGGCACGGATGATGTTGTCTGACACGTGCTGGTGCAGGGCTGGGACGGCACATCGGGAAAAGTAGTGGCGGCTGGGGACCGAATACCGAGGGGCGGCCGCCGCCATGAGGTTGCGAAAGGCCTCGGTCTCTACTAGCCTATAGGGCAGCATCTCCAGGCTAAGCAATCTGGAGATGTGCACATTAAGGGCTTGGGCGTGCGGGTGGGTTGCACTATATTTGCGTTTCCGCTCCAGCGTCTGGGGTATGGAGAGCTGAACGCTGGTGGATGCTGTGGAGGATCGTGGAGGCGACGATGGGGTTTTTGTGGCAGGGTCCTGGGCAGGGGGCTGACTAGCAGCTGACACAGGGGAAGGAGCAGTGGTGTGCACGGCCGGAGGTGAACGGGCTTGTTGCCACTGAGTGGGGTGCTTAGCATTCATATGCCTGCGCATACTGGTGGTAGTTAAGCTAGTAGTGGTGGAACCCCTGCTGAGCCTGGTTTGGCAAATGTTGCACACCACAGTCCGTCGGTCATCCGGTGTTTCCTTAAAGAACCTCCACACTTCTGAAGATCTAGCCCTCGCCGCAAGAGCCCTCACCACGGGAGCTTCACTAGTTGACAGTGGCGCTGATGCACCAGCTCTGGCCCTGCCTCTCCGTCTGGCCCCACCACTGCCTCTTCCAACCTGTTCAGGTCGAGGACTCTCCTCCGTCTCAGAAGCACTGTGTTCACCCGGCCTCTCAACCCAGCTTGGGTCTGTCACCTCATCATCCTCCGATCCCTCAGTCTGCTCCCCCCTCGGACTTCCTGCCCTGACAACAACTTCCCCACTGTCTGACAACCGTGTCTCCTCATCGTCGGACACCTCTTTACACACTTCCACTACGTCAAGAAGGTCATCATCACCCACAGACTGTGACTGGTGGAAAACCTGTGCATCGGAAAATTGCTCAGCAGCAACCGGACAAGTGGTTTGTGACTGTGGGAAGGGTCCAGAAAACAGTTCCTCAGAGTATGCCGGTTCAAATGCCAAATTTTCCTGGGAGGGGGCAGACTGGGGGGGAGGAGGCTGAGGTGCAGGAGCTGGAGGAGTGGCGATTTCGGTGACATGGGTGGACTGCGTGGAAGACTGACTGGTGGTGGACAAATTGCTCGAAGCATTGTCAGCAATCCACGACATCACCTGTTCGCACTGTTCTGGCCTCAACAGTGCTCTACCACGAGTCCCAGTAACTTCAGACATGAACCTAGGGAGTGTAGCTCTGCGGCGTTCCCCTGCTCCCTCATCAGCAGGTGGTGTCTCACCCCGCCCAGGACCACGGCCTCTGACCCCTGCAGTAGTTGGACGCCCACGTCCCCGCCCTCGTCCTCTACCCCTAGCCCTCGGGTTAAACATTTTTAAAATGAGAGTTATAACTTTATTTTTTTTTTTACTTTTTTTTGTTTTTTTTTGTGTTTTTTTTTTTTTTTTTTGTGTTTTTTGTTTTTTTTTGAGTTTTTAAAACCAAACAATGCTATCCTATTGCTATGGCTATTTTCTAGCCAAGTATCAAAGGAAGCACAGTACTATGCCAGATGAGATGACACTGAGTTCTTGCCTAATAGAAATCCAACCCCTACTGAATTTTGCCACTTCAGCCTTTGCTATGGATATGTGCGCCACTAAGCGCAGAACACAGCGGTCGCAAGTCCCACTACAAATTGCTCAGAATTGGCAAGTACATGCACTGCAGAAACTACAGTCACCAGCAGATCAACCAGAAATCAAATATATAGAACGCTACTGTAGGCTTCAAGAAGCTGTTTGTATTCTCCTATGGCTATTTTCTAGCCAAGTATCAAAGGAAGCACAGTACTATGCCAGATGAGATGACACTGAGTTATTGCCTAATAGAAATCCAACCCCTACTGAATTTTGCCACTTCAGCCTTTGCTATGGATATGTGCGCCACTAAGCGCAGAACACAGCGGTCGCAAGTCCCACTACAAATTGCTCAGAATTGGCAAGTACATGCACTGCAGAAACTACAGTCACCAGCAGATCAACCAGAAATCAAATATATAGAACGCTACTGTAGGCTTCAAGAAGCTGTTTGTATTCTCCTATGGCTATTTTCTAGCCAAGTATCAAAGGAAGCACAGTACTATGCCAGATGAGATGACACTGAGTTATTGCCTAATAGAAATCCAACCCCTACTGAATTTTGCCACTTCAGCCTTTGCTATGGATATGTGCGCCACTAAGCGCAGAACACAGCGGTCGCAAGTCTCACTACAAATTGCTCAGAATTGGCAAGTACATGCACTGCAGAAACTACAGTCACCAGCAGATCAACCAGAAATCAAATATATAGAACGCTACTGTAGGCTTCAAGAAGCTGTTTGTATTCTCCTATGGCTATTTTCTAGCCAAGTATCAAAGGAAGCACAGTACTATGCCAGATGAGATGACACTGAGTTATTGCCTAATAGAAATCCAACCCCTACTGAATTTTGCCACTTCAGCCTTTGCTATGGATATGTGCGCCACTAAGCGCAGAACACAGCGGTCGCAAGTCCCACTACAAATTGCTCAGAATTGGCAAGTACATGCACTGCAGAAACTACAGTCACCAGCAGATCAACCAGAAATCAAATATATAGAACGCTACTGTAGGCTTCAAGAAGCTGTTTGTATTCTCCTATGGCTATTTTCTAGCCAAGTATCAAAGGAAGCACAGTACTATGCCAGATGAGATGACACTGAGTTATTGCCTAATAGAAATCCAACCCCTACTGAATTTTCCCACTTCGGTCTTTGCTATGGATATGTGTGCCACTAAGAGCTAAACACAACGGTAGCAAGTCCCCCTGCTAATTCCTCACAAAATGGTAAAAGATGCAAATTAAAATAAAAAAAGTAGAACGTTATTGTAGCCCTAAGAAGGGCTGTTGGGTTCTTTGAGAATCACTCCTGCCTAACAGTAAGCTAATAGAACACCCTAACGCTTTCCCTGAGCAGCAGCAGCTCTCTCCCTAGCGGCATCCAGAGACAGAATGATCCGAGCAGCGCGGCCAGCGGCTAGTCTATCCCAGGGTCACCTGATCTGGCCAGCCAACCACTGCTATCGACGTGTAAGGGTACCACGTCATGCTGGGTGGAGTGCAGAGTCTCCTGGCTTGTGATTGGCTCTGTTTCTGGCCGCCAAAAAGCAAAACGGCGGGAGCTGCCATTTTCTCGAGCGGGCGAAGTATTCGTCCGAGTAACGAGCAGTTTCGAGTACCCTAATGCTCGACCGAGCATCAAGCTCGGACGAGCATGTTCGCTCATCTCTATTAGTAATATGATTTTAGTCCGGGATAAACACATTGATTATACGTCTAAATCCACTTACAGTACAAGTTCCATAAATTCCAGAACATTTGCAAAATAGGGAACTTTTTCAAGTGTCTGTTTTAGAGTTGACAGCAAATGTATTTTGCTCAGTATTGTAAGCCATGGGTACAGTTTCCATAAAATTATCTTCATTCATTCTTTGTGGTATAGAGGGAACTATAGGGTCAATATAATTTTTTTTTCCTGACTGATCAAACTATTTACTGCAGAGGGTAAAGGAGCTCTTAATATTTAGTTTATTGGAATAAAATCACTAGCGAACTGAAGAGAAAGGAATATTACTACTTCATACACTAATATGAAGATATTCTGCAAGAAGAGGGAGAGAAGATCTCCGGAATGTAAGAAAGACAGTAAATTAATTGATGAATAGGTGCGATATATAAATTTGGGGGTATATCATTTAGTGAATGCAGTATATTTTATAATTCAGGGGGCATTGTATATATTTATTATTTATGATATTCATTAATATAAATATTAGTATGACTGTACATAATAACAGTATAGTGTACATAATATTTTGAGGGGTCATACAGTGGTCTGTTAAAGTGTGAGGGCTATACACTCACCGGCCACTTTATTAGGTACACCATGCTAGTAACGGGTTGGACCCCCTTTTGCCTTCAGAACTGCCTCAATTCTTCGTGGCATAGATTTAACAAGGTGCTGGAAGCGTTCCTCAGAGATTTTGGTCCATATTGACATGATGGCATCACACAGTTGCCGCAGATTTGTCGGCTGCACATCCATGATGCGAATCTCCCGTTCCACCACATCCCAAAGATGCTCTATTGGATTGAGATCTGGTGACTGTGGAGGCCATTTGAGTACAGTGAACTCATTGTCATGTTCAAGAAACCAGTCTGAGATGATTCCAGCTTTATGACATGGCGCATTATCCTGCTGAAAGTAGCCATCAGATGTTGGGTACATTGTGGTCATAAAGGGATGGACATGGTCAGCAATAATACTCAGGTAGGCTGTGGCGACGATGCTCAATTGGTACCAAGGGGCCCAAAGAGTGCCAAGAAAATATTCCCCACATCATGACACCACCACCACCAGCCTGAACCGTTGATACAAGGCAGGATGGATCCATGCTTTCATGTTGTTGACGCCAAATTGTGACCCTACCATCCGAGTGTCACAGCAGAAATCGAGACTCATCAGACCAGGCAACGTTTTTCCAATCTTCTACTGTCCAATTTCGATGAGCTTGTGCAAAGGACGGTGGAGCCGTGGGAAGCCACGGAGTCACCGGAGCAGCACTGGCAGGCTGCGGAGGCCGAGACGACTTCTGGAGCAGCACTGGGAAGCTGCGGAGGCTGGAGAGTCTCTGAAGCAGCACTGGGAAGCTGCGGAGGCTGGAGAGTCTCTGGAGCAGCACTGGGAAGCTGCGGAGGCTGGAGAATCTCTGGAGCAGCACTGGGAAGCTGCGGAGGCTGGAGAGTCTCTGGAGCAGCACTGGGAAGCTGCGGAGGCTGGAGTGTCTCTGGAGCAGCTCTGGCAAGCTTCAGAGGCTGGAGAGTCTCTGGAGCAGCTCTGGCAAGCTGCAGAGGCTTGGGCTGCCGCTGGTGCAGCTCTGCTAAGCTGCAGAGACACTGGGGACACCGGAACCATGCAGGATAGACGAGGTGGTCGAACTTTAGGTGGTTCAAACCTGGACTGTATTTTTGCCAGGAACTTGGCATGGGTAACCATGTCCGGGTCACCACTATCCAATAGAGGGGTAGCCCAGGGCAGGGCCTCTCCAGAGAGCAGACAGTAGATGAATGCCACCATAGAGCATTCGGTGGGGTACTGGGAGGATAACAGTTTAAGGTGCTGCGAGCACTGGGAAATAAATCTCCGGCAAAATTTGGGGTCGTCATCAAATTTGTCCGGCAAAAAATTTTCGGGTACAGCAACGGGAGGAGTCGTGGGAGCCTGCTGCTGGGAAGCAATCATCCGAAGAGTGGCAGCGAGTTTGTCCAAGAGTTCCTTTTGAGCAGCAATCTCTTGGGCCTGCCGGACGATGGTGCTAGGGTGGTCACCCAGTAGCAGGTACGGATCCTCGACACAGTCCATGGCTTTTGCAGGATACAGGACCTTGGCAGAGTTCATGGCTTGATCTTACTATCACAGTCTCAGGGGAATAGACAGTGTACTCCCTGGACCACCGCGGGGGATAACAACCTTAGCTGAAACCCAGGAGCGGAGTCTAAGTGGACTCCTGGTCTTCGCCAGAGCCCGCCGGTAAGCGGGATGGACTTGCTGTGGCGGGGAGCCACCAGGTCGCTCCACGGGTGTGACTAGGCCCGCGGTGGCAGCCAAGGTAGGGATACAGGGCAGGCAGGACCACGGGAAGGCAGGACCACGGGAAGGCAGGACCTCGGGCTGGCAGGACCTCAGAAGGACGGCTGGCAGGACCTCAGAAGGACGGCTGGCAGGACCTCAGAAGACCACTAGGATACCGGACCGCCACAGGACTACAGGACCGCCACAGGACTGCAGGACCGCCACTGGACTGCAGGACCGCCACTGGACTGCAGGACCGCCACAGGATAACGAACACGGGAATCACCACAGGAACACGGGAATTACCACAGGAACACGGGAATCACCACAGGAACACAGAGGCATATGGAAATGCTCAGGAAGGCTTTCACTCTAGTAGAATGACCTGAAGATCCGGCAGGGGATGCTGGGAGTCGCCAGGCTATACAGCCGAGCCAGGAATGCCAGAGCCAATAAGCAGGACACTGGCCCTTTAAGGCTGGGAGAAGTCCGCGCGCGCCCCCTCTAGTGGCAGGAGCACGTGACTGCAGGGAAGAAGCATGCGGCCTACACGCCAGGAGCCAGAGTACAGGCCGGAGCCAGGAGAGGTAAGTGAGGACAGGGGGAGTGGGGACCGCGGCAGCAGGAACGGGTACACCCACGTTCCGTACCAAGGATCGCGGGTGTAACCGTGACAAACAGTTTTTTTTTATTGGGGATCTAGTTGATTTTCATGCATTCATTTTCAGTAGTATTCGGGGAGTGTACGACAGTCGTATGAGGCCTCTGTGTGACACTATGGGGCTCATTTACTAAGGGCCCCGCGGACCGCACTTTCGATGAACATCCCCACAATTTCCGTTCTTTCATGTGATACAAATCGGAGGGTGGGCCGTTGAACGATCCGACGGATTCGGACAAACCGCGGGATTTAACTTCAAAATTGTGTCACAAGTAGAGATGAGCGAACATGCTCGTCCGAGCTTGATGCTCGGTCGAGCATTAGGGTACTCGAAACTGCTCGTTGCTCGGACGAATACTTCGCCCGCTCGAGAAAATGGCAGCTCCCGCCGTTTTGCTTTTTGGCGGCCAGAAACAGAGCCAATCACAAGCCAGGAGACTCTGCACTCCACCCAGCATGACGTGGTACCCTTACACGTCGATAGCAGTGGTTGGCTGGCCAGATCAGGTGACCCTGGGATAGACTAGCCGCTGCCCGCGCTGCTCGGATCATTCTGTGTCTGGATGCCGCTAGGGAGAGAGCTGCTGCTGGTCAGGGAAAGCGTTAGGGTGTTCTATTAGCTTACTGTTAGGCAGGAGTGATTCTCAAAGAACCCAACAGCCCTTCTTAGGGCTACAATAACGTTCTACTTTTTTTATTTTAATTTGCATCTAGTACCATTTTGTGAGGAATTAGCAGGGGGACTTGCTACCGTTGTGTTTAGCTCTTAGTGGCACACATATCCATAGCAAAGACCGAAGTGGGAAAATTTAGTAGGGGTTGGATTTCAATTAGGCACTAACTCAGTGTCATCTCATCTGGCATAGTAGTGTGCTTTGATACTTGGCTAGAAAATAGCCATAGGAGAATACAAAGAGCTTACTTACGCCTACAGTAGCGTTCTATATATTTGATTTCTGGTTGATCTGCTGGTGGCTGTACTTTCTGCAGTGCATGTACTAGCCAATTCTGAGCAATTTGTAGTGAGACTTGCGACCGCTGTGTTCTGCGCTTAGTGACGCACATATCCATAGCAAAGACCGAAGTGGGAAAATTTAGTAGGGGTTGGATTTCAATTAGGCACTAACTCAGTGTCATCTCATCTGGCATAGTAGTGTGCTTTGATACTTGGCTAGAAAATAGCCATAGGAGAATACAAAGAGCTTACTTACGCCTACAGTAGCGTTCTATATATTTGATTTCTGGTTGATCTGCTGGTGGCTGTACTTTCTGCAGTGCATGTACTAGCCAATTCTGAGCAATTTGTAGTGAGACTTGCGACCGCTGTGTTCTGCGCTTAGTGACGCACATATCCATAGCAAAGACCGAAGTGGGAAAATTTAGTAGGGGTTGGATTTCAATTAGGCACTAACTCAGTGTCATCTCATCTGGCATAGTAGTGTGCTTTGATACTTGGCTAGAAAATAGCCATAGGAGAATACAAAGAGCTTACTTACGCCTACAGTAGCGTTCTATATATTTGATTTCTGGTTGATCTGCTGGTGGCTGTACTTTCTGCAGTGCATGTACTAGCCAATTCTGAGCAATTTGTAGTGAGACTTGCGACCGCTGTGTTCTGCGCTTAGTGACGCACATATCCATAGCAAAGACCGAAGTGGGAAAATTTAGTAGGGGTTGGATTTCAATTAGGCACTAACTCAGTGTCATCTCATCTGGCATAGTAGTGTGCTTTGATACTTGGCTAGAAAATAGCCATAGGAGAATACAAAGAGCTTACTTACGCCTACAGTAGCGTTCTATATATTTGATTTCTGGTTGATCTGCTGGTGGCTGTACTTTCTGCAGTGCATGTACTAGCCAATTCTGAGCAATTTGTAGTGAGACTTGCGACCGCTGTGTTCTGCGCTTAGTGACGCACATATCCATAGCAAAGACCGAAGTGGGAAAATTTAGTAGGGGTTGGATTTCAATTAGGCACTAACTCAGTGTCATCTCATCTGGCATAGTAGTGTGCTTTGATACTTGGCTAGAAAATAGCCATAGGAGAATACAAAGAGCTTACTTACGCCTACAGTAGCGTTCTATATATTTGATTTCTGGTTGATCTGCTGGTGGCTGTACTTTCTGCAGTGCATGTACTAGCCAATTCTGAGCAATTTGTAGTGAGACTTGCGACCGCTGTGTTCTGCGCTTAGTGACGCACATATCCATAGCAAAGACCGAAGTGGGAAAATTTAGTAGGGGTTGGATTTCAATTAGGCACTAACTCAGTGTCATCTCATCTGGCATAGTAGTGTGCTTTGATACTTGGCTAGAAAATAGCCATAGGAGAATACAAAGAGCTTACTTACGCCTACAGTAGCGTTCTATATATTTGATTTCTGGTTGATCTGCTGGTGGCTGTACTTTCTGCAGTGCATGTACTAGCCAATTCTGAGCAATTTGTAGTGAGACTTGCGACCGCTGTGTTCTGCGCTTAGTGACGCACATATCCATAGCAAAGACCGAAGTGGGAAAATTTAGTAGGGGTTGGATTTCAATTAGGCACTAACTCAGTGTCATCTCATCTGGCATAGTAGTGTGCTTTGATACTTGGCTAGAAAATAGCCATAGGAGAATACAAAGAGCTTACTTACGCCTACAGTAGCGTTCTATATATTTGATTTCTGGTTGATCTGCTGGTGGCTGTACTTTCTGCAGTGCATGTACTAGCCAATTCTGAGCAATTTGTAGTGAGACTTGCGACTGCTGTGTTCTGCGCTTAGTGACGCACATATCCATAGCAAAGACCGAAGTGGGAAAATTTAGTAGGGGTTGGATTTCAATTAGGCACTAACTCAGTGTCATCTCATCTGGCATAGTAGTGTGCTTTGATACTTGGCTAGAAAATAGCCATAGGAGAATACAAAGAGCTTACTTACGCCTACAGTAGCGTTCTATATATTTGATTTCTGGTTGATCTGCTGGTGGCTGTACTTTCTGCAGTGCATGTACTAGCCAATTCTGAGCAATTTGTAGTGAGACTTGCGACCGCTGTGTTCTGCGCTTAGTGACGCACATATCCATAGCAAAGACCGAAGTGGGAAAATTTAGTAGGGGTTGGATTTCAATTAGGCACTAACTCAGTGTCATCTCATCTGGCATAGTAGTGTGCTTTGATACTTGGCTAGAAAATAGCCATAGCAATAGGATAGCATTGTTTGGTTTTAAAAACTCAAAAAAAAACAAAAAACACAAAAAAAAACAAAAAACACAAAAAAAAACAAAAAAAAGTTAAAAAAAAAATAAAGTTATAACTCTCATTTTAAAAATGTTTAACCCGAGGGCTAGGGGTAGAGGACGAGGGCGGGGACGTGGGCGTCCAACTACTGCAGGGGTCAGAGGCCGTGGTCCTGGGCGGGGTGAGACACCACCTGCTGATGAGGGAGCAGGGGAACGCCGCAGAGCTACACTCCCTAGGTTCATGTCTGAAGTTACTGGGACTGGTAGAGCACTGTTGAGGCCAGAACAGTGCGAACAGGTGATGTCGTGGATTGCTGACAATGCTTCGAGCAATTTGTCCACCACCAGTCAGTCTTCCACGCAGTCCACCCATGTCACCGAAATCGCCACTCCTCCAGCTCCTGCACCTCAGCCTCCTCCCCCCCAGTCTGCCCCCTCCCAGGAAAATTTGGCATTTGAACCGGCATACTCTGAGGAACTGTTTTCTGGACCCTTCCCACAGTCACAAACCACTTGTCCGGTTGCTGCTGAGCAATTTTCCGATGCCCACCAGTCACAGTCTGTGGGTGATGATGACCTTCTTGACGTAGTGGAAGTGTGTAAAGAGGTGTCCGACGATGAGGAGACACGGTTGTCAGACAGTGGGGAAGTTGTTGTCAGGGCAGGAAGTCCGAGGGGGGAGCAGACTGAGGGATCGGAGGATGATGAGGTGACAGACCCAAGCTGGGTTGAGAGGCCGGGTGAACACAGTGCTTCTGAGACGGAGGAGAGTCCTCGACCAGAACAGGTTGGAAGAGGCAGTGGTGGGGCCAGACGGAGAGGCAGGGCCAGAGCTGGTGCATCAGCGCCAAATGTGTCAACTAGTGAAGCTCCCGTGGCGAGGGCTCTTGCGGCGAGGGCTAGATCTTCAGAAGTCTGGAGGTTCTTTAAGGAAACACCGGATGACCGACGGACTGTGGTGTGCAACATTTGCCAAACCAGGCTCAGCAGGGGTTCCACCACTACTAGCTTAACTACCACCAGTATACGCAGGCATATGAATGCTAAACACCCCACTCAGTGGCAACAAGCCCGTTCACCTCCGGCCGTGCACACCACTGCTCCTTCCCCTGTGTCAGCTGCTAGTCAGCCCCCTGCCCAGGACCCTGCCACAAAAACCCCATCGTCGCCTCCACGATCCTCCACAGCATCCACCAGCGTTCAGCTCTCCATACCCCAGACGCTGGAGCGGAAACGCAAATATAGTGCAACCCACCCGCACGCCCAAGCCCTTAATGTGCACATCTCCAGATTGCTTAGCCTGGAGATGCTGCCCTATAGGCTAGTAGAGACCGAGGCCTTTCGCAACCTCATGGCGGCGGCCGCCCCTCGGTATTCGGTCCCCAGCCGCCACTACTTTTCCCGATGTGCCGTCCCAGCCCTGCACCAGCACGTGTCAGACAACATCATCCGTGCCCTGACCAACGCCGTTTCTGACAAGGTCCACCTGACCACGGACACGTGGACGAGTGCTGCCGGGCAGGGCCACTATATATCGCTGACGGCACATTGGGTTAACTTGGTGGAGGCTGGGACCGAGTCTGACCCTGGGGCTGCTCATATACTGCCGACGCCGAGGATTGCAGGGCCTACCTCGGTCCAGGTGTTTCAGGCCTACTATGCCTCCTCCTCCTCCCACCCCTCCTCCACCTCCTCCTCCGAACTACCATCCGTGGGCACGGCGCCATCAGTCGGTAGCTCTAGGCACAGCAGCAGTGCCGTCGCTAAGCGACAGCAGGCGGTGCTCAAACTGCTGAGCCTAGGCGACAAAAGGCACACCGCCCAAGAGCTATTACAGGGCATCACGGCGCAGACTGATCTGTGGCTGGCACCGCTGAACCTCAAGCCGGGAATGGTTGTGTGTGACAACGGCCGTAACCTGGTGGCGGCTCTGCAACTCGGCAGACTGACACATGTGCCATGCCTGGCCCATGTGTTAAATCTGATAGTTCAGCGTTTCCTCAAGACATACCCCAATCTGTCTGATTTGCTCACGAAGGTGCGCCGCATCTGTGCGCATTTCAGGAAGTCCAGCCCAGATGCTGCCACTCTCAGGGCAGCGCAGCGCCGCCTCCAACTGCCCGCTCACCGACTGTTGTGCGACGTGCCCACGAGGTGGAATTCAACACTGACCATGTTATCCAGAGTTTACCAGCAGCGCAGAGCGATTGTAGACTGCCAGATGTCAACTTCCACCAGAACTGGTAGTCAGGTCAGTCAGCTTCCTCAAGTCTACAATGAGGAGTGGACGTGGATGTCTGATATCTGTCAGGTGCTGAGTAACTTTGAGGAGTCAACACAGATGGTCAGTGGCGATGCCGCCATCATCAGCCTCACCATCCCGCTGCTTGGCCTGTTGAAAAACTCTCTGGTCAGCATGAAGTCGGAAGCTTTGCGCTCGTCACAAGAGACAGGGGAAGAATATTCCCTTGTTGATAGCCAAAGCACCCTCAGGTCTGTTTCTCAGCGCATATCGGAGGAGGTGGAGGTGGAGGAGGATGAGGAGGAAGAGGAGGAGAATGTTGGCGAGACACAAGAGGGGACCATTGTTGAGTCCTTTACTGTTCAGCGTGTATGGGCAGAAGAAGAGGAGTTGGAGGAGTTGGAGGAGGAGGAAATGGACAGTCAGGCCAGTGAGGGGAGTGAATTCTTACGCGTTGGTACTCTGGCGCATATGGCAGATTTCATGCTAGGCTGCCTATCCCGTGACCCTCGCGTTCAAAGAATTTATTCCAGCACCGATTACTGGGTGTTCACTCTCCTGGACCCACGGTACAAGCAAAATCTTTCCACTCTCATCCCTGCAGAGGAAAGGAGTGTGAGAATGCATGAATACCAGCAGGCCCTGGTGCACAAGCTGAAACAGTATTTCCCTTCTGACAGCGCTAGCGGCAGAGTGCGTAGTTCTGCGGGACAAGTAGCGAGGGAGAGTAGGCGAGCAGGCAGCTTGTCCAGCACTGGCAAGGGTACGCTTTACAAGGCTTTTGCCAGCTTTATGTCACCCCAGCAAGACACTGTCACCTGTCCCCAGTCTCGGCAGAGTAGGGCTGATCTTTACAGAAAGATGGTGAGGGAGTACGTAGCTGACCATACCATCGTCCTAAATGATCACACAGCTCCCTACAACTACTGGGTTTCAAAGCTGGACATGTGGCACGAACTGGCGCTGTACGCCTTGGAGGTTCTTGCCTGCCCTGCCGCTAGCGTCTTGTCCGAGCGGGTTTTCAGTGCAGCTGGTGGCATCATCACCGATAAGCGTACACGCCTGTCGACTGACAGCGCTGACAGGCTGACGCTTATTAAAATGAATAAAGGCTGGATTTCTCAGAATTTCCAATCTCCACCAGGTGAAGGAAGCTCAACCTGAATAATTGATCCACTCCTCCTCCTCCTCATTTTCCTCCTTCTCCTCCTCTTTGTACAGTAAAGCAGAGGAAAATGGCTATTTTTTGACAGGGCCCACTGGCTCTTGCTATAGTACTTCATGCATTTAATTTTTCTGGAGGGCCACCTACCCGGTCCTCTGTTTGAAACAATTTTTGTGAGTGCCACATACAGGCACTCAATCTATTCCATTTTACTGCAGGGCCACCTACCTGCTCCTCTGGTTTGAAACATTTTTGGGACTGCCACATACAGGCACTCAATCTATTCCATTTTACTGGAGGGCCACCTACCTGCTCCTCTGGTTTGAAAAATTTTTGGGACTGCCACATACAGGCACTCAATCTATTCCATTTTACTGCAGGGCCACCTACCTGCTCCTCTGGTTTGAAACATTTTTGGGACTGCCACATACAGGCACTCAATCTATTCCATTTTACTGGAGGGCCACCTACCTGCTCCTCTGGTTTGAAAAATTTTTGGGACTGCCACATACAGGCACTCAATGTATTCCATTTTACTGCAGGGCCACCTACCTGCTCCTCTGGTTTGAAACATTTTTGGGACTGCCACATACAGGCACTCAATCTATTCCATTTTACTGCAGGGCCACCTACCTGCTCCTCTGGTTTGAAAAATGTTTGGGACTGCCACATACAGGCACTATCCAAATTAAATTGTCTCCATAGCAGCCTCCACACGTTGTCTCCATTGCTACCTCCAAAAGTCGTCCATATAGCTGCCTCCATACATCGTCCCTTTATCAAACGAGGTGTGTCAGGCAGAAATTTGGGTTGTTTTCATGGATTCCACATCAAAGTTGTTAACTTTGTCGCCACCCTGCTGTGTTATCCACAAAATATACTGGCAAACTTTTACCATTTAGGGATATTATTTCAGCGCTTCTTGCGCATCTGTTTACATTCCCCTCACCCGGCATATCCTAAACTTATAAGAACGCTACTACACTTGATCTTATACAAAAGGTTCTTAGAAGTGCTGTTTGGGGAGTAGCCTAGAGACAGGGGCTTGAATTGGCGAAAGCTCGCCTGGCAGCGGAGCGCCAGCTCCATGCGCATCATGCGCTTCTTGCGCATCTGTTTACATTCCCCTCACCCGCCATATCCCAAACTTATAAGAACGCTACTACACTTAACTTGGTGCAGGCTGGGACCGAGTCTGACCCTGGGGCTGGTCATATACTGCCGACGCAGAGAATTGCGGGGCCTACCTCGGTCCAGGTCTCAAAGGCCTACTATACCTCCTCCCACCCCTCCTCCACCTCCTCCTCCTCCGAATTACCATCCGTGGGCATGGCGCCATCAGTCGGTAGCTCTAGGCACAGCAGCAGTGCCGTCGCTAAGCGACAGCAGGCGGTGCTGAAACTGCTGAGCCTAGGCGATAAAAGGCACACCGCCCAAGAGCTATTACAGGGCATTCCACATCAAAGTTGTTAACTTTGTCGCCACTCTGCTGTGTAATCCACAAAATATACTTGCAAACTTTTACCATTTAGGGATATTATTTCAGCGCTTCTTGCGCATCTGTTTACATTCCCCTCACCCGCCATATCCTAAACTTATAAGAACGCTACTACACTTGATCTTATACAAAAGGTTCTTAGAAGTGCTGTTTGGGGAGTAGCCTAGAGACAGGGGCTTGGATTGGCAAAAGCTCGCCTGGCTGCAGAGCGCCAGCTCCATCCCAAGATCCAACTAACATAGTTGCAGCACCTTTAATCTACTACTAGTTCACTGCCTCCATAATAATAATAATAATAATCTTTATTTATATAGCGTCATCATATTCTGTAGCGCTTTACAAATCATAGGAAACAAATACAAATGTAATGTAACAGAGCACAACATTTGTATGGAACAACAGGAGTGAGGTCCCTGCTCGCCAGAGCTTACGGTTTATGAAGATGATGGGGTAACACGAGGTAAAAGAATATTTAATGGTCAAGCCATTCTTCTTAGGGAATAGAAAAAAATATAATAAATGGAATTGCTGTCGCTTGAACCACTCAGCCGTCATCTTATATACCAGGTCCAGGGTGAATGGGACTGCAGAGAAGTCTGGTGCCTGTTGGTTGCTGGATAACAGATGGGAGGACGACACAGGACGGGTTAGTAGAAGAGTTAAAACTTCATGCAGTTAATGAGTGTTATAGGCTTGCCTAAAGAAATGGGTTTTAAGAGCATGTTTGAAACTTTGGAGGTTAGGTATTAGTCTGATAGTCCGGGGCAGAGCATTCCATAGAATTGGTGCAGCTCTAGAGAAGTCTTGGAGACGCGAGTGGGAGGTCCGCACTAGGGTAGAGGTTAATCTAAGATCACTGGCGGATCTAAGAGCACGGGTTGGGCGATAGACTGAGATAAGAGAGGAGAGGTAGGGGGGTGCAGCATTATACAGAGCTTTATGGATGAGGGTTATTATTATTTTAAACTGTATTCGAAAGGAGACTGGCAGCCAGTGCAGCGACTGGCATGAACTGTAAGCATACATGGTCCCCTTATCAAACGAGCTGTGTCAGGCAGAATTTTGGGTTGTTTTCATGGCTTCCATGTTAACTTTGTCGCCACCCTGCTGTGTAATCCACAAAATATACTGGCAAACTTTTATCATGTACCGATATTATTTGAGCGCTTCTTGCTCACCTCCTTTGGTTCCTCTCTGACACCCATTGGTTTGAAGCCTGAGTCCAATTAGGGTATGTCGCCATGCCACTCTCTAGCCTGCTGCCGCTGCCTCTGCCTCTGCATGCCGTCCCCTATAGTGTCAGGGTCAATTATTGGATGTTTTACATGCTATCTAGCTTCATTCTGTCACTCTGTCATGGCCATGCTGTTGCCCATAATTTTGGCATAATGGTGCGATTAAGCAGCCTCAGAGGCATCCATGCATGCTGCCCCTGCTGTTTCCTGTCCATTTCCGTGGTGTTTCCATCCTTTTCTGAGGTTCCCAGGTGTTTGGCCAAGCTTCCCTGTGCAGAGCCTTGGTCCCCTTGAAAAATGCTCGAGTCTCCCATTGACTTCAATGGGGTTCGTTATTCGAGACGAGCACTCGAGCATCGGGAAAAGTTCGTCTCGAATAACGAGTACCCGAGCATTTTAGTGTTCGCTCATCTCTAGTCACAAGCCAAGCACTTACATACACTGGGAAAAAGAAGATGAACTCCGGCGTACCTGATCGGGGAAGTAACACATTCAGCAAGTCGGGCGCACAATCTTCTTGAATCGCGGCACAGTGCATTGTCGTCGGACAATGCACTTTCGGGATTTCCTCCGGACCAGGTAAGTAAATGTGCCCCTATGATTTGATTTGATTTGGTGAAATTAAATGGGCTGTAAATTACAGAATAATTGTGGAACTATGGGTAGTAATTAGTGTCTCTGTTGTCTGCTTTTACTTTTAACTGTGATCTTGAGCTTCATTCAGGAGTCAAGTTGTGGTGTCTGGACACTTGTCTTTTCTGGTTTAAACCTTCTAATTATAAACAATAATTGTCCTTTTCAAAGGTTTGCGCTGTGACATATGTGTAATAGTAACAAAATCACTTTCCAATTTGGGAGTTTATTAATCATTTTATATCTGACACTTTCATCCTAAGTTACTCACCAAGTCGGTTCTCTCTTATGTTCGGCCAGTTTGTGAAGCCTTTGAAGATACTTTTTTTGTTTTCTTTCATTCCGTCTTAATTTTGATGCTACATTCCGCGAGAATTCCCTCTGTTTCAGTTCTTTAAGCCTCTGTCGAGAAAAACACACAACAGATGACTATAAATATATTACAGCACACATCTTCATAGATCCAATGACAGGCACAAGCTTGGACAATCCTATTCAGAAGAAATTTCCCTACGTTTTCCTTTTCTACACATTTCAGAATTAATTATAAAGGATTTCGTTTTATAATTAATTTATAGTTGGTTGAGATAATGCCAAGAATTTGTTAAGTTTTTATGAGGGCAAAAGTGGCACAGGTTACTTTTCAAAATCTAATATTTTATTCTATTTGCCAACTGTTTATGTTATCCCCAATCCACAGGTGGGGGTTCATTTACTGGGACCCACGCGATGCTTACGAGAATGGGACCCATGTGGAGAACGGGAGTCCTGTTCTCACTAGTGGGCAGAGCAACACGAACAAACATGGGCCCTGCTGCTCCATTTATTAGTACGGGGGTGTCGGAAATTACTGCTCAGGTTCTTGGACTCATAGGGGGTCATATATCTTATCTGTGTTTGTTTTGACTTTTTCCCTCTGCTAATTTGGTAATGTATCAATCTCACTTTTTTCTTGTGCTTAATGGTTTTTTTAAGATCTCTTTTTGTTACAAATGTCTCAAATGTCACACAAATGTCTCAAGATAATACTGTCACTAAGAAGTTGAATTTGTTTCGCATAAATTAAGCCCAACTACAGATCTTTACATGGAAAAATGAGAAAGTTTTGAAGGTGGTGAGTGAAAAATGAACAAAAAAGGCTTTGACGTAATAATCATTTTTTGTTAATAACAGAACTGCTAATTTTCTTTCCGTCTGTTACTTTTTTTTGCTAGAGACAACTGTATTTTCGGTATGAAGGTGGGAACACTCTGCTTACAACTCTGATTTCTCATCCGGCGCTGTCTTTGCCCACAGCACTTTAAATCTAACATCAATATTAGCCTTTAATGCAATGTTCATCTCTGCCTGCCCTGTGGAGAGGGAATATCTTCATAGGTCACAGATACAAAAGACAACGTGCTAGAAAGAACAGGGGGACGGACCTATGAAATATCAGAGATCGAAGTTCGATTGACCCCCCCCCCCCCAACAGTAAGATTAGTGGGTTATCTTTCACATGTCGAGGGGAAATGCTCGGCACCATTTTCTTGAGAATCATCACTTTGTGTGACATTACAGGGAGCAACAAGATCGCTAGCACAGTGGCAGTGCACATCCTGCCAAAATGGCAGCTTTGGGTGCAGCATGTAAAGGATAACACCCGTGATCATGTCAGCACTAATCACAGGTGTTACCTGTGGGTGAGTGCAGCCGTTTAAAAGGTTAACACGAGCCCAGACTTTTGATATGGGTTCAGCTGAACCCCTTCGGGTTTGAAAGCTGATGGGTCCACTCGTCAGTAATTATGATCTTTACTCCATTTTTGTTTTGGGTGCACTTTAGTTCATGTTGCAGAATTGTGGCGCAACTAAGCACTAACAAGCCCCTTTATGTTTTTTTTTCACATTTTTTCTGTCTTGTCGGACACCGTGCAGCCGCAACACAAAACTGGCGCAGACACTTGATAAATACATGTGCAAGCAGTTTGCAAGTTCTTTCTAGTGAGAAAGTCAGACAGAAAACTGGCACAAACGCTTTAATGAATTTGGGCCATAATGTCCCTGGTCCTTACCACTGGTCCAGCATATACACCTTGGTGAGTATACAGAGGCTCGGCAGTGACCTTGTGCCAACAGAATTCTCCTGCTACAACCAATACAGCCAACTGGACATCAACGCTGGCCCTCTAATATTTGCATGATTTGAGTGTAACTGTAGAGTGGATCCCCACAATGAATTTTATAGTGGGTCCTAGGCATCCAGTCTGACATTAGCTTTATACTTTGCAACTGATATCATCACCCTAACACCGTGCACCTTATAGTTTGCGTCCAAGACTGCATCATCCTCCCATCATTGTCCACATGCCATTCTAAATAAACCTCTGTATTATGCTCCTTATACAATTTTTTTTTGTAATTGAATGATGAGTATTAAATGAACAAATTGCTTTCTAATAATTCCTGTTGTAAAATGCTTTTCAAGGAATATTTGCCAATATGCACAAGTTTAGTTAAAGGTCGTTCTAAGAAATACTGTTACGTCCGCGCTGTGGATAGTCTCCGGAGATGTTTATTCAGAAACAGACGCTTACACTGCAGTTGTTCTCTAATGTTGTTATTCCACTTCTCTCCGCATTACTTGGGAAGATGCCCTGAGCACTTGACTTCAGTACTTTGACTCAGATTTTATTAACAGTGAGCAGAATGACTCTGCCAACAGTAAATAAGTAAGGATTCAATATCCTTCTAGTAGGGCATAATGTGAATTGTTCATTTTAGATATAAGAATGAGGATGTAGCCTCTTCTTTCTGCACATCAAAACCAAAAGTCATAAAAGCAGGATCAATTCTATTAAAATTATTATGGTCATAACGTTTATACAAGACGCTAAGATCCCTTATGGTTCCCACTATTAAGTGGGAGTCACTTAACAAACATAGCAAACCGAAACAGCACGGTGTGGGCACTTATAACACAAAAGCTACTCAATAGTTAAAACAAGCTATATAATTCTAAGAATACATAGAAAGATGATAAAGCAAATAAAATTATGGGATGTATCAAGAAATGAATACATTCTCATGATAAGAAAATAGTTTTTGCCCTTAAAAAGGACATAGTAGTACTGGAACGGGTGCAGAGGAGAGCAACCAAGATTAGAACGGAAATGGGGGACAAGAATACAATGACAGATTACAAAATTTAGGATTTTTCAGTTTCGAAAAATGAAGGGGAGACCTCATTACAATGTACAAATACCTGAACAGGCAGTACAAAGATCTCTCCAAAGATCTTTTTATACCTAGGTGTGTGACCAGGGGGCTCCCTCTACACCTAGAGGCGAGGTGGCTCTACCATCCCCATATACAGGCAACATCCTCTAGACCTAGAGGAAAGGCGGTTCTACCATCACCATAGACAGGGGGCATCCTCTACACCTGGAGGAGAGGCAATTCTACATCACCATATACAGGGGGCTTCCTCTACACCTAGAGGTGACCCGGTTCTACCATCACCATAGACAGGGAGCATCCTCTACAATTAGAGGAGAGGCGGTTCTACTATCACCATAGACAGGGGGCATCCTCTACACCTAGAGGAGAGGTGGTTCTACCATCACCATAGACAGGGGTATCCTCTACACCTGGAGGAGAGGCAGTTCTACCGTCACCATAGACAGGAGGCATCCTCTACACCTAGAGAAGAGGCAGATATACCATCACCATAGACAGGGGGCATCCACTACACCTAGAGGAGAGGAGGTACTACCATCACCATAGACAGGAAGCATCCACTACACCTAGATCAGAGGTGGTTCTACCATCACCACAGACAGGGGGCATCCTCTACACCTAGAGGAGAGGTAGTTCTACCATCACCATATACAGGGAACATCCTCTAGACCTAGAGGAAAGGCAATTCTACCATCACCATAGACAGGGGGCATCCTCTACACCTAGAGGAGAGGAGGTTCTACCAGCACCATAGACAGGGGGCATCCTCTACATCTAGAGGAGAGGCAGTTCTACTATCACCATAGACAGGGGGCATCCTCTACACCTAGAGGAGAGGCAGTTCTACCATCACCATAGACAGGGGGCATCATCTACAACTAGAAGAGAGGCGGTTCCACCATCACCATAGACAGGGAGCATCCTCTACACCTAGAGGAGAGGCGGCTCTACCATCACCATAGACAGGGGGCATCCTCTACACCTGGAGGAGAGAAGGTTCTACCATCACCATAGACAGGGGGCATCCTCTACACCTAGAGGAGAGGCAGTTCTACCATCATCATAGACAAGGGACATCCTCTACACCTAGAGGAGAGGTAATTCTACCATCACCATAGATAGGGGGCATCCTTTACACCTAGAGGAGAGGAGGTTCTACCATCACCATAGACAGGGGCATCCTCTACACCTAAAGGAGAGGCAGCTCTACCATCACCATAGACAGGGGGCATCCTCTACACCTAGAGGAGAGGAGGTTCTACCATCACCATAGACAGGGGCATCCTCTACACCTAGAGGAGAGGAGGTTCTACCATCACCATAGACAGGGGGCATTCTCTACACCTAGAGGAGAGACAGTTCTACCATCCCCATAGACAGGAAGCATCCACTACACCTAGATCAGTGGTGGTTCTACCATCACCACAAACAGGGGGCATCCTCTACTCCTAGATCAGAGGTGGTTCTACCATCACCATATACAGGAGGCATCCTCTAAACCTAGAGGCGACGCCGTTCTACCATCACCATAGACAGGGGGCATCCTCTACCCCTACAGGAGAGGCGGTTCTACCATCTCCATAGACAGGGGTTATCCTCTACACCTGGAGGAGAGACAGTTCTACCATCCCCATAGACAGGAAGCATCCACTACACCTAGATCAGTGGTGGTTCTACGATCACCACAAACAGGGGGCATCCTCTACTCCTAGATCAGAGGTGGTTCTACCATCACCATATACAGGGAACATCCTCTACCTAGAGGAAAGGCGGTTCTACCATCACCATAGACAGGGGGCATCCTCTACACCTAGAGGAGAGGAGGTTCTACCATCACCATAGACAGGGGGCATCCTCTACACCTAGAGGAGAGGCAATTCTACATCACCATACACAGGGGGCATCCTCTACACCTAGAGGCGAGGCGGTTCTACCATATACAGGGGGCATCCTCTACATCTAGAGGAGAGGCAGTTCAACTATCACCATAGACAGGGAGCATCCTCTACACCTAGAGGAGAGGCAGCTCTACCATCACCATAGACAGGGGGCATCCTTAACACCTGGAGGAGAGAAGGTTCTACCATCACTATAGACAGGGGGCATCCTCTACACCTGGAGGAGAGAAGGTTCTACCATCACCATAGACAGGGGGCATCCTCTACACCTAGAGGAGAGGCAGTTCTACCATCATCATAGACTGGGGGTATCCTCTACACCTAGTGGAGAGGCGGTTCTACCATCACCATAGATAGGGGGCATTCTCTACACCTAGATAAGAGGCAGTTCTACTATCACCATAGACAGGAGGCATCCTATACACCTAGAGGAGAGGCAGTTCTACCATCACCATAGACAGGGGGCATCCTCTAGACCTAGAGGAGAGGAGGTTCTACCATCACCATAGACAGGGGCATCCTTTACACCTAGAGGAGGGGCAGTTCTACCATCACCATAGACAGGGGGCATCCTCTACACCTAGAGGAGAGGCAGTTCCACCATCACCATAGACAGGAGGCATCCTCTACACCTAGAGGAGAGGGGGTTCTACCATCACCATAGACAGGGGTATCCTCTACACCTAGAGGAGAGGCAGTTCTACCATCATCATAGACAGGGGGTATCCTCTACACCTAGTGGAGAGGCGGTTCTACCATCACCATAAACAGGGGGCATTCTCTACACCTAGAGAAGAGTCAGTTCTACTATCACCATAGACAGGAGGCATCCTATACACCTAGAGGAGAGGCAGTTCTACCATCACTATAGAAAGGGGGCATCCTCTAGACCTAGAGGAGAGGAGGTTCTACCATCACTATAGACAGGGGCATCCTCTACACCTGGAGGAGAGGCAGCTCTACCATCACCATAGACAGGGGGCATCCTCTACACCTAGAGGAGAGGCAGTTCTACCATCACCATAGACAGGGGGCATCCTCTACACCTAGAGGAGAGGCAGTTCTACCATCACCATAGAGAGGGGGCATCCTCTACACCTAGAGGAGAGGCAGATCTACCATCACCATAGACAGGAGGCATCCTCTACACCTAGGGTAGAGGCAGTTCTACCATCACCATAGACAGGGGGCATCCTCTACACCTAGAGGAGAGGCAGATCTACCATCACCATAGACAGGGGGCATCCTTCTCTCACCTAGAGGAGAGGCAGTTCTACCATCACCATAGACAGGGGGCATCCTCTACACGTAGAGGAGAGGGGGTTCTACCATCACCATAGACAGGGGGCATCCTCTACACCTAGAGGACAGGCGGTTCTACCATCACCATAGACAGGGGGCATCCTCTACACCTAGAGGAGAGGCAGTTCCACCATCACCATAGACAGGGGGCATCCTCTACACCTAGAGGAGAGGAGGTTCTACCATCACCATAGACAGGGGGCATACTCTACACCTAGAGGAGAGGAGGATATACCATCACCATAGATAGGGACATCCTCTACACCTAGAGGAGAGGCAGTTCTACCATCACCATAGACAGGGATTCTGTACTGTAAGAGCAGTGAGACTGTGGAACTCTCTGCCACAGGAGGTTGTTATGGCGGAAAAAAAATTGTTTAATTCTTAAAGATTAGACTTGATAGACTTTTTCCAGCCTTATATACCATGATACTATAATACAATCATTTCAGGGTGATGAGATGGACCATACGGGCCACAATGCAAAATTTATAACAGGCCTTCCAACTATAATTTATCATATAAATAGGAAGAGTCATTTAAGGTTATGGGCCCTAACCCTCTCAAGTGAATTGCCTAACAATGTCACAATTGTAGGGGGCAATAGTGTAAAAACCCCATTGTTTGGCTCTGTAAGGCTTATGATGTCATGGAATATTGGTGCCATGTCAGAGAAAATTCTGAAAAAAAATAAGATGATGAATTCTTACCTGTTTATGTGCGTGATCATAGGAATTAATATGGTTATCAAATTCCTGATGTTTATAGTATTGCTTATCACACAGCTCACAGTAGAAATTTGCTTTAAGGGACTCCAATGCATTTCCTCTTGAATTTTCCTTTTCAGACAAATCCTTTAAGGAAAGAGGTGAGATAATTATTGATTTGCTTAAGTGATGCACATTGCAAGTAATTAAGCTGATGCTTTTAAACTTGTATTGTTCTTTAGCAATTATTGTACATTTTGGCCTTTTAGTAGGGTCAATGCAGGATAGTGCAGCTTCTGTCCTGGTGCAAAGTCCATGTCCACTACCACATCTACTGTACATGGCCATAAAGTGCATTGACATTAGCCCAACTTTATCAGCTCCCCACGCATGAAACCACATTATAAAACATCCAGTCTCTCTTCTTCTTTTAGTAAGAGCACCCAGAATAATCTGAATCCTGGGTGCAATGATGAGTTTTATGCTCCAACCCCCAGGCGGCAGCCCTTCACTGGTAATAGCACAATGGGATGGATTTACAGATCAAAATGTGCTCAAATTCTGGTGCTACTAGAATTAAAGGGAACTGTCAGAAAGTTCAAAGCTGCAGACAGTTGAATGTAGCAGCGCTGAGATCTATGCATTTATATTCCAGGATTGTAGCTGGACTTGGTCACTCTGGTGCACTTGTGTGGAAGATTTTTTCATTTAGCGTAGCACAGCTGCCCTTCTGTTGCAGATTTCAATAAGCAGGGAAGGGTCTAGTCAGCAATGCATTGAAGAGATCTCCCCCACCCCCCCGACACGCACACACAAACCACTGATTCCTTGAATCCATGGGATTAGGACCACTATTCTTCTACAAATGACTTTTATTGATGCCCTCTATTCCAGTCATTGAGGCAGGAAGCTGCAAAATACAGTCAATCTACCCCACCCTCCTTACTGATACCACTATCCCCGCTGAAGAGAATTACTGAGGGTGGAGAAGCAGGTAAGAGAGAGACAGTAGGGGTCATTTATTATAATTTAACATGATAGCCCTACCACTGCTGCGGCGCAGCCAGATACATCGAGTCGGTTCGGTCTCCTGATATATCCTGATATTTACTTCTACATCAGACTCTGCCTGGCATATAACTAAATGCAGCCAGCAAATTTTCACATATGAAAATTAGCCGGTGTAGCTAGTGCACAGGCGCCGACACACTCCGCGCTGGCTGTGCTCACCTGGTGGCAGAAAGGGGGAAATAATCACAAGTACTAACGAAACGTTAGCATTTGCTGTCATTTTCACCCTGAAAATATTTCCCTGTGACTTTGTGTGATACGGCTCTGTGATATCATCAACCACTCCCTCAGGAAGATGGGGGTTGAGGGTGACACTGACTGTATAAAAATATCACCCTTCCCTCAGGAATTCTTTTCAGCTGGGTTAGCAGTATTAGAGTCAATAAGGAGTCAGGGTGGCTTCATACTGCAGCTCCGCCTCCATGACTGGTACAGAGGGCATCAATTTAAGTCTTTTTTTTTTTAGAAGAAGAATGCTGGTCCTAATTTCACAGAGTACATCTAAAATGTACTGTGTATGGGGTTTTTTTTTTGGGGGGGGGGGGGCTTCTCTTTTAGGTCTCACATAATTCTGTGATTATGATATGACTGTGTGTATGATGACTTGGTCTTTTTGCAGTTGTCGAAGTATCTGTAAGTTACTTTCCAGTTTATGCTAGCATTTTCTAGAGTGACGCATGATCTAATACTGTATGTCAACTGGCTCTATGCCCCAAATACACTCTGTACTACTCTGAAGTTACTCTTTGTCATCTTAACAATTTTGATTACCGAAGAGATAACTGGCACTTTGCCTATATAGAAAAAGGTGTTTTTTGAGCCAAAGTCCAAAATCTCTTATTAAATATTGGCAAGTTTTCCCAATAAGGTGATTAAATCTATTATTCAGCCTGGATTAGTTATGCGTTGTACTTTGCAAAGCCAAAGCCATCAATCTATGCATAATAATCTAATTATGGGAATGGAAAGCATAGTGTCGGTAGAATGGTTTATGATTTGACTCTACCGTGCTGTGATGGGTGCAACATTTCTAATGAAAAAAGGTTTAAAAGAGGCTTTAACTGGTAAAATATTTAGAAGAAATGATAGGGTTAATCGTTTATGTATTACCAGAACATAGCATACAGTGCTCCTGCAAGTTACAATGCTAATTCATAGAATATGGATAAAATATCACCTAAAATAAGAGAAAAAAAAAGAATAAAAAACATGTGAAGATAAATAATACAGAAAAGTCTTTACCGTATTTTTCAGACTGTAAGGCACACAAAGAATCCTTTAATTTTATCTGAAATCAAATGTGCGCCTTATAGTCCAGTGCGCCTTATATATGAACCTACTTACAGACAACAGCTGCCTTGAACTGTGCACAGGTCTGCCACCTGCTGGTCATTCATCCTTATAATCAGGTGCGCCTTATAATCCGGTGCGCCTTATATATGAACCTAGACATTTAAACAGGCATTTATTGATGGTGCGCCTTATAGTCCGAAAAATAATATACATATAAAAGTCAGAAATAGATGCTGGAGGCTGTAAGTCACTTTTTGTGTTGAGGATAGGATATTCCTCAGGGTTCTTTAATGCATTTGGAAACTTGTACGAAAATTAAAAAAATAAGAGCCCCCCCTCCCCCAAATCTACAATCAGTACCTCATGTGAAATGAGTGTGGATGTGAAAGTGAGTGTGAAAGTAGAATTTTTTAATTTATTTTAAAATTATTTTTTTAAAAATACATTTCCCATGGACATTAGTATTCAGACTGTTGACACCTAAAATTGGATTGGTAAGGGGCCTCTTTAAGACCTTTTACACCACAACTGAGGTCCATCTGTAGTCTAGTCAGTTGATTCGAGAGATGATTTGGACAGACTGGTAACTCCATATTAAAGCAAAATCCAAGCCATAAGGACAAAAGAACTGCCTGTAGAGCTCAGAGACAGGATTGTTTAAAGGAAGATATCCGGATAAGGTAACAAAAAATTCTGATCCACCATGAATCTTAAATGGAGGAAGCTTGGAACAACCATGGCACATCCTAGAGCTGGCCGGCCCAGACAAAGTAACTGGGGAAGAAGGGGTAAGAAAGATGAGTAAGAATCCAATGGTCATTTTGGATAAGCTCCAGAGATCCTGTGTGCAAATGGGAACAATTCAAAAGGTCAACCATCACTTTGTCTCTGTGACAATAGGATTTTAAAAATGTTGGGTTGTAATAAGAACCAGGATTAACAATAAATCTTAATAGCAGACTCCTCGGATAACTGTTATAGCTGATCATTGTAGCCTAAGGCAAAATTACATTAAGTTACCAACATCCAGAGGTCCGTTTGTAACTAGGGGGTCGTATGTAAGTCGGGTGTTCTTAAGTAGGGGACCGCCTGTACTCACTTTTTCAAACATTAGAATATCTAAAACCAGAAAAATGAAAAAAAAAACATCTGGTAATGGTCCACAGTGTAAAAAACTGAAAATAAATCAAGTAAACTACAAACAGTACTACATAAGATAACTTCCAGCTCAATCAGTATAGTCACTATTAATAATGTATTATGGCATTTTACAAACCAGAGTGTTGCATGTTTCTAGCATGTTATAAACTTGAGATAAAGTAAAGGTAGCATGACCCTGGAAATACAGAACTCACAGATATAACTTGGAGTGGCAGAAGTGTGTATTATCCCTGTACTGTAATATCACTGTGTATATTATCCCTTTACTGTGACATCTCTGTGTGTATTATCCCTGTACTGTGACATCACTGTGTGCATTATCCCTGTACTGTGACATCTCTGTGTGTATTATCCCTGTACTGAGACATCTCTGTGTGCATTATCCCTGTACTGTGACATCACTGTGTGCATTATCCCTGTACTGTGACATCACTGTGTGTATTATCCCTGTACTGTGACATCACTGTGTGTATTATCCCTGTACTCTGACATCACTGTGTGAATTATCCCTGTACTGTGACATCACTGTGTGTATCATCCCTGTACTCTGACATCACTGTGGGAATTATCCTTGTACTGTGACATCTCTGTGTGTATTATCACTGTACTCTGACATCACTGTGTGTATTATCCCTGTACTGTGACATCACTGTGTGTATTGTCCCCGTACTCTGACATCACTGTGTGAATTATCCCTGTACTGTGACATCTCAGTGAGTATTATCACTGTACTGTGACATCCCTGTGTGTATTATCCCTGTACTGTGACATCTCTGTGTGTATTATCACTGTACTGTGACATCACTGTGTGTATTATCCCTGTACTCTGACATCTCTGTGTGTATTATCCCTGTACTGTGACATCACTGTGTGTATTATCCCTGTACTGTGACATCACTGTGTGTATTATCCCTGTACTGTGACACCTCTGTGTGTATTATCTCTGTACTGTGACATCACTGTGTGTATTATCCCTGTACTGTGATATCACTGTGTGTATTATCCCTGTACTGTGACATCACTGTGTGTATTATCCCTGTACTGTGACATCACTGTGTGTATTATCCCTGTACTGTGACACCTCTGTGTGTATTATCTCTGTACTGTGACATCACTGTGTGTATTATCCCTGTACTGTGATATCACTGTGTGTATTATCCCTGTACTGTGACATCACTGTGTGTATTATCCCTGTAATGTGACATCACTGTGTGTATTATACCTGTACTGTGACATGACTGTGTGTATTATCCCTGTACTGTGACACCTCTGTGTGTATTATCCCTGTACTGTGACATCGCTGTGTGTATTATCTCTGTACTGTGACATCACTGTGCGTATTATCTGTGTACTGTGACATCACTGTGTGTATTATCCCTGTACTGTGACATCACTGTGTGTATTATCTCTGTAATGTGACACCACTGTGTGTATTATCCCTGTACTGTGACATCAGTGTGTGTATTATCCCTGTACTGTGACATCGCTGTGTGTATTATCCCTGTACTGTGACATCACTGTGTGTATTATCCCTGTACTGTGACATCACTGTGTGTATTATCCCTGTACTGTGACATCGCTGTGTGTATTATCCCTGTACTGTGACATCACTGTGTGTATTATCCCTGTACTGTGACATCACTGTGTGTATTATCCCTGTACTGTGACATCACTGTGTGTATTATCCCTGTACTGTGACACCTCTGTGTGTATTATCCCTGTACTGTGACATCACTGTGTGTATTATCCCTGTACTGTGACACCTCTGTGTGTATTATCCCTGTACTGTGACATCGCTGTGTGTATTATCCCTGTACTGTGACATCACTGTGTGTATTATCCCTGTACTGTGATAACACTGTGTGTATTATCTCTGTAATGTGACACCTCTGTGTGTATTATCCCTGTACTGTGACATCACTGTGTGTATTATCCCCTTACTGTGACATCACTGTGTGTATTATCCCTGTACTGTGACATCACTGTGTGTATTATCCCTGTAATGTGACATCACTGTGTGTATTATACCTGTACTGTGACATCACTGTGTGTATTATCCCTGTACTGTGACACCTCTGTGTGTATTATCCCTGTACTGTGACATCGCTGTGTGTATTATCTCTGTACTGTGACATCACTGTGCGTATTATCTGTGTACTGTGACATCACTGTGTGTATTATCCCTGTACTGTGACATCACTGTGTGTATTATCTCTGTAATGTGACACCACTGTGTGTATTATCCCTGTACTGTGACATCACTGTGTGTATTATCCCTGTACTGTGACATCGCTGTGTGTATTATCCCTGTACTGTGACATCACTGTGTGTATTATCCCTGTACTGTGACATCACTGTGTGTATTATCCCTGTGCTGTGACATCACTGTGTGTATTATCCCTGTACTGTGACATCGCTGTGTGTATTATCCCTGTACTGTGACATCACTGTGTGTATTATCCCTGTACTGTGACACCTCTGTGTGTATTATCCCTGTACTGTGACATCACTGTGTGTATTATCCCTGTACTGTGACATCACTGTGTGTATTATCCCTGTACTGTGATAACACTGTGTGTATTATCTCTGTAATGTGACATCTCTGTGTGTATTATCCCTGTACTGTGACATCACTGTGTGTATTATCCCTGTACTGTGACATCACTGTGTGTATTATCCCTGTACTGTGATAACACTGTGTGTATTATCTCTGTAATGTGACACCTCTGTGTGTATTATCCCTGTACTGTGACATCACTGTGTGTATTATCCCTGTACTGTGACATCACTGTGTGTATTATCCCTGTACTGTGACACCTCTGTGTGTATTATCTCTGTACTGTGACATCACTGTGTGTATTATCCCTGTACTGTGATATCACTGTGTGTATTATCCCTGTACTGTGACATCACTGTGTGTAATATCCCTGTACTGTGACATCACTGTGTGTATTATCCCTGTACTGTGACATCACTGTGTGTATTATCACTGTACTGTGACATCGCTGTGTGTATTATCCCTGTACTGTGACATCACTGTGTGTATTATCCCTGTACTGTGACATCACTGTGTGTATTATCCCCTTACTGTGACATCACTGTGTGTATTATCCCTGTACTGTGACACCTCTGTGTGTATTATCTCTGTACTGTGACATCACTGTGTGTATTATCCCTGTACTGTGATATCACTGTGTGTATTATCCCTGTACTGTGACATCACTGTGTGTATTATCCCTGTAATGTGACATCACTGTGTGTATTATACCTGTACTGTGACATCACTGTGTGTATTATCCCTGTACTGTGACACCTCTGTGTGTATTATCCCTGTACTGTGACATCGCTGTGTGTATTATCTCTGTACTGTGACATCACTGTGCGTATTATCTGTGTACTGTGACATCACTGTGTGTATTATCCCTGTACTGTGACATCACTGTGTGTATTATCTCTGTAATGTGACACCACTGTGTGTATTATCCCTGTACTGTGACATCACTGTGTGTATTATCCCTGTACTGTGACATCACTGTGTGTATTATCCCTGTACTGTGATAACACTGTGTGTATTATCCCTGTACTGTGACATCACTGTGTGTATTATCCCTGTACTGTGACATCACTGTGTGTATTATCCCTGTACTGTGACATCACTGTGTGTATTATCCCTGTACTGTGACATCGCTGTGTGTATTATCCCTGTACTGTGACATCAC
Source organism: Engystomops pustulosus (assembly GCF_040894005.1). Classification (NCBI taxonomy): domain Eukaryota; kingdom Metazoa; phylum Chordata; class Amphibia; order Anura; family Leptodactylidae; genus Engystomops; species Engystomops pustulosus. The sequence continues at coordinate 83,275,645 of NC_092418.1, forward strand.
TGTGTGTATTATCCCTGTACTGTGATAACACTGTGTGTATTATCCCTGTACTGTGACATCACTGTGTGTATTATCCCTGTACTGTGACATCACTGTGTGTATTATCCCTGTACTGTGACATCGCTGTGTGTATTATCCCTGTACTGTGACATCACTGTGTGTATTATCCCTGTACTGTGACATCACTGTGTGTATTATCCCTGTACTGTGACATCACTGTGTGTATTATCCCTGTATTATGACATCATTGTGTGCATTATCCCTGTACTGTGACATCACTGTGTGTATTATCCCTGCACTGTGACATCACTGTGTGTATTATCCCTGTACTGTGACATCGCTGTGTGTATTATCCCTGTACTGTGACATCACTGTGTGTATTATCCCTGTACTGTGACATCACTGTGTGTATTATACCTGTACTGTGATAACACTGTGAATCCAATAGCAGAAGATCAGATTTAGGGGAGTCGGGAAACAAATAACGGCCCAGTGGCACAGGTCCCTCCAATTCTGGCCTAAAGTGCCCCCCCCCCCCCCGTTATGGTGTACGCACAAGGCTACCCACCTCAAATCACAGGAACACTTGCTATCATACTGGTAAGGACCTTCTTCCATTACTGTGTAGGTTCCCACATCATTGGTAGAGTACCAGGCACGGTAGATATTACCAGCCAGGACTTTAGTGGGTTCCTTTTTCCCCCTTTCCAGGGTGTATTTACAGTCCACCATGCTACACACACAATTTTTCCTCCACTGCCTTGGGTTCTGACCGCTATTTCTTTCTGTGTCATCACCACACTGTATCTATTCGTTTATATGATTTGTCATTTTATTGTTGTTATTCAAAATAAAAGTATTTTATCTGCAAATTCACATAGTTGTTCTGGTTACTCCTCCTTTCCCTCCTATTGGTTTTGGGGGGATACTTTTGGGTTCTCTTGTGATAACACTGTGTGTATTATCTCTGTAATGTGACACCTCTCTGTGTATTATCCCTGTACTGTGACAACGCTGTGTGTATTATCCCTGTACTGTGACATCACTGTGTGTATTATCCCTGTACTGTGACATCACTGTGTGTATTATCCCTGTACTGTGACATCACTGTGTGTATTATCCTTGTACTGTGACAACGCTGTGTGTATTATCCCTGTACTGTGACATCACTGTGTGTATAACCCCTCTGCTAGGACATCACTTTTTAAAGCCTTTTTTTTTTAAAATAAGGGCAAAAGCTAAAAGAAGAACAGGTCCTGCCAGAGGGTGCACACACCAGCCTGTAAGTGTGCTTGGTTTACAATCCTTCATCCTTTAAATTGGAATTTTACTTGAAAGGTTTTCTGGGAATAAAATATTGATGACTGATACTAAGAATTGGTTATTAATATTAGATTAATTGAAGCTGGACGCCTTTCCTTATAGGCCTGTGATGTCACATCTATTGGCTTGTGTGGAGCTCAGTCACATAGAGGTAAAGTAGCTGAGCTGTAATATCAAGAACAGCCACTATATAATACATGGACTGTGCTTGGTTAGCAATGAAGAGGCTTTATTACTCATATGTAGAGATGAGCAGAGCTAAAGGTTGGGTCCTCTCTTCTCTACACATATGGTTGTCAAAGTCATATAAGACTGATAATTGGTGGTAGCAATGGGTTTCTCTTATGGCCATCTATCCTAAGGACTATCCTAATATCTAGGAGGCCTAAAAAAGTATATTTTAACTGAAAAAATTAAAAAAAACCTCCTTCCTAAAAACATACATAACAATGAATGAAGTAATAGAATCATGTAACTAATACAGCAACTATGTTAGGTATCCCAGAGTCATAAAATACTAATAATAATGCATGCAAAAAATGCTTCCTTCCCCAACCCCATACAGTGAAGTTACAGGTGTCAGAAAATGGCCATGCAGAAAATTTGCAAAAAAATTATCTTTTTATTTAAGTTATTAACATGTAATAAAGCTGTACACATCTGCTGTCTCCATAATTGTACCCACCCTAAGAATAAAGGGAAGGTGTTTGTTTGGTTCGTACAGCAAAAGCTATAATATAAAAACCTGCAAGAAAATTTCGCTATTTCAGTTTGTGTCCAATTTCAAGGCGATTTGGATTCTTCAGTAGATTACATGGGATGATATATGATGGTACAGAAAGTACAATTTGTCTTGCGGAAAACAAGCCCTTGTACAGCTCCATGTGCTGAAAAATAGAAAAAAGTTATGGCCTTTGAAAGGTGGAGAGTAAAAAAATCGGAAAAGTCCTGAGTCCTTCAAAAGGTTAACATAATTTTCTCTTGTACAGAATTTTACAGCTCCAAATTCCAGATATGACTTAGTTCTAAAATACAACACTCCACCACTAGAAGGCGCTGTGCTATGTCACTTATTGGGGCTTATTTACTTAGGGTCCGCACACGCACTTTTGTCATAGTTTCCGACATTTTCTGGGATTGCACGGCTTTGACAGGTACTTAAGAGGGATGTTTGCACTGGGATTGTGTCGCACGTGATCGGTTTTTGGCGCAGCTGCACCAGCTTCCCTGCCACAGAAATTGAGGGGCGGACCGTCAGACGATCCGATTGATTTGGACTGAGCGCGGGATTTAACTAATTGGGGCACATTTACTTACCCGGCCCATTCGCGATCCAGCGGCGCGTTCTCTGCACAGGATTCGGGTCCGGCCGGGATTTATGATGGTAGTTCCTCCGCCGTCCACCAGGTGGCGCTGCTGCGCTGAATATCATCTCAACGCGCCGGAATGCACCACCTCGGACCAGGTGAAGGTAAGCGCTTCCCGAGCGTCACTTTTTAGGTTTTTAAATGCGGCGGTTTTTCCGAATACGTCAGGTTTTCGTTCGGCCACGCCCCCCGATTTCCGTCACGCGCATGCCGGCGCCGATGCGCCACAATCCGATCGCGTGCGGCAAAATCCCGGGGCAATTCAGGTACAAGCGGCGCAAATCGGAAATATTCGGGTAACACGTCGGGAAAACGCGAATCGGGCCCTTAGTAAATGACCCCCTATTGTGTCACAAGACAATGCACTTACACGCACCAGGAAGAAGAAGATAAACTCTGGTGGACCTGAGTGGGGAAGCGACACATGCAGGATATCGGGCGCACGATCTTAGTGAATCGCGGCACAGTGCTTTATACACGGACAATACACGCACTTTCGGTGAACTCCGCGGGACCGGGTAAGTAAATGTGCCCCATTGAGTTTGATGTCTCACAAGCAAAAGCAATAAACACTATAAAAATAATAATAATAATTATTCAGCACATATTTTTTAAAAACCTGTAAAAAAAAAGAGTTCAGATTAAAGAAGATCTCAGGTAACAAGAAATAGCTTCATGAGACACAGTTACAGAATATCAGAATAATATGATGTATTTATCAACAAGGTTTAGAGATTAAAAAGAGCATTTTGATTTAGAGGACGATAATTGAACAATTTCTGTGATAAAAATCAATATGCAATTTGGGCTGACATGATTACGCAGCATATTAAAACACAGAAGAGACTGATATAGTGTGGTGTGACATAATCCTAATAGACCTACTGACTTTTCATAATTATTCATAAATCTAAATATCCTCCCGTTATGGATTGTGTCCAGGGATTTACCGCAACATTGCAGAACTGAAATTATAGCTGAAGAGACCATAACATCAGGTTCTGCCTGGTCATTTATTTCTTCTATAGAGGGTTTTGCTTTTTTTGGAGAAGTCATTTGGGAATTTTGTGTATTATTCCTGCAAGGAATTTCATTATTTGGGGGGCTGCAGAGCATTTCATTAATAGGGGGACTGCAGAACATTTCATTAATGGGGAGATGCAGGACATTTCATTACTAGTGCAACTGGTACAGGGCATTGCATTACAGGTGGAGGCTACTGGGCATTACATCACCTGGGGAGGCTGTGACCAATGCATATAATAAGAATTCTTTATTTATATAGCGCACACAGATTCTGCAGCGCTGCACAAAGCATGTCAAATCGGTCCCTGTCCCCATGGGGCTCACAATCTAAACAACATCACAGTATGTTTTGGAGTGTGGGAGTAAACCGGAGTACCCGGAGGAAACCCATGCAAACACGGAGAGAACATACAAACTCTTTGAAGATGTTGACCTGGGTGGGATTATAACCCAGGACCCCAGCGCTGCAAGGCAGAAGTGCTACTCACTCAGCCACCGTGCCGCCCCTATCCCACCCTAAGCTTACTAAAATAAGTTTTCCCATTTATGTGTGGGAAAATTAGGAGCCTCGGCTTATACTCTGCATAAACAGCTATATATGGTACATAAATGTTGGCATGTTTAGTAAAAGTTAATTGATACAGTATCTGAGGCATATCAAGTTGAACTCAAGTTGATTGTCAGACCTTTGCTAACACTATATTACATATTGGAACAGATTTACTTACCCGGTCCATTCGCGATCCAGCGGCGCGTTCTCTGCGCTGGATTCGGGTCCGACTGGGATTTAATAAGGTAGTTCCTCCACCGCCCACCAGGTGGCGCTGCTGCGCTGAAGAGCATCTGAACGCGCCGGAATTCACCGAGGCCGGCTGAGTGCAGGTAAGCGTGTCCCGAGCGACACATTTTCCGTTTTTAAATGCGGCGGTTTTTCCGAATACGTCGGGTTTTCGTTCAGCCACGCCCCCCGATTTCCGTCGCGTGCATGCCGGTGCCGATGCGCCACAATATGATCGCGTGCGCCAAAATCCCGGGGCAATTCAGGTACAATCGGCGCAAATCGGAAATATTCGGGTAACACGTCGGGAAAACACGAATCGGGCCCTTAGTAAATGACCCCCATTGTCTACACTCTAGACAAGTAGCAAAGTTGGTCTTATGGTACTGGGTGTTTGTATAAATTGTGAAAAGCTAAAAGATTCTTTGCACCGTCTTAGCCAATGGTTAAATAGAGGAATGTTGAGATTCCTCAGTTGTTGATCCTTTTTTTGGCTAACTAAAAAAGATGATGACAAATGCAAACTTTGGAGACTACTCAGGTCTCTTTATCTGGCATCTGATAAATTGTAAAATTCATATCAGGCGTAAATAAGCAACTTTTTTTTACAATGCTACATCTATTCTTAGCTTTACTGAAAAGTGAAAGTTCTAGAATTTTGAAATCATATTTTTTTTAGGTGCATTTCCCTTTAAAACTCTTTTCATAAGAACTAAATCAGTTTGACAAACTGTGAGACTATCTGGAGAATTTTCATTGCTGCTTAAGGCACAACAACACACAGGACTTGATATTATATATGTGCTACATGAGATAACGCCAGGACACTATAAATAAGTTAAACTGCCTTCTCCTTGGAATGACAATAGATATTAAATTGTTTCCTAGCTGTTGTCATTTATCACTTCTAAAGTGATTGTAACTGCATGTTGTTTCCAAGCAGGAAGTCAGAAGAAGATGATACAGACAACAAGCTCAGCAGGGATTTTATATTTCATTTTTCCTATGAATATCTTCTGTGCCCGTATGATTGGAGTGCAACAAAATGATCAAAGGGGGCCTGGAGCCTCATGGCGTGAAAGATGGAAATACAAACATTTCAGAAATCAATAGAGTTTGGAATGACCTCCCTGAGTTTTTATAAAATTGTCCAAATATTTACAGCCTCAGTTTGATAACCTGTCACTTGCAGCTTAGTACCAAATAGAAGAATTTAATGCTTAAAATACACAGTGCTCTACAAAAAATTCCCCCTACATATTGTCCATTTTATTCTTTATCTGCCACACTGGAAAAAATATTAACCTTGCAGCTCTCCTGCAAAAAAGGGGATTCCATGAAAAACAACTATAATGTTATATAATATATCAAAGCTATGCTTTTTTGTTTGTTTGTTAAATAACTGGTCAACTGGGTGCAACCAGTTAGGAGGGGGGGGGGGTATTTTTATAGTTTAACACTGTCCAATCAGGGCTTACAGGGCCAGACTCAGTTAAGACACACCTCTTAGACAAGGAGAATGGTAAGATCCAGTGCAACACCCCTGCCAATGCAGGGTTATCCTAGTGTTACAAAGTCAACATCCCTCTCTATTCAATAGGGTATTCTGTAGAGCCTCTGACATAGCAAGTGGCCAAATTTTTGCCTGCCTGATACCCACCTCCGGGATATCATGAACATAGGGACCAATTATGTGCTGCTCCCATTATCTAAATGTATTTTCTGTCCCTCCCGCTAGTGCTGCAAACACCCGGTGACAACATCCATCTGTCTGCAAGTCTCGCGCATGTGCAGTAAAACTTTCCTTGCATAGACAGCTTAGAGACCAGTGCGGCTGCGCAAGGAAACCCAGCCGGTCTCCAGTCAGCTGCACAAGGAAGGTGTGATGACACCAGCTTTCTGCACCAATAGCGGGAGGGACAGAAAGTACATATTGATTATGGGGACATGAATAATTGATGATTTGCCGGTGCCAGAAGCCACTCAGCTGATGTAGGTGGCCGAAACACCTCCGACTCATTACCATATTTTTATAAAGTCGATTTCTCTGCAAGACAGATAATAAAAAAGAATAAGAAAAAAGGTGCCCAGTATCCCCTACGGTAACGAGCATGTCAGTGGGGACCGTCTACCACATGTCCTTTAATATCATCAATTTGTATCCAGTTTAAGATGAAGAATTAGATATATGTCCTCCCTAAATATTCCTTATAAATATATATGCATAATCTAACATATTCCACAGAGCTGTACAGAACATGCAGTACATATACAGGCAAAATAATATACAATAAATAAACATGATCAGATGAAACAATGGGGCCCATTTACTTACCCGGTCCTGTCACAATCCAGCGGCGCGTTCTCCGACGAGGATTCGGAGCTTGCCGGGATTCACTAAGGTCGTGCGCCCGATATCCACTAGGTGTCGCTGCTGTGCCGAGGTCCACCGGAGTTCCCCATCCTCTTCCTGGTGCATGTAAGTGCGTGTCAAGCAACACTTTCCAATGGCCATGCCCCCCCCCATTTTTCGTTGCATGCAAGCCGGAGCCAATGCGACACAATCCGATCGCGTGCACCAAAAACCCAGGGCAATTCGGCGCAAAACGGTAAAATTGGGTAAACCCGGCGGAAAAACACGATGCGGACCCTTAGTAAATGTGCCCCAATATGTTGAAGGTGCTGCTTGCAAGAGCTTCCTATCTCTGAAGAACAAGGTGTGACCCAAGAGGTAATGGTGCTTCTATAATTGTCCAGACAAATTTTAAATAAAGGGATAAAGTAAATAAAATCAATAAATAAAAGAAAATAAATGAATAAATAATCCTACATGAACCAGTCAACAGCCACCATCATTATGCAAATAGGCTTGCACTGTACCCTTTTTGTTGGTAACAATTTCTGAGGTATTTCATAGACAGGAAGAGTAGACAGTGGAGGTTAGTGAATAGAGAGTAAATGTTACTTGCAGTAAGGGAGAGAGGTATGCCTGAAGATTGGGTTTGAAAAAGCAGGTTTCACCCATTGGTAGTTGGGTATGAGTTTGGGGTAGGGCATTCCATAGAATTGGTGCAGCTCGGGAGAAGTCTTGGAGACATGAGTGGGAGCATATTCTTAGATCACTGGCAGATCATAGAACATAAATAAGGTAGATACATTGAGATATATGTATGAAAAGATTATTATTTTTCAAAACACCATAATAAAATAAAGTTATGTCATAAAGTGATATTCTGTATGTGTCTTCATATGACCTCCTAGTGATTATTTTGTAGCCATGAGAAGTTGAAGATCCTAACTATATTGTGTACGAGGTAAGGGTGGAGGTAAATCACAAGGATCTCCACATTCATATTCTGGTCCATTCAAAAGCACCAGCTTTCAAAGAAGATAAAAAGCCTCAGATAAAAGAAAAAAAAACAGCACATTCAAAGTCTCCTGAAAGCGAATGTATAAACTGAAAATCGATTACATCAAGATAAACTATAGCATGAACAAATGTTTTTCGTTTCTATAGATAAAACTATTTAGTCGTAGGCAATTCATTTCAAACTTCCGGACATTAGCCCAGTCACCCATTCTAATGTGAAAAGCAGAGAAGATGTGAAAAGAAGCTAATGTTTTTTTCAGAACACGAAATAAAAAAGTCAATTCCTCCCCCGTACCTCTCTTAGCAGTTAAATGCTCTGCTTACAATTTATATGGTTTAGTGGTCTACGCAGGTAACATTTCCCTCCCCCATTTTTCCGCAGCATCTGTTTTATTAGTTGCTGCACTCTTCCTATAAAATAGCAATTTTCAAGATTTACTTTCTCTAAAATGGTATTTTAGAAACTTTACTCCTGCGTATTGACATGTTTATAGCCACATGCATTTTCACTACCCAAATGATTTAATTCAGACCAAAACTAAATAATATTTATTATTCACAGGCATGATGCTTAGGAGAATACAAAATAGCATTCATACTTTCTCGACAAATGGAGAAAAAAAAAACCTTCAGGTATGGCCTGGCATGACAAGTGTGATAAAGTGCCACATAAAGTAGAAGTGCAATTTGCATTTCTCCGGAAACGTTCAGTTAGATAAAACTCTTCCAATATATGAAGTGAGTTCTTATTGCAGAGTAGATGTTAACAATTTGCTTTGTAAATCAAACAAAAATAAAATCAATCATTTGGTTTTTTTTTTATTCAATGCAGTTTTGGTGCTAAGAAATCCTTGTATTTAAACCGCCATTTCAAAAAACTTTGTAATCTTGCTCCTTCCTCTTGTATTCTGCATACTTCCCCCTGTTGTCAGAAACTCTTTATATGGCTGTTGCTAGGCACATTCCTTCTTCACTGAGGAGCTAACTATGGAGGGAGAGACACACCCCCCTCTCTCTGCTCACAGCTGATTCTCCTCATAATTCAATGCTCCAGCACTCAGTTATGTGCTGGCAGGAGCCCTAACTAATGTGATAACAACACAACTACACTTATCTCTCACTCAGCTTTCCCTACACCATGTCTGTAAATATAATGGGCTGTTGGCAATATTGAAAATGCATTATAGCCTGGAGTAGCTGGAGGACCCAGGCCCAGAATATTTGTGTAATGATACTGTTTGGGATGGACAATAAGATGGAAAAAGAAAGGACTGACAGTGACCCCTAAAACTAGACCCACCAAGCTGTCCCTACCTACTTACCTATGCTACCCTAGATGGTTGGTGACACTGTTCCTGCACCAAAGTGAAAACACAGAAACAAAAATAATGCAGTACAGAATCAAGAGACAAATGGATGGACAGAAGAAAAGCAAGTTTCAGAAGATCCAGTGACCTCCAGACAAACTAGACTAAAAGGAGTGGAATGTCAATGTCAGAAGCATGTGTTACCAAAAAAGCAGTATCCAGCTCGCCATGAAGAATGCCCTGAGCACAGACCCTCAGTTCACCTGAGATTAATTGGATATAATTTTCACAGCTCAATGCACTCAAGGCGTCATATTCAATAAAATATTCCCTTTTAGCATTTTAAAAACAGGGACATTGGGGCACATTTACTTACCCATCCTGTTGACTACGCCGATCCGGAATGTCTGACGAGGATTTGGAGCTGCCACGATTCACTAAGATGATGCGTCCAAATTCCTGCATCTGTCACTTCCCCCGCTGAGGTCCGCCGGAGTTCACCTTCTTCTTCCAGGTGTATGTAAGTGCTGATCTTGCGACACAATTTGGTTTTTAAATTACGCGGTTTGTCCGAATCAGTTGGGTTGTCCGACGTCCATGCCCTCCGATTTGTGTCACATGGAAGCCGGCGCCAATGCGCCACAATCTGATCGCGTGCGCCAAAAACCTGGGGCAATTCAGGGCAAATCGGAAAAAAATCGCAAAACCCAATGGAAATGCGTGTGCCGGACCCTTCGTAAATAACTAAGACCCAGTTTAAATATTAAAAGAAAACTACCAGGTGATTCCTGCATCATACATCAAGAGGCGTATTCTCAAAGGGTCATGTGATGATGACCTCACTCTGTTTTTAAAAAACATTTTGTTCACACAGCAAAATGTAACCAATTGTACAAATACAGACATATTTTTTTGATATACAAAGATACAATTGATAATATTATATAAATAATCCAATAACTCTTTTAACATTAACAGTTAGTCTAACGGAAGTGGTTATAATTGCTGCACTCGCTTCCAACATGGTGGAAGTTTTAGCACAGCTGGAGAGAGCCTCTGACAATGATATCTGTATCATGCTGCTGGCTTTTTCCTAGCCTGAGATATAAGTGCAACACCCCTGCCAATACATAGGCAGGCTGGAAGTTGCCAATAGCTGTCAGAAGGAGTCATGAACCCTCTAGTAAGTCTTTAGCAGTGAGAGATTATGTAATTGCACCTGTAGACTCTGCCTGTCAAGGCAGCAGTTAAATGGTGTAAAGTATTATCCAATCAGTTGGCTGTACTGTAAACTGGAATGTGATTGGAGAGGGGCTACCACCTGACCAGGGGTAGTATAAAACCCCTGTGCAGTGGGAGCACATGGTCCAGTCCAGACTAAAGGAGTCTGAGAGTGAACAGAGAGAGACAGTGGGGCGCATTTACTTACCCGGTCCCTCTGAGTTCCCGAAACTGCATTGTCTGATGACAATGCACTGTGTCACGATTCACTAAGCCACTCCTAACAAGCCTCCTGTTGACTGTTCTTTACAGTTTCCCATAGTTACCAGGAGGCATAGCAAATAGAGATTAGACTGGGGAGACAAAATACCTACAGATAATTAGAGTAAATTAGAGAATTGCTTATTTTTGCTTAGTGCAGAGTGAGGCAAAAGTGTTTATACCTTACAGTGACTGGCGACCTCCCTGTGAATTCTCAGCAGAGACCGGTGAGGGATGCGATACGTCCCCTCCATAAACTATTACGCCCTCCGCCCTCCTCAGCAGAAGGAAGCAGGATGGAAGAACACAGCTTGCTGAATCTTTCAATCCTGTGTTTCCTGCCGGATGGTACGTATACTGTGCAGACATATAATACTTTATGTCTATGGATACGTTTAGCACATTTGCCGGCAGCTTTCCTGGTGTATACACTGCATGTTTCCATAAAATGTTCGTTGTAGCCTAGAACATATTAGCCTGAATTTAGCCTGATCATGGTAATCGATCGTAATAAATGACTCCAAGTTCATAAAATAAAACAAAAACAGTAACAGAGGGCAGGGCCTTGGGTAATATCGTCAGGTAAATGGAGATTAATTCTTGTTCACCTCCACGATCCTAGTACATGAGCCTAGACCAATTTCTAGCAAGTGCTCACACTACACCATGTCTGACGTGCTAAATTTAATATGTACAAGTGCCTAATAGAATATTTTTTTGTTAGAGAATGTTATGATGCTTAAATTGTATGTGTATTTTCGTCCTCACATTTACATGAATACACGGTTTATTTCTGTGACTTTCCATTTATTTTTTCCATTCCAATTATCACTTTTCAAGATGTCTCTTTTTTTCCACTTAAGCAACAAAAAAAAAGGAAGTGATACCAACAGATCACGACCTACACACACGTTTGTTTAGAAAAGTAATAAACGAAGTAGAAAAGAAACTTAACCCTTTTCTATCATTATTATTTTTTGCTTTACAAACTTTTGGTGGGGCATTTATTATCGACTTTCAAACAGAAAACAGGCGAAAATTTCTTTTCTTGTTCTTTTTTGGGCCACAAAATTGTGGTGCCATGTGTGAATCTGACACTTTTCTGGAGCTTCTATTTTTATGAATAGTTATATGGCACAATTTTTGCCGCACAATTAGAGCAGCTAAAAGATGGTCTAGGGAGGTCTCTTTCCCCTTGATGAATGGGGGGACAGTTTTTAACCTTATTTTTCATGTTCCAAATCATTAATACCTTGCACCACAAACTTATATCACACTGAAAATTATAGCACACTTCCTGCGCCACCCGGCACCCAAATTATCAAATGCCCTCCTTGATCTCTATATTTATACATATCTGTCTATTTACCTATATTTATTAATCAATATATCAATCAAACAGATTTATCCACCGTTTCTTCATTTTGGTTGCCAATTTAAAGGGAATCTTTCAACAGGGACCTCATTTTCACTGAAGACAGGTTGCAAAAGCCAAAAACAGCGGCATTGCAAATATGCCTTTCTGCTTTCTCTAAGCATTTGCATTACAATATAATTGTGTGTTATAACTTACCTTACCCCTGACAGAATCCTCGGTGTAGTCCCAGAGGTTGGTGTTTGGTTTGGATGCATTTTAAAAAACAACATTTGACCTGTCTGTGCTGCAGACTGCTCAGCTCCTGGCCCCTACCTTTGTGCTCCTGTACAGCTCCTCCCTCTCCAACTGATGTCAGTTCACAAGCTTGTGACCTCTGTGAAGGGGCAGGCGGGAGGAGCTGTACAGGAGCACAAAGGTGAGGTCAGAGAGCTGAACAGTCTACAACACAGACAAGTCACATGTTGTTTAATGCATCCAAATTAAAGCCCAACCCCTGGGACTACACATAGTATTCTGTCAGGGTACAAGGTTTTATAACCAGGGTACAAGGTTTTGTAATGCAAATGCTTAGAGAAAGCAGAAACATTTGCAGCTGTAATGGGCTTCTGCAACCTGTCTTTAGTGAAAATAAGGTCCCTGGTGACAGGTTCCCGTTTAATGTATTATGGCAAAAGCTCAAACTAAAATCCAACAAACTAGCAAAACTATAAACAGGCTGCAATGCACATCACAACCACTTGGTGGCCAAACCTAGTCTCATATACTGCAAGCTTAACATCTAGTGACTTGGTATCACAAAGTCATGTTTTATTTAAAAAGATTTTTATTTTCTGGCACACAACTTCCCCCAGAACTATTCCTACAGCCACTTATGTATTGTGTTTTATGTGATATCTGTATTTTTTATCTATAATATGTCTTTTCAGCATTTTACTTGTCGGGTTATGTTTCAAACTAATGAATAGAGAAGAAAGAGCAGGATTAGTTCATTTGAAGTAGCACAGAGTGAAGGATGGTCCGTGTAACTTAAAAGTAACTTTGATACTGTAAAAGAATCAGTAAAAGTTGCATGGCAGGTCTTGTAAGGTTACAGATAAAACCGTGGTATAAAACTGGTGGAAGGATTTCACAGCTTCTAACTAAAACCATGTGAAAACTTCTTAGTCTGTTCTTTCACAGAATGAAGAGCTAGATGTAAAAAATAGAGGGATAGATAGAAATATACACTCACCGGCCACTTTATTAGGTACACCATGCTAGTAACGGGTTGGACCCCCTTTTGCCTTCAGAACTGCCTCAATTCTTCGTGGCATAGATTCAACAAGGTACTGGAAGCATTCCTCAGAGATTTTGGTCCATATTGACATGATGGCATCACACAGTTGCCGCAGATTCGTCGGCTGCACATCCATGATGCGAATCTCCCGTTCCACCACATCCCAAAGATGCTCTATTGGATTGAGATCTGGTGACTGTGGAGGCCATTTGAGTACAGTGAACTCATTGTCATGTTCAAGAAACCAGTCTGAGATGATTCCAGCTTTATGACATGGCGCATTATCCTGCTGAAAGTAGCCATCAGATGTTGGGTACATTGTGGTTATAAAGGGATGGACATGGTCAGCAACAATACTCAGGTAGGCTGTGGCGTTGAAACGATGCTCAATTGGTACCAAGGGGCCCAAAGAGTGCCAAGAAAATATTCCCCACACCATGACACCACCACCACCAGCCTGAACCGTTGATACAAAGCAGGATGGATCCATGCTTTCATGTTGTTGACACCAAATTCTGACCCTACCATCCGAATGTCGCAGCAAAAATCAAGACTCATCAGACCAGGCAACTTTTTTCCAATCTTCTACTGTCCAATTTCGATGAGCTTGTGCAAATTGTAGCCTCAGTTTCCTGTTCCTAGCTCAAAGGAGTGGCACCCGGTGTGGTCTTCTGCTGCTGTAGCCCATCTGCCTCAAAGTTGGACGTACTGTGCATTCAGAGATGCTCTTCTGCCTACCTTGGTTGTAACGGGTGGCGATTTGAGTCACTGTTGCCTTTCTATCAGCTCGAACCAGTCTGCCCATTCTCCTCTGACCTCTGGCATCAACAAGGCATTTCCACCCACAGAACTGCTGCTCACTGGATGTTTTTTCTTTTTCGGACCATTCTCTGTAAACCCTAGAGATGGTTGTGCTTGAAAATCCCAGCAGATCAGCAGTTTCTGAAATACTCAGACCAGCCCTTCTGGCACCAACAACCATGCCACGTTCAAAGGCACTCAAATCACCTTTCTTCCCCATACTGATGCTCGGTTTGAACTGCAGGAGATTGTCTTGACCATGTCTACATGCCTAAATGCACTGAGTGGCCACCATGTGATTGGCTGATTAGAAATTAAGTGTTAACGAGCAGTTGGACAGGTGTACCTAATAAAGTGGCCGGTGAGTGTAGATGGATAGATGATAGTTAGATGAAGGGTCCTTTCCAGGTTTCAGTAGGCCCCTGGGCAACAGAGCCTCAGTCAAAGCACATGTTGACTTAAAAATGCAGAAAATAAAGCAGTCTCCTGTTCCCTAAAATATTCTCTAGTTTATTATTCCAATCAAGATTATCATGATATAGTCAGTATTATAAAAAAAGTATTTACCTGTCCTCACTACTGATGACATTATCAATAATATTCTACGCACTGGGTGTCTTTTTGGCACAGACCATAGGTAATGAAATTTCTCCATCACTATATTCTAGTGGCCATAAAATGCATAAACCATGTTGGCTTACGATGAATGGGTTTTACCCATGTGGTGGGAACAGATGTACGGTCTGTAAGCATGTCTCTCAAGGTTTTATTTCTTGCATAAATGGCCGTGAATTTTCGATTACCGGTTTTATCAACTGCAACAGTGAAAATGTAGTGTATCTGGCCACATGTTTATCATGCAAGTTACAATATGTAGGCAGTACTAATAGAACTTTTAGAAAACTTATTTCTGAACACATTACTGGCACATCAAACTCGGGTAAAACAGTCTCCAGGAATGTTTCCTCCTTATATAAACATTTCCTGTCAGTGTATGAGGGGGATATGTCAGATTTGCGGATAATGGCTATAAAGGTGGTTCCATCCCCAAGAGAGGAGGGGATAGAACACATAGGGGCAGATTCGGGTCAGGCCGGGATTCATCAAGGTAGTTCCTCCGCCGTCCACCAGGTGGCGCTGCTGCGCTGAAAAGCATCTGAACGCGCTGGAGTACACCGGGCCGGGCCAAGTGGAGGTAAGCGCGTCCCAAGCGACACATTTCTTTTTTTAAATGCGTCGGTTTTTCCGAATCCGTCGGGTTTTTGCTCGGCCACGCCCCCTGATTTCCGTCGCGTGCATGCCAGCGCCGATGCGCCACAATCCGATCGCGTGCGCCAAAATCCTGGGGCAATACAGGGGAAATCGGCGCAAATCGGAAATATTCGGGTAACACGTAGGGAAAACGTGAATCGGGCCCTTAGTAAATGACCCCCATAAACTTTGCAATTGTGAAGTGTATTGGATTTTGCAACTTGAAACCAGGTACCCGAAGGGATTGAATAACCCCATGGATATGATGTATTTGTATTAATACAATCAATGTTTCCTGAGCAGTATAAGGCATTCTTTTTGGTGTATGCATAATGGAATCCACCAACTGGTATGTATATATAGGGTTTTTTCACATTAGTATGTTAGAACACAAGTAAGGACACAGAGCGATGCATCCCATAACACACTGTAACATATTGGGGCAGATTTACTTCTGCGCAATCCCAGAGGTGCGTTCCCTGACGAGAAAGCACAGCTGCCACGATTCACTACGAGCGTTCGCCCGATATTCTGCATCTGTTGCAGGTCCGCCGGAGTTCACGTTCTTCTTCCCGGTGTATGTAAGTGCTTGATCTTGTGACACAAATTTAAAGTTAAATCCTGCGGTTTGTCTGAATCTGTCTGCCCGTCCGACGGCCCGCACCCGAATTGTGTCAAATGAAAGACTGCGCGATTGCGACGCAATCTGATCCCGTGCACCAAAAACCCCTGCTAAATGCGGCGCAAAACAGAATTCGTCTGAATATCCAATGTGCGTTCCTTGGACCTTTGTTAATGAGCCCCATTGTCTTAGTTCCATTTCGATGCATCATTTCTGCCCTTTCTTTAAGGTTCTACCTTTTGATCCGAAACGCGTAGGTCATTCTACCCTGTTTTAACACGTATTAAAGCGTGTATTTTCCATTTTTTGCCATAAACTTATTTTAAACTATGAAATAAAGGATTGCTTTTTATTTCTGCTAGTGCTGGATCATCTACTTACCTTGCTATCCTTTCCTGCTGAAGTCGGCTCAACGTTTGCACTGTGGATCCCGGGCACCGTTCACATTGAGTAATGGAAATAGTTTACAGATGAATGAATTTCTACTAAATGGTGAGTTGTTGTTTTTTATTTTGTAATTTTTGCACCTCTTTCCCTTTATTGATATCTGGATCTCAGCATCTAATTGTCCTTTCTCTAAAGTTCTTCCTTCAGACATGTACAAAAGAATCTAAGTATCTCTTGTACGCTTTTGAACATCCTTTAAGAGACGGAGTATTGAAATGCAGAGCCCAATAACATTGCAGCCTTTCACTCCTCGAAATATCCAGCGTTCCATATCAATGCTGTTGTTGGAATGAAACTTGTAGCTATTTGCTATTTTCTTGTCAGTAAAATGTTGTAAATGACTGATGAGTATTGTTATAAGCAAGACTCTTATCTTGGACATATTAACTTGCCATTTTACTTCCAAGCTTTAGAGGAACCCGCTCTTCGATTTGATAGAGAGAAGGAGAATGGAAGGGAATTGGGTAGGCATTTGGAAAAGCTTTTATATGAGCACTGTACGGTAAGTGGCAAATGATGCATCGAAATGGAACTAAGACAATATGTCACAGTGTGTTACGGGATGCATGGCGCTTTCATTAAATTCTAAACCTGTTTTCTATTTCCAATGCCAATGTCATTGTTGGACAACATTTAATGTGTCTGACAGCGATTGCATTGCATCGTTGTTCACTTCAGATAGATTACAGTGCCACAAAGTGTATGATTACACGGAGACAAACGCCCGATGGAAAAAAGGGTGCACATTCCGTTTAATAGGGTTTACTGTATATTTTGGAATAAAACATAAGCCTTACGTTTGCAATCACTTTGGACAGAAGAATAAATTCAATCTATAAATATTCCTCTCTTAGACAAAAAAAAAAGCACACGCAGAATAATAAAAAGTGAGCGTGAACGGTATACGATGGGAATATATTGAAAATACAATTATTTTCTTTAATGATAGCGGCCTCTGTTCTAGATCAGACAGCGGAGGGACCAATTTATTGAAGCTTGTTGTCTGATATGCTTCACTACATCAGCAGTAAGAAGCAGCTTAGTTGTCTTTACTGATGGGTTTCTATCTGGTCTGTCTGGCTGGGAAATTATGAAGGCATGAACGTGCCTATATTCTTGAGGCAAGGTGAATATATAACATATATTACAGTGTATATGAGGTGTATGTTCAATATACCTACAGTGTGTTCAAGAAAGTTCAAGTAATATCAAAGACTTTTGCAGTGATGTTTGTTTTCTAATAAAATATACCCAATGGGTGAGCCCCCGCCATACAGAGATGGGGGTTTACTGCCCTCCGATTTCTGCCTGCACAGCCACCGCAGCATTTAAATGATGGGGGCACGTGGGCTCTGCCATCTTTGTTAAGATTGTCCCTCCCATTGATGTCTTTGGGGAGTGGCGAACTGTTGCCATGACAGCCTCAAGTTTTGTAAGACCTGAGGCTCCAAATGGCATCTGCAGGTTTGTTACGATGTGCCACTGGCACATTGTAATGAATACTGGCTAAAAACGGCATATACTGCAATACAGTAGTATTGCAGTATATGGTATTAATGATCAGACCTTCTAGGGCTAAAGTACCCTAGAGGGTCTAAAAAATAGTAAAAAAAAGTTTAAAAAATAATAAAAAATAAAAATTCAAAACACCCCCTTTCCCTAGAAGTGATATAAAACTTAATAAATAGTAGAAATTCCGAACATATTAGGTATCGCCGCATCCCAAAATACCCGATCAGAATCTAAAAATTGTTATTTCCAGCGGTGAATAGACAGTTTCTGGTACTCTGGTACTAGTTAAGAGACACCCTTGACACCTGCACCATAATGCTTCTGGTAAGAGCGCCCATTTCTTTAGTTATTTGTGTGTACCTGATTGTTCAATTTTATTTATTATATTTTATTATAACTGGTCAATTATATCTCTGCTAAGTAAAAGTTAAAGTAATTCTCCAATGTTAACTATTTATGACACATCCACAGGATATTTCATAAATAGATGATAGATGCAGGTCCTACTTCTGGAAGTCCGCACCTATTTCAGGAACAGAGGTCAGCTGACCTCCTTCTTGCAACTGGGCGGAATGGAGAGAGTGCCACGAACATGTGGCCTTTCTACATTCAACTCTATAGGAGCACCAATAAAAGCTTAGACTACACACTTAGTGTTCCAATACAGCTAAATAAAGAGTGGCCGCACATGTGGACCTCTGTTCTGGGACACACATCTATTTATGATAGGTCGTGTGGATACATCATAAATTATTAAGATGGGAATACCCCTTTACGTTTTATAATGTTATCTTGCTCTTTTCTGAGATCAGTTGTTCTGAGAACACTACTATCATTGTTTACAGAAATCTACTTCCAGGATAAAGGATTGTAAATAGAGATGAGCGAACATGCTCGTCCGAGCTTGATGCTCGGTCGAGCATTAGGGTACTCGAAACTGCTCGTTACTCGGACGAATACTTTGCCCGCTCGAGAAAATGGCAGCTCCCGCCGTTTTGCTTTTTGGCGGCCAGAAACAGAGCCAATCACAAGCCAGGAGACTCTGCACTCCACCCAGCATGACGTGGTACCCTTACACGTCGATAGCAGTGGTTGGCTGGCCAGATCAGGTGACCCTGGGATAGACTAGCCGCTGGCCGCGCTGCTCGGATCATTCTGTCTCTGGATGCCGCTAGGGAGAGAGCTGCTGCTGGTCAGGGAAAGCGTTAGGGTGTTCTATTAGCTTACTGTTAGGCAGGAGTGATTCTCAAAGAACCCAACAGCCCTTCTTAGGGCTACAATAACGTTCTACTTTTTTTATTTTAATTTGCATCTTTTACCATTTTGTGAGGAATTAGCAGGGGGACTTGCTACCGTTGTGTTTAGCTCTTAGTGGCACACATATCCATAGCAAAGACCGAAGTGGGAAAATTCAGTAGGGGTTGGATTTCTATTAGGCAATAACTCAGTGTCATCTCATCTGGCATAGTAGTGTGCTTCCTTTGATACTTGGCTAGAAAATAGCCATAGGAGAATACAAATAGCTTCTTGAAGCCTACAGTAGCGTTCTATATATTTGATTTCTGGTTGATCTGCTGGTGGCTGTAGTTTCTGCAGTGCATGTACTTGCCAATTCTGAGCAATTTGTAGTGAGACTTGCGACCGCTGTGTTCTGCGCTTAGTGGCGCACATATCCATAGCAAAGGCTGAAGTGGGAAAATTCAGTAGGGGTTGGATTTCTATTAGGCAATAACTCAGTGTCATCTCATCTGGCATAGTAGTGTGCTTCCTTTGATACTTGGCTAGAAAATAGCCATAGGAGAATACAAATAGCTTCTTGAAGCCTACAGTAGCGTTCTATATATTTGATTTCTGGTTGATCTGCTGGTGGCTGTAGTTTCTGCAGTGCATGTACTTGCCAATTCTGAGCAATTTGTAGTGAGACTTGCGACCGCTGTGTTCTGCGCTTAGTGGCGCACATATCCATAGCAAAGGCTGAAGTGGGAAAATTCAGTAGGGGTTGGATTTCTATTAGGCAATAACTCAGTGTCATCTCATCTGGCATAGTAGTGTGCTTCCTTTGATACTTGGCTAGAAAATAGCCATAGGAGAATACAAATAGCTTCTTGAAGCCTACAGTAGCGTTCTATATATTTGATTTCTGGTTGATCTGCTGGTGGCTGTAGTTTCTGCAGTGCATGTACTTGCCAATTCTGAGCAATTTGTAGTGAGACTTGCGACCGCTGTGTTCTGCGCTTAGTGGCGCACATATCCATAGCAAAGGCTGAAGTGGCAAAATTCAGTAGGGGTTGGATTTCTATTAGGCAATAACTCAGTGTCATCTCATCTGGCATAGTAGTGTGCTTCCTTTGATACTTGGCTAGAAAATAGCCATAGGAGAATACAAATAGCTTCTTGAAGCCTACAGTAGCGTTCTATATATTTGATTTCTGGTTGATCTGCTGGTGGCTGTAGTTTCTGCAGTGCATGTACTTGCCAATTCTGAGCAATTTGTAGTGAGACTTGCGACCGCTGTGTTCTGCGCTTAGTGGCGCACATATCCATAGCAAAGGCTGAAGTGGCAAAATTCAGTAGGGGTTGGATTTCTATTAGGCAATAACTCAGTGTCATCTCATCTGGCATAGTAGTGTGCTTCCTTTGATACTTGGCTAGAAAATAGCCATAGCAATAGGATAGGATTGTTTGGTTCTAAAAACTCAAAAAAAAACAAAAAACACAAAAAAAAACAAAAAACACAAAAAAAACACACAAAAAAAAAAAAAAAAGTAAAAAAAAAAAAAAAGTTATAACTCTCATTTTAAAAATGTTTAACCCCAGGGCTAGGGGTAGAGGACGAGGGCGGGGACGTGGGCGTCCAACTACTGCAGGGGTCAGAGGCCGTGGTCCTGGGCGGGGTGAGACACCACCTGCTGATGAGGGAGCAGGGGAACGCCGCAGAGCTACACTCCCTAGGTTCATGTCTGAAGTTACTGGGACTCGTGGTAGAGCACTGTTGAGGCCAGAACAGTGCGAACAGGTGATGTCGTGGATTGCTGACAATGCTTCGAGCAATTTGTCCACCACCAGTCAGTCTTCCACGCAGTCCACCCATGTCACCGAAATCCCCACTCCTCCAGCTCCTGCACCTCAGCCTCCTCCCCCCCAGTCTGCCCCCTCCCAGGAAAATTTGCCATTTGAACCGGCATACTCTGAGGAACTGTTTTCTGGACCCTTCCCACAGTCACAAACCACTTGTCCGGTTGCTGCTGAGCAATTTTCCGATGCCCAGGTTTTCCACCAGTCACAGTCTGTGGGTGATGATGACCTTCTTGACGTAGTGGAAGTGTGTAAAGAGGTGTCCGACGATGAGGAGACACGGTTGTCAGACAGTGGGGAAGTTGTTGTCAGGGCAGGAAGTCCGAGGGGGGAGCAGACTGAGGGATCGGAGGATGATGAGGTGACAGACCCAAGCTGGGTTGAGAGGCCGGGTGAACACAGTGCTTCTGAGACGGAGGAGAGTCCTCGACCTGAACAGGTTGGAAGAGGCAGTGGTGGGGCCAGACGGAGAGGCAGGGCCAGAGCTGGTGCATCAGCGCCACTGTCAACTAGTGAAGCTCCCGTGGTGAGGGCTCTTGCGGCGAGGGCTAGATCTTCAGAAGTGTGGAGGTTCTTTAAGGAAACACCGGATGACCGACGGACTGTGGTGTGCAACATTTGCCAAACCAGGCTCAGCAGGGGTTCCACCACTACTAGCTTAACTACCACCAGTATGCGCAGGCATATGAATGCTAAGCACCCCACTCAGTGGCAACAAGCCCGTTCACCTCCGGCCGTGCACACCACTGCTCCTTCCCCTGTGTCAGCTGCTAGTCAGCCCCCTGCCTAGGACCCTGGCCCAAAAACCCCATCGTCGCCTCCACGATCCTCCACAGCATCCACCAGCGTTCAGCTCTCCATACCCCAGACGCTGGAGCGGAAACGCAAATATAGTGCAACCCACCCGCACGCCCAAGCCCTTAATGTGCACATCTCCAGATTGCTTAGCCTGGAGATGCTGCCCTATAGGCTAGTAGAGACCGAGGCCTTTCGCAACCTCATGGCGGCGGCCGCCCCTCGGTATTCGGTCCCCAGCCGCCACTACTTTTCCCGATGTGCCGTCCCAGCCCTGCACCAGCACGTGTCAGACAACATCATCCGTGCCCTGACCAACGCCGTTTCTGACAAGGTCCACCTGACCACGGACACGTGGACGAGTGCTGCCGGGCAGGGCCACTATATATCGCTGACGGCACATTGGGTTAACTTGGTGGAGGCTGGGACCGAGACTGACCCTGGGGCTGCTCATATACTGCCGACGCCGAGGATTGCGGGGCCTACCTCGGTCCAGGTGTTTCAGGCCTACTATGCCTCCTCCTCCTCCCACCCCTCCTCCACCTCCTCCTCCGAACTACCATCCGTGGGCACGGCGCCATCAGTCGGTAGCTCTAGGCACAGCAGCAGTGCCGTCGCTAAGCGACAGCAGGCGGTGCTCAAACTGCTGAGCCTAGGCGACAAAAGGCACACCGCCCAAGAGCTATTACAGGGCATCACGGCGCAGACTGATCTGTGGCTGGCACCGCTGAACCTCAAGCCGGGAATGGTTGTGTGTGACAACGGCCGTAACCTGGTGGCGGCTCTGCAACTCGGCAGACTGACACATGTGCCATGCCTGGCCCATGTGTTAAATCTGATAGTGCAGCGTTTCCTCAAGACATACCCCAATCTGTCTGATTTGCTCACGAAGGTGCGCCGCATCTGTGCGCATTTCAGGAAGTCCAGCCCAGATGCTGCCACTCTCAGGGCAGCGCAGCGCCGCCTCCAACTGCCCGCTCACCGACTGTTGTGCGACGTGCCCACGAGGTGGAATTCAACACTGACCATGTTATCCAGAGTTTACCAGCAGCGCAGAGCGATTGTAGACTGCCAGATGTCAACTTCCACCAGAACTGGTAGTCAGGTCAGTCAGCTTCCTCAAGTCTACAATGAGGAGTGGACGTGGATGTCTGATATCTGTCAGGTGCTGAGTAACTTTGAGGAGTCAACACAGATGGTCAGTGGCGATGCCGCCATCATCAGCCTCACCATCCCGCTGCTTGGCCTGTTGAAAAACTCTCTGGTCAGCATGAAGTCGGAAGCTTTGCGCTCGTCACAAGAGACGGGGGAAGAATATTCCCTTGTTGATAGCCAAAGCACCCTGAGGTCTGTTTCTCAGCGCATATCGGAGGAGGTGGAGGTGGAGGAGGATGAGGAGGAAGAGGAGGAGAATGTTGGCGAGACACAAGAGGGGACCATTGTTGAGTCCTTCACTGTTCAGCGTGTATGGGCAGAAGAAGAGGAGTTGGAGGAGTTGGAGGAGGAGGAAATGGACAGTCAGGCCAGTGAGGGGAGTGAATTCTTACGCGTTGGTACTCTGGCGCATATGGCAGATTTCATGCTAGGCTGCCTATCCCGTGACCCTCGCGTTCAAAGAATTTATTCCAGCACCGATTACTGGGTGTTCACTCTCCTGGACCCACGGTACAAGCAAAATCTTGCCACTCTCATCCCTGCAGAGGAAAGGAGTGTGAGAATGCATGAATACCAGCAGGCCCTGGTGCACAAGCTGAAACAGTATTTCCCTTCTGACAGCGCTAGCGGCAGAGTGCGTAGTTCTGCGGGACAAGTAGCGAGGGAGAGTAGGCGAGCAGGCAGCTTGTCCAGCACTGGCAAGGGTACGCTTTACAAGGCTTTTGCCAGCTTTATGTCACCCCAGCAAGACACTGTCACCTGTCCCCAGTCTCGGCAGAGTAGGGCTGATCTTTACAGAAAGATGGTGAGGGAGTACGTAGCTGACCATACCATCGTCCTAAATGATCACACAGCTCCCTACAACTACTGGGTTTCAAAGCTGGACATGTGGCACGAACTGGCGCTGTACGCCTTGGAGGTTCTTGCCTGCCCTGCCGCTAGCGTCTTGTCCGAGCGGGTTTTCAGTGCAGCTGGTGGCATCATCACCGATAAGCGTACACGCCTGTCGACTGACAGCGCTGACAGGCTGACGCTTATTAAAATGAATAAAGGCTGGATTTCTCAGAATTTCCAATCTCCACCAGGTGAAGGAAGCTCAACATGAATAATTGATCCACTCCTCCTCCTCCTCCTCATTTTCCTCCTTCTCCTCCTCTTTGTACAGTAAAGCAGAGGAAAATGGCTATTTTTTGACAGGGCCCACTGGCTCTTGCTATACTTCATGCATTTAATTTTTCTGGAGGGCCACCTACCCGGTCCTCTGTTTGAAACAATTTTTGTGAGTGCCACATACAGGCACTCAATCTATTCCATTTTTCTGGAGGGCCACCTACCCGGTCCTCTGGTTTGAACAATTTTTGGGACTGCCACATACAGGCACTCAATCTATTCCATTTTACTGGAGGGCCACCTACCTGCTCCTCTGGTTTGAAGAATTTTTGGGACTGCCACATACAGGCACTCAATCTATTCCATTTTACTGGAGGGCCACCTACCTGCTCCTCTGGTTTGAAACATTTTTGGGACTGCCACATACAGGCACTCAATCTATCCCATTTTACTGGAGGGCCACCTACCTGCTCCTCTGGTTTGAACAATTTTTGGGACTGCCACATACAGGCACTCAATCTATTCCATTTTACTGGAGGGCCACCTACCTGCTCCTCTGGTTTGAAGAATTTTTGGGACTGCCACATACAGGCACTCAATCTATTCCATTTTACTGGAGGGCCACCTACCTGCTCCTCTGGTTTGAAACATTTTTGGGACTGCCACATACAGGCACTCAATCTATCCCATTTTACTGGAGGGCCACCTACCTGCTCCTCTGGTTTGAACAATTTTTGGGACTGCCACATACAGGCACTCAATCTATTCCATTTTACTGGAGGGCCACCTACCTGCTCCTCTGGTTTGAAACATTTTTGGGACTGCCACATACAGGCACTCAATCTATCCCATTTTACTGGAGGGCCACCTACCTGCTCCTCTGGTTTGAAACATTTTTGGGACTGCCACATACAGGCACTCAATCTATCCCATTTTACTGGAGGGCCACCTACCTGCTCCTCTGGTTTGAAACATTTTTGGGACTGCCACATACAGGCACTCAATCTATCCCATTTTACTGGAGGGCCACCTACCTGCTCCTCTGGTTTGAAACATTTTTGGGACTGCCACATACAGGCACTCAATCTATTCCATTTTTCTGGAGGGCCACCTACCCGGTCCTCTGGTTTGAACAATTTTTGGGACTGCCACATACAGGCACTCAATCTATTCCATTTTACTGGAGGGCCACCTACCTGCTCCTCTGGTTTGAAGAATTTTTGGGACTGCCACATACAGGCACTCAATCTATTCCATTTTACTGGAGGGCCACCTACCTGCTCCTCTGGTTTGAAACATTTTTGGGACTGCCACATACAGGCACTCAATCTATCCCATTTTACTGGAGGGCCACCTACCTGCTCCTCTGGTTTGAACAATTTTTGGGACTGCCACATACAGGCACTCAATCTATTCCATTTTACTGGAGGGCCACCTACCTGCTCCTCTGGTTTGAAGAATTTTTGGGACTGCCACATACAGGCACTCAATCTATTCCATTTTACTGGAGGGCCACCTACCTGCTCCTCTGGTTTGAAACATTTTTGGGACTGCCACATACAGGCACTCAATCTATCCCATTTTACTGGAGGGCCACCTACCTGCTCCTCTGGTTTGAACAATTTTTGGGACTGCCACATACAGGCACTCAATCTATTCCATTTTACTGGAGGGCCACCTACCTGCTCCTCTGGTTTGAAACATTTTTGGGACTGCCACATACAGGCACTCAATCTATCCCATTTTACTGGAGGGCCACCTACCTGCTCCTCTGGTTTGAAACATTTTTGGGACTGCCACATACAGGCACTCAATCTATCCCATTTTACTGGAGGGCCACCTACCTGCTCCTCTGGTTTGAAACATTTTTGGGACTGCCACATACAGGCACTCAATCTATCCCATTTTACTGGAGGGCCACCTACCTGCTCCTCTGGTTTGAAACATTTTTGGGACTGCCACATACAGGCACTCAATCTATTCCATTTTACTGCAGGGCCACCTACCTGCTCCTCTGGTTTGAACAATTTTTGGGACTGCCACATACAGGCACTCAATCTATTCCATTTTACTGGAGGGCCACCTACCTGCTCCTCTGGTTTGAACAATTTTTGGGACTGCCACATACAGGCACTCAATCTATCCCATTTTACTGGAGGGCCACCTACCTGCTCCTCTGGTTTGAAAAATGTTTGGGACTGCCACATACAGGCACTATCCAAATTAAATTGTCTTCATAGCAGCCTCCACACGTTGTCTCCATTCCTACCTCCAAAAGTCGTCCATATAGCTGCCTCCATACATCGTCCCTTTATCAAACGAGGTGTGTCAGGCAGAAATTTGGGTTGTTTTCATGGATTCCACATCAAAGTTGTTAACTTTGTCGCCACCCTGCTGTGTAATCCACAAAATATACTTGCAAACTTTTACCATTTAGGGATATTATTTCAGCGCTTCTTGCGCATCTGTTTACATTCCCCTCACCCGCCATATCCTAAACTTATAAGAACGCTACTACACTTGATCTTATACAAAAGTGCTGTTTGGGGAGTAGCCTAGAGACAGGGGCTTGGATTTGCGAAAGCTCGCCTGGCAGCGGAGCGCCAGCTCCATGCGCATCATGCGCTTCTTGCGCATCTGTTTACATTCCCCTCACCCGGCATATCCTAAACTTATAAGAACGCTACTACACTTGATCTTATACAAAAGGTTCTTAGAAGTGCTGTTTGGGGAGTAGCCTAGAGACAGGGGCTTGGATTGGCGAAAGCTCGCCTGGCAGCGGAGCGCCAGCTCCATGCCAAGATCCAACTAACATAGTTTTAACTGCAGCACCTTTAATCTACTACTAGTTCACTGCCTCCATACATGGTCCCCTTATCAAACGAGCTGTGTCAGGCAGAATTTTGGGTTGTTTTCATGGCTTCCATGTTAACTTTGTCGCCACCCTGCTGTGTAATCCACAAAATATACTGGCAAACTTTTATCATGTACCGATATTATTTGAGCACTTCTTGCTCACCTCCTTTGGTTCCTCTCTGCCACCCATTGGTTTGAAGCCTGAGTCCATTTAGGGTATGTCGCCATGCCACTCTCTAGCCTGCTGCCGCTGCCTCTGCATGCCGTCCCCTATAGTGTCAGGGTCAATTATTGCATGTTTTAGATGCTATCTAGCTTCATTCTGTCACTCTGTCATGGCCATGCTGTTGCCCATAATTTTGGCATAATGGTGCGTTTAAGCAGCCTCAGAGGCATCCATGCATGCTGCCCCTGCTGTTTCCTGTCCATTTCCGTGGTGTTTCCATCCTTTTCTGAGGTTCCCAGGTGTTTGGCCAAGCTTCCCTGTGCAGAGCCTTGGTCCCCTTGAAAAATGCTCGAGTCTCCCATTGACTTCAATGGGGTTCGTTATTCGAGACGAGCACTCGAGCATCGGGAAAAGTTCGTCTCGAATAACGAGTACCCGAGCATTTTAGTGTTCGCTCATCTCTAATTGTAAACCAATCCCACTGACATACTGGCATGCACCCCCTCTGGCAGGATCTGCTATTCTTTTAGCTTCTTATGCCCTGGTTTTAAGCAAAAAAAGCTTTAAAAATTATGCAAATTAGTTGGAAGGGCTGCATTAACACCTATGGAGTCTAGAGTCTCCCAGGCTAATTTAATAGCTAGATAATGTTAATAGCTTTTTTTTGTAAAAACCAGGGCACCAGAAGCTAAAAGAAGGGAGTACACACCAGTATGTCAGTGTACTTGGTTTACAATACTTTATCCTGGTGGTAGATGGTGGTATATGTTGTGTTGTTTTTGTGAATATTGAAAAGTTCTTGAAGTCATTCGAAATGATATCCACTAGTTCCATTAGTAGTGTAAGCATGCATCATGACCACAAAGTGTCATGTTTTTGCATCTAAATGCATAAATCAGACATTGATGGAAACATTTTCTAAAAAATTAGTAAATTAGAGAATCATGAAATACAATCTTAACCCATTTCCAAATCTCCAATCTGAATTCCAGAATAAGCATTCACATGGGCTTTGCTATAATTATACATTTAGGAGCAAATAAAGTAATGACGCTATGCATGGCTACTCTTCATAACCTTTCAATTTTGTAAAAACACAAACAATAACACATCCCAATTATTTTTGCCATTGGAAATACAGACTTTAATGTCACAGATCTCACTTTTAATGTAAAATTTCACCATCAAACCTAAATAGTCATTTGTTAGTAGTCTCTTCCGAAGCCATGCAACATTAACCGCCGAATCAATCAGATGAGCGCCGAGAAATAATATTGTGTTAACTGCTGTCTTGCCTCGTTTCCACATCACCAGGATAACTCTTGTTTTGGGGAGCGAGGTAACATGTTAATTAATTTAAGATGTTATCAGCAAACAAGACCCTCAAGCGAATATTTCTTCCTAGGTAAACATATTTTTTGCACCAATTACATTCCTTAACAAATAGGATCTCCCACAGTGAATCCGTAGTAATCCCACACGTAGTAATATAATATAATTTGCGCTTGCGGCCTGACAATGCAAATGTTTGAATTCATTTTGTGTAAACATGTATTAGCCTTATTTTATTGTGTCTTCCGTGGAATGTTAGGAGAGGTATTCCGGATCTATTTATATCTGTAGCAAGTTTGGAGTTCTTCATCCCCTGCATTTGTATTAAACATCTGTGGATTGTAGAAATCCCAATTGTAATTAGCGGGGACATTCTTCACCTTTCTTGCACATTTAATAAATGCTCTGTTCATTTGGGCATATTGGTTTGCCTTTTTGTAATTAAAACAAAATGATTACTAAAGAACTGCCTTTGTGTTTCTATCATATTAATGTAATTTGCTGGATTTCACTGTGGAGTTGGATCTTTTTTTCAGGTTGTCACATGGCGCATCATTTAACGACATCAAATGTAGCGGACTGTAAAATGAGATTGTGTTGGCAGATGGTGCTATGAGCATGGTAGACTGAGCATGTTTGCACATAAGGGCCGGCTTTGGGAATCACAGGCTGATATAATGAATAATAGGGCATTTGTATGGCTGCCATCACCGAGAGGCAGGGCAGAAGAAGGCTTAGTCTCTGCTGCGATGACTACAGGAAATCTACACAACATAAAGTTGCAATAAAGTTTATGTAGTATGTAGTGTGCCTATTCATATTTAAAACATAAAAATGGGAGAGTCGAAAAAGAAAAATTTGGGTAATTTATATGATGTTTGTTTAAAATTTCCTGTTTCTGTATTTAAAAATGTTTTGTTCTTGTGTTAAAATTCATCCAAGCAGTAGATGCATCAGAACCTATGCTTCATGCTTAAAGGGGTTATCTGGTTTCTTTAAAGGAAACCTACAACTTCGGGTAGGGCTTATAAGCTGGACATGCCGTACACCAGCTCAGGGTGAGCTGGTTGCGACGCTTATCTCCGTTATGTTTTTAAATAGCTTTAAAGTGTTTTAACAGTTTATTAATGTTTATATCTTTACTGGCTTTCCAGCACCGGGGTCCGCGCTCGGCGCACCATGTGCGCGACCGTGCGTGCATCTGAATAGGAAGTGGTAGCGCGCATGGTGCGCCGAGCGCGGACCCCGGTGCTGGAAAGCTAGTAAGGATATAAACATTAATAAACTGTTAAAACACTTTAAAGCTATTTAAAAACATAACGGAGATAAGCGCCGGCACCAGCTCACCCTGAGCTGGTGCACGGCATGTCCAGCTTATAAGCCCTATCCCAAGTGGTAGGTTTCCTTTAATAAAAAAAACATATTATTAAACAGAACAGCAGATGCCTTTAAAATAAAAAACACACGTTAAAGCCCAGCTTTACTAGCAATTTTCTACCTTTGTTTATAAGAGGCCGGCATGTGACCCCTGAAGCCAACAGCAGTCATGTGCCATGCTCCCCGCTACAATGAGTAAGTGCTTCAAAATTGAAGAAACTCCAAAATAAATTTACTTCCCCATCCTAATCTTTCATTTACAAGTCATTGAGAACAAATTACTTCCTTTAAAAAAGCTCCAGCCTTAAAGGAAATCTACCAACACAACCAAGGGTGATAAACCAGGGACACTTACTCATAGATCCAGGCACTGTGACTGTGTTAATATTCTTATATTTGTTATCCATGGCCTCCTCCCTTCTAAAATCATGTTGTTGTGTTACCAGAGTCCTTCTGTGCTGCTGGTCCTTAAGCTGCTACAGTGTGCAGAAGGAGGGGGGAAGTGCTGAGCAGAGGGAGAGGATGAGAAAGTATAATAACTTGTGAAGCCAGAGCACAGAGGGGCTATGTTAGCCCTTCAGGCTTCTTAGCATAACTTTAAAAGTTGATTTTAGAATGAACCCCTTCCTTCTAAAATCTATTCTTATGCTAACGAGCCTGAAAAGCTACCCTACCCCATGAATAACAAATATAAGATTACCATAGTTTCGGTACCTCGATTTATGATGAAATGTCCCTGGCTTTTCATGCTTCAATTTGATGGTATGTTTCCTTTAAGACTTTGTCAGAGATAGCCAGAAGCTTTAGACTTGCTTCTAAGTAGTATTTCAGGAAAAACTGAGAGGCTTAATTTTATTATTAATAAAAATCTAACATAGTATCAGGTTGATTATAATTTCAGAATCTTTCTTATATGTTCTTTAATGGGAACCAGTCATCTGTACACTAATAACAGGTTCCCATTGTCTTTTTAATACCATTTCCAATCTGCTTTTATCATTAACATTGATGTTCGCACTTAAAAAGTTGCTAAAAGTTTACCTGGCGCCCTCCCAACAAACTGCATCAAGTCACAGGGGCGTCCCTCAGGAATCCCTGCTGACATTATCATCATCATCATTATCTGCTCTGCTAGGTCTTCCTCCATCCCCCCTCCCTCCCGCAGAATTGAGCAGAGAGATATGCTGAAGCACAGGGTCAGCTTCAACAATGTTTGTGAAAATTTCTGATGTCCCATGTTCTCATTTCCTTATACTTCAGAGAGGGTGTTTTGCGAAAGTGCACATAAAAAAACTACTTATCCCATGAGTCTGTACCTCCTGAACTTCTAAGAATGTACTTAGAATTACTGAACTAAACTCATCATCGATTCGCACAATGCAATGAATGAGGAGGAAAATCCCCATATACTGCCATACTGTAATCAGACAAAATAGGGTTAAAGTGCCTTAGGGAGCCTGAAAAAAATGTAGTAAATTTTTTTTGGAAAGTTTTTAAAAAATTATATTAAAAAAACCTAAACATTTTAATCACCCACCCCCCCCCTTTCCCTAGAAGTCATATAAATATACAGTAAAAATCATAAACAAGTTAGGTATCACAGTGTCCCAAAATGTTCCATCTATCAAAATATAATACAGGCGGTCCCCTACTTAAGGACACCCGACTTACAGACAACCCGTAGTTACAGACAGCCCTTATGACCTTTGGTGAAGTTTTTTGAATGCTTTACTATAGTCCCAGACTGCAATAATCAGCTGTAAGGTGTCTATAATGAAGCTTTATTGATAATTCTTGGTCCCATTACAGCAAAAAAATGTTTAAACTCCAATTGTCACTGGGGCAATTTTTTTTTTGTCTGGATTTACAATTATAAAATATACAGTTTCGACTTACATACAAATTCAACTTAAGAACAAACCTCCGGACCCTATCTTGTACTTAACCCGGGGACTGCCTGTAAGGGTTTTTCACTGCGTTTAACCCAGTAATGGAAAATAGCTTCCAAAGTTGAAAATGGCACTTTTTTTGCCATTTTGAAAAATACATAAAAAAATCTATAAAAAGTGATCAAAAGGTTGCACAGTCCTAAAAGTAGAAGCATTAAAAAAGTCATCAAAATTCACAAAAAATTATGCCACACCTAGCTTCATATGGAAAAGTTAAATGAAGTATGAAAAAGTTATTAGCGCCAGAAGATGACAAAATAATTGTACACGTTTTAATTTTTTTAAATGTATGAAAACATTATAAAACCTATACAAATTTGGTTTTCAAATAGATTTTTGAAGGTGGTGAGTAAAAAAAGGAAAAGCAGGAACGAAAAAGGTCCTTGGTGTTAAGGGGTTTATGCAGCTTGATTCATTTATCCTTTGGAATTTCACCTGTGCAAAATACAAAAGGTCAATAAGGTGGAATAAACCGAAAATGTATGATCAAGTAAATATTAAAGGGAACCTGTCATCAGCAGTGTGATTTTTTAGCTTGTGACTGGTTTTATTAGCCTATTCCATGCTGATATGAAAAATGCCTTTGTCAGCATTCTGAATCGTTTCAATAGTTTATATAAGTTTAAAGGACACCTACAACTAGATTTCTGGTGATAAAGTGTCCTAAATAGGCTGCTTGTTAAGTATAGGGGGTGGACGGCCTGTGTTTTACATATATTTTGGTGTTTTTATTAGCGAAATAACAACTTTATAAAAATGTCAGAGGCGCTCAGGCAGAAGTCGTCTGAGTGCCACTCAGCTTCCCTGAATTTTAATATATGCCCTGCTCTCTCCACGCCACAGCCTTGATCGTAGTAGTTCCCCGGCCGGCAGCAGGATGAGGCTTGCAGCGGAGGGCGTGCATATATTAAAGGGAACCTGTCACCAGGAGACCCATTTTTAGCACTCCCCCAGTCCCCACAGAGCATACACTGCCAAAGTGTTTTTATATAAAAAATAGGTTTTACAGAAAAAAAGATGTGTCATATTGTACCTTTCATTAGCATCTGCTGTGTGAATAGGCACTCGTCCACTGGGAGGGGGCTGGAAAGTGTGTCCTTTTCAAATATATGAAAACATCCATCACTTGGCTTAGCAACGCCCCCTGCTACTCTACAGCCAATCCCGAGTGAGGGAAGTTATTCATATATTTGAAAAGGACACATGGAGGAGCAGTTTCCCAAGGGTGGAGGGGAAACCGCTCCTTTCCAGCCCCTCCCAATAGGCAACTGCCTAGTCACACAGCAGATTCTAATGAAAGGTACAATACAGGCGGTCCCCTACTTAAGAACACCCAACTTACAGACAACCCCTAGTTACAAACGGACCTCTGGATGTTGGTAATTTACTGTACTTTAGTCCCAGGCTAAAATAAACAGCTATAACAGTTATAAAAGGCATCTGTAATTAAGAATGATTGTTAATCCTGGTTCTTATGACAATCCAACATTTTTAAAACCCAAAAGTCAGAGACCCAAAAAATGTTTGCTTGAGGTTACAATAATAAAGTATACAGTTCTGACTTACATACAAATTCAACTTAAGAACAAACCTGTAGACCCTATCTTGTATAACATAGCTTTTTTTTCTGTAAAACCTATTTTTTATACAAAAACACTTTGGCAGTGTATGTACTATGCTCTGTGGGGACTGGGGGAGGGCTAAAAATGGGTCTCCTGGTGACAGGTTCCCTTTAAAGTCTGGGAAAGCCGAGATGCGTTTGGGCACCGTCTGCCAGAGCACCTCCAGCTCTTTTACAAAGTTATTATTTTGGCCATAAAAACACTGAAATATATGTAAAACACAGTCCCCCCATTCCCTAGTTTTGACGAGTAGTCTATTTAGGACACTCTACCACCGGTAATCTGGTGGTAAATTTCTTAAATTCACATTATCTGGTTCCCTGCCAACATTGTGTGGTGGGGAAAAGGGTGCCAGCTTGCGACCTGTGTGTGCCTGTGTCAGTTTCTGTCCTCCAAACTCATGCAGCTCCCTCACCCCTCCCCCATCCCTGTCAAGTCCATTGAGCAGGGAGAGGAGGGGGATGGTGTGGAGGAGAGGAAGAATGCATAAGGAGACACAGGCATATATAGACTGTAGCTGCCCCTCCAACAGGACTCACCAAGGAGCCAGGCAGGGGCATAACTTGAGGGGTTGCAGAGGGTGCGGTCGCAACCGGGCCCAAGAGATTTAGGGGGCCCTTATGGTGTCAATTTCCCATATGAGAAGACTATTACTATAAACCATACATTATAGTATGGGGCCTTGCACAGACTTTGCACTGGGGCCCACCAGCTTCAGGTTGCGCCACTGGAGCCAGGTTATGTGAATTCTTATGTAAAGTACTGAAATCATTCAAAATGCTGACGAATCCATTTTTAAAATGAGTATAGCAGAGGCTATTGGAACCTGTCACCAGCTAAAAATCACATTCCTGGTGACAGGTTCACTTTAAGTACAAATAACTTAGGACCATTTGTGAAAACCTATTCTAGGGTTAAAACTTTTTTGATTTGTGAATGAATAACATCTACTTTTTAAAAACCCTTTGAAATAGTTCCTGCTATAGGAAGAGACGTCGACAATATTTTTATGTCATTTGAATCTTGGCTTTGATGATATGTCATAGTCATTAAAACTGCAAAGCTTTCACATATAACTTATAGTATACGGGTAAAATATTGCCGGTCCAACGTGCTGTATATCAATACACTGAAGTGCTGCTGCAGCTATTTGGCGAGGATCCTGTACTATGGAATATTCAGTAAGTCATTTGGCCGGCTCCATGAATGTAATAAGTCAGAGTATTGAATGTTGCAGCATTGATAGATCTGCTAATCCTGCACCAGCAAAAAAAGCACTGAGACACAATCACATTTGTATTCGGATTCATCCTCTGTTTTATATGTCTTTTTAGCATTTTATATGAAATTGATAACAAATTCTATATTTCTGATTAAAAAAGGGGTAAACTATTAGAGTCAGAGTAAATTTAGTGATGAGACATCCAGCTAAATGTATCAACAAGAAATTCTTTAAAAACCCAGATACCGTAATCTGCTTGACTGTGATGTGAAAGTGACGCCCCTTGTATAATATTCTGATATTTTACGGCTAATTTCATCATTGACAGCTCCAGACATCATTTCCCTCAGTCCTTCAGTTTTTAAAAAAAAAGTATCAGACATTATAGTTCGAGACTGATGTTGATATCAGAAAGGTAAAATATAGCAGTAGAATAATCAGTAGAAAATTTGATGTCAGATTCTCTTTACATGTCATTTATTATTTTACAGAATTTCATGAATGACTAGTTTTTATTTCGAAAGGTCAAAACTTCATCTTTTTGCTTCTCTTTGTAAAATAGATAAGTGAGGTAATGGAATGTGAATGATATTACCACAAGACTAGATTACCGTATATACTCGAGTATAAGCCGACCTGAGTATAAGCCGACACCCCTAATTTTACCATCAAAAACTTGAAAAACCTATTGACTCGAGTATAAGCCGAGGGTGGGAAATGCATTGGTCACAGACCCCCCGAGTATATAGCCAGCCTGCCCCCTGTAGTATACAGCCTGCCCCCTGTAGTATATAGCCTGCCCCCTGTAGTATACAGCCTGCCCCCAGTAGTATATAGCCATCCCAGCCTGCCCCCAGTAGTATACAGCCTGCCCCAGTAGTATACAGCCACCCCAGTAGTATACAGTCTGCCCCCAATAGTATACAGCCTGCCCCCAGTAGTATACAGCCTGCCCCCAGTAGTATACAGCCTTCCCCCAGTAGTATACAGTCTGCCCCCAGTAGTATACAGCCAGCCCAGCATTAAAAAAAATAAATAAACTTATATACTCACCCTCCGGTGGCCCTGATGTGCAGCGCTGCTCCCCCAATGTCCGCGCGACTCGTCTTCCGTCTTCCGCGCCCGTCTTCTTTCTTCTGCTGGGCGCCGCCATAGTTCTCCCCCGGCCGGCAGGCGCATAGTATGACGCGCCGCTGCTGAACAGAAAAACATGGTGGCGCCCAGAAGTAGAAAGAAGACGGGCGCGGAAGCCAGAAGACAAGCCGCGCGGACATCGGGGGAGCAGCGATGCACATCGGTGCCACCAGAGGGTGAGTATATAAGTTTATTATTTTTTAAGTATTTTTTACTCGTGCATTGACTCGTGTATAAGCCAAGGGGACGTTTTTCAGCACAATTTTTTGTGATGAAAAACTCGGCTTATACACAAGTATATATGGTACTAACATGGTTTTCTTGTAATCTGAAGATATACTTACTTATAGATCCAGGCACTGTGTCTGTGACTGTAATCTTCTTATATTTGTTATCCATGGCCTTTTTTCTTCTAAAATCAAGGTTTGTAACTATGCTATAAGCCAGAAGGGGGGGTGTTAACCAAAGCCCCTCCATGCTGTAGTATCATAGGCTGTTACACGGTACTGGAACGCTTCCCCCTCCCACTGTGTTAGAGTAAAGCCAGCAGAGGGAGGGGTGAAGTGCCTAGATTTTAAAAGAGCAGTGTGAAAAATGAGACAGTGTAACAGTCTATAAAGCTACAGCATGGATGGACTCTGGAAGCACTCCCCAGGAGCCCTTGTGGCACATTAGCATAATTCTAAAAGTTGATTTTTAGAAGGGAAGGAGGCCATGGATAGCAAATATAAGTAGATTGCCACAGACCCAGTGCCTGCATCTATGAGTAAGTGTCCCTGTTTTTCATGAACAGAACCAGGCACCATGACTGTGGTAATCTTATTTTATGCTACCCATGGTCTCCTTCTAAAATCTACTTTTTAATTATGCTAATTAGCTTGAGTGGCTTCTGGGGATTTTACTACAGCTCCTCCTTGCTGCAGCTTCACAGGCTGTAGCACTGTCTACCCCTCTGCTCTCTCAGCATCTCACCCCTCCCTCTGCCTGAAATTTTACTGCAGCTAAAGAAGTTTCAGCACACACTGGGAGGGGGAAATGCTCCTTGCACACTGTAACAGCCCATGAAGATGCAGCATGGGGGGGCTCTGGTAATACAGGCTTTTTAGCATAATTTTAAAAGATTCCTGCAGTCACTGTGCCTGGATCCATACTTTGGTGGTAGATTTTCTTTAAGCAGGATTCTTGCAACAGTTTTATAGAGTCTCTGAGGAGCCTTTGATACAGCTTGATAAATGCATGAAACTATACAACATGTTTGCATTGGATTTAGACTTTTCGGTGGAAAAAAGTTTCACATTTTTATAAAACTGATTCCTAAGTATTTCGTAACCCAGAAGGGAATCTGAGTGAATTTGTGCCTAAATATGTGATTTTCTGAAAAGTCACACTTCTTAAATATGTCTGCCACATCTGAATTGACTTGATAAATTTGACATAAATAGGCTAAAGTGAAAAAAGGAGTAGGTTGGCAACTGTTGCAAAAAAGCTGCACATTGTCAGTTTAGACAGTTGATGATGATTTCCCCAATCTTTGGCTTTTGTGGTTGCTTCCTGCCAAGGTCACATGTCTGCAGTCACATGTTCATGTATGAATATTACAGGAACTGAAAAGACTGGTGGAGGAATAGGTAAGGTCAAAGCAGCTGCAGGTAAGGGCATTGGGGATTGGTAAGGTCAGAATCACATTTTCATTTTTGATCATCACTTTTGTTTTTATTTTTTTTAAAAAAAAAAAAAATTGAGAAATACATCCACCGTGATTATTAATTATGATCATTTGGGGTCCTGGGTTCAAGTCCCGCCCAGGTCAACATCTCCAAAGAGTTTGTATGTTGTCTCCGTATTTGCCTGGGTTTCCTCCGGGTCCTCTGATTTCCTCCCACACTCCAAAACATACTGGGAGTCATTTACTAAGGGCCCAAATCACGTTTTTAGGTCAGGTTACCCGAATTTTACCGTTTTTGGACCGATTTTCCCTGATTTTCCCTGGGATTTTGGCGCAACGGCGCCGGCATGCACGCGGCAGAAATCAGGGGCGTGACCGTCGGAAAACCCATCATATTCGGAGAAACTGCCGTATTTTTAAAAAAATGTGTCGCTTGACACGCACTTACCTGCACCCGGGCTGGCTTTGTGAACTTTAGTGAACTCCGAGGGAATTCAGCGCAGCAGCAACACCTAGTGGACAGTGGGGAAACTACCTTAGTGAATCGCCGGAAGACACGATTCAGCGTCAGAGAACACGCCGCTGGATCGCGGATGGACTAGTTAAGTAAATCTGCCCCACTGGTAGGTTGATTAGATTGTGAGCCCCATGGGGACAGGGACTGATTTGGCAAGTTCTGTGCAGCCCTGCGTAATATACTGTATAAATAAAAAATATATTATTATTATTTTTACTGTCCCTGCAGTTAAGCAACAGTATAAAGGTTTAGTTTATTGCCTGGCAGGATGGAGAGAGAAAACTTTCTAATTTGCCTAGATTGTTATGTAAGAAAATGTAAGCAGTTGGCAGCCACCAACAGAGGGGGCACATTAATGGTAGATTTAGAAAGATACTATTAAGGTAACGAAAATATTTAAAAAGGGTTTTTTTTAATTTATTCTGATAAAAACCGCTACTGAAATATGATCAAAGTAGAAAAGGCTCTGCAGGTAAACTGGGAAAATTACAACAAGGAGCTAGGTCAAGAATAAAACTTTGTCCTCCAACCTCAATTATTTCAGAGGTTACCCAGCGTATAATTCATTTAGCTTAGAAGACTTCCCTGACACCAGACATTCACCCTGCTTCAATTTGTAATTTAATTCATCCATGGCTTGGTATGCCCGGCCAATCTGATTCACATTATAGCTCTGGCGCTTTGTTGTACATGACCTGCTCCCTGGATCTGACAAAGCCAGTTCCCCTGATTCATTTTTTATTCAGCTACTAGGCACTAACACTGTTTGTATTTTCTGTTGTATTTTCTTTGTAATTTGTTCCTTTGACTTTTACTTTGGGCACTGTCACTCTTGGCAACTGTTGAGAAGTGAGTGAGAAAAAAAATTATTTAAAGGAGAATTTAACTAGAAATTAGTTAGTTAAATTAGTCAAAATTTTCATCAGACCACCCTGCTACTACAATATTAGTATGAAGTTGAAGATGGGCATGCCTTTGTAGAAGTGGCATTACAAGACTCCAGTGGGCCGAGTTGCTGCCATTTACCTAAACTTGTGCTGCCACTCCCAACCTCCCTCATTACACTGGATAATACACATATATTCTACACAAACAAATATATATAGCACCATATTCACATATCATATATATACTGCCCAGCAACCTCCCCTCACTAATGAAATGTCCAGCAACCTCCCCTCTCTAATGAAATGTCCAGCAGACTCCTCTCACTAATGAAATGTCCAGCAGACTCCTCTCAGTAATGAACTGTCCAGCAGACTCCTCTCCCAAATAAAATTTCCAACATCCTCCCTTCAATAATTAAATGTCCAGCAGCATCCAATCTATTATAAAATATCCAGCAACTGCCCTCACTAATGAAATGTCCAGCAGCCTCCCTTCTCTAATGAAATGTCCAGCAGCCTCCCTTCCCTAATGAAATGTTCAGCAGCCTCCCCTCACTAAAAATGTTCAGCAGCCTCCCCTCACTAATGAAATGTTCAGCAACCTCCCCTCTCTAGTGAAATGTCCAGCAGACTCCTCTCACTAATGAAATGTTCAGCAGACTCCTCTCAGTAATAAACTGTCCAGCAGCCTCCTCTCCCAAATAAAATTTCCAACACCCCCCCTTCAATAATTAAATGTCCAGCAGCATCCAATCTATTATAAAATATCCAGCAACCTCCCCTCACTAATGAAATGTCCAGCAGCCTCCCTTCTCTAATGAAATGTCAGCAGATTCCCCTTCCCTAATTAAAATGTTCAGCAGCCTCCCCTTACTAAAAAAATGTCCAGCAGCCTCCCCTCACTAAAAAAATGTCCAGCAGCCTCCCCTCACTAAAAAAATGTCCAGCAGCCTCCCCCCAGTAATAAAATGTCTATCAACCTCCCTTCAGTAATGAAATATCTAGCAGCCTCCTCCAAATTACTTTAAACTGTAATTTGAAAGATGTTAACTAAGTGCCGTGTATTCAGACTTGGATGTT
Organism: Engystomops pustulosus; assembly: GCF_040894005.1. Taxonomy (NCBI): domain Eukaryota; kingdom Metazoa; phylum Chordata; class Amphibia; order Anura; family Leptodactylidae; genus Engystomops; species Engystomops pustulosus. The sequence continues at coordinate 83,315,528 of NC_092418.1, forward strand.
TGGGTAGCACATAAGGCTCTCTCACCCCCAGGGCTTCACATGATGACAACACAGAAGACTGTTTATGGTCACACAGCACAAGGAGATGACCAGAACATAACAGAATTAGCCTTAAAAAGTTTTACAGAATAAATAAAATTAAAGATATTTATAAAAGCTGTTTTAGAAAGTTTTAAAATTATCAACCATCAACAGAGTAGGTGAAAAGCATCGGATCATTGAGGGTCGAATCCCTAACAAGTTCCCCTGGGTCCCCCTAAAAGTGCCAATCTCAATGCAGTCTCAGCTTTCAATAAGCCTTGAATAAATCAGTTGTCCAGTCTGTGTACCTAGGAAGTAACACTTTTGAGGCTATTTTGTGACGTGGTAAGTGAAAACCTGGCTAATATGTTTCATAATCCCATCACCCTCTCCATAGAGCTTCCATGTAATCCAGCTCTTCAGAAAGCCTTTGTCCATCTTACAAGCAAGAAGCAATTCAGTAAACATTTCAGAGAGAACATTATTTTAATTAGGCAGCTAAAGAGCAGGTAAAGAGCATTAGAGGAACCAAAATAAGGGAGATTTTTTTTTACATTTACCTACAATCACCGGCAACTTTATTAGGTACACCATGCTAATAATGGGTTGGACCCCCTTTTGCCTTCAGAACTGCCTCAATTCTTCGTGGCATAGATTCAACAAGGTGCTGGAAGCATTCCTCAGAGATTTTGGTCCATATTGACATGATGGCATCACACAGTTGCCGCAGATTTGTCGGCTGCACATCCATGATGCGAATCTCCCGTTCCACCACATCCCAAAGATGCTCTATTGGATTGAGATCTGGTGACTGTGGAGGACATTTGAGTACAGTGAACTCATTGTCATGTTCAAGAAACCAGTCTGAGATGATTCCAGCTTTATGACATGGCGCATTATCCTGCTGAAAGTAGCCATCAGATGTTGGGTACATTGTGGTCATAAAGGGATGGACATGGTCAGCAACAACACTCAGGTAGGCTGTGGCGTTGCAACGATGCTCAATTTGTCCAAAGAGTGCCAAGAAAATATTCCTCACACCATGACACCACCACCACCAGCCTGAACCGTTCATACAAGGCAGGATGGATCCATGCTTTCATGTTTTGATGCCAAATTCTGACCATACCATCCGAATGTCGCAGCAGAAATCGAGACTCATCAGACCAGGCAACGTTTTTCCAATCTTCTACTGTCCAATTTCGATGAGCTTGTGCAAATTGTAGCCTCAGTTTCCTGTTCTTAGCTGAAAGGAGTGGCACCCGGTGTGGTCTTCTGCTGCTGTAGCCCATCTGCCTCAAAGTTCGACGTACTGTGCGTTCAGAGATGCTGTTCTGCCTACCTTGGTTGTAACGGGTGGCGATTTGAGTCACTGTTGCCTTTCTATCAGCTCAAACCAGTCTGCCCATTCTCCTCTGACCTCTAGCATCAACAAGGCATTTCCGCCCACAGACCTGCCGCTCACTGGATGTTTTTTCTTTTTCGGACCATTCTCTGGAAACCCTAGAGATGGTTGTGCGTGAAAATTCCAGTAGATCAGCAGTTTCTGAAATACTCAGACACTTCTGGCACCAACAACCATGCCACGTTCAAAGGCACTCAAATCACCTTTCTTCCCCATACTGATGCTCGGTTTGAACTGCAGGAGATTGTCTTCACCATGTCTACATGCCTAAATGCACTGAGTTGCCGCCATGTGATTGGCTGATTAGAAATTAAGTGTTAACGAGCAGTTGGACAGGTGTACCTAATAAAGTGGCCGGTGAGTGTATATTACTCAATGATGCAAAGTTTCTTAAAAAGTTAATACCATTTAAGCACCACTCCATTCAAACAGGAGGTCATAGAGCCCCATTCTTGTAATCAACAGATCGCTATTGTAATTCATAGATTATATTGTATACTATGAATTGTGATAATACATTATAAACAATTTAACAGTTCAATGTTTAGTTATTCATTCACCTCAACCTCTATAGCAGTGATGGTGAACCTTTTAGAGATCGAGTGCCCAAAGTGAGACTCAAAAACCACTAGCTTTTCCCAAAGTACCAACACAGCAATTTATTCAGTAACAAACTTATTGCTACCAGTGCCATAGGTTCGCCACTGCTCTATAGGGTCCACTGTAATACATACCCTTCCATTACCGTCAGTAATACAAAAAAAAGCCAAAGGCAGGAACCCCATCAACAGTTAATCCATTGTGATTGACAGAATCTCCCCCCACTCTCATTGCTACCCTGCATGATGTCAGATCCAATTACTTTCCCGACGGAAGCTCTGTCATCTCTTATAGGGACCAGTGCTCTTTGCCTGCTGTAGTCTTGTACTTGGCTACCTGTATTTATTCTGTCATCTGTTAAATGGTATCTTTGACCCTTTTGCCTATATCTCTGACTTTTTGTTGCCTAGCGATTTTGTACTGTGTTGTCCTCTTGGTACTGACCCATTTTTTGTGACTATCCCTCTCTGTCTGTATTGTATTGTCTTTGTTTCAGTGTTTTGCATTTTGGAGTAGCGCAAGAACATTAACCAGTTGTCTCCTGTTGCTTAGGATAGGCTGGGCAATTAGGCAAGTATGGCTGGGGTACAGTCTCAGGCCCCACTGTCTTTGTCTGTCCATTCTTAGACTCTGCATAATAGTTTCCTACCTTGTTTTTTACATTATAAACCTAGATAAAAACCTAGTAAAGCGCCTTTAAATATTTGTTCACTGGAAGTAACACATCCCTGCTCATTGCTTCTTTGCAAAACATTGTGTTCATTTGATCTCCCTTTTCCCACAGACATAATTGTCTATTGTTGTCAGGATATTGGGATGTTGATGGGAGATGCATTGTTATTAGTATTCCGTGAACATTTGCTATTGTGGATAAAATGATCCTAATGTAGGGTACAGTAGTAACACACAAGCTGGGATGTTTTGCACATGAAAACAAGTGTTATTTTCCCATATCAACCCAAAGCCTTGCAGAATGACACAGTAAATTGTCTTCATTAACATAAGCCATTTCATTTGCATATACCATTTCCTCTGCAATTCTATTTAAATGTTCAAATTAAGTGCAATTTAAATAATTGAAAATAAAATGTTGTTATATCTAATAAAAGATGCATTAGAAAAGAAAAGCTTTTAACATAGAATTGACAAGCTAAAAGTTCTTAATTACCACTGAAGTGCTATACTTCTTGCTCTTATTAGTAGCTGACTATCCGGGTAATTTGCGTATTTATTTATTTATTTTTTTTTCAGACTAATTAATGCAAAAAAAAATCAGTAATTGCTTAGTGCTATCATGTTTATGGCTAAAGACATGGGACAAGTTTTCAAACTTTCTCGCAGCATTAACTGATAATCTTCTAATATAGCAGATTGCATTCGATTAACCAAACCATTATTTCTACCACAATTTCTTTGAATTTCAAAGCTTTTTGTTGTTCGTTGGAACTAATTCTCACCACATATAGCATGTGAAATTTAAATTATTGTACCTATAGCAGCCAATGGCTGATGTATTAAGACTGGCACATTGCACACCAATCTTAATCTTCGGCACACCGAGCACGATGTGCGAAAACTAACTCCTCCCCCGCCGATGCCCTTTTTTGTTTTTGCGTTTTCATTTTTCCTTCCCTTCTTTAAAAATCCATTTATTTTTCCGCGTACAGAATTTTACAAGGACTTGTTTTCTGTACTTCCTAATGAAGGTATTTTATTTTCCTTGCCAATTCCAAATGCAATAAACTTGACGAAAAAAATGTAATTTGCGCCATTTTTTTGTGACCTCTGTTTCTACGGTTTTCACTGCGGTTTATACTCCAAATGACAACTCCTCTTTTTTCTTTAGGTCAGTGCAATTACAAGGAAAGCAAGTTTATATAGGTTTTAAAAATTAAAATCCTTCGTAGGAAAAAAAAAATCTTCATTTTGCCATATTCTGACGCTAATAATTTTTCATACTTTATTGTATGGAGCAGTGTGATGTGTCATTTTTTGCAGAAAATGATGATGTTTTTGTACGACCTTTGTATGATCTTTTCTTATTTAAATATTTATGAGTTGCAAATTGACGAAAAAAAATCCAAAAAAATTTGGACATTTGGTTGATATTTTCTGTTACAGGGTTCACAGCAGTTAAATACATTTTTATATATTGATAGATCGGGACTTTTGGGATGCAGTGATACCTGACATGTTTATGATTTTTATTGTTAATTTTTATAGCCATTCAAAGGAAAGAAGGGTGGTTTGACATTTAAAAAAATTTACTTATTTTTCTCCTTTTTTTAGATCCCTTGGAATAATTTTACTCTCGGGGGTCTGATCGATCCTATCCAACAAAACTACAGTATGATCTGTTACAATTTGCCAGCGCACAATGCCTGGAGACTTGCACAGCTTCAAGGCTGTCATTAAGACTTATTATCACTCACCATGAATGTTACAAAGGGTTAACACCTGCAATCGGTCCTGCTGCACTTCTTAGGTTTTAAGTCACTGAACAGAGTTCCGTGACACATTCCATTATTAACAGCAAAATAATAGTGCAGCAGCTCGTGCCCTTTTCCCACTATCAAGACCGGATGTACTGTATAACGAAAGGTCCATTAAAGTCTATGGGGAACTGAAGTTGAATGGGAGACTAGAGGCAGATGTGAAATGGGCCTAAAATGTTTTTTTTTAATTCAACTGAGATTTTGGTAGTTATATAGGACCTTGTGTTAGCATTACTACAATGTTGTATTTGTCATCATAAACTGCCCAAGTATTCAAAGCTCTTGTATTGTATTGAGAATATGTGATCAAATGTAGATCCATCATGTTCACTTCTAATAACAGAAGGTAATAAAGGAATAGATATACTGGTTTGGTTTAATCCCAAATCATATTGTTAGGCTTTTTGTGGTCATGCTTGGTTTTAAGGGGGCTGCCTTTAATGTATCAAAAGGAAGCATTGTTTTGCATTTCACACCTTGGAAAATATATTTGCATATTTCCCAGAATCCCCTCGTGGAGTATCAATGGCTGTAAGTCACATACACCTAAAAGGCACCTTAATTGGCCAAACTTTCCATAAGGAGAACTCTTACTACCTGACCCTGATGAAGGTAATGGAAGATCTATTAAAGTCTATGGGGACTTAAATAAAGAGCATGAACTGGGCCTTACAGAACTTCTGCATGATCATTTCTTAATTCAAGCTCCTTATCAGTTAGTCCATTCTGGCCATCTCCCTAATTCCAAAAATTTTTGTGTTTTCCATCGGCGAGGGTCCCAGCTATCATACAAATTGCTAATATTTAATATTATTTAGAATTAATATTTTTCATGGCATAACTCCTTTTAAAATTAAAGTACCTGTGACTACTAATATTATCAAGACATCAGTCCTAAATGCAAAGGTCCAACTTACATAAAAATAAAGAGTTAAAATAGCTTCATAATAATTGTCATAGCATACAGTTATAGTGCGGCTAGGTGCCTAGTTACCTAGTTAATCTTACTATCTAGTACATACATTGGGATTTCATTAATGATGATACATAGTCCTTGCAGTTCTTAATTCTGAACCTAGAACCTTTATGTACCGGTAATTGCTCTTTAGTGTCAAAAACTGCTATGGGGAAAGAGCTGTGAGTTACTATCTTAACCACGGAGAGCAACCCAGGAGGTCTCATCATTTCTTATTCCAGTTCTCTACAGAAATTTTCATGTGCTGATTAAGACAATGTACAAAAGAGTTTCTATTGTTGTAATTATCAGGAAAGAACATCCAACGAAAAATGCAAAAGTAACTATCCCAAATAGAAAATTGATTTGAACAATTCAAGCTAATGTTAAATAAAAATTCAGAAGAAATATTTTGAATGTAATACCTCCAATGTTCTCATAGTAAAAATGTGCTTATAGAGAACCTGTTAGGTCAATTTGGGAAATTGACCTAACAGGTCAATTGACCAAATTGACCATTTTGAAGTCTTTATATGTAAAAAAAATGATAAAAATATAAACTTTTATATTTACCTAGATGTGGGTCTGATGAGGTACATTGGACTTACATTAGAAGATTCCATGCCGGCGCCCCATCTCACGATGTGGGATGTGAAGCCAGGACATTATCTCGGCTCCACTGTGCATGCACCATACCTATGGCTCTCGTGCAGTGAAGCCAGGATGTAAAACACTGGCTTCACTTGCCAGAATGGGTAGGCACTAAGGGAACAAGGTACAAGGTGAGCATTAAGTTTTTTTCCCCGAATGGGGACACTTAACCACCTGTCCATAAGGACCTGTGGGTGGTTTGATGTCCCAAATTGGTTCCCTTTAAGATGATACAAACTGTCTATTCATTGCTGGCTGCGCATTGGGTATACTCCCACCACTGTGCTGGAGCCATTACATGGTCATGGGGTCATGACTATATCCAGAACAGGGGCTCCCAAATCCATTATTGTATTAGCTGTAAGTAGAGAGGTAGTCACATGTGAACAGCTCTCCCTTTGTATACTTCTATGTTAGGTCTGAGAAAATTGGTGTAGCGTTGACTGTTTTCGAAATTAGATTGAAATTAGATTAGCAAGAAGAACCATTTATGTATTCACCCATGTAAATGCTATGGGACAGAGGTCATGGGTCGTATGTATTTGAAATTGAAACAACCATTAAAAAAATTGTTGAAAGATAATTTTGTTGTCTTTTATTTTTCCCTAATTATAATATAAAACTTAGTAAATTTTCAGCCAACTATTCTGCTGCTATAGAGTCTCATTAACATATCTGGGGTACGGTTAGGGAGGGAAGCATCTAAGTCGCCAGGGAGGACGCAGATCTGCTGCATACTTAGAATATCAGAATCAAGTCCACAACAAATAGTCTATGGGGGCATTCATCTATTGTGGCAAAGGGCCGGTGTTTTGGCACATGAATTGTGCAGTCATTTACACTGGGATGTATGGCACAAGGGCTTAATGAATTGACGCATGACTAAAAAGTTTCTGAACTGTCTCCACATTCATAAAGGTTAAATAGAAGTTGGTCAACCACCTTTTAACTAATCTATTTATGAGGTTAAAATTGCGGCAAAAAAAGTGTCGGGATGCTAGAAGTGCAAGAAAAGAGTCAGGATTACTAAGCGCCCACATTGAGTGAATATTGTAATGCCAATATTCATAAATTAGACACACAAAGCACAGCAAGGGACAAAAAATCAGCGAAAGAACGGGCAGAAAGCCAATAATGAATGCCCCCTTACATTTTATTTCTCCTCCTCTACACTCCTCTACTCTGTCTTTTATCTGAATTAGAAACCCTATGCCATGTGGTGATCTCAATCACAGAGAAGGTACCCGTAACTGCTGTACACAAGAATTTACGGAAATCAGTGATCCCAGTATTCTCTTTAGGTCATATTTACCTGGACGTATGTCCTCAATTTTCCTCATGTACGGAGCGGTATGTCGCTCTGTACGGCCATTGCTGTCTATGGGGGGCTTATGTATCCACAAGCTTGCGGTTGTACATACATTCCCCATATGTTTATGTGAATTCTTTGGGTAACTGCAGTGTATCTCTCAATACTCCCTCAGATAAGATATTACTAGAGCACTGTTACTCCATAGAAAAAAAAGATTGCCACGTATTGTAATCGAGTACACGTTCAAATATTTCCAAAGCTTTATTACATTATACTCACAAAAAGACATTGTCTAAAAACCAAGATTGCATTTCAAGCTCCTGTGCTAGAATACGGTCTTGGCAGTATGGATGATAGTTTATGTAGTCACATGTTCTATTAGCTTCATAACTATAAATTCATCCAAATTCGCTTCAATATAGTTCACATACTGGTATTTTATTGTTATCAATGTGATTCCGAATTTTATCAGATTGCACATTGCTGGGTTACAGAAGAAAATATCTTCAAAGGCGCCATTTGTCTTTCCCACCCAAATGAGTACGACACCAAGCAAGTTGTGAGCCGCATTAATCCACATTTCTGTAATGCCAGTTGTAATTTTCACAGCCTTTGCTTTCAATTTTAGGCCTCCTATTTCAGCTGACATTCTTTACGTTTGAAGTTGGAGGGAGATAGAGATACCGTAGAACATTGCAGACCAAAAAGATTTACTGCAAATAAACTGAAAAACACTGACCAATAAGGTCAATTAGGAGAGCAGAATGTGCTGCCGCCTGGTAATTGTTTTCTGGTATAATGGTTGGCTTGGCCTGGGGTTCTCCAAACCAGATGTGCTACAATAATCAGAAGGAAATAAGAGCTGCAACCGAATTAGAAAATCTCTTTAAAGAAGGGAACATCGAAAACGTTAAATATTCCCTACATGTAATGTTATCTCTTATGTGTAGACACCAGTCATGCCGAATGCTTCATTTAATGAAATATATCAATATTAATCCATGTGGACATTCATTTAATTTATTATTTAATATTTGGCGCTGAGTCTGGGTAAAAAAACGGGGGTGTCACCTACCGACAAGTAAATATGGATAGGATGAGGAAATCTTGTTCATTCATGTGAACCCTGTAGCCAATCATTGGCCTTAGTAGTCATGTGCTTGTGTGCTAGCAGAGAACCTGGAGAATAAATGGGAATAACTCAGGGACATGGAAACAACTGAAAAAATTGCTCACTGCCAGGGCCGCCATCATGGGGGGTTTAGTGGGACTGTGTTCATGGGGCCCCCTCATTTTGCAATCAAAGGGGAGGGATTGCATGTTCTGGGGCTATCTACATGCTGAGGGGGCATGTTCTGGGGCTATCTACATGCTGAGGGGGCATGTTCTGGGGCTATCTACATGCTGAGGGGGCATGTTCTGGGGCTATCTACATGCTGAGGGGGCATGTTCTGGGCCTATCTACATGCTGAGGGGGCATGTTCTGGCACTTTCTGCATACTGAGGGGACATGTTCTGGTGCTATCTACATACTGAGGGGACATGTTCTGGTGCTATCTACATACTGAGGGGACATGTTCTGGTGCTATCTACATACTGAGGGTGCATGTGCTGGGGCTATCTATCTATGTACTGAGGGTGCATGTGCTGGGGCTATCTATCTATGTACTGAGGGGGCATGTTCTGGGGCTATCTATCTATGTACTGAGGGGGCATGTTCTGGGGCTATCTATGTACTGAGGGGGCATGTTCTGGGGCTATCTATGTACTGAGGGGGCATGTTCTGGGGCTATCTATGTACTGAGGGGGCATGTTCTGGGGCTATCTATGTACTGAGGGGGCATGTTCTGGGGCTATCTATGTACTGAGGGGGCATGTTCTGGCACTTTCTGCATACTGAGGGGACATGTTCTGGTGCTATCTACATACTGAGGGGACATGTTCTGGGGCTATCTACATACTGAGGGGCATGTTCTGGTGCTATCTATGTACTGAGGGTGCATGTGCTGGGGCTAGCTATATGCTATAAGGGGACATATGCTGGCATATCTATGTACTGAGGGGGCATATGTATTATTTCATTTGCTGCTAATTTTTCACCTGCCTCTTTAATAGTCAATATCACCAGTAATGAACATGCAGTAAATGTGTAATACACATCTATATGTAATACACTGCATACTGTGTATATTGTAGTTTGTGCCTATAGCTATATATCCTTGTCCATGCCAAATAAACTTTATATATTAAGAATTTTAAAAAAGAGAAAAGCTTAATTGTATTCCCCTTTTCTGTTTTACCTGAGGATATCCAAGATTCGGTAATGTCAGTTTCTGGTATGACACTGACAGCTGTGCTGGACTGAATATAACAGCAGGCCTTCCTGAAAGAGGAACATCTCAGAATGACCTTTATTATCTATTCTTCAAATTGTATCTTATTCTTCAAAAATGTAACTTGATCTTAAAGGGATCTTGTATTATATATATATATGTGAATCTTAGGCTTAAAAAGAATTTATTCAAAATAATTTTTTGAGTGGGAACTGTTTTTAAATTGATAACTGCATCCAGGTTATGAACAGTAGACTGGTTGGGGTCCAGCATCCATCTTTTTCTGGCAGGTTACAATGCTATAACTATACAGTGGAAGGAGCTGGTAGATCGCTCTACAGGCTCCAGGTGCCAGATCCCCATCAATCTGATACTAAGGCTGCCTGCAAACGACGTGTGTAGTGATACGGGACATAAACAACATCCCATGGACCTTTGCATCCCGTATTATCAGCCTGAGGATAGGTCATCAATATAAAATTATGCCCCAAGCCCACAAACAAAAAAACTCTATAAACCCCCTCTTGGAATGCAGGCAATGCCGAGACACTGCAATGTGAGACAGGTGTATCTATTCATGAGAAGAATCTGTCCTGCCCAATTTATGGTCGAGTCCTGGGACAATCAAAATTGTATACACCAGGACTGATAGAGACGGGTTGGAGACTGGCCTGAGGATAGATTATCAGTGTAAAAACATGCTCCAAGCCCACAAAAAACAAACTGTATAAAAATTAGCCCTCTGACCACTATAAAGATATTCACAGTGCTTGAATGTATAGATTTACTAAAATATGAATTTGTCTGTCTCCCACTAGAGGGGACTATACAGTTTACAAGGAGGGACAGACAGCTCCATTCACGGTATTGTGGCCACGCCTGGTTACTGCAGGTCAAATAGTATCCCCTTCCATTTAGTAACAAACTACTATACAAATAAGTTAGTTGTACCAAAGATAATAATCAAGATCCTTCCAAAACCCTAAATAAAACTTTATTAATTAAGATGTTACTGCGATAGGTGGCCTTAATATGTTGGCTTAAACATGAACAGATGAAGTGACATCACTGGATCAGCAGTTCTTGACGGTTCACATACTACAGTACAAAAGGGCAGCAGCGTGTCTATTACACAAGAGATGACAACATTTTTTGAAATCTGTGAATTAATTAGTCATTAATAGTCCGGATGGATCCTGAGTTCTGTTTTTCTGTTGATCCAGCAGAAGATATAAACTACTGTGCATGAAATTCCCTATTGACTTTTATGTTATTTTTAGAACTCTGCGCAAGATAAATGAAGAAACATTGGGAGTGAAACAGTAAATTAGGGATATTCTAGAAAATGCAATTGGCGTTACAGTAGCTTCAATGAATACTTAAAGGGGTTTGCCCATGAATTTTAACCCCATAGTGATTTTTACACAATAAACATAATTTTTAACCCATAACTTTACAATTTGACTCAGTTTAATTGCTGTTTTAGCTCCTATAACTCAGTGATGGTTAGTGTAAGATTCCAGAGTGAGGGCGGAGACTCTCTATGATTAGATTATCAGGGTCCAAGGTTTATCTACACAATTTAGCTAGTTCGCTAGTATAACTATTATCTGACACATAGAAAAAGAGAAATGAAATAGATGAGAGATGATGAGATTCAGGAGATGGATATAACACACAATGACACTCTTAGCTCTGCTAACTCAGCCATAACATACACTGTCAGCTCTGCTGTCCCATCCGACTTTTACGGTCGGATCCTGGGAAAACCAACATTGTAGACACCAGGACAATAGAGACAGGTTGGAATTGTATCTGTGAAATGCTCTATTTTTGTTAATAACAGTAAATTAGAGAATGTGTTATTTTGTTATGCTGAGTATATTTAAGAATCTTGTATACATGGGAATACCCCTTTAACTATGGAATATGGATGGAGACAACAGAGAATGAAAGACCAGCCACATTTGAAGACACATTTGTGTGTTAAGTTGGGATTCCAGTCATTGGACAGCCAAAAAATCAGCAATCTATCTTGTGGATTCACTCGTTGCTGGCATGCACATAGCAGGAATCACCCCAAACTAGGAAGAAGACCACCAGGCAATGGGACTGACATAATGATGATGTGTGACTAGTACTGGACACTTTAGGCCCCTGGCACACAAGCAGTGGATTTTCTGAACTGGTTGTAAGGCCAGAAACTTTTGCAATTTAGAGTAACTATGAGATTTTAATTGTAGCGTTGAGTGTTTCTCAACAAAAAATTATATTGTTCATTATTTTGTTGCAGAGAGAAGTTATCACTGAATCCGAAACAGAATCTACACGTAGAAAATAGAGAGGGCGAATGGCACATTGTGAACCATTGGTTCACGTGATGCTTGACAATTATGGTTCATTTGGTTGGAAAGTATTTCCCCTTCCTGACCTCCTCGTTCCCCATCCCCCGTGGCACAAAAAGGCCAAAACGTCACAAATCCTATGGAATTTGCAACATTTGCAAAATTGGTGTACAAGGCAAAATACTTCAGCCACAGCTTATCTTTGCAGTTTTCATCTCTATGGCCTTGTGGAAGGGGTGTGGAGGAGTCTACACCTGTGTATAGGGAGTCTTATTTTTTTGATCTGAGAGTAGATATTGCTACCTGTGGATCTTTTTCTTCTTTATATGATTACAATTGAAAACTTGTCATGATTTGTGCGATCTAAAAGAATAAATGAATATTTATGTATGGGACAACCCTTTTAAGGTCTCGTATAGCGTCATCTTAAAGTGATTGAGACATTATGCATGGTACATATACGTAGGGACATGTAAAGAAGAAAAACTATCAAATATTTATAGCTGAATGAGTCACATTTCTATATACTTATATGAATATTTAACATACTGTAGAGAGGAGTCTGGGATTATCTTAAAGCGCAGGGTAACTGCTATGTACACATACAGGAATCATCTAATGGAAACAGCAAAACCTGGACCATAAATGCAGAACATTACGTAGAAACTAGACTCTACCTAGACTGTATAAGACACTCTCTTTCCGCTTCAAATGGCTATAAATAGGGTTAGATGACACTTGGAAAGGGAACAACTCATCCACTATGATCCTTTTTAGTGAGACAGTGGTAAAGACACAGAAAATATGGGGAGAAGATTTATTATTAGGCAGGATCTTACTACAGTTTTTATGGAGTTTCTTAGGAGCTCTTAAGATGATTTATTATAGTGGCTCGGAACGCTTGATTTATGTGGCTTTATTTTGGCACATGAGGCGTTAACTTTAACAACTTGGCCCTTTTTGGTTTTTGTGTTTCCATTTTCTACTCCCAGCTTTCAAAAATCTACATATTGCGGTGTATGGAGAATTTGATATAGAACCACAGCAAAGACAAGTCCTGGAGTCTTATAGAGACTCCCGGCTATCATGGCAACTGATCGTTGCTTCCTGATAACACCACGGGGAGCAATGATCATAGCTGGTGGCTTTTTTGACAGCAGCTTTGCTGGTGACAGTTAAACACCTATGGTTAAACACCTATGATCAACACTGATCATAGGTGTTGCCGGTGGGTGTTTGCTACAATATGCAGCAAACACCTGCCTTGTATGGAGAGGGCTCAGCCTTGTACTAGTAAGCCACAAGTCATTAAGGTGTTAGAGTCTGGAATAGATTTACAACTTTTTAAACATTAAGTCACAACAAAAGTCATAACCAGTTCCTAAGATTTCCATGGATTACTGGAAGACTTATGCCAATACTTTTTAAAAATCTGTACTTCATTAATATTTTTGCCACATCTTGATTGATAAATATGGAGTAAGTTGTCTAAAGTGAAAGTGGAGTTGCTCAGTAAAAGTCAAAATTTGATGCAAATCGCTATAGTGAAATTGTGAAAAATGTCATTTTGAAAAAATAAAAAAAAAATCATTTTGCTCTTTATAGGTGAAATAAAATAACCTTCTTGAGGGAAGACGGAAAACTGATTTACAGCAATAATACAACAGCTCCTTGTGCAGGTTATCTATCAAATCTATCTATCTATCTACACTCCACATTTTCGCTTGCCCTTGCAATATCGCACCGAGATAGGTAATCCAATTGCAGGTGTTTGACTTTTTTTTATGAATGAACAAAGGAGAAGGAGGCTGGTCTTATACCGATAGGCGGGACTTCTTGTTTTTAATGGGATACACTATTTCATTTTATTGTCAAGGAGATATGCATTTTCACACTTTATATAAATGTTCTATATGAATGTTGATGCAAATATAAACTTATGATGCTGTTTTCTATACACTTTATCTATTTAAATCATCATGTCATTTGACCAATGGGAGGCACTATGCACCCTTAAATAGCTGGTATGTGTTCACTTGTTTTATGCTTGAAAAAGGTGGGTGCCACCACCGAAATGTTGCTGTTATGGAATAAACTTCACCCTTGAACTTTGACTGCTACCACGGAGTGCTGCCTATTGTTTGGATGTATCTATCTATCTATCTATCTATCTATCTATCGAAAAGAGACCAGAATATGAACAGTGTCTCCAGCACCATGATACTTATAAAAGTAAATTAAACACAACAGTACAGGCAGTCCCCGAATTACGAATAAGATGCTGCAGGTTTGTTCTTAAATTGGATTTGTATACATCTTGGAACAGGTATATTTTGTATGTTTAATTCCTGACAAATTTTTTTCGGCCCTGTGACAGTTGATGATTGCAGTTTGGGGCTAAAGTTTATTCCCAGAGCTTCAATGGAGGCTACAGTATACAGAGAGGTCAGTTTGTAACTAGGAGACATCCATTGGTTGGGTTTCAGATTTAGCCTATGGAAAAGAATGGGTTTGTTTAACACTTAATTCAAAGATACTTGATGATTCAAAACAGAATATGGTTCAAGATGACTGCATTGGCCCACATTTACCAAGGAACTTGCGCCAGTCAGACTTTGCACATACTTTTCAGTGCAAACTGAAACACTGGTATTTAAGAAGTGCACGAGACACAACTGTGGTGCACACAACACTTTGTGGCACACGCTGCACTACTCTTCACGCAACACAAAATTCTGTATTCCGGTGCTCAATCGTGCACCAGATTTAACATACAGAACTGTGTCGCACACCCCATTTTAAAGGTGCGCCAAAAGTGGTGCACTCTGTCGGAGCAGTGCAGGGAATGTAAGATTCATAAAGAAAAGGTGCCACAAATCATAAATCTGGCACCCTCTGCACACTACTGCGCCTAGTACAGACTGCATTGTTCTTAGTAAATGTGCCCCATTATCTGACCACCACATGGACATTGAAGCTATAGGATCATATGCCTAATAAAAACTGTAATTTATAGCACATGTTGGGAAAATGTTGGATGGTCATTTCCCTATAAGCTGTATGTCGGGCCATTTATTTATTATATCCGCTGTCCCTTTCAGACATATTTAAAAATATCATTAAGAGAATGTGAAGAGTCAGTAATTTTATCCATTAAATCTGGTGATTCAAAATATTTATGAGCAAAAAGTAAAAAGCTGTTGAACCAGGTCAAGCATCCTAATGATTTAAGTCAGTTTAAATGTCAAACTCTTACTTACTGTGCAGGGAATTTTTATTCCTTCCTCTGCCAAATGAATTAGTTATGATGCAAAGTAAAACTTAAAACTGTAAAGATGAATGTATTATCAGCATTTCTCTACATCTGTACCTATCAATGGTAAAGAGATAGAGCAAGCACATTCTGCAATGCTTGCCCCATATACTAAAATACCAGTAAAGTGCAAGCGAAAATGTAAGGTACATTTATTTTATTTCATAGAATTAATGTTATATGTACAAAAAGAAGGTTTAGGTCTCAAGTGCAACCATTATTTCTGTAGTCCTAACTTCTATGTTTCTGTAAATGTCCATAGATAAAATAGCTTTCCAGCTAATTGAAATGTATATTTAATTAAATTTCAGTATTGGAATGGTAATATAACAAATTGGTAGTCAGGTCATAGACATAATGGGGCACATTAACTTACCTGGTCCCTGTGCGATCCCCGAGGTGCGTTGTCCGCCGGAATGCACATCTGACGTGATTCATGAAGATCGTGCACCCGAGTTCCTGCATGTGTCGCTTCCCCACTGAGGTCCGCCGGAGTTCACCATCTTCCTCCTGGTGCATGTAAGTGCATGTCTTGCAAAACAAATTGCTTTGTTAAATCCTGCACGTAGTCCGAATCCGTCGGATCGTCCGATGGCCCGCCCCCCCCCCCCCCCCATTTGTGTCGCGTGAAAGCTGGCGCTGATACACCAAAATCCGATCGCGTGCGCAAAAAAAACCCTTTCTAAATGCGGCGCACATCGGAAATCGTTGGGTATTCCGAAGATAGTGCGGACCGCGGACCCTTAGTAAATGAGCCCCAATGACACTTTACCATAGGCATAATAAATTTGGGGGTATTTTTGGGATCCCCCATTTAGCCAATAAGCAGAGGTTTCCACAGTCCAATCCTAATCGATCAAACAGGCCCAATGTATATTTTTACTGCAGACACACACATTTGCCTATAGTTGAAAAGTTTGGGGGCTATTCCTTGCTCGGATGTCACGATGAGGTGAGGCCTGCCCATTGGAGAAGGAATATGTGATGAGCCCTCAGGGGTGGTGCTTAGGATTCATAAAGCCACAGTTAGTTCTTCAAAAAAAGAGGAAGGTGGCATCTTTTGATGCAAATATCGATTACCAACCTCTGCAACAGCCAGATGTTAATGAACATGCCAGCACCAAAGCCTCTGATGAATTGCCACTATAGTTCTATCTTGACAAGGAAACACAGTGGAAACACATTTGAGAGGTGTATGCATGAGGTATAAATCTCACCTTAAGAGTGAGCATGCCAAGCCAACAACGTGGGAATTACAAAATACAGAAGGTTCATGTATGAAAACGTAGCTTCAATTAGTGGAAAAATAAGCCTATTTCACTTAGGCCCTAACCCAGAGTCCTCATGATATGTCCGCAGAATACAAATTCCCTATTTTAATCCCTGATTTTACTATGAATACATTAATCAATGTAAAATAATTTTAGCATTCTAGACAGACAAGTTGTAAATGATAAAATAAACATAGTGATGTCACAGTACATGGGTGAGAAGTATAATGTCATGATAATGCTGGGCTTATAAATACAGTGATATCGCAGGACATGAATAAGTAAAAAAAAACTATAACGATATCCCAATAGAGGGATGATAAATGTAGCGCTGTGAAAATACAGGTATAAGAACATAGTTAATGATCTAAGTAAATGGTAATGATTGCAGTATGCATTGGATTAATAAAGTTGTGGATATCCAGCATGTGGATAGTAAAATAAGCTTATACCCCATGACCTCAGAGTGTAGGGATGTTAAAGTGGCTTACCCTTACCTCAGTTAAAAGTTCTGCACAAATTTCTTGAAATTCAAACTAAATCCCCCTGTTCAGAAAAGTATCTTACATTATCAGCTACCATTCCTGTCCATAAAATGGCCACAGATGGAAGGTCATGTGATCCTAACTATCCATGACAACTACCGTACAGGACCTTATTAAAGTAGTTATGAATGCAAACTTAAAGGGAACCTGTCACCACATTTTTCTCATATACAGCCAGTGACAGGTGCCTATAGAGCCCTAGTAACTAACTGACACCCTTCTTTTAGTTAAATAGTTTCCCTCACATACCCATAAAATCAACTTTGATCTCTTACCTGGCATTCAACTGCGAGTCAGAATGGGAATGACCTCCTCGGCTGACTCCAGTGGCTCCTCCCCATGCCCCATGTCTCTTCTCGCCATTCAGCACTTCATGCCATGTGATCAGGGGGGTGTCATCTAAGATCCTTTACCCCTAACATTTGCTAAAACTACCCTATGTATGTATCTAATCACATGAAATCACAGCAGCCTCCAAGGACTTCTACTCGTCCTCATCTTCCATGGAGGCGAGTTGCATATAAGTTTACAAACTGATTTTTTTAACATTGTAGCTATGGAAGTGAACCACTTAGGGATAAGGGCAATGCTTTTTAATCATAGTTTTTATGAAATATTTATTCTGGATGCAGGAATTTGAAAGGCAGGTCCTCTATACGTTCTTAGAAGATAGTTTGGTGATGTATATTACAAAGTAATGTACAGAGGTCACATGACCCTCCATCTACGGCCATATTATGGACAGGAATAGCAGCTGATGAGATAAAAGACATTTCTGAACCAGGGCTTTTACTTTCCATTTCAGATGCGGAAGGTTCAATAGATGCACATTAGTAAGTTATCTAATATCCTGCCCACACACTTACACAGACAATACAAAAAACATGAAATATAGTGGCCAACCCCTTTAATGTACCCAGTGTTCCACAATACAGGGATAACACACAAACAGATAACACAGTGATGTCCAGTATATAAATAGTAATCACTGTACTGAATACAAAGAACAAATTTTTAAACCAATCAAAATTGCCCATAATGGCTGATGTAAATGTTTCTTTCCATTTTAAAAGTAAGTATTGATCACATTCTTGCTCATATTTTCCAAAACTATATATTTTGTACTACTGTTGTTTTGGAGGAGTAGCGGATACCCATGTTAATTCTTGTCAATGCATTTCTGTTAATTTCGAGCGGCAAACAAATCTGGACAGATGGACGATCTAGTCAGTCAACTAATTTCACTTTGGGCACAATCCAGATTTTTTAGGTTGAGTGATGTTTAACCCTTATTACTAATCCAAACATTAAATCCGCATAATCTCTCTCTGTACTGAGAGAATTCATGCATCTGTTTCGTACAGGCTTTTTCATTAACATAATATTTGTGCCAAATGCCTCAATTCAGTAAGCACAGCTTTTCTTTTGGCTGGCCCCCAACAATGCAGAACATCAATTCAAAAAGTCTACATTTAAAATTCTTAAAAATACAAAGTTGACAAAACAAAAGCAAATATTTTCGGTAAAATAAATTCCACTTAAAAGCGTCTTGTGGGTGTTCCTGGAAAAAAGTCATTATTTAATAGAACTGTACTTGATTAAAGGAACGATGGTATCATTTATCATTTTCAATGCTGTTATACTTAATGCTATTCTGTGGCACTATAAATGCAAAACTGTAGTCAATTCATCATATACACGGGAACACAACAAACATCACCAACCTCATCAGAAAATGTTTTCCAAGTTAGTTTGTCTACATTAAATCCTTAAAGGGGTCATCCGAAGTTTTAAAGTTATCCCCTATCCACAGGGAGCCAGGGTCACTCTCTTACTAATAATGGAGCAAGCATATACCGTGCCGCTCTACTCAACGACTTTGTGAGTGAGGGATTTAGCCAAGCTCATATGGACAATCCACCCATTAGTGGGAAGGGGATTTCCATCAAGGGATTCATGGGTTCTTTTCTTTTGATTTTGGGCGACCCTCACCAATCCGATACTCCTTATTCACAGGATAGGGAATAACTATCTTATAAACTTGGGACAACCCCTTTAAGCAGTGTGTCTTCTTTATATCCCAGACAATAGATTGCTTGGATCCTTGCACTTATGTGGATGCTTCTTTCTTGTGGACTGCCTAACTAAGTCTTGTTGTAGACTAAGAAAACTCCTTCAGACCATGAGTCTTCCCTAGTAACTATGGCCTCTATTAGCTGCATAATTTACCCCGCCACACTACAAAAATGGTTCAGAGGTAGTTTAAAAAACGTCCATGAGATTTACTGCAAATGCAAGTTTTGCCAGAGAAGCACAACTTTACGGGATCTGCTACTTTACAGAATCTGCTACTAATGTCTTAGTCAGCTAGTAATGTCTGGTGAATACCAGTAGCAACCCCACATGGGGTGTCCATTCCTTTACAGGCAGTCCCCAGGTTACGTACATGATAAGGACCGGAGCGTTGTACTTAAGTTGAATTTGTATGTAAGTCGGGTTAATGGTAACAAAGGATGCATTAGCTGGTGCGATCTCACGCTTCCTTAGTTACCTGGAATCTCTGGCTTCTAGTGCACTGGCTGGTAACTAAGGAAGCGTGAGACTGCACCAGCGAACGCATCCTTAGTTACCTGAACCCCCGATACTGCCGGCAACTACTTACTTTATACATCGGCAACGGATTGAGCTCCCCGTCACCACCATGGCCCGCTCCTGCCTCTCGCTCCGCCCAATGATCCCCGTCACCTCCATGGCCCGCCCAATGAAGAGGCGCAGCACTCCAATCTGCGCTATTGAAACCCGGAAGTGGACTGCGCATGCGCGAGGTGCCGAGTGCATCGTTCGTATCTACGGGTTGTCCGTAACTCGAAACGCCGTAAGTCGGGGACTGCCTGTATAGGTAAAATGCTAAAAGCAATTCTTTCTTCTTTTCTGGTGATCTTCCCATTTCCTCACATTTTTCCTTTAAAAATAGATGACATTTGTTCTGAAGCCTCAAAGATTTGTTAAAGTCTAATGTTGAACAGAAAACTAACTTTAAAATAAAAGTTGACTTTTTTTTGAACGAGTTAACAAAAACAGAAGAAATGCAATATACTACAGAAAATATTTAAAGGGTTTTCCCGTTGAGGAAATGTATCACCTACCCACAGGAAGACGCTAGAATGGGGGACTGCAGGTAGACAGGATGGGCCACATTTATGAGGGCTTGTACGCCCAAAATAGGCATAATTGCCGGTACATGGCCAGGCGTTGCACCTATTTCCCCCATTAACCACCTTCATGGCAATTGGATGTGGTAGGGTGTGAATGGGGTGGACCGGACTAATCAGTGGGCCAGCACGAGGCGTTGCCACCCATTAAGTTTTATGAGGAGGTTGGAGTCTCCTTATAGATCCTGAGGGGGCCAGGGAGTGGGGGTAGCATCATATGGTTTCTCAATGAGTTTGTACTGTTTCATTCTAAGAATGCTCAATCGGACTCTCATCTATCAGAGTTTATTTTCACCTATCCGAGTATAAACGTCTGTACTGTAAAAACATTTTAAAGACAATTTATAATCCAGAAGAATTTGACAATCTGGTCACAACTCACATAAGGATTTTGGTTATGAGAGATATTGGTCTACACTCACTACATAAACTTATACACAGCCTCCATGGCTAAGAAAAGTGTGTGTTTCTTAAGTGTAGCCACCTTAAAGTGTCTGTATTCCTTTTGAAAAGTAAAGCAAAAAAAAAAAAGAATATCAATATTTTTAAATAGCATTTGGTTCACTTCTCACCGCTACAAGTGAGAAAGACAAATATAGCTCGGTGAAGTGACGGAATTAGTCGTTTCATTGCGGTGGTTAATGATTGCTAAATAAAAGCTAGAAAACAAGTTTAGCGATGGTGTCAGACTACTTCCAGAGCATCTGCTTTGATTTAATTGCTGAACTAATGAAAACAATGCACTTTGCTGTCTGGAACAGAAGACGCTAGTTTGTGTCCTGGTATTTTACTTAATTGTACCGGAAACTTTTTCCATACCTGCAATGTGATGTTTTCTTACCCACGAGTTGGTATTGATGTCACAGCAGGAATAATGTTTCTTGTAGAATGTAATAATTACATTATCGATTAGTTTCAATTGGGCAAAAATGCTATTTATTTTAATTTCTGTTTTATCTGCAGCTACAAAATATCCCCACTTGGTCACCCAGCGTTGCAATTACTAGGTTTGGCCACTGTTAAAGGGAATGGAGTTACCACACTGAACCTGTGGACATGTCTGCAGTTGTTTTCAAAATAAAGCAGCCATATTTTCCTCATTTTGGACAGCCATTTTAACAGAAATGTTTCACTTTGTATTTTGGAGGTAACTGTGAACACGGTCAGAGGCCAAATATCATATATTTATTTATTGGGGTTAAACCTAGTTTGATATCACAAGTCCAGTTGAATGATGGTTTATCAAGAGGTAGTATGCTGGGGGTAAACTACAGTGGTACCAGCCATAGCAGCTGCTATCGGGCCCACAGTCTCAGGGGTCCCCATAAGCCAACCGAACACACTGAAGAGTGGAGGATGTGCACTATTATATACATAATATATACAGTATATGCTGCCTGTGTGAGTATACAAATGTATATTTTTTTAAATGGGAAGTGGACCCCATTCAAAAGCCCGCTATGTGGCCCTGCCTCTCCTAGTTACACCCTTGGGAGTATGCAAACTTATAAAGTACCTGTGACATTATACTGCAACAAACATAGTAAAAGGATACATTTCTGATTAAACATACTGTACCCCGAGACAACATAATTCCATGCTAAGACTTTTACCGCTTTTGGGAAAAATCCATGAGAGGGCACTTGCTTGAAAATGGAAGCGTGTACTTCTCTACGGAGGGCCTCCTCAGTGCCAGAAGGGGCTTTCAGTCCTATTGAGCTTCCAGTAGAGCTTGACTGGAACTAATGAAGTCATGTACAATGTGAATGTGTAGCCAATCCCTGGAGGCCAACAATGCATCAGAGGCCAAGCGCAAAATATACACAACATCATCACAAGAGATGAACAAATGCATTTGCCAATTTGTAGATTTGGTATAAATCTGCCCATTTTCTGACACTGAATTGCATCTGTTTTTTTTTCTGATTTACTTCAGAAGAACAAATGTTGCTCCAATTGTCCTGGAAATTGGTATATACCCCCCTCTTTGTCCTCTAGAACCCTGATTTTGTTTTATAAAGATGACATATTTAATTTTGCTAACTTTTTTACTAGGCTAAAGCTTAGCATTACAGTTTGGTTTAAATGTATAATATTATGTTAACGCTAACCATAATTATGACCCTAACACTAACATCTAATAGTAATCATATACAGTAGCTGAACCTACCGCTAACCTTTATGAGAAAATTCATAGAACATGCGAGATACTGGGTATGAACTTTTTTACAGGAAATTTCAACATCTTCTTATCCACGAGATGGTGTTGATGTTTCTTCTATAATGTAATTGTTATATTATCAATTAGTTACAATGAGGCAAAAATGCTATTTTTGTTATATCTGCAGCTACACAATATACCCACTTAGTAACGCCCAAGTGAACCATACACTTTGGAGGACAGAGAGCCGTTCCTGGAACTGAGGAGGCCCAACAGAGATTTTTGCTACCCCAAAAAATGGAGTAATCCTTTATCACTGATTAACTCCTGAGTCTTTTAACTGGGTTTAAGGGGTTTTGCTGCAGTTTCATTCTTTTTTATGGTATGAACATTTGGGCAGATTCATCAAGGGTTGTACTAAACCACAAGCCCAGGATTCGCAACTTTTCCCTCCGTACGCCAATAGTGGGTGTGCCATTGGACCACATTGGCACATTTGCGCAATTCCTGGAGCAGTTCCTGGAGCAGGCTATAACGCAATTCTGATGTCGAATTTATCCGGTTACACCAGAGCCTTTTAGTATATCTGGTTCACTATTCTTTACCTCAACTATAAAAATGTTGAATGCTCCTGATGGAACAACTTAGCCGAGGTTGCCTAAAAAACGGACATCCAACTTTGTAAACAATGCTTCAAACTATACAACATGTTCCCTGATAAAGTTTCGGCTTGAAAATGACTTGAAGATTGGCCTAGTTTCTCTTTAAATGCTTGAATGAGCTGATGATGTGGAGTTACACATGTACGTAGCTATGGGTCATCCTCACCAGCTCATACTCCATATACTAGGTGACATGTTACATTTGCATTTTATATTTATAAACATATTTGCATATCAAATACCATTTCAAAGTCAGTTTGTTGATTTCCAAATGTTATCTTTACAAAGGGATAATTCTGCAGTCGCCTTATCTAAGATTTCATTATACAGTAAAATTTATTCATCGTCCAGGTGCTACATCTGTGTTAGAGACAAGGTTAAAGGCAGTGATGAAGATCGGTTTACACCTTTCATATAGATATAGTCCACATTACGAGTTACGGGAAGTTGCAGATTGCTCTACTATTTACTGATGTCTGATGTACACTATTCTAGCATCTCCGCTTCGCTCATTTTTCAACACTCTACTTGTTTTTTGTCCCCTTGAGCCAAGTGTCATCTACGTACCAGGATGTGAACAGTTGCTAATTTACAGAGTTTTATACAAGATCAGCGTATACTTTGTTCACAAGCTTCGGGTTCTGATGATTTTGTGATTTGTGATCTCTTCTTCAAAGGATAACTGGCACCTACCCTGACATGTCTAAATAGGGAATACTTGTACATCCTGTAGAATATCAGCATTGGGGCCATATTTTTTCAATTGCTAAATATTTTGTCGGCATTGGTAAAGAACCTAATCTAACAGTGGATGAAATAGATATGGAAAGGGGGTCTTTTAATTCTAAATTAGCTAATAAATACATTAAAAAAATAAATATATTAGCTATGAAAATATCCTAAAAAATGTGCAGGGCCCTTGAACATCAATTTCCCTACAAATTCCCTACAAACCTATCCAAAAAAATAAATAATATTAATATATATTATATAATTCTAACCTAAAAATACATAGGTTCTGTAATCCTAAAACTGTACATCAACAATAACACCTCTATACACCAATGTACCCATTAAATAATAATCCCAATCTGCACTTAGTTTTGTTGTTATTTTATAGCAGTACATTTGCAATCATACATGGGATGTATATTAGTGATATTTACTGCATATATTAGCAAATCAGTTGTTTAGGCTTACAGCTAATGATGTATTGTTAGACTCACAGTTAGCATTAAAACCCAGCAGCTCTTAACCTCGTTGATGAGTCCGGTGTCCCGGAGATAGATGGTGTGTTGTTCACTGGGTGCGCATGTAGACTTTAGAGCACAACAAGTTCCAAACACAAGCAGTGTGGGTATTCGTTGGCTGTTTAAGGTAGAGGTACTCCTTGTTTTTGTGCAGATGTTAGTAAGATACTAATGTGATATCACTTCTTTATACAATAAGGTGCTGCAGTACTATTCTCTGTGTAGCAATGGAACGGCCGACGCGTTTCGGAGGATCTCCCTCCTTCCTCAGTAGAATAACATTTTGAAAGCCAAAGCCATTTATCCCATTACATGGTTCTGGAAAATCATCGGAATAGTTACAGAAACTGGCAACTGGATTCTAATATAGTTGGTAGTAAAACAATCTCTGCAGCTGCTCTTAACCTCATTGCTGAATCCGGTGTCGAGATATAGCTGGTGCCAGCTACTACCAGGATTTTGATATTCTTCTTGTTACCTGCAATACACAGGTAGTATCAGAGCATGGCATTTAACCTTAATCCTTTTTCCAGGACGCCACTTTTATTATTTCTTCTTTTAATTCACTAGGGCAATGCAAATTAAGACTGGACAGTAAACTGTATTGCATGCATACATCCCTAACCAAATCATGAGGTGCAGTTAAGTCATTGTGTGGGCAGGGGTTAATTTGCAATAATCATAATAAATATTTTATGTATTTAAAATAATTATTAATTATTATTATTTGTTATATTTTTATATTTTAATATATTTAATATATTATTTAATGTTTAATTATATAGTAATTATTTTTTTTTTACAATCCTTTTAATGTTCACTTCAAAGAAATGATCACAGATTCCTGTCAAAATTAAATAGAATACAATCAACTTATCCACCAACTGACCATTCCAGATCAGATATTTTCTACTACCCACCACAACAACCGTATAATCCTGACATTTATTGGTCAGGCTGACACTTACATCAATATTGCATTTTCCCTTTAGGCAGAATGTTCTCTGGAATTTGTGGACTTAATTAAGGCTGCCAATTAGTAAATGAAATTATATTTCAGAAAAAAAAAGTTATTGAAAAAATTTCAATCCATTAAGAAATGGAGGATCTCCAAGTTTTTAAATACTTTCAGAAATAGCATTTTCCAATAATAAAGCTGGTGCTGGTCCAAGTCCATAGCTTGTTATAATCAGATGTGCACACTTGACCAGTCATTTTATTATTAAATGATAAATAATGATGTACAATGCACACAGTTAATTTTCTATGGGGGTGCAGCTGGTACCAATTTAGAAAGCTAATGTAAAAGATTGCCTTTAAAGGGGTTTTATAGCTGTGAAATTATGATGGGGGCTGGTTAAATAACAAAACTTTAATGGCTATGCCAAGCTGCTGCGCTGCACTTGTAGCTCCACCCCTGCTTTACTCCACGTCCCGTGTGTCTCCCATGTGTGTCTGAGGTTGGTCACCAATACAACTCGTGATTGGCTAAGTGACCCCAAATACTGTTTCCTGTTGTGTTGGAGCTAATGGAATCAGCTAAATATTTTTCAAGATAATTTTACTGTGCCTGAAAACTGGAGTAATATAACTCATTCCGGTGCTGCATTTTAGTGCATGATCCCTGCTATGCAGTTATTGATGACCCTAATAAAATTGGCATTTCTGAGTAGTATATCACATAGTTTACCCGGGCCTTATATCATTTGCAACAAAAATCATGCAAATGCTTAAAGTATTTTTGTTGGCACATCTTATTAACTTAAAATAAGGCCTACGAGTGATTTAGAGAAAAAAAACATCCCTACGCTGGCGGATTTCCCTGAATTCTCTTATCTCTGGACTGAACTGACACAATGGGGCACATTTACTTACCCGACCGATAGAGTTCCCGCAAAACGATCATGCACTCTGGCGCGATTCACTAAGATCGTGCGCCTGATTTCCTGCATGTGTGGCTTGCCCTCTTGGGCCGGTCCAACGGCAAGCCCCCGCCCCCGATTTCTGTCGCATGAAAGCCGGCGCGATTGTGCCAAAATCCGATCATGTGCAACACAATCCCCTTCTAAATGCCTGTCCCCAAAAACGTTGGAAAACCTGAAGGAAATGCGGCTGCAGACCCCATTGAGCCCCATTGAGTTCAGTCCACTGATATGAAGTTCAGTCCAGGAAATCCCACCACAGCGTTTTTCTTGGACTGAACTCACTCATGGGCAACCAGCCTAAGCTAAACTTAGCACAAAGTTAGATGGATAAACTAGGAATGTGCTAAGTTTTAGAAGCTTTTAGGAAACCTTCCCAAGGCTGTAGATTAAACATTTTAACACTAACTACATTACATACTGGTAAGACAACATTTAATTAAGCCAAAATGCTGTCCCTATCATAAAACAAGTGTCACGTTGCACAGGATCATATGCCACCTTAAATCTAAAACAAAATTTCTCTATGGGCTAAGTTTCGCTCAATGAAATAACCAGAAGCTCCGGTCTTCTCACCATGACATCAATATGTGAGTCTAAATATGTCTAAAACCTATTTCTCACTATTACAAAATGGATGATGACCAACTTATTTAGGTGCACCGTGAAGTAAGTGGGAAAAAAACACATTAGTAATCTTTATTTTGGTTAGTAGAACTTTAGGGGTGTAGGATGTTATAGCCATAATTAACATGCTAAAGTGTGGCCATACGGATGCTATATGAAGCATATATGCAAATGAAGATGTACCGCAAAGTTGACTGCAAGTAATGGGCTATTTGATCCTAAGTATTCCTGATAAAAAAGTCAATACATAGAAAATTAGGATTTATTTACATTATGGACTAAGTTATAACCCAAAGAGTAGTCAGAAGTACAAACTAAAGTCACTACCAGATGATCACTCAGTACAGAAACAAAGGCTGTATAAAAAACAAAGCAGGAGGTAGAAAACCTAAATCTAGTTTAGGCAGAATAAACACAAAAGCAGGTATACCAAATCACTGGCAAAGAAATGCAGTGACAAGGAGGCTTTAATGAAATGATTAAAATGCAGCTGAGCACACCACTCACAATTTTAAACCTCTTCTACCTCTGAACGGAACTACAAAAAGGAGTAATAATTTAAAAAAAATTTAAACTATGAATTGATATGGTCGCTCCACCTAGAAATGTTAATGATGCATTACATAATAGAGTTAAGTGCAGGACTTGTTAAATATTTTAATTTCTTTTTACCAATCTCTTACCGTTACAGTTTTGCGCTTCAGTTATAGTTTTAGAGCTCTGCTGTAGTTGTTAGTCAGTAGTTAGTAATAAAACTAGTGTCATATGAGGATAATCTTCTCAATTGGTTCTTTTCACTAGAAACTCACAGGCTTTGTGCAAACCTTGAAGTAAGGGTCAGCAATCCAAATGGAATATTAGTTTTCTCACCATTTGTTTATCATCATTGAGCATCTCTTATTCATATAGCTCCATATGCCCACATTGTACCCAGAAAAGCTGCTCCATAAGGTAGTCAAAGTTTCACAAACTATATATTGTAGACTTCAAAAAGTCTTCTAAAAGCTCCAAAAAAGGAAAAGTGAAATAGTAGAAAAATTTTAAATAAATTACTGGGATTTTTCAAAAAACCTGAATACAAAGTTAGAAAATAAATATCCAATAAACATCTTCTAGATTGTACAGATAAACAGTACCCTACAGGGCACAGATAAACAGTACCCTACAGGGCACAGATAAACAGTACCCTACAAGGCACAGATAAACAGTACCATACAGGGCACAGATAAACAGTACCATACAGGGCACAGATAAACAGTACCATACAGAGCACTGATAAACAGTACCATACAGGGCACAGATAAACAGTACCCTACAGGGCACAGATAAACAGTACCATACAGAGCACTGATAAACAGTACCATACAGGGCACAGATAAACAGTACCATACAGGGCACAGATAAACAGTACCATACAGAGCACTGATAAACAGTACCATACAGTGCACTTATAAACAGTACCATACAGTGCACTTATAAACAGTACAGTGCACTGATAAACAGTACCATACAGGGCACAGATAAACAGCACCATACAGGGCACTGATAAACAGTACCATTCAGTGCACAGATAAATAGTACCATACAGTGCACTGATAAACAGTACCATACAGGGCACAGATAAACAGTACCATACAGGGCACAGATAAACAGTACCATACAGAGCACTGATAAACAGTACCATACAGTGCACTTATAAACAGTACCATACAGTGCACTGATAAACAGTACCATACAGTGCACAGATAAACAGTACCATACAGAGCACAGATAAACAGTACCATACAGAGCACTGATAAACAGTACCATACAGGGCACAGATAAACAGTACCATACAGGGCTAGATAAACAGTACCATACAGTGCACTTATAAACAGTACCATACAAGGCACAGATAAACAGTACCATACAGGGCACAGATAAACAGTACCATACAGTGCACTTATAAACAGTACCATACAGGGCACAGATAAACAGTACCATACAGGGCACAGATAAACAGTACCATACAGGCCACAGATAAACAGTACCATACAGAGCACTGATAAACAGTACCATACAGGCCACAGATAAACAGTACCATACAGTGCACTGATGAACAGTACCATACAGGGCACTGATAAACAGTACCATACAGGGCACAGATAAACAGTACCATACAGGGCACAGATAAACAGTACCATACAGGGCTAGATAAACAGTACCATACAGTGCACTTATAAACAGTACCATACAGGGCACAGATAAACAGTACCAATATGGGCACAGATAAAAAGTACCATACAGTGCACTGATAAACAGTACCATACAGTGCACTGATCAACAGTACCATACAGTGCACTGATAAACAGTACCATACAGTGCATTGATAAACAGTACCATACAGGGCACAGATTAACAGTAGCATACAGGGCACAGATAAATGGTACCAATATGGGCACAGATAAACAGTACCATACAGTGCACTGATAAACAGTACCATACAGTCTACTGATAAACAGTACCATACAGGTCACATATAAACAGTACCATACAGGGCACATATAAACAGTACCAATATGGGCACAGATAAACAGTACCATACAGTGCACTGATAAGCAGTACCATACAGTCCACTGATAAACAGTACCATACAGGGCACAGTTTAACAGTACCATACAGAGCACTGATAAACAGTACCATACAGGGCACAGATAAACAGTACCATACAGTGCACTTATAAACAGTACCATACAGTGCACTGATAAACAGTACCATACAGTGCACAGATAAACAGTACCATACAGGGCACAGATAAACAGTACCAATATGGGCACAGATAAACAGTACCATACAGTGCACTGATAAGCAGTAGCATACAGTCCACTGATAAACAGTACCATACAGGGCACAGTTTAACAGTACCATACAGAGCACTGATAAACAGTACCATACAGGGCACAGATAAACAGTACCATACAGTGCACTTATAAACAGTACCATACAGTGCACTGATAAACAGTACCATACAGTGCACAGATAAACAGTACCATACAGGGCACAGATAAACAGTACCATACAGAGCACTGATAAACAGTACCATACAGTGCACTTATAAACAGTACCATACAGGGCACAGATAAACAGTACCATACAGTGCACTTATAAACAGTACCATACAGGCCACAGATAAACAGTACCATACAGTGCACAGATAAACAGTACCATACAGGGCACAGATAAACAGTACTATACAGGGCACATATAAACAGTACCATACAGGGCATATAAACAGTACCAATATGGGCACAGATAAACAGTACCATACAGTCCACTGATAAACAGTACCATACAGGGCACAGATAAACAGTACCATACAGTGCACTTATAAACAGTACCATACAGTGCACTGATAAACAGTACCATACAGGGCACAGATAAACAGTACCATACAGGGCACTTATAAACAGTACCATACAGGGCACAGATAAACAGTACCATACAGGGCACAGATAAACAGTACCATACAGGGCACAGATAAACAGTACCAATATGGGCACAGATAAACAGTACCATACAGTGCACTGATAAACAGTACCATACAGGGCACTGATAAACAGTACCATACAGGGCACAGATAAACAGTACCATACAGGGCACAGAAAACAGTACCATACAGGGCTAGATAAACAGTACCATACAGTGCACTTATAAACAGTACCATACAGGGCACAAATAAACATTACCAATATGGGCACAGATAAAAAGTACCATACAGTGCACTGATAAACAGTACCATACAGTCCACTGATAAACAGTACCATACAGGGCACAGTTTAACAGTACCATACAGAGCACTGATAAACAGTACCATACAGGGCACAGATAAACAGTACCATACAGTGCACTTATAAACAGTACAATACAGTGCACTGATAAACAGTACCATACAGTGCACAGATAAACAGTACCATACAGGGCACAGATAAACAGTACCATACAGAGCACTGATAAACAGTACCATACAGTGCACTTATAAACAGTACCATACAGGGCACAGATAAACAGTACCATACAGTGCACTTATAAACAGTACCATACAGGCCACAGATAAACAGTACCATACAGTGCACAGATAAACAGTACCATACAGGGCACAGATAAACAGTACTATACAGGGCACATATAAACAGTACCATACAGGGCATATAAACAGTACCAATATGGGCACAGATAAACAGTACCATACAGTCCACTGATAAACAGTACCATACAGGGCAGAGTTTAACAGTACCATACAGGGCACAGATAAACAGTACCATACAGTGCACTTATAAACAGTACCATACAGTGCACTGATAAACAGTACCATACAGGGCACAGATAAACAGTACCATACAGGGCACTTATAAACAGTACCATACAGGGCACAGATAAACAGTACCATACAGTGCACTTATAAACAGTACCATACAGGGCACTGATAAACAGTACCATACAGGGCACAGATAAACAGTACCATACAGGGCACAGATAAACAGTACCATACAGGGCTAGATAAACAGTACCATACAGTGCACTTATAAACAGTACCATACAGGGCACAGATAAACAGTACCAATATGGGCACAGATAAAAAGTACCATACAGTGCACTGATAAACAGTACCATACAGTCCACTGATAAACAGTACCATACAGAGCACTGATAAACAGTACCATACAGTGCACTGATAAACAGTACCATACAGTGCACTTATAAACAGTACCATACAGTGCACTGATAAACAGTACCATACAGTCCACTATTAAACAGTACCATACAGGGCACATATAAACAGTACCATACAGGGCACATATAAACAGTACCAATATGGGCACAGATAAACAGTACCATACAGTGCACTGATAAACAGTACCATACAGTCCACTGATAAACAGTACCATACAGGGCACAGTTTAACAGTACTATACAGGGCACAGATAAACAGTACCATACAGGGCACAGATAAACAGTACCATACAGTGCACTGATAAACAGTACCATACAGTCCACTGATAAACAGTGCCATACAGGGCACACATTAACAGTACCACTCAGGGAAGAGATAAACAGTATTATTCAGGGCACAGACAAACAGTAATGTTACATTGTAGCCCCCCTGATATTTTGCCCCAAGCTCCTCCTTATTGTGCCCCCCAGCAGCCTACCTTCTAATTGTGTCCATCTTGCAGTTCCCCCTCTTTTTGCTCCCCCCACAGCTGTTCGCCCTCTTATTGTGTCCCCCAGCAGTTCCCCTTCCTTTTGCCCCCCAGTAGTTCTTCTTCTTATTGTGCCCTCAAGTTACTCCCACTCTTATTGTGACCCACCAAGAATTTCCCCATCTTACTGTAACCCCCATGCAGCTCCCCCTCTTATTGTGCCTCCCAGCAGCTCCCCCTTTTATTTGTCCCTCAAGCAGCTTGCCCCCTTATTTTATACAAAGTTATTTTATCAAAGTTATTAACTTTGTGCTTTTGTAGTTCTATCAGTTATTGGCTTTCATTAGCTTTAAGTTATACTGAATTAATAGCTTTTTGACACATTTCCATGAACTATAACTACATCTCCTGTTTTTGTGGGTAATTGAACATTTTCCTGACATGCCATTTCATAGCATATGCACAGCCATTGCCTCTTCACATGGTACTTTATTCTTTACTAGGTAAAAAACCCTTCGAG
Organism: Engystomops pustulosus; assembly: GCF_040894005.1. Lineage (NCBI taxonomy): Eukaryota > Metazoa > Chordata > Amphibia > Anura > Leptodactylidae > Engystomops > Engystomops pustulosus. The sequence continues at coordinate 83,348,308 of NC_092418.1, forward strand.
ATTCTGGTCCATGTTGACATGATGACATTTTGTAATTGATGCACATTTGTCATCGGTGCGTTCATGTTGAGATTCTTCCATTTCATTACATGAAGGGGAGGCCATTGAAGCGCGCTGAACTGTCATGTTACTCTTGAGATATTTTCTGTAATACTTTAGGATGTAGCCATTAGAAAATAGTAGCCTGTGGCCATAAAGGATGCACATTATAAGTTATCTTTTGCTTCTTTTGCCAGAATAGAAATATTTGGAAAGACTTGATATAGTTTTTAGTGCTTGCAGCGCTCAATTTCAAACCCAATGCAGGAAACCTTTGAGGCAGTTTCTAGTTTTTTATGAAAAATGAGCTAAGAGTAAGGGTCCATGCACACGGCCATAGCGGTACAAGCACACGTCAGGCGCTCTGGTTGCCCCTCCCCTCTCCATAGAGAATAGTGGCGCATAGCCTTTCTTATGGCCAAAGATAGAGCACGCTCTATGTTTTTTACAGCCATGGCACGGTACGGTCCCAGAACTATGGTACATTTACTCAATGTACCGAGCCTGGGCGCCATAGACAACTATGGGAGACGTATATGCGGCCATAAATTTGCGATCGTATATACGGTATATATATGTCCCCCATATGTTTGTCTGCATAGGCCCTAAGGGACGGTATAAAGTGTTTTTAATGTCCCAATGCTCCAGCACCATGATCCAATGTTAGCAGGTTATGTGCTGATTTAATATGACAGAAGAAAATATGTAGCCTCCGCCATTGGATTGGCAGATAATTTAACTGGGGTGAATAATAGTTTTTTAAATTTATGCAATTTTTACATTTTATATCCTGTATGCACTTCCTGTTCGGTTTGTTTTTAAAAACATTGGGCAACTGTATCAGCCCTCAACAAAATAGCTAGTGGTTGATAATGACATCTCAACTTTATGGTTCTTCTCTGGTGGCTTATAAATCACAAGATCTGCCTAATGCCTCAAATACACAGCAATGAATGCCAAATTACCCCAATCACCGACTTCTTCATTAAATAGTTTCAGGGAAAAAAAGTGCTGCAAAATGCGTCTACTGCTGATTATTTGTGTTAAGTGGAATTTTTCTCCTTTTCATAAATTTATTTTATATGTAATTTCTATGAACTGAGCACTGCTTTTAGAGATGAGCTTATCAAGATTCTATTCATTGAAGCTTCTGCGTTTTTTTTTTTTAAGATTCAGATCTGAAACATGTCGGTCACTAATTGTCCTGGAAATTAATATATAACTTCCTCTAGTCCTCGAGAACACAGATACTTCATAAAATGGTCCTGTATCATTTTATTAATTTTTTTACAGATTTTTACATTTTCCCTGGCATGCCCCCCCTCGAATGTCAGGATTAGCTAGCTGCCATCTTGATAGATTAATCCAAAGCAAATCAGAAAATGTACAAATTAAATTCAGAGACTGAAAAATGACAGATTTGTACAGAATCTACTGTGGAAGATGTGCACTGTTATACTCTATATATATCAAGCTGCATAATGTGCACATCCTCCATTCGTTAGTGTGACAGGGCCCCGTGGCACAATGGGTCCCATAGCAGCTCTGATGGCTGCCACCCATGTAGTTACACCCCTGGAAGCAGGCTTTAGAGGAATTCTATGGCAGGTCCATCAAGGCGCATAATCTTGTGCCTGATATATCAAGAGACTGTAGAGACCTCAGTATATTGGTTGCATCTTGCGCCAGAAGAGGAATATCACAACTGGCGCTCTAGAGGGGAATTATCACAACTGTAGTCTAAAATGGCAAAATAATTGCATGTCCAGAATTACATCATTTATCTGCGCTACAAACTGCGCAATTACGAGGACATGCAGATTTTTGGACGAAAAAATACACATGTCAAACCAGACGAAGTTCTGAAAAATCTCCTCGTATGTGCCCAGTCATGATAAATAAACTCTACTTTTAGCTTTAGATAAAAAAAACTTAAAGAAAAGCTTTATACTATACATATATATATATATATATATATACATAGTGCGGGATGCACTATAAATGTGGGATCCTGGCTTTTCTCCTGCTTTTTAAAAGCTTAAAAACTATGATCTGCTTAGTGAACTGTAAATGAAAACATAAAATATTTGGCCTTGTCTCTTTGCTATAAAATTTAAAGTGCGCAAATATCTATGCCAGATACATTTGTAAGAATCCAAATATTCAGCGATTCTCCTACCTCCCTTTACGGGAATAAAAGGAGATTATTTAAGAGCCTTTAAAGATTTGCCAGCCTCAGCATATGCTACATTGCATTTGTTATATAATACATTTTGCACAAAGCTTAATTTCATAATTGAGAATCTGGAATGAGAAATGTGTCCATTTTTATTATTTATATTTTAATAAGGCTTTTTTTTCTTCGTCCATTCATTTCATGCAATCAACAGCAACAATAATTAGCTCTCCAGTGTGCGCTGTACAAATACTGTTTGCAATGTATTATGCTAATGCACTTTGCCTGTAACCACGAAAATGCATCAAACTTCAAAACAGTCTTTGGAAAAAAAATTTAAGCTTAATTACAAATACACACAATTTTTAATTTTCAAAAAACTGCAAATAAGTTCTAAGTCCCTCTTTTTTCACATTTAGAAGGGGACCCAAATCTTATACATTGCTTTTATAAAATGATATCAGATAACAGGCAGTCCCCGGGTTACGTACAAGCTAGGTTCTGTAGGTTTGTTCTTAAGTTGAATTTGTATGTAAGTCGAAACTGTATATTTTAAATTGTAACCCCAGCCAAATATTTTGGGGATTTTAAAAATGTTGGATTGTCATAAGAATCAGGATTAACAATACATCTTAGTTGCTGACAGCTTTGATAACTGTTATAGCTGTTTATTGTAGCCTAAGGCTAAAGTACAGTAAATTACCAACATCCAGAGGTCCGTTTGTTACTAGGGGCAGTCTGTAAGTTGATGTGTTCTTAAGTAGGGGTCTGCCTGTACAATAAAGTGGCTTTTCCAGGATCAACAAACTGTTCAGATGTCAAACTTATAAGATAAATCATCAATATCAGATATACAGAGGTAGCACTGTCAACACCCCTGCTCATTCGCTGTTTAAGGTACAGTACCCTGAAGGACCTCTACAGACCTCTATATGGACAGTGTACAGACAAGATGCTATAGTACAAGCACAAATGGATGGTCCTTTAAAACAACTTATCTTTGAAGATTAGCGATGGTGGGTGAGACCCCATCAGTAGTTAAACACTTTGCTAGTCCCCAGAGCACATCATGATATTTTCTAGTTTTGTAATAAGTCCGGAGAGTGAAAATACAGGTTGGTTAGGGAGTAAGAGTTTTCCTTACGGAGAGTTTGCTGATTAGGCCCACCTTGCAGATTTGTGGAGACTTTTAGCCATCCATGCTGCACTAAGGGATTCTGAAAAAATGTAAATTGGTTTTTCTAGATGGGACACAGAACACCACAAATCTTTTGCTACCTTGTAAGGCAGCCCCCTTATCATCAAGCATGACTTTCAGGAAGCCTAATGACTTGATGTGAGATTAAAGACAAACCGTAAGGAGAGCTCTTTCTCCCTAACCCTAGTCAAAAGCCTCTCACTCAGGTAAACCAGCTCCCTACTAGGTATTGAAGAGCCATAACCCCATCAAAATAGTGCTGTGTTCCTTCTGGAATAGATGTAATGTAATCCTTCCTGAAAGTCATGCTTGTGTTACCCTGCCTTACAAGGTAACACAACTTGGTGACATCGAAACAAATGGAGGAGCTGTGGATGTCACCAAGATCAATGGAGCTGCACCAGTACTACAGTTCAACCAAGATAATAATTTAATATGACCCAATGTCCTTGGAGGTCCAGTAGCTTCCTTGTCACCAATGAGGACACCAGAACAATGGGGCACATTTACTAACCTCTGATTGCCAGTTTTCTGTTGGACTTTGTACGTTCTTTCTAGTGCAAACTGTTTGCACAGGTATTAAAGAAGAGCCTGCGCCACACATCTTTCGCACTATTCGTCATGTGACACAAATGTCTGCCCTGAAGGGGGTTCAGGTGCTCAGTTGGACCGTGCTTTAGTTTTAACATGTAAAGTCTGACAAAATTGTGTCCCATGCCCCACATTAAAGGTACACTAAAAAAAAGTGGTGCACTCTTTCAGAGCAGTGCAGAGGGCGCCAGATTTATGAAGAACCGACGCGAGAAATACTGAATCTGGCGCCCTCTGTACACTACACAGGCAAACTGCACATAGAACAGACTGCACTGTTCTTAGTAAACGTGCCCCAATAAGTCTGCATTGTTATGGAGGTGTCCGTGAAAAACTATGAGCAATAGCTGCCGTTAAAGATTGGAAATTTTGGATAGAAAAGAGGAAGTTGTAAAGAAAACGTAACAAAAGACTAAAACTACAAATATTTTTAAAGTTTAGCTTTAAACTAAAAATTTTCCACATATAGCACCTTAATAGTAGAGGAGATGTTACATTTCTCAACATACAAAATCATATTCAACAAAATACATATTCACATAATAACACCAAATTCTAACTACAGCATCAAGTATACAAAATGATGTTCTACCAGCTGAACGCAGGAGAATTTCTTATTAGGTCTGTGTATTTTGCCGCTGGCAGTTTCAGCAGTCAATTGACAGGAAAACAGTCGAAACTCTGCTCAGACTGGATCATTACAGCCGAGCCAGAGACAGGGCCGATGTGTAAAAGAGCATGATAATCAATGGGTGAATTTCAAGATTTCAGCTCTGGGAGACGTACAAGTTTCTTAACACCAAGAAAAATACAGTGTCTATTTCACAGAGACAGCTCTGTGAGTTCTTCTTCGAATGTATATATATATATATATATATATATATATATATATATATATATATATATATCATTAAACCAATTAAATTAACCTGCATATTATTTTGGGGGTTCTGAAAATAGCGTCCCAATTGTTGGCACATTTGGTGGTAAACAGGGGTTCATATGGGCACTGATTGATACGCAACTGTTTCCGCAGTAAGCTGCAATGGGCTTTTTGCTATTTATTGCTACTATCATAGGATTAATTGTTTCTGTTTCATCAATTTGTCCTTGGTAGCTATTTAGTGAGATCAGAGCATTCATAGTAGCTTTTGTAGCTTTTGCCCACCATGTGCATTAAAGAGCTTAAAGGGAACCTGTCATCAAGAACAGGCACAATAAACCTTACTCGCCCCTTCCAGTATGCCTTTGTTGAAAAGTGCAGTGCATTTTTCCCAGCTTATGGCTCCTCCCATCAGCAAAATCATTCCCCAAACTTTGTCTTTGTTGCCTCTCCCCATCAAGTTCTGCAGTTTCCCACACAGTGCTCATTGCTTAACTCACCATTTAGCGCGGGGGACAGTATTCCAGTATGGACAGGAAGAGGACAGGAAGAGAACTTCCTGTTCACTCAGACTGAGATTTGAAGAGACACAGAGTTGTCAGTCAAAAGAAAACAGCGCGGTTAACTGGCAGCCTGGAAAAACATGACTGTTCTATTCAGAATTTGACTCTTTGTCCACTCATTTGCATATAATAAAAATGGTACTTATGGTGCACTGTCTCAATGGGAAATCATTTTAGGTGATATGGGTAGGATGTTTAACCCTTTACCAGCAGGTATTACTGGTGTGTGTGGTAAAATTCTAGTGACAGGTCTTCTTTAAGGCACACATGACTCAGTTGACAGTTTTCTAGTTGTCCTACATTGTCCTACTTTTAACAAGAACCAACTATTTCAAATTGAAAGCTGCTGTTTGGAGATACTTTCAACCACTCATAAAAACAATTTGGTCACTATCATAGTCCTTCAAAAACATTAACATTAAGAATTTACTTTTTACTTGTTATCTAATGTCCATAATATGTATTGTTATGAGACAAAGAGGACTCTGGGTCTTCTCAGAATCTTAAATCTGAGTGCAAATGTTACTTCTACCCAGGTAGAGCTACATCCCACTATCCATCATAATAGCTAGCGTTTGTATACAGCAGTGTAGACCTTATGGTACAATATAGAGAAGTAAGTGGGGCCATTACATGGACCCTTCTGGATAAGCTCTCAAAAATGTAAGTTTCAATTTGTGAATTAAAAAGCAAAACTTGTTGAACAGTTTTCCAGTGTATTAAATGAGATGAACTTCTTCTGTGTAATCTGCTTTATGGATTACATAGATTACTGTTATTATGCTGTGTAGCAATCTGGTACCCTATGCCATTTCCATGAAGTCTCTAGATTAGTCCTGCATTAGGGCAATATGATATTAAAGACGATAAAACTATTGATGGTTTAAAGGAAAAAATATAATCTCAAGGATTGCAAGGATATACTAGAAAAGATATAAAATTTGATATATAAAAGTCAGGGAAATGTATAAACTCTAGAGATGAGCGAACACTAAAATGCTCGGGTACTCGTTATTCGAGACGAACTTTTCCCGATGCTCGAGTGCTCGTCTCGAATAACGAACCCCATTGAAGTCAATGGGAGACTCGAGCATTTTTCAAGGGGACCAAGGCTCTGCACAGGGAAGCTTGGCCAAACACCTGGGAACCTCAGAAAAGGATGGAAACACCACGGAAATGGACAGGAAACAGCAGGGGCAGCATGCATGGATGCCTCTGAGGCTGCATAATCGCACCATTATGCCAAAATTATGGGCAACAGCATGGCCATGACAGAGTGACAGAATGAAGCTAGATAGCATCTAAAACATCCAATAATTGACCCTGACACTATAGGGGACGGCATGCAGAGGCAGCGGCAGCAGCGGCAGGCATGGCAACATACCCTAAATGGACTCAGGCTTCAAACCAATGGGTAGCAGAGAGGAACCAAAGGAGGTGAGCAAGAAGCGCTCAAATAATATCGGTACATGATAAAAGTTTGCCAGTATATTTTGTGGATTACACAGCAGGGTGGCGACAAAGTTAACATGGAAGCCATGAAAACAACCCAAAATTCTGCCTGACACAGCTCGTTTGATAAGGGGACCATGTATGGAGGCAGTGAACTAGTAGTAGATTAAAGGTGCTGCAGTTAAAACTATGTTAGTTGGATCTTGGCATGGAGCTGGCGCTCCGCTGCCAGGCGAGCTTTCGCCAATCCAAGCCCGTGTCTCTAGGCTACTCCCCAAACAGCACTTCTAAGAACCTTTTGTATAAGATCAAGTGTAGTAGCGTTCTTATAAGTTTAGGATATGCCGGGTGAGGGGAATGTAAACAGATGCGCAAGAAGCGCTGAAATAATATCCCTAAATGGTAAAAGTTTGCAAGTATATTTTGGGGATTACACAGCAGGGTGGCGACAAAGTTAACAACTTTGATGTGGAATGCCCTGTAATAGCTCTTGGGCGGTGTGCCTTTTATCGCCTAGGCTCAGCAGTTTCAGCACCGCCTGCTGTCGCTTAGCGACGGCACTGCTGCTGTGCCTAGAGCTACCGACTGATGGCGCCATGCCCACGGATGGTAATTCGGAGGAGGAGGAGGTGGAGGAGGGGTGGGAGGAGGTATAGTAGGCCTTTGAGACCTGGACCGAGGTAGGCCCCGCAATTCTCTGCGTCGGCAGTATATGACCAGCCCCAGGGTCAGACTCGGTCCCAGCCTGCACCAAGTTAAGTGTAGTAGCGTTCTCATAAGTTTGGGATATGGCGGGTGAGGGGAATGTAAACAGATGCGCAAGAAGCGCATGATGCGCATGGAGCTGGCGTTCCGCTGCCAGGCGAGCTTTCGCCAATCCAAGCCCCTGTCTCTAGGCTACTCCCCAAACAGCACTTCTAAGAACCTTTTGTATAAGATCAAGTGTAGTAGCGTTCTTATAAGTTTAGGATATGCCGGGTGAGGGGAATGTAAACATCTGCGCAAGAAGCGCTGAAATAATATCCGTAAATGGTAAAAGTTTGCCAGTATATTTTGTGGATAACACAGCAGGGTGGCGACAAAGTTAACAACTTTGATGTGGAATCCATGAAAACAACCCAAATTTCTGCCTGACACACCTCGTTTGATAAAGGGACGATGTATGGAGGCAGCTATATGGACGACTTTTGGAGGTAGCAATGGAGACAACGTGTGGAGGCTGCTATGGAGACAATTTAATTTGGATAGTGCCTGTATGTGGCAGTCCCAAACATTTTTCAAACCAGAGGAGCAGGTAGGTGGCCCTCCAGTAAAATGGGATAGATTGAGTGCCTGTATGTGGCAGTCCCAAAAATGTTTCAAACCAGAGGAGCAGGTAGGTGGCCCTGCAGTAAAATGGAATAGATTGAGTGCCTGTATGTGGCAGTCCCAAAAATGTTTCAAACCAGAGGAGCAGGTAGGTGGCCCTGCAGTAAAATGGAATAGATTGAGTGCCTGTATGTGGCAGTCCCAAAAATTGTTCAAACCAGAGGAGCAGGTAGGTGGCCCTGCAGTAAAATGGAATAGATTGAGTGCCTGTATGTGGCAGTCCCAAAAATTGTTCAAACCAGAGGAGCAGGTAGGTGGCCCTGCAGTAAAATGGAATAGATTGAGTGCCTGTATGTGGCAGTCCCAAAAATGTTTCAAACCAGAGGAGCAGGTAGGTGGCCCTCCAGTAAAATGGAATAGATTGAGTGCCTGTATGTGGCAGTCCCAAAAATTGTTCAAACCAGAGGAGCAGGTAGGTGGCCCTCCAGTAAAATGGAATAGATTGAGTGCCTGTATGTGGCAGTCCCAAAAATTGTTCAAACCAGAGGAGCAGGTAGGTGGCCCTGCAGTAAAATGGAATAGATTGAGTGCCTGTATGTGGCAGTCCCAAAAATGTTTCAAACCAGAGGAGCAGGTAGGTGGCCCTCCAGTAAAATGGAATAGATTGAGTGCCTGTATGTGGCAGTCCCAAAAATTGTTCAAACCAGAGGAGCAGGTAGGTGGCCCTGCAGTAAAATGGAATAGATTGAGTGCCTGTATGTGGCACTCACAAAAATTGTTTCAAACAGAGGACCGGGTAGGTGGCCCTCCAGAAAAATTAAATGCATGAAGTACTATAGCAAGAGCCAGTGGGCCCTGTCAAAAAATAGCCAGTTTCCTCTGCTTTACTGTACAAAGAGGAGGAGAAGGAGGAAAATGAGGAGGAGGAGGAGGAGTGGATCAATTATTCAGGTTGAGCTTCCTTCACCTGGTGGAGATTGGAAATTCTGAGAAATCCAGCCTTTATTCATTTTAATAAGCGTCAGCCTGTCAGCGCTGTCAGTCGACAGGCGTGTACGCTTATCGGTGATGATGCCACCAGCTGCACTGAAAACCCGCTCGGACAAGACGCTAGCGGCAGGGCAGGCAAGAACCTCCAAGGCGTACAGCGCCAGTTCGTGCCACATGTCCAGCTTTGAAACCCAGTAGTTGTAGGGAGCTGTGTGATCATTTAGGACGATGGTATGGTCAGCTACGTACTCCCTCACCATCTTTCTGTAAAGATCAGCCCTACTCTGCCGAGACTGGGGACAGGTGACAGTGTCTTGCTGGGGTGACATAAAGCTGGCAAAAGCCTTGTAAAGCGTACCCTTGCCAGTGCTGGACAAGCTGCCTGCTCGCCTACTCTCCCTCGCTACTTGTCCCGCAGAACTACGCACTCTGCCGCTAGCGCTGTCAGAAGGGAAATACTGTTTCAGCTTGTGCACCAGGGCCTGCTGGTATTCATGCATTCTCACACTCCTTTCCTCTCCAGGGATGAGAGTGGGAAGATTTTGCTTGTACCGTGGGTCCAGGAGAGTGAACACCCAGTAATCGGTGCTGGAATAAATTCTTTGAACGCGAGGGTCACGGGATAGGCAGCCTAGCATGAAATCTGCCATATGCGCCAGAGTACCAACGCGTAAGAATTCACTCCCCTCACTGGCCTGACTGTCCATTTCCTCCTCCTCCAACTCCTCCAACTCCTCTTCTTCTGCCCATACACGCTGAACAGTGAAGGACTCAACAATGGTCCCCTCTTGTGTCTCGCCAACATTCTCCTCCTCTTCCTCCTCATCCTCCTCCACCTCCACCTCCTCCGATATGCGCTGAGAAACAGACCTCAGGGTGCTTTGGCTATCAACAAGGGAATATTCTTCCCCCGTCTCTTGTGACGAGCGCAAAGCTTCCGACTTCATGCTGACCAGAGAGTTTTTCAACAGGCCAAGCAGCGGGATGGTGAGGCTGATGATGGCGGCATCGCCACTGACCATCTGTGTTGACTCCTCAAAGTTACTCAGCACCTGACAGATATCAGACATCCACGTCCACTCCTCATTGTAGACTTGAGGAAGCTGACTGACCTGACTACCAGTTCTGGTGGAAGTTGACATCTGGCAGTCTACAATCGCTCTGCGCTGCTGGTAAACTCTGGATAACATGGTCAGTGTTGAATTCCACCTCGTGGGCACGTCGCACAACAGTCGGTGAGCGGGCAGTTGGAGGCGGCGCTGCGCTGCCCTGAGAGTGGCAGCATCTGGGCTGGACTTCCTGAAATGCGCACAGATGCGGCGCACCTTCGTGAGCAAATCAGACAGATTGGGGTATGTCTTGAGGAAACGCTGCACTATCAGATTTAACACATGGGCCAGGCATGGCACATGTGTCAGTCTGCCGAGTTGCAGAGCCGCCACCAGGTTACGGCCGTTGTCACACACAACCATTCCCGGCTTGAGGTTCAGCGGTGCCAGCCACAGATCAGTCTGCGCCGTGATGCCCTGTAATAGCTCTTGGGCGGTGTGCCTTTTGTCGCCTAGGCTCAGCAGTTTGAGCACCGCCTGCTGTCGCTTAGCGACGGCACTGCTGCTGTGCCTAGAGCTACCGACTGATGGCGCCGTGCCCACGGATGGTAGTTCGGAGGAGGAGGTGGAGGAGGGGTGGGAGGAGGAGGAGGCATAGTAGGCCTGAAACACCTGGACCGAGGTAGGCCCCGCAATCCTCGGCGTCGGCAGTATATGAGCAGCCCCAGGGTCAGACTCGGTCCCAGCCTCCACCAAGTTAACCCAATGTGCCGTCAGCGATATATAGTGGCCCTGCCCGGCAGCACTCGTCCACGTGTCCGTGGTCAGGTGGACCTTGTCAGAAACGGCGTTGGTCAGGGCACGGATGATGTTGTCTGACACGTGCTGGTGCAGGGCTGGGACGGCACATCGGGAAAAGTAGTGGCGGCTGGGGACCGAATACCGAGGGGCGGCCGCCGCCATGAGGTTGCGAAAGGCCTCGGTCTCTACTAGCCTATAGGGCAGCATCTCCAGGCTAAGCAATCTGGAGATGTGCACATTAAGGGCTTGGGCGTGCGGGTGGGTTGCACTATATTTGCGTTTCCGCTCCAGCGTCTGGGGTATGGAGAGCTGAACGCTGGTGGATGCTGTGGAGGATCGTGGAGGCGACGATGGGGTTTTTGTGGCAGGGTCCTGGGCAGGGGGCTGACTAGCAGCTGACACAGGGGAAGGAGCAGTGGTGTGCACGGCCGGAGGTGAACGGGCTTGTTGCCACTGAGTGGGGTGCTTAGCATTCATATGCCTGCGCATACTGGTGGTAGTTAAGCTAGTAGTGGTGGAACCCCTGCTGAGCCTGGTTTGGCAAATGTTGCACACCACAGTCCGTCGGTCATCCGGTGTTTCCTTAAAGAACCTCCACACTTCTGAAGATCTAGCCCTCGCCGCAAGAGCCCTCACCACGGGAGCTTCACTAGTTGACAGTGGCGCTGATGCACCAGCTCTGGCCCTGCCTCTCCGTCTGGCCCCACCACTGCCTCTTCCAACCTGTTCAGGTCGAGGACTCTCCTCCGTCTCAGAAGCACTGTGTTCACCCGGCCTCTCAACCCAGCTTGGGTCTGTCACCTCATCATCCTCCGATCCCTCAGTCTGCTCCCCCCTCGGACTTCCTGCCCTGACAACAACTTCCCCACTGTCTGACAACCGTGTCTCCTCATCGTCGGACACCTCTTTACACACTTCCACTACGTCAAGAAGGTCATCATCACCCACAGACTGTGACTGGTGGAAAACCTGGGCATCGGAAAATTGCTCAGCAGCAACCGGACAAGTGGTTTGTGACTGTGGGAAGGGTCCAGAAAACAGTTCCTCAGAGTATGCCGGTTCAAATGCCAAATTTTCCTGGGAGGGGGCAGACTGGGGGGGAGGAGGCTGAGGTGCAGGAGCTGGAGGAGTGGCGATTTCGGTGACATGGGTGGACTGCGTGGAAGACTGACTGGTGGTGGACAAATTGCTCGAAGCATTGTCAGCAATCCACGACATCACCTGTTCGCACTGTTCTGGCCTCAACAGTGCTCTACCACGAGTCCCAGTAACTTCAGACATGAACCTAGGGAGTGTAGCTCTGCGGCGTTCCCCTGCTCCCTCATCAGCAGGTGGTGTCTCACCCCGCCCAGGACCACGGCCTCTGACCCCTGCAGTAGTTGGACGCCCACGTCCCCGCCCTCGTCCTCTACCCCTAGCCCTCGGGTTAAACATTTTTAAAATGAGAGTTATAACTTTATTTTTTTTTTTACTTTTTTTTGTTTTTTTTTGTGTTTTTTTTTTTTTTTTTGTGTTTTTTGTTTTTTTTTGAGTTTTTAAAACCAAACAATGCTATCCTATTGCTATGGCTATTTTCTAGCCAAGTATCAAAGGAAGCACAGTACTATGCCAGATGAGATGACACTGAGTTCTTGCCTAATAGAAATCCAACCCCTACTGAATTTTGCCACTTCAGCCTTTGCTATGGATATGTGCGCCACTAAGCGCAGAACACAGCGGTCGCAAGTCCCACTACAAATTGCTCAGAATTGGCAAGTACATGCACTGCAGAAACTACAGTCACCAGCAGATCAACCAGAAATCAAATATATAGAACGCTACTGTAGGCTTCAAGAAGCTGTTTGTATTCTCCTATGGCTATTTTCTAGCCAAGTATCAAAGGAAGCACAGTACTATGCCAGATGAGATGACACTGAGTTATTGCCTAATAGAAATCCAACCCCTACTGAATTTTGCCACTTCAGCCTTTGCTATGGATATGTGCGCCACTAAGCGCAGAACACAGCGGTCGCAAGTCCCACTACAAATTGCTCAGAATTGGCAAGTACATGCACTGCAGAAACTACAGTCACCAGCAGATCAACCAGAAATCAAATATATAGAACGCTACTGTAGGCTTCAAGAAGCTGTTTGTATTCTCCTATGGCTATTTTCTAGCCAAGTATCAAAGGAAGCACAGTACTATGCCAGATGAGATGACACTGAGTTCTTGCCTAATAGAAATCCAACCCCTACTGAATTTTGCCACTTCAGCCTTTGCTATGGATATGTGCGCCACTAAGCGCAGAACACAGCGGTCGCAAGTCCCACTACAAATTGCTCAGAATTGGCAAGTACATGCACTGCAGAAACTACAGTCACCAGCAGATCAACCAGAAATCAAATATATAGAACGCTACTGTAGGCTTCAAGAAGCTGTTTGTATTCTCCTATGGCTATTTTCTAGCCAAGTATCAAAGGAAGCACAGTACTATGCCAGATGAGATGACACTGAGTTATTGCCTAATAGAAATCCAACCCCTACTGAATTTTGCCACTTCAGCCTTTGCTATGGATATGTGCGCCACTAAGCGCAGAACACAGCGGTCGCAAGTCTCACTACAAATTGCTCAGAATTGGCAAGTACATGCACTGCAGAAACTACAGTCACCAGCAGATCAACCAGAAATCAAATATATAGAACGCTACTGTAGGCTTCAAGAAGCTGTTTGTATTCTCCTATGGCTATTTTCTAGCCAAGTATCAAAGGAAGCACAGTACTATGCCAGATGAGATGACACTGAGTTATTGCCTAATAGAAATCCAACCCCTACTGAATTTTGCCACTTCAGCCTTTGCTATGGATATGTGCGCCACTAAGCGCAGAACACAGCGGTCGCAAGTCCCACTACAAATTGCTCAGAATTGGCAAGTACATGCACTGCAGAAACTACAGTCACCAGCAGATCAACCAGAAATCAAATATATAGAACGCTACTGTAGGCTTCAAGAAGCTGTTTGTATTCTCCTATGGCTATTTTCTAGCCAAGTATCAAAGGAAGCACAGTACTATGCCAGATGAGATGACACTGAGTTATTGCCTAATAGAAATCCAACCCCTACTGAATTTTGCCACTTCAGCCTTTGCTATGGATATGTGCGCCACTAAGCGCAGAACACAGCGGTCGCAAGTCCCACTACAAATTGCTCAGAATTGGCAAGTACATGCACTGCAGAAACTACAGTCACCAGCAGATCAACCAGAAATCAAATATATAGAACGCTACTGTAGGCTTCAAGAAGCTGTTTGTATTCTCCTATGGCTATTTTCTAGCCAAGTATCAAAGGAAGCACAGTACTATGCCAGATGAGATGACACTGAGTTATTGCCTAATAGAAATCCAACCCCTACTGAATTTTGCCACTTCAGCCTTTGCTATGGATATGTGCGCCACTAAGCGCAGAACACAGCGGTCGCAAGTCTCACTACAAATTGCTCAGAATTGGCAAGTACATGCACTGCAGAAACTACAGTCACCAGCAGATCAACCAGAAATCAAATATATAGAACGCTACTGTAGGCTTCAAGAAGCTGTTTGTATTCTCCTATGGCTATTTTCTAGCCAAGTATCAAAGGAAGCACAGTACTATGCCAGATGAGATGACACTGAGTTATTGCCTAATAGAAATCCAACCCCTACTGAATTTTGCCACTTCAGCCTTTGCTATGGATATGTGCGCCACTAAGCGCAGAACACAGCGGTCGCAAGTCCCACTACAAATTGCTCAGAATTGGCAAGTACATGCACTGCAGAAACTACAGTCACCAGCAGATCAACCAGAAATCAAATATATAGAACGCTACTGTAGGCTTCAAGAAGCTGTTTGTATTCTCCTATGGCTATTTTCTAGCCAAGTATCAAAGGAAGCACAGTACTATGCCAGATGAGATGACACTGAGTTATTGCCTAATAGAAATCCAACCCCTACTGAATTTTCCCACTTCGGTCTTTGCTATGGATATGTGTGCCACTAAGAGCTAAACACAACGGTAGCAAGTCCCCCTGCTAATTCCTCACAAAATGGTAAAAGATGCAAATTAAAATAAAAAAAGTAGAACGTTATTGTAGCCCTAAGAAGGGCTGTTGGGTTCTTTGAGAATCACTCCTGCCTAACAGTAAGCTAATAGAACACCCTAACGCTTTCCCTGAGCAGCAGCAGCTCTCTCCCTAGCGGCATCCAGAGACAGAATGATCCGAGCAGCGCGGCCAGCGGCTAGTCTATCCCAGGGTCACCTGATCTGGCCAGCCAACCACTGCTATCGACGTGTAAGGGTACCACGTCATGCTGGGTGGAGTGCAGAGTCTCCTGGCTTGTGATTGGCTCTGTTTCTGGCCGCCAAAAAGCAAAACGGCGGGAGCTGCCATTTTCTCGAGCGGGCGAAGTATTCGTCCGAGTAACGAGCAGTTTCGAGTACCCTAATGCTCGACCGAGCATCAAGCTCGGACGAGCATGTTCGCTCATCTCTAATAAACTCCCCAAAAAGTTTACATACAAACATTTCTGCTGAGGTCAGTGATTGGCTACATTGAACATATGATGACAAATGGAATTTTATCTATCTATCATGAAAATTCCAATAAATTACTCTACTAGAACAGCCTTGGAAAGGTTGGTATTAATGCCATTGCGTTACCTAGACGTGAGACACAATATACATAGCCAATGTACAAATACAGTGAGAGCTGCCCAATTCATTCTACATGACTTCCAACCACTTTAATATCGAATGTTAATATAGTTATTAAATTATGAGTAGGGATGAGTGGACCTGATTCACATTGTTTGGGTCTGTGTCTCTGTGGGTTCAGGTGCCCAATTTCAAATGCAGACTTCAGCCAGAAGCTCAGGTTCGGCGTTCGGGCTCACACCCACGGGTAACCCATCAAATGCTGCCAGCAAATAATGCTGAATGCTGATGTGCAGGTAGGAACTTAAATACCAGCACCAAAAATTGCTATGCCAAACCCTAAGCGAACCTTTTTTCAAGGTTTGGCCAAACCTGACCCTGATTGAGTCCGCTCATCCCTTATTATGAACTTCCTTTATAATGGTGTTTACCAATGCTGTGTGTATTTAGTAGGTGTATGGTTAGAGGAGGAGATTCTACTACTTTGCTATAAGTATAGCCACTACTATATGGTACCAGGCATGTGCGAGCAAATGCATTAAGGCTAGTTTCACTTGAAAGCTACATCCAGAAAAAAATCTACTGTGGGAAGATCAGTAAATCTATATAGATGCAGGTATATTCAAAATACTGATACATGGACAATGGACTTATTCTTTAGACAGTCTTTCCAGTCTTCATTTGCTATTATTTTGTAACATGAATTTTGTCTGATTTTTTTAAAATACAATTTTAATGAATCAATTAATGAAATACATGATTGATTCATCTTTAGATATCGGCACCCTAGTCTGGCTTGGAAAGGGTTCTAGTATGTCAACTAAAAAGTAGCACTAAGATTTAAATCCATTCTTTTCACTTTATTTTTGGAGTGCTGCCATTTTTGCTTTTTACATAGTTATACCATGGGCAAGTTGCCTGCATTGCAGCAAACAGAATACTCCATACCTATAGTAAGTATGGTGCTATCGTTGGCTTGGATCAAATATATAAGTATACAGGCAGTTACACAGGTTACCTACAAAGTTTGTTCTTAGGTTGAATTTGTATGTAAGTCGGAATTGTATATTTTATAATTGTAGCTCCAGACAAAATTATTTTGGTCTATGTGACAATTAGATTTAAAAATGTTGGGTTTTCATAAGAACCAGGATTAACAATAAAGCTCAATTACAGACACCATTAATAACTGTTATAGGTGTTTATTGTAGCCTAAGGCTAAAGTACAGTAAATTCCCAACATCCAATGGTGCAGGGGTCATCTGTAAGTCAGGTGTTCTTAAGTAGGGGACCGCCTGTACTGTCAAGACAGGGAAGAAGTGTGTGTCTTGTGCTTCCCACATTCTCTGGCTCTGCCTACTTGCCGACACTGTGCTAAACCACAAGCGACAACTGGGTGTCCGTACCTTGGATTTGTGCAATGTGTAGTAGACAGACAAACAGGAGAGACTGAAAGACAGAAAAAATCCCTCTCCAGACCTGCACCTGTGTATTGCGTTCCTTCAAGAGAACACAACATGCTCATCTAGACACATACAACTTTAAAATACAAATCTGGTACTTTATCAGTAGCTCTATAGCCCCTTACTAGGCATGCCGATCAAAGTAAACAAACTGGATTTTTTTTAAATACTATTGTTACGTCTTTGCCTGTATCGTCTTCTGTCCGCGGTATGCGGCTTAGAAGGCGTTGAGGTTGTTCAGTGTTCCTGTGTGTGAACTGGGACTGAGATTGCTGCAGGGTTGATTGTTGCACCACACCCGCTTCCCTGCAGTCTAGCAACAGTTAGCCTGCTGTGAATGACAGATCTCTCCTCCAGTCACCTTGAGGGGAGGTTCCCCAGTCACCTATATTACTTCCCAGCACAGGTTCCCCAGCGCTGGTAATACTCGTATTTTCAGCTCCCCAGTCCTTTCAGCGTTTTGTTCTTATATTGACTTCTCTGGCATTCTGACTTTGGCTTTCGTTACTTACCTCGGCTTTCGCTTTCTGATTCTGCTTATATATTGCTCTCTCCGTTGTGACCCGGTTTACCTGACTTCGCTACCTGTGTGTATTGTTTGTTTGTCGTGTTCTTTGTCTGCACTGTGGCCTAGGAAGGGATCGTCTTCGTGGTTGTCCCGTATCAATAGGATACCGGAGGCAAGTAGGCAGGTGACAGCATTGGGGGGCTCAGACTTAGGGCTCACTGTCTGGTTTGTTGCCCCTGTATCCCCGAGCCATCATTACATTATTACCAGCCTATTAAAAATCCTTAGTTTGCTACGTCTTCCGGACCCGCCAGGATGAGCTCCGTCCCGGATCTTGTGCATCGCATGGAAGGCCTAGCAGGCATTGTGGCTGATCTGGCTAACCAGGTCCATGTTCTAACTCAGTTTAGAGCAGAGACCCCTGCCACGTCTCCTGCTGCTCCGCAACCTCCACTCCCCAGTATTAACAAGGTAAAAATGTTACTCCCGGATCGATTCTCAGGTGATAGAGAGAAATTTGAGACTTTCAGGGAATCCTGTTTGCTTTATTTTCGGGTTAACCCGTTATACTCCCAAACTCAAATGGTAGGGGTGGTTATTTCCTTACTCCAGGGGGATCCCCAGGCATGGGCCCTGAAACTACCTCCAGCCGCAGAGGAGTGGTCCTCTTTGGAACGCTTTTTTCAATCCTTGGGGGCCATATACTCAGAACCCGATCATGTTGGGCTTGCGGAGTCCAGTTTGCTGTCTCTTTCGCAGGGTACCCGCTCTGCGGAGGAATACTGCATGGAATTCCGCAAACACTGCGTAACCTTGAACTGGTGTGAACCGTCCTTGAAAGCCCTCTTCAGAAAAGGCCTGTCAGAACCTGTAAAGGATGCCTGGATTGGTCATCCTGATCCAAACTCACTGGAGCAAACCATGGCCTTAGCAGTCCGCATTGATCGTCGCCTACGGGACAGACGAAAAGATAGAGTAGATGCGAGTCACTCCTCCGGGTCACCTTTACTTTCTCCTAAAAACTCTGTCTCTCCTATATCTGAACAAGAACCTATGCAGTTGGGCACGGCGAGAGCCAAAACCTGGAAAGAGCATCGCCAGAAGAATCGTCTTTGCTTTTACTGCGGTGAATCTGGACACTTCCTGAGAGGCTGCCCTACCAGACCCAGGCCACAGGCGGAAAACTTCAGCGCCTGAGTGGTAATCGGGAGTGTCACTCAGGCGCACAGGTATCTTCCGACTCTGTATCTAAAATTTTGTTGCCAGTGTCTCTGTTTGCTAAAGATAAGTCTATATCTGGACAAGCTATGGTTGATTCTGGATCAGTTGCTAATTTTATTGACTCTGCTTTTGTTTCAGCCCTAGGGCTGGAGTTGGTTAACCAGAATCCTCCTGTCCTGGTTGTGGGGGCAGATTCTACCCCTTTAAGGGGGGGTAGAGTTTGTTTCAGAACTCCACAGATAACCATGCAGGTTGGTGCTATCCACACCGAACGGGTAGTGTTTTTTGTTTTAAAAAACTTGTCCGCTGATGTCATTTTGGGGTTTCCATGGTTATCTGTACACAATCCTGTATTTAATTGGACCACTGGAGAACTGGTTAAATGGGATCGGCTGTGTTCCTCCCATTGTAATACGCTGTTCCTCTCTGAATGTCAGTCAGAGGAAGAAACTCTGCCTGAATTTATCTCTGATTTCTCTGATGTTTTTGATAAAAAGACTGCCGAGTCCCTGCCTCCACATAGGCCTTATGACTGTGGGATCGATCTCATTCCCGGGTCTAAATATCCCAAGGGAAGGATTTTTAATTTGTCTTCCCCAGAACGAGAGGCTATGCGAGAGTATATACAAGAGAGCCTTCAAAAGGGTCATATACGATCCTCGAATTCCCCTATGGGGGCTGGTTTTTTCTTTGTTGGGAAAAAAGATGGTGGACTTAGACCCTGTATTGATTACCGTGAACTGAATAACATCACTGTCAAAAACCAATACCCACTTCCTCTTATCCCTGATTTGCTTAACCAGGTGGTGGGTGCCCGCTGGTTATCCAAAATTGACCTCCGTGGGGCCTACAACCTGATTCGCATCAAAAGGGGGGACGAGTGGAAAACTGCTTTTAATACCCCCGAAGGACACTTTGAATATTGTGTGATGCCCTTCGGGTTGTGTAATGCACCAGCAGTATTTCAAGAATTTGTGAATGATATTTTTCGTGATATCCTGGGTCAATATGTGGTAGTCTATCTGGATGATATTCTGATTTTTTCCCCTGACTGGTCAACACATATCCGACAGATCAGGGATGTTCTCTCTAGATTACGTAAGAATTCCTTATGTGCTAAGTTGTCTAAATGTCTGTTTGGGGTCCAAAAGATTACTTTTTTGGGTTATATTATCACCCCTAAATCTTTTTGTATGGATCCACTCAAGGTCACGGCTATCGAGAAATGGGAACATCCCAACACTCTTAAAGCCCTTCAGCGTTTTTTAGGGTTTGCCAACTATTACCGCAAATTTATTAAGAATTTTTCTGTTGTGGCTAAGCCGTTGACGGATCTCACTAAAAAGGGTGCTGATCTGACCAATTGGACTCCAGAGGCGGAGCAAGCATTTGCACAGCTTAAAAGATGTTTTGTAACCGCGCCAGTTTTGACTCAACCTGATTTGAATCACCCTTTTGTAGTTGAAGTTGATGCATCCGAAGTAGGGGTGGGAGCAGTGTTATCTCAGGGATCAAAGTCTCTCACTAACCTAAAACCTGTAGCTTTCCTCTCCAGGAAGTTCTCCTCTGCCGAACATAATTATGATGTGGGTAACAGAGAGCTTTTGGCCATAAAATGGGCATTCGAGGAATGGAGACACTTCCTAGAAGGAGCTAAACATCCCATAACTGTGATTACTGACCATAAGAACCTGTTATACTTAGATAATGCTAAACGACTGTCCCCCAGACAAGCTCGCTGGGCACTCTTCTTTACTCGTTTTAATTTTGTTGTTACTTACCGTCCAGGCACTAAGAATATCAAAGCAGATGCTCTATCACGTAGCTTTGGTAACGACAATACCCCAGAGGTTGTCCCAGATAAGATTCTATCGCCGGGTATTGTGTTATCTGCTATTGACCATGACCTCGCCACCGCTATCTCGAACTCTCAAGATCTTGCGCCTAGTAATCTTCCTATGGGTAAATTGTTTGTGCCACATAATCTTCGTCTCCGGGTCTTGGAGGAGATCCATTGTTCTGTGCTCGCCGGACATCCTGGTATTGCCGGCACTAAGTATCTCTTAGAAAGGTTGTACTGGTGGCCCTCGTGGTCACGTGACGTTCAGGAGTTCGTAGCAGCATGTGATATATGTGCCAGGTCTAAGGTGCCCAGAAGAGTACCAGAGGGACTTCTCCAACCTCTCCCTCTGCCTAAAAAACCCTGGACTCATATCTCCATGGACTTTATAACTGACTTACCTGTCTCTCAAGGGAAAACTGTCATTTGGGTGGTTTGTGACCGATTCTCGAAAATGTGTCATTTAGTACCCCTCAGGAAATTACCCAGTGCTAAATTATTGGCCTCATTGTTCATAAACAATATTTTGCGTCTTCATGGTATACCAGAAAATATTGTCTCTGATCGGGGGGTACAGTTTGTCTCTAAATTCTGGAGAGAATTTTGTGGTCAATTGGGAATCTCTCTTTCGTTTTCTTCCGCTTTCCATCCTGAGACTAATGGGCAGACAGAGAGACTCAACCAATCGCTTGAACAGTTTTTAAGATGCTTTATTTCCGATAACCAGGAGAAATGGAGATCCTTCCTCCCGCTCGCCGAATTTGCCTTAAACAACAGGGTTAGTACCTCATCTAAAATGTCGCCGTTCTTTTGTAATTACGGGTTCAACCCAAAGTTTTCGTCCTGCCAAGACATTGAGTCTGTTAACCCTTCCGCTGAAGCAACGTTCCAAAGGCTGAGCTCAGTCTGGGCACGGGTTCTGTCGAACCTGGTGAAAGCCCAAGATACCCAACGGCGTCAGGCTAATAAAAAACGATCTCCCGGTCCTGAATATAATGTGGGGGAACGAGTGTGGCTATCTACAAGAAATTTGCGTCTCAGAGTGCCATCTGGGAAATTTGCTCCTCGATTTATTGGGCCATACACGATTAACGAAATTATTAATCCCGTCTCTTTTAGGTTACAATTACCTACCTCTCTTCGCATTCATAATGTTTTTCACAAATCTCTTCTGAAAAAATATATCCCTCCCGTGTTACCCGTGACTAAACCACCAGCTCCTGTGGTGGTCCAAGGTGAACTAGAGTTTGAGGTAGAAAAGATTTTGGATTCCCGCAGGGTACAAAACTCTGTCCAATATCTGGTCCATTGGAAGGGTTATGGCCCGGAACATCGTACCTGGGTCTCTGGTAAAGATCTCCATGCTCCACGTCTCCTCAACATATACCACTGCCAAAATCCTTCTAAACCAGGTGGGAATAGTGAGGGTCCAGTGGCCCCTCATAAAAGGGGGGGTACTGTTACGTCTTTGCCTGTATCGTCTTCTGTCCGCGGTATGCGGCTTAGAAGGCGTTGAGGTTGTTCAGTGTTCCTGTGTGTGAACTGGGACTGAGATTGCTGCAGGGTTGATTGTTGCACCACACCCGCTTCCCTGCAGTCTAGCAACAGTTAGCCTGCTGTGAATGACAGATCTCTCCTCCAGTCACCTTGAGGGGAGGTTCCCCAGTCACCTATATTACTTCCCAGCACAGGTTCCCCAGCGCTGGTAATATTCGTATTTTTCAGCTCCCCAGTCCTTTCAGCGTTTTGTTTTGATATTGACTTCTCTGGCATTCTGACTTTGGCTTTCGTTACTTACCTCGGCTTTCGCTTTCTGATTCTGCTTATATATTGCTCTCTCCGTTGTGACCCGGTTTACCTGACTTCGCTACCTGTGTGTATTGTTTGTTTGTCGTGTTCTTTGTCTGCACTGTGGCCTAGGAAGGGATCGTCTTCGTGGTTGTCCCGTATCAATAGGATACCGGAGGCAAGTAGGCAGGTGACAGCATTGGGGGGCTCAGACTTAGGGCTCACTGTCTGGTTTGTTGCCCCTGTATCCCCGAGCCATCATTACAACTATATTTTTTTATCTTGCACAACCTCATAAACCTTACAAATATATTTCACCCACAACAAATGGAACATAGGACAAGTTTTTTTGTGTTAGATTTCTTATGAATTCATTGAAGTAAACCTCTGCATGCCACTGTATAAAATTGGGGGCATACAAAGTAAAACCCTCCAGACAGTAAAAAAGTGATGTAGTTCCAGATTATAATTAACATCATCTTTATTTTTCTTTGTTTTCTATAGAAACGGATTGTCTTTATAATTATGGGTTGATACAATTGTCTATGATAAAATTCCAGGATACCAATCTAGGTAATTTATTTCCTTTCTCAGCCGTCAGTCAAGTCTGTTACTGCTTGACAAACAAAATGCATTTGTTTCTGGAACGAAAAACAAGGTGTAACTCAATACTACTGCCAAAAGCAATTTTATACTAAACCAATATTATCCTGACACCTGCTACACTAAAATATGGAGGAAAATATGTAGCCATCCAACAACCACTCCTTTTCATGTGCATCAAGAATCACGGAGCTGACATTGGGTTTGACAGCAGTCTCAGGAAATGCCATGGGCACTGACATTTAGAAACTCTGAATAGCCGATCTGCAATGTATAAATAATGGAAAGTGTAAGCTGTAATAAGACTTTCAATATTATATCCTAGAAATAAAGTGATACAATTTACCAGAATTATGTAGAAGTGTGAATTATTAAATCATGTGTACAAGTGTAAAATCCAGAGCCGTAATGCAAACTCAGGCTGCAGGTCTTTAGAATCTGTAATAAATAATATTCCCTGCTACAATGCATTTGCTCTTCTGGCTGTGAAGCAAGAGTAAGTAATAAATCAGAGAATGTGTTATCAACAGAAAATTAGATATAACATAGAAATATATTTGTAGCCAGATGATGACAGTGCAGTTTCATTGTCTGATCTGTGCATTGTCTACAAGGAAACAATTAGTTGTTATATATGAATAAGGATTTGGAAAATCTGCAGCCGATTTGTACGGTTGAATGGCTCTTTATTTAAAGTGACACACCTCTTTAAAAAAAAATACTGGGATATCTTATGGACATAGTTCCCCAATATTTTATTTAGGTAAAAAAATAATTTACTTGGTTTATCGGAGTTTATCTGAGTCTATAGTTAGTCATTCTGAGAATTCATAGAACCCTTAATTTCCATTGTATCAAGTGATTTAAATATAACCTCCTAGCATATGCAACATCTGGTCTTTAGTGTCATGCTTTGTTCATAAAGCATGGCAGAAGATGCACGGCCAACTATGATATTGTATGTATTTTGCATTCTGTCTTGCACAAGTCTGAGCACTGCCCTTTTTCACTCCTGCCTATCTTAATTGATTCACGCCATACACTCCTGTCTTCTGCTGATTTTGTTCTGGGCTGCAGACGGTTAAGTTAATTGTGACAGATGCTTTCCCCATTCCCATTCCAACTCTTCATGTCTGTTTTCTGTTCTGTAAGGGGGGCACAGACCAATCACTCTCACGTCACATAAAGAAATCAATTGCCCTCTGCCTTCATGATCTTTGATCCTCTCTTTACTTTCCATTTGACTATATTCCCATTCTGAGTAGTCCTTTTTGTTTCTTCCTGTGTTGTTTTGTCCTCATTTTGTCTCTGTGTTTCACTTTGGTGCAGAAAGGAAACATCACCCAGTTGTCACTTACCATCTAGGGTAGAACTGGCAATTACGTAAAGGGACAGCAGCGTGGCTTTACCATAAGGGCTCACCCTCACAACACTTTTAACATCTAGTGCAGATGATTAAACACTTTTCTGTCACACACTTATAATCAAGACTGTATATTTATGGTCCCTTATACCAGCAGCACTCAGTCATGGTTGGTCTGTGAATCACGGACCGTGCACTTGCCAGATTTCACCGACAACAGTGCATTATTTATAATACATTGGGGGTCATTTACTAAGGGCCCAAATCGCGTTTTTCCGACGGGTTATCCGAATATTTCCGATTTGCATCAATTTTCCCTGAATTGCCCTGGGATTTTGGTGCACGTGATCGGATTGTGCCGTATCGGGGGCGTGGCCATAAGAAAACCCGCCGGATTTGGAAAAACCGCCGCATTTAAAAAAAAAAAAGTGTCGAACTTACCTGCACCCAGCGTAGGACGGTGAACTTCAGTGCACTCCAATGAACTTCAGCGCAGCAGCGATACCTAATGGACATCGGGGGAACTACCTTAGTGAATCGCCGGAAGACCCGAATCCTCCGCAGAGAACGCGCCGCTGGATCGAGAATGGACCGGGTAAGTAAATCTGCCCTTCTTCCCCACTGCAGTCATGATATCAGTTCAGCGCTGCTGTTTTGTGGGGTAGAAGGGGCTCCTTGTATCATACAACACTACACATCACTGCAAATTTGCAACAAATAACCACTGAATATGTAATAGGTAATTTAATTTAAAAAAATGTTGTAGCTTATTGGAAATTCTCCTTACTGTAACCTACACTGCTGTTTCTTAACCTTGCATTGGGTCACACTAAACTTGGTAAAAGCAGTTGGGATTGACTATCTATTACTCTCTACAAGCGCAATATTGTAGCAAATATGGGATTAAAGGGGGTAATATCAGAGTCGAGACCCATATGGTTAAAGCCCATTGGCCATAAGTAGAGACTCCAAATATGGCAACCAGAATTGATATTCTAAAGACTGAAAGGCAGATTTTCGTGAGGAGGGAGGCACTTAACATAAATTTTGCCCACCATAGACAGTTTGGCTCTCCAGCCAGTTGTCTTGCAAGCTGTTTGGAAATGTAAATGCTCAGTGGCATTTATGAAGCTTAACCCAGGAGACAATATATACTCTCAGAACTACCATCTATGCACTAAGGGTGCCAGTGGTACCTGGATCAATTACATCATTGTGGAATTGGCATGATAAATTACAATGCCACCTTGCTGCCTGCTCACCATGTTGTTGTTTAATCTATGGACTATGGAACCCCAATTGCGATGGCACTGGTAACATGACTTAAATCCCCAGCTATGCCTAGGAAAAGAATAAGCCGGTTGAGCCAGAATATACTCTCATGGGCAATAGAGGGTTCCGTAAATTAGTATGACACATTATAAAACTTGCAAATACAATATCAATGCATAATTAAAAAATAGAAATGGAATCTAATCTCACATGGATATCCTGAATATCAAATCATTTCCATTTCGCCTTCAAAAGCAGCAGACTTATTTTGTTGCCCAGACAAGTAGTCTAACACATAGCAAGTCAAAGGGTCCCAGCTGAAATCTATGTTAATTTAACAAATGGAACACTACCAAGGCTTTGACAAGTGTGAAAATTATAAAAGGCCGAGGTGCGAAAATCATTCTGGAAAACATTCAGGCGCACGGAGCTGAAAAACAAATTCTTCGAATTCCAGACCTATATTGTCTTTACGTGGCTCGCGCTGTGGTATTTTTTTTTCTCTTCCATTATAGTATTACTTGATTCAGCGGTGTGATTTGAGCTAATTACAAAGTCCCTGCGTCTACGGTAATTAAAATAAAATCTCATTACGAGTAAATTAATGATGCTAAAAGCAGCTGGAAAATCATTTTTCTTACATGCCTTTAAAGTGAAGTCACATGTCTCATTCTTTGGCATGGATGATGAGAAGCTGATGAGCTGCGCAAGCTACTAATGTATGGATGGAGCTTATAGAAGGAACCAATTTATGCAAATGATATTAGTCAAACAGTGATGGAGAAGGGGAGTAACGTTAAATGACAAGTTATATAAACCTATTAGCTAAATCGTAAAGCTAAAAGACTATAATTATGTTTACTATTGTAGGGACCACTCTATAAAACGTGGGAGTGGGGTGCAGAGGACAGCCACCAGAGTAACTAGGAGAATGGGTGGATTACAGTACAAAGACAGGCTTTGGGGTTTTACTAAAAAGGATGTTTATATATTCAAATACAAAAATATCCCTACCAATCTTTTAAAACCTAGACCACAAACAATGGGAAAGTATACCTAAAGTACGCAAGGTTTCATCTTTCTCATAGACAGGGATTCCTAGAGGCTTTCCTTAAGAGCAAAAATATCACTTGTTATGGGAATAAAATTCTTGGAATGAAACATCAATCAAGTGATTTATACTGACTTTTGTATTTGGAATAGGGAATAAATGATGTTGTACAAAAGTACATAAATATGCCTAACGTATTGGAAATGTTAAGTTAATAATATTGGGTATTATTAGCATAATGAATTAATATGTTGGTTATTTATCATGAATAATGTCCGTAGGATAGCCAAGGGGTCTTCACTGGTAGACCCCACCATTAAGCAGAAGAAGTGTTGACCTGATCTGCCCTAGATTTCCAGGTTTCGGCTGAGTCATATGCGGATCTGTAAGTCCCATAGAAGTCAATGTAGCCCAGGCTGAACTCTCTCCCTTGTTACATTGACCTCTGTGGGATGGCTGGTCAGCACAGCAAAAATAAGGGATAGGGAAAGCATATTATTAATGCTTCAACCCCTTTGAGGTCGAAATGTGTTTCTCCGGAGCTTCAGTAGATGGTCCTTGTTTGCTTACAAGTGCCAGTGATTTAAATGTATTATTTTTAGATGTTTCTGGATGCAAAACTGCAGTCATTTTGAAAAAAAAAGATTTTACAATGTTGTTATTTGAAAAATGTATTTTAATATATTGTAAACCCAGGGACAGGTCTAGGTCTAGTACCAATTTACATGTGATCTCGTACTTGCATGATATGAGGCTCTCACAAGGCAAACACTGGAGTCCACAGCGGTCATTGGACCCCATGAGACCAATCTTACTATTGTCCTAACAGGACTGTGTGGAGCCCACGTGCGTTTCCCCAAACCTGTCAGATAGGGTTCACATGTTGTGGATAAAAATGCAATTGTTCTGTTGTCAAAAACTGCAATGTAAATATCAACCGTGTGCATCTTGTAATATGCTGCAATTTTGTGATGTTATAATTGACAATGTGGTTCTTATGAATTAAATTGTTTTTTCTTCCTTCATAACTAATCACAAAGAGTAGATCATTCGACCTGCAATTTTAGTTGTATTTATTTTTTAAATAAAGTTTAACATTAGCAGTAAAATAGTATATCTGTGTGTTCAATCCAAGGATACAATACTGTAACATGGGAATAAAAGGCAAAGATTCATCCATTGGGATTTTTTAAAAGCAAAAACAATAAAATTCTGCAGACTTCAACCCTTGTTAAGCTACTGAAGATACATTAATGGATGGCTAATCCAAAGAAATCTACTTTACATGAACTATCCATCTACTTAACATGTAATCTCCTTTTCTGCTATGTCTTCTGCTTATAAGAAGCTTGGTCATACTGTCAAACACAACTACTGACCCTAAGAATTATTGGGACTATACCGGGTCAGGGGGAAGTGTCAACCTAGGTAGAAACTGGATTAAAGTCCTTTGTAGAAAAGGACATACGGTATAGACACCATATAGAAATCCTCCATTTTGTGTTTATCTGCTCGTGACAACAAAGCAGTTAGAAATAGACATTTTTAAAATAAAAATATTCCATATATGATATCTGGTACCTTTTAAAAAAATGTAAAAAAAATAAATACAAAAAAACTAATAACCAAAAACTTGCGTTTCTCTGCATATTACTATAGAGTAGCTCATGCTGTCTTATTACAGTTCTTTTTTTATATAAACCACTAAAATACCACTTTGACCTAAAAAAATTATCTATTTTGCAACATCAGAAAATACAAGGAAATAACCACATTGTTAGCAAAAGGTGAAGATCTTTGCAAACTTCCCTCATTTAATAGGATTTATATGTTGATTTACCGCCAATCCTTTATTTCCCCCGAGTTCATTGTATAATTTGTATACTTTGTAGTAGAGCGAACCATTGCTCTATGTTGAATTCCCCGGATGTTCCTGGACGGTTTTAGAAACACCAATATATAGAATGCTGCAGATTAAATTGTAACATGTGAACATTTGTTATTGTCTAGAAAATCACATTGTAGCCTGTTTTTAGTATACAATGTTTTGATCATTCTCAAGATACCACCATCAAAGTGTTTTAGATCTTGTTTGTAAGCTAACTTTAAATTGTTCATAGATGTTGGGGGTACGATTTCTTGGAGGGTTTTATCAAGACCAGTTTTCAGTTGGTGTAGATTATCTGAAAAAAAAACATCATGGGGGTGTTCCCACGGAGACAAGATTCTTATATATGCCCAGGATAGCAAAATAACACTTTCTCTAATTAACTGTTATTAACAAAAATACAGCATTTCACAGATATAATTCCAACCTGTCTTTATCATTCCTGTTGTATACAATTTTGTTTGCCCTGGGATCTGACCATAAATCTTCTGATTATGGTCAGGAAGGGCAGATTATTCCCATGAATAGCTTCTCCTCTCTGCCTCCTGCCTCACCCCCCTCTATTACAAGACAAGCTCACACACAGACACTTCCTGCTGGCAAGCAACAGTGTGCAGAGACATACTCTGCAGCTAAAGGCAATATAAGGTCTTCATCCAGGGGGGAGGCACTCTGTGTGTGTTATAGCTCAGTTGTAGCAGAGCGGAAGTATGTCATTGGGTGCTATATCCAACTCCTTGTATCTCATCATCTCTCATCTCTCTTTTTCTCTGTGTCAGATACTAGTTGAATGTTCAGAAGCTAAATAAAAGTGTAGATAAACCTGTACCCTGATCGTCTAAGCCCTGATGTCACCACACAGCATCTCATAGCACAGAGGGAACATGAAGTGTCTGCTTAGAGTCCCCGATCACACTCTGGAATTTTACACTGACCATTACTGAGTTATAGGAACTAAAATAACCATAAGGCTACATTCACACTGACGTATGGAGGACGTATATACGGCCGACGTATATACAGCCGATATACGTCCTCCATAGACGTCAATGGGCGCACGGCGCCCTACGGGAGCGGTACACGTGCGGCACCGTACTGCTCCGTACCCGGAAAAAGATAGGACCTGTCCTATCTTTCTCCGTAGTACGGCGCCGTGCGCCATTACTTCCTATGGAGAGGGGCGGGGGTGAGCTGCGCTCACCTAATCCTCCTCTCCCCGTACACTGCCATTGCCCGGTACGGTACGGGCAGGCAAGGGCAGTGTGAATATAGCCTAAAACTGAGTAAAATTGTAAAGTAAGTAAAAATTATCTTTATTGTGTAAACATCACTATGGGATTCAAATTTGATAACTTTCTTTCATGGGCAAACCCCTTTAAGAAATGGGTGAGGGGGGCTATCTTTTAACCTCTGTACGGAACTTGTCCAATATCTTGAAAGCAAGCTGCAATATTAAATCAAGTTTTTCAAGTAGAATAGTGGTCATGTAACCTATGTAAGAATTGTCTCAGAAATCAATTTGGAATTTGTGGTTCATTTCAAATTTTAACATCAGAAAGACGGTAATCTATGCACAATAATATGTGTTAAGAATTCATTAGAAAGAATCAGCATAGAGCGTTTGACCTGTGTTCCTGTGATGCACTGCCAAAACTGGCAGAAAACCAGCCACCAGAGACATGTTACATCATAGTGAACGTTAGAGATGTATTTTTATGTAAGGTTTACATTCACGCAATGACTATGAATATTGGATGAGGTTTTCCTTCACCCGGGAAAATGTTAAAGGGGTTGTCTAGTCACAAGTTATCCCCTATCGGTGCGTTCTCAATGGTGAGACCCAAATAGGAGCACAAGAACAGAAGTCCGTTGTACCCCAAATGAATGGAGCACATCGCCATGCTCGACTATCACCGTCAGTGCCATAGACAATGAATCTCCATTTAAAGGAAACCTACCACTTGAAGTGGCAGGTATAAGAGGGAACTACCGGAGCTTATTTTTGTTAGTGTTTTAAACCGTAGTATCGCGGTTGAAAACACTTTTTAAACTTTATGGCCGAAGCTGCTTCGGCGCAGGGAGGTACGCGCTTGGCGCACCATGCGCGCGACCGTGCGCCCGGCTCTCCTTCACTTCCTATGTAGCCGCGTGCACGGTCGCACGCGCATGGAAGCGCCAAACGCGTACCTCCCTGCGCCGAAGCAGCTCCGGCCATAAAGTTTAAAAAGTGTTTTAAACCGCGATACTGTGGTTTAAAACACTAACAAAAATAAGCTCCGGCACCAGCTCACCCTGATCTGGTGCTCGGTAGATCTGGTGCTCGGAAACTTCCCTTCAATTGGTAGGTTTCCTTTAAAGGAAAATAACCACCAGGATCAAGGATTGTAAAACAAGCACACTGACATACTGGTGTGTGCCCCCTCTGGCAGGATCTTCTCTTCGTTAAGATTCCTTGCTTTTAAGAAAAGGCTTGAACATTATGTAAATGAGCCTGTGGGGCTCCAGGCTCTAATTACACCTTTGGAGCCCAGAGCCCCTCAGACTCATTTGCATTATTTAAAATGCCTATTTTTGTTAAAACCAGGGAATAAGAAGCTTAAAGAAGAACAAATCCTGCCAGAAGGGTAAGTGTGCTTGGTTTACAATCCTTGATCCTGGTGGTAAATGTCCTTGAACTCCATATTATTGAGGGTGATAGTCAAATATGGCACTTGGTTATCTCCTTTGGTATCATAGAGAAGAATAGAGTAGCAGGGAGCATGCACAACCAGCTGCTCTGTTCATTTGGGGTACAACGGACTCACAAATTTGTGATCCTTGAGGGGTCCTATGGACAAATTTTTACTTTAGCAGCTGGACAGCCCTGTTAATTCACTGCCCCCCTAGCTGTGTCTCTGTATTATATGTTTCACGGATATTCTGTAATCATAACTATATGTAACTAAGTAACAACCATAGAAAATCAGGGAAACATATGAATGTACTCGCCCACAGGTTAGACTTATCCTGTACAGCTTCTGTCCATCATGGTATCCATGTATCACACCTCCACAACAGAACTAAGGAGACACTATAAGCCAAAATTGTCACCCTTCTGACCCTCATGACTTCCTTCTGTGAAAGTAATTGTCCATTAGCACCACATATGGTAGATTCAGGTCAATTTACAGACCAATTCACATGTCTCGAGGGACCCGTTAGCACTGGGAACATTCATCACAAGTTGATTTTCCTACTCATTTTTATGTTAGTGAATAGTTTGTTTTACTTTCAATTTGGACACTTATATTCCATTTTACATTGTATAATGAGACGTCATCATACAGAGCACAACCGGTCAATGAAAGATGTTGGTTTACAGCTATAAAAATGGAATTGTAAGTATCATTACCAATGTCTCATTGTGTTGCCTTTTGCAGTCTTCACATGATCCTGAAGCATTGTGGGTTGTTTTTGCAAAATAAAAAAACCCTATAACTGACACAGCCAAAAAAATTATTAAGTGAATATGCTAATAATTAGCAGCTCGGCAGCCATCTTTTACTAGTTTTACGAATAATAATGCAGGAAACGTGTGGCTATAGGGTGGATAAGGTGTAGGTTGGACTTTTATCGTATTTACCACCTCAAGTTTTGGAACTTTTCTAACTACTATAAGATTTTAGCAAAGTGTCAAAAGCTAATGATACATGGGACAGGTCCACTGTGGCATTTCCATAGTAGACATTGCTCCATAGACCTGGTTTCCCCTATGATTCCTGTGCGGCTGGTTGGCTTTCAACCCTTGCATTGCAAAGGTTGAATACTGCGCCCGAATCCACAGCAGTAATTGACACGCTGTGGTTAAAAAACTGCACAGCGAGACATTTTTCTCGGCAGGTTTTTTCAGAACTATGTGAATGGGATTTGTAAAAATCTCATCCACTACACTGGTATTGTACTTAGCAGTGGGTTAGCCGCTGACGATTTTACTGTAGCTAACCCACTGCGATACTGACCTATGTGTGTGATGAATAGAACTTTTATATTCCTGTTCAGCCTAAGCCACTCCTTCTGCAGTATGTAAGATTAATACAAAGTCAACTAAGGTACAAATCAGTGCAAAAAAGGTGCAAACTGGTTATAAATGCACCCAAAAGGGAATAAAACACTAAAAATAGACAAAAAAAGCAACAACGAATGTGAACATAGCAGCTATAACTCTCTTAATGGGTTCTGGTTTCAGGATTTTAAGCTTGTGAGCAACACACAGCTAGGTGGTTCATTCTAGAGCCTAGTGTGAGGCACACTGATGTATGCTGCATTGCTACGGCCAGGTGGGCATACCTCAGACTCAATGGAGAGGAGGAGGGATGACCCATCACCTCTGCATAGCGATCCATGGTGCCTGGCTGAGTGCTGCTCCCTCCTCCCCCCCCCCCCCGCCTCTCTCCATAGACATAAATGGCGCACAGCGCCGTAATACGGCAAAAGATGGGACATGTTCTATCTTTTTCCCGAGTACAGAACGGTGCAAAAGTGCGGCTTCATACCTCACAGTGCGCCCATTGACGGCCTATTGGGGACGAATATATGGCGGCTGTATATACGTTCCTCCAACGGTCGTGTGAAATCACCCTTAGTCTGTATCCTGCCTTATCCCGAATTCTGGAACTCCAACTTGATCCAGAACCCAAAACATTGGATACTGTCTGCTTCATAACCCTGAACACCAACCTAATTCGGAACACTAAACCTTGTATTTTGCCTAATCCAGAACCCTGACCTGGAATCCTACCTAATCCAGAACCCCGAACCTTATATCCTGTATAATGCGGAAAATTTGAACTCCAACGTAATACCCCGAGCCTTGTATTATGCCTAATTCAGAACTCTGAAAAACAGCCTTATCTGGAACCCTCAGCCTGTTCCATGTACCCTGTTCTGGACCCCAGACCAATATCCTGAGCCTATACACTGTACCTTGTTTATGTATGTACAAATCACACATAAACAAAATATCATGATCTCATCTAGAATTTACTTTCTTCTTAAACTTGTTTTTAAAATGCGCTTCATCAAAAATGTTACAAAACACAAATCAATTATTCAGAGTTAAAACATTGTCCTCCTGCAAACTGCATATTTTTTATTGTTCTTCAACAAAACAACAGAACGACCACATTTTTCGGCTTTATGAATAAATCAAATGGATAATTAACCACAATATCCCACTGACCAAAAGCACAGCACTACTGACAAACATTTGCCTGAAACTAATGCACCGCAGCACGTAATATTTCACGATGCAAATAGCAGCGGCTACTTCTAATGGTGACATTGTTTAGAGTTTAGTGTTAAATGAATGCACATAACACTTTAGCCCTCTGAGAACAACCCCAAGACACAGAGAAATACATTATTTAACAGTCATTAGGGGAACAAGCCAAGAGAGGAAAAATACAATGTTAACTCAAAAGGGATATTTCTAGGTAGCAGGTGCGTAATAGGGAATCACTGGGCCATTGGCCAAATTTAGAAAGGCACCTGCCTGACTCCTGCCGATCCCTCCAATGAAGTCACAGAAGTACTAAGGAAACAACCGATGACTATGATAGCCCACTGTGTAAGAGGCCAAGCAGAGCCAACTGGAGATTAAGTGGCACGTGGCTATTGCCACTTTATTCTGGCGATTATGAGGATCACATTAGTTGTAGCTCTGTAGATTGATCATCAATAGGATATCTTGTAAATGTCCAAAACTGTGAGCATGCAGTTAAGAGACTGTACTGTCACCCTCTTCAATGGAGCCAGTTAGTTCACCATTGGTGAAATAGGAAGATTTTATACCCCCAAGTTATTGTTTTGAAGTGTCTCATGTCAATGAGCAGAGACTTCCCCCATTGCAGGAATGGGACCTGCCCTGTCTTTTGCCGTGTCGGCAGGTGCCACATTTCTGGTGTGGTGAAGCTGAGTTCCTTACATATACCATATTGTGAACGCACCCAGTTGATGGGTATGGGGCTATGAGTGAGCCACAGTTTGCACGGCTAGCTTACATTTCTGTGCATTAGGCCTTAGTCCGCAATACACTAATACTTTTTTGTGATAAATGTATACATTGACAACTACATGGAAGACTACTAATGCTCAGGTTGATACACCCTATGCACAATTTAGGCATTTTCAGTTGTGTAGAGACATGTGTCCATCATATAAGGCTCCTTGGGTCATCCTAGGAGGAGTAAACGGAAAAACATATGATGTACAGTATCTCCTGATGTATACAGCAGCTCTGGAGGGGCATGTGATAAACGTCCCCCATTATAGTCATGTCTATAGTGGTGACAGGTGATCTTTAAGGTCTAAATATGTTCAAATCTTTTCATATGGTGCCCCAGTCTTATACTTATCTCCCTTTTAGTAAGTGACATATCCGGTATAGGTATCATGTAGTACTTGCCGATAACAAGCACTTCAGTCAATTCCATTAAGTCTGCAAAGGCTGAAACACAAGTTGGCCTCTTATGTTAATATCATTTAGAGAGCTTCTATTGTCTGAGAAAACACTGTAAATGTGGAAGCCATTATACTCCGTTACAGGAAAACACATAGAAACTGCATTCCACAAGATCTAACCTGGTCAGATCTAAGAGCTGATCACTGTGCGGCTATATAATGGCCCACACTTGTATGTTACAGAACTACAACTCCCATGCTGGCGCAACAGTACAAAGGTCACATGCTGAAGATCAATGGGATCAGGTTTTTACTTCCTATAAATACAATGGATACCCAGGAGATCTCCATGTCTGACAAATATTGAGTGACAGGGATGCAATACGGGTCAATTATTTGAATGTGGTTCAATCCATAACACTTGACTCTGGTTTCTCTGGGGTAGACACAGCCATGAGAAACAATACGGTAAATAGGATTCTGTTACTGACATGCACAACAATTCCCACATCTAATAAAGACATAGAAAATTAGTATTTTTAATAATTTACAAGATAAAAGAGTAAATGCCCCAACTCTGGAAGATTTATTAACATGCCAATGTATAGAAACGGCAAAGAGAAGGGTTTATACAGTGCACTTCTAACCAAAACTCAGAGTGGATGCTAAAATGAAACGCTTTAGATTTCAGTCTTTATGATTTAGCGCGGTGTGAGCCTTGTCAAATATAAAAAATAACATTCTTAAAGG
This sequence comes from Engystomops pustulosus, assembly GCF_040894005.1. Lineage (NCBI taxonomy): Eukaryota > Metazoa > Chordata > Amphibia > Anura > Leptodactylidae > Engystomops > Engystomops pustulosus. The sequence continues at coordinate 83,384,212 of NC_092418.1, forward strand.
ACACCCCCCAGCAGTTTGGACCATACATGTTGCTGACGGTATAAGGTTGGTCATGGAGAACTGTGTGACCGTACCTGTGTGTGTTTTAGTAGAAGCAGCAGTGTCAAAAATGCATTTATATTCCAGGATAGTAGCTGGACTTGAAGCACTATTTTAGTTCCTCCACAATACTGTGTTCTTTCCATACAGCCCCAACTGTACGCTGTAATATACTAGAAACCTGCTTTCACTCAGAGCACAGGGAATAAGCTGGGCATCAGTTTATTCATGCGAATTAAAGCACCTTAAAGGGGTTGGAGGTTTTACTCCTGTTTTTTGTAATGTGTAGGGTGCAGGATATTAGTTAATTTACTAATATAGATATATTTAAAGTTCTGTTCTGCTTTATTCATATGTAAGGTGAAGTCTCCTGTCTTTTACCTCATGATCCAGACATTGGTGACCATAAAATGGCTGCAGATGGAGGGTCATGTGATCTTATCTGTTCATGATCAGTTGTCCTGCCAGGACTTTGATCTTATATTCATGAATATTATCATAAGGGCAATTGTTCATGGATAGGTAGAGATCACATGACCCTCCGTCTGCGGGCATTTTATGGACAAGTATCTCTGGCTGATAAGGCAAAAGACAGGAAGTTTCACTTTACATATAAAGAAAGCAAAGCAGAACTTTTAATAGATGTATATGGGTAAATTACCTAATATCCTGCCCCCACACTTATACACACATTGCAATAAAACATGAGTTAAGTGGCCAACCCCTTTAAGAAATTCTGTACTTGGGAAGCATTGTCTGTAAAATATGTTGGCAATTTTTTGGGGGGGACGAAATGCTAATATGGTCAAGAGACGTTACATCTAGAACTGTCTTTACCCACACAACACAATCTTCACATTGTAATGCAGCACACCAAACATTTACTATAATAAGTAATCAAACTGTTCTAAGGTTTAGCCCCACAACCCATTGACCTCGCATGTACAGCACTTCTGGTGGGTCATATAATTTTAAGGGTGACTGAAGCCCTACTCCCCTCTTTTAATTCTCCATAACTTTATTAATTTTTCTGTGGACAGATCTATATGAGGGCTTGTTTTCTGTGTAACATATTGTACTTTTTAGTGACTATAAGGCACATTTACTTAGAAAGACGGAAATTGCATTAAAAATGCTCTTTCTGTGCATAATGCTGGGTGGAACACATTCATTAAGGACGTTCATTAACGTTCATTAAGGCCCGACAGAGTTCACAAACTTTTTTGTGGTGCGCCTTTAACATAGGGCATGCGACACAATTTGCATGTTAAATAATGTCCAACTAACGCCCCCTAATTTGTGTCGCATGAAGGCTCGGGCGGCTGTGCCAGAGACACAATAGTGGCGCAGACACTTCTTAAATACCTGTGCAAGTTGTTTTCCCCTACAAGAACGTACAAAGTCCGACATAAGTGCGGCACAAAGCCCTTAGTAAATGAGCCCCAATATTCAAAATTCCATGCAAGGCACTGGGTATCTCCAAATGCAGTGAAATTGATGATAAAACGTATTTTCAGCTGTTTTTATGACTTTCCTTTTTTATATGTTTTATTATCTTTAAGTACATTTACAAAATTTTAACCTTTTGTTTCCTCATATTCTGACACCAGTAAGTTTTTCATACTTCATGAGATGCACCTGTCTAAGGTGTCATATTTTGAAGGACAAGCTGATGTTTTTATTGTTACCATTTTGGGGATTATCTCACCTTTTTTTTACTTTATATTCACATTTTTATGTGTTGCAAAGCAGCAAAAAAGTGCTGATTTGGTCATTTGTATGCTAATTTCTGTTACAGGATTCACCAGCGGGAAGAATAGTTTTTATATTTTGATAAATTGGGCATTTTGGTATGTGGCAATACCTAACATATTTCTAATCTAGGGAAAGGGGGTGATTTGAACTTCTTTTTTAAACTGTATTTTTAGGCTACTCATCTCTTACAGTCTTACAGGAGCACCAAATGACAAAATGGCGGCAAATAAAAAGCCTAGGATTCCCTCTAAAAGCTTCCTCAATAGCACTATGATGTATGGTTACGCCATGCATCGTTAAAGTGTTAAATTATTCAATCCGACACAAAACAGGAGTTCAACATAGAGGATTTGAGTAAGAAACGATTATCAGAAGTTTCACTAAGAAGAGCTGCAGATAGTGTCCTATGTCCTTGAAGAGTCCTATGCAGAAGAATGTATGGGGGCCAGTTATATGGCCTCATCACAGATGTCTTTGGCACCCGATCACAGTGCGGTGAGCAGACCCTGACTCATTACACCATGACTATTCTTTGTGGCTGCGCCGCCTCTCAGCTTTCAATAGAGAGGGGAAGGGGAAGGAGCGCTCACCCCTCCTCCCTCCTGCACCCTCCTGTCCATGTTACCTTTGTACTCAAAGTCTTGCATAAGTTTTCTTAAATTCTGATACCACTTGCATCACTGTTTCTGTGTATCATGAACAAAACACATTTCCAGGTCTGTTATCCAAAGATGACCAATATCACCCAATAATAGCCCCCTGACTCATAATGGATATGCTGTCTTTCCTTGGATAATAGAGCCCATAAGGTTCCTTTGTAGTTTCCCTTATTTTCATGGGAAGAATAGAGAGGCATACTATACTATACTGCACATCAAATGTGACAGAATATAAGATAGAGCCTCTGACGCTGATGTGAACAGAGCCTTACAAAAGACTATGTTTCCCGTGTCTGGCTGCCAACACCTGATACACAATATACTATTATTAGAGACATTTATCCCGAGCTGTGTGACATTTTACAGAATACATCACAGCTATAGATGCTTGATGGGACTGAAGCACTGCACATGTTAACTTTCTAGAAATCTCTCTATACAATGAAGAAAGGAATCCATAGATGGATCATACAATTCCCTATATATTATTCCCTGCTCTATATAAGTCTGTGATAACTGTGCCAACTTCTTGTCAACTGACTTAGATCAATAATTACTTTTTCAGACCTGCGCCCACAGTACATTCTTTATTGTATTAATTATCTAATACAATATTGTCATGGGCTGAGGCTTGAGCTCCAACTATAAGTAATAAAGCTTACTTACCACCGGCAGTCTCATAGTAATGAAGGAAACAGCAACTCCAGAGCAACCATTGTCAAATTCAGGGGAGTGGTCAAGGGACCCTTCACCACCTGTCTGATACTTGGGATGCTTGTGATAGGTGGAGCTCCCAGTGGTGAGACCATCAACAATGTACAGCTCATGTGATAATGCTGTGAGTAGGCAGAGGCTGTATTCATACAAACACCTTAAATGACATCTACCATTAGTATCAAGGATTGTAAACCAAACACACTGACATACTAGTGTGTTCCCCCTGTGGCAGGATCTGCTCTTCTTTTAGCTTTTTTTATGCCCTAATTAAAAAAAAAAGGCTTTAAGAATTATGCAAATAATCCTGAGGGGCTCTGGGCTCTATAGCTGTTAATGGAGCCTGGAGCCCAATTTTTGGAGCCTTTTTTGTAAAAATCAGGGCATAAGAAGCTAAAATATGAGCAGATCTTGCCAGAATGGGCACACACTAGTATGTCAGTGTGCTTGGCTTACAATCCTTAATCATGGTGGTAGATGTCCTTTAAACTTTAGTCCTCACGACTGCCACAATATAATAACAATGACGCAGATTCATCTTAACTTGTACTTCAGTTTTATGCTGTACAAGACCTGAAAAGTCCTGACGCCTGTCGAGGAATTGTGACTATTTCCCTCTTATACCACCTATACCTTACATGGGAGGGGCAAGAAGGGGTTTTGTGATTGGTGGTGGAGGCTACAACATAATTATACACAAGGGAGGTGGTCTACCATACACCAGCATATGATAAATTCCCCCAATAAGTCAATGACCTTAATGAGAAACTTTAGGGGCATAATTGATGTAACATTCACAAGAATTCCAACTTTATAAATATCAACCATACTTATAGAGAAGCATTGAGGTTAGATAATGGTTGCAATAATGCACTATTTTACCGAGACTCATTCATGAAGACCAAAATCCAATATTCATTCTGAACATTAAAATCCCCTTTGTAATGAGAAACCTCTTAGATTTAAGAGAAAATACTCCATTACTGGTTCTACCTCCACCTACCAAACTATTAAACACAGTTCCACCAATTGCTACAAACTAAAGTTTTTAGCAGCAAAAAAAGTGTCTATAAAGCTCAATCCTTCATTTGAACTTAATATAAATTAAATAGAAAATTATACAAACTTCAAGCTCCTCAACTTAGAAATTTCTCAAAAGATCTTAACGCTAGATCTGCTAAGGATGACATTATGGTACATGTAACTATAGGTATATTCCGTACAGTGCTAAAAAAAAATCTGAATTGTTACAAACTGCCCAAGTAATATTGTTAAAGAAATTTTATCCAAAAGTGATATGGAAGAATAAGTCATGCAACTCTTTGTAGAGAGAACTGAGCATTAGATTAATGTGTGGATATAACAAAAGCGATAAATTCATACAGTACTTCATCGAACAGACCCATCTCTTCTATATCTGTTTCGAAAAATTAGATATATTAGAATAGAATCCATAGAATATTCTAATACTACACTCTGTCTATTCATATTCATCACTACGTGACTTATAATATGCAGAAATACTATACAAAGTAAGGAATCCAAGTCTCAGCTTTAAGAAGAAGGAACCGTCATTAGGTAGCGTTTTAAAAGCATTAAACCGTAATAAATTAAAATCTGGACCGTTGTATGATCAACTAAGATACTTGCTTGTCAGTCACACAATGTGAATGCATACAAAAAGTAGATGTGGACAATGTGGGTGGCAGATGGACAAGTCGTGCTCCTCACCAGAGTTGTGCTGCTAGTGAGGGGTCCTCGGAAAACTCCTTTGACGTTACGGAAGTGTCCGTTGCTCAGGTGCGAGGAGCTGATGACAATGTAGTAGCACTCCATCCCTCCATTACACGCGATACAAGGTTCAGTGCAAACTGCCGGGCAGCGGTGTCCGGGTTAGTAACACAGAGTGAGATGATCTGCTCTAGTGTCTACGGGGAGAGTGGATGAAAGAGCGTGCAGCTGCCTGAGGATCTCTCGTATCTCTCTGATGGGCTGTGAGCTCCAGTATTACTGCTGCCTGCCTGACAAGCACTGTTATTATTATACGGGAGGGCTACGTCGCTCCATTAAACTGAGCCAATGGAAGGGAGGCGCCTGGGCTAAAACACACAGAGCTGTCAGGAGGGAGCTTATGTCACACGCTGCTCCGATCTGCGCTGTGTATTGTCACTGCACTCACAATGTGTTCATCAGACTGATTACTTACTGCCTATACAAAATCCGTACATATTTTATAGAAGTAGAGACACTATTTACTGTAGCCAGCCATAGAATCTGATATTGTGCTGAATATAGACACACACATCAACTACTTCGCAGATACTAATCTAGACCTGCATGCATGGATACATATAGTGAAACCTCTTTGAGAGGACCACACAAAACTGCAGTAGAAAACAGTCTATAGGGTTTAGGATTATCTGAAACGCTAAATACCAATTTATGCTGAAGGTAGAAGAATTGTTGTATATAATATTACAGCAGGAGGTGTTTACAAATGGCAAGTGCACAATATTACACAAAGAGAAGAAGTGTGTGTCATGAGACCCAAGTAACAAATCTTTATTCAATCACTAGAAAAAATATTCAACAGAGAAACATTAGTGAGCACATTAAAAACAATTAAAAAATGTCCAAATGTACATGTTACAGACAAATAGTTGGATAAACCAGTTAAGGTTTACCACCAAAACACCTCCTCTAACAATAGGTAATTCCCAACTCCCCCTCCCCCCTAATAATAAATCAGTAATTACAACTCAAATCCAGGTTACCTTCCAATATTATAACATATGTAGACTGCTCAAACTACACAAAAGTCATATACAACCAAACTGTTGGACACAACGATACTGGTGTAGAAGCCCTGATATAATTGCATAGGTGCTATGGTGGCGTGCAGGGGGTGAAGGGCTACGCGGCTGCTGGGGGAGTGGGCCGGTGTGGGGCCTGTCCCCTCACCACAGCACTAGCTCCAGGCAGTGACTGTTCATATGTGGCATTAAAATGAGCGCTCCATAGACACCCACCAGATACATCAAGAGGCTGGAGCGTGGATACAAGCACCGAAATATGATAAATACCCCCAGAGAGTGAGAAAAAATTCTCTAACACTTTGTGTGTAGTGAATTGGAAATGGGGGGTGATTTGAACTTCCTTTTTAAACTGTATTTTTAGGCTACTCATCTCTTACGGTATTCCAGGAGCACCAAATGACACAATGTCGGCAAATAAAAAGCCTAGGATTCCCTCTAAAAGCTTCCTCAATAGCACTATGATGTATGGTTACGCCGTGCATCATTAAAGTGTTAAATTATTCAATCTGAAACAAAACAGTAGCTAGTCTCCACCTACAGCTGTGAATTAGAGAGAGAAGAGAGTCTAGTCAGGGGTAAAACTGCTATGGAGGATCTATCAGGGTGATTTGGGACACTAAACCACCCACAGGTGGTTATGGACCATTGGTTTAGTGTCCAAAATTGCCCTTTAGCAATTCCCAATGCACCCACTGTTAAAATAAAAAACTTTCTACTTCTGGTGCTCCCCGTGCCTGTGCAGTCCCACAATAAAGCCGGTATACTACACACCTTACTACACACCTTACTTCACTGTGCATGCACCATGGGTACGTTGCTTGCACAATGAAACCGGGGTGTGCTGATCCGGTTCATTGAATTACGTTGCAGGCACTAGGGCAGTGGTGGCGAACCTATGGCACTGGTGCCAGAGGTGGCACTCGGAGCCCTCTCTGTGGGCACCCAGGCCATCACCCCAACATGAGGTTCAATAGACAGGACTCAAAGAATCTTCCTGCAGAATCTTCCTACAATGATAGACAAATTTGCCCTCCTCCTTTCAACCGCGTTGGTGTCTTTAAGAGGCTGAACAATTAAAAGTTGTCAAAGAACAAGGAGAAATAAATTATTGCTTAAATTGCTGTGCTGGCACTTTGCAATAAATGAGTGGCTTTTGGTTGAAGTTTGGGCACTCACTGCACTAGGGGAACCAGGGATGGGTCTGATGTACCATCTCTAGTTAAGTATAAAGGGGTTTTTTATAGAGTGTACAGACTGACTTGCTAAATGGCAATTTGGGACTCTAAGCTGCAGATCCATAAGGACCATTGTGTGTTTAGTGTCCCAATTCGTCCTGACAGGTTCTCCTTAAGTCAATAATCTATTATGTCATGTTGATTTATCCAAATATTGTTGAAAGGCGAAATCTGTTCAATTTGTTTCACCATTATCTACATATACATCAGCACCTTCCCAAAAGATTATCTCTTCCTAAAGAATATTTCCTTTTCCAGACAAGATTCCTTGTCATTTCACATATACTTTGAGGAGATCAACGCCAGAAACCACCTATCGATGCAATTTTCAGTGGCTAGCTCAAGCTGACATGCTATGGTTCCAGGCAGGTGAACAGGTAAACTTTCATTACTAATTACTTGTAATAATGGCAGTGCTACACTGAGTCTAGGATAAGTCATGATATAGCCTTAACTACTACTGTATCCCTTCAGGTATGAAATGTCCTAAAACCATCTTATGTAAATATAAGAATCTCATCATTAAAGGGGTTGTCTGGTCATAAACATTGCCCCTCATAAACTTTTTCTCCTCATTAAGTTATGGAAGTGTATTAAATTAAGTTTAAAATTCTGGCCCATTTTCTAATTATGAAAATCATTTATTTCAACCTACCTTCATTTGTTTATCCCACCCCCATTCATTCTGTCGCACATGCGTGCAAACTTTTCTGTGCTGCGGAGCCGCTTGTTCCCCTGCATCTACTGGGGGAACACAGACGTGCACGATTGTAGTCGTGCACATATGTGGTTCGCGGCTCGCAGCCTATCGCTGGACACGCACAAGCAGCTTTGAAGGAGAGAATGACGAGACTTGAAGTCCCCTTGAAGCACAGGGCGACCATCTTATTAAATGCAAGCAGAGCAATTTGTGCAAAAAGGTCAAAATTAATATAAGATGAAAGAACTGGGAACATTTGGGAAGGATGGAATGGGTACATAACAAGTAAAATTGTGACTTAAAAAAAAAATTAATGTATAGTGGCAACCCCTTTAAGATAACATCAGGCTTGTGCTTCTGCAGCTCACATTCCCAACTAACTACTAACTGCCCACATCTCCAGTTCTGTAGTACAGAAGTTCTCAGCTCATTTTTATATGACTTTAAAGGAGATATTTTAAAGGTAAATGGGTGACATTTCACATAAAAGAGGAAATTCTAGAAAGGCCATTTCCTACCCCACCTGATGGATTTGCAAGTTGGGGTAAGGCTGGATTCACACAGCCGTTGCCCGCCGGACCGTAGCATGGCGGCCCCTCTCAATAGGGATATATGGCGCACAGCGCTGTATGCTGTGAAAAGATAGGACACGTCCTATCTTTTCACGGGGTACGGAGTGGTACGGTGTACAGAGTGGTACGGAGTGGTACGGTGCCGCTCCCGTAGGGTGCCAAGCGCCCATTGCCGACTGATTTCCACATTTGCTCACAGAGGAAGTTCCAGAACAGGAAACTTATCTTCATAACTTCCCTTTACCCTTATAATATAGGGTCTTTGGCATAGGCCAATACAGACTGCAGGGAGGTGGGGCAATCATCACATGTCAACCAATCAAGCAGGTTGGCATTGCTCCAGTTGCCAATGCCCCTATTGTTTAACCCCCCTCCCCCCGCAGTTGTGCATGCTATGCCCCCTTCTGTGGAACATCATATATAAAGTGTCTGTATTGAACATAGTGGGTTCAGAAGAAATTGCGAAATTGGAATTTTTAAATATGACTTAAAGGGGTATTTTCATCTGGGCATTGACATAATTAACCTACCATATACATAAGTTATTTCAATTGGATGTTTTGAAAAAAATTGTTCCCATAAATGTAGCCATGTTGTCCCTTTGAAATGATATAGCTGTCCTTGGATATGACCACATCTGCTGCAGTGATTGCACTAAGAAACAAATTGTTTTGGCATATGAAATGTCTAGGAGTTACGTCATGTCCCACAGCCGTCCTGTGGTGATGAACACTAAACCAGGAACCAGGTGGTCAGGCAGGACTCAATAGCACATGTGTAGCCACCACTAACAGGATGCGGATTGGCCGTATCCAAGGACATCTATCTTGTTTCTAAGAGACGACATGGCCACATTTATGGGAAAGTATCTTGACGCTAGTAATAATAATAATAATTCCTTTATTTATATATTGCACAAAGGTTACGCAGCGCTGCACGGAGCTTGCCAAATCAGTCCCTGTCCCCATGGGGCTCACAATCTAATCAACATACTAGTATGTTTTGGAGTGTGGGAGGAAACCGGAGGACCCAGAGGAATCCAACACAAACACATTTTTAATAACATCCAATTGAATACAAAAATGATAGATTTTTCACCACATTAGGGTTTTATTTGACAAATTTAGTAAAACGTAAGAAAAAATATTCATGTCTGGTATCCGCGTAATCATATCTATCCATAGAATAAAGATAACATGATTTTTAGGCTAAAAGGTGAACACCAAAAAAATAAAGTAAAAAATCCTGTACAGAATTGATGCTTTTCTACTCCTGGCCTCAAAAAAAAGTTCCTAAATTTTCAACAATAGGTGATACCAACCCCAAAATGGTAACACTGGAAAAAGCATTTCATCCTGCAAAAAAATGCCATCACATGGCCCCAATAACAAAAAAAGAGAAAATTTTATAGCCTACAAAAGGAGCCAATGAGGAAACTAAAATTCTGGCAGCTGCAGGTCCCTTCTTCCCTTCTGTGCCTCGCTGTGCGCCCATAAAACAAGTAACGGCCACATGTGGGGGGTCTCTGTACTCGGGAGAAATTATAGAACAAATTGTATGGTGGGTTTTCTCTTTTTATCATGTGGAAATGTGTAAATTTTAGGGTTAAATGAACGTATAACCGGCACAATTTGACCATTCTAAATTTGATTTCAGAATCACTTTGATAAGTAACAGTGTTCAAAAGTTATGTTAAGTATGGGTAACTCAACATGTCACACATCCCTAGCGATTGTATATAGTAAAGAAAAACAGGTGGGATGTGTAAAAAGACAACTATATTCAATGGTATGTAGCAAAAAAAAGTATCAATTTATTTATACATAACACTAAACACTGACATTTAAAAACATCTAAAATGAGCACTCCAAGAATAAAGTGCTATCCACAGTGCATGACAATAACATGTCCTGTTCTCCCCCTACTGAAGATTATGTTGAATCTAAACTTGGTGTTGGTATGGATGATAATGTAATCAATAATAGACTGTGCATTGGTTACCAGTGCGGTCAAAATATAAAGAGTATCCCACAATCAATGTATGAAATGATGCTTCAAATAGGACCAGACAATACAAATGAAAAGAGTTGATATCACCAAGTTGTAAGGTGGGGGAGATCACGCGCCCCACGCGTTCCGCCTACGATGTGGCTTCCTCAGGGGTCTAGAGTCTAGTGCCCTGGGGTCATGTATATATATTGTGGTAGTAATTGGAGAGTTAGCTCACCTGTGTGAGGAGACGCTGTCAGGCTGGCCATGTGTACATGTGATGGCGGCCGTGTTTGGACAGTCACCAAGTGACAAGGTGAGAGACAATGGGGGTCATTTACTAAGGGCCCGAATCGCGTTTTACTGGCGGGTTACGCGAATTTTTCCGTTTTGCGTCGATTTTCCCTGAATTGCCCCGGCGCCAGCGTCCACGTGAAGGAAATCGGGGGCGTGGCCAAGCGAAAACCCAATGGATTTGGAGAAACCGCCTCATTTTAAAAAAAAAGGGTCGCGGGACGCTTACCTTCACCAAGTATAGGATCGTGCACTCCGGCGGGCCGCGACACCTGGTGGACACAGCGACACCTGGTGGACACAGCGACACCTGGTGGACGTTGGAGGAACTGCCTTAGTGAATCGCCGGAAGACCCAAATCCACCGCAGAGAACACGTCGCTGGATCGCGAATGGACCGGGTAAGTAAATCTGCCCCAATGTGTCGTACTAAACTATGTGAATTGTATTGCAACATAGGTGACCGTATACACACTCACTGCTAACTTTTTCTCTCAAGGTAAATGTGAATAAATAAAACATTTTTAAAAAGTTAAAGTATGAATGAGTTCTTAGGATTACAGAGGACTATAGGAACAGGTTTCAACATCTTTCCAAGCAGGTACATTTTCACCATATCGAAAAGACATTCAAGGACACAAAAGTAATAACAATAGCCCCAGTGTCCACTCAAACCTAAGATTAATCCATAAATTGGTTATACAAGGTTTTCCAGAAAACAAATGGAAAGTTGAAATTCACTTCAGGGTGGCCACAATGCAATGTAAAATTTTAATCTTATTCTTTCCAGCATGTGTGCACTTTCTCAGTATGATAACCATCAGTTCACATTGATTTACCTGGGGAAATTTCTGAAAAGTCGACCCCAAAGAAGACACAGCTGGATAACAGCAGGAAGAATGGTCTACAATGAGCAGAGGGGGGGATTGGATCATAATATAAAAAGTGGAGTGGGAGGAACAGAAACAGTTGGGATCAGCTGTCTTGCTCCAAAGAAGAGAAATATACTGCACCAAAAATCTTTATGCAAGGCTGTAAGGACATATCTAGATTGATATCTGGTTGATATGTTCCAGTTATAGTGGAGTGAAGACCCTTATATGACCCATTTCAACTATGGGGTGAAATTGCCAAAACCAGCATTTCTACGTGCATTTGAAGATAATGGGGCACATTTACTTACCTGTCCCGTCGCGATCCCCGCCATGCGTTGTCCGATGAGGATTCGGGTCTGACGCGATTCACTAAGATCGTGCGTCCATTTTCCTGCAAGTGTCGCTTCCCCCGCTGAGGTCCGCCAGAGTTCGCCTTCTTCTTCCCGATGCATGTAAGTGCTGATCTTGCGACACAATTTGCTTTTTAAATTCCGTGGTTTGTCCGAATCAGTCGGGTTGTAGACGTCCACACCCCGCTATTTGTGTCACATTCAAGCCGGCGCCGATGCGACACAATCCGCTCGAGTGCGCCAAAAACCCTGGCCAATTTAGGGCAAAATGGAAAAGAATCGCGAAACCCGACGAAAATGCCGCATTCGGACCCTTAGTAAATGTACCCCATTGTTTTCCATTAATTTAATTGATTAGCAATTTCAACCAAGGGTTTAGACTTCAGTAAAGTTATAAAAGACTTTTTAAAAATATTTTTATGTCCTAATAACCCTGCTACTTCTGCCCTCTATCCCCATAGCTATGCCCCTTCTTACATAGGGGGGGTTGCTGTGTTCTTACAAAGGTAGGTTCATAAGTCACATTAATATTAAAGTTGGGATACATTCAGACACCTGAGTGAAGTTGGCCCCCCCACCTTGTTCAAATCAAACAAAATTGGTGTCAAAAGTTTGTGCTACGTTTGTGCTGGTTTGTGCAGCAGAAATTTTTGTTTGTGCCGCCATCGTTTTCGAGATTTTAATGAAAGTTTCCAGAGGTCATCAGAGGTCAACCAGCCCCCCCACATTGCCCAAATCAAACAAAACTGGTGCCGAACAATTCTGCTACGTTTGTGCTGGTTTGTGCTGCGCAAATTTTTGTTTGTGCTGCTTTTGTTTTGAATATATGAACAAAAAATTAAAGTTCAAAAGTTCAAGCAGCCCCCCCACATTAACCGAATCAAACAAAACTGGTGTCAAACGTTAGTGCTCCGTTTGTGCTGGTTTGTGCAGCAAAAATTTTTGTTTGTGCCGCTATTATTTTTAAGGTATGTTCAGGTATTTGAGGTGTTTAGGATGAACTGGTAAAAAACAAACCTAGTGACACTTCCCTGGTTTGATCACCAGGGGGAACTAGCAAACACATTGTACTTTGGAAGAAATGAACTCTGATGACCTCTGCAAAAAAGTATGAATATATTAAAAATGATAGCGGCACAAACAAAAATGTTTGCTCCACAAACCAGCACAAACGGAGCACTAACGTTTGACACCAGTTTTGTTTGATTCGGTTAATGTGGGGGGGCTGCTTGAACTTTTGAACTTTCATTTTTTGTTCATATATTCAAAACAAAAGCAGCACAAACAAAAATTTGCGCAGCACAAACCAGCACAAACGTAGCAGAATTGTTCGGCACCAGTTTTGTTTGATTTGGGCAATGTGGGGGGGCTGGTTGACCTCTGATGACCTCTGGAAACTTTCATTAAAATCTCGAAAACGATGGCGGCACAAACAAAAATTTCTGCTGCACAAACCAGCACAAACGTAGCACAAATGTTTGACACCAATTTTGTTTGATTTGAACAAGGTGGGGGGGCCAACTTCACTCAGGTCATTCAGACAACCAGAATTGGGACCATGTTCTGGCCACAACAATTGCGGTCAGATCACGTCCACAGTAGAAGTCTGCAGGTCACGGTGCGGTAAGCACACAGATTTTCAGTGTGGCCGTTCATATGTCTATGTAGGGTGGAGGGGTCAAGAGTACTCACCCCCTCCTCCTCCTACTCCCAGCCCTGTGCTTGCCCAGGATTCAATCCAGTCGAGCACACGGCCCTCTGCATGTACGCTTGAAAGAAGTAGAAGTGTTGAATTTAGCTTTGAGACCCATCCACTGACATCAAAATATAGTCAAGATTCTGGTCCTTACAAACAACTTGGGAAATAACTCAGCAGATTACAATTATTCCCTACAGAATCATCCTTTCATTTTGTTTTAGATTCTCGTACATCATACAAAGTTGTATAACCTGAAAATTACTTGGACATTTCTTTTCATTAATCTGATAGTCACCGCGGTGAATCAGTTTCCTCTACCATCTCAGATAATCGGCTCAATGAATGATACAAAAAGTTGAATGGCTTCAGTCACACAGTAATATCGAAAAGGATGACAATGCAGCCTTCAAACTGTATGCTCATGGGTTTTTTTTGTTTAGATTTTTATGGGATATAGAACAGATATCATGGGGCATCATGGGATTAATAGCACAAGAGAAATTGAGCACATTGGAATTTGATTTCATTCCAGAGTGTCTCTTACTCTGCCCTTCTATAACAGAGGTAAGGGTATGCATGGAAAAGAAAATGTTGCGTGTCCAAACAATATTTGGAATTCAGGAGGCCAAGGTCAGGAGTAAAACTCTAGCATTGTTACTCTTTTCATGTGAGCACCTGCTATCTAAAATATATAGAAAGTTGTGTTTTGCATTGGTATGATATACATGTGAACTTCCACAGGCAATGGCTACTCAAGCAAATGAATCGGAGGCCAGAAGTCATTTGTTGCATCAGGCGGCAAAGCAAAACTAACAAGATGAAAATGAGGTTTGCATCCACGATGGACTGTCCTTGCCCCATGGCTATGCTAACATTGCCAGCTGCTGATGTTGCAGAAGCAATGCCGCTGCTGGGGCTACATCTGGCCAAGTCGGCTGAGTAAGCATAGACCAGACATGGCTAAAGATGACTTTGTTTTTCAATTAAATTTTTTAAAAAGTATTAAAAAACAAACAATAATTTTAATATTAAGTACTGTCTATCTAATAATGTCAGATATCTGATTTGTGCTAGAGCCAAATAATCCTCTCTATGGTAGATCACAATGTATTTGACATCTGTTATCTGTCTTTTCTGATTGTAAATCTCTCTGTTGCCTCGGTTTAGTATAATCCCCCGAACCTTGCAATCTGATCATAATACAGCATTAACTGGCTAACACATTACAGGAGATGCTGAAACTACGGAAATGGCTACATAAAAGATGAAAACCACAGGCAAATGATGCTGACGTGTTAACTATTTATTACCCAGGGGTATGTGACATGACTTATGAACCGCTGCTTAGACAAATTATAGGGAACTAAATAATGGATTCAAAATTTACAGAAATTAAAGCCGGGTACTGTATTTAAATGTACAAATACTATTTGTGTAATAGTATACATATATTAAAATGTTACTTATATGACTATTATTGGATTATAAACTTTGTTAATATTTAATCAGCTTCAGTAAAGGATGAATTACATAGGTGGATATATGTGCATCTTTGTAGGTTTCTAGAATTGGAAGCCATGGTTAATATAAATTGAGTTATTTGATGAAAGAGACATGCGGAGGATTGTGGGTGAAATTTACAGTCCCCATCACTTAAACAAACATACGTGACAGCCATAGGAAGTGACTGCCTGGCAGTCCAGTCCATCTACAGATAGTGTTTCCAAAGCATTGACAGCCCCCCTAGTCATAGGCAACCATGACACATTCTCAAACAAATTTTCGAGAAGCAATGCTAGTGACTAAGTGGGCCATATGGCTATACACATTAAGGGAACACAATAAGCTCAGTTGGATTTACCAACCCTAATGAGACATTAGTAACCGGTATATTAGATTCAAAGGGAATCATCCATCATCTCCACTTATATTTAACAGTTGCTTCAATAACACGAGGCCCATCAAACAGAACTAGAATATACCTTTAGTGGCAAAATGTGTTTATAAGATAAACAAAAGTAAAATTTTAGGTAAGTACAGTAGTTAGTGAATCCGGGAGTATCCACTACATCCCCCCTACTGCATGACATGTATGCAGATCTTGGTGATAAACCTGTGCATGTGCAATAAGCCACTAAGTCATCCACCCCCTGGATGAATGAAAGCATATAAGTAGTTATGAGCCAAGTAGACATCACTTGGTCACTGTGCATGTCCTGGCTACTGAGTGGCTGTGTGAAAGCCGTTTATACTCTCTGTTCATTGAAGAAAACACGCAGAATCGCATCGCCAACTGTACTGTAACAAAATCACAATATAACGTTGACAAAAAGAAGAAAAACATAGGGGGTCATTTATCTCTATTTTTCTTCCTGCTTTTTTCTGTCTTTTTAGAGACGTTTTTGTCTCATTGCAATTCTTGCGCCTTTTTGAGGACATTTTGAAATGTCCGTCGGACATTTGTTTCTCATCAGTAAGACATATTTATCTTCTATTCCAGATGTGCTAATTGTCGCAAAAGACATTTATCATTTCAAATTGTCTAAAACTTGCGACAATTTTTGGCACAAAAACTCCAGACTAAGGAAAACTTAGAAAATGGGAAGAAATGACTTGGGACATTTGTGCGACATTTTTGAGACATTTGTAACAAATGTCTCAAAAGGAGATCTGAAAAAAAAACCTATTTAACACAAGGAAAAAGTGAGATTGATAAATTAACAAAGAAGTAGACGGAAAAAAGACAAGGCAAAAACAAGCTGAAACAAACAGAGGTAAGATAGAATAGAATAGAATGCTTTATTGTCCCCATAGGGGAAATTGACTTTGTCACAACGACAACAGCAACACCTCCATTCATGATCACAATTACACATATATACAAAACAGTAAGATACAACGTACATATACATATAAATAATAACAATTATTATAAAAGAGTCAATAAAAAGTTAAAAAGGAGAAAAACACAATGGTTACAGATATTAATTACTAATTACTTGCCCATGTTAACTAATACAATTGCCCTAGGTATAAAGGAGTTTTTAAAACGATTCGTTCTACATTTCATATGCAGAAACCGGTCACTAAATGTGCTACGTTGACCCATCAGTGTGTTATGTAATGGATTTTTCTCATTACATACAATGGACTTAAATTTGGAGAGCATACGCGCACACAAGATTGACTCCCAATCCTCTGTCTTAGTGCCAACAATTGAGTTCACCTTCCTAATCAGTTTCTTAAATTTGTTTAAGTCAGTCGTGCGAGCATTGTTTCCCCAACATACCACCGCATAGAATAAAACACTTCCAATTACAGACTGATAAAAGGACAACAACATCCTACGGTCCACATCAAAAGACCTGAGCGATCTTAAAAAGTACAGTCTCCCGGTCGCCTTTTTATACAATTTTTCTGAATTTATGTGCCACATTAACTTATCATCCAGATAGACGCCCAGATACTTATAGTTTGTGACGCGTTCCACTGCGACACCCCTAATCCTTGTAGGCTCACCATCAGTATCACGTTCTTTCCGGAAACTGATTACCATTTCCTTGGTCTTAGATAGATTCAATTCCAAGCCATTTGTGTCGCACCATTCCGAGAACAGGTCAATGGTCGACCAATACTCAGACAAATCTCCCTCTTTTATACACCCTATTATCGCAGTGTCATCCGAATATTTCTGCAGGAAACACTCACTTCTATTTTTTTTAAAATCTGCAGTGTAGATGGTGAATAGAAACGGGGCAAGAACAGTCCCCTGTGGGGCTCCAATGTTACTCACAACCACATCCGACACCGTGTATCCAATTTTCACCTTCTGCGGTCTTAATATCAGATAATTAAAGATCCACTGAATTAGGCCAGAACCAACCCCCATTTTCTCCAATTTCTGACATAAACGTTTCGGGATAATCCTGTTAAAAGCACTCCCAAAGTCGAAGAACATTATCCTGATCTCAGACCCCGGCTCGTCCAGATGCATGTATACCCTGTGAAGCATATAAAGAATCGCATCCTCCACACCCAGACGTGGTTGGTATGCAAATTGTAGAGGGTCAAGATACGGTTCAACTACTTCAGCAAGATGTCTCAAAATAAAACGCTCAAAAACCTTCATAATTATTGGTGTTAACGCTATCGGGCGTAAACGACCCCCATAGTTTTGTGACATCATCATTAGCAACATGTAAATGTATAGAGATGCTGTTGTGACATCATCATAATGTATAGCCCCTTGCATATGACCATATACTCACCCGAGCATACAGCCGCAAGCCAGAGAGAAAAGGGTTGAGTGCTCCTCATCCCTCCACTCTTCATTAAAAGCCGAGCTTCCACCGCCATAATACGGCGAAATATAGGACACGTCGCCCAGCTTGGTCACAGCCTAGTGATATAGCATGTGCTCACCGCCCCTTGACCCGGTGCCATACTCGAGTATGAGGCCCATGATGTAGCCATTGCTAGGGCCGCCATAAGTTTGCATCACATTGCAAAAATAAAATAGCAAATAGAACACAACCTTGGAAAAAATAAACACTACTGTGAGGAGAAAAAGTAAAAGACAATTATAGTATCATCACTATACAGAACAACACTCAATGAGACTATTGTGACATCATTACCTAGGAATAAGACAAGCAATATTGGGATAGAAATCAGCCTTGGAAACTACAAATACTACTGTGACGTGAACACATTCTAAAAAGCAAACAAATCTTTTATTTTTACATCAACACAATAGAACCTTTACTAGAATAAAAGACAAATAATATTGTGAAACATTTAAGAAACAACATAAATATACAAAAGTATAAGATAAATGACCCCCTCGTTTATCTTATCTCTGTTTTGCTTCTCTTTGCTACTTTGGTAATTTATGTATCTCACTTTTCCCTTGTGTTTTCTTCAGGTCTTATTTTGCAACATTTGTTACAAATGTCTCAAAAATGTCGCACAAATGTATCAGGTCACTTCTTCCCATTTTCTAAATTTTTTAAGTTTTAAGTTTTTCCAAGTTTTCCTTAAGCATGGTTTCATCTGGAGTTTTTTGCACCAAAAAAGTTTGCAAATTTTGGACAATTTGGAAAGATAAATGTCATTTGAGACATTGGAACATATTCATCAGGGCCTCTGCGCCACATCAGGGGCCTCTAGCCTTCATGCCAGTGGGATGTGAAGGGGTGTAAAGGGGAGGTGTGGGTGGCCGAGCGGAGGGCGCAGCAGGCCCGGAGTGGGCCAGCACGGGGCCTTACTGTCCCCGCGCCGGTGCACTTGGTTCTGCTGGCGACTTTTCACATGTGAAAAGTTTCCAGCTGAAGCCTCTTTAATGTATCACACTGTGAAAATGCATTGGCGGGTCTATCATAAATATCCCCCATTAAGCATATCTGGAATAGAATATAAATGTGTCTTACTGACGATAAACTAATGTCCAGCAGACTTCAGTGTTCATTTCAAAAAGTTCCCAAAAAGGTGCAAAAATTGCAATGCGCCAAAAAAAATCTAGAAAAAAGGAAGAGAAATAAAGATAAACGACCCCCAGTGACAACATCATAATGAGACACAGCTTAGAAATAAAAGCACACCATTGAGACTTGATATAGAACACAGCTTTGGAATAGATGTTATTGTGACCTTAACATAATAGAACACATCTGAGGAAGAAAGACAAACTCTGAGGTGAAATCATAATGCTCTAGATACAGACGAGAACACAAAACAACCTAGAAATAAACACAGACACTATTGTAGGATAAAGTTCCTAATGTATCCCACTCTTGCGCTATTAAAATCAAACAATAACCAAAAATTATTTGAGGTAAAGATGACATCAGTGCAAATTCATAGACACAAAACTTTCTCAGTTCCAAGAAACATAATTGTTTGATATTTCAAGGTAATCATCTATTTTTCTTGTTACTTGGGTTGATTTTAGACAAGTATTTGGAGTTATAGGCGATCCCCTACTAAGGACACCCAACTAACTAACCCGACGACCCCTAGTTACAAACGGACCTCTCTGAACACTGTGACCTCTGATGAAGTTCTCTGGATGCTGCAATGATCAGCTGTAAGGTGTCTGTAATGAAACTTTATTGATAATCGTTGTTCCCATCACAGCAAGTTACAATTATAAAATATACAGTTCCGATTTAGATACAAAATCAACTTAAGAACAAACCTAAAGAACCTATCTTGTACGCCATCCCAAAAACGCTGCTGTGCTTGAAGCTGTGATTGACAGCAAACTCTGTAGAGTTTAGTTATTTGTTTGGCTGAGCTGAGAGTGTGTTCTTGAAAAATTGTGTCTCACATTTACTAATAACAGTACAGTCTGTACTATATGCCTTTTGCCTGTGTATGGTGCAGAGGGCGCCCGTTCCTCATGAATCTGGTGCCCCCTGCACTGCCCCCACTTTTATTTTGGTGCACCTTTAACATGGGGCGTGCAACACATTTCTGTCGGACTTTGCATGATAAATGGGGCGCACGGTCTGACTGAGCACTGGGACGCCCAATTCAGTGCAGATAATTTGTGTCGCGTGAAGAATAGTGCAGCCGCAACATAAAAGGGTTGCTTCCGACACATATGTGGTGCAGATACTTCTTAAATACCTGTGCAAGCAGTTTGCACTGAGAATAACATGCAAAGTCCGACAGAAAACTGGTGCACGGCCCTTAATAAATGTCGGTAATTGAGTCCTAATTCTAGACCCACCTAGCTGTCCCTACTTACTTGCTGATACTACCCTTGAAGTATGTGGCAACTGGCCAATTTCCCTTCCTGCGCCAAAGATAGAATACAAAGTCAAAAACAGGACAAATAAATAAATACAGAAGTAATAGATACAGAAGAACAGTCGTACAAATAATTGTCAAAACCAAGAGAACAAGGCAGTACAGGATCAACAGACAAGCAGAAGTTCAGAAGATAAGCAAGGCTCAAAAGATCAAAAATATGGAAGTCTAGAGAACAAGTAAGCTCCAACTAAAATTTGTAGCAAGCAATGGAAAGTGGAATGGATAGACAATCCTCTTATAAAATACTAGCATGGAAGGAATGTGAGAAGAGAAGGCATCTGTCCAACAGTCAGGAGTGGAATAAAGCAGTGTTCAGACTAGAGAAAGACAGAATGCAAACTTACAAAATCACAGTCAGCAGTACATCTTATTTAGACTCAGAGGATGGTGCTAAAGTCTGAACAGGCAGAGATGTATAGACACTGTATTTTTGCTGTTGACAAAAATGCTAATGCCAAGATGTTAATTTATTCATACATCACCAAGAGGGATTACAAAGACTGGTGATAAAGAAATCTAAACAAAAATAAATAATAATATCTTCTAAGGCAAATATTCCAGCAGAGCTGACAAGTCCTCTTTAAGGCTGTAGCGCACATCAAGATAGCGTTAAGACGCAGCTAGTATTCTCTTGACAGCTAAGACAAGACATCTATACAGGAACATCAGTATGGCTCAGGAGTGCTGGGGATGAGCCGATCGGGTACATTCCCTATAGATGGCTCCTCTCCATCCAACCAACAAACACAGAAGGTATAATGTTTGATCATGAATGGCCCACCCCCTTTATTATTCATTCACTATTATATCAGTCTTGGCTTAATTTATTTTAATTTTATAGCGCTTTACTTAATCATGAGCATATATTATTCATTCCTAGAGTAATCTGTCCATGGAGATATAGCCGGAGCAACAGTCAGTGAATCTTTGTGAAAGGAAAGTGCAACAAATGACAAAATAAATCTGAAAGAAAAAAAAACAATAGGTCTGACATGTGAGGCGATTTAATCCTCGGGATGCTCATTCCATTAGTGACAGTGGGTATTCTCCACATTGCAATCCTCCAGAATGGAAAAGCAGTGTGGTGTAAAGTGAAAGACACAGCAGCATTATTCATGGGATCTCTAAGAATAACACCGCACCGGCCAAATGCTGACAACATTGGATTCCTTCTTTGGGATTGTTATACTTCTTATTTTGTGTGTTTGTTTGTTTGTTACACTTTCTTTTCTGACCTAATTTTACCCAATACAAGCTGTTTTAGCCATTGCGACAAATGGATTAGATGTATATGCATCCGTGATAAAAAAAATCTGCCATACAATGAAGTACAATAAGTTGAAAGGCTGGAAGAAGAATAGCAAATCAATAAGCTTTTTGCCAAGTCATTGGTTTCACAGTTACTATTATTCTCGTTGCTCGCCAAGTAAATTCCTTTCTGCCAGCGACAAAATTAACCATTTAAGCACTGTTGCTAAATCCTCTTGGGGAAAAACCTGCGGTGTCTGTGAATAAGCAAACTAGGACAACTATACATAACAGCACAAGGAATCTCAAGGGATCCCCTGAGGAAGTTTCTATGTGTAGAGATACACATGAGGGTTTGTGTGGTTGATACAAAACTTGACCCCTTCTGGAATGGTTATTCACCTTTAGTATCTGGTTACTGGGTGATATTTAGCTTTGTTGTTCTACTGGAATGTAATATTATACATATATATATATATATATACAGGCAGTCCCCAGGTTACATACAAGATAGGGTCTGGAGGTTTGTTCTTAAGTTGAATTTGTATGTAAGTCGAAACTGTATATTTTATAATGGAAGTTCTAGACAATTTTTTTTCTTTTGCCCCAGTGACAATTGGAGTTTCAAAATTTTTGGTGTAATTGGACCAAGAATTATCAATAAAGCTTCATTACAGACACCTTACAGCTGATCATTGCAGTCTGGGACTATAGTAAAGCATCCAGAGAGCTTCACCAGAGGTCACATGGGGCAGAGGGGTCCGTCTGTAACTATGGGTTGTCTGTAAGTCGGGTGTCCTTAAGTAGGGGACCGCCTGTATATATATATATATATATATATATATATATTGTATATGTCCCCCCATGATTTGTAAAGCGCTACGTAATTTGATGGCGCAATATAAATAGAGATTATTATTATTATTATTATTTTGTATTGCTGTTTCATTATTACATCTATATTTTTGTATCTGTATTTGTTATGATCAATATATTATATAATGTAATAGTGCAAAAATCTTTTTTTTTAATTTCAATGGAGATATACTATGTTTGCTTGGTTTTCCAGGATGTGTGGAACAAACCCCCTACCAAGTTCTTGTAAGTGTACACAGTCAAATTGATATTGTTTTGAAGTTAGAGGGTAGTCACAAAAAATATTGATCTTATTTAAATATCAGAACTCGCTAATGGCTTTGTGCAGTGTTCTGAGTTTTAGCCACACCCAGAGTTTATTTCTTGAAGCATTGATTGACAACTGCCTTGCCGTTTTTCCTGGGAGCCCAGGTGCTGTCACTTTAGAATTCAGTTGTGTACCACCTTTGAATTGAGGGATATGGCTGATCTATTCAGCCGATGTGGGCGGCGTCCAAGAACTCCTTTGTATATCTGCCCAGTTCCATTAGACCTTGCTGGTTTTACTAGTCTCCTGACACTTTTGTCCCATCTAAGCTTGCTGTTGCTATTGCTTTTGCAATACTATGTATGCAATTTGATTCTGTGCTTTGCTGCCATCTAGGATTTGACCTGGTTCTGTCTGACTTCGCCTTTCTATCTGTTATCTATTGTTTGTCTCTCTGTGTTTGTCTCTCTTGTCTTCTTTCCTACGCGCTCAGTAAGTGAAGGGATTGTTGACCAGAAGTCCCAGACCAATAGGGTTCTTGAGACTTGTTAGGTAGTTTACAGGGTTTGTGGTGAGTCTAGGGTCCTTACCCCCTTCTCTTTCATAAAAATAAATGTCTCTTTCATTTACTTGATAAAAATTGCATTTAATTGATAAAAATAATCTATTAACATTAGTGATAAGTCAGAGTACAGGTTCTGCATTCAGCTCACCCAGAAATGCGATTAATTGGCAGCCAATCAACCAGATTTTATCCCATAACATAACAACATGGCTGTGATTGGCCAAGTGGAACACGTGACCCCCTGTATAATGGGGGGGGGGGTCGCAAGTCCCGGCACCAGTAGAACCAGGGGAAAGCTATGGAGAGCCAGCTGTAGTTAGGGACAGTCATACAGGGACTGCCCTATTGAGGGACAGCTAGACATATTTAATAATTCGCCTTTTTCAGGGCAGTTACAATAAGTGTGTATTTATGCACATGCCGTCTTTTAGCACAGTGACAGTAACTGCATGTGTAAACCCATTTGTCTTCTAGCTCATCGATAGTAACTGTGTGTGTATACCTATACCGTCTTCTAGCACAGTGACAGTACCTTTAAGTGTATTCTTATACCGTCTTCTAACGCAGTGACACTACCTGTGTGTGAATACCCATACTGCCTTCTAACACAGTTTTTTAATTTTATCTTATTGTTTTAAGTATTTTCCTTACCATACTTTTTGCAATGTCCTGTTATTATGCCCATTACTATCCTCTTTTCATTTTGAAGCCATATTTGGTTCACAAAGTTCGGGTTGGGGTCAAGTTTGATAGAGGTTCATTCAAACTGGTTGAACGCTACCTTTTACTATACCCACTAACATTTCTATTTTTCAAGGCATTTCTTACTTTGCAGCATTTATTTTGCCATCTATCCAAAACTTTTAAATAGTTCTGTATCCCTATAGCGCATTATGACGTACATGTAAGTCTCCACTATAGCCTGGGCTCAGTAGCAGAGTACATGACAGCTGGGCTCCCACAGTAACAACTGAGATTGCCATACTCGTGATCCCGGCTATTTAACCCCATAGATGCTGCGTCATAGTGACTACAGCGTCTATTAAGCAGAGCCGGGTACTCACCTGGCAGGTCAGCATCCTCCATACAAGGAACGGAGGTGATGGCTGCTTCCTTGGCAGCCCTGGAGTCCTAAGAAGGTCCCCATGCCTGCCGCCAGTAGGTGCCTGTTATATCATGCTTTTGCAGAATGCATAGGCTGACTATGTAATATGCTGCAATACAAATGATCACTTGTTCGTGTCCCACCCTGAGATAAAAAAAAGTTTTAAAAAAAGTGTAAATAAAAAATAATAAA
Source organism: Engystomops pustulosus (assembly GCF_040894005.1). Classification (NCBI taxonomy): domain Eukaryota; kingdom Metazoa; phylum Chordata; class Amphibia; order Anura; family Leptodactylidae; genus Engystomops; species Engystomops pustulosus. The sequence goes on from NC_092418.1 coordinate 83,408,957, forward strand.
ATTAATGAATAAAGATCTCCTAATGCCCCATCACATATAAAAATCTAATTTTACCCTAAAGAAAGTGAAAATCACCACAAAACACAACACATTGGGGCTTATTTACTAAGGATATTACTAAGCACTTTTGTCGGATATTCCAATTTTATGCTATGCTGTGCTATGAATATCTACTTGAAAAACAAAGAATTTAGAACTTGAGAATAGAAAAGTGAGAATTTTTCAAAATTTTTGACAAATTTCTATTTTTTTCAGAATTAAACGTTCAATGTTCAATGTTCAAAAGATATCATCCAAATATTACCACTAATTTGAAGTACAATGTGTGACGAAAAAATATTCTGAAAATTACCCGTACATGTTAAAGCATTTAAAGGTTCTAAACACTTATAGTGACACAGGGCAGAGTTTTAAAAAATCATGGTATTGGACTATTTTCAGGGTCTAGCCTTGTCACCTAAATACGCTATAGTCTCTAGATTAACCTGGATGCACCGGAAGGTTGCTCTTTGGTTGGCAGGCAGGAACTCCTTGCACTATGCACAACACTGGGGCAGATTTATCAAGCTGTCTGAAAGTCAGAATATTTCCAGTTGCCCATGGCAACCAATCACAGCTCCCCTTTAAAATATTCATGAGCACTGGTAAAATGAAAGCTGAGCTGTGATTGGTTGCCATGGGCAACTGGAAATATTCTGACTTTCAGACACTTGATAAATCTGCCCCACTGTGCTCAGTCCATCCAGCACATGGTACTGTTTTCACTGACTAAGCAAATCCCTGTGCAACTGACCTTAGATTATAGTTTCTGATGTTCTTACTCTGGCCCTGGAAAGCAAAATAGCAACTTACAGGACTTTGTACCCCGGACAACTTGTGGAGTGGACAACTTGTTACGCATTCAAGGTAACATCTGAGTTAGATATACATGAATGGTTCTGCAAGTGCTACGTTTGTGAAGTTGTGAATCCATAAGAACAATTGCTTAGACACACACGGACATACATGGACTTCCCCTGGTCGGAACTCAATAGTGGGCAAGATGCCTAGGTGTTGCTGCAGATACTAGTGGACTATGTTGTAGCACACTGCCCCTTCACACAGTTGCTCATTAGAGTTTATCCTTAAAGGACATCTACCATCATGTAAACTAAGCACACTGACATACTGGTGTGTGCTCCCTCAGACAAGATCTTCTATTTTTAAGCTTCTTATGTCCTTGATTTCAATAAAATAAGGCTTTAAACATTATGCAAATGAGCCTAAGGGGCTCCAGTATCTCTTACAGAGCCCCCAGGCTCATTTGCATAATTTTAAAAGGCTTTAAAAAAAACTCTTTAATCTTTATTCCTGGTGGTAAATGTCCTTTAACATATAAGTCTTAAAAATGTATTCCATAAAAAGCTGCTGTGCAAAGATCTTGACAGATAGTTAAACACAAACTCCTTTTCTGAAGGAAAAGTAAATTAAAAAAAGATCCATCAGCTTCATATGATAGTATACAAAATAAAAGGTATAGTAAAATATTTCCAAAAATGTGACATTTGTGAGACACTGCACTGCACAAACTTTTGTGAGACACTGTATGTAAAGCAACATATCTTAGATTATTCTCTTCCTTAAAGGGCTTTTCCCACGAACATAAATTAGGTCCTATCCTCAGGGTAGCGCCTAATTTGCTGATCGTGGGGTTCTCAGTGATGAGACCCCTACAGATCACAAAAACGAGGGGTCCGATGGGGTCCCATGTATTTCTGTCGGACCCCTCGTCGCTCTGCCGCACATGGCCGTTCTGCTCCATTAATCGACGAGCACCACGATCAGCGATCTCCGTCAGAATGGTCGTGCACGCCTATCAGCACCATAACTCTGACAGAGGGGCAAGGGTTCCGACAGAGGTATGCGGGACCCCAACGGACCCTCGTTTCCGTGATCTGTGGAGGTCTCATCACTTAGGGTAGTTTAGTTTCTCCAAATTGAGCCCTCAATATTGTGTCATTCTGGTCCTCCAGGTGTCTGTAATAGGCCAATAAAAGCTCAAATATGTAAAATATAAATGTGATAGACATGTATTTTTTTAAGCATATGTAACTAACAATCTAAAAAAATGAACTCTAAAAACTATTCAACTGAATAAATGTAACTGTTAAATATATCTAATATAAAGGAATTGCTCAGCAATTTTTTTTGAAAGGTTTCACACTGAAAGAAAAATGCATCTTCAACAGTAATAATTAAATACGTATTTTTCACTACACTCTCCATTTAAATAGGGTCATGAAATTCCTTTTCGTAGAAGACCAATAATGGCTTTTACCATCATATTTATTTTTACTAAAAGCATGCCTTGACCTCAAAAATTATGATGTGAAGTATAGGTTAAAAGATGCAAAAAAATCAAACTTTGTAACAATAAATTAATATTCCTAGGGATGGTATTAAAGATAGTTTCAGAAATATTACAGCAAAATTTTTTAAGTAAAGTTGGCGCTGTGTGGTTGAGGATTAGTGCTAAAAACAAGAGGAGTCCTTCCATATTGATAGGAACGTTGAGTTGGTCTTAAACTTTCTTAAAGGGGTTGTCCCACGAAGACAAGTTTCTTATATGTACTCAGCACATCAAAATAACATATTCTCTAATTCAGTGATTTTCAACCTTTTTTGAGCCGCGGCACACTTTTTATACTTAGAAAATCCTGGGGCACACCACCAACCAAAATAGCACAAAATGACACTAAAACAGTCATAAAAGGCCTCCCTTTACTAATAAAAAGCCCCTGGCTGCCTCCCTTTACTAATAAAAAGCCCCTGGCGGCCTCCCTTTACTAATAAAAAGCCCCTGGCGGCCTCCCTTTACTAATAAAAAGCCCCTGGCGGCCTCCCTTTACTAATAAAAAGCCCCTGGCGGCCTCCCTTTACTAATAAAAAGGCCCTAGCTGCCTCCCTTTACTAATAAAAAGGCCCTAGCTGCCTCCCTTTACTAATAAAAAGCCCCTGGCGGCCTCCCTTTACTAATAAAAAGCCCCTGGCGGCCTCCCTTTACTAATAAAAAGCCCCTGGCGGCCTCCCTTTACTAATAAAAAGGCCCTAGCTGCCTCCCTTTACTAATAAAAAGGCCCTAGCTGCCTCCCTTTACTAATAAAAAGGCCCTAGCTGCCTCCCTTTACTAATAAAAAGCCCCTGGCGGCCTCCCTTTACTAATAAAAAGCCCCTGGCGGCCTCCCTTTACTAATAAAAAGCCCCTGGCGGCCTCCCTTTACTAATAAAAAGGCCCTAGCTGCCTCCCTTTACTAATAAAAAGCCCCTAGATGCCTCCCTTTACTAATAAAAAGGCCCTAGCTGCCTCCCTTTACTAATAAAAAGGCCCTGGCTGCCTCCCTTTACTAATAAAATGCCCCTGGCGGCCTCCCTTTACTAATAAAAAGCCCCTAGATGCCTCCCTTTACTAATAAAAAGCCCCTAGCTGCCTCCCTTTACTAATAAAAAGGCCCTGGCTGCCTCCCTTTACTAATAAAAAGCCCCTGGCGGCCTCCCTTTACTAATCAAGAGCCCCTAGCAGCCTCCCTTTACTAATAAAAAGGCCCTAGCGGTCTCCCATTACAAATTAAGAGCCCGTAGCGGCCTCCCTTTACAAATTAATAGGCCCTAGAGGCCCCCCTTTACTATTTAAAAGGCCCTAGAGCCCCCCTTTACTAATTAAAAGGCCCTAGAGGCCCCCCTTTACTAATTAAAAGGCCCTAGAGGCCCCCCTTTACTAATTAAAAGGCCCTAGAGGCCCCCCTTTACTAATTAAAAGGCCCCAGAGGCCCCCCTTTACTAATTAAAAGGCCCTAGAGGCCCCCCTTTACTAATTAAAAGGCCCTAGAGGCCCCCCTTTACTAATTAAAAGGCCCTAGAGGCCCCCCTTAACAAATAAAAAGCCCCAGCCTACCTTTACTAATTAAAAAAAAACCCTAGCTACCTTCCTTATACAAATAATAACCCTATATACTTACCCTTGATGTCTTCTTCCGCGTACCTTCACTCCTAATGGCGATCCGCTCACCTTCTGTAGCTCCTGCATCGCGCGCCTCTGGTCACGTGACTTACGCGACCTGACGTCAGGTCGCGTCAGTCACGTGACATGGGCCGCGCGGTACAGGAGCTACAGAAGACGGGCGGATCGCCGACGTGGGCAGAAATAAGGGGGCGCGGCGGCAGCTCGACACCGGGGCAGCCTAGTTCGGGCAACTTTCCCCCGCGGCACACTCAACCTTGTGTAGCGGCACACTAGTGTGCCGCGGCACACAGGTTGAAAATCACTGCTCTAATTCACCGTTATTAACAAAAATGCAGCATCTCACAAAAATAAGTCCAACCTGTCTCTATCAGTCCTGGTGTACACAATTTCCATTGGCCCTAGATCCAACCATGTAACTTCAGACTTGGGGTTGGCAACCATCTTGTATTTTTGTGTGAGATTGTGCAGATGAGATACGCCCCTGTAACCACGCCCCTGCAGTCCTAGCACTGGAGCTCATAGACACTGCGGCTCATTTACTAAGGGTCCGGATTGAGATTCTGACGGGTTTCCCAAATATTTCCGTTTTGCGCCGAATTGGATTGGATTGTGGCACATCGGCGCCGGCTTGCATGAGACAGAAATCGGGGGCAGGCCATGGATTTGGACAAACCGCGGAATTTAAAAATGAAATTGTGTCGCAAGATCAGCACTCACATGCACTGGGAAGAAGGTGAACTCTGGCGGACCTCAGCGCAGAAGCAACACATGCAGGAAATTGGACACACAACCTTATTGAATCGTGGCAGACCCGAATCCACCTCGGACAGCGCACAGCGGGGATTACCGGGTAAGTAAATCTGACCCACTGAGTCACTTCCTGGCAGGAGATTGTGAGGAGAGACAAGCTGCAAACTACAAGCTACAAGGAGATAAGTGATCCGGGGGAAGGGGAATGCAGGTACATAGCTGTGAGACTGAGACCAGAGATGTAGCAGGGCTGACTCTGTAATAGGCATCTAATGGATCTCTTGCATCTCTGATATGTCTCATCTCTCACTCTATGTCAGTGTAAAATGTCAGACACCCGATGAAAGTGCATATACACCTTGTACCCTGATACTCTAACCACATTGTCACCCCACAAAACTAGATCAGCCATAATGGGGCACATTTACTCACCGGTCCGAGTCACGATCACAGATCCGGACTGTCCGACGACAATGCACTCTACCGCGATCCACGTAGATTGTGCGCCCTATATCCTGCATGTGTCGCTACCCCGCTCAAGTCCGCCGGAGTTCACCATCTTCTTCCCGGTGCATGCAAGCGCATGTCTTGCGACACAATTTAAAAGTTAACTCCCGCGAACTCTGAATCAGTTGGATCATCTGACGCCCCCCCCCCCACTCCACCCCTTTTAAATGTGCCGCAAACTGGAAAACATCGGAATACGCAACAATGCAGTTTAGGAATGCAGTTAAGTTTCTGGCATAGACTATGCTAAACATGTTGAAAATGCTGACAGTAAAATTAAACCTTTTTCCTTGTACAAAAAAATTCTGACTGTAATAAGAAAATCTGGCATGACCTTAAAGGATGGATAGTTTTAGTCAAACTTTTTAAAGGGGTATTCCAGATTTGAGATTTTAATATCAGATAAAGGGAGACTGTGGCCACTGTCAGTCACTAAGCATTTATTACAGGTAACGAAATCTGCCTATAAAAATAGTCAGTGTATGTGAAATATGAAAAACTGTTGCCCATAGACGACATCACTCTGCTTCATGTCAAAAGGCAGAATTCCAATTTCATGCTCAACAAGGTGTCAGTATTGCAGCGAGAAACAAACAATGATGTTACATTTGCTTCAGATGTTTCTGAAATCAAACATCACGGCTGGGTGTACATATAAAATCTGAGCATATCCACAATGTTATGACTGCTAGGAGACTACATCACGAGTCTGTACACGTTGCTTCGCTATAGGCTAATGCTAATGGAAATCTTCCTATTTCTGTGTTGTTCACTACTTCACTAAGTTACTAAAAATAAAGTGTAGTAGTTACATGAGGCAGATGTAGTCTTGTGTGTGAAGACGTACAGAGTTCTACAAGTAAAAAGTGTTTCTACATGAACTAAATCAGAACTAATCAGAACATCCTTCCCGATTGGATGGGAAATATAGAAAATATATGAATAGACTTTTGTGTTGGGAGCAGAACTGAACCTAAACTCTCTGCTGCCTGAGGCAAGCTTTAGTACAGCACCTTCCTCTGTAGTAATATAGTAGTAATTATATATACGGGGTTTGTGGGTAGATGGGCTTATGTAGTTTCTGCTAACATTGGTTGTCAGGTCCTGCTTTATAGCAGGTCACTGCAACCCTGATAACCCAACTTACATTGCTGAAGGTGGTGCTGCCTGAGGCTAGAGGTTCAGCTCGCCTCATGGCTGGTGAACTGCTGGTTGGTGGTGAATGGAACCAATAATCAACGTTAAATGGTCATTAACATGTCAAGAAACATGTCAACTAACAGTCGAAGCAAGCATAAGAAACTTTGTAATTTGTCTTATCAGAGGAAAATGATTCTTTCTCTACTTACCTTGGCTCTTATCATCCTTCCCAAATAGCATAATTTGTCAGGGAGGGCCAGACTAATATACCTAACTGAGTTTTACAAAATACCTATATACTGTATACAGTATTTAACCTATCCCTTACAATATTCACTGAAAATTTAGAGTACCTAATTGCATCATTATTCAGGGGAGTTCATAGTTTTTAACAAGCTCACATGGGCCACTAAGAGATAGTTAGAGGGCCGCATGTGGCCCACGGGTCGTACAATGCCCACTTCTGGTTTAGAATATTAATGATAATTTAGAATAGCAATGTGTGCCACTGTCTGGGCTACATTCAGTGGGGCCCACACCAGATTTTGTGCCCAGGGGCCTCCATTTGCATTAATCTGGCCCTGACTGTGGCAATCTTCTTATATTTCTTAACCATGGCCTCCTTCCTTCTAAAATCAACTTGTGATAATGAGCTTGAGGGGCTACCCTAACCGCTCTGCAATCCAGCTTTACAGACTGTTATACTGTCTACCCCCCCTCCCCGCAATATGCACAGCACTTATGCAGTGAGTATGTCCTGCTTTATTGTCAGTGCTGAGGGACCAGGGGGGAGGGTGAGACAGTGTGAGACAGTGTGGAATTCTGTAAAGCCAAATCACAGAGGGGCTAGGGTAGACCTTCTGACTCATTAGCATTAGCAATTTTCTAAATTGATTTAAGAAGTAAGAATCCCATGGATAACAAATATAAGATTTCCACAGTCACAGTGCCTGGATCTATGAGTAAGTGTCCCTGTTTTATCATGCTTGATTTTCATGGTAGATTTCCTTTAACAGTGAACATTTCTTAGCAGTAATAGGCTATGGTAAAATAATAAGATTGTCAGGTTAACAAGAATTTATAGTAGTAGTCGTGGTAAAAAAACTGGTACCCATATTCTACAAACGGTCTGTTACATCTGCTCATGCATCATCCCCGCTCTGTAGATTGCGGCAGTGGGGCTTATTTACTAAGGGTCCGAGGATCACATTTCCGTCGGACTACACAATGCTTTTTGGGATTGGACAGGTATTTAGAAGGTGATTGTGTTGCACGCCATCAGATTTTGGCGCCGGCTTTCATGCAACAGAAATCAGGAATCGGGCCGTCGAACGATCAGATTGATTTGGACTGAGAGCGGGATTTAACTTTAAAATTGTGTCTCAAGACAATGCACTTGCATATTCTGGGAAGAAGAAGGTGAACTCCGGCAGACCTGATCGGGGAAGCAACTCATGCAGGAAATCGGATGCACGATCTAAGTGCATCCGCGGCACAATGCATTCCAGTCGGACATTCCGGATCGGGGAATGCGCCAGGGACTGGTAAGTAAATATGCCCCAATTTGTCCAGCTCATGGATCTCATCATCTCTCATCTGTCTCATCTCTCTTTTTCTACGTGGCAGATACTAGGAGAATGTTCATGAGCTAAATGAAAGTGTAAATTAACCCTTTACTATGCCAATCTAAGCACTTTGTCAGCACACAGCATCTCATAGCACACATGAAGTGTCTGCTTAGAGAGTCCCCGCCCACACTCTGGATTCTTACATTGACCTGTCTAGGGTATGAAATAAAGCTGACTAAAATAGCAAAGAAAGGGGTTAAAATGCTCTTCATATAGAATATCGGGCACACGATCTTAATGAATCATGCCAGAGTGCATTATCGTCGAAACAATGCACTTTGGGTGAACTCCTCGGACAGGTAAGTAAATGTGCCCCAGTCTGTTTTACCTTGATTTATTTGCATCACACTGGGAAGGGGTGTAGATCATTTTTGAAGACCCTCGCTGTTCCTGCTATGGCCAGCTCCTGGGCTTATCTATTCCACAGATTTTAAGTTAGCCTTTTTTTTTTCTGCCGTTGTCCTTTGAAATTATTTAATATCGTTATATATATATATTTTCTGAAAAGGCCATTTATATTGTTATATAATCATGTCCCCTCTTAGTTGTCCCTTGTTGAGACTAAATAAATCTTTTTCTTAAAATCTTTCCTCATAACTGTAATGATCCATGCCTGTTATCTGCTCACAACAAGAATCCCTTTAAAAAGATAACTTGTAGATGGGGCTAATAATCTGCATGCTATTGTAGGTTATGTGTAAGAGCATTTACCACCAGGATGAAGGACTGTATGCAAATGAGCCTGAGGGGCTTCAGGCTCCATAGTATACAGTCTTTCATCCTGGTGGTAGATGTCCTTTAACCAATAGGTAACATAAATATATTTTATAAATATTGTTATGTTTTTTTTATTTATTGTTGTTTTTAATTTAGCATTTTATAATCATTGTTGTAAGCAGGAATTAAATGCACATAAAAAATCCTGTAAGACAAGATGTGAGTCTGTGCAAAGTACAGTAAACATGTAACTTGGCACGACAATCAGGAAATGTCATTTTGGTACCCTGCGATGAGATAATATCGAAATAAAAAGTGCAGTTTTTATATTGTTTCTATTAACTGCTCTAGTGACTTGGAGAACTTGGAAGAATACATTATCAAAAGTTAATGTTATATTGCAAATGAAGTGTTGGCTCCCTATATTTTCAAATATCCCTGGTTTCTCTGATAAATTGTATAGCTCTATCTTAGCTATTACTTTATTACTATTTGATTGTTGTAACTAATTTCCACTTTTGTGTTTCCGTTTTTCACTCCCCTCCCCTTTCATTTCCACAAGCCATATCTTTTTTATTTTCCCGTTTACAGAGACATAGGAGGGCTTGTTATCTGCAGGACAAATTGTATTTTCTAGTGGCACCAATTCATATTTTGTTTGTTGTAAAAGGGAGCAGGAAAAAAATTTCAAAAGTGGTAGAATTGCCAAAATACACAGTTGCGCCATATTCCTATGGGCTTTGTTTTTACATCTTTACCTGTGCTATCCAAATAATATCTCAAATAATATCTTATACCAAATTTATAAAGATTTTATATAAAATGTCAAACTTTTGTACAATTTTTTTTTTTAGTTTTGCTATAGTCTGACACCAATAACATACTATAGCAGTGGTGGCTAACCTATGGCACGGGTGCCAGAGGTGGCACTCAGAGCACTTTCCATGGGCACTCAGGCCATCATTCCAGGACAGAGTTCACCAAACACTGTATCTTTCTGCAGTCCCAGGCAAATTAAGAGATGCTGCTCTCAGCGCTATTCGACACTTCATTGGCTGTTTGGAACTGTAGGAAAAGTGAGAAGGTTTTGACAGAACTGCATTATCTTTGGAGGTCCTCCTTCTTCCTCTACAGAGAGACCCTGGAGAGAAGCTACAATGATAATCTGAATGTGCCCTCCTTCTGTCAACTGGTGGCCTTAGGAGAGCCGATACAATTGGAAGATGTGGAAGAACAGGTAGCAATAAGTTACTGCTTAAAATTCCATGTTGGCACTTCATGGTAAATAAGTGGATTTCGGTTGTAGTTTGGGCACTTGGTCTCTAAAAGGTTCGCCATCACTGTACTATAGCTTAGGGAGTGGTGTTATTTTTTGCGGGACAAGCAGATGTTTTCATTTTGGGGAATGTATCACCTTTAGATCACTTTTTATTTAAATATGTGTGTATTGCAAAATGGTGAAAAAGTGGCAATTTGGACATTCAGACGCTATTTTCCACCACAGGGTTCACCGCTGGGAATAATTATTTTTATATTTTGATAGATTGGATATGTTTGGAAGCGGTGACACCTAATATGTTTCTGAATTTACATGTTTATTTTTAAATATGTTTGAGCAACAGGCAACAGGGGATTGATTGGAATTCATATATATATTTATATGAATAAATATGTCTGTGGACCCTAAACTCAGAGGATCCAGGGGCAGATCCAGGGGCAACCAAAATTGTGTACCCCAGGACTGATAGAGACAGGTTGGACTTCTCTGTAGAATGCTGTATTTTAGTTAATAACAGGGAATTAGAGAATGTGTTATTCTGTTATCCTGAGTATAATTAAGAAATTTGTCTTTGTGCAAATACCGCTTTAACTGTCGCAAATGGTGCCAATGCTGACCACGGCAGTTACTGGCTGACACCCATATATGTAGAAGTCTCAGCCTGGGAGTCCTCTACATACAGCTCTATGTGCTGTATGACATACTTTATATTGTTGTAGAGCAAAAAGGAAGTAGTTAAAAAATGTTGTTTTGCCTTCACCAACAAAGGAGCTTAGATCAACATTCGCCAGGATGTGACAAAATTCTGCAGCAACTTGTTGACATATATAAGTTGGTCTAAGTTGACATATACTTAGACCAGTAGTGTATTATTATATAGGTAGTTTGGGAGGTAGACCGGGGTCCAAGCCTTCTTGGGGGCCCATGGCCACCCAATCCACATATTTTATACTGAGAAGAACCTTCCCCCTTGAAATCCTTGTAAAGTCCCCGGGTTACGTACAAGATAGGGTCCGGAGGTTTGTTCTTAAGTTGAATTTGTATGTAAGTCGAAACTGTATATTTTATAATTGTAGATCCAGACAAAAAAAATTTTGGCCCCAGTGACAATTGGAGTTTAAACATTTTTTGCTGTAATGGGACCAATGATTATCAATAAAGCTTCATTACAGACATAGAGGTCTAGTTATTGCATATTACTACATTAAATAGTTACAAACTTATCTATAATCGATATCACCTACTGTGTGTAAATAGTAACTGCCCCCTTAAGCATAAAAATTAAGCAGCGCAAAAAATTAACACCTGAAAAGGATCTGTTCTTCCTTTATCTTCTAATGGCCTTGTTTTGTATTAGTATGCAGATGATCCTCGGAGGCTCCTGTCTACATCACAGAAGCCTCTTGTGGCTTTGTCGACTGTTAATTGTGCATGCCTCTGTTCAGTGTAACTGGCCACTTCCCTCCTCCCCAGCCAGAGAGTCAGTGGTGTCTTAATTAACAGTTGACAGAGCCGGAAGAAGAAGGTTCCGTGATGTATACAGGAGCCCCTGAGGCTCATTTGCATAAGTTTAAAAGACGATTTTCTCCAAAATAATGCCGTTAGAAGATAAACAAAGAACAGATCCTGTTTCAGGGCATACACACCATTGTGTAAGTTTGCTTGGTGTAAAATACTGCATCGAGGTAGTGGATTTCTTTCAAATATTATTGTTATACAAGTAAAGTAATATATTCTTTATCTTCCTGTATTTTGTGCAGTCTAATATAATTTATTGCTGTGTGAGTGCCTTCCTAAGCCTGGACACATATGGCCTTTCCACAAATCTAAACCTGATAAAATTCATAAGGAGAATCCAGGCTTAAAAGATTATTATTACTAAGTGATGTGATTATCAGATTCTTCAGGGTGAAATGAGCAAGGAGACTGGCACTGAGAATATTAACAAATCATGAGTTCATTTCTGATATGTAAATGAAGTATCATTGAGGGTTTGCATTTATAATATGTTTTATGTTTCCTATTGGTTAACATTTAAGTGAGGTGTCAGACTTTTTGGAGTCTATTGGCCGTTGACCTTTGGATGTGGTTCAGCGTTCCTCTTAAGGATAGTGGATGTGGTTAAGGGTTCCTCTTGATTTCATTTCCTTAACCCTTTTGATCTGGAAAGAAATGTTCCCCCGTGATAATTGTTTCACTTGTAGTGGTTGTAGGTAGATAGCACTACGTTCAGTTTGGTGCTTGTGGATTAACAAATGCCATTGTGTTGGTCCACCCCCCACACGAGTTCAGGGAGGCACAGGAAGTGAGAGAGAGAGGCCCACATGACTTCCGGCACCACATTAGCCCATAACCCCAAATGACTGAGACCCTCTTCACTCGTACCAGTGAAACAGAGTTCGGGCAGCACATTCTGCCACCAGTATTGTTAGCCCAGTCCGTGACAGGACTATATCATGCAAGAAGCCTGCCCAGTTAGTGTATATATTAGTATACGAATGAAGGAAGTACATGTTAATGCATTACAATCTCCCCAGAGAAGAACAAGGGCCTCAAAGGCTCCAGGGTTTTTAAGGGCTATGTTACACAAGCCTGAGGGTGCTGTGAGAAGAACAAAGACCTCAAAGGCTCCAGGGTTTTTAAGGGCTATGTTACACAAGCCTGAGGAAGTCCAGTGACTGGACTGGAAGTCCAGTCACTGGACTTCCAGAACCTTGGAAGAATCAGAATTCCTTAATGGAAGACTATAAAGCAACAGTTCTGTTGCCACTGAACCTGACTGTGCCTTCAGTTTATTTAGAGACCAAACAAGACCCATCTGTTGTGCTTCCACTGAGAGTTCTGCTTATTTCCTCATCTGAGGGCTCCATAACTGACTGAGAACCAGGTGGGTGGGTGTCCCGCTTCCCAGATTCCAGAAATGTACCCGGTATCTGGTTAGGTTGCACCATAACTTCATAATTCCCTCATTGTTTGAAGTTTTGGCCTGATGTTCCAATAATTCTAATCAAGGTGTGCATAATCAGTTTTTGAATCTAGACTCCCTGGGATGCAAATGCTTGAAATAAGATGAAACTGGGAGAACGGGTTGATATATTTATCACAGCCATACATCAAAGATTCCCAGTGCTTAGGTTCAGTCTTGACTTTATGTACACATTTGAGTCGCGGCTACACTATACCTGACATGACACAAGTTTGCGGCCGCACATGCGGTAGTGTGAATGCAACCTAAGGCCCAAACTTCTTCCACCTGATTTCATTTGCATTTTAGAGGTGGATTGCATTTTTCTTATTCACCGGATCATTGGAATGGAGCCCCAGAAGAAGGATGCGGGTTCCATAACCACTGAGGTATGACATGATCTACTAGAATTAGTCCCAGAGCTGGTGAACACAGTGGGGGGGGGGAGGGGAATGGTGGTACAAGGGCTTTATGAATTGGTCCACAACCGAAATGGATCTGAACTAACTTCACATCAATGAAGGTGAAATTAAACTTGGTCTAATTGTGTGCCGAAAATTGCGGCAACATGTGGGAAAAGTGTCTTGTTTCCAAAGCTGTGTCCAAATAGAGCAAAAAAATAAATAAAAGGACGTGAGAGTTGTGAAAAACTGCTTTTTAATGGTGTGGACAGTTCATAGAAATGGCGCAGGCGCAGGCATTCCAAAAGCCAAAAATGGACCCAAAAACAGTTGCAGTAATGTTAACGAATGCCCCCAATGTTATTCTATTGGAAATAAGTTGAACATGTAAATTAGAGAATCTGTGGTTGTCTTGGATACACCCTATGGATGAGCTAACAAATATTATTGATCAGTTGCACTATGGCCCATAAACAACCAAAAAAGAACCAAATATCTGACCTTGCAACATCAGCAGAGAATTTCAGTCCTCTTATTAGGATCTTCTCACATCTACATTGTTTCTTGCTTTTACAACAGCCCCTGACAAGAGCATGATGACTTTTAATGGGGTGTGTTGGGTCCCCCTGTGATTTCTTCTCGAAAAACCCCAAAGACCCTCCAACACAGAAGTGATCATGTACTCACACCGCTTACACTGTGCTCTTCTATCTCCACTAGCAATTATACTTGATAAGTGATGGCATCTCATAGGTTTCTTGTACAAACACTATTAAATTCAATGTAGGAGAGGCAATAATTCACATTTTTAATGCTTGCAGTACTTAAAGATTTATCACCATACATAACAGGAGGCTCTTAAGAATGTAAAATTGATGACTGAAACTTTACAGTGAAAAGTTCTTTACTTGTAGTATAAACTCTTTTGTTTTTTTCAGCTAGATGGATATACTGGAGATCTGCTGCAAGACAGTGCTAATTCGATCATTGCTTGGGGGTGTCAGGGAACATTCTTTTTTACCATTTGGGGGGCTGGCACCTCCTCAGGATGCAGGTAGTTTACATGACTCCCCTATGCCAGTGACACATGACAAAAGATCTATCACCTGGACCTTTTGATGCATTAAGGCCACATATGGCTGACTGTTGCTTCATGTTCCCCTCTTAGAATAATTAAAGACTGTGTAGTTTCAAGTTTTGGGTGGTAGCCTGGGGCCCAGGCCTTCTAGGGGGCCTTCTAGGGGGCCTTGGCCACCCACACCAACCACCAAATTTTATATTGAGAAGTACCTCAACTATAAAATAAAAGTTACTCACGTCTGCGGCTTAGAACGATTTCATAACTTGCCTTTTGTCTGCCTAATGTACTCTCCAGCAATAAAAGAAGACCCCTCCAGGAAGAAGCACCATGTAGAGAAGATTGGACCACTCATTCAGGGGGCAATAATAAAATCGATTTTTAAATATTTATCACCACGTAAAGATGCACAAAATTATTCCAATAACTGAATTTAAAAAAAAAATCTCACTATTGTTGAAGAGGTCATGGAAATTTTTTTAAAAATCGCCAGATCGTAACGCACCAAAATTAAACTGTTTAAAAAATTCTGGGTTTACGCTGAAGAATTCTCTGCATGTTTATTAACATCAGATGAGGGACCAGGAACATATTCTTGCATTCGGTAGAAGAAAAACGTTACAATCACAGAAGTTTTTCTCTCCTCTAGATGTGGAAAAAGCATAATTGTATTTGGCTTATTATGCTGTATATCACATATTCAGTGCCTTGATGTGGTTTGAAAGGTGAACAGATGGCATTTTATTTTTAGCTCACATTAACACAGACCATCGAATGCTCACTTGACTGATATACCATAGTAATGCACTGAAACAAAAAGCAGATTTCTAACTGTGGCTTGTAATATTGTGTAGTGTTGTAATGACCGACTCCCACAAGGTTATGTCCTCTCAGATGCCTACAATACCCTATGCATTTAAGTATCTTGTCTTATCTAATGCCATCCCGAGAAAGCAGAGATTCAATCTTCTTTACTGCATACTGCAAACTTGAAAATGATGCTGTTACTACTTTGCCTTAAAGTGAGTTTCCATCCTTAAATACTATTTAATGCTCTAAGTTGGGTGAACATTCTGTTCTTATACCTTTTTTCAATTATTGAATTTTTGTTTTTCTGGTGAGTTTCTAATTTTCTGTTCCTGTCCTTGTAAAATCAACTTTAAAATTATGCTAATGAGCCAGACGCGTTCTAAGGTGGTTTACG
The DNA here is from genome assembly GCF_040894005.1 of Engystomops pustulosus. Taxonomy (NCBI): domain Eukaryota; kingdom Metazoa; phylum Chordata; class Amphibia; order Anura; family Leptodactylidae; genus Engystomops; species Engystomops pustulosus. Next base: position 83,424,626 of record NC_092418.1, read on the forward strand.
AAAACCCCTGGAGCTATTGCAAAATCATGTCCTATGTCTGTTGCGGTACTTTCAAAGATGGATCTTGAATACAGTCGGATGACAAGTTTTTATTGAAACCTCAACATGTTTGGTGCAGGACATATTTGTTTTTCTAAGTTGTTACCCCTGGTCCTAGGGAAAGATATAAGGTTAGAAAAAGTCCATCAAGTCCAACCTTGAAAAATTAAACAAATAATTTTTTCCCCTCAAGAGGAGAGGCGGTTCTATAATCACCATAGACAGGGGGCATCCTCTACACCTAGAGGAGAGGTGATTCTATCATCCTCATAGAAAGGGGGCATCCTCTACACCTAGAGGAGAGGCAGTTCTATCATCATCATAGACAGGGGGCATCCTCTACACCTGGAGAAGAGGCAGTTCTACCATCACCATAGACAGGGGACATCCTCTACACCTAGAGGAGAGGTGATTCTATCATCCTCATAGAAAGGGGGCATCCTCTACACCTAGAGGAGAGGCAGTTCTATCATCATCATAGACAGGGGGCATCCTCTACACCTGGAGAAGAGGCAGTTCTACCATCACCATAGACAGGGGGCATCCTCTACACCTAGAGGAGAGGTAGTTCTATCATCACCATAGACAGGGGGCATCCTCTACACCTAGAGGAGAGGATGTTCTACCATCACCATAGACAGGGAGCATCCTCTACACCTAGAGGAGAAGAGGTTCTACCATCACCATAGACAGGGGGCATCCTCTACACCTAGAGGAGAGGCAGTTCTACCATCACCATAGACAGGGGGCATCCTATACACCTAGAGGAGAGGTGATTCTATCATCCTCATAGACAGGGAGCATTCTCTACACCTAGAGGAGAGTAGGTTCTACCATCACCATAGACAGGGACCATCCTCTACACCTAGAGGAGAGGCAGTTCTACCATCACCATAGACAGGGGGCATCCTCTACACCTAGAGGAGAGGCAGATATACCATCACCATAGACAGGGACCATCCTCTACACCTAGAGGAGAGGCAGTTCTACCATCACCATAGACAGGGGGCATCCTCTACACCTAGAGGAGAGGCTGTTCTATCATCACCATAGACAAGGGGCATCCTCTACACCTAAAGGAGAGGAGATTCTACCATCACCATAGACAGGGGGCATCCTCTACACCTAGAGGAGAGGCAGTTGTACTATCACCATAGACAGGGGGCATCCTCTACACCTAGAGGAGAGGCAGTTGTACTATCACCATAGACAGGGGGCATCCTCTACACCTAGAGGAGAGGCGGCTCTACCATCACCATAGACAGGGGACATCCTCTACACCTAGAGGAGAGGCAGTTCTACCATCACCATAGACAGGGGACATCCTCTACACCTAGAGGAGAAGTGGTTCTACAATGACCATAGACAGGGGGCATCCTCTACACCTAAAGGAGAGGAGGTTCTAACATCACCATAGACAGGGGGCATCCTTCTTGCCTAGACAGAGAGGTGGTTCTACCATTGCCATAGACAGGGATTCTTTACTGCAAAACCAATGAGACTATGGGTTGTTGCAGATTTTTTTGTACTTGTGACTTTCTGGAGAGCAAAACTATCACAGGTCATGGGGAAAAATTTTGTTTTATTCTTAAAGGTTGGATTTGATGGACTTATTCTTCTAACCTTATATAGTATGATACTATGATATCATGGATACAGTGATGCATCCAGTGGCACAACCAAGCAAGACAAGTAAACCAATAGGGAAGTGTTCCAGCATAGGTAGCCTATGGGTAAATGGAAGTAGTAAGGCAATGTAGCTGTATTTCATATGTCCTTACCCTCTGGTGGCAGGATTGTTAACACCCAGCTTTCTATCATCTCTGAAAAGCTGGGTTGCTGGTGATTTTATGAGGGCTATTTCAGTGCAGTGGGTATGACCTGGGGCTGATGAAAGGCTGGGAGTCACAGGGAAGATTATTTCACCTACACTCACCGGCCACTTTATTTGGTACACCTGTCCAACTGCTCGTTAACACTTAATTTCTAATCAGCCAATCACATGGCGGCAACTCAGTGCATTTAGGCATGTAGACATGGTCAAGACAATCTCCTGCAGTTCAAACCGAGCATCAGTATGGGGAAGAAAGGGGATTTGAGCGCCTTTGAACGTGGCATGGTTGTTGGTGCCAGAAGGGCTGGTCTGAGTATTTCAGAAACTGCTGATCTACTGGGATTTTCACGCACAACCATCTCTAGGGTTTACAGAGAATGGTCCGAAAAAGAAAAAACATCCAGTGAGTGGCAGTTCTGTGGGCGGAAATTCCTTGTTGATGCCAGAGGTCAGAGGAGAATGGGCAGACTGGTTCGAGCTGATAGAAAGGCAACAGTGACTCAAATCGACACCCGTTACAACCAAGGTAGGCAGAAGATCATCTCTGAACGCACAGTACGTTGAACTTTGAGGCAGATGGGCTACAGCAGCAGAAGACCACACCGGGTGCCACTCCTTTCTGTTAAGAACAGGAAACTGAGGCTACAATTTGCACAAGCTCATTGAAATTGGACAGTAGAAGATTGGAAAAACGTTGCCTGGTCTGATGAGTCTCGATTTCTGCTGCGACATTCGGATGGTAGGGTCAGAATTTGGCGTCAACAACATGAAAGCATGGATCCATCCTGCCTTGTATCAACGGTTCAGGCTGGTGGTGGTGGTGTCATGGTGTGGGGAATATTTTCTTGGCACTCTTTGGGCCCCTTGGTACCGATTGAGCATTGTTGCAACGCCACAGCCTACCTGAGTATTGTTGCTGACCATGTCCATCCCTTTATGACCACAATGTACCCAACATCTGATGGCTACTTTCAGCAGGATAATGCGCCATGTCATAAAGCTGGAATCATCTCAGACTGGTTTCTTGAACATGACAATGAGTTCACTGTACTCAAATGGCCTCCACAGTCACCAGATCTCAATCCAATAGATCATCTTTGGGATGTGGTGGAACGGGAGATTCACATCATGGATGTGAAGCCGACAAATCTGCGGCAACTGTGTGATGCCATCATGTCAATATGGACCAAAATCTCTGAGGAATGCTTCCAGCACCTTGTTGAATCTATGCCACGAAGAATTGAGGCAGTTCTGAAGGCAAAAGGGGTCCAACCCGTTACTAGCATGGTGTACCTAATAAAGTGGCCGGTGAGTGTATATTGCTGTTTTGAACTAGTACATGTTGCTGGAATGGACTTTTGGTTCTGGGTATCCTGTCAGCACTGGAGCCCTTTTGTCTGAGTATCCTGCCAGCGACCCAGGAATCCGGCAGCCTGCAATCCTGCCAGCCTGCCCTGGAGCACCAGCTATCCTCCCAGCCTGCCCTGGAGCACCAGCTATCCTGCCAGCCTGCACTGGAGAACCAGCTATCCTGCCAGCCTGCCCTGGAGCACCAGCTATCCTGCCAGCCTGCGCTGGAGTACCAGCTATCCTGCCAGTCTGCCCTGGTGAACCAGCTATCCCGCCAGCCTTCCCTGGTGGACCAGCTATCCTGCCAGCCTGCCCTGGAGCACCAGCTATCCTGCCAGCCTACCCTGGAGCACCAGCTATCCTGCCAGCCTGCCCTGGAGCACCAGCAATTCTGACACCGTACCACTGCCGGGCCCCCATTGGCGTCTATGGGGACTTATATGTGGCCACAAATTTGCGTCCCCCCAGATGGACGTGCGAATGAGCCCTTATATTGTACAGAGGTGCTGGTTGAATGTGGAGCTTACCACCTCCCAAAGGGAGTTAATAAAAACCCAGGCAGCTGGAAAGTTCCAGACTTCTTCTCTCCTGAGCTTCATGGTAGCACCATCCTACTGTTTGGATACCAGGCCCCTGCAGATCCCCACCTTTGGGAGTCTGCATCATCCTGCCGCTGAAGCAGCCATCCATCTCCAGCCTGAAGCTACCTATACCAGCGTGAGCAACTCCTGCAGAACACCATCCAACCAACAACTTTAAACCCCTTGATTGTTCCTGATGTCGTGTTTTTGAATAAACTAACTGTAAGTTTCATTGTTGACATACGTTGTCTCGGGTGATCCCTGCATAAGGCAGATAACATCAAGGACATCCAATTAACCATTACCCAGGGATCCCTACATCCACATTGGGGTTGCCCCATGGAGAAATATCCTAAACCTTTAGCCTCTCTCTCCTTTCTTGCGCTACCACCTGTCGGAGACCTACCAGGTTGTGGACGAGGCCTATTCATCTGGTGACCAGCACCGTGACCGCAGACAAGCATTAGGCCACACTCTGCAAGCCACTCGGGTGCCTAAGGGATTGAGCTGCCCCCAAGCCAGAAAAGACTAGTCCCCACAATGTGTGTATGATAGTGGTGCTCCAGCATTCAGTTACAAGAGATAACTAATAAGTGTTACTTCCAATAGATGGCACAGGAGGCTAAATGTTCCCTTTCCACCAAGTAAAACTTATTTGCACATTCTTCCCCATGATGCGTTGTGCAGCAATGATGCTTTATAGTTCTCCACTCATCTGCAATGGTGTAGTCCTCAATGAGGCATATTCCCCTCCTCTGTAATACACAGATACTGCAGACAGAAGCATTCTGGAATTCACTTCCTACAGATGGTACTAGGTGGTACTGGTACTAAGCTTCTTGGGGAATGGACAACGCATCCTTTATGTCTGCTTTCAATCTGCGGTTTCAGGACCTTTGGAGGACTTTGGAGGTCCTGAAATGGCTCTTATCAGGATTTCATAGTAAAGGTCCTCTCAGTATCTAATATGGTGGGTTGTTTGGGGGCGGCTGTAGGCCTCCTGGGTGGCCTGGGCCCCAGGCTCCCACCCAAATCATATCTGGCTAAAGAGAGATTAAAAACCTACTGCCTGGTTTGCCCACAGCTAACATCTGACCAGCAGGGGGACACTTTTGGGTCTGCTTTTGGTCAAGCAACTCTTCTTAGAAGCAGGGATTATCGGCACAACATATAAATGTATAAGAAATCTTTTTCATGTAATGTTAGCTCTGGAAATGTACAATAGTTAACAGCATGGGCCGCATCAGCAGAACATAATGAACAGCATGGACTGCTGCCTCTCACTGATCATAAACAGGTAATGGGTGTAAGTGTGCATGTAGCATAATGATAATCTCATTACATTTCCGCAGCATTTCTAATTTTGTATTGCAGTAATCAAATTACAATAATTGAAGTCTGTGTTGATTAAGTCTCTGATAACTTACATACACCATTGCAGCTTGGGCAGAAATAGCTCTGTGCCAAGGCTACCAAGTGTTACCTGTGAGAAGAAGCAACATAGACGATAGTTATGTTCAGCAAAACTGATGTTTTAGCAGATGGTGTTTGGAAAATGTATATATTGTATGTATGTTCCCATTACAACTTGCATGTCATGGATCTCATCATCTCTCATCTCTGATCTGTCTCATCTCTCTTTTTCTATGTGTCAGATACTAGTAGAATGTTAAGAAGCTAAATAAAAGTGCAGATAAACTCTTTTCTATGATAATTTAAGCACTTTGTGGCAAATTTACAGACTTTGCACATTCTTTTAGGTGCAAACTGCTTGCACAGGTTTATAAGAAGTGTCTGTACCACATTTGTGTCATTTGGGCCATCACGCGACTGTTTTGTTGTGCAGCTGCACTAATCTTCATGCGACACAAATTAAGTCACTTAAATGGCCGTTCCGGTGCTCAGCCGGACCGTGCGCCAGATTTATCATTCAAAGTCCGACAGAAGTGTGTAAAGGTGCACCAAATAATAGTGATGAAAAAAGAAGGTCTGTGATACGCTGCTTGGTGGATACAGTTTTTTATTCATAACACATATGCAAAAAGGACTACGCGTTTCGGGAACGGACCGTTCCCTTCATCAGGTCCGATAGTATATTCTAGAAGAATATTTCACATAAAAATTGTATAAGAACAAAAGTACAGGCAGTCCCCGGGTTACATACAAGATAGGGTCTGTAGGATTGTTCTTAAGTTGAATTTGTATGTAAGTCGGAACTGTATATTTTATCATTGTAATCCCAGCCAGAACTTTTTTGGTCTCTGTGACAATTGGATTTTAAAAATGTTGGGTTTCCATTGTCCCCACCTCTTTATATCCTGGTGATGGAATCTTTGGCTTGTGCACTTCGTGATAACCCATCCATTAGAGGTCTAGAGGTCAAAGGAAAACCTTATAAACTCTCACTGTTTGCTGATGACTTACTCATTTATGTCTCGGATCCGGTAGTAAGTCTACCTAATATTATGAGGGAGTTTGAGGCATACAGTAGAGTAAGCAATTTTAAGGTTAATGTCCAAAAATCTGAGATCTTGAACATTAATATCCCGAATAATCTGGTCTCCTCCCTGACCTCCTCCCTTCCCTTTAAATGGGCAAATGGGCATATTAAATATCTTGGAGTGCACATTCCATCAGATCCTAACCAAATCTACGCTTTGAACTATGCGCCTCTGCTTAAGAACATAGAAACCGATCTCAAATCGTGGAGTTCCCTCTCCCTTTCTTGGTTTGGTAGGATGAATACGCTTAAGATGGACTCCCTGCCTAAGATCCTCTACATTTTTCAGACGGTTCCCTTAGACCTAAGCGCCGCTTTCCTAGATCGACTCTAGATCAAATTTGTTTGGAAACCCCCCCCCACGGATAAAACATAGCATCTTAACAAGACACAAAGAATTGGGGGGGGCAGGTCTTCCTGATTTCTCACGCTACCATAGAGCGGTCATAAGTAAAGTGGTACTAGACCTGACAAGTCGAAACAGCGGGAAGCTATGGGTAGACCTGGAATGTTCCCTACTGAATAATGGCCATCTCCCAGATCTGTTCTGGCTCCCCCCTACGAGTGATTGGGATTCCTACAACATCTCACCACTAATGTTACACATCTTGAAAGTCTGGGGCAAATTCGCCATCAGGGTCAAACTTATTAATGTCCCCGGTCCTCTGTCCCCGGTCATGGGTCTTCCCGGAATGCCGGAAACCTTAAGTAGATGCCCTATTTTACTAAATGACAATGGTCCTCATAAGACTCTGGGGGAGATAATATCCACAACAGGGATACGCTCTCTAAACGACATCTTGGGGGATAGGAGACCTTATCCTGGGGTATGGCTACATTATCTTCAACTACGTAGTGCTATTCAAGCTCTGACTCCCAGGGGAACCTTGACCTCCACACTTACGGCTTTTGAGTCCATCTGCAGTTCGGCCAAACTGACTCCTCATGGAGTGTCTCTAGTCTATGGGATGTTGTCGGGTTGCGGGGGGGAGGACCTACCACTGCCATATATGAAGGCATGGGAAACGGAGTTGGGTAAAACCTTCACCAAAGAACAATGGGAAAAGTCCCTCCTTCTAACCCATAAGATGTCGGTGTCCAACAAAATCCAGGAGACTAATTTTAAAATCCTTACTAGATGGTATAGAACCCCCACTCGCCTACATAGCATGTTCCCTTCGGTTTCTCCTATTTGCTGGCGTTGTCACAAGGACAGGGGCACCATGCTTCACGTGTGGTGGGACTGTGGAGTGGTGGCAGCAGTGTGGAACGCCATTTGGGAGCTCTACAAGCAGCTATACGGCTCCACAGGGAGCATTTCTCCCGATATTGCTCTGTTATCAATGCTCCCAGGGCGGTTTAGAGACATCAAAAAAGGCCTCCTGCGACACTGCATAGTGGCAATGAGACAGGTAATCCCTAGATTGTGGAAATCCACTTCTCCACCTACCAGACTATTGTGGGTGGAGGAGATGGACAGACTGAGACGAATGGAGGAACTGAGAGCATTAGATAACAATCAATATGATGTTTTCCATAAAACCTGGTACAGATGGGACACGTTCAGGAACTCACCTGCTCTAACCTCTTGGATATAGACGTCGTAATCGTGGGCACCGCTGTTTCAGCAACAGGGGGTTCCCCCTAACCTTGATGTGTAGTGATTGATTCCTTGTCTTCCCCTTCCCCTTCCCCCCCCCCCCCTTCTTTCCCTACCCCCCTTATTTTTCCACTTCTAGATGTTTAGTTAATGTTAGATACGTTTATATTTGCTTGGTTGAGCTTGAGTCCTACTTGATTATGATTCCTTGTCATAGCTAAATATGGGGCTGCGACCCGAACATGTGCCTGACTTGTAGGCTTCTCGCTCACTTGCAATAAAGTTTATTGAACCATAAAAATGTTGGGTTGTCATAAGAACCAGGATTAATTCTAAAGCTTCATTACAGACACCTGTGATAACTGTTATAGCTGATCATTGTAGCCTGGGGCTAAAGTACAGTAAATTACCAATATCCAGTGGTCCGTTTGTAACTAGGGGTCGTATGTAAGTCGAGTGTTCTTAAGTAGGGGACCGCCTGTATATAAAATGTGACTATAAATTATTTACCGCTATCCCTTATGAACGTTTACCTCTATTTTTATACCTGCAACCAACTTTCTTTCTACTGCTACCACTACCCTCCTTTAACCTCATGTCATACTTATGTGTTTATATATGAATTTACCATGTTTTTACTTCTATAGGAATTGATGCCACTGTTTATGGATCTATACACCACTTATGCTGTATTCATTATTTTAAAAAAGATGCATTTAAAATCTAATTTCTTTATTATTATGTACTCAGTTTATTTTATATACTTTTGTTCTTATACAATATATGAAATATTTTTCTAGAATATACTATGGGACCTGATGAAGGGAACAGTCCGTTCCCGAAACGCGCAGTCCACCTTGCATATGTGTTATGAATAAAAAACTGTATCTACCAAACAGCGCATCACAGAGCTTCTTTATTCGTCTCTTCTATGAACATATTGATCCGGTACTTGCCAGTTTCGGATAATAGGACTATTGCAGCAGCATTGTTAAGACATGTCTGTGATCATATCATTATTCTCTGTAGTCAAAAACCACCGTACTATACCCATTGCCTGCTCTGTTTTCTCTTTTTTTATTTTCCTTTCAGGACAGCCAAATAATAGTGAAGCAGTGCAGAAGGCACCAGAAATCCGGTATCTGGCGCCCCCTGAACACTACAAAGGCAAACTGCACGTAGTGCATAGTTACCCCTCCTAGTGCAGATTGCACTGTTCTTAGTAAATGTGCCCTATTGTCAGCACACAGCATCTCCTAGCACAGAGGAATCATGAAGTGTCTGCTAAAAGAATCCCCGCCCACACTCTGGTGTCTTACAATGACCTGTCTAGGGAGTGATAGGACCAAAAACAACAATAAAACTGACTAAAAAGGCAAAGTAAGGGCTTAAATATAATCTTTATTTTTATAAACATCACTAGGGGATTAAAATTTTCTTTCATGGGAAAACCCAGTTAAGCTGTATTTTAATAAACCCTTAATAATGTGAGAAATGTACCCAGGGAGGATAGAAAACAGGGCCATTTAAGGTGAAATCTCTCATCACCATCTGCTATTCAGTTATAAAATGAAAGATTGAATTCCGGTAGCAAGGTCACCACTAGGAATTTCGGGGCCCCTGACGAGAAAATTTTGTGCACTCCCAGTGATCTAAGGTTTTTAGATGAGTTGAATCTTAGTGCAAAAAACATTAACAAAGCTAAACTTCTTACAGAGAAACTATACCATAACTAAACGTTTTACATGGGAACAGTACCAAAACTGTATAAATACAGGACCAGAAGAAAGATTAACCCCTTGGTCTTGGCCTTTTTTAGTTTTTTCACTTCCATTTTTCACTCCCCACCTTCAAAAATCTATAACTTTTTTATTTTTCCACATAAAGAGCTGTGTGATGGCTTATTTGCTGCGTAACAAATTGCACTTCGTAGTGACGGTATTTAATATTCCATGCCGTGTACTGGGAAGCGGGAAAAAAATCCAAATGCAATGAAAATGGTGAAAAACCGCATTTGTGCCATATTCTTGTGGGCTTGGATTTTACAGTTTTCACTGTGCGCCCCAAATGTCTTCTTTATTATTTGGGTTCGTACGAGCACGGGGATGCCAAATTTGTATAGGTTTTATAATGTTTTCATACATTTACAAAAAGTAAAACCTCCTGTACCTTCTGGCGCCAATAACTTTTTCATACTTTGGTGTACGGAGTTGTGGGTGGTGTCATTTTTTGCGACTTTTGATGGCATTTTCATTGCTATAATTTTTAGGCCTGTGCGACCTTTTGAGCACTTGTTATTGATTTTTTTATATTTTTCAAAATGGCACTATTGGACACTATTTTCCGTTACGGCTTTAAACGCTGTGAAAAAACGTTATTTTGATAGATCAGGCATTTTCAAACACAGCGATACCTGATATGTTTATGATTTTTACTGTTTATTAATATTTATATCAGTTCTAGGGAAAGGGGGCTGGTTTGAGTTTTTGGGTTTTTTAATTATAATTTTTTTTTTTACTTTTTTTCATTTTTACTTTTACTATTTTTCAGACTACCTAGGATACTTTAACCCTAGGTTGTCTGAACGATCCTATCATATACTGCCATACTACAGTAGGGGGGATTTTCCTCCTCATTCATTATAAAGTGCAATTAGCACATTATAATGAATGGGTTAAAACTAGACATCCTCGGGTTTCGAGGCTGTCATGTCGACGGATCTCTGCTCCTCGACGATGTCACAGGGAGCAACGATCCACGACAAGATGGCCCATTCACCGCCATGTATTTTGAAGTCGTTGGTGGCGATCGGCGGGTGTTACCGGTAAGCCTTTGCTGTAATATGCACCGGGACCCAGGAAGCAGTTAAATACCTGTGCAAGCAGTTTGCACTAAATAGAATGTACAGAGTGAATGTGCCCAAATGTTACTAACATTTGGTAACTTCCTCTCTTCCTCTCGTTGAATCCTAATCTCCTTGTGCACTTCTTTGGAAATCCCCCCTGAACTGTTGGTAATCCACCCTGCTAGAATCCAGTATTTTCGTGCAACTGTCTCAGCTGTAGCTCCGGCTGGCAGCTAACTCTGCTCAAAAACAAAAGTGTAATGCTTGTGAATTCTACCTCTCCAGCTACGGATTGCTACTGGGGACTAAAAAACATGTGATGCTTTCCGGAAGAAAGCAGTCTTCCTTTATAAGACACTTTAAGGCCCCTTTCACAAATGCGTTTTTCACGCTCATGTTCTGCACGTGCTTTTGATGCGCAGAACTTGCATTGCACCCTGACCCATTGTAATCAATGGGGGTCATTTACTAAGGGCCCGATTCGCGTTTTCCCGACGTGTTACCCGAATATTTGCGATTTGCGCCGTTTGTACCTGAATTGCCCCGGGATTGTGGCGCACGCGATCGGATTGTGGCGCATCGGCGCCGGCATGCGCGCGACAGAAATCGGGGGGCGTGGCCGAACCAAAACCCGACGTATTCGGAAAAACCGCCGCATTTAAAAACCGAAAAAGTGTCGCTTGGGAAGCGCTTACCTTCACTTGGTCCGAGCTGGTGTATTCCGGCGTGTCCAGATGATTTTCAGCGCAGCAGCGCCACCTGGTGGACGGCGGAGGAACTACCTTCTTAAATCCCGGCCGGACCCGAATCCTGTGCAGAGAACGCGCCGTTGGATTGCGAATGGGCCGGGTAAGTAAATCTGCCCCAATGTGTTTTTTCAGACTTGAATTCTTTTTCATGCATATGCACGTGGTTTTTTTTTAACATGCATTTAAATCTCAGCATGCTCTACTTTTGCAAGTCACGCAAGTGAAAAACGCACCATTCAAGTCCATGGAGGTGCATCAAAAATGCATTGCACTCATTGAGACACATGCAAGTCCAATGCAAGTACAATGCATTTTTCATGCATGCATTTTTCATGGTGGAGACCCGTACGGGAAATAAATGGCAGAGGACACGTCGTATCGCTAAATAAAAAATCCTCTATCTGACAGAAGAGGCTATTGTTATCTCATTTACAAATTTGAGCGCCGGTCCACTGCCATTTCTTTCCTGTATGGGTCTCCATATCATCACTCTCCACGGCGTGGATTCCTGGGTCCACCCGAGGGAGGCTGTTTCCTGGACTGGCTGCCACCATTTGATACAAGGCCAACTCTCATCTTGACTCATTCATGAAAAACTGAGACAATGAACAAACTCTGCCAAACCCTGATTGCACCCTTATCAGACTCTGACATGATCTGCAACGCAAGTGTGAAAGGGGCCTAACACTTTAACCTGCAGCACCGAATAATAGGAGAGAAAAATGAGTTGTATTATTTTATGTATTCATCATTTTTAGTTGAAGAGATCCTGCTCTTGGGATCTGGTATACAATAAATACATGTACAGCAGACTGATATGGCTATCTATATGAATTGGCACCATATGACCAATTAATCTTTAAGTGGTATTCCCAAGAAGACTAGATTCTTAAATGTACTCAGGATAACAAAACAACACATTCTCGTATTCACTGTTGTTAACAAAAATGCAGCATTTCACAGATATAATTCCATCCTGTCTCTTTAAGTCCTGCTGTATATGATTTTGGATGATCCAACCGTAAATCTTCTATCTTCTTTGGTCAGGCAGGGCAAATTCTTCTCATGAATAGCTTCTCCTGTCTGCAGGATGCAGTGTGATCTCTGGCCCTCCTTCCCTCCTCCATTACAGGAGGAGCTCACACACAGACACTCACAGACACTTCCTAACTGAGTTAGCAGTGTGTCATTGTGTTTTATATCGCATGGATCAAATCATATCTAATCTGTCTTATCTCTCTTTTTCTATGTGTCAGATACTAGTGAATGTTTAGAAACTAAATGAAAGTGTATATAAATCTGTACCATGATAATCTAAGCACACAGCATCTCATAGCACTAGAGAAATCATGAACTGTCTGTTTAGAGAGTCCCCGCCCACACCCTGGAATTTTACACTGACTGTCACTGAGTAATAGGAGCTAAAATCGCACCAAACGGAGTAAAGTTGTAAAGTAAGGGGTTAAAATGATCTTTATTGTGTAAACATCACTAGGGCAAATCAAAAACATTTCATGGGCAAATCCCTTTAAGGGGAGCCTTAATAAAGAATTAGGCTTAGGGAAAATTTCCCAATTGGCAGCACCCCATCAGCTGCTAGACATGGCTTTTTTGACAGGTCTCTTACTATTTGCACAACAGGTTCCCTTTTACAGTAGTTAATATCTTGCCTTTTATCTATAATTGTATGTTGAACACTTTTATACATTATCTCATGGGAATAAATAAACATTTCAACTATTCTGAGAAATACAAAGAAGTTCAGAGAAGCACTTAAAACTGTCCGTGTCACTTCTTTCCCTTTAATCAACATTAGCACAGTAGGACACCTCAATAATGTATGTACAATATAAATGTCAAAGTAGAAAAAAAATACAATTTTCATCCAGTAACCTTTATATTATGACGCTGTGTGTATTGAACTTAGTGTACCATAGCCTACCAAATTATCGGCTTAGCAATTTTCTATTAGTCCTGTGGGTTGCGCAAATCACTTTAAATATTCGCTGAAATACTGCATAACAATACCAATAAAACAGGACACAAATAAGCTGGTATCTATAGAAATATTTTGTTCTTGTCTGCATGAGGCTATAAATTGTAAATGTCATTACTTAATATGTAATAAAATACTGAAGTTATTCAGAAGTTTATGAAGGCAGAAACAGCTGGAGACACAATGAATATAAAATAAAGTCACAAAGAATATGCAAACTTTTTGTACATACCCTTCAGCTCTCGAATGGAGGGGGGGGAGTGATTATTGAAATTTTTTTTTACGATGCAGACAGTGCACTACAGGCAATGATACCAGGGAAAAAAGATTCAAATTAGTTCTCCTTCACAAGGATTTGACTGTCTAGTGCTACTTGTAGGTTGCTTTCCCTGTAATTCAATGATCAGGTCTTGCAGATCCTTGAAATGAGACTGTGAATATCAGATATAAAAAAGACCCTAAGATAGGATTTCTGTTTTAAATGATATCACTAGTCAATTCAAGGCTTTTTAATGGGTCACACTGGATTATAGTATAATTACCTAAAAGTGGCTCTAGAATAGACACTCATTGATAGTGATAGCCTATTAGAGCAATTTAACTGAAAGTGCTATCCCGTACTACAAGCTTTCCCCTAGATAGAGAATAACTTGCTGATTGATGAGGTTCTTAGTGGTGAATCCTCCCAAATAAAAAAACGGGGTCTATTGTACCCCAAATGAATGGAGCTGCAGGACCGACATGCACAATGCCACTGACCGAAGTAGCCGAGTATTGTTCTTGATTATCTCTGGGGGAGATTTATCAACCTGCCTCCGTCTAAAATGCCGTGCGCCACATTTATTGAGAGCTAAAAACCAGGATAGTGGGGGACATGTATTATCGTATCTGTGCCCAAAAAATGCTGAGATTTTACGTTTTTTGGGGGTGCATAATTGTTGCGGATCATTTATAATGAGTTTGCGCCAGAAAGAACAGATATTTCCGACTATCCCGACACCTCTGTTTTTTGGCGCAAGCGGACGTGGCCTAACTTTTTCACATTAGCCGTCACATTTATGTGTATTTTGTTGCCATTTTTTTGGCGCAAATTTAGGCGCACAATAGACCAGGAAAAAAATGGTCAGAGAGCAAAATTGAGGTGCATTCCATTTAAGATTTGGGCGCACACTTCATTACCGTCGGCATTTTTCTGGCGCACAACTGATTAGTTCTGTCTACCCATTAATTACTAACAGCTGTGCACCACCTTAATACATGGGTCTGTGCTTTCCGGAGACTGATCTCCGATGCTGACAGTCGTGCTTGCGCCAGAATTAGTAAATCCATCCCTGTGTGTCAGAATTCTGTCAAAAAATTCAGACATAAACTAGACCAATTAATAGCTGGTATAAAGTATGACTCCACAGTTCTAAACTACGCCGTATACACGATATATCTGGCACAGAATAAGACTGTGGAGTCTGACTGTGGTTTATTCACCAACACTTTTATACACTTTTTATATATGCATTAGAAACCAGCTCATATATTCATCTGGGAGAACAATGGACCCCTCTCCTCGTGATCCGTGGGGGTCCCATCACCGGAACCCTCACTAATAAGCAGGTATTTCCCTATCCTGTGTATAGTGGAAAACTTGTAGTGACTGCGCAACCCTGTATCTGTTCATGGACAGATAGAGATCACATGACCCTCCATCTGCGGCCATTTTAGGAACATGAATGTCTGGCTGATGAGGTAAAAGACAGAAAGCTTCAATTTACAAATCAATAAAGCGGTGCAAAATATTTAATAGATGTATATTAGTAAATTACCAAATATCCTGCCCCCCACACAGTGTCAAACTGGGATACCTTGGGCCCACCAGTAAAATCTAATCTTGGGGCCCACCACAGCTATAAGTTTGTTATATAATCTATTTTTCTATATAATTTAAATATAATATAATCTTTAATCATATAAATAGATAGGATAGTTGAGATGCTCTATGCTAAATATATGTATAAATTACAGGGAGGGAACCTAGTCCAGCACTACTTATGCAGGGCCTGGGGGCCCACCGGAGGATCCACCTATTCACCTGTGGGCCAGCCCGAGCCTGCCCCCACACACATTACAAAAAAAATGTAAGGTAAAGTCGACAATCCCTTTAAGAAACCTCTACCACTCTTATTCTTAGCTGGATTATCCTGTTTTATACAGGTCCCGTTGGGGCTGGTCAATCGTTTTTTACTTATCAGAGAAAGAAGTTTATAAAAACTTGAATGATACATAGAACCATATAATTTAATGGGGATGTTTTTTATTTTTCTCAAGACTGTACAGTACATATTACAGCTTTTGTTGAAGCATCTGTAAATCTGTAAGTAGGTTTTAGTTCAAAATTAAGCAAAATGATGAAAAAAAAGAAGATGAATCATTCTTAATCGCAGATTGACAAAGATAATTCCATCAAGTTTTGCTACAATTAGAAAACAAAACACAGAGTATACAGTGTGGTTAGATCGGGGAGAACAGAGGTTTAGTGGGAAACGCTGGTCTGGAATATTAAACTTCAAAGGTTTTATCTGTGATATATTTCGTACATTAAAAGAAACACAAATTTGCCAGATTGTATTTACTTCCTTTAAACATCCGAATGTCATTGTGATTTGAGGTGACAGATCTTGACACACAGGCACTGTAGGCTTATACATCACTGTCAAAAAGTCCAAGCACTAAAGTATAGGTCATTCTCCTTCATACTGAGGATGGATGGACGTCAGGCAACAAAGATAAAGTCGGTAAATTCGATACTGATGTTTTATTGTTGTCAGCAATTATTTTTCTTCCTTTTGATTTATTACTTGTTTCAGAAGTAAAAGAAAATTGTAATTATTTCTTAACAAACTGACTTGTTGATGGGGGAGCTTGTTACTGTCCTTGAGAGTATGCTTGTTATCATCCTGAAGTCTAAACACAGTTGCACGGGTAAAGCTTATTAAATGGTTATGCATGAATGGGCAGCAAGTATTGTTAGGAAAAAGGAGAACAGACGCTATGTGAAATACAACCGACTTTACTGCTCGCAAAATGAATATGAGAAGTGTTACACATAAATCAAGACAGAATCTTCCAAACATTCTCCGATTTCTAACTTTTCAGGTATGATTTGACCTACTCTTATTATTTATTACATAGCAAAAAAATGTATATATGCGGGAAAGAACTTGTTCATAAGTATCTTTTGAAGAGCAAGTTGTTTTGTTAATTGTAGTCGTAATTGTAAGTCTGGCTGAAGTAGTCACAGATTGGAGGTACATGCACTACTGAAGATGTCACACAAGGACATGATAGCCAATGGCCAATACCAGGAAGAAAGACAGAAGAACCAGGGAAGTTTAAAGACATAGCCAGAAGATGACGCCTATATCACTAGCAAGGAGTCCAGCAACAAAGGAACTAAGAATAAATCTGGAGAAGCAAGGTCAGCATGAAGCAAAAGAGACATAACAAAAAATAATGTGATTACAATACCGCTAATAGAAAAACTAGGCTTAGACGCTAGAGATGAGATGAACATATTAGCCAAGATTCAGAGAAGTTTTATAGAATTTTTTAAAAAGATTCAGGTAAAACTCAAATTATGATTTTATTGTCATGATAATTGGCCCTCAAAAAGCACAATGGGGGAGATTCATTATGGCCCCTCCACCAGTATTCAGGCAGAGAAGGCACATGAATCTCCCCGCCAGATTTTGGCTTTCTCCTACCCTCCGCAGAGATTGGCGGGTGCAAGATGGGCCAGAGGTGGGCCACCACATTTACTTTAGCCTCTGCTGGTGGAGACTGTAACAAAAAAATTGCGCCCATATTCATTGCGCCATATTCAATACAATCACAACAAGGGGGAATGTTAAGGTGTTCTAATGGCCAGTCTTCATGGCCACTGTTTCATAAAAAAAAAACTATAATCTCCTTTTACAAATTCTCTGTATCAATATAGAATCAGAGAGAATTTGTGACCCAAGTTTAAGGATGTTACTGGTGAGGGACCTTGCCCGCATCCTTAACCCGCTCACAGTGGCAAGAGTTATAGTGTTTCCAAAGGCCTGCAGAAGGTACAACAAAATATCTGCTATGTTAAATACTTTTATGTAAAATCTAAAAAAGTGCTTAAATAGTGATACCTTCATTTGCTAACCAGAAAAATGATATTCTTGCATTTTTTGTTGTTGCAGGGAAAAGTGCCCATCTGGTGTTGAGATTGGACTTCTGACCAGGAGGTTCCTCATATTTGGTGGCTGTTTGTAGGCAAACAGGGGTGGATCTGGGAATATGTCATTTAGCCTGTTGTCCTTATGGACAATGGCTTGGAGATCTGCTGCAATTGTCTTCAAGATTTTCATTTGGAGGTTGTACATGAGCACTAAGGGCCCTCTGCAATTGTCCCCTTTGGAATCCTTGTAGCTCTGTGGATCTCTTATCTATAACTAGAGGGTGATAGCCCTGTTTTAAGAAGGTACAACAAAGACATTTATTCAAAGTTTGAGAGGGTTTCTTGAGTCCACCATCTCAGGGGGTACAGAACCTATTGATGTATTGAATTATAAGAGAAGCAATATTTTGTGAGGCCAGGTGCAACTAAGTTAGCACTAAATAATATAGAGTTACTCTATTTTGTACTGAGATGTGTAATAAAAAAAGGTCTTAAATGATTATCATTCCTATGGTATTCCTATTTCCATGGTACATCCTAATGGAGAGAAAAACTGAATTTTACAAACTTACAGAATTTAATATTATATTCTTAGAAAGCTTTCAGTGTGACACTAACCCAGACTGGGAATCATATAAGTGTTCAATCTGTAAATTTCTACACACTGTGCTGGTGTTTTTCTTAGGAGAGAATCATAAAGTAGGATATTAGCTGTTGTTGTTGTTTTTCTTAACATTAAATCAGGCAATGTTGTATGATCATTTCATATTTTATTTAGTAAGATCTTAAGTACAGGCATTCCTCTAGGCAGTATTGGGTTAATTTAGACATAGAGGATGTACTTCACTTGCTTTAAGATTGATTAGTGGAAATAACGGAGATGTTTATATTGGAGAGAGCTCCCTCTAAGTGGTGCTTTTTACTCACCTGCAGCTCAGCTAATAAAAGGCGACATAGATTGAGCATTGGTCCAGTGCTGTGAATGGGCTTCTAACTGCTGTAAAGTGACAATAATAAAAAAGGACTGATAGACAATGGCACCGACAACACTAATGATGAAAGATGAAAAACAGCTGCCATTTTTTCCTGGTTGAAGCTGAAGACTAATTTATTTTTCAAGACTTTAAGGCTAAAGCATTGGTGCAGCATCTTAATATTGTATAAAAGGCAATGCAGCTATAATTCTTCACCAGAGATATTTATCAAGGCTGCCACGTAACCCTCGATAAATAAAACTTTATTTTATAAACTATATAACTATTTTACAGATCTGCATAAATAATCACTTTCTATAATAGAAGTAAGAATGGCATTCCCATGTCACGATTGATCACTATTGATCATTGATCACATATACATATAGACAACTATCTCAAAAGGACATTAAAAACATAAACTTTATTAGGACAACGTTAAAAAGCGTTCGTGGGGCTGCCTACAATTCTATTTTATGATGAGGCCAAATAAACAAGACGGACATACATAAATTGTAGTGTAGCCTCCAACACACTAGAGGTTTCTGTGCAAAGACAATGGTGCTATGTTAAATGGTTGTACCCACACCTATCGCACCTAAACCCTCAACCAGTGTAATAAGCAGTGTTGGAGGCCATTCATCCACAACCAAGAATGGTACTAAATCCTCATGGTTAGGTACTTGTATCAGTTCACACATGAGGGTCTGCACCTAGTGTGACCATACGTCAATAAGTGCCTGACGCATTTCCCCGCTACATAGACTGAGGTATCGGTTCATCAGAGGAGTGTTACGATAATGACCCCCTGACTCTCAAATATCTTTACTAGTCTGAAGCATTGATGTCAGCTTGCTAGCTAAGCTAGACTACAGAGAGGTCGGTCACGCTAGTATGGTGACATACGTCGGCATTTGTTTAGCCGCGCGTGCTGCCGGCGTCCCAGGCTATTTAAAGATTAAGCACCACCCACAAAGGAGGAGGAGGAGGGGGACGGACCTCCAGAGTGCTCGACGTCACCGGACACTCCCCCAAACAATCAGCGGAGTCCTCCACACGTCACCACTATGCAGGGAACATACTGCATATTTCCGCTACAGTATGTACATATATGAGTGGAAATAAAAGCAGAAATAGAATATTTAAACATCAGCTTTGTGGGGGGTTCTGGCGTTAAAAAAAGCTTTCTAAATTCCATTAGCAACACCCCGGCCAATGCAGTGTATTGCTATACTAAATTCCCTGTACATTTAATAAGGATCTCTAGGCCTGATCAACCTAGAGAGACCTCAAGTGTCAGGAAATGGTAATGCAGCTGTTGAGTATCTGCCTGAGAAGGAATGTATGATTCTTGTAACCAATGGCTGGACACATGGACTGGACACTCCCAGAGGTAATATAAACCTATGGTGTGGAAGGTTCTGAGTCTTGTTCGCTACTGAGCTTCATAGAAGCACATGTGTCTGTGGCACGCTGCCCTGACACACACGGCGTGTGTGGATACCAGGCCTCCGCAGACCTTCACCTTCAAGAGTCTGCATCATCCTGCTGCTTAAGAAACCATTCATCTCCAGCCTGAAGCTACCTATACCAAGCCGTGAGCAACTCCTGCAGAACACCATCCAAACAGCCATCTCACATCACTTTATTGCTCCCACTGTTTTTGGCCGTAGCCGAATTCTTGAATAAACTAACTGCAAGTTTAACGATTGAGATTCCTTGTCTTTGAGTGATCCCTGCATAAGGCTGACAACTCCATGGTCGCTCCATTTACCGCAGCAGGGATCCTTATATCTACATCGGGGTTGTCCAGGGATAAACATTCTACATCTTCATCCTCTCCATCCTTTTCTTGTGTTTCCACCTGTCAGAGACCTGCCAGGCTGTGGACAAAGTCTTCGCCCCTGGTGCCCAGCAGCGCTAGGCCGCAATCTGCCACCCACTCAGGTACCTAGAGATCTGGCTGCCCTCAAGACAGAAACAGTGGTGGGGATGGGACTTGAAAACTGGCAAAGAGAGAATAATAAAACTTGGCAATGGATTTTGCCATATATGTTCTCCCAACGAAATCCAGCAACTTGCCCAACTCTGCCCAACTTTGGTAAGGGAGATCTGGATGGACGCGGATGAAAATATAGGATATTTTGGTAAAAATATACACCAGAAAGCCCAACAGCAAACTGTGACAAGAGAAAATCTGGGTCAAATAGCATTGTGTTGATCTGCTCTAGACTGTCCACATGATGTTGCTAACATCCCACCAGCATGTTACTTCCTTTTCTGCCCCAGTAAGATTGAGATATCATGTCCAATCAGAGTTTACCCCTGGTGGTGTAATGTACCTTCTCCCATGGGTATGAGAATTATGGGTCTCTAGAGTACATGGTTCTTGCGAAGGTGCCTTGAACTTGTTTTTCATTTCCAACTCTGGCTTGTTCAAGAACTTTAAATTTACTTTCTGTTATGTTTTTGTGATGACCCTGTTCTTGAACATGAATGGAAGTTTTCTGCCCTTGACTGTTCCTCAAAAGGAATCTGTCACCTACTTTTATCACATTACAAGCAGTCCCCAGGTTACATACAAGATTTACATTACATGCCTGGGCGCCTCTCGGCATCGCTGAGTTTTAATTTAAGTTACACACACCACACCCCCCCCCCCCCGGTGCTTCTACCTCCTGCTCCTGGCCAAGGAGCTAGGCGAGAGCACACACCCCGCTCTGTCCACTGTGATGTCACCGTCCAACTCCTAGCTTGTTGGCCGCAAACCAGTGGTAGGATTACAGCAAGGTGGCAGAATAAATTTAAACCAGGCAATGTCAAGAGGCGCTCAGGCGACATCGGCTTGAGCGCCT
This sequence comes from Engystomops pustulosus, assembly GCF_040894005.1. NCBI lineage: Eukaryota > Metazoa > Chordata > Amphibia > Anura > Leptodactylidae > Engystomops > Engystomops pustulosus. Next base: position 83,446,150 of record NC_092418.1, read on the forward strand.
CCGGTTCAATTACATATTTTTTAAAAGTCATTTTCAAATACAGGCAACATTTAAAAATGTTGGATTGTCATAAGAACCAGGATTAACCATGAAGCTTAATTGCAGACACCTTAAATAACTGTTATAGCTGTTTATTGTAGTCTAGGGCTAAAGTACAGTAAATTATCAATTACCAGAGGTCCATTTGTAACTAGGGGTCGTCTGTAAGTCTGGTGTTCTTAAGTATGGGACTGCCTGTATACTAGTAGCAGTCTCAAGTAGGGATTGATATATTGCCAGCAAACCATAGCTTACAGGCTGCAGGTGGCCTGTAAGCACGGCTTGTGCACCCCTGATCCCCCTTTAATTTGAAATGAATATGTGCTGCACTTTATGTACATGCTCAACAATGAAGCTCCTCTGTTATAGATTAGAGTAATTAGGCACTGAGAAGGAATGCTCAGGACTGCTAGAGTGACTAGAAATAGCACTGTGGAGTCAAAGAAAATTTTGGTGGAGCTGGAGTCAAAGTTCGGGAAATTGAGGAGGCGGAGTCAGATGTTTGGCTTACCTACTCCACAGCTCTGCCATTAAGCCAAGAACATATCAGTGTATTGCAAACTCACATAAGTTTACAGTTTTTTTCAGCATTAAAAAAATAAAAATAAATGTTCTTAACATGCTCTGAGACTGTGTTTTATAAAATTACAATTTGCATCAACATCTCATTAAGGTTCTTGGGTGTATAGAGAGCTTTGTGGCATTCTCTCATTGTGCCATGTGTGGACTGTTATAAAATGTATGGGGGCATTAGTATGATTTTTCTTTTTGCTGCACTTTCCTCTAGTATGTAAGAATTGTTTTTGATACCAGAGATGAAAAAATTTCAAAAGCAACTGGAGAAAATATTTTAAGAGCTAAATTACAACTGTACACGGCGAAGCTATGTTTATTATATCGACTAGTTTCTGCTATTTTATTCTTGCCTATTATACATGTGGCATACTCACTCCCGTCCCAGCTGTCAATAAAGGAGATTCTAGTGGAGTCTTGAAAACACAGAGATTTATTTCCGCTCTATTTTAAATTCTTAAATTTTCAGCCATGAAATCTTTGCACTCAGGTTAATATATATATATATATAAAAAAAACTTATTAACTTAATTTATGTAAATGTTCTTGCATCGATATGCTTAATTAATTAGATGGAATTAATTTCATTTGCATATTTCGAGCATCTTATATTTGTGTATAATTTTCCTCATTAAGTACAGCATAAGTAATTAAGGAGAAGGGGAACTGACAACAAATTACTGTACTTAGAATTGTCCCGCCTGTACATCTTCTAAATATATGTTGACAATTTAATAAGGATTGATTAGGCAATGTTCCAGTTGTGATTCTGTGGGAAAAATGATGTGTTACTGCTGCAGAAGAGACTGCGTCTTCTTATATCGAGTCATGTATCAACGCAATGAAGGACATCATTTCTGGAAATCAATTCAAGTCAGCAGCATTTTGGAGGTGTGATCATCATTTGATATAGCGACACTTTGGACACTGATGATACTTCTACAAGTTGACAGGAGCTGAACAGAACTACTCCTTAGAGTCCTACTTTTTTTACCATTTCTCATTTACTCTAATTATCATGAAACTTTCCTTACTATAAAAACTCAATCAATTAGCAGTGGATACTCTCACATTTTGTACAGAAGGTTGCAATGATGGATAAATATATAAAAATGAGCCTCTTACCAAATGGCAAACATGCTACAGTGGAGTTATATTTGCTGCATATAAGTATGTATATAAGTACAGATAGTTATTTCTGGTTCTAAAGTAGAACTAAAATACAGATCAGGCAAATGATTTAAGATTAGCTCATCAACTAACACAATGGGGGAGATTTATCAAAAGTAACCCATGGCAACCAATCAGAGCTCAGCTATCATTCTCCGGCTGCTAAAAAAAATTACAGCTGAGCTTTGATTGGTTTCCATGGGCAACTAGAACAGTTTTACCTCAGACACTTCTGATAGATCTCCTCCAGTGTGACTGTGTTGACTTGATCGTAAAATACCCCATGAAATTGCTTCCAGAAAAGGTCCCACTAGAACAAGGAGACCATCAAGATTATTGGACTTACGCGATTTATTTAAAATGTGTACTAACAACCATACGTTCGGATTTACTAATTCAGCCTAGCAATAATAAAATAACACTTTAATAGAGTTTATTTTATGGATGTAACATTTATGCTTTAAAGCACATCTACCATCAGTTCCAGTGTTACATACTTGTTTCTTTATGCACTAATTTTAACAGTTTTTATTGCCTAAAGAAAGGGCATATTTGCTATGAAAATGACTTTTAAAAAATATGTAAATGAGCCGGAGGTCACCTGAGCGCCTCTTCACATTGCCTGGTTTTAATTTATTCCGTCCCTCACTATAATCCTACCACCGGTTCACGGCCAACGAGGTAGGAGATCGACGGTGACGTCACAGGGGCAGTGTATGGACGGAGTGGGGTGAGTGCTCTTGCCTAGCTCCTTGGCCAGGAGCAGGAGGTAGAAGCACTAGGGGGAAGGGTGCATAAATTAAAATTCAGCGATGCAAAGAGGTGCCCAGGCGACATCAGCCTGAGCTCCTCTGGCTCATTTACATATTTTTTAAAAGTCATTTTTGTAGCAAATATGCCCTTTCTGCACTAAAAACTGTTCCAATTAGTGCACAAAGAAACTAGCATGTAATGGTGGACATAACCCATTAGTCAAGCTGATGGAAGATGTACTTTAAAGTTTTCCAAAAATCACAAAAAGTGAGAAAACCAAAAACGTTACAAAAGTGATTATTAGCTTTAGATGAATGCATGCAACAAGAGGATGATGAATGTGTCTGTCAAGCGGGCGTGAAATGCCTCTTCTCTATGGAGCTGATCTAAAACAAAAGCAAAATATTAAAGGGAACACTTGTATTTCCTTTTTTAATCTTGGTGACTGCACTTGAGTTCACAATGTAATAACCAGTAAAGTGTTTCAGTGCTGTGTTTTTCAGTTTAATAACTTCTACGTGAAGGGCAAATATTTCAATGATATCCCAAAATATCTTCCATGAATACAAATGGTTCATATTATCGGGAAACAAATGGATGACAGAATGTTTCGAGGTAAAAATGTAATTATATAGTGATAACAGTCATTATCATAACTCATAGTTCATGGCGGACAAATGCTCTTATAGTACATAAGTGTCATTCTCAGGCAATGGCTTTTATTTTCTTGTAACATATTGTAATATAACTTAATCTTGCTAGCAATCCCCTGAAACAAGCAAGGCATGGCGCGTAATGTGTAAATCACCTACTGTGATGGGAAGGCATTATGGGATGGTGAACGCAGTCAACGATTTAGTGAAGTTTAAGATGAAATTTCATCAATTGAAAGTTTTGCTTGCGCTGAAATCATCTTTTCAAGTACAAGAAATCTAGGTCTTCATTGTTATACTAGAAGGAAGAACTCCATTATAACGGGAATATATTCCCCCTGGCGAGGACTCTGTAGGCATTTCTAAAAGTTCCCTCTGGGCTAGAAGAACTATGAAGTTTAAGACTGAGTTATCCAGAGGTAAAAGTTGTCAACTGAACAGAAAATTCAATTAAAAAAATGAATATCCGATCTACAAGAACAATATACGATTGTAAACCCCCCAGACCTGTGTGATCTTATCTTATAATATCCACTTGTGACTTTGAATAGCTCTGAAAAAAATTGACCATTTTTGACATTTTTTTGTGAAAAGAGATTTAAAAAAATAAATAAATTAACCCTTTAATGGTTTGTTTTTTTTTGTGTGTGTTTTCATTTTCACTCCCCGTCTTTAAAAATACATAACTTTTATTATTTTTCCTTTTACAGAGCTAAAGGATGACCTGTTTTCTGCCTAACAAATTTTACTTTCATATTCCATGGCGTTTACTGAAAAGCTGGGAAATAAAATCCAACTGAGATGAATTTGTAGAAAATTTCTGATAAGCAAGTGCTAGTTCTGCATTGCAGTGGAAGTGTAGCGTCATTATTAAAACGAAGAGAGAGAAAATTTCTCCTGTGAACAAAACTAAAGGGTCTTCAAGATAAAAGGGAAAAAAAAACTTTGCTTCTGGCTCTATTCAATGTGTAAGGGTCCGGTCAAACATACCGCTTTGACTCCATTTAGAAGTGGAATCAAAGCACACCGGGCACGGCCTGATCGCATGATGCAATTGGTCACCAGCAATCGGTGTATTGCATTTAAACAATATAAGACACTGGATACTAGTTACTGATCGTGCCGGTTACTGATCGGATGCCCCTGGGCTCTTCGATTCTGATTCCAAAACAAAATCAAAGTGCAATTTGTGACTGCACCCTAAAGTCTATCACCTGGTGATTGGTATGAACAGCCGGCCATCGGGAGTACCATTTATTCACTAATATGTAAGACTTATCCTATGGATCATTAATACATTTAACCTTGAAAACCTTTCAAAGTTTAAGTGGACCACAGATAATTCACAAATTCTAACTTCAGCCATTGATCAGATACTTATACACATGTGTCATAAGGCTATATATGTCCTATTTGCACATACCCTTGCAGAAAGGACGTTTATAAATGTCATGACAGTTTCAATTTAACTGTAAATTTCTCTACTTTGTCTGCAAAGAAGCATACCAAAAGAGAGATTCTCCTGTTCAATATGACACCAGATTTGTGTTTCTAGGTGCCAGGGTTCAAGAGATATAGCCATTTGAACTTCACATTTATAAAAGTCCTATCTGCACAGGGTTTGTGCAAACCATATGGCATTTTTACTAAATTATAGTGCATAAGTGTCTGATCAATGGCTAAAGTTACAATTTGTTACTTTGTGAATAGTTTGTGGTCCACTCAAACTTTAAAGGGGTTTTCAAGGTTAAAGGAGATATAGGTGTTTGAAATGTGTCCCCCTACAGCCCGTCAGAAAGCACAAAGAGCTGAAGGAACGACTTAGCTTACAGTTTGCAGAATTGTAGAAGTACATTCACTCTCTGCATTTGTAGCTGGGCTTTGGGAAAGGGGGATGGAATGATGTTGTACATATTAATAACATAATTTGGTAAATGTTTATAAAATTAGTAGTAGTAAAACTGAATAAAGAAAAAATTATCAAGTCTCACAGGTCATGAAAAAGAGATTGTTTTGATATATAAAGCTCTTCCAACAACAGCGCATTACAGACCTTAAAAAATTTACCTAGACAGTCAGACATCAATGACCCTCGGTCACGAAGGGGTTAAATAAGTAATACTGTACAAAATTATTAGTGGGTGATCCATATAAACAACCCAATTACCAGCACTGTCAGGGCCAGCTCCAGGTTTAAGTAGGCCCCAGGGCAACAGATCATTAGTGGCCCCTCACGTACCTGGGCCACATTACTTCCCCCCAGTATCCCCGCTGTCCACCCTACAGTAGCCACACTGCGTCCATCTAGAGTAGCCACACTCCCCCCCCCCCCATGTAACCACACATGCCCCCCTACCCCAGTAGCCACACTGCCCCCCCTCTTCATAGCCACACCGTCCCCCCCACCCTGTAGCCACTCTGTCCTCCTGTCCCCAGTAGCCACACTGTCCTCACCCTCCCATAAGCCACACTGTTCCCCCCAGTAGCCACACAGTACTCCTTGTAGCCACACTGCCCCCCCCTACACTGTCCCCCCAGTACCACACTGCCCCCCTCTCCCCAGTAGCCACACTGTCCTCACCAATAGCCACATTGTCCTCACCCCCCCTATCTGGTAGCCACACTGTCCATACCACCCCCCCCCCCTCTCCCCACATAGCCACACTGTCCCCCCACTCTGGGAAAAAAAACTAATATTTACTAAAATTGCCTCACTCCCCCGAAGCAGTGCCAGCAGCCACCTTCTTTCTTCACCAATCCCCCACTGTACTCATTGTCGTCGCTGCTTTAGGGGAACAAGGAAAGGTGAGTTTTGCATTGTGCCACTATGCTGCAGTATAAGGGCACAATGCATAACTCAGATAACAAGAGGAGCCGAAAGGCGATCATTTGTACCAGTGATTACAGCGACACTGGTACAATTGATCCAGGGGCAGAATTTTTTTTCGGCACATGAGTGGGCCCTGGCACTTGCCTGGCCTGAGCACTGTGAAGACTGCAGACTTACATTTTACGCTTATGGTTCCCAGATGGTCCATACAGTAGAATTCTATACACAGCCCATGAAACGTCTATAGCTGTAATCTGCTTTGAGCACTGGTCGAGATCCATATTCAGAAAAAAAATACAGCAATAAATTGGAAAACTGGTAAGAATAAATCATGTCATTGCAAACGTTTGTGGGTATATTAATGTAAAATTTCACATGCTATTTTTATACTGTATTATACCTCCCTAATTGGTAGTGCTATGGGATTAGGATATGTGCACAATATTGCCAGCGTGGATCTTGTATTGAAACCATTGATCTAGACTGTTCCATTACACGCAATAATACAATGGTGTTCTCTACACGTAGCATTTTTCTAGGAGAGAATACCTCTGTAATAAGGTGCCATACAGAGACACTATACTACAGTACATGAAGTGCCTACAGCAAAATGAGTCGCTGCCATACACGCTCTGCTGTGAGCATGATGCCTTACACTTAGTATTAAAAACCTTTACAAAAGAGCACATTTCAGCAACTTTTAGTGGAAATAGTCCTGATGCATTCACCCACTAATGTGCCATATTTACACTGATCAGCAATAATTACTCTTTTTTTATATTTACAGGACATAAACCACCCCCAGGTATGATAAAATAGCTTCAAACAAACCTTCATTTAGACTTGCAAATTGTCGAGCTTTCCTTTCATATTCAGATGCAGCGCCGCTCATTCATCATATTACAGTATAATTAAACATTTACATGGCATAGCCCACTTACATAAATTCCTATAATAAAATGCATCTTTCACTCTCCCATTTATACATTTTCTTTTATGTCTGATTCATCCAAAATACATCTTATGATAAAATAACAAGATATCCAAGTGAAAACTAAATTTTAATTATATGCATTTCAATCAGTCAGCAGAATCAGATGGTGTCACACAGCTGCACATTCAAAGGCAGGCTCATTAAATACACTGTTGACACGTAAAAAAAAACAAAAAAAAATACACACAATGTAACACAATGGCTTCTATTTTTGTCCCTTATCCAGCTGTGCAGATCTGTTAAATATGGTACCGGTATTTTTATTGGCTTTGGCACAAATAGTTTAGGAGACAACAAAAACATGGCAAATGTCCAACTTCAGGCTTTTTCCCATTGTTAGAAGTTTACTTTTCTTCCAAATATAACTATAATTATGTAAACTTGTGTAAGAAAAGCAAAAACATCGTCCTCTTAATATTCCTTTTCATGACAAATGTAACTAAAAACGGATAAAAGTTCTTTTGAGGAAAGTTTAGGGAACTTAAAGGAAACCTATAACTGCTCGCATGATGAAATCAAGAACACCACCCTGTAGGCTATATAATCCTGATGCCAGCAGATACTTGGTTGGACACAGCAATCTTTAGTTAACCGAAAAAACTATTTACTCACATATGTAAACTAGCCCTCTGGTGCTACCCCTACGTCATCAGCTGTCTGTCGATGCTTTCCGAGTGTTAATTATTCAAGCCTCCATCTTGCTATCTGGTCTCGAGAGCCATGACGTCACCAAGCTCTCGGCACTTATCACCGGCCGGCTGTACGAGAGTTAGTGTCTGCACTTGCGCGATAAGTGCCGAGAGCTCAGTGACGTCACGTCTCTCGGGTCCTGAAGGTGGGCGAGTAGCAAGTTGGAGGAGTGAATAATTATCACTCGGAAGGCATCGACAGACAGCTGATGATGGGTAGCACCGGAGGGCTAATTTACATGTGTGAGTAAATCAGTTTTTTTGGTAAACTAAAGATTGATTTCTTCATGCAAGCAGTGGTAGGTTTGGGGGCATGGCATTTTTTTATGGATTTGAAGAATAATGATTCTGTCTGAAACACTTTGTGCTACATTTGTCAAGAATTTTATAAGTTTTTAAACAATTTTAATACTGCTTGTGCCAAAAAGGGTGTGGTCTTCACATGAAAAGGATGTAGTTTCACAGAAAAAGGGGTATGCACCAGAATTTATGCTAATTCCCCCATGTTTTGTTTCCTAAACCACTCCAACTTATAGTAAGTGGTAAGTTAGTCTGGACAGTCAGAAACTAGATTAATCCTCAAGCATCAGCTTCTCTGATTAATTTGATACAGTATAAGACAGTCTGTCTAACTTTGCACTTTGTCTTACTTTGAGACATTTTTTTTCAAGTAAACCTACCATGAGGAATTTACCATTAGTAGTAGGTCCGATGGTAGATTCCTCCTCTGGAGGAATGGTAAATTCTTCAAGGTAGGTTTCCTTTAAATCTGCCCCTATGTGTTCGTTTCTGTTCCATCGGAGTGGCTGCTTTAAAAGTGCCACAAGATGAGGATGTTGAGAAATTACTACTTGCGATGTCTCTCCTCCCTGCTAAAAACTGAAAGATTCTGAAATTTGCGAAATATTGGACTTGCCAGGGGCTCCTTATGGTTGTGAGGAAAAAGTATGAATTAAGATATGGTGGGTTGCAAAAGTATTCATATCCCCTGAACCTTTCCTCATTTTTACATTTTAAAGCCACAAACATGTATTCTATTGATATTTTCTGTTGCTCTATCACATAAAATATCAATTATTCGTAAAGTGTAAAGAGATTCATGTGTCAGAACTCATTTAAACTTACTTTGACTGTATCACACCCAGGTATTTTGCTCTGCAGAAGGCAGAGCATTTATCTTGCTACATTTTTAAGCTGTGTTCTGGCTCAGGTTCTGTTGGAGTGATGAATGGCTGAACCACTCGGCTGCCGGGGTGGCCTTCAGGAACTCCATTTGCTTCAGCATTTCATTTGGTGATTGTTATGCTAGTCTACTTGTACTTAAATTAATTTCTACATTTTCTATTGTACTTCTGCTGCATTTTTTACTTTTGACTATTCTTTGCCTCAGGATTCTGTAGCTCACTGCAATCTTGGTTTTGTCGCGATTAGCCTGACCTTGCTTTTGTTTAAGTGCCTCTCTGTTTGTTTGTCATCTGTTCTGTGCATGTACCCAAAGTATGGACTGTCTTCTAGTGTTCACCTGCAGGTTAGTGTATTGTAGGTAAGTAGGTTCTGGGTAAGTTCTGGGTAAGCTCAGAACCTGCGGATCTTCCTTCCGTTTCGGGCATACCACCGTGTGCTGGAGAGGAGGAGGTGGCCCCTCCTCCCTCCATAGGAAACAGCAGCACATGGCCACACACCAGGGAAAAGATAGAGCATGTTCTATCTTTTCCTGGTGTTCAGCCTGGAACGTGCCGCCATTGCCGTCTATTGGAACGTATATGCGGCCGCAGATTTGCGGCCGCATGTATGTCCCCGCAGACCTCCGAGTGAATGAACCTTTGCCCTGACAACATGACAGATTTGAACAGGACCCCCTATACATCTTCAGTAGGAAGCATGCCAGGAACACAACCTAGAAGAACTGAAGGAGATTATGCTAAACTGCTGTGATTTCAGAGACCAATAAGCCCTTGTGGCCAATAGGCTTGTACACTTAAGATCGAGCACCATCTTATTAATACAAAATTCACTCTTTTCAAGTGTGATGGTGATATTAAATGCACAGTAACAGTTTTACAAAAGCTCCTAAGAAAGAAAAAAATATTTCTGTCCACCTTATTTCCATGGCATCCTACTGGTGGGGTACTACTGGTGGTTTTGTTGGCCCCCAACATATTTACAGGAGTAGAGACCAAACCAAACCAGAAGAGAACTACTACCTGGTTCTTTTTACAACTATGTTTACTCTAACGTCTACAGTATTTTATAATAAAATACAGTTCCTTATAATGAGAAGTATTATAAAGGGTCGGCATTTCTTGCTGCTTGTAAATTGTATATCTGCAATTTCCCTTTGTATTTTAGTTTATTTTTAGTTTCATGCATGAACATTTATATAGTTTTGATATAAGTCAATACATATTTTTTTTATAAAAAACAGTTTGAACTAACATCTCAGTCATTTCCCACGATATATGAACTGTATTGGAAACCCCAGGACGCTGCCACAGTATAAAGCATGCTTAGAAGGTACCAATCCAGAAAAATTGGCTAAATGCAACCATGTTGGATGGCCACATGCAATTGCATGGGTTGTATTTTAGGTAAAACCTTGGAAATCCTCCAAAAATATACATATATAGGACTAGTCAATGTTTGTGCTTCCAATTATACAGTTTTATACAGATTATAAATTTATATTTAAATGGGGTTTCCCATCTTTGATGATGACTCCACACTGGTTTTAAAACTCCCATAGAAGTAAATGTTGAGAGTCACGCATGCCCAACCACCGCTCCATTCACAGTGGCCTCACAACTGGGGGGGATTGGATTAGGTGTGAGGTGTGAGATACTTACAGGGCTCAGAACTGGGACCCACATCTCTTTATTACGACATATATTGAGGTTATTTTTTAAGCTTCTTTTTAGCTATAGAAAACCAAACAAAAGTAACTTTTATACCTTTAAAAAGTAGATAAATAAGCAGCACATGCAAACATTTTTCATCCGCTTTCTAAGCGATATTTAATATGTAAAGCACGTATATCCCTTTCAACAGCATCCACTTTCAAATAAAGACATCAATAATTTTACTTGATTACAGTATAATTATTCAAATGGCTTTAATTGTATGCTCTGAACTCATTTCCATATTTGTTGTTATCATTAAAAGAAATTGTTACAGATAATGTACCCAAAAAAAATCCCTTAATTGAAAAATGCAATTTTCAAACAATAACAGATAACATAATAACAATAACCCAATATAAAGGCTACATTCGTAGCATGATTATAATTATCCTGTATTCCCAACACATGAACTGGAAGCTGCAACTGGCATTAAAGCTGCAGAACCAGGACATCCACACGCTGTATAGTTCTTAATTATGTGATTTTATCAGATTCGTGTCCTTCTGTACGCCAATGTAAGCCCTATAGAAAAGGGGGTGTAAAAGTATTTAGCTCAAGTGACATAATTTATAAAACTTAGTTGAGTTCACTATTCTGCAATCCTGAGATGACATATTGGCTCACATTTACCAAAAACTAGTGTAATCAGCACTATGTGCAGTTTGCTTGTGGAGTGTACAGAGTGCGCCAGATTCATCACGGCTAGCACAGGGTATTCATGAATCTGACGCTCCCCGGAGGTGGGCACCATTTTTTTTTTTGTGCACTTTGTAACTGCCCCTTCGGGTGCACATTTTTTCTGTCTTGATGGACACAGAGCAGCCGCGACACATTCTTTTCAGTGCAAAGTCAGACAGAAAACTGGAGCAAACGCTTGAATAAATTAATAAATTAATTGACCCCTGGCATAGCTTGCTATATAGACCTATAGAGGTCTGTATAAACACAGGATCTCATCCATTGGGCCGCATTTACTAAGGGTCGTGCATGCACTTTTGTCAGACTGTGCACCGTTTTAAAGGCTAAATGGCTTGCACGGGTATTTAACCCATTAACGACCTGGCCCTTTTTTGTTTTTTCATATCCTTTTTTCCCTCCCTACATTCAAAAATGTATAACTTTTGTATTTTTTGCACTTTATAGTGATGGTTTGAATATTTCATGCCATGTACTGGGAAGCGGGAAAAAAAATTCCTAATGCAGTGAAAATGGTGAGAAAATGCATTTACGTTGTTTTCTTGTGGGCTTAGATTTTACGGCTTTCACTGTGCGCCCCAAATGACATGTCTACTTTATTCTTTGGGTCGGTGCTATCACGGTGATACCAAATTTGTATAGGTGTTACAATGTTTTCATACATTTAAAAAAATGTAAACCTCCTGTACAAAAATGTTTTATTTTTTATTTTGCCATCTTCTGGCGCAAATAACTTTTTCATACTTCGGTGTACAGAGCTGTGGGTGGTGTCACTTTGGGCAACTTTTGATGACGTTCCAATGCTACCATTTTTAGGACTGCACGACCTTTTGACCACTTTTTATAGAATTTTTTATATTTTTCAAAATGGCAAAAAAGTGGCATCTTTGTCTTTCGATGCTATTTTCCATTACGCAGTGAAAAAATAAAAGAGTGTGATTTGGATTTTAAGGGTTTTTTATTATATTTTTTTTTTTACTTTTTTAATTTTTACTATTTTTCAGACTCCCTAGGGTACTTTAACCCTAGGTTGTCTGAACGATCCTACCATATGCTGCCATATGGCCCCCCTCAAGAATGAGAGAGATACATGTGATTCTCTGAGGGCAATTCCTGAGGGCAGCAAGAGCTTCATTTCTCTTCATATAGCCAGGTCTCTCACCTTTCTGAGGGAGTAATTAAAGGAAATCTACCATTTGTTTTTATGCATTGTGAACCAAACATACCTTGAGAGCGCTGTAGCCACACTGATGCAAAAAACTTATCTTTTTGAATCCCTGAACTGGTTTAGCTAAAAAAAACTAGTTTAAAATTATATAAATATAAACACATTACTTCCACATAAAGGACTTATCAACCACAGCTGGATGACTCATTCACAGCAGCTGGGGGATGGTTTAGCGACAACACAGTGATGATGTATTCTTGGCTTATGCTGGGCAGTAAAAAGCTGGAGCAGTGCATAATTAGGATAATAGAAGAGCGCCGGGCAGCCACAGAAGGGCCAGAGCCTCATTATCATAATTTTATAGTTGTTTTTTCAGCAAAACCACTCAGTTCAGGGATTAAAAAAGATATGTTTCTGTATCAATGTAGCTATGGCATTCTCAAGATATATTTGGTTCATAATGTATAAAAGCAAATGGTAGATTTCCTTTAATGATGTAGCAGTGCTGAGTCACACACAGCCCCTATCTTTATCTCTCAACATTCCTGCATGGCATTATATAGAATTTCCTGTATGTAGTGTGTACTGTCTTCAGTTGAATATTGGCTAATGGATCCTAAGTACTAGTTCCATACCAGAAGTATGTTTGTAGCAGTGAGGCCTGTCAATCAGGAAGAGAGCGCCAGGGCAGTACATATACTGTAAGTTTACAACTGATTTTTTTTTAACATTGCAGACATTGAAAGGAAACATTTCTGGATAAGGGCAATTCTTTTTAATCAAGTATTTATTATGGGTGAGTTCATTTGAATGGTAGGTTCCATTTAAGTATATTTTTACAATTGTTGTAGATTATGTCTCTTACAGTTGAAATGTACCTATAATAAAAAAAATTAAAGACCTCTCCATTCTTGGTAGGTTGGAAAACTTACAAAATCAGCAGCATGTTAAATACTTATTTTCCCCACTGTGTATCTAAGCACTTAATAATTAGAATTGAGCACTGTGTGATAGTGTTATTAAACCATTGCATATACATATATACTTGAGTATAAGCCTAGTTTTTCAGCACAAAAAATGTGCTGAAAACCCAAACTCGACTTATACTCGAGTAAAAAATATATATCAAAACTCACCTTTCCGGCTTCCGTGGAATATAGGTGGCAGGCTATATTCTGGGGGGCAGGTGCTGGCTATATACTATGGGGCAAGGTCCGACAGACTATATACTGGGGAGGCTGTGACCAATGCATTTCCCACCCTCGGCTTATACTCGAGTCAATAGGTTTTCTCAGGTTTTGTGGTAAAATTAGGGGCCTCGGCTTATACTTGGGTAGGTTTATACTTGAATATATATACAGTAAGTATTATTTAGGAAGTAACTGTGAATGTTACTTAATGTTGTAGTGACATGCCATAAATTAAATAATAATTGGTCCTTTTCTGAGTTAACAGATGACACGGTCCTATTTAGTGGGACTGAGGCAAAGCCGATTTTCAATTATTTGCTCATCTCTAATCACTATAATTATTCATTTATGTCAATGTGGAGCCTGCAGACTTTTTAGACTTGCCTCACTGTTGTTAATATTTTTTTTTTTTTGCTTTTTTTTTTAATTCTGTGCACTCAGATAAAACTACAAACAAAGTATTGTGCTCATCACTGCCTGGGTGTGAAGGAAAAATGTGAGTGTCTTTGCATTTTTATATTTGGTGGCTTTAAATTTATTCCCACTTGTCTTGTATAATTGCTTGCTCTGGGGGTTTAGGTCAACTGAAGGTTTGCTTAATCCCCTTCTTTTGATTTTAGCTTGACTGCGATTTCTTAGTCCTCATTTGTGGTTTGTTAGTATGCAAACACATGCACTCTTCTACAGTTCGGAGGAGCGAAGGGAAGCTCAGCAATGTGCTGGGATGGCATCAGCATTATTACACAATAAAGCTGTCATATATTCAGAGTCTCAGATTCCAGCATATGTAACAGCAACTACTTCATAATAGGATCTGGTCTTAAAAAGGTAGCAGCAACGCTACATTTTTGAAGTAATAAAACTTTATTCTTAGTCACTTTCATGACCAGGGTCGGATTGGGGTATCTAGGGCCCACCCTACCGCTGTATATTACCTATGTTGCGGCATTCCGGGATCAGGGAATTTCTTGGCATTGGCTGTGAGATAATAAATTAAAGGGGTATAGCTAGCCCCCTGCCCCAGTATGTATCCAGGCCCCTGCCCCAGTATATAGCCAGCCCCCTGCTCAAGTATGTAGCCAGCCCCCTGCCCAAGTATATAGACAGCCAACCCCTACCCAAGTATATAGCCAGCCTGCATTCCCCCAGTATATATCCAGACCCCTACTCCAGTATACAGCCAGCCAGCATTACCCCAGTATCTATCCAACCCCTTACACCATTATATAGCCATCCCCCTTCCCCAGTAAATAGCCAGCCCCCTGCCCCAGAATATAGCCAGCGGCCTACCCCAGTACATAGCCAGCCAACTCCCTGCCCAAGTATATAGGCATACCCCTGTCCCAGTATATAGGCATTCTGCAAGTAGTGACATGTGTTTTGCTATGTTAAGAAAACACTTGGTGTTGCTTGTCAAACACAAGCTTTTAGGTCTAGATACATCTGTGTTCAGGGAGAAAATATTTTAAAATGCAATATAATCACATGTTGTGAACATGGCATTATGCAGCCCTCACACTATGAGGGAGATTTATCAGAAGTGTCTGAGAGCATAACTGTTTCCTCTGTTTCCTGTGGCAACCAATCAGAGCTTAGCTTTAATTTTGTAAACAGCTGTGGGAAAACGGATGCTGAGCTCTGATTTGCTGCCATGAGTAACTAGAACAGTTCTGCTAGACACGTCTGATAAATCTCTCCTTATGGGGCACACTTACTTACCTGTCCTGCACGATCCCCGAAAGTGCATTGTCCGACCGCAATGCACATCTGCCGCAATTCAAGAAGATCATGCGCCCGATTTCCTGCATGTGTCACTTCCCCAATCAGGTCCGCAGAAGTTCACCTTCTTCTTCCTGGTGCATGTAAGTGCTTGATCTTGCGACACAAATTGAAAGTTAAATCCCGCGGTTTGTCCGAATCAGTCTGATCATCCGACGGCCCACCCCGATTTATGTCACATGAAAGCCGTTGCCGATGCGCCAAAATCTGATCGTGTGCGACACAATCCCCTTCTAAATGCCTATCCCGGCGGCAAGATCCCCGAAAAGTTCGACGGAAATGCGTCCGTGCTACCCTTAGTAAATAAACCCTATGTGTTTGTGTAGTGCCCCTGTGTAAATTGTCGGGCCTAACACAAATGGCAATATACTGTGTTTCTACCTTAAATTGTTATATGTTTAATAAAGAAAGGATCCGGCCCACCAAGGCATGAGAATAGCACAGGAGTATTATAGGAAGAAGAAGGGAGGAGTTAAGATTTAGTGAAAAGCAAGATGACCTAGAGGAGACAGGCAAAACCTATTGCAGGACCTCTGCAATTCTCCCTGGCAGCTCTCATTCAACTTCTGGACCAAATCCTGACTGATAGTGGTCCACTCTTGCACAATCAATGCTTGCATTTTGTCACAATTTGTTGGTTTTTGTTTGTCCACCCATCTCTTGATGATTGACCACAAGTTCTCAATGAGATCTGGGGAGTTTCCAGGCCATGGACTCAAAATCTTTATGTTTTGTTCCCTGAGCCATTTAGTTATCACCTTTACTTTATGGCAAGGTGCTCCATCATGCTGCAAAAAGCATTGTTGATCACCAAACTGCTCTTGGACGGTTGGGAGAAGTTGCTCTTGTGCCAGCTTCCTTTCTTTTACTCCATATATACATGCTCTTGGAGGACATTCTGGTACCATTCTTTATTCATGGATGTGTTTTTAGACAAGACTGTGAGAGCCAATTACCTTGGCTGAGAAGCAACCCCACACATGAATGGTTGCAGGATGCTTTACAGTTGGCATGAGACAAGACTGGTGGTATCGCTCCCCTTGTCTTCTCTGAACAAGCTGTTTTCCAGATGTTCCAAACAATCGGAAAGGAGATTCATCAGAGAAAATGACTTTACACCAGTCCTCAGCAGTCCACTCCCTGTACCTTTTGCAGAATATTAGTCTGTCCCTGATGTTTTTTCTGGAGAGAAGTGGCTTCTTTGTTGCCCTCCTTGACACCAGGCTAGCTCCAAGAGTCTCCACCTCACAGTGCATGCAGATGCACTCACACCCGCCTGCTGCCATTCCTGAGCAAGCTCTGCACTGCTGGTAGCCCGATCCCGAAGCTGAAACACTTTTAAGAGACAGTCCTGGTGCTTGCTGGTCCTTCTTGGGTGCCCTAGAGCCTTTTTTGCCTCAGTGGAACCTCTCTCCATGAATTTCTTGATGATGTGATAGATTGTTGACCGAGGTGCAATCTTTCTAGCTGCGATAGCTTTAGCTGTTAGGCCATTTTTGTGCAGTGCAATGATGACTGCACATGTTTCTTTAGAGATAACCATGGTTAACATAAGAGAAACAATGATGCCAAGCACCAGCCTCCTCTTAACCCCTTATCACTGACACTAGTTTTCAGCTCAATGACCAGACCCGATTTTTCAAATCTGCCCTATGTCGCGATAATTGGTTATAACTTCGGAACGCTTTAACAT
This sequence comes from Engystomops pustulosus, assembly GCF_040894005.1. NCBI lineage: Eukaryota > Metazoa > Chordata > Amphibia > Anura > Leptodactylidae > Engystomops > Engystomops pustulosus. The sequence goes on from NC_092418.1 coordinate 83,463,274, forward strand.
ATCCGGGTGATTTTGAGAGTGTTTTCTCGTGACACATTGTACATCATGTTAGTTGTAAAATTTAAGTGATAAGTTTTGCTTTTTTCGTTCTGAAAAAAAAGTGAAAGTTTTTCAAAAACTTCTTCATTTTCCAAGTTTGAAATGTTCTGCTTTCCAGACAGGAAGTAAAACTACCCCAAAAGCTTGATAATTAACATTTAGGGAATGTCTGTTTTATGTTGAGATGATATTTTATGCGTTTTCTAGGATGTTTAGAAATTTTGGTGGCATTTTTCTCATTTTTATGAAAATTGCCAAAACTCACATTTTGAGGGACAACTCAGCTTCCAAGTAACTTTGAAAGGCCTAAATAATAGTTAAACCCCATAAATTACCCCACTATAGAAACTTCACCCCTCAACGTATGTAAAACAACTGCTATTTAGTCTAATAACCCTTTAAGTGTTTCACATGGGTTAAAACAATATGGACCTGCGTTTTAGAAACTTTCGATTTTTTTTGGAAAATACATTCATTTAGGCCGAAACTGACAGTTTCATAATAATGAAATGATGAAACGCACTGCATTGTTTGATGCCCAATTTCTCCCGAGTGTACTGATGCCCCATATGTGGTGGTAAACTGCTGTACGGGTGCACAGCCGAGCACAGGATCAAAGCAGCTCTATTCGCAGCAGGTTTGTATTGTCACATTGTACAAGCAATAAATTTTAATTTTTTTTGGTACTGTGAACATATGAGGCTTATTATTTGCAGGATGAGATACAATGTATAGATAATTCATTTTGGGGGTCTAAAGCTTATTCATGAGATTTTATTAACTATTTCAAGGGGGACACAAACAAAATTATCAATTTTTATTTTGGATTTTTAGCAATCCCCCCCCGCTCACCGTAACGTAAAAATAATATTTTATCTTTATTCTCTGGTTCACTACTATTACGGTGATACCTCATTTATATAGTTTTTCTTATCTTTGCTTAATTTTACTGAGCAAAACCAATATTGGAGAAATTGCATAACTTCTGTATTTTTCTGTTGTCAGAACTGGTTGAGGGCTTATTTTTTTTGCGAAAAGAGTTGTTCTTTTCAGTCATATTATGGAATGTAACTTTTTTTGATCACTTTTTAGAACATTTTCTGTGATGGCGTTTGATGGAAAATTGTATATTAGGGGAAGTTTTTCGTATTTTTTTTTAATGTTGTTCACCAAGAAGGTTCAATATTGATTTAGATATATTGTACAGATTAATATGGACGCGGTGATACCATATATGTATGTTTTTTTTGTGTTTTATATACTTTATTTGTGTTTTATATACTTTATTCATCAGATCGCTTGTTCAAGCCTTTACACTGCAATACACTTGTATTGCAGTGTATAGTGTAAGTAACTGAGCATGCTGAGCATGCTCAGTTACTCACAGCCAGTCCTGCCAGGAGGCAGAACCCGGCAGGGAGACAAGCCGACGGCCTCAGGGCACCCGCCGGACCCCGGGGCTGAGGCAGGAGGGATCGGATCCCCCGGTAAGCACATCGGGGGGGTCCGATTCACGGTGGGGACACTTACAAGCCGCGGTCAAGGATGACCGCGGCGTGTAAGGGGTTAAGCACCTGGGATCTGAGTTTTTCCGGTCCCGGGTGTTAGTGCCGGGTCTGGGCTATGATATCACAGCCCGACACCGGCACTATACTGACCCGATATCCCGAAATCTTCTTCTGACACGCCGCCGTCGAAAGGCGTCGCGTCAGAAGAAGTACCCTTAACCCCATAGCGCAATAAGACGTACCCTTACGTCTTACTGCGCATGGGGGAGTATGAAGAGGGCTCACGGGCTGAGCCCTCTTCATACTCACCGGGCATTTGCTTCATAATGAAGCAAACGCCCGTCGCTAACACCCGCGATCGGTGCTTGCACCGATCGCGGGTGTTAACCCTTTGATCACCGCCGGCAAAGCTGCCGGCGGCATTAAAGAGCCGGCGGCGCGTGGGCGCCGCCATCTTGGCGCCGATCGTCACTCCCCGTGACGTCACCGGGGAGCGGCGATCCGTTGCCATGACAGCCTGGGATCACACAAAGATCCGAGGCTGTCATGATCGAGGCTATCTATTACAATGTGCGATCTGCACATTGTAATAGATGGTATGCAAAATCCCCATATACTGCCATATTGTAGTATGGCAGTATATGGTAGGATCAATCAGACAACCTAGGGTTAAAGTACCCTAGGGAGTCTGAAAAATAGTAAAAAAAATAAATAAAAAAAGTAAAAAAAAAAAAAATTATATTAAAAAAACATAAAAATTCAAATCACCCCCCTTTCCCTAGAACTGATATAAATATAAATAAACCGTAAAAATCATAAACACATTAGGTATCGCCGCGTCCAAAAATGCCCGATCTATCAAAATATAATAACCGTTTTTCACTGCTTTTAACCCCGTAGCGGAAAATAGCGCCCGAAGTCGCAAATGGCATTTTTTTGCCATTTTGAAAAATAGAAAAAATTCTATAAAAAGTGATCAAAAGGTCACACAGTCCTAAAAATAGAAGCATTGAAAACGTCATCAGAAGTCGCAAAAAATGACACCACTCTCAGCTCCATACACCAAAGTATGAAAAAGTTATTAGCGCAAGAACACTGCAAAATGAAGAATTTTTTTTCTGTACAGGAGGTTTTAATTTTTGTAAATGTATGAAAACATTATAAAACCTATACAAATTTGGTATCCCCGTGATCGTAATGACCCAATGAATGAAATAGACCTGTCATTTGGGGCGCACAGTGAAAGCTGTAAAAACCAAGCCCACAAGAAATGGCGCAAATGTGTTTTTTCATCATTTTCACTGCATTTAGAATTTTTTTCCCGCTTCCCAGTACACGGCATGGAATATTTAATACCATCACTACAAAGTGCAATTTGTTACGCAGAAAATAAGCCATCACATAGCTCTGTACACTGAAAAATAAAAAAGTTATAGATTTTTGAAGGTGGGGAGTGAAAATAAAAACGCAAAAACGAAAAAGGGCCTGGTCCTTAAGGGGTTAATGACCGCCCTAAAAAAACGATAGGGCGGTCATTAAAGGGGTTAAAGTGTCCAATGGTGTGATTTTTACTTAATCATGACAGATTGATCTCCAGCCCTGTCCTCATCAACACCCACACCTGTGTCACTGGAGCAATCACTGAAACGATGTTAGCTGCTCTTTTTAAGGCAGGCCTGCAATGAAGTTGAAATGTGTTTTGGGGAAAAAGTTCATTTTCTAGGCAAATATTGACTTTGCAATTAATTGCTGTTGAGCTGATCACTCTTTATAACAGTCTGGAGTATATGCAAATTGCCATTATAAAACCTGACGCAGTAGACTTTGTAAAAATTAACATTTGTATCATTCTCAAAACTTATGGCCATGACTATATGTTCAGTAATGTATGTATGGTCTGTATGTACAGCATGTATGTTCAGTAATGTATGTATGGTCTGTATGTACAGCATGTATGTTCAGTAATGTATGTATGGTCTGTATGTACAGCATGTATGTTCAGTAATGTATGTATGGTCTGTATGTACAGCATGTATGTTCAGTAATGTATGTATGGTCTGTATGTACAGCATGTATGTTCAGTAATGTATGTATGGTCTGTATGTACAGCATGTATGTTCAGTAATGTATGTATGGATTGTATGTAAAGCATGTATGTTCAGTAATGTATGTCTAGTATGTATGTACAGTATGTTCAGTAATGTATGCTATATACATATGTAGATATATAATGCATGTTTATGTGAAGGGAGTATATTTACTGCATGTGTGAGTAATTATGTGTAATAGATGTGTGTATTTTTAATGATATGGCTATGTGTGGCTAGTCATACTATATATGCAAGTATGTATTATGTGTGTATGCATATACAGATATGCGTACTTAACCCATTAATGGCTTGGCCCTTTTTTGTTTCCATTTTACATTCCCCACTTTATTTTTCGATGCTGTATAAGGGCTTGTTTTCTATGTAATAAATTGTACTGCTTAGTGATGGTATTTAATATTCCATGCTAGGAAGTGAGAAAAAATTTCCAACTGCAGTGAAATTGGTGAAAAAAAACCATTTGCGTAACTTTCCTGTGGGCTCATTTTTTATGGTTTGCACTGCGATGCATAATAAAAATGCCCATCTCTACTTTATTATGTTGGAGGAGGGCCCAGCGAACTTTTGTTACGGCACTGTATACATTTATTACTGAGCGGGGGGAGGCTGTATAAAGATGTATTACTGGGGAGGGGGGACTAATGTATATAGATGTATTACTGGGGGGTGGCTGTATATTGATGTATTACTTGGGGAGGCTGCTGTATATAGATGTATTACTGGTTAGAGGCGGCTGTTTACAGATGTATTACCGGGGGAGGAGGCAGCTGTATATAGGAATATTGCTGGGGAGCAGGCTGTATATAGATGTATTAGTGGGCAGGTGAGGCGGCTGTATATAGATGTACTACTGGCCAGGGGGAGGCTGTATGAAGATGCATTACTGGGCGAGGGAGGCTGTATAAATATGTATTATTGGGCAGGGGAGACTGTATATAGATATATTACTGTGGGGGAGGAGGCTGTATATAGATATATTACTGTGGGGGAGGAAGCTGTATATAGTTATTTTACTGGTGGAGAAGGAGGCTGTATATAGATGTATTGTTCAGGGGCCAGCTAAATATATATATAATGTATTATTGGGCGGTGGAGGTGGCTGTATATAGATGTATTACTGGGGTGAGGAGAGGTGGCTGTATATAAATGTATGACTGGGGTGGCTTTTTATAGTCATATTACTGGTGGGGGAGGAGGCAATATATATAGTGGGGAAAAAGGATTTAGTCAGCCACCAATTGTGTAGGTTCTCCCACTAAATAAATGAGGGAGGCTTGTAACTTACATCATAGGTAGAACCACAACCATGAAAGACAAAATGTGAAAAAAAATACAGAAAATCACATTGGGGACACATTTCTCTGAAAGTGCATTGTCCCTGTATGATGCTGCGTGCGGCGATTCACTAAGATTGTGCGCCTGAAATCTTTAATGTCTTGATTCCCTGCTCACGTCGACTTGAAAGTTAAATACTGCGCTCAGTCCGAATCAGTCTGCCAGCGCAGATGCACCACAAAAGGGTTGCGTGCACCAAAATCCTAGCACACACACTTATTAAATACCTTCATTACCATTGCAGTGCTGCAAATTACCGTCACCTCATTGGAAGTCGGAATCCCTTATGCTTAGTTAACCTTCACTATTAAACATGACTGGAATGACAATGAATTGATTTATGATGTCAATTTTTTGTGCAAATACAAGAGGAAACTAAGATCTGACATTGCAAGTGACTATGGGAAGAACATGGAAAATACTTTACTATTGATATGTCCATTGTTGTTTAGTACCATACCACAATTCCCACTGGATACAGAATACACAACGCAGGACACATATCTTTACTCACAATTTGAGTGTTTTATTTGTTGTTAAAATGGCTAGAATGAGTCGGAAGAGGCTGGCAGGCAGCTGGGGCCAGAAGAGGCAAGCATGGCTAGGGCCAGAGGAGGCAGGGAGGAGGCTGGAGGCTCAAGCCGGGGGAGGCAGGCAGACAAGCGGCTGGAGGCGGCAGGCTGAAAGGCAGCTGGAGGCTCAGGTCGGAGGATGTAGGCAGGTGTCCGGAGGAATGGGGCTGTAGGAGACAAGCAGGCGGCTAGATGTTCAGGCCGGAGGAGGCAGGCTGTTGGGTGGAGGTTCAAGCCTTAGGCCGCGGTCACACGTACCGCTAAGCATCCGTCATAACGCGCCGCTAGCGCACAGGGGGAGGTCCTCGGCCCGAACGCACATGCGTTTCCAGGGAAACGTATGAGATTGTTAAGCCGATCGCATGCGTTTCTCTGGAAACGCACGTGCGTTCGAGCCGAGGACCTCCCCCTGTGCGCTAGCGTCGCATTATGAACAGACATCTAGCGGTACGTGTGACCGCGGCCTAAGGAGGCTGGATGCATGGGCCGGAAGAGGCAGGCAGGCTACTGGCTTAGGCCGGAGAAAGAAGGAGGCTGGGCCTGGAGGAGGCAGGCAGCTGGAGTCCTGGGCCAGAGGAGGCAGGCTGGCGGCTGGAGGCTAGGGCCGAAGGAGGCAGGCTGGCAGCCAGAGAAGGTAGGCTGGTGGCTGGAACTGGAAGAGGCAGGCTGGCAGCTGGGGATGGAGGAGGCAGGCTGGCGGCTGGGGCCGGAGGAGGCAGGCAGGCGGCTGTAGACTCGGGCCGGTTGAGGCAGGCAGGTGGCTGGAAGAGGCAGGGCAGCCCGCTAGAGTATCAGACCAAGCAGGCAGGCATGTTGCTGGAGTCTCAAGCTGGAGGATGCAGACAGGCAGGTGGCTGAAGTCTCAGGTCGGAGGAGACATGCAGGCCGCTGAATTGGGCTGAAAGGTGAGTACAGAGGGTTTTTTTGTTTATAAACATTTTTTGTGCTGAAAAGCTCGAGTATATACAGTAAGGTGAATTTGTATGTAAATTGGAAGTGATATATTTTATATTTTGTGCTGCCATGGTAACAAGGATAATCAATGAGCAATTCATTATAGACACCTTACAGCTGATTGCAATCTTAGACTAGTTTAAAGCATCCAGAGAGCTTCACAAGAGTTCATAGTGGGCAGAGAGGTCCCTCTGTAACTAGGGGTCGTCTGTGAGGGTGTGTTTACACGTTGCACTTTGGTTGTATTTTCATTGTGTTTTTAAACGCATTACAACAGCTGAGAGGTGATTTTCCTAATTACTTTACTAATAACATTTGCGTTTACATATGCATTGTAAACAGGATGTTAACATATGAGTTAACAATACGTTAATGCATGCGTTAACATCGCATTAACCAATGTAAATGGCAATGTAATTAGGCAAATCACCTCTCCTCAGCTGTTGTAATGCGTTTTAAATGCAATGAGAGCGCAACCAAAGCGCAACGTGTGAACGCGCCCTAAGTAAGGTGTGCCTGTATCAAGGAGCCACAATGTGATGGAGTTTGGGGGGCAACATGTAAAGGGAAGATGTGGGGGTGTAGTAAGGGGAGGGGCAAAAAGTGTGGCTTTGGGGGGAAAAAATTTCAGCGCCCTGTATACACTCAAATTGTGTCCCTCTTTCGCCTCTCTGAAAGTAGGGATTTATGCTGCCTGGTTATTTTATGTCACACAGGTGCAGGGCTCATTAGTTTCACAGAAAGGAATGAGCAGTGTGATATAACGAGCCGTGCACCTGTGTGACATTACATGATCAGGGACAGATTTCTATTCACAGAGCTGTGAGGAATTGATACAGAAAGTACATTGGAAAATTGTAGAACTTTTCATTATACAAACAACATAAATTATTTGTTGAAAGTGGACAACCCCTTTAACCAAAATATTCAGAGGATGCATATTGCTACTTTGGATTATTTTGTGCATGCAAAACCAGCACTTATGGTTGTGATATGTAAAATGTTTCCTTATAGTATGGTAATTATGGTAGTATGATAAGAAAAATTGTCTAGTTTTATAGATAATTCTCGTTTTATTCATGGAGTAACAGCATAAATTTGTTTAGAAAATCACCAGGAATCTTTAAACCAGGGTACACAACCTGCGGCTTGTAGACCCTGGGGTTGCAGCCCCACCCTAGTGTCTGCAGCTTCCAGTGCAGCAGCAGGGCCACCATTCTATTTCGTTGTTGTCACGATTCTTGGCAAACATGAAATAAAACGTGTGCAGTGAGCAGTGATCAAGGAACTGTGATGTCATCATCACATCGCCCTCCGGCTTCTCCACTATACAGCCTCCTGCGGAACAAGGCTGCTCACAGTGAGGTGTGGGAAACTAGATCTGGGGGCAGCAGGGGAGAGGGACACTATAACTAGCGGCACCAGGGGGGAAGCTAAAACTGGCGGCAGCAGAGAGAACTAGAACCCGAGGAAGGAGAGGGGGGAAATAAAACTGGGGGAAGGAGAGGGGAACTAGAACTCGGGGCAGCAGGGGGGGACTAGAACTGGGAGAAGCAGGGGGCATGAACTGGGGGCAACAGGAGGGGACAAGAACTGGGGACAGCAGGGGGGAACTAGAACTGGGGGCAGAAGGAGAGGGAAAATAGAACTGGGGCGGCAGAGGGAAACTAGAACTGGGGGCAGCATGGGAGAAATTAGAACTGGGGGCAGCAGGGAGGAACGAAAACTGGGGGCAGAAGGAGAGGGGAACTAGAACTGGGGGCAGCAGGGGAGAGGGACACTATAACTAGCGGCACCAGGGGGGGAAACTAAAAATGGCGGCAGCAGGGAGAGAACTAGAACCAGAGGAAGGAGAGGGGGGAACTAGAACTCAGGGCAGCAGGAGGGAAATAAAACTGGCGGAAGGAGAGGGGAAGTAGAACTGGGGGCAGCAGGGGGGGAATAAAACTGGGGGCAGCAGGGGGGGGCATGAACTGGGGGCAACAGGGGGGGACAAGAACTGGGGACAGCAGGGGGGACTAGAACTGGGGGCAGCAGTGGGGACTAGAACTGGGGGCAGCAGGGGGGGATAAGAACTGGTGGCAGCAGGGAGAGAACTAGAACCCAATGAAGGAGAGGGGGGAACTAGAACTCGGGGCAGCAGGGGGGGAATAAAACTGGGGGAAGGAGAGGGGAACTAGAACTGGTGGCAGCAGGGGGGATAGAACTGGGGGCAGCAGGGGGGGGCATGAACTGGGGCAACAGGGGGGGGGCAAGATCTGGGGACAGCAGGGGGGACTAGAACTGGGGGCAGCAGGGGGGACTAGAACTGGGGGCAGCAGGGGGGGCAAGAACTGAGGTCTGCAGGGGGGGACAAGAACTGGGGACAGCAGGGGGGACTAAAACTGGGGGCAGAAGGAGAGGGGAACTAGAACTGGGGGCAGCAGGGGGGCACGAGAACTGTAGGCAGCAGGGGGGAACTAAAGGGGGGCAGAATGAAAGGGGAACTAGAACTGGGGGCAGAAGAGAAGGAAAGTAGAACTGGGGCGGCAGAGGGAAACTAGAACTGGGGGCTGCATGGGAGAAATTAGAACTGGGGGCAGCAGGGGGAAACAAAAACTGGGGGCAGAAGGAGAGGGGAACTAGAATTGGGGGCAGCAGGGGGGGACTAGAACTGGGGGCAGAAGGAAAGGGGAACTAGAACCGGGGGCAGAAGGAGAGGGAAACTAGAACTGGGGACTGCATGGGAGAAATTAGAACTGGGGGCAGCAGGGGGAAACTAAACCTGGGGGCAGAAGGAGAGGGGAACTAGAACTGGGGGCAGCAGGGGGGACTAGAACTGGGGGCAGAAGGAGAGGGGAACTAGAAACAGGGGCAGACGGAGAGGGAAACTAGAACTGGGGGCTGCAGGGAGAAAACTGAAACTGGGGGCTGCAGGGGGGCTAGAACTAGGGGCTGCATGGGAGAAATTAGAACTGGGGGCAGCAGGGTGGGACTAAAACTGGGGGCAGAAGGAGAGTGGAACTAGAACTGGGGGCAGCAGGGGGGTCTGGAACTGGGGGCATCAGGGGCGGAAAAGATGTCCCCTAGACTGTCAACCACCAATTCTTATTGCACCCTGTCAATGTGGGCCACTATGTCTAAAACACAGCCAAGGAAAAAAAATCTATCCTGGACACAAAGTGAAAAAATTGGACCATGTATCTTAATATTTCAATTGATCCAAGATAAACCCTTATAGTATAACATATTTTTATGGTGGAACATTATTTTGAAGCTCTTTTGGGTAACATCCAGTCTTTTAGAAAAAAACTCCTCTCTTTGTTGATGAGCTCAGCACACTTTATATGAATTGTGTCTTACTGGACCCTGCCAGATTGAATATTTCATATGCGAGTGGAGCAGAGTCAGCGTTATATCAAGATATATGTGGGTGATTGCGGCTCTTATTAAGCTGCTATTAATTTTAAGTCTCCTAAAAGTGAGTTAATTGTGTCATGTAATATTCATCCTCAAATTACACGATGAACAGGAAATTATGTTTCCTTTATTCAAGTCAAATTTATGACCGAGTGACCCATAAGTGATGCTATTGTCTGTACTAGAGAAGTCTGCAATACGTTATATCTGTTCTATCTTTTACTGGGAAAAACATCCTGTGGAATCTGACAGAAAACAGAAAAATAGATGTTTCTTTCTGATCCAAGTTTTTTAACAAATGCTTGGTCAACTCTTTACTTTTTCTTGAGCACAATGGAAGTTATGGTGCTTCCCCATTTTTAAATACCATAAAAAAGGTAAGTGTCCTATTTTTTTCGAAATGTTTAGCAAAGCTTACATATATGTAAAAATTGTTAAATATTTTTATTAAGTTTCATCAAAATATTCACATGCCACAATATTCACATGTTGGGTCAAGACCATAAATTAGAAATAGTTTTAGCTAAATGATGTACCTGAAAGGTGTATCTCAGTGTTGAAAAAATAAGCCCCCATATGTCTACATTACAAAATAAATAAACATTTTATAGCCTGAAAAATGTGACCATACAAATCTGCCCTAAATAGTGCTCTATTCCATTCCATGCCTGGGTATTAAACTTTGATGAGCTTTTCATTTCAAAAATTTTGCAAAATTGTATTTTTTTATAACTCAAAGCAAAAGATATTGGGGCACATTTACTTACCCGGCCAAGGAGTTCACCCGACGACAATGCACTGTGCCACGATTCACAAAGATCGTGCCCCCCAATATTCTGCATCTGTAGCTTCCCTGCTCAGGTCTACTGGAGTTCACCATCTTCTTCCCACTGTACGTAAGTGCATTGGTTGTGACACAGTTTGAATATTAAATCCTGCTGTCAGTCCGAATCAGTCGGATCGTCCAATGGCCCGCCCCGGCCACCCTGATTTCTGTTGCATGAAAGCCGGTGCCTCTGCACCAAAATCCGATCCAATCCCCTGCTAAATAGCTGTCACAGCGGGCCAAATACCAAAAATGTCCAAAATCCGACAAAAGTGCGTTCCGCGAACCCTTAGTAAGTAAGCCCCATCATCCAAATTACAATATGTGAAAAGAAAACAATCTCAAAATCCCCTGCATATGTTAAAGCTTTCCAAAGTTATAGCCACTTATTGTGATACAGGGCAGATTAAAAAAATCGGACTTAAGTCCTATTTCATTGTGCATTTGTTTGAGGTCTTCTTCAACTGCATCCTGACATTGTTCTATTAAAGGTGTGTAGTACAAAAGGTTGGGTTAGCCATTTAAATTTTATGTGACGTGTCCAAATGTTCAACTTTTTGAAAGGCATGATGACCTTCCGAAGCTATGAGATGCATCAGAGCACAGTTTGGATCAAAAGTTTCAAACTATGGTATTAGAATCTGTGCTCTTTTGAACCTCAAAAAATGGCTTTTTAGTATCAATCAGTCTGATAAATTTACATCTCCAACAGTCTGATTTTCATATTGGTATTAGGAACAAAACTGACATCTACCACTAGGATGAAGTATTGTAAACCAAACACACTGATATACAGGTGTGTGCCCCCTCTGGCAGTATCGGCTCTTCTTTTAGCTTCTTATGTCCCGTTTTTTCCAAAAAAGAGCTTCAGAAATTATGCAAATGAGCTTGAGGGGCTCCAGGCTGCATAGGTGTTAATGGAACCCCTCAGGCATAATTTTTAAAGCCTTTCATTATTAAAAATAAGGGCATAAGAATCTAAAAGAAGAGTACACACCAGCATGTAAGTGTACTTGGGTTACAATCCTTCATCCTGGTGGTAGATTTCCTTTAAGTTGATTGAAGTCAGTACGGTAGCTGAAAGATCAAGGAGGATAGGAGGTCCTGTTCTTTTATCTACTGATGGTTTGAGTTGAGTAGTGCAATGAGATTTTCACTACTTAGTTAAGGCTCATTGTTTAGGTATGAGTAAGGATGTCTAGGTCATATGATCTATCTGCTCTTGTTCTTATTTCACAGGGCACTGAACATTTTAGTCAATTTACTGGAAACTAAACTCAAGAGTCGAAAGTATAGAACCCCAGTTGTATCTTCAACATGGCAGTGGCAACAATTTATTGAATTAGGAAAAAGGAAAGGTGTGCAACACAAATAGCTAAGCTTTGAAGGGAAAGGCTTTCCAAAGGTGCTGTGCTGTTCCTGAAGATCTAAGAGCACCGTTTTATGCTTTAATCTTCTCCTCTAAGTAAATAAATCTAATTATCTAATTTTCTCTTTTTCATGTAACTGAAATCCCCAATTAAAATGATACATCCTTCTATTCATTGGTAAATTAGTATCTTTAGGGATTTTAGTAATTTTTTGGTAAACTTAACAATTTGTCTTTGTATTTTCAGCAGTTTAGCTGATATTATCAAGACAATCGTGGGGAGTGAACTAACCATAATTTTGGCTCAAACCAAATGTTCTTGGAATTTGCATGCCATAGCATAATGGGGGCTTACACTACATTTGACAAAGTTGTAAACCAACCATGGTTTGGTATGGATTTAGACAATAGGATTTAAATAAAAATCAAATGTATTGTATGAAGTGTTCCACTGTAATTAATTGAATATATCTAGTCTAGTTATAAGCCATCCAAATAATACATTATTCGTAAATTTGCCACAATGTCCATAGGTTACAGTTTTACTGACAAACTTTTACCAACCAGATTACCTATATAAACATTTGTATACTGTAACATCAGGTTTCAGTGCCATCCTGTATGGCTGTGGATGCTCTGATAAGTGTCTTATTGCTTCATCCTTCCTAGTCTGAACACTGGTTTACTCCTTTCCTAGCAGCCTTAATTGATTTCCACCACACCCATCAGTCTCCGTTGGACATTGCTCTGGTTTACAGACTGTTAATCCACTGTGCAGGACAAAATTACTACCCACCCACAATTCTGCCCTGTCTGGATGTCACAGAACTGACCTCATCATCTTCTCATAAAAGATTTGCAGACTCTTTCTTCCTTCCTATAGTCTTATTTTGAACAAGCTATCATTTATTGTGACTTTTGTTTCTTGGATTCTTTTACCCTTTGTCTGTTTTCTGACTGACTACTGATCTTGTACTGCATTTGTACAAGTTTAAACCCATATCTTATCAGCTTCTCTTTGGTGTTTGTATTGCCTATTTATTGTCTAAGTGTTTGCACTTTGGCGCAGAAAGGGAGCGTCGACCAACTCTCACCTATCATTTAGGGTAGGGTGGGCAATTAGGCAGGGACAGCTTGTAATGGCTTTTAGTTTTAGGGATAACTGTCCTTCCTATCCATTTAGGCTGTTTACTAACCCAACATAACATATAATCTGTGATGTATGTGCTGTTGCACATCTATGTTTCCACATGATAACCCTGCACTATGCTTAAAAATTGGACAAGTTGTTTTTCTCTTTAAACAAAACATATCAAGAATTTCTACCTCACAGGTCTCACATTTAAAAATAATTCTGATTGAATCTGATCTAATAATCCTATTCCACATCCGTCCATAGAAATTAGTAACACTTTTTGCTTATCTTGTTTACTCAGTACATGCCGTATACCTATTAATGTTCAGAGAAGGTAATGTTTTCATCCTCTCATTGGGTTGTCCTTTTCACCCTGTCTCCATAACCCCTAGCACAGACTATAAGATCAGTCCTGTCAAGGCCTTTCTAATGTAACACAAGGATAGCCCAGGTATTCTTTGTATAGAAGACATTCACAAACAATATTTTCCATGGCGATTTTAGGATGTTAGAAACTGACAGTATTGTTTATTTCAACTGTTACGCTAGAAATACAATTTGTCAAGAAAATTGTTGAGACAAAATGATATCTTTATTAGTCACGACACCTTGTCTTTTGAAGCTCCATTTTCTCAACAAATGTATCACCTACAGTTTGTCAGATTTTGTTCTCGAGGCTTCGTGAACAACCTTATTTACTTTCTGAAAAATATTCAGAGAATCCTGTATCTGGTATAAATGGAGGACATATACATAATTAGCGGATCTAAATAAGTTACAACACGTATGGCTGTAAATTTTTGTTGAGTATCCAATTTTTAGATAATTAAAATAACACAATTAATGTTGCTACCTGGCTACATAGGATGGGAGGTTATCAAGTTCAACCTTTCTAGATCAATTACACATCATTATTATGATTCTCAGTGCCATTCCCATTAGTCATTATATAAGCATCTAACCGTTTTCAGTGATGTTTGATTTTTGTGTAATTACCACCTCTTGAAGTAGGTATTGCATAGTTTGTTGAGTACTCCAACTAGAAAGAAGCCTCTAATTTATAGTAATATTTTCTCCACACGCAATTAATGTCCTGATTTTTCTGGCTTCTCATAACAAAGGTGAAACGCATAGGCCCAACTCGGGACCATTTTAATATGCATTTAATAAAGGAGATTTATTCAGGAGATTTTATGTTTTGCTACATACCATGGTGCTGAACTTTCTCTCATCTACCCTAAAATCTTACATGCTTTACCAGCTTACACTTGACATTGAGTACTCTTATTTGCCCATATAACACATAAGCCAGTTTTGCTTCACTTGATGTATGATCCAATTACTGTGGCCTAGATGCAATATGTTATATGTTCTAGACATTTCCATGACAACAATGTAATTTTTACATAACAGATAGTATGGTCAGCTTATCTTTATGGAACCCTTTGAATATAAAAACATCAATTGGGGTCCAGAAACCTGAACTAACCTGTTGGTTAGGATAATGTCCGGCAGTGCCCCCCTCTTGTTGTCTCCAGGACTACTCCTTAGACCCTCTTAGCTATGCCTAAGGTAACTTAGGCTTTCTAAGCTCTGCCTAAAGGTAGTAGGCAGTAGAAAGATGCTGCAATATGAATGGGAACAGCAGTGTGATTGAGAAAAATCGGGAGGGAAAGATGCTAAAGTTATCTGTCACCCAATGCATCAATAGAGCATAAAAAATAAACTGGGGTGTTTGGTAGATAATCTACCCATATTACTATAGGTTGGTTGGAACACTGAATGCTGAATAATATTTGTATTATTCAAATTTTTGTTTTTGTACTGTGAGGGTTCTGCACAGCTCACGCAGCGTCTGGAGGCCTACCAAGCTCTGGGGCTCACCCCCGGATTCACCTGTTCACTTACTAGATTAAAAAAGACATATTGGGGCACATTTGCTAAGGCCATGAACCATTTATCTGTTGGACTTTGCATGTTCTTTCTAGTGCAAACTGCTTGCACATGTATTTAAAGGGGTTATCCGTTAGTTTACAGGGGCAAGGAAGCTGCGCTCGGGGAGCTTCCTGCTGGCCTGGGCCACTCCCATCCGTATTCCCACGCCTACAATGCTGAGAGATAGGGACGTGAGATAGATATGGAAGTTGTCAGGCACCTCTGCAGGCCGCAAGCTCCAAACAGGGGCACGGATCAGAAGGACTGTGGCGCGACCGAGGAGGTGAGTAGACGTTTATTTTATTTTTTTATAGCATGTCCCAGCCCATCCCTAATTTATTGATAGTCTCAGATAACCACTTTAAGAAGTGTCTGTACATTTGTGTCCCTGTACTAGTCATCATGTGACACAAATTAGGTGGCGTTCCGGTGCTCAGTTGGACCATGCACCAGATTTAACATGCAAAGTTCAACAGAATTCTGTCTCACACCCTATGTTAAATGTGCACCAAAAAAAAGTGCTGCACTCTGTCGGGGCAGTGCAGGGAGAGCCAGATTCATGAAGAATCCTGATTCTGGCACCCTCTGCATACTAAACCGGCAAAATACATATAGTGCCGTTTGCGCTGATCTAAGTAAATGTGCCCCATTGTTTTATGTATAGTGCAGCCATACGGTTTTATATGTCTACTTTAATCTGTACTCATGTTTCCTTCAACCTACATAAGATCCCATTTAATGCATATATTGAGTTGTCAGTTTTACATATATGCATTCATTCCATTTATATTAAAGCATTCATTTTAGAACAAAGTCTAAAGATCAAATAACTTCATGACTGACATATAAAACCAATACGATATGTCAATGACAGATAAGGGCTTGCACATAGCAAAACACAATAAAACGAGAAATATTGAAACGTTTTTGCTTTGCAGTAGGCCGATGTACTACCGTTTCAAACCGATTTGAAAAGATTAACACAAATTCACGTTGGTAAAATTAGCATAATCATTCCTGTGCCTTTTGTCTAACAGACGTAAGTAGTAGACAATTGTATCATAATTTTATATTCTTTACAACCGGTCTGACGAATGGAAGTTTTGTCTATTGTCTGTCTCCTGAAGGCGCGGCTCCATTTCAAATGCTGCAATTAGCTTTTGTTTCACCGTCTTCCAAAGTTCTGTCTTGTTTTAATAGATTTAATTCATGAATCGGAGTATATATTTAACCAACTTTTTTAATGTTATTCAAATTGCCCAAAATGAAAAAGTTACAAAGAATAAAAAAAAGTGTTCTTTAAAAGCACCAATCAGAATAACAAGTAAATGGATTGGGAGAAAATTGTAGGTAAAATATAGGCTGTGCTAATGTAAAAAGCACATTTTGTAATGTTCACAAATATATAGAAAGCTTGACATGGCAAGAAAGAATGGAAGGTTTTTAACCTGCATGGGGTTAGTTGCAGGGTGGCTATTTTGTACTGCTTTTCCTCTGTGACCTGCTGGGGTTGCTATTACTACAGTTGTATAACTACAGGGTGTAAATGGGTCCAGTTACTAAAGGCATTGATTTAGAAGGCTTATGTCCGCATGGCATTTTTTTCTTTTTGAATGTGTATTTTTTCTGTATATTAAACACTTGAAAGGTTCAGCGACTTTTCCGATACTGTACTTTCTTTTTCAATGGTTTTCAACCATCTGTCCAGAAGAAATAAAAAGCCATTACAAATTAATAATGATTGTTCCTTTTTGTGTTGTTTTTTTTTCTATACGGCTGTGTGTAGTAACAAGATTAATTTAATTAGATTTTTTTTTTAATTATCCTTGACTTTTTCTTCAAAAAGAAAATTAAATGCTATAGAAAATCTCATGTTCCCAGTGTGAAATCTGCAGCATGTAAAATATTTGCCCTTATTCTAATTATAGATCAGGGAAAACAGCTCTTAAAGTGGCAACTAAATCAGAACCCTTATAAAATCCTTATATGACACATACTGATTTATAACAAATGTTGATGCAGGTTTGACTGTTGAGTTTGGTGCAAACACATGACACCAGTCATGCAGGAATCCCTACTGTATCATCCCTGAGCTGGGTGCAATTCTACATTGTTCAGTACTGCTATATCATATCCTTCATGCTGCTGCTTAAGTAATGACCTCGAGGTGGGGACATTGCTAAACTTCTACTTGGCAATCCTCTTGGAGTAGACATGGCAGGCCTGATCAACCACCTGTGATCTGTAACTCAGGGAACCCAGTTTTCTAGAGTGTATTCAAGGTTTTCCAAGTAATTTCTAGAAATCCTCATGTACAAGTAGCATATGTGTGTAACATCAGCGCCACCTAGTACATACTGGGGGTATTGTGTGAAATCCCATTTAAATATGTTTATATTTAAAGTGTAACCGTCATTCTAAAAAAAAAAAACTAAAAAAAGCATAATTTTGTTCCAGGTGTCCCTGGGAATCATTCGTCAAAGTATTTTGCCTCTTGGTCCTCATTTAGTACCTCTTTTGGCCCATAGCAACCAGGGTTTCCAGCTCTCAAAAACCTACAATCAGCAAGATAGAGGGCGGGACTTCCTCTTGTCACCTCATCACAAGCCGCACTGCTGCTGACCAATGACACCAGAGCTATCTTACATCTATCTATCCCATATCTATCTAGTCATATCTATCTATCTAATATCTATCTATCTATCTATCTCTCATATATCTATCTCATATCTATCTATCTCATATCTATCTATCAAATATCTATCTATCAAATATATATCTATCTATCTATCGGTCTATGTAACACTCCAGCACAGCACATGAGGACACAGCACATGAGGGCACAGAACATGACAGGACAGCTTGTAGACTTGGAGATTGTCTCCTGCCACTTCCTTGTGTGAGGTGATGGGGGGAAGGGGGGGGGGGCTGCAGTTTCTGTCTGTGTCGAGTATGTGTATATACACAAGTGTAGGGAAAGTGAGGGCTTCTCCCTGCACATGACTGCTGCAGCACTGAACCATGAGGTAATCAGTTGTGAGCAGGGAGACATGAGGTAATCAGCTGTGAGCAGAGAGGGGGATGGGGGTGTGTCTCCTGTTCCTTAGTCTCCTTTATGAAGACGGAATGTCCATAGTTACAGACATATGAGAGATCACTGCCATCTAGGGGAAGTCTGCAGAATACAAGAGGAAGGAGCAAGATTCGGGTAACTAATCGAATTGCAAAAGGGCTTAAAATTACCTGCCCTACAACATATCAAAAGTTTTTTGAAATGACGGTTACACTTTAAATTGTGTTTATATTTTGTAACCACCTTGTAAGATGCAGGCTCTCGGTTTGTTCTCTGAAATTTGGCTCAGCCCTAAGTTCTAGGTCTCTCTTTAGAGATTTTAGAGATAAAATTTACTGCTGTTACCACATGCACTCCCTTTCCCTCCCGCACTGTTCTTGCTAAGCTCTGCTGGACCTGAAGGTGTGAAAGTGGTCTCATTGGGAGTGTGCTACCATGACCCAGTGACGAGGCCACAACCAGCCTGCCACTCATCTCCTGGTCTATGACCTTCTTCTATACATCATAAGGCCCTGGTGGGCTTGTTGCACTTCTGAGGATTTGCTAGAGAGAAGTAAAAAAATCAGGATCGGCTCATTTCTATGTTTATATATATGAGAACTTCAGGGAACACTGACAATTATATATATTGGCTACATAAATATTATGGGTAGAAATAGTGTTTTTTAGAGTTTTTTTAGACGCCATATTTAAAAAAGAATTCTGAAATTTTCAAGCAAGTTTTTATGTTTCTGTTTAAGTCTAACAAAAGTAATTGTTCAGTTTCAGGAAAACGCCTTAATTATACAAAGTAATATTCAGCATGATATTGTCTAAATAGATTGTATTTCTTGTCCCTGTTACTAGATTATTCTCCAAGGGAAGATTAAAATAGACAACTACATCAGATGAATTCTCTGGTATCAATAATAATAGGCTGCCAACTCAAGAGGCGTTAATTGCAATGCTTTCAGTTGAATACGGTATGTGTCAGTAAAGCGCAGACATCCTGAGAAAGGCTTGAGTTATAAGTGCAAAATATACCTTAACCCCTCCAAAACGATTCTTACAAGCCTCAACTAGAATTGTGATAGAAAGTTTTACAAGGAGGGAGTCACTGCCCTGACAACTAGCAGCTTGAATAGCAGAAATAATTTTATTTGGCCAATTTTGCTTGGGTATTTTTGGATTATAGTCAATAGAAAAACTGTCAATAGAAAATGATGTTTTAATAAAATACTTAACAATCTGAAGGGTATCTTTAAGATTTAATTTAAAGGGAACACATAAGTTTTATGTCAAAACAAGGAAGAGGTACAGGCAGTAGATTGGCCGACAACCTCTGTTCCTGCCTACTTGCCAAGCCCTGTGCTTATCCAGGGGCATTGGTTGATAATTCCAGTATGAATACTCAAAACTGATAACAGACAGACACAAACGTAATCAGGATAACCAAGATGGCGGTGAGGTACAGAATCAACAATCAAAGAATAGTCAAGAATGTAGCAACGGACAGATAACTCATAAATAGGAATACAGTAAGTAGCACAAAAAGTATCTTGATACAAGTGTAACCAGCGCTGAGGGAAGGGACTGATGAGTCTGAATGGAGACCCTGGATGCTGCCCCAACTTTACTGGTTAACCCATTCATCACTCCAACAACACCTGTGATGCAGAGTAACCTGTCAATAACAGCCTCAGGTAGGGAATAAAACTGAGACAGCGCCCTTTAAGGTAGACCCTGGTGTACTCTGTGTATACATTTACCACTCCTCAGGAGGGGCTTACCTCAGGGATGTTTTTAATGTCATCTTGTAATTATCCCCTAGGGGGGCTGCCCAACGGTCTACCGTACATGTTCAGTATGAGGCCAGTTCGGTTAATTTGGATGTGGATATCACCAGGAAATGTTGACTGGAGGGCGCCCAAGGATAATGAATGAAGTGGATGGTATGGAAACGCAGTTAATTAGTAGCTAAAAACTTATTTTATTGGTTTCGGATGACACGTTCTGAAGATGGACCAACACCAGCGCTCCAGCTCCCAAAAGGATCTGATGAAGTAGGTAGACCACCTCAGAAACACATCATCCGAACCAATAAAATATGTTTTAAGCAACTAACTAACTTTGTGGATCATTTCCATACCATCCACCGTCTGGTCAACATTTCCTGGTGATATTCACATCTAAAATAACAGCCTCAAGCAAAGCAGCCCCGGTTGTGCATCACAAGCCCAGAACACTGCATAAAGAACTTATTACGAGAGTTCTGACAGTTTACATACATTTACATATGGCTTCCCAGAGAAAATATCATTGTTCTATCTACAAGTTAGCTTCTCAGTGAACTAGGGTTTGGCCATTCCTTGTAATGCATCCATTTTCTTCTTTTTAATGCCGCCAATCATGAAACAGCTCTGCTTCCTTACCCAATGTGTAAATTCTCCATGTGGACTAAGGTTTAGAAAAAAGAAAACCAGGTCACCAGCAGGCATGGCCATGCACTCCACCTACTGCAAAACCTCATATTCTAGATGCCATGATGATCGAAAGTCACCACATGCTAGTGGCATAGAGCCAGGTAATTTGAAATAAAGTTTTATAAAGTAGTGGCAGTAATTAAAATGCTGACAAAAGCATTTTTAAAATCAGCACGGAAAATGACTTTCCTGGTGACTGCTTTGCTTTAAAGGGGTTGTCCATTTATAAAAAATGTAATATATGGCTGGGGGGAGGGGGGCCTTTAAAAATAATGAAGTGCATATGCTTGCCTCTCTTCCTTATCACGTTTAGCTGCAGCACCAGCTGCACCGTCAGGTCTTTGCTCGCTTCCAGCAGAGGCCAGCAATGCCATCTAAACTACAGCCACAAGCCTGCTACTGCACGAAATTTAGGCAGTAGCAAGCACATGGATTTAGTGAGGATTGCACTGCTGACAAAAAAACCCCCCTAAAAGTTCAAATTCCCCCCCCTTTCCCTAGAACTGATATTAAAATAAACAAAAAAAATCATAAACATGTTACATATTGTTGCATCTCAAAATGTCAGATCTATCGAAATATAATAACGGTTATTTGCAGCGTTAAACCCTGTTACAGAAAATGCACCTAAATGTCTTAAACGCCACTTTGTGCAACATATAAGAAATTTCATTAAAAGTGATCAAAAGGTTGTACAGTCCCCAAAATGGTAGCAAAGAAAATATATTTTTTTAAAAACACAGTTCCATACACAGAAGTAGGTAAACGTTATTAGTGCCAGAAGATGGTGAAATGAAGAAAAATGAAGATTTTCTTTTTTTTTTGTACAGAAGGTTTCAGCGCATTTGGAATTTTTTTCCCACTTCCCAGTACACGGCATGGAATATTAAATAATGTCACTTTGAAGTACAATTTGTTATACAGAATACAATCCCACACACAGCACTATACAGGCAATCCCCGGGTTACGTACAAGATAGGTTCCACAGGTTTGTACTTAAGTTGAAGTTGTATGTAAGTAAAAACTGTATATTTTATAATTGTAGCTCCAGACAAAATTTTCTTTTGCCCCAGTGACAATTGGAGCTTCAAAATTTTTTGCTGTAATTGGACCAAGAATTATCAATAAAGCTTTATTACAAACACCTTACAGCTGATTACTGCATCCTGGGACTATAGTAAAGCATTCAGAAAGCTTCACCAGAGGTCACAGTGGGAAGGGGGGCCTGTCTGTAACTAGGGGTCGTCTGTAAGTCGGGTGTCCTTAAGTAGGGGACTGCCTGTACTTGGAAAACTTGAAAAGTTATAGATTTTTTAAAGGTGGGGATTGAAAAATGGATACACAAAAAGGGCCAAGTTGTTAATGCAGTATTCCAGGCTGATCACCGTATTTTTGCAGTGTAATTTCTTGAAAACCTTAACAAAACACATTTGAACAACCACTTAATTCAGTCTACTTCACCAAATAAATGTGTTGTTATTCAAGGATGACCTGAGGAATCCACAAATACATTCTACAACTAAGGGATATAAAACATGTCTTTACAATGTATTGTTACTATAGCATAAGAAATGTCTACTACAATTTATTGGTAGAATTAAAGGGAATATCTGAATAAAAAGCCAGAATTTAGATCACTTTCTATGCAATCCAATGAGCTGGCACGTTTTTCTTCTAAGTGCTTATTTATGCAAGTCCGTCTCCGATTTCCACTTGTATAAATATGTGTCTACAATAGACTTGTCAAGAAAAGTATCATTAGCCGCCTAAACAACAGGCCAAAAAACTAATACAATTAGAATGAATGTGATTAGCATTCCATACATTTCCTTAATAAGTCCTTTCCTGATAGACAGTCTGTTAAGTGCTTGGCTGTTAAACAAAATGGTGTTTTATTTGAGAATATTTTAGAAATAAAGTAGCTTTGTTTCTGGCAAACATCCCAGGGAACATTTATGCACAAATCTGCTTCTTTCAAGACTCATTGCTCATAGTATCTATAAAACACTCTGCATAAAATGAGAATTAAGTCCTAAGTCTAAGACAAATGATTTGTAATACCAAGGATGTAATTGTGTATAAAGCAGGGAAAACCTCAATGAAAATAAATATTACGGCTAAGTGGGTACCACTTGACTGTTCAGAGGTTAAATAGGGGCTATTCTATTGCTAATGGTGTAATACCAAATATATATGGAAACAGTGGAGAACCTATTCATGAAAATGCATCTTGGTATAAAATGATCATATGTCTACTAGATATTAATCATAACATTTTCCAAACTCCTCTAAACTTTTTACATTAGGCCATTAAGGGGGTTGTTCGATCACTACAAGTTTTCTGTAGCAGCTATAGGATCCAAAATTACAAAAACAGGATTTTCTCTGGGACCTGGCAAAAAAAAGTAAAAAAAAAAAAAATCATAAAAGATGTGTTTCACACCGAGTAGATGGCTCTTCCTCATTTCATATCACAAATAAGTCACTGGAAGGTTTTTATACATCTCTTGGCTGTAAAGGCCACTCCTCCAATTGGGGAGTGGCTAAATTCAATTGTACGCATCATATAGAAATATATTAAAAACACTATACATTCATAAATGTTACTAAATATAATCAAAAGTAAACACCACACTTTTTGTTAAAAATTGTTAAAATGTATTTACCTACCGTATATTCCGGCGTATAAGACGACCTGGTGTATAAGACGACCCCCCCTACTTTCCTGTTTAAAATATAGAGTTTAAGATATATTCGCCGTATAAGACTACCCCTTTTCCAACGCATACAAAACACCGGTAAAAATTTAAAAAAAAACAGATTTGAATTTAACATGGTGCTTTTTTTAATTAAAATTCTTATGACATGCAGGTATATAGCAGGAAAACTGTCGCTCATAAACATAAGGCATACAACAACAACATTACCATCGTCCATTTTACTGTAAATGTTACCATACTGTACCTTAAATTTTTATTTTATTAAATATTCCATGCCATGTACTCAGAAGCGGAAAAAACGCATTTGCGCCATTTTCTTGTGGGCTTGGATATTACGTCTTTCACTGAGCGCCCCAAATGACAAGTCTACTTTATTCTTTGGGTCGGTACGATTAAGGGGATACCAAATTTGTATAGGTTTTATAATGTTTTCATACATTTACAAAAATGAAAACCTCCTGTACAAAAATTATTTTTTTGATTTTGCCATCTAATGGCGCTAATAACTTTTTTATACTTTGGTGTACGGGGAGCGGCGATCCCAGGTAAGATGGCGGCGCCCATGCGCCGCTATCTTTTTGAGCAGTGGCGTAACTAGAGTCCTCTGGGCCCCAGGGCAAAATTCCCGACAGGCCCCCCCCCCCGGTGTGCATAAAAACATTGAACACCATCCACCAGTAGCTATGATTAATGTCCCCCGCTCAACAGTAGCCATGATTAATGCCCCCCCTCACCAGTAGCCATAATCAATGTCCACCCCAGCAGTAGCTATAATCAATGTCCCCACCCCCAGCAGTAGCCGTGATTATTGTCCCCCCTAGCAGTAGCCATGATTAATGTCCCCCCCACCAGTAGCCATAATCAATGTCCCCCCAGCCGTAGCCGTGATTAATGTCCCCCATAGGTAATATCCCCCCCAAATAGCCATTTCCTAACTTTCACCTATGCCTCCCCCCAAATAGAAACAGGGCCCCATAGATTTAAGCAAAATGAAAAATTAAAACGCTTACCTAGTTATTCCGCTCCTCTTCGCACTCTCTCTCTCTCTTCTAAAGATCGGCGCAGGCGACCCGGCGCAGGCAGGCGCGTCATTAAGCCTGTGCCGGTGTCGATGGATGCGGTGGGTGGGAAGGTGGGCGGATCGGGGGCCGTTCAAATTTTAAATTGTGACAGCTCCGGGCCCTCCTGATCCAGCGCACGGACCAGATGCAGAACAGTCCGTGCGCTGTAAGGGAAAGGCCCGCGGCTCTCACAATTTAAAACATCTGCCCGCTGTGCTGCGCCGAGTTATCAGCGCAGCGCAGGGGTCAGGTGCGGGCCTGGGTACCGCGATCGGTACGCCACTGTTTGAGGCTGCCAGCAGCCTTGCCGGCAGCCCACGCTGTGAAAACACCAGCGATCGGTGCTAGCACGGATCGCGGGTGTTACTGGTAAGCCTTTGCTGCAATATGCAGCAAAGACTTACCGGCTATGGAGAGGGCTCAGCCCGTGAGCCCTCTCCATGCAGCGCGACCCGACCGCCGCCGTGAATACACGGCGGGCGGTCGGGGTTACCGGCGTATAAGACGACCCCAGAGAAGACAGAAGATTTTTCTGTCTTCAAAAGTCATCTTATACGCTGGAATATACGGTAATATTTGTAATGTATTTACTGTTACATCCATTGTTACATGAATGAATATGTTTCTGACCAGGTCTGGTCTTTGGGGTAATTTTATGGTTAGAGGTAGATGTCTACAAAATGGGATAGGTTACTGGTAGCTGAGCCAAATAAAACCATCTTCCAGGCGGTTTTTCTTTTGAATACAGGCAGTACCCAGGTTATGTACAAGATAGGTTCTGCAGGTTTGTTTTTAAGCTGAATTTGTATTTAAGTCGGAACTGTATACTTTATAATTGTAACTCCAGCTAAATTTTATTTGGTCTTTATGACTATTGGGTTTTAAAAATGTTGGGTTGTCATAAGAACCAGGATTAATAATAAATCTTATTTGAAGACACCTTTGATTATTATAACAGTTTATTTTAGCCTGGGACTAAAGTATAGTAAATTACCAAAATCCAGAAGTCCGTTTGTAACTAGGGGTCGTCTTTAAGTCGGGTGTTCGATTTTTCTTTTGTTATGGTTTTATTTTTTAATGTTCCATCTAATGCTGTTTATTATATTTTATACTTATAAACAAATCATCAGTTATTTGCCAGCACCTTCAGAAAGTCCTGTTTTTTCCTTTTGGATCTCCATCTGGGATCCTTTACCTGCTATTTGATTATCTGGAGAGCATCCACCCCACGGAATGAATGGAGGCAGCGGCATGTAATATGTCTTCCACAGAGCGGTGCCTGCAGCACAACTCCCTAATGTGATCAGCCAGATGTCTGCAATTTTAGGCTTTTCTTTATCTAAGGATAATCTGTGCAGAAGGGTGTACTGTTTTTCTTTTATATCTCCCATGTACAGGTAGTCCCCCGGTTTCGTAAACGGTAGGTTCTGTAGGTTTTTTTTATAGTTGAATTTGTATGTAAGTCAGAACTGGCATATTTTGAAAGTGTAACTCTAGACAAATGTATATTTTGGTCCCCGTGACAGTTAGATATTAAAAAGATTTGGGTTGACAAGGAAACAAGGATTAACAATAAGACTTCATTGCAAACACTTTACAGTTGAGAATTGCAGCCTGAGATTAAAGTTCAGTAAATTACCAGAATCCAGAGAGCTTCACCAGAGGTCACCGTGTGCAGAAAGCTCTGTTCAGAACTAGAGGTTGTCTGTAATTCAGGTGTCCTTAAGTTACCTGTACAAGTTTTGTGTGGATCATGTGGATCATCCACTTGTGGATGAGAGATAATTTCTTGTGATTTGCTGATTGTCAGGGATCTTAATGATGGGTTCCCCAAAGATCATGAAATTAAGGGTCCATTCTACCCCTGTCTTACCCCGAGATGAAGAGAGCAGCAGGCTGCATGTGCAACGGCTGTTTCCTTAGTTTCTATGGTGCTGACTAATATCGCTGAGTGCCAATCTCCGTCAGCCCCATAGAGACGAATAGAGCACAACAAACCGCACAACGGACCCCCATTATTGTGATCCGTGGGGGTCCCATCACTGAGATACCTACTGATATCCACTATCCTGTGGGTTGGGGGTAACTAGTATGTCACTGGAGAGCAGATATGGCAGTGATAAAAATCAGCTACAGCCAATGTTTGTTTTTCATCAGTACTCAGTTGCAAAGCCTTATGGGAATTCAGTGGTAGGCAGTCTGCACTCTGCATAACATTTCCAGACTTCCACATCCACAACCTCAGGAGAGCCAGGTGAATACTGCCACATGAAAATGTGCCCAAAAGATAAAAAATGGTGAATAAACTGCAGGGTATCCTGCCCTGGCACATAGCATAAAAATGTTTAATGTCACCTATAAACTGTATGATTTACCGTATATACTCGAGTATAAGCCGACCCGAGTATAAGCCGAGACCCCTAATTTTACCACAGAAAACTGGGAAAACATATTGACTCGAGTATAAGCCGAGGGTATAGTATACAGCCAGCCAGCCCCCACGTAGCATACAGCCAGCCCCACGTAGCATACAGCCTGCACCCATGTAGCATACAGCCTGCCCCCATGTAGCATACAGCCTGTCCCCATGTAGCATACAGCCTGGCCCCAGTAGTATACAGCCTGTCCCTAGTAGTATACAGCCTGTCCCCAGTAGTATACAGCCTCGCCCCATGTAGCATACAGCCTGGCCCCATGTAGCATACAGCCTGGCCCCATGTAGCATACAGCCTGGCCCCAGTAGTATACAGCCTGTCCCTAGTAGTATACAGCACTGCCCCCAGTAGTATACAGCCTGTCCCTAGTAGTATACAGCCTGTCCCTAGTAGTATACAGCCTGTCCCCAGTAGTATACAGCCTGTCCCCAGTAGTATACAGCCTGCCCCCTTGCAGTATACGGCCTGCCCCCTTGCAGTATACGGCCTGCCCCCATCGGTATACAGCACTGCCCCTATCGGTATACAGCACTGCCCCCATCGGTATACAGCACTGCCCCCATCGGTATACAGCACTGCCCCCAACGGTATACAGCACTGCCCCCATCGGTATACAGCACTGCCCCCATCGGTATACAGCCTGCCCCCGTGTAGCATACAGATAAAAAAATAAACTTAATACTCACCCTCCGGTGTCCCCGATGTTCCTCCTGGCTCCCGGCGGCTTCCAGTCCCCATCGCGGCTCCCGGCGGCTTCTTCACTCTTCTATCTTCTCTGGCCGGGAGATCGCGATGCCCGTCGCACACTGTGGTGCAGCGCTGTCGCCGCTGATGACGTCATCAGCGGCGACAGCGCTGCATTACAGTGTGCGACGGCCGGCAGATCGCATAGACGCGACTCTGCCGGCTAGAGGAGACAGAAGAGTCACGGGGAGCCGCCGGGAGCTGCGACAGGGATCGGGAGCCGCCGGGAGCCGCGACGAACATCGCGGACACCCGAGGGTGAGTATTATTAATTTTTTTTTTAGCATTGACTCGTGTATAAGCCGAGACGAGGTTTTTCAGCACATTTTTTGTGCTGAAAAACTCGGCTTATACACGAGTATATACGGTAATTAAAAAACAAATTAAAAAGTTTTAGGGTGCAAAAATTTTAAAGCACTAAAATAATGAGGTTGTATAAAAAACACTCATAACCTTTAAAGGACGTAGCCCTTTTCCTGATTTAGTTTTTTACTTCCCGCCTTCAAAAAGCCATAACTTTTTATTTTGACATTTCAAGAACTGTATGAGAGCTTGTTTTCTGTATAAGAAATGGTTCTTCCTAGCAGCAGGAAAATGTAATATCCTCTGCTATGTACTAGGAAGCTGGAAATAAAAATCCAAATACTAAAAAAATCCAGTTGTGCCATTTTCTTATGAGCTTACCTTTATAGCCTTCACTGTGCGCCCCAAATGAAAAATATCCTTTATTCCATCATGGAAATGCCCAATCTATATAGCTTTCTGGGCCCCAGGGCAAAATCCCTTTCGCACTATACCCAAAAAGCATTGAACCCTACTCTCCCACTTTTCAGTGTTTCGATCATGTATTGGGCTGTGGAATTCACAGACATGTGCATAAATCCATAAAAAGTAATAGGGCAATGTGTCCTCATTTGAGTTAAGTGCCATCTTTTAGGGTAACTGCCCCCTTCCTTGTTGCCTCCATCTAATCTCATGTTTAACTCCCCCTTTATTATTACCGTATATACTCGAGTATAAGCTGACCCGAGTATAAGCCGAGACCCATAATTTCAACACAAAAAATGGGGAAAACCTATTGACTCGAGTATAAGCCGAGGGTGGGGAATGCATTGGTTACAGCCTCCCAGTATATAGTCTGCCAGCCCCTGTAGCATACAGCCTGCCCAGCCCCTGTAGTAGAAAAAAAAATAACACTGTACTCATCTTTCCAACGTCCCCATAGGTCCTCTTCTGTCTCAGACAGAAGAGGACCTATGGGTGACGTCAGAAAGTTGAGTTTTGTCTTTATGTTTTTAGTTGCCTCGAGTATAAGCCGAGTTAGGGTTTTTGAGCACAAATTTTGTGCTGAAAAACTAGGCTTATACTCGAGTATATAAGGTATGTCTTCTAGTCTGAATATGGACTTGTTCTTGTCAAAGGATCTTTGAGTTTTGGAAGAATTTATTTGGATGAAAAGATTTTATAAGGAAGAGATCGATATTGAGTGCCGTTATACCAGGGAGCTCCTGTCAGATTTTACTACTTATAAAATTTCATTTGATATTTGCTTGTGGACTTTTTGGATCGGTCCAGGACCGTGTTTGCATTTCAAAAAATACTAAGCCATGCAATACGAAAAGACGCTTTATTGAAGTTTTTATTGTTTATATATGACATTTAGATGGTTTATACCCCCTGGTGTCTATTATACTGCAACACAATACACACATTCTGTTGGATATGATAATCCCTCTTTACATAAATAATTACTAAAATGTTAAAAAAAACGCTCGCATCAACATAAAACTAACCACAAAAGCAATCCAGTTTTTTTAAAGCAAGCCATTTCCTTAAGTGGGGTAAATATGCTGTTTTGCTTTCCTTATTTAGAGATGTTTTAGCTGCTTCACTTTGCAATCTTTATTATCTGAGTATGTAGAGGCACTTCTGAGTGCCTTCACGTTGACATGATTGTAGGCTTTGCAGCGCAAGTAATTTTACGGTATACATGCTTTAAGAAGAATAGAAAAGATTTCAAAAACCTGAAATGTTCAAAAGATTCAGTCCATCCTGTGTAATGGAGCTGAAGTTCACCCATAACTTTATAACTGCAGTGCCTTCCATAGACAGCATGGTATAGAGCAGGAGGAACTGAGCAGATTGTACATAGTGTCCTGGTTTAGGCAATATGTTATAGAGCAGGAGGAATTGAGCTTCTACACTGTGTCCTATCTACATGTAGCATATTATATAGCAGCAGGAGCTAAGCAGATTGTACACAGTGTCCTATGTACGGGAAGTATGTTATATAGCAGGAGGAGCTAAGCAGATTGTAGACAGTGTCCTATGTATGGGCAGTATATTATATAGCAGGAGGAGCTAAGCAGATTGTAGACAGTGTCCTATGTACAGGCAGTATGTTATAGAGCAGGAGGAACTGTGCAGATTGTACATAGTGTCCTGGTTTAGGCAGTATGTTATAGAGCAGGAGGAATTGAGCTTCTACACTGTGTCCTATCTACATGTAGCATATTATATAGCAGCAGGAGCTAAGCAGATTGTACACAGTGTCCTATGTACGGGAAGTATGTTATATACCAGGAGGAGCTAAGCAGATTGTAGACAGTGTCCTATGTATGGGCAGTATATTATATAGCAGGAGGAGCTAAGCAGATTGTAGACAGTGTCCTATGTACAGGCAGTATGTTATATAGCAGGAGGAGCTAAGCAGATTGTACACAGTGTCCTATGTACAGGCAGCATGTTACAGAGCAGGAGGAGCTAAGTAGATTGTACACAGTGTCCTATGTACAGGCAGCATGTTACAGAGCAGGAGGAGCTAAGCAGATTGTACACTGTGTCCTATGTATGGGCAGTATATTATATAGCAGGAGGAGCCAAGCTGATTGTTGACAGTGTCCTATGTACAGGCAGTATGTTATATATCAGGAGGAGCTAAGCAGATTGTACATTGTGTCCTATGTACAGGCAGCATGTTACAGAGCAGGAGGAGCTAAGCAGAGTGTACACTGTGTCCTATGTATGGGCGGTATATTATATAGCAGGAGGATCTAAGCAGATTGTAGACAGTGTCCTATGTACAGGCAGTATGTTATATAGCAGGAGGAGCTAAGCAGATTGTGCACAGTGTCCTATGTACAGCAGCATGTTACAGAGCAGAAGGAGCTAAGCAGAGTGTACACGGTGTCCTATGTATGGGCGGTATATTATATAGCAGGAGGAGCTAAGCAGATTGTAGACAGTGTCCTATGTACAGGCAGTATGTTATATAGCAAGAGGAGCTAAGCAGATTGTACACAGTGTCCTATGTACAGGCAGCATGTTACAGAGCAGGAGGAGCTAAACAGAGTGTACACTGTGTCCTATGTATGGGCAGTATATTATATAGCAGGAGGAGCTAAGCAGATTGTAGACAGTGTCCTATGTACAGGCAGTATGTTATATAGCAGGAGGAGCTAAGCAGATTGTACACTGTGTCCTATGTACAGGCAGCATGTTACAGAGCAGGAGGAGCTAAGCAGAGTGTACACTGTGTCCACCTGAGTGAAGTTGGCCTCCCCACCTTGTTCAAATCAAACAAAATTGGTGTCAAACGTTTGTGCTACGTTTGTGCTGGTTTGTGCAGCAGAAATTTTCGTTTGTGCCGCTATCGTTTTTAAGATTTTAATGAAAGTTTCCAGAGGTCATCAGAGGTCAACCAGCCCCCCCACGTTGCCCAAATCAAACAAAACTGGGACCGAACAATTCTGCTACGTTTGTGCTGGTTTGTGCTGCTGAAAATTTTTGTTTGTGCTGCTTTTGTTTTGAATATATGAACAAAAAATGAAAGTTCAAAAGTTCAGCCAGCCCCCCCACATTAACCGAATCAAACAAAACTGGTGTCAAACGTTAGTGCTACGTTTGTGCTGGTTTGTGCAGCAAAAATTTTCGGTTCATTTTTAATATATTCATACTTTTTTGCAGAGGTCATCAGAGTTCATTTCTTCCAAAGTACAATGTGTTTGCTAGCTCCCCCTGGTGATCAAACCAGGGAAGTGTCACTAGGTTTGTTTTTTACCAGTTCATCCTAAACACCTGAACATACCTTAAAAATTATAGCAGCACAAACAAAAATTTTTGCTGCACAAACCAGCACAAATGTAGCACTAACGTTTGACACCAGTTTTGTTTGATTCCGTTAATGTGGGGGGGCTGCTTGAACTTTTGAACTTTCATTTTTTGTTCATATATTCAAAACAAAAGCAGCACAAACAAAAATTTGAGCAGCACAAACCAGCACAAACGTAGCAGAATTGTTCGGCACCAGTTTTGTTTGATTTGGGCAATGTGGGGGGGCTGGTTGACCTCTGATGACCTCTGGAAACTTTCATTAAAATCTCGAAAACGATAGCGGCACAAACAAAAATTTCTGCTGCACAAACCAGCACAAACGTAGCACAAACGTTTGACACCAATTTTGTTTGATTTGAACAAGGTGGGGGGGCCAACTTCACTCAGGTACTGTGTCCTAGGTATGGGCAGTATATTATATAGCAGGAGGAGCTAAGCAGATTGTAGACAGTGTCCTATGTACAGGCAGCATGTTACAGAGCAGTAGGAGGAGCTAAACAGATTGTACATAGTAACCTAACTAAAGACAGCATGTTATAGAGTAGGAGGAGCTGAGCAGATTGTACATAGTAACCTAACTATAGACAGCATGTTATAGAGTAAGAGGAGCTGAGCAGATTGTACATAGAATGTGAGGGCATTTATTTTGAAGTACCTTTAACTTTTTGATCACTGGATTATGTCCTGGAACATTCAGTTCTCTGATCACTCAGATAGTGTAATACTATGGTGTTACTACTATTACTGTATTGTAGTGTATCATTTCTGACTGTCACTATGGTCATAATCTCTTTCTTTAATAACAAAGATTCCACTATCAGCATTAATCATAAAAATGCCTTTTTTGCCTAGGATCAAAATTATCTTCAAACCTGTATTTGGCTCAGTTCATAATGCGGTTGGAAGGTCCCGTTGCTCTTGCCAATATAAAGATGCCAGTGTCTTTTTTCCCACTATCATAACAGAATTGTAATAGAAGGCAACCTTCTTTGAAGTCAATGGGGAACTTTAGGTGAAAGTAGACTTCATATTCACCTGCTGTTCTTAGTTTCTATTATACTCTCCTGAAATGTAGAATATAACGGAAACCTATGACACTGATGTGAACTGTGCCTTACCAGGATTTGTATAATTAATCTCTTTCATATTCTGCACTTGCATGAATCAAGAAATGAGGCCAGGGATGGAAACATCTTAGCTGGAGTGCTTTTTTTCGTGCTTGTTGTAGAGTGGAATGGGTTAAAGCTCATGTTAACTTAATAGTAACTTAATAGTAAATTGGTTGTTAAGGGGGCAGTAACTTTCTGTCGCTCTGTGCAACAATAGATGACATATAGGCTAGAAAAAACCATGGTCATTCTGTGAATCACAGGCCATTTGCTGGCTGGTTACATAGACTGACCACCGTGTCGGGGGGCGTCCCTTCTTCATGATCATGGTGCTGCTGTGTTGTAGGGTAGAAGGGCCTCCTTGTATTATATATCACTATGATACTCAGAGTTTTGTCCCTGGCACTGTTATCGTCCGTGAAATCCACCTATTTCCCAGTTTGTGATTTATGGACTGACCACCATTGTGTGTTTCTAGCCTTGCTTTGGTTTCAAACAGTTCTTTAAAGGGAACCTGTCACCAGGGTTTTTACTATTAATCCTAAAGACAGGTTCTTACAGAAGTCTTCTTACCATTTCACGTTCCGTTTTTATTAAAACAAAATCAATAGCTTACTTCTTTATTAAATACATTTTTAAAAAGTATCTGACTCAAGGGGTCACAAATTGTGAGTCTTCTCTTCTCTCTCATTCCTCTTCCCACAAGAATGTATACCCTTCAGTTGAGTCAGTTTCCCTCATCCCAATAACCCACCCTCCTCAGCTGAATCAGCCTCCCTCAGTTACCTCATCCCCCCTTCCCTTCAGGAAAGATGGGGAATGAGGGAGCTGAGGGAGAGGTTGGCCGAATGTGACTTGGCTGAAGAATAAACACAAGGGAGGGGGGAATGAGGGAGACTGACTTGGTCGAAGAGAAAATATTCCTGAGGGAGGGGGAAATAAGGGAGCCGAGGGAGAGAAAAGAAAACACACCCCTTGTAAATGGGAAACAGTAAGAAGACTCCTGTGGCAAAATGTCATTAGGTTTAATGGTAAAAAGTTCCCATTAAGCAGGTTCAATGTCCAACTTAAAGGAAATCAACCATTAGAAATTTGGTAATTTACACAAAACATGCTTACCTGCAGTCATCTTCACAGTGATCCTGGCATGTATTGTCATATAGCTTGACACGCTGCATACCTGTAAAAAATTTAAACTTTAAAAAAAAATCTGTATTCACCTCCTCTCCCCTTCTTGGTGCCAGTGATGTCATGCTGGAGGCGTGCATAATTATGAGCCGAGACTGCCGGTTGTGACATGCACAGAGCGCCCAGCGTTCTGGGTTGGTAATTATGCACGTCTCACGCTTTATTTTTTTTTACTGGTACCCGGCGTGTTAAGCTATATGAAGATACGTGCCGGGGTCACTGAGAAGACGCTGACAGGTAAGTATGTTTAGTATAAATGACTACATTTCTAATGGTTGATTTTCCTTAAGATGGATGAATACAAGATAATCTTTTATCTTGGTGCTATTGGTTTTGCGTGTCTACCATAAGGTTACCTAGCTTTAGGCATTATCCCTAGATGAAAGCTGTTTTTCTGAATGGCAGCTCCGTTCACCAAGGTTCTTGTCCTAACGATCCCTTATACATGACAGGAAGCACTTTTTACATTTGCCGCAATAGACGTTTGATGTAATATTTTATCATGCTGGTATCTGACCGAAAAATAATTAACTTAGGAATTTATTTCTTCCCTACTTTTGCACTATGGGCACCCACGTTCGGCCTCTTTGACCTTAGTAGTTGCAATTCCCTTGGAAGTCGTCTGCAGGTGAGGTGGAGATTTTTTCCAAAAATCTCAAAATGATTTAATGGTGGAGGTTTTGATGTTCCTTTCTAGAATTCTGGCATTCAAAGTTCACTTTCTCCTGAGTGACAAGATAAAACACTATACCTTGGGGTATGTCATTTCTTAATCTGAAAAAAGATTTGCAATTATCAAAAGACTTCAACAGGCTCAAATAAAATGTGAACATGAATTTATGAATAACGTAGACCTAACCTTGTGAACAGAATTTTAAAGAGCTACGAAGCTAAACGCTCAACATATTTGCAAAGAGGGGAAGAAGCCAGACTGATTACATCCTATTTACCGAAAAAGGTCTATATAACTAGATGCTCGATTTAATGCACAAATTTTTTGATCTTTCAAAATTTCTGCTGGTAACATTCATATATCTTGTACCCTCATAAATAAAAATGGCTCTGTGTATCCAGCCACAATTCAATTACTGAGGAAGACAATATGCAGCCTTAGATCAATAGACTATTACGATAGAAATGTGCAGGGTAATTTCAATTTAGGCCCATTCTCTGAAATATGTGATTGGATTTGTTGGCCTGACAAAATTATTTGAGGTCCAATATAAAAGCATGTACATCACGATTCCATTTGGAGAGCTGGTTTTTATAGTTACTGATTTACTTAGTGTTTCATAGGGCACATGGGAGTATCGACTGATAAAACAAACTTTGGAAACCACTGTTTTATATGTAGTATTAAAAAGAATCTATGTTCCCATTTCGCGACTCTAACAATCTGAAATGCAGCCAGGTACAGATTACTTTTAGTACCAATTCAATAAAGAATATACAACTTCATATCAAAAAAAGCTGACAAATAAGTATTTAAGGATACAGGATTCACATCCAGGAGTCAAAAGTTCATATATACATTTATATTCATAAAGAGTCAACAAGAGCTTATGATTTGGGGTTTCAAAGAAGGATGGATAGTAAATGCCAAATGGAATAGGTTACAAAATTGAATATTCAATTATTTAAATCAGATTACCGTACAAAAAGTATAACTTGTTTTTAATCTGTTTTTATGTACTGATTGTAGATTTATTTCTTCTATTTTTTGTCTATGCTTATGTGGGCTGCCATTTTCTTGTGCTCTAGTAACAGCATTTAGGGATATGCTTTACAGCAGCTCCATGGCCATAGTGAGTAAGTCCTATAGTGCATAGTAGACATGCTCTGTGCAGATGGAGGGTTGTCAATAAGACACCAAACATGTACAGTGGTTCTTATCTGTTACTACTTTAGCAAATAAAAACTCCTTGATAAGGAAACCGCATTTGCCTATGAATCGTCATATATAGATATAACTTTTTTTATTCCTCAATCAAAAGAGGATTATTAGGGCTTGTTTATTGCAGGAAAAGGTAACAGTTAGATTGGTAATATTATAGGGTACATCCAAATTTTTGATAGGTAGGAAGCACTTAAATAGCAATTTTTGATTAGTTTTTAAATTTTTTTATACCCTTCACAATACAGATATAAGGCCTCATTCACACTGCCGCATGGGGGACGTATATACGGCCAATATACGTCCCCCATAGACGGCAATGGGCGCACGGCGCCCTACGGGAGCGGCACCGTACCACTCCGTACACCATGAAAAAATAGGACATGTCCTATCTTTTCACGGCATACGGCGCCGTGCGCCATACATTTCTACGGAGAGGGGCGGAGGTGAGCAGCGCTCTCCCCGCACGCTGCCATGTGCCCGCCGTGCTACGGTACGGCGGGCAACAGTAGTGTGAATCCGGCCTAATAATGTTTTATCTTCTTAGCCAAGGGTGCTACAAAAGCAACAGTACCAATTTTCTGGGGTGGGTTTTATTATTTAATTTTTTTTAATGCAAAATAGAATTATAAATATGGAATGTGTGATTTACGTGGCGTTTTTTATTTTTATTTTTTTGAGGCAAAACAATTCTGCAGTAAAAGGGGTGTTGCGGTGCACAGTGTGGGATTGTGCGCCACATTTATCATGCAGTGTCCAACAGAATTGTATTGTGCGCTCTTCAAGGTGCACCTAGAAAAGTTGGTGCATTCTGTCGGAGCAGTGGAGTACACTGCATACTCCACATTGCAGGTTGTGCTATTTTTGATAAATGTGGGTCAATATTTTAAGTTTGTTAAAGTTTGTGAATTGTTCTGAAGACTAAACTATTCATGGCTATTTATAAGCTGCTCAAGAAATAAAGGAAACACTCATTTAACACAATCTAGAACTGCTTAAATACAATATTATCATTAAATACTTTGTTCTGTACCAAGTTGAATGTGCTAACAACAAAATCACAAAAAAAATATCAATGGAAATCAGATTTATTAACCAATGGAGGCCTAGATTTGGAGTCATCCACAAAATTAAAGTGGAAAATACACTACAGGCTGATCCAACTTTGATGTAATGTCTGTAAAACAAGACAAAATGAGGATCAGTATTGTGTATGGCCTCCACGCGCCCATATGACCTTAATATACAACACCTCAGCATGCTTCTGATGAGGTTGAGGATGGTCTCCTGGGGGACCTCCTCCCAGACCTGGACTAAAGAATCCGCCAACTCCTGTACAGTCTGTGGTGCAAAGTGACGTTGATGGATGTAGCGAGACATGATGTCCCACATGTGCTCAATAGGATTCAGGTTTGGAGAATGAACAGGTCAGTCCACAGCTCCACTGTTGACACACTCCAGCCACATGTGGTCTAGTATTGTCCTGCATTAGGAGGAACCCATAGTAAACCGCACCAGCATATGGTCTCACAAACTGTGTGAAGATCTCATCTTGGTACCTAATGGCAGTCAGGCTACCACTGGCAAGTACATTGAGGGCTGTGCAGCCTTACAAACATATGCCACCCCACACCCTAACTGACCCACCGCCAAACTGGTCATGCTGAAGGATGTTCCAGGCAGTAGATCGCTCTACACTGCATCTCTGTAAAAGCTGTCACATACATGTGCTCAGTGTGAACCTGCTTTCCTCTCTGAAAAATACAGGGTGTCAGTGGCGAATTTGCTAATCCTGGTGTTCTCTGGCACGGTGTCAGGCTGTGAGCACAACCCCCATCTGTGGAAGTATTGCATGGCTCTGGCACCGATCCTCCTTGCACAAAGGCGGAGATAGTGGTCCTGCTGCTGGGTTGTTGCCCTCCTACAGCCCACTCCACGTCTCCTGGTAGCGCTTCCTGCCTCTGAACACCTCGCTGACGGACACAGCAAACCTTTTGGCCACAGCTCGCATTGATGTACCATCCTGTATGAGCTGCACTACCTAAGCCGCTTGTGTGGGTTGCCGAGGTATTGTAGTGAGCTCATACAATCACGTGGAAGCCCTACACAATACTGAGCCTCATTTTGTCTGGTTTTACGGACATTACATCAAAATTGGATCAGCTTGTAAATTTGATTTCCATTTCACTTTTTTGTGAATTTGTTGTCAGCACATTCAACTTTGTACAGAACATAGTATTTAATAAGAATATATCTAGAATGTGCCATTTGAATTTTTTTGTTGAGCATTGTATATCAGTATGTAATGTAGAATGTTTACTGTGGGGTCTATGCTGGCAAAGCCAAATGGACATTTTCCTTATTCTGTATGCTCATATTTTTGCTTCAGTGTACATATACATTTTTGAACTCCATGGGCAAATGTGTATTTTTTCCTCCAACTATGTAAATCTGTTCTCACCTCGGATGATTGACTAGCATTACAGCCTTGCCATTTCCTACCATTCTTTAAAGTATCTAACTTTTAATGTCAGCCAAGGTGCAGAATGTATATAAATGCATATATAATACTAACTCTGTATGCACATTAGAACATCATGTTGCTAGGCTATTAATTTTAAACTTTTTATTTAACTGTTTGAACCCAAGTCTCACCTTACTTATTTTAGTAATTGCAGTTTGTCACTATTCATCAGACAAGGATGGCAGACCTCCATAGGGAATGGCTGTGGTGTCTGTAGTCAGTAATTAACTCAGCTTAAATTAGAATAACATTTATTTTTTTATTCACTAAAGCTTTTGCTGTGTTAATTTTACGACAGCTGCTACACTGAAGTAGCTAACTAGTGTCAATTTGTAAAAATTAATGCATATTTAAAAAAAACAAAAAACAAAAAACAAAACTGGTGATGGGTTAGTAAAATATAACACCACCTTACTCTCCCACCACCAGGGGCGCACCTGCCATGAGGCGAGTTGAGCATCTCGCCTCAGGCGGCGCGCCTCCTGCTCAACGAGGGGGCGGCAACGGCCGGCACTGAGCTCCCGGGCCGCACACCGGACGGGACCGCGTTGCAGCCAACCTTGCTCCCCTACGCTGCCGGCACCTTGCGCCCGCCCCCCGACGCCGCCGGCACCGAGCTTCCGCCCCCCTGCCTGCATCAAACACCTGCCGGCCGGCAACACTTTCCGGTGCTCTGTCTGGCACCATGCTCCCAATGTGCTGCCGCCCCCCCCCCACTCCCCGTATACTTTCGCTCCCGCCCATAACTCCGCTCCCGGCTCCCCCTCAATTCCCTTCTCAACCCCGCTCCGCTCATGCCCCCCCCCCCCTCCAGGCTCCCTGCTTCCCCCGCTCAAGCTCCAGGCTCCCTTACCGCCCCCCCCCCCCCTCAAGGCTCTCGGCTCCCCCTCCATCCCGTCTGAACCCCCGCTCACGTCCTCCTCCCCCCCCCCCTTCCCCGCTCTCGATCTACCCGCTCCCGGCTCCCCCACTGCGCCACCGCCGCTGCAGGACAAGGCCCCGAACTTTCCAAGAACAGGTAAGGTTACTTTATCTTTATATATTTATATATATGTGTGTGTAATATGTATATATATGTGTAACATGTATATATATATATGTGTAATATGTGTAATATGTGTATATATATATATATGTAATATGTGTTTATATATGTGTAATATGTATATATATGTGTAATATGTGTTTATATATGTGTAATATGTATATATATGTGTAATATGTGTTTATATATAGCTGTGTGTGTATATATATATATATATATATGTAATATATGTGTGTACAGAGGTCGCATTAACGCCTCACCACGCGTCATAGACGCGTGATGAGGCGCAATTACCCCCCAAAATAATTGCCATGCGTAAAAGAACGCATGGCAATTATTCCCTGTAGCGCGCAGGCTGAGCGGCCTGGCGCGCGCTGCAAAAGAGGGAAATGTTAGTAGCGGGATTGCAGCGCGCGCCGGGCCGCTCAGCGGGACACGTGACACAGTGTTCTGTGTCAGCACCACTCTGGAGAGACCCGGAGTGGGAGCGCAGGCCCCGGGAGACACGTGGACAGCAGGGCTGCGGCTCCTCGGCTGTAGGATCCCGGCAGGACCGGAGACCAATGCCAGGTGAGTGCGAGGCCCACCTGTGGAGTGCACCGTGCTCACTGCACTCTGTGTGTGTGTGTAGTGAGTGTGCTCTGTGTGTGTAGTGCTCTGTGTGTGTGTGTGTGTGTGTGTGTAGTGAGCGTGCTGCTGTGTGTGTGTGTAGTGAGCGTGCTGCTGTGTGTGTGTGTAGTGAGCGTGCTGCTGTGTGTGTGTGTAGTGCGCGTGCTGCTCTGTGTGTGTGTAGTGAGCGTGCTGCTCTGTGTGTGTGTAGTGAGCGTGCTGCTCTGTGTGTGTGTAGTGAGCGTGCTGCTCTGTGTGTGTGTGTAGTGAGCGTGCTGCTCTGTGTGTGTGTAGTGAGCGCGCTCTGTGTGTGTAGTGAGCGTGCTCTGTGTGTGTAGTGAGCGCGCTGCTCTGTGTGTGTGTGTGTGTGTGTGTAGTGAGCGCGCTGCTGTGTGTGTGTGTAGTGAGCACGCTGCTCTGTGTGTGTGTGTGTAGTGAGCGCGCTGCTCTGTGTGTGTGTGTAGTGAGCGCGCTGCTCTGTGTGTGTGTGTGTAGTGAGCGCGCTGCTCTGTGTGTGTGTGTGTGTAGTGAGCGCGCTGCTCTGTGTGTGTGTAGTGAGCGCGCTGCTCTGTGTGTGTGTGTGTAGTGAGCGCGCTGCTCTGTGTGTGTGTGTGTAGTGAGCGCGCTGCTCTGTGTGTGTGTGTGTAGTGAGCGCGCTGCTCTGTGTGTGTGTAGTGAGCGCGCTGCTCTGTGTGTGTGTGTAGTGAGCGCGCTGCTCTGTGTGTGTGTGTAGTGAGCGCGCTGCTCTGTGTGTGTGTGTGTGTAGTGAGCGCGCTGCTCTGTGTGTGTGTGTGTGTATGAGCGTGCTGCTCTGTGTGTGTGTAGTGAGCGCGCTGCTCTGTGTGTGTGTGTGTATTGAGCGCGCTGCTCTCTGTGTGTGTGTGTGTGTGTAGTGAGCGCGCTGCTCTGTGTGTGTGTGTAGTGAGCGCGCTGCTCTGTGTGTGTGTGTAGTGAGCGCGATGCTCTGTGTGTGTGTGTGTAGTGAGCGCGATGCTCTGTGTGTGTGTAGTGAGACACGTGGACAGCAGGGCTGCGGCTCCTCGGCTGTAGGATCCCGGCAGGACCGGAGACCAGTGCCAGGTGAGTGCGAGGCCCACCTGTGGAGTGCACCGCGCTCACTGCACTCTGTGTGTGTGTGTAGTGAGTGTGCTCTGTGTGTGTAGTGCTCTGTGTGTGTGTGTGTGTGTGTAGTGCTCTGTGTGTGTAGTGAGCGTGCTGCTGTGTGTGTGTGTGTTTAGAGAGCGTGCTGCTGTGTGTGTGTGTAGTGAGCGTGCTGCTGTGTGTGTGTGTAGTGCGCGTGCTGCTGTGTGTGTGTGTAGTGAGCGTGCTGCTCTGTGTGTGTGTAGTGAGCGTGCTGCTCTGTGTGTGTGTATTGAGCGTGCTGCTCTGTGTGTGTGTAGTGAGCGTGCTGCTCTGTGTGTGTGTGTAGTGAGCGTGCTGCTCTGTGTGTGTGTAGTAAGCGCGCTCTGTGTGTGTAGTGAGCGTGCTCTGTGTGTGTAGTGAGCGCGCTGCTCTGTGTGTGTGTGTGTAGTGAGCGCGCTGCTGTGTGTGTGTGTGTAGTGAGCGCGCTGCTCTGTGTGTGTGTGTGTAGTGAGCGCGCTGCTCTGTGTGTGTGTGTGTGTGTGTAGTGAGCGCGCTGCTCTGTGTGTGTGTGTGTGTAGTGAGCGCGCTGCTCTGTGTGTGTGTGTGTAGTGAGCGCGCTGCTCTGTGTGTGTGTGTGTAGTGAGCGCGCTGCTCTGTGTGTGTGTGTGTGTAGTGAGCGCGCTGCTCTGTGTGTGTGTAGTGAGTGCGCTGCTCTGTGTGTGTGTGTGTGTAGTGAGCGCGCTGCTCTGTGTGTGTGTGTGTGTAGTGAGCGCGCTGCTCTGTGTGTGTGTGTGTGTAGTGAGCGCGCTGCTCTGTGTGTGTGTGTGTAGTGAGCGCGCTGCTCTGTGTGTGTGTGTGTGTGTAGTGAGCGCGCTGCTCTGTGTGTGTGTGTGTGTAGTGAGCGCGCTGCTCTGTGTGTGTGTGTAGTGAGCGCGCTGCTCTGTGTGTGTGTGTGTGTAGTGAGCGCGCTGCTCTGTGTGTGTGTGTGTAGTGAGCGCGCTGCTCTGTGTGTGTGTAGTGAGCGCGCTGCTCTGTGTGTGTGTGTGTGTAGTGAGCGTGCTGCTCTGTGTGTGTGTAGTGAGCGCGCTGCTCTGTGTGTGTGTGTGTGTGTGTAGTGAGCGCGCTGCTCTGT
Organism: Engystomops pustulosus; assembly: GCF_040894005.1. NCBI lineage: Eukaryota > Metazoa > Chordata > Amphibia > Anura > Leptodactylidae > Engystomops > Engystomops pustulosus. Next base: position 83,505,647 of record NC_092418.1, read on the forward strand.
GTGTGTGTGTAGTGAGCGCGCTGCTCTGTGTGTGTGTGTAGTGAGCGCGATGCTCTGTGTGTGTGTGTGTGTAGTGAGCGCGATGCTCTGTGTGTGTGTGTGTGTGTGTGTGTAGTGAGCGCACTGCTCTGTGTGTTTGTGTGTGTGTGTGTAGTGAGCGCGCTCTGTGTGTGTAGTGAGCATGCTCTGTGTGTGTAGTGAGCGCGCTGCTCTGTGTGTGTGTGTGTGTGTGTAGTGAGCGCGCTGCTCTGTGTGTGTGTGTGTGTGTGTGTAGTGAGCGCGCTGCTCTGTGTGTGTGTGTGTGTGTAGTGAGCACGCTGCTCTGTGTGTGTGTGTGTGTGTGTGTGTGTGTGTGTGTGTAGTGAGCGCGCTGCTCTGTGTGTGTGTGTGTGTGTGTGTGTGTGTGTGTAGTGAGCGCGCTGCTCTATGTGTGTGTGTGTGTGTGTGTAGTGAGCGCGCTGCTCTATGTGTGTGTGTGTGTGTGTAGTGAGCGCGCTGCTCTGTGTGCGTGTCTGTGTGTGTAGTGAGCGCGCTGCTCTGTGTGCGTGTCTGTGTGTGTAGTGAGCGCGCTGCTCTGTGTGCGTGTCTGTGTGTGTAGTGAGCGCGCTGCTCTGTGTGTGTGTGTGTGTAGTGAGCGCGCTGCTCTGTGTGTGTGTGTGTGTAGTGAGCGCGCTGCTCTGTGTGTGTAATGAGCGTGCTCTGTGTGTGTAGTGAGCGCGCTGCTCTGTGTGTGTGTGTGTGTGTGTAGTGAGCGCGCTGCTGTGTGTGTGTGTGTGTAGTGAGCGCGCTGCTCTGTGTGTGTGTGTAGTGAGCGCGCTGCTCTGTGTGTGTGTGTGTGTGTGTGTGTGTAGTGAGCGCGCTGCTCTGTGTGTGTGTGTGTGTAGAGCGCGCTGCTCTGTGTGTGTGTGTGTGTGTGTGTGTGTGTGTAGTGAGCGCGCTGCTCTGTGTGTGTGTGTGTGTAGTGAGCGCGCTGCTGTGTGTGTGTGTGTAGTGAGCGCGCTGCTCTCTGTGTGTGTGTGTGTATTGAGCGCGCTGCTCTGTGTGTGTGTGTAGTGAGCGCGCTGCTCTGTGTGTGTGTGTAGTGAGCGCGATGCTCTGTGTGTGTGTAGTGAGCGCACTGCTCTGTGTGTTTGTGTGTGTGTGTGTGTGTAGTGAGCGCGCTGCTCTGTGTGTGTGTGTGTAGTGAGCGCGCTGCTCTGTGTGTGTGTGTGTGTAGTGAGCGCGCTGCTCTGTGTGTGTGTGTGTGTGTGTGTAGTGAGCGCGCTGCTCTGTGTGTGTGTGTGTGTCTGTGTGTGTAGTGAGCACGCTGCTCTGTGTGTGTGTGTGTGTGTAGTGAGCGCGCTGCTCTGTGTGTGTGTGTGTGTGTGTGTAGTGAGCGCGCTGCTCTATGTGTGTGTGTGTGTGTAGTGAGCGCGCTGCTCTATGTGTGTGTGTGTGTGTGTGTAGTGAGCGCGCTGCTCTGTGTGCGTGTCTGTGTGTGTAGTGAGCGCGCTGCTCTGTGTGCGTGTCTGTGTGTGTAGTGAGCGCGCTGCTCTGTGTGTGTGTGTGTGTAGTGAGCGCGCTGCTCTGTGTGTGTGTGTGTGTGTGTGTGTAGTGAGCGCGCTGCTCTATGTGTGTGTGTGTGTGTAGTGAGCGCGCTGCTCTATGTGTGTGTGTGTGTGTGTAGTGAGCGCGCTGCTCTGTGTGCGTGTCTGTGTGTGTAGTGAGCGCGCTGCTCTGTGTGCGTGTCTGTGTGTGTAGTGAGCGCGCTGCTCTGTGTGTGTGTGTGTGTAGTGAGCGCGCTGCTCTGTGTGTGTGTGTGTGTGTGTGTAGTGAGCGCGCTGCTCTGTGTGTGTAGTGAGCGTGCTCTGTGTGTGTAGTGAGCGCGCTGCTCTGTGTGTGTGTGTGTAGTGAGCGCGCTGCTGTGTGTGTGTGTGTGTGTGTGTGTAGTGAGCGCGCTGCTCTGTGTGTGTGTGTAGTGAGCGCGCTGCTGTGTGTGTGTGTGTAGTGAGCGCGCTGCTGTGTGTGTGTGTGTGTGTGTGTGTGTGTGTGTGTGTGTAGTGAGCGCGCTGCTCTGTGTGTGTGTGTGTGTGTAGTGAGCGCGCTGCTCTGTGTGTGTAGTGAGCGTGCTCTGTGTGTGTAGTTAGCGCGCTGCTCTGTGTGTGTGTGTGTAGTGAGCGCGCTGCTGTGTGTGTGTGTGTGTGTGTGTGTGTGTAGTGAGCGCGCTGCTCTGTGTGTGTGTGTGTGTAGTGAGCGCGCTGCTCTGTGTGTGTGTGTGTGTGTATGAGAATGCTGCCCTGTGTGTGTGTAGTGAGCGCGCTGCTCTGTGTGTGTGTGTGTATTGAGCGCGCTGCTCTGTGTGTGTGTGTGTGTGTAGTGAGCGCGCTGCTCTGTGTGTGTGTGTAGTGAGCGCGCTGCTCTGTGTGTGTGTGTAGTGAGCGCGATGCTCTGTGTGTGTGTGTGTAGTGAGCGCGATGCTCTGTGTGTGTGTAGTGAGACACGTGGACAGCAGGGCTGCGGCTCCTCGGCTGTAGGATCCCGGCAGGACCGGAGACCAGTGCCAGGTGAGTGCGAGGCCCACCTGTGGAGTGCACCGCGCTCACTGCACTCTGTGTGTGTGTGTAGTGAGTGTGCTCTGTGTGTGTAGTGCTCTGTGTGTGTAGTGCTCTGTGTGTGTGTGTGTGTGTGTAGTGCTCTGTGTGTGTAGTGAGCGTGCTGCTGTGTGTGTGTTTAGTGAGCGTGCTGCTGTGTGTGTGTGTAGTGAGCGTGCTGCTGTGTGTGTGTGTAGTGCGCGTGCTGCTGTGTGTGTGTGTAGTGCGCGTGCTGCTGTGTGTGTGTGTAGTGAGCGTGCTGCTCTGTGTGTGTGTAGTGAGCGTGCTGCTCTGTGTGTGTGTAGTGAGCGTGCTGCTCTGTGTGTGTGTAGTGAGCGTGCTGCTCTGTGTGTGTGTGTAGTGAGCGTGCTGCTCTGTGTGTGTGTAGTAAGCGCGCTCTGTGTGTGTAGTGAGCGTGCTCTGTGTGTGTAGTGAGCGCGCTGCTCTGTGTGTGTGTGTGTAGTGAGCGCGCTGCTGTGTGTGTGTGTGTAGTGAGCGCGCTGCTCTGTGTGTGTGTAGTGAGCGCGCTGCTCTGTGTGTGTGTGTGTGTGTAGTGAGCGCGCTGCTCTGTGTGTGTGTGTGTGTAGTGAGCGCGCTGCTCTGTGTGTGTGTGTGTAGTGAGCGCGCTGCTCTGTGTGTGTGTGTGTAGTGAGCGCGCTGCTCTGTGTGTGTGTGTGTGTAGTGAGCGCGCTGCTCTGTGTGTGTGTAGTGAGTGCGCTGCTCTGTGTGTGTGTGTGTGTAGTGAGCGCGCTGCTCTGTGTGTGTGTGTAGTGAGCGCGCTGCTCTGTGTGTGTGTGTGTAGTGAGCGCGCTGCTCTGTGTGTGTGTGTGTGTAGTGAGCGCGCTGCTCTGTGTGTGTGTGTGTGTAGTGAGCGCGCTGCTCTGTGTGTGTGTGTAGTGAGCGCGCTGCTCTGTGTGTGTGTGTAGTGAGCGCGCTGCTCTGTGTGTGTGTGTGTAGTGAGCGCGCTGCTCTGTGTGTGTGTGTGTGTAGTGAGCGTGCTGCTCTGTGTGTGTGTAGTGAGCGCGCTGCTCTGTGTGTGTGTGTGTGTGTAGTGAGCGCGCTGCTCTGTGTGTGTGTGTAGTGAGCGCGCTGCTCTGTGTGTGTGTGTAGTGAGCGCGATGCTCTGTGTGTGTGTGTGTGTGTGTAGTGAGTGCGATGCTCTGTGTGTGTGTGTGTGTGTGTGTAGTGAGCGCACTGCTCTGTGTGTTTGTGTGTGTGTGTGTAGTGAGCGCGCTCTGTGTGTGTAGTGAGCATGCTCTGTGTGTGTAGTGAGCGTGCTCTGTGTGTGTAGTGAGCGCGCTGCTCTGTGTGTGTGTGTGTGTGTGTGTAGTGAGCGCGCTGCTCTGTGTGTGTGTGTGTGTGTGTAGTGAGCGCGCTGCTCTGTGTGTGTGTGTGTGTGTAGTGAGCACGCTGCTCTGTGTGTGTGTGTGTGTGTAGTGAGCGCGCTGCTCTATGTGTGCGTGTGTGTGTGTGTGTGTGTGTGTAGTGAGCGCGCTGCTCTATGTGTGTGTGTGTGTGTGTAGTGAGCGCGCTGCTCTGTGTGCGTGTCTGTGTGTGCAGTGAGCGCGCTGCTCTGTGTGCGTGTCTGTGTGTGTAGTGAGCGCGCTGCTCTGTGTGTGTGTGTGTGTAGTGAGCGCGCTGCTCTGTGTGTGTGTGTGTGTAGTGAGCGCGCTGCTCTGTGTGTGTGTGTGTGTAGTGAGCGCGCTGCTCTGTGTGTGTAGTGAGCGTGCTCTGTGTGTGTAGTGAGCGCGCTGCTCTGTGTGTGTGTGTGTGTGTGTGTGTAGTGAGCGCGCTGCTGTGTGTGTGTGTGTGTAGTGAGCGCGCTGCTCTGTGTGTGTGTGTGTGTAGTGAGCGCGCTGCTCTGTGTGTGTGTGTGTGTGTGTGTAGTGAGCGCGCTGCTCTGTGTGTGTGTGTGTGTGTAGTGAGCGCGCTGCTCTGTGTGTGTGTGTGTAGTGAGCGCGCTGCTGTGTGTGTGTGTGTGTGTGTGTAGTGAGCGTGCTGCTCTGTGTGTGTGTAGTGAGCGCGCTGCTCTCTGTGTGTGTGTGTATTGAGCGCGCTGCTCTGTGTGTGTGTGTAGTGAGCGCGCTGCTCTGTGTGTGTGTGTAGTGAGCGCGATGCTCTGTGTGTGTGTGTGTGTGTAGTGAGCGCACTGCTCTGTGTGTTTGTGTGTGTGTGTGTGTGTGTGTGTAGTGAGCGCGCTGCTCTGTGTGTGTGTGTGTAGTGAGCGCGCTGCTCTGTGTAGTGAGCGCGCTCTGTGTGTGTAGTGAGCATGCTCTGTGTGTGTAGTGAGCGTGCTCTGTGTGTGTAGTGAGCGCGCTGCTCTGTGTGTGTGTGTGTGTAGTGAGCGCGCTGCTCTGTGTGTGTGTGTGTGTAGTGAGCGCGCTGCTCTGTGTGTGTGTGTGTGTCTGTGTGTGTAGTGAGCACGCTGCTCTGTGTGTGTGTGTGTGTGTAGTGAGCGCGCTTCTCTGTGTGTGTGTGTGTGTGTGTGTGTGTGTAGTGAGCGCGCTGCTCTATGTGTGTGTGTGTAGTGAGCGCGCTGCTCTGTGTGTGTGTGTGTGTGTGTAGTGAGCGCGCTGCTCTGTGTGCGTGTCTGTGTGTGTAGTGAGCGCGCTGCTCTGTGTGCGTGTCTGTGTGTGTAGTGAGCGCGCTGCTCTGTGTGTGTGTGTGTGTAGTGAGCGCGCTGCTCTGTGTGTGTGTGTGTGTGTGTGTGTAGTGAGCGCGCTGCTCTGTGTGTGTAGTGAGCGTGCTCTGTGTGTGTAGTGAGCGCGCTGCTCTGTGTGTGTGTGTGTAGTGAGCGCGCTGCTGTGTGTGTGTGTGTAGTGAGCGCGCTGCTCTGTGTGTGTGTGTGTAGTGAGCGCGCTGCTCTGTGTGTGTGTGTGTAGTGAGCGCGCTGCTGTGTGTGTGTGTAGTGAGCGCGCTGCTCTGTGTGTGTGTGTGTGTAGTGAGCGCGCTGCTCTGTGTGTGTGTGTGTGTAGTGAGAGCGCTGCTCTGTGTGTGTGTGTGTAGTGAGAGCGCTGCTCTGTGTGTGTGTGTGTGTGTGTGTGTGTGTGTGTGTGTGTGTGTGTGTGTGTGTAGTGAGCGCGCGGTGAAGATGATTTTCATGTATAAATAGCGTCTGTTAACATTATATACAGCTAGAAGTTTTATATTTTTATTACAAAAAATTTTATACTCCTCCTCGGCTAAAAATACTCCTCAAAAATAGGAGGAGTATTATTACCCTTCTGTAAAAATCTTAGTGCGACCTCTGTGTGTGTATATATAAATGTAATATGTGTGTGTATATATATATATATATATATATATATATATATATGTAATATGTGTGTGTATATATATATATATATATGTTATATGTATATATGTATATGTGTGTGTATATATGTGTACGTGTGTGTATATATGTATATGTGTACATATGTTTGTGTGTGTATATGCTGTATGTATATGTAGCATTTGTACTACATGGTGGTATTCTGTATGCATTTTATACTACTTGGTGATACGCTGTATTTTATACTACTTGGTGGCACGTTGGATGCATTTTATACTACATGGCGGTACGCTGTATGCCTTTTATATTACATGGTGACATGCTGTATGCATTATATACTACATGGCGGCACGCTGTATGCATTTTATATTACATGTCGGCAAGCTGTATGCATTTTATATTACATGGTGGCACGCTGTTTGCATTTTATACTACATGGCAGCACGCTGTTTGCATTTTATACTACATGGCGGCACGCTGGATGCATTTTATACGACTTGGTGGTATGCTGGATGCATTTTATACTACACGGCGGTACGCTGTATGCATTTTATACTACATGGTGATACGCTGTATGCATTTTATAATACACGGCTGTACGCTGGATGCATTTCATACTACATGTCTGTACGCTGGATGCATTTTATACTACATGGCTGTATGCTGGATGCATTTTATACTATATGGCGATATGCTGTATGTATTTTATACTACATGACGGTACGCTGTATGCATTTTATACTACTTGGCGGTACACTATGCATTTTATAGTACATGGCGATACGCTGTATGTCTGTACGCTGGATGCATTTTATACTACATGGCTGTATGCTGGATGCATTTTATACTACATGGCGATATGCTGTATGTATTTTATACTACATGGCTGTATGCTGGATGCATTTTATACCACATGGTGATAAGCTGTATGCATTTTATACCACATGGCAGTACGCTGTATGCATTTTATACTACATGGCGGTACGCTGTATGCATTTTATACTACATGGCGGTACGCTGTATGCATTTTATACTATATGGTGGTATGCATTTTATACTACATGGCGGTACGTTATATGCATTTTATACACGCTGTATGCATTTTGCATTGCTTTATTTTTACACCAAACCAATATGATGGATCTGGTCCTGACACTCCCTGATATATCACATATATTGGCGGGGGGGGGGGGGGGGTGTCTCTCTATGGCTCCCGCCTCAGGCAGCAGACAGGGTTGGTACACCCCTGCCCACCACCCAATTACAAAATTGTGGCATATACTTCCTAGTCTAGCCAATTAGTGACCACAGCAATGGCCCACCTCTAACAGCGATTTAGAAAGCAGCAAATGTGTGTGTTGAGACAAGACTTGGAACAAGCGTATTGTCATTAGAAGAGGAACAGGAATAGCAAGAGTCCTGCAAAATGACCTGCAGCAGCCACTGGTATCCACATTTCTGCTCAAATTGTCAGAAAGACTCCTTGAGGATTGTTGTATAGGGCCCTGAAGTCCACGAGACCGCACTCTGCTTACAGCCCAACACCAAGCAGGGCGATTGGCAAATTCAACATTGGCACCCTGTGCTCTTCACAGATGAGAGCATGTGACAGACTTTACAATCTAGAGCAGTGGTGGCAAACCTATGGCACTGGTGCCAGAGGTGGCACTCAGAGCCCTTTCTGTGGGCACCTGGGACATTGCCCCAGCACATCAGACAAAGAATCTTCCTGCAGTTCCAAGCAACTTAAAAGATGCTGCTTTCAGTCATATTTTAAAGTGATACTTACTTTGCTACTTGGGACTGTAGGGATAGGGAGAATGAGTAGACAAGGCCAAAATCTTTGGAGGACCTTCTGCTGGCCCCAGGATTCTCTGAGTACAGAAGGACACTGTAAAGAAGCTAAATAATGAAAATTTTCCATCTTGTCCTCGGGAGGCCAATGTGATTGAAAGTTGTTGAAGAACAGGGAGCAATAATTGGCTGGCACCTCAGGATAGTAAGGAAGGTTTTGGGTTGCAGTTTGAGCACTTGGCTGCTAAAAGGTTCGCCATCAAAGATCATGGTGGAGGTGGTAGCATTCCTAAGACTACAGGGAGTAGCTATCATCCCTTACTTAGACGACCTGCTGATTGTGGGGAAAGACGGGTCAGATCTTATTGCAGAAAGAGATCTTACTATAGAAAAACTATCAGATCTAGGATGGCTTATCAACACTCGGAAGTCAGACCTTTCTCCCTCTACTCACAAGAAATTCCTTGGTGTAATGTTAAATTCTATTCACCTAATGTCCTTTCTCCCTCAGGAAAAAGCGGAAGATCTGAGACATCAGGTTCACTCCTTCAGAAGGAAGATTTCCATCTCAATCAGAGGAGCAATGAAACTGCTAGGTCTTCTTACCGCTTGCCTCCCATCGGTGGCCTGGAGTCAAAACCATTCCCGTATCCTGCAGAGTTGGATTCTCAGCAGTTGGAACAGAAGGTCCTCAGGGTTGGACAAGAGAGTCATCATTCCTTCCTCAGTAAAAAGGGACTTACAGTGGTGGTTACAAAGGAGGAATTTGGAAAACGGGGTCCATTGGCACTGCCTTCCACGTCTTACGATTACGACGGACGCAAGCAGTGTGGGCTAGGGAGCGGTCTTCCCTTCCCACTACGCCCAGGGTCTTTGGACACCCTCCCAATCCAGGAAACCATCCAAATACCGAGAGTTACGGGCTGTCTGGGAAGCCCTAAGATTAAATGCATCTCTCCTAAAAGATCAGCATGTACACATTCTATCAAACACCACGGCGGTGTCTTATCTGAGAAGACAAGGAGGAACAAGGTCATCAACTCTCTCCTCCCTAACTCGCACCATCTTCTCCTGGGCAGAGGGAAATGTACTTTCCATCTCTGCAACTCACCTGAGAGGAACTCTGAACAGGGAGGCGGACTACCTCAGCAGGAGGGAAGTCTCCCCCAACGAGTGGAGCATCAATCAGGGAGTCTTCCTCCAACTGACGGACCTGTGGGAGGTTCCTCAGATCGATCTCTTCGCCACAAAAGAGAACTCAGTTTGCCATCGATATTACTCTCTGGAAGCAGGGGAACCGAAGGATCGACTGGATGCCTTCAGCCATCAATGGATCGAACCTCTTTCCAATGCCTTCCCCCCTATTACCCTGGTTGCAAGGGTTCTCAGAAAAATTCTTTCAGACCAGGCAAGGGTAATACTCATCTGCCCAAATTGGCCAAAAAGGAATTGGTACTCCCTACTGACATCCTTGGCCCAGCAGCAACCGGTGATATTACCTTCACGGAGAGACCTTCTACATCAGGGACCGATTCTTCATCCCGACCCAGGAAGGCTTCAGCTTGCAGCATGGATCCTGAGTCCGAGTTCCTGACATCGCAGGGACTTTCCAGGGCTGTAGTAGCCACTCTTAAGCCGAGTAGGAAGAAAGTTACGTTTGCTATATATCACAAAATCTGGAAGAAATTTGTAACATTCTGTGGGGATAATCCCCCATCTCAAACTAACCCCAATATCTTACAGATTCTGGACTTCCTACAGAAAGGCCTGGAGCAAGGCCTTTCCACCAGCACCTTGAAGGTCCAGGTGTCGGCCCTTGGCGCCTTCTCTGATTGTCCTCTGGCGGAGCACAGGTGGGTCAAAAGGTTTATCCTAGCCTCCTCCAGAATCAGACCTCAGATTCTCAGGAGAGTTCCTACCTGGGACCTTAAACTGGTACTAGATGCACTTTCCAGACCACCGTGTGAACCTCTGGATAGCGCTACTATTAAGTACCTAACGCTAAAAACTACCCTTTGCATTGCTGTCACTACAGCTAGAAGATTGGGTGAGCTTCAGGCTATCTCAATAAAGGAGCCTTACATGCGTGTGTTGTCTGATCGTATAATCCTTACTCTAGATCCAGGCTTCATTCCCAAGGTAGCATCCAGATTCCACAGGAGTCAAGAGATCACCCTTCCATCTTTCTGCGAAAATCCCTCTTCTAGCAAGGAAGCTTCATGGCATCTTCTGGATGTAAGAAGGATTATGCTAGCTTACCTACATGCTACAGAACCCTGGCGCATTGACAATAATCTGTTTATTCAATTCCAGGGGAAGAATAAAGGAAAGAGGGCTTCAAAAACATCTATAGTAAGATGGTTAAAATTAGCTCTCTCTACCTGCTATATGAAGCAAGGGAAGGAGGTTCCTACGGATCTAAAGGCTCACTCCACCAGGGCTATGTCCACGTCCTGGGATGAGAAAAGAGGTGCTTCTCTAGAGCAGATCTGCAAGGCCCCTACCTGGTCCTCACCATCCACGTTTATTAAACACTATCGACTGGACTTACCTTGTTCTCAGGATCTTTCCTTTGGCAGGAAGGTTCTTCAAGCAGTCATCCCACCCTAGAGTTTCTACTTATTTGGTAGATCTCCAAGTGGGCCGTCATGGGGGACGTATTGCAAATGTAGAATTAGACTCACCGGTAATTCAGTTTCCATCTAGTCCTCCATGACGGCCTATATATTTCCCTCCCTAGGTTTATTCTGAATTGTATGTGAATACTTAACATACAAAATAAAATTTTGTTGTACCTTCCACCGGTGTAGTTATTTGGTAGACACTGGCGGGAGGATGCGGGTGGGAGGCTTTTTACCTCTCTGCTTCCTGTCCCTACAGAGGTCAAGGGGCATCCTCCAAGTGGGCCGTCATGGAGGACTAGATGGAAACTGAATTACCGGTGAGTCTAATTCTAAATTTTTTTCCCCCCATAATTCATCTTCTGCTCAGAGCGCACCCACATGGACGTACCTTTGCCCGGCCGTAGCTGAGCTAGCATACGCAAGGCTCGCTGTTCACCCCTTCCTTCTCCATAGAAAATGCCGCACGGCTGTTCTTACAATCAAAAATAGAGATCGAAGCCCATTTCAGGCAGTCATTTCAGGTCCAGGGAGTCCAGGACATTAAGGAATGTCCATAAAAATTAAGTATTTAATGGTAATAGTTGCACTACTATTTCTACTGAACCTCTGAGTAGAAAGCTTCTATAAATCTACAAGGAACATTGAGAACTTTCAAAGACTGAATTGCATGACAAATACAAGAGTTTTACATTTATTAGAAAAGAATAAAAGGGTAAAATGTGTCTGAGCACTTGCACATTTTTTCTGTGGAAATTTCATGAAACTTTACAATTAGAACATAAAACAATAAGACGGACGAAGTTTACAGGAGTTTGCAGTCAGGGATATGAGTAGTGCATTACTGATGGGGAGTATGGGGTAAAACTGCAGCAGCTGAGGTTTTTGTTGGTTCTATGATGTTTGGATGTATATTACATTCATTAACTGGTTCAAGTCCAAGCAGCAACATACTCATACACCGTAAATAAGAAACCCAACCCCATAATGAAAAGTCTCAGCACATCTGTACAGAGGACATAAAAAGACAAGTCTGGTGAATGGTCGTCCGAACTGCCAAGAGCGGTTATAGAACTAACCAAGAAATGCGGCAGAGGTGACGCGCTGAAGTCACACGGTTCTCATTTTCAACTACCATCCAAACATAAACTCCATGGCTTTGGATACGATGCTCTCATCCTTTTTAGGAGTCTGCTTATCTGACAAAACCTTTAAGAAAAAAAAGGGAAAAAAAATTGTTAGGAAAAAATGAAAAGCCTTAGATCAGATTAGAAGTTTTATAATTGGAAAAAAAAAAAAAAAAGCTACGAAATATAGTCACATAAAAACAACTGAAAGTCCACCTCAGGGGATTTAAACTAAGTTTTGTATACGAGAACAAGAAGTCTGTCAGTATTTTTGGCAAGATTACAGCCAATAGAAAACACTTACCTGGTAGTCATTAGTTGAAACTCTGTATGCTGCTGCAAGAGGCCTCATTCCTGATCTTGGAGTACCCATCTGCTTAGTGGGTGTACCGAAAGCGGCTGCTGGAGGTGTGAAGACTGAAGAGACGGATGACGCCGATGTCTTCTCACCGCTGTCCATTACACTCTAAAAAGATTTTGAATTGTCACTCACATCAAAAGTCTCAACACATCTGCAAAGTATCTGTAAGGAGAGCTTTCTGGCCGTAGTCAATAGCTTCTCAGTTAGCTAAACCAGTTCCCTACACTGTACTGAAGAGACCTGACCACATCAAAACAGTGCTGTCTACAGTTGGGAATCTGTTGCATCTGGAATCAATATCTTAAATCATGCCATTAGGCTCCCTGAAAGTCATGCTTGATATTAAAGGGGCTGCCTTACAAGGTAGCCAAGAGGCAATGTTTTCCTTATCCTATACTGGAAAACATATTTGTGTATTTCTCAGAGCACCCATGGCTGTAAGTCTCTGGAAGGAGAGCCCTTACTTTCTGAACAGAAACCAAATTTTGCTAATAATTTACATGACACTTCACATTTTTCATTTACAAGTAATTCTACTTCAGAGAACCTGTTACTTTACAGTCAGGAGGGGGAGAAGTGTGAATTCTATACCCCCATCTTCAGTATATGGGGGAGGGGGGGGGGGGGAAGATTGGATCTTTAACAGTAACTCAAAGTTGGAGAGGGAGATTCTTATGTATTGCCTCCTGACGACCAGGCTTTTTTTTTGTTTGTTTTTTTTGCTCCTAACCTTCAAAAATCAAGGAAATGCAAGATGGTGGCATCCATGTGCCGCCACAATTCAGATACCGCCGGCAGCTTTGCAAGGGGTATTCAATACTTGACACCAGTGATCAGTGTCAGCACCGACCACAGGTGTAAGTAGTGTGTGTTTGCTGCAAAATGCTGCAAACACCCACCCTGTATGGAGAGGGTTCAGACCTTGTCTCAGGAAGGGGTTATAGGATTCTTTTATTTTTCAAATGACTTTATAGGTAAATGGGTGAGATTTAAACTAAAAGTGGGATTTCTAAACAGGATCTTTCATTGCCCTACACAAGGGTGAAATGTAATACTTTAAAGGTGCTAGTAGTAAATGGAATGACAGGTTCCCTTTAAAGAACCAGTAGAGATTATCATATTTGCCGTTTTTACTTAACACAAAATTGTACTCCTAAAACCCACTACCTACTGTGATACAACAGCTGCTAACAAAAACCAAAGCAGAGTTGGTTTTGGTCATGGTACATTATTCCTACCTTATCGACACAGGGCTTTACACCAATCATGATGCAATCTCCAAATATCTTGCCATCTTTACTTAACGCTTTCCTCCCCTGAAGTTTGGACTGGTACTGTATGTGCATCCAGTTACCTGCATTTGACATCTGTCAATAATAAGAAAAATTTATAAGGAAGAGAATTGTTGATTATTAATACATTGTTTTACCAGGGAAAACGCTTCTTACCACGTGTTTTACTATATTCCCATACTGAGCAAACTGCAGTAAAATGTAGGAGGCAGAAGCTTGAGGGAACCTAAAGATAGATGGTACATGCATTAGTTTCAATAGAAAAAGACCTGCGATCTGAATAGGACACATACACACCAAATCTGTTCATTTTTGTGCTAGTCTTTTAGTAGAAGTTCAAACACATTACAGCTAAATTATTTGTGCAGAAAGCTCCTCCTATTCCAACCAACAGGAACTATACGTTGTTAAGAATGGGAAAATGGTCAGGTTGAACGTCAAAAACATAGCTTACCCAAATACTGTAACCCAAGTATCATCTAGTTGGTCCTCAGATGTCAACGCGTCACCTTGTGTGTAAAAAGGATCTAGCTGGGCCGGAGACAGTGCTCCTTTCCTGGTTTGTACAATGGTTGATGGGCTAAAAACACTTCCGGCTGATGGAGACAAATGAATACTTTATATATACACAAAAGAAATTTTGTAAGACTTCGAGCTGCCCTTACCCACACTCCCATTGAAAATTATTAAACCCTTTTACAGCCAAGAACGTTTCTCACACGTCATTTACTACATTGTAGCATAATAACTCCTTTCATTTGGTTCCGTTTTAGACACAAAGTTTCAGCCTTTCCCTGTTCTCACCATGCTCTACGCCACACACACCTTCCTTGCTCACTGCTCCAGCCTGTCCACATGACGTCTCCCACTGTTTTGTTTTCACTGTCTGTCCTCACTGGCAGACAGGAAGAGGGGAGACGGATGGAGCAGGATAAGTCACAACTGTAGCTCCTCCATTTCAGCAGAGCTCAGAGATGTAAACAAAGTATCATGGTGTGTCTGCACAAAGCACAAAAGTAAGAAGCAGGACTGCCGAATCACCTAATGATCATTCAGAGATTAAACACAAGGCAGTAACGGCACGTGGGCAACTTATGTAAAAGAGCAGCCATCCCCTTTAATTCCAAGGCCTGGTCCAAACCAAGATTAGAAATTCCAGTTTACAGTACAAAATAAGTGGATTTGGTTTCCCAAAACTACATCTGCACTGGAATAATTGTGAATGTTAACTGGAGACCATTCTAAAGCTGTGAAATCCGTAGGATGAAATGGACAGCAAAAGCGGCATAAACAAAGATTTTGCAGTCTTATCTTCAGACCAAGGCTTTGATCTAAAATTGGTTTGCCAAACTTTTAAAGAAAATATTGTTTCCATTTAAAAACTGTGCGAGGAGGACACCTAGTGACTGTGTAGAAGAAGTGAACACATTACATCCAATGTAATAGTAATGGGCATTCAGACTTTATCCAAAACAAGGGTTCTCTAGGATTAAGGGGGAAGAGGTCCTAAAGAGCACGCTACTTACATGGAGTAGATGGCATTGCTCCCACATGAGACATCTGCATTGTCGACAAGTTAGACTATAGGAGGGGACAGCAAAACAAAAAAACAAAGAGCCATTAAAAGAGACAAAGATTCTTTCCAAAATAAGAGCTTTTAGCAAGGTACCCCAGAAAACCATTTAACTTTAAATGAGTTGTGCTAGTACATCTTTATTTTTCTATTTTGGTCAGCTTTATGTGTGCCAAGATATTAATTTTTTGTACACATATGTCACAAAGGCAAAAATTAAAATTTAGCCACACTTAAGCATCTCATCTTCGAAAAAAAAATAAAAATTACAACTTCACTTAAAACCATCACGCATCTACTCCATGCCCCAGTGGCCTCTTTCGATTCCTCCTACATGCAGTCTTCAGCATACAGCTTGCCTTAGCCAGAGTTCTGCGCATGCTTCGAAGACAAGGTTGCGTGGCTGCGGCAAGCAGTCTGTAGGAGGAATCGAGAGAGGCCACTGGGGCATGGAGTAGCTGTAGCTCCTGCTCCATGGCGCATCTATTCCACACCCCAGTAGCTAAAGAAAATTTGCATATTGATAAGATAAAAATTTTATATAGATCTGGGGCACTAAGTTTTAGTCAAAGCAGCATCAGGCTGCCACTAGATCTAACTTAATAGGTAGATCTGTCACGGTAAGTTTCCTTTAAAGGCGCAATCTATTCTTTTCAACTCTATGTGAATGCCTAAGGCAGGCTTGACACAAGCAACTTTTATCTGCCCGAGCGGCCCAGACACTGAGCAAGGGAACTGAAATGCTGAGATGAGAGGCTGAGTACAGTGATAGGACTTATTTCACAACCATGTCAGGGCTCTTCAGTTTTAGGAGAGCATAATTAAAACTAAAAATTACGGTTGACTTTAAAGGGCACGTGTCATCAGGTCTCTGTCACTATTTCTGTCACCATTACCTGTCGGAGCAGCTCACCAGGATCCCATCCCAGCCTTTATCTAGCCAATTCATACATGAATCATTCCAAAATCATCTATACTTTATTATGTAAATGAGGCTGGTCACATGGTCAGAGGTAGTGATGTCACCCGTTTCCCCTCCCCGCTCATGTCTGTGTGTAATGTATAGTAAAGCATTGCTGGTGTCTGTGCTTTATCTGCTGACATGCTGCATCCTCCCATACACAAGTACCTGACATGTTCTGCTATAACATGGCTGCCTGGAGCTGTTGTATCTCTCCTATACACACACAGGCTGCAGGGGGCACCAGCAAGCACGGAGGAGCCATTACACCATTATACAAACTGTCAGTCATGTGTATAGGAGTATCCCATACACACAAAGGCAGCAGGGGACGTGGCCATCAGCATCAGGAAGTACTCCTATACACATGACTGACAACCTGTATAAAGGTGTATTGTCTCCTCTATGTATCTCATACACACACAGGCTGCAGGGGCACCAGCAAGCACATGGAGGAGGCCGTCAGTCTGGGTGTGTAGCTGTGCCTCCCGCTCATGAATAAGACGAATATGATAATGATTCATTGGTACATCTCAAGTCATTTGCATACAGCTTTAGGACGAGATTGCTTAAAGTGAACCTGTCACCAGGGACCTCATTTTCACTAAACACAGGTTGCAGAAGCTTATTACTCCTGCAGTGCAAATCTGCCTTTCTGCCTTTTCTAGGCATTTGCATTACAATATACACTCACCGGCCACTTTATTAGGTACACCATGCTAGTAACGGGTTGGACCCCCTTTTGCCTTCAGAACTGCCTCGATTCTTTGTGGCATAGATTCAACAAGGGCAGAAAAAGGGTAATGAGACCGGCACCACCTTCTCCACACGGCCTTCAAACTCAGTCGCGTCCCAGAGTGTAAACTGACATAGAATCGCCGCTCCCCGGAGGTGCACGTGTGAATATACAGTGAATCAAACAGTCCCACGGGAAGAGAAGACACGGCACTCACCGGTATGTGCAAAGCTGAAGTCTTTATTCGGACGGACACAGGACAGGAGTGCATCACTCCTGTCCTGTGTCCGTCCGAATAAAGACGTCAGCTTTGCACATACCGGTGAATGCCGTGTCTTCTCTTCCCGTGGGACAATAGATTCAACAAGGTGCTGGAAGCTCCTCAGAGATTTTGGTCCATATTGACATGATGGCATCACACAGTTACCGCAGATTTGTCGGCTGCACATCCATGATGCGAATCTCCCGTTCCACCACATCCCAAAGATGCTCTATTGGATTGAGATCTGGGGACTGTGGAGGCCATTTGAGTACAGTGACCTCATTGTCATGTTCAAGAAACCAGTCTGAGATGATTCCAGCTTTATGACATGGCGCATTATCCTGCTGAAAGTAGCCATCAGATGTTGGGTACATTGTGGACATGGTCAGCAAAAATACTCAGGTAGGCAGTGGCGTTGCAACGATGCTCAATTGGTAGCAAGGGGCCCAAAGAGTGCCAAGAAAATATTCCCCACACCATGACACCACCACCACCAGCCTGAACCGTTCATACAAGGCAGGATGGATCCATGCTTTCATGTTGTTGACGCCAAATTCTGACCCTACCATCCGAATGTCGCAGCAGAAATCGAGACTCATCAGACCAGGCAACGTTTTTCCAATCTTCTACTGTCCAATTTCGATGAGCTTGTGCAAATTGTAGCCTCAGTTTCCTGTTCTTAGCTGAAAGGAGTGGCACCCGGTGTTCGACGTACTGTGCGTTCAGAGATGCTCTTCTGCCTACCTTGGTTGTAACGGGTGGCGATTTGAGTCACTGTTGCCTTTCTATCAGCTCGAACCAGTCTGCCCATTCTCCTCTGACCTCTGGCATCAAAAAGGCATTTCCGCCCACAGAACTGCCGCTCACTGGATGTTTTTTCTTTTTCGGACCATTCTCTGTAAACCCTAGAAATGGTTGTGCGTGAAAATCCCAGTAGATCAGCAGTTTCCGAAATACTTAGACCAGCCCTTCGGGCACCAGCAACCATGCGACGTTCAAAGGCACTCAAATCACCTTTCTTCCCCATACTGATGCTCGGTTTGAACTGCAGGAGATTGTCTTGACCACGTCTACATGCCTAAATGCACTGAGTTGCTGCCATGTGATTGGCTGATTAGAAATTAAGTGTTAACGAGCAGTTGGACAGGTGTACCTAATAAAGTGGACGGTGAGTGTAATTTGTGTTATTACTGACCTTGCACCCTGACTAAATCGTGGGGTAGTCACAGGGGCTGGACTTTGGTTTGGATGCATTTCAAAAAACATGTGACTTGTCTGTCTTACTCTCTCCTCAGATCTTAGCCCCCACCTTTGTGCTCCTGTACAGCTCCACCTCCTTCTCAGAGGTCGCAGCCTGGTGAGATGACGTCAGTGGGAGAGGGAGGAGCTGTACAGGAGCACAAAGATGGAGGCAGCCTGCAGCTCAGACAAGTCACATGTTTTTTGAAATGCATCCAAACCAAAGCCCGGCCCCTGGGACTACCACAGGATTTTGTCAGGATGCAAGAGTAACTTTTAACACACAATTATATTGTAATGCAAATGCTTAGAAAAGGCAGAGGGGCATTTTTGCACTACAGGTGTCATGGGCTTTTACAATCTGTCTTTAGTGAAAATGAGGTCGCTGGTGACAGGTTCCCTTTAAGTTTACAGGCATGTAGAGGGACAATACTTTCTAATGGCAGTTTATGAAAATATATTTAGTTTCAGGGGGTTAATTTGCTTGAAGGAAGTTTAACTCTTTAACTTAAGGAAGTTACCGTCATTCATGCTTCCATTATTAACAGCACGCTGCAAGTTGCTCTGCTATTTTTCTCCATTATTTAATAATGGAAAGGGGAACAGCGCCTGCAGAATGCAAGCGTGAACTTAGCCTTAAACACTGTTCTTGGACTGCCACCCACAACTCTTCCCATATAAAATTAACTTTAAACAAAGGATAGCCTCATTATGAAAAAAAACATTTTACCAGCTTTCTGGAATTTAAGGGTGTAGAGCCAAGGCCTGGACTTAGAAGATCATCATAGATACTTGACACAGGAGGTGCGCCACTCTTATCTTTATGTGCTGGAACCACAGGCTGAGGGGGAGAAGATCCTAAAAGAACAAACAATAATATTAGGCTCAATCACAGAAGATTACTGGAAGAGAATTCAGAAGAAGCTACAATATAACCTGAAATATTACCTCCCACCAAGGGTGATCGCAGCTCCATAACTCCTAATGATGGACGAGGCTGTGGCGTTACAGGTGTCTGGATATCACCCATGAGGAAACCAGGCAGGAACTGGGCACCGCCGCCAGGCTTGGGAGATGTTGGAGAACCTAGCGTCATTGGTTCACCACCTGTGGAAGCAGCGGAAATGGAAAACCAAAAGGAAATTAACCAAGTATTTTGAATTCAGATGATAAAACATTCCAGAATGCTCTATCCCTTTGGTCCCTCAACTTTACTTGGAGAGACAATGGGTGCATTACGATGGTCGTAGAAGCTGGAATGCTGTGATCCCAATCCCCAAGACTGGAATCTGTCAAGTCAACATGGGGGCAAGAAAAGAAAATAAATTACTTATGTCGCTTTTGCCTCCATCATTTGAGGGCGAGCGACCATGGACACCTCTGGCCGACTCAAGAGCTTTGACAGAGGCCTCAGCAAGCCCAGTTATTACAGTTACAGAAAATCCATTTAAACTTGTTGAGATGGATGATTTAAAGGGGTATTCCAATTAATGTTATTGTTTGTATTATAAAATGTTTTCCAATATCAATCTCTCACACTTCATAGATCTCTCCTTGCCGTCATTCCATAGGAAGCTTCTATGTTACTTCCAGTGGACAGAAATCTCACCAAGGTCACACAGGTGCTCGTTACATCAGAGTAATCACAGCTGTGCAATAACGAGCTGTGCACCCGTGTGACCATGGAAAGATTCCTGTCCACTGGAAGTAACATAGAAGCTTCTATAGACTGACGAAAGGCTGCGATCTAGAAAATCCTTAGAAATTGACAAAGTATTTTGCAACATGTATAACTTTTAATCGTAAAAAAACTAACATTCATTTGCTGAAATGGGAATATCCCTTTAAAGGGGTATTCCGGGAATATGAACGTCTGACACAAAAACCCATGATGATATAAATAAATAAATACAACAATACTCAATGTCATTAGTCACAAAACGGAGCTAAAATAATATGATTTTATGATTTACAAAATTTATGGCCTCTCTAAAGTAGGTGGAGTTATCACTAAGATGGCCGCCACTGGAAACTACAAGTTCCATGATCCTTTAGTTCTCAGTAACTCCTCCTACCACTTATGCTCTGCTAACAGTGATGATGTAACAGGTTTTCTTGCTCTGTTACCATAGTAATGATGTGTAACTGCCATCACCACAACACTGACCATACTGGATGCACTGCAACCAACCGACTACAGCCAAACATAGTCGTGATCACATGACCCTTCCCAGGCAGGTACAGGACATGTGATGTGGACATGTGACCAGCGGCCATCTTCTTTTCTGCGACGGACCGCGCGGAGGAAATTAACGGACTGATTAAAGGGCCAGTAGCATTTTAATTCTTCATTACAGTGTATGTCATCAGCATTTTCTGCTAAGGGGAGCAAAATTTTAAATAACAACTGTTGGAAATATGACATGATGTGGCTTGAGAAAGTTTAAGGGTCTTTGTGGACAGAGGAAGAACTAAGCCATAAATGCCTACATTGCCCCTAATAAAGATTGCAGAGACAGCTGCATGTGATTACAATGGACTGTGCTATTACACCTGGAGGCCATCGCCCCCTGGAGATTCTACCAGATCCTGTGGGAAACAAAGACTCAAGTTACTTGTCCTGCAAGGTTGTGGGATAAGAATGTATTGATTCTACATCATCATTGGATTGGCCAAGACAGTGGTGGAGGTGGGATGATGGGCAATGTGTATGAGCTATGTGTGTGTGTGTATATAAGATGGTATACAGATCTTTAGTTAGAGCACTTCCTTCCCACCATCTCTCTATCCCTTAGTTAGTTTACCCTCTATGTGTATTCCCCATGTATTGTAATAAATCCCATATAAAGATCCGTTGAATGTTGTTGTTAATTTAATATTAACTGGCACCCCAAAACCAAGCAGATTTTACATTTGGCACCCCAGTCTGGACCTGTAATTTAAATTCTACAGAGAATCCACGGCAAAATATCTGCGCTATTTCAATCTATGAACGGAATTTGGATCTTTGGTACAAAGAAAATCCTGGTAAGTAACAAGTTTTCATATTACATTACTATCTTTGATAAGTCAGGTTGTTTTATGTGAATGTATGGGAAGTCGCCTGTTGAGATTGTAGGTTAACGTTAAGTGTGAGCGGTTGTGTTTAGTGTACAGAGGTAAAGTTGTAGGAAAAAGGGTGTTCCTTGATATAGCTGTACATTTTCCTAGATTGAATGAGTATAAAGGCTTAAGCAGTGTGTAAAGTAGACTTTCGGAACGTTAGTATAGTAGGTAAACTGTGTTTGTTTAGTTTGTCATTTTGTGTGTTTGTCAGTGTGTATTGTTGTAACAGAGATGGAACTTGTTCAAAACATTGTGAAAAAGTATGCGTCTGCTAGATACCAGTCATGTGCAGATGGTTCACTAGAGGAGCAATATAAGGAGCTGATGATGCAGTGTAAGGCCCATAATGAGAAGTTAGATAGGAAAGTGCTCAGTAAGAGGGAAGAAAGAAAGGTTGGGCAATGAAATTATGATGTTAATTAAGATGAAAGAATTGGCTGAGGTAAAGGAAGTAAATTGGTCCATACAAAGGCTCCAATGTAAGGAAAGTATAGACAGAATCAGTGACTCTGATTGAAATTTCTGCTAAAACAACTAGTGAGATGGATAATCTACAAGCAAAGGTGGATGAGCTGACTTTAAGAAATGAAGATTTGAATAAGCAGCTACATGAGTGTAGATTGAGTTCTGTGTCTACTGAAACTCATACACAGTCCTTAGAAAGGGAGATACATCAGAGGGACATGATAATTACCTCACTAAAGGGTCAGTTGTCTGAAACAATGGCCCAACTGTGTAAACAAGAAGAGCAGATACGGTCTCTCCAACTACAGAACCAGACGTGCCATAAAGCAGCAGATGTCTGCATTGTCACACCCGGGGGTTGGAGTGATGAACACAATCTAATACCTGCAGAAAAGTCTCCAACACTCACCATCCAAGATAGACTACATCTGTGTCAGGTCATTGGAGAATGGGATACAAATGAATCACCAATAATTGTATCCAATAAATTTGAAGCTGTGGTGAAGCAATACAACTTGTGTAATAAGGATGCCTGGTCTATGCTCCGAGCATGGCTTCCTGGGCCTCTGGCCGCACAATTGTCGTCTGCACACATGGGAGATGAGGATTGTGGTGCAGACTTAAGAAGGAAGGAATTGCAGCGTATCATGGGAGGGAGAGATGTAAGGGGTGAGAATACCCTGAGAAGATATAGGTTCAGGACAGGTGATGACCCCCTTATCTTCTGTAACAAGTACCTGACCTTATTTAGGAGTGTTTACAACTGCCACGATATGTCTCAGGATGACTCTGATTTCCTCTATTCAATGGCAAATCAGTGTAATGTGGATTACACCACAAAGGTTGCCCTTAGAAATGCTACATCCCTAGAGAACTTTATTAATATACTCAGGGACTGGTGTGAGGAGTCTAACAATAGGGGTGAACCATCAGGATATCTGTCTACAGAGTACAGAGCTAGGAGGACGAGATATGTCAGGTATTGCTATGGATGTGGGAGGCCAGGACATATTAAACGTTTCTGTGATGTAAATAATGCAAACCATGAGACACATTATAATTCATTGCATGCAGAAATTAATGCCATTGAGCCTGAGACCATTGAGGAGGCCATGACATCTTTTGGAAGTAGCCACACAGAGGCATATGAGGAGACCCTGGCACCTCCTGAAAATAGCCATACAGAGACATGTGAGGAGAAAACATCACATGCAAATAAGATTCCCAATATACACAGGGATAAGAAAGAACAGCCTCCCTCTCACTGCAGACAGCACAAGGAAGGTGCTAATGTCCCAGTGTACAATCCATGGGCAGGGCTGCCATTCTGGCTATTCTGGAGCTGGTCACAGATCGCCCTCCCCCTGCTAATAAACTCTGCACAGTACAGCAGCAGCGTGGCTTATTAATGTGTGGATATAGCGATATACATTGTGAATTAATAGACTTGGAATTGTGTTGATGGTATGAATTGCAAGGTTTCTAACTATGTTTTCTTTCTCTTGTAGACTGGATTTCTTTTGTCACATGACTCCAGGACAAAGAAATTAACACTTTGTTTTGTTTCTACAGGCTCCATTTTTTGATCTCGTGTTTTACATATCTGTTTTAAGTATTTTTTGTGTGATAACTGTCATTGTGTTTTTGTTTTAGGCAACAAGGTGGTTGGCTGAAGAAACAAGTTATTAATATTGACATTTTTGTTTACAGGTCATAAAAAAGGTAGTATGTATACAAATAAAACCACGTGGTGTAATGAGCTCAAAATTTATGAGGGTTAATTGTTTGCAAACAATTAAAAAAATGAAGTAACATCCCATTGTGATGTGTAGGTCCTGTGTGTAATATAATTGTTGTTTTTTTTTTGTGCTATGTCTGTTCTTTATCTTGTCCCATAGATGACTTTACTTAATCATTGACAGAAGGATTGGAAACTGCCTGGTGTCCCACCCTAAGATGTGTAGAAGCTGAATTAGCTCTCATTGTTTTATGTTGTCTGTTTTGTGTTCTGTTAAATGTAGTATGTAAACTGTGTCAATACACATTTTTTGTTTTTGTTCCTGATGCTCAGGAATGTTGGATTTGTTGGATTTTTTTTTTTTCCCCGTTTTTTTTAAATGGAGCATTTTTTTTTTCTTGATTCAAGTATTATTTTTTTTTTTTGTTATACAGTGTTTGGTACCATTTTGTGGTACCAAAGGGGCATGGTTTTAGAGAGTAATGCAGTACCAAAGGGGCAGACTATAGTGAATTCACATAAATATTTAATTTTTTTTTTTATTTAAGGTTTTTTTTCTCTGATACATTTGTCTCACTGGCAACTTAATTTTAAGTTTCTCAAACAAACTGCACGCTCCTTTATACCAGTAAAGCATCTAAATGAAGAACATAGGGTATTAAAAGCAGCATTCAGTTTGAATTTTTTTAATTTTAATGTTCTTAATCTATGTGTGTGTCTTCAAGGTTGCGTAAAACATATAGTAATTAATGGCTCAGTATACGGTTACTATATTGTATAATGCACAAGTAAGATTACCAATATAAGAGGTTAGATGGACACCTACTCTAAAGGTTGATTAGTGGAATGACTTATAATTTTTTTTTTTGCTATGTGTTTTATGCACTTGATATACTTTTGGTTAATTTATAAGTCAGGACGATGGGAGACATATATAAGGTGTGATATGAACATTTCTATGGAGTGTAAATATAAACTTACAGAATTAGATTTGGTAATGGGAAAAAGCTAAATGAAAGTTTATGTTTAAACTAAACATATTTGAAGTCAAGTAAATCTGGAAACCCTTAGATAAACCACCCTGCAAACTTCTACTTGAAATCAATCCTTTGATTTACTATTGGTAATGTTTTATAGTTCTGTTTGGGTTTCCTTTTATGTAATTTCATATCTATAGCTTAATTGATATCTACGATGTTATTGCCAGCTTGCATTCTATATGACGTGGGATTTATATTTGCATATTGTAAATATGACAGTTACTAGCATATATGGAGATCTATATTTGTTGGATAAATGGTATAGATGAAAAATGTTATTCAAGAAATGGATATGAGAATGAATGTGAGTGAATGGTGTGATGACCATTGGTGCCCTATTCCTTACCCATACAACCTTCAACTACTTTGTCTTGAGGAAAAGCCAGAAGAAGAAAGATCATTTCCACACCCAAAGAAGATAATGGAGGAGAAATGGATTTTATTTCTGTTCTAAATATGGTCTAATGGTGTGTGGGCCTTTCAGGGCCAAAGGGGCATAATGTTGGAAATATGACATGATGTGGCTTGAGAAAGTTTAAGGGTCTTTGTGGACAGAGGAAGAACTAAGCCATAAATGCCTACATTGCCCCTAATAAAGATTGCAGAGACAGCTGCATGTGATTACAATGGACTGTGCTATTACACCTGGAGGCCATCGCCCCCTGGAGATTCTACCAGATCCTGTGGGAAACAAAGACTCAAGTTACTTGTCCTGCAAGGTTGTGGGATAAGAATGTATTGATTCTACATCATCATTGGATTGGCCAAGACAGTGGTGGAGGTGGGATGATGGGCAATGTGTATGAGCTATGTGTGTGTGTGTATATAAGATGGTATACAGATCTTTAGTTAGAGCACTTCCTTCCCACCATCTCTCTATCCCTTAGTTAGTTTACCCTCTATGTGTATTCCCCATGTATTGTAATAAATCCCATATAAAGATCCGTTGAATGTTGTTGTTAATTTAATATTAACTGGCACCCCAAAACCAAGCAGATTTTACAACAACTAATTACACATTAGCTTATATTTTGAGTGCCCACTTGTATATGAATTATGCTGATTCCTGGAATACCCCTTTAAGGCAACCTGTAAGCAGTCTTCACCATACAACGATGCAGATTGTGTTAGACGTTGTCACTGGACATCTGTGTGACTTTTGTGTGTTTACATTCTAGGATTGTAGCTGGACTTTGAACACTCAGGCGAACTGGTGTGCAATTCCCCCCCCCCGATTCACTGTTTTTGGTCCGTTTTTAAGCAGTACGTCCAAAATGCATGCGTTTTTGACCAGTTTTAATTAAAGATAATTGGTAAAACCTTTCAAAAATGCATGCGTTTTATAACGCATACATTTTTTAACAGACTACTTAAAAACAGACCAAAAACAGGCTCAAAACGCCATGTGTGGCATCACCCTTACTCAGAAGGGGAAGGCCTTTCATCACAGGTCCGACATCTTTACAGAAACAATGAGAAAAAGCGAAGGAACCATTTCCTGCATTTCACCCTTACTCATTGGCTGAAGATTTTCACATGGCTCGGGGGTCATTTCTGGCACAAACGCCTAGTAGATCTATAAAAGAAATCTACAATCAAAATCAAGCATGATAAACCAGGGACACTTACTCATAGATCCAGGCACCGTGACTGTGGTATCTTCTTATATGGTTATCCATGGTCTCCTGCCTTCTAAAATCAACTGTGTAATCAGGCAACAACAGGAAGTGCAGGGAGAAGGGAGACCTGCTCTGCACAGTGTAAAATCCAGTGAAAAGACATCACCGAGGGGCTCTGGTAACACCCCACAGAGCCCCTCAGCGGCATTTTCATAATTATAAAAGTTGATTTTAGAAGGAAGGCGGCCATGGATTACAAATTAGCACAGTCACAGTGCCTGAATCTATGAGTAGGTGCCCCTGATTTGTCATGTTGGATTTTGATAGTAGATCTTCCCCTAAAATGTCTTCATAGACAAACAGCACCTAGGATTAATTTTAACCAAGAAAATTGCCGATCAATAGTTAAATAGCAGCAGAAACCTTTCCTCAGGTTACAAAGGCAAAAACCTGCTGAAAAGTTCCCTTTAACTTGCAGGATCTAATCAAAGGAGTAATAGTTATGTCATGGAGGATAGTAGTAGTTACAAGCAATGCAAGGATACTATAGAGATACATTGATATCATAACAGACTGGGGGGTGGAGGGGCGCATAGAAAGTTCATAGATTCCCTCTGAAACGTTACTTGTTGGAAAATCCAATAAAACTGTATGTAGCATCCCCGCTGACGTCTAAAGTCACTGGGTGGTCCGAAAGGAAATAAAGGTTTTTTCATTTTCAAAAGGAGCAATTCCCTATTGTGTGTCAGTCATTGGATATATAATATATAGACTGAATAAAAATTGTCTCAGGAAGTCCGGAGTCCATAGCAACGTTGCTGCAGTTTTCTTCTGCTCCCCCACTAGTACGGGGTCTCCATATACTGGACACACCAGGAGACCCTAAGGGTGATGCCACACATGGCGTTTTGAACCTGTTTATGGTCGGTTTTTAACCCCTTAAGGACGCAGCCTGTTTGCAGGTTAAGGCTCGCAACTTTTTTTTGAAATTTGACCAGTGTCTCTTCCTGTGGTTATAACTTTTGAACACTGTTACTTATCAAAGCGATTCTGAGATTGTTTTTTCCCCACATGTTGTACTTCATTTTAGTGGTAAATTTTGGCTGATAAGTTTTGCGTTTATTTACAAAAGAAAAAAATGATGAATTTTTAGAAAAATTTGCCATTTTCGAAATTCAAAATCACCGCGTTTTCAGGCAGATAAATTTACCACCTAAATAACTTGCAGAATAACATTTCCCATTTGTCTACTTTACATTTTCATAATTTTTGAAATGTTTGGATAACTTATTTTGACGTCACGTGGCCTACAAATCGAATAGCGATTTTCCGTATTTTCGGAATTGACTATTTTGGGGATAAATACGGTTTCAAATCAAATTTTACATATTTAGCTACAAAACCCCCAATATAACCAACCCATTTTCAAATCTGCACCCCTCAAACTATCAGAAACAGCTTTTAGGAAGATTGTTAACCCCTTGAGATCTTCATAGTAATGGAATCAAAATGGCGGTGAAATTTAGAATGGTCAAATTTTGTCGGTTATACGTTCATTTAGCCCTAAAATTTACACATTTCCAAAAGATAAAAAGAGAAAACTCACCATAAAATTTGTTCTACAATTTCTCCTGAGTGCAGCGACCCCCCACATGTGGACATTACTTGTGTTATGGGGGCACAGCGAGGCGCAGAAGGGAAGGAGCACCCTGCAGCTGCCAGGATTTTAGTTTTCTGGTTGCCCCCTTTTGAAGGCTATAACATTTTCGCTTTTCCGTTATTGGGGCCATGTGACGGCATTTTTTTTGCGGGACGAGATGCTTTTTCCAGTGTTACCATTTTGGGGTTGGTATCACCTATTGTTGAAAATTTTGGAACTTTTTTTGAGGTCATGAGTAGAATAGCATCAATTCTGTACTGGATTTTTTACTTTTTTTTTTTTTCGTGTTCACCGCATAGCCTAATAATCATGTTATCTTTATTCTATGGGTCGATACGATTACAGGGATACCAGACATGAATATTTTTTCTTATGTTTTACTAAATTTGCCAAAAAAACCCGAATGTGGGGAAAAATCTATCATTTTTGCATCGCCGTCTTCCAAGTGGCATAACATTGTTAAGTTTTTGGCTACAGAGCTGGTTGATGGCTTGTTTTTTGCGGGACATGTTGTTCTTTGCAACAGTATCATTCTGGAGTACATATGTTTTGTTGATCACTTTTTATTGCATTTTTAGTGGGATATAATAGGTAAAAATCATAATTTTTGGCGGGTTTTTAACGTTTTTTTTTTTTAAGGCGTTCATCATATGGGTTCAATAGTTATTTAGTTTTATTCTATGGATTGTTACGGACGTGGTGATACTATATATGTGGGGTTTGTGTTATGATTTAGACTTTGAGTGTTATATGTCTATTTATATGTTTTGGGGCTTATGGGCATTTTTAGTGATTTATAAAGTAATTTTTTTATTGAAAAACTTTTTTTACCTGATCCACCATGGGATATGAACAAGCAATCATCTGATTGCTTGTTCCTGATAATACTCTGCAATACTAATGTATTGCAGGGTATTAGCAGTGCCAGCCTATGCAGATGCATAGGCTGACACTTTGCCTTTAAGATGACGTCACAGACGCCATCTTAAAGGTAAACCCTCCAGGCTTCTCTGGGGTCCCGATCGGACCCCAGAGGTGCCAAAACAGCGATCGGACCCCCCGAAAACGGTGCGGGGGGGGCCGATCGTGGGGTAAAGACCCCCAGAAGGCATGTTAAATGCCGCGGTCGCGTTGACCGCGGCATTTAACAGGTTAAACACCCGCGATCGGAGCCCACTCCGACCGCGGGTGTTAGCCGGGGATGTCAACGGTACATTACCGTTGAAATCCCGCGGCTAACGATGCCGGTTCGGCTGCTATACAGCGCTGAACCGGCATCGTCTCTGCGCAGTAGCTGTACTGCGCTGAGCGCTATTCGCAGGACTCAGCGCAGTACAGCTACGGCGCAGAGCGCTAAGGGGTTAAGCAGTCCGTTAAAAAAAACGCATGCGTTTGACAGGTTTTACCAATTATCTTAATTAAAACTGGTCAAAAATGGATGAGTTTTCAAAAAAAAAAAAGCATGCGGTTTTTGGACGGACTGCTTAAAAACGCCATGTGTGGCATAACCCTAACGGAGATGCCGTTTATTACAGCTTCAGCTTTCTCCGTTCCTCCAGCAATACAGACTAGGTGGTCACATGACCGCTGCGTCTAAAGGGGGGTTAATCAGAGCTTCTGGGTCTGATCAGATCCAGTACAGCTCTGAATATCATCAGCAGTCACAGGGGGTCGTTTACCCCTGCAGGAGATACCCCCAGTACAGGGTAAAAAAGGAAAAATAAGTAAAAATTTACCAAAAAATTTAAAATGTCCCCCTGGGGTGTTTTATAACCTCATGGGGGACATATAAAGTAATCAAAATGCCCAAAACAAAATGGGCAATTAATAATGATTTTGAGTTAATTTGAAAAGTTAAAAAAGACATTTTTTTTCCCTTAACTTCAAATAAAAATGAAAAAAACAACTCTTTAAAAACTTTATCAATTTGACTAGTCCTAGTCAGGCTGAACTATTAAGGGTTAAACAGCCCTGTGTGTTACAAGAAAACACTGCAAAAACCAACTACATTGATAAATTGCTCGTCATTATAGCGTTTCCAGGGATGATCCATTCAGGGGTTAAGACTCCTAACGGTAACCCCGCTGCCACCCCATAGACTGCAACACGTGTCACACACGCCATCCTCTAAAGTGTGTCCCTCCTCCGCTACCGTACCTGATAGCTAGGCCGCTATTACTGATACAAACTGCTGGCGCGGGAGGCTCCACTCACCCAGAGACTCCAGGGAGAAGAGAGACATGATGACAGGGCAGCTCCCAGCGCGCCTTTCAAATAATACAACTGCTAAGCGCCGGGAAGTCCGGGTACTGCGTCACTTCCCCCGCACCGGGCTCGGGTTTTTTGTAAATATTTCAAGCAGCTCCACCTAGCGGTGACCGGGGCGTAGTACAGGAATCTGAGTGCACAGCAGCCCCTCCTAGCGGTGACCGGGGGTGGTACAGGAATCTGAGTACGCTGCAGCCCCACCTAGTGGAGACCAGGACGCAGTACTCAGTGCACAGCGGTGACGGGGTGGTATTGCAGGAAGCTGAGTACACAGCAGGCGTTTCCTATTTACACAATAAGGGACTGACAGTGAAATTCTAGAGGCTGGTGGATTAGCAGACACCCCCTCAGCCTGTCACCATGGATACATGCTACAGTAACCGCATTACCCGCTTGTGTTGCGCATGTCTGCATCCCTGTGTCCTCGGCCGCCATTTTGTAGTGGACTGGAGTCAGAGCAGATGTTACATAATAAGAATGGGATGGGCAGGATTTGTAACTCAGTGTTCACATTAGTGTTGTGGTTTATTAAAAATAGAAACTGTGACTCAGTGCAGGATTAATTAATTACTAATTATAATAATTTATTAATTCATTATGACAGGAAAAATTGCTCTATTTTTTTCCACAAAAATGATGGAATCTGTGGTGAATTCTATTGGTGCGGTGTTATATCTCCATACATGTATAACTGTGCACATGTCCTCGTATTGTAGGGATCTGTGAGGTGCTATGAGGTTATGTCCCCACAGATCCTTAAAGAGGACCTGTCACCCCATTTATCGGCACTAGGAGCTGCTTACTAAAGTAAGCAGCTCCTAGTGCTTGATCAAACGCTGCAGTGTTAGGGTGAAGACACACATGGCGTTTTTGGGCCGTTTTTAGTTCGTTTTCAGATCGTTAAAAACGCATGTGTTAAAAAACGCATGCGTTTTTTGAAAACGCATGCGTTTTTGACCTGTTTGAATTAAGATAATTGCTCAAACCTGTCAAAAACGCATGCGTTTTTAACTATCTGAAAACGCACTAAAAACGGCCTAAAAACGCCATGTGTGTCTTCACCCGTAGAGTGATAGCGTTACCGGAAACCTCCACTAACGCTATCTAACACTGCGGCGGGGTACAATGCTTTGCAAGCTGTCCGATGATTACATTGTACCCCGTCGCAGTGTTTGATAGCGTTACCGGAGGATTCCGGTAACGCTATCACTCTAACACTGCGGCGTTTGATCAAGCACTAGGAGCTGCTTACTCTAGTAAGCAGCTCCTAGTGCCGATAAATGGGGTGACAGGTCCTCTTTAAGTAAATGCTTACGCCCAGTGGTGTAACTACAGTGGTAGCAGCCACAGCAGCTGCTATGGGGCCCACAGTGTCAGGGGCCCTATCATCTGACCTGACAAACTAAAAAGGGGAGGATTTGCACCATAATATACATATTATGCTGCACATTGTACATATACACTCACCGGCCACTTTATTAGGTACACCTGTCCAACTGCTCGTTAACACTTAATTTCTAATCAGCCAATCACATGGCGACAACTCAGTGCATTTAGGCATGTAGACATGGTCAAGACAATCTCCTGCAGTTCAAACCGAGCATCAGTATGGGGAAGAAAGGTGATTTGAGTGCCTTTGAATGTGGCATGGGTGTTGGTGCCAGAAGGGCTGGTCTGAGTATTTCAGAAACTGCTGATCTACTGGGATTTTCACGCACAACCATCTCTAGGGTTTACAGAGAACGGTCCGGAAAAGAAAAAACATCCAGTGAGCGGCAGTTCTGTGGGCGGAAATGCCTTGTTGATGCCAGAGGTCAGAGGAGAATGGGCAGACTGGTTCGAGCTGATAGAAAGGCAACAGTTACAACCAAGGTAGGCAGAAGAGCATCTCTGAACGCACAGTACGTCAAACTTTGAGGCAGATGGGCTACAGCAGAAGAAGACCACACCGGGTGCCACTCCTTTCAGCTAAGAACAGGAAACTGAGGCTACAATTTGCACAAGCTCATCGAAATTGGACAGTAGAAGATTGGAAAAACGTTGCCTGGTCTGATGAGTCTCGATTTCTGCTGCGACATTCGGATGGTAGGGTCAGAATTTGGCGTCAACAACATGAAAGCATGGATCCATCCTGCCTTGTATCAACGGTCCAGGCTGGTGGTGGTGGTGTCATGGTGTGGGGAACATTTTCTTGGCACTCTTTGGGCCCCTTGGTACCAATTGAGCATCGTTGCAACGCCACAGCCTACCTGAGTATTGTTGCTGACCATGTCCATCCCTTTATGACCACAATGTACCCTGTAACATCTGATGGCTACTTTCAGCAGGATAATGCGCCATGTCATAAAGCTGGAATCATCTCAGACTGGTTTCTTGAACATGACAATGAGGTCACGGTACTCAAATGGCCTCCACAGTCACCAGATCTCAATCCAATAGAGCATCTTTGGGATGTGGTGGAACGGGAGATTCGCATCATGGATGTGCAGCCGACAAATCTGCGGCAACTGTGTGATGCCATCATGTCAATATGGACCAAAATCTCTGAGGAATGCTTCCAGCACCTTGTTGAATCTATGCCACATTGCCAATTGAGGCAGTTCTGAAGACAAAAGGGGGTCCAACCCGTTACTAGCATGGTGTACCTAATAAAGTGGCCGGTGAGTGTATGTAATGTATATATGCTGTATGTGTATGTATACAATGTATGGTGTGTAACTCACACAAGTGAGTATAGAAATAAGTATATTTTTGAAGTGGGAAGGGGGCCCCATTCAGAAGCCTGTTATGGGGCCCTGTCTCTCCTAGTTACGCCACTGCTTACGCCATATGCTAAAGGGGGGAAAGGTGGGAAATACTACTCCAGTTATGGATCTAATGCAAAAGAGGAAGAAGTTTTACACATTTTTGATATTTTCCATTTCTTTTGGAACAAATTGCTTTCGCTTAAAAATAGCAAGTGAAGAGGTTTTATCAACTATCAATGTTAAATCTGTTCAAGGGATAGGGGATAAAAAGACGATTGGTGGGGCAAGGGGGTGCAACTTCTGAGACCTCTACCAATTACAGGAATAATTATCCTAGCTATCTCATTCCAAATAAGTGATTGAAGGACAGGATGAGCACAGCGCGCTGTTATCTCTCATATGCTGTATAAGTGATATAAGTGAATTGTAACGCTCCAATAAGCTGTGTTCACCCGCAGCCTTAGAATTGTATTTTGAAGGCTGCAGGAAGGGCTTAAGCCCAATCGCAATCACGTTTCTACTGAAACACTAGCGATCAGCAATAAGCACCATGGGAGGAATTCATCATACACTCCTGATGGTATTAACTCCGAAGCCTGCACATGTCAG
Source organism: Engystomops pustulosus (assembly GCF_040894005.1). NCBI lineage: Eukaryota > Metazoa > Chordata > Amphibia > Anura > Leptodactylidae > Engystomops > Engystomops pustulosus. The sequence goes on from NC_092418.1 coordinate 83,538,708, forward strand.
ATATACTGAGAGGCTCCGGCTTATATATCCGGCAATTGGCGTGTGGTGGGGCAGTTCCCTGGCAGGTCCAGGGGAAGGCTATAGGAAGTATGCCGGTGCGGGACAGTCCACTCCACCACCCAACATGGCCGCCTTAACATGTGGCATGGTGATGCTGTGAGGGGTATGATAGATACAATTCCTGAACATGTGCAAGGAATTGCAACTATTCCACGGCTTGTTTGCACGCAAAACACGTGACCAAGCCCCTCCCCATTGCGTTTTAAAACTTTAATTTCCGATTATGTCATCCATTTCAGATCAGTGGGGGCCACCATCTATAAATGGGAGACCAGGTTCCCTTTAATGCGCAGCCGTAACTTCACCAATTCCATTTAGCGAATGGGGCTCATTTATTAAAGCCCCTGCGCCAGTTTTCTGTCGGACTTTGCACATTCTTTTTAGTGCTAAATGCTTGCATAGGTATTAAATAAGGGCCTGGCGCATCACGCAAAACAAATTACTAAAGTAAGCAGCTTCTAGTGCTTGATCAAACGCCGCAGTGTTAGAGTGACACCTCCGGTAACGCTATCTAACACTGCGGCGGGGTACAGTGTAATTGTCGGACAGCTCGCAAAGCTGTCCGACGTACTCATGAGGGGGCGGGGCTAGGGGCGGTGACTGCTGCCTAGCGTGCAAGTGGGGCGGTCCAGGGAAGAGGCAGCGCCTGGGACCGCCCCCTAATGAATACGTCAGACAGCTTTGCGAGTGGTCCAATGATTACATTGTACCCCGCCGCAGTGTTAGATAGCGTTAACGGAGGTTTCCGGTAACGCTATCACTCTAACACTGTGGCATTTGATCAAGCACTAGGAGCTGCTTACTTTAGTAAGCAGCTCCTAGTGCGAAAATTAAGGTGACAGGTCCTCTTTAAAATACTATGTCCAACAGAATTGTTTTGCACATTTCATGCAGCAGGTAAATGCCTTGCTTTGGATGCACAGCTCAGTAACACAAAGCTTCCAGCAGGGGGCCATCTCCTGTACTCCTGTATCATCGCTGTGTGCTCCCCCATAGCAGCGACTGGGATCTGCAGTGTCAGCTTTCACTTCTCTCTGTTGTCTGCAGTCACCAATAGGAACCAGCAGCAGAATATCCAATGGCAGGCGGCCTAGAATATATAACAGGAAGACAAACCCTTCCATGCCTGCAGTGACGAGCGGCTGTCACTAGTCCCTGGTGACTATCCTCTGGCTGCTGCACATTGTGCACTGGACACACATGTGATGCTCTCGCTGGGAGATGAAATTAAAGGTTTCTCAAAAAACAGACTCAAGAAGCAATGTACGAGAGTGACATCCTTATCCGGGAAGAGAATCATAGAGACCTGGAAAGATTCTCTGGTGCATGTAGTGGATGACCCAGATCAGCCGGATGGACCAGCCTGCGGCTATGTGCAGGACCTCAGCCTGGACCTACAAATCGGGGTCATCAAGCCATGGCTTTTACTTGGTGAGTGGAATTTTATCGTGTCATGATATTAGGTTAAAATATACACATAAAGCCATGTTCACATGGTGAATTGTAATATCTACACCGTGTTTATTATGTGCACTGATTCTGTGATCAGCGTCAAGTATCTGCCATGGATTTACATGTCTCAAAGCTCCTAACCCCATTCATACACACTTCTAATCCTACACTTCTAACCAAATGTCTCCCCTTATCCAAAAAGTGTCACTTTTATAGGTTGTATAAAACGCATATTGCTGCTGAAGAACTTCTAAAAAAAAGAAGATGCACTTGATTTTTTTTTTTTAGTGCTTGACATATAAGACATCCCTAGGAAAATGAATGAAGAATGGGCCTTTTATGCAGAAAAGATCAGCAACACCTCATGTGCAGCCCCTTCTCTCTACTTCTTCATCACAGAATTGGCCATTAAGGGTTAATTCAGATAAACTGAAACATGGGTCAACCATGGATGAGACACATGCAGAATCCATGAAGAACATGGACTGCACGCCAGCATAAAAAGTAGGAATGTGAATAAGGCCTTAGACTTGGGACAAGATTTACGATCACAATACAATGCTGAAGTATGAAGTATATGGTAGGATCAATCAGACAATCTATGGTTAAAGTACCCTAGGGCAGTGATGGCAAACCTTTTTTACACCGATTGCCCAAACTACAACCAAAACCCAATTTTTTTTCGCAAAGTGCCAATGCGACAATGCGAGTAACTTATTACTCCCTGCTGTGTCACAGGTTTAAATTGTATAGGCACCTGAGGACATCAGTACGATAGAAAGAAGGAGAAGTAGTTTGGATTATCATTGTAGTTTCCTTTTGGGGTCCTGGGCTGCCTGGGACTGCAAGAGAAGTTGTGTCCTGTCTGGTGAACCCTGCCCTCGGGTGATGGCCTGGGTGCCCATATAGAGGGCTCTGAGTGCCACCTATGGCCAAGACTGCCCTAAAGGGTCTGAAAAATATTAAAAAAGTAAATAAATAAAAAAGAAATCATTCAAATCACCCCCCCTTTCCCTAGATCTTATGTAAATATAAAAAACAGTAAAAATCATAAACATGTTAGGCATCGCCACATCCCAAAATGTTCAATCTGTCAAAATATAATAACAGTTATTCCCGGCGTTTAACCTGTAATGGAAAATAGCGCACACAGTCGAAACTTTTTTTTGCCAGGTTGCAAAATATTTTTAAAAAATCATTAAAAAGGGATCAAAAGGCAGTCCAGCCCTTTAAAATGGTAGCATTGAAAATGTCATTAAAAGTTGCAAAAAGTATGAAAAAGTTATTAGTGCCAGAAGATGGCAAAGTTTTTATTTGCAAATGTATGAAAACAATATAAAACCATTATAAATTTGATATCCCCGCGATCGTACCAACCCAAAGAATAAAGGAGACATGTCATTTGGGTTGCACAGTAAAAGCCATAAAATCCAAGCCCACAAGATAATGGCGTAAATGCATTTTTTTTTCACCAATTTCACTGCATATTAAATACTGTCACTATGAAGTGCAATTTTTTATGCAGAAAACATGGAAAAATTAAAAAGTCATAGATTTTTGAAGGTGGGGAGTGAAAAATGAAAACGCAAAAATGAAAAAGGGCTTAATGGGATAAAAACCTGAACATGTGAACACAGCCTAAAGCCGCTTTCACACATTAGCCCATTAGCCCCTTATGACAATTTTAACCTATCCCTCATATTATTCTGTGATGGCTCATATTCTGTATCTTTATGTTTCACCAGGGTCACAAGATGTCGCCCAGGACCACAATATCCTGAAAAAGTATAAGGTAATACAGACATCTCTGGTAGTAGTTGACACAAGGAATGAAATTTCAGCCTAAACAATTCATCTATCAACACGTTTAGTGCCCTCATTTATTATTCAGGATATTGTGTAGTGAGATAATCTACACTTCTTAAAGGTGAACAGGTCAGGTCATTTTACTGCACCAACTTCATGAGGTTTTTATAGAGAAAAAAAAAGAACCTCATAATTGCACTTACAGATCTGTAATACACATACTTATCTCTCCACAGGTCACTCATATCCTGAATGTGGCCTACGGAGTACAAAATGTTTTTCCAGACGAATTCACCTACAAGAAACTTTCCATCCTTGATCTACCAGAGACGGACATAACATCATATTTCCCAGAATGCTTTCATTTCATAGAAGAAGCGAGGCTGCAGGTAATGATAGTATAAGAACAATCTGTATTGTATCTATTCATTCACTTCCTGACAAGATGTATGTTCCTTTCTTGGAAGAAAAGCATGAAGAGACGCAAGGGATTGTAGGTCTGGTGTAACAGGACTCTTTTTAGGGAGGTGGTTAGTGGCTCACAGTCCACAGTATTCCAACCTACCATGTAACACTAATAATACTGACGCAGTCTTAACTTTCACTGACTATTGGTCTTTGGTGGGATATGAATGTAACAAATGGGCAAAACTTCTTTCCGGCCCTCAACTTCTGGCCTCTGTTTGTTTACAGAGGTTCAGTGATGATGTGTTGTCCGAAGTGCACATGCTGGCTAGTGTGACATCACTGCTGGGCCTCTGTATATCAATATAGGTCGGTGGTTTAACTCCGCAGGGAGGTAAGTATAACACATATTTTAGGGTTATACCCCCATAGAGCCAATACTCAAACCTGGTACAATGTGCAGCACAATATGTATATAATGGGTGTACATCCGCCATTCTTTAGTGTCAGGTCAGATGACAGGGCCCCTTACACTGTGGGCCCCATAGCGGCTGCTACCACTGTAGTTATGCCCCTGGATCTGTCTGTGAACAGCAAACAACTCAGGGCATTTATGTGGGCTGCAGCTGTAGCTCAACATTTTTTTGGAACGACTGGCAGGGTTCTCTTTCCTCTCCCTACTGATTTCTGGATTCCTGTCCCCGATTCTGCTTTGCAATTATATATTTTGTACCTTGACTTGACCTGACCATAATCTGTAGCTGTCTATACTGGCATGTACATTTGTCCCTGACCTGACCATAATCTGTAGCTGTCTATACTGGCATGTACATTTGTCCCTGACCTGACCATAATCTGTAGCTGTCTATACTGGCATGTACATTTGTCCCTGACCTGACCATAATCTGTAGCTGTCTATACTGGCATGTACATTTGTCCCTTCCTGATTAATGCCTGCTCCGACCCTGGCCTGTCTTTGACTATCCTCTGCCTGTTCGCTGGTGCTTCTCCACAGTGGCTCCTGACCATTCTGGGCCAGCTGCTATTAGTGTCATGACTACTGTAGAGGCCATGCAGCAAACTGCAGATCGGTGTATGGGAGGTTAAAGGGTAATTATGAGTAGAAGTTACTGGTGGCATTTTGAGTTGGCACTCAAACCTCTCCTAACCCATAAACAACTGGAAATTATATTTCTATAGGCATGTGCTGTGACTAACCTGGTAAGTCTCATCTATTTTAGTGATAGCTAGAAAGTATCCCAGGGCCTGCATGTACCTTATGATGTGTTCCCACCTGTATTCCGAGTGATATGCCCAGCTATATGTGGTTTGAGGGGATTACGGTATCTCTGCTACTTTGTATACCTATGATCTGCATTCCCCAGTATAAATTTTCCTATGGCTACTTTCACATTCGTGTAGCACAGCCGAGTATTAAGCAGTCTTAGTGATGCATCATGCACGGCCGTAAACACAGGAAAAGAAAGAGAATGCTCCATACTTCCAAATGTTCTATATTGGTACCATGAACTGTCCCTAAAGGGAGTTGAGGTTATAGATGGTGACACTTTATATCCAAGCTGTAATCAGTGTATGGTTTCTTTTCCTCTTCTCACCCCTCGAAGACCTGTGTGAATAATTCCAGCTATCCATTACCAAACATCACGGGTTCCTTGATATGGGATCAACGTTTCATCAGATCTACCGTGGATTATTTATCATAGATTACCATCTCGGAAGATAATATTGCAGCGCTCTTTGTTGTGCGCGGTGTCCGCTTCCCTCATGGAGAATGGTTTACAGGACATCTGAAGCCCACTTTGCATAATGACACTCGGGTTACACAGCGCCGCTGACACGTACATGTATGGACACACTGAAAAGCATTCACTGATTCTATCACTCAGTACAGTGTGAAGGGAACATGTGGGAATTGCAGTTAGAAAAGATTTTCTGAAGTGTAGAAAGCGTTCATATTTCATCAGCTATTATCCAATTAACTCATGAATTAATTACTCACAAGACAACAAAATTATTACCTAAAGCACCATATAAACATAAGTTTAATAGCTGAATGTTACATCATTTTAAACATTTTACATTTTTTACAAAAGAGGGGTGGGGTTCTGTGTTAGGAACACCATCAAGTATCAAAAAATATTTTGAAATTTATAAGGTGGAGATCTGTTTTCCTAATCAAGATGTCCACCAACCCCACAAAATAAAAATGGCTTAAAAAATACTAATATACGGCGTTTCTTATACCACCATGTAAAATGATTGGATACCACAGTCTAAGAACACTTTCACACTTGCTTTTTTAACACGTGTGTATTTGACGTGCAGAACTTGCATTGCGCTCTGACCCATTTTATTCAATGGGTTTTGTCACACCTGCATTTTTTTTTGCCGTACATGCACGCTTTCTTTTAACGCAGGTTAAAATCTTTTTCTTTTACACATGACATGCGTGAAAAACGCACCATAGTCTATGGAGACGGATAAAAAGTGTATTGAACTCTGAGACACATGTAAGTGCAATGCGTTTTTCACTGATCAATTTCCATAGAAGAGATAGACCCAGTGGCGAAACTAGGAGAGGCTAGGCCGCATAGCAGACTTATGCATGAGGCCCCTTCCCCTTAACAAACATACACACATTTAATGTATATACTTATATGCACACACATAAAGTTCTACACTCATACACACATTAATACAGTCTTACACACGTACACACATATATAAACAAATACGTATACATTTATGTACTCATATATCTATACATTCATGCGTACGTTAACGCAAACTCAAAGTATATACACACAGTATGTACACATCCATACATTTATACACATGTTAAGTATATACACCTCATATACACACATTCTGAAAAGTACAGACATTATAAACGCATATAGTACATATACATAGACATACAGGGGGGAATTTATCATATGCCAATGCTCGTGTGCCAGCGTATGATAGTGGCCACACCACCTCTTGCCCTGGTTGATACATCAAGATATATTTTTCTCTTGATATATCTGTCAGGCAGCACAGCCGCCAGGCAATGCTCTGCCAGGTCTAACCTGGTGTAGTTTTGCAAAAAAAACTTTGAACAGAAGTTTTGCAGTACACAGCATGGGGCAGGAACCTGGCTTGTATGTGGCGTAGTCGCATAATAATCGCAAATTCTTGTGATTATTTCAATGCTTTTATGCCAGAAAACTGGTATAGAAGCAGTGATAAATATAGACACCCTATATACACACATATACAGTATAAAACAACCATACACAGACATACTGCATAAACATACAACATACATACATACATGCATATACACACATTAGAAAAACACATTACATGCATGCAGTAAATACATACCATACATCATATACACACACTTAGAAAACTCAAACAGCATATACACACACTGATACACAGAGACACACCATAAACACATGTATATAGGGAAGGGAAAAGGCAGCAGCTCGGGTCTGGGCTGAATTCATATGCACGGACCACGGCAACTGCATCATCTTCCCGCCTTATCAACAGCCCAGCATCCACCGTACTATCCAGTGCTGAACTTGCGCTATCTTCGCCGCTCCGTACACTTCCGTCAGGGGCTTGTGCGGAGACCATAGTGTGGCTGTGGCAGCCAGGCCTACAAAGTCTGTCCAATCAGTGAGGACCCCCGAGGCTGCGACTGCAATGAGCAGCATGTCCTGGGTAAGAAAGGGGAGAATCTAGGGGTCAGCATGCCTGATCCAGGGGAGAGAGGGTGGGCTTAAAATGAATCCACACTCCCTCCTCCTCTCCACTGGGCCCCAGTAATAAAGTTGCGACGCAGTGGCACAGTCTGGGCAGGATTCGGGAGCACTGCAATTTGCCCGTGCGCCACGGGCCCCTTGTTCTTCGGGCCTGCGTAGCAGCCGTTACGGCTGTAGTTACGCCACTGGATAGACCAAAGTCATCAGTCTTTTTCACAAGCATGAAAAACTGAGACACTGAACAATCTCTGACTGAAAAAGGATTCAACTTTGATGAAAAATGTCAGTTTTTCACTGACCAAACCCCGATCGCACCCTGGTAAGACTCTGACGTGATCTGCAACGCAAGTGTGAAAGGGATCCAAATGCCTTAATTAACGGAGATGAGATGGTCGCCGTTCTTTCAGCAGGAGAGTTTTCCTGTCTCCGGAAGCTGACGCTTTCATGTAGTCAAGCAGAGCTACTTTCCTGCTGAGATCTTGGTAAGAACGACAGCCATCTTACATGTCAGAAAATTGATTCTCATGTGGTCTGACATGCACTGTGAGGTCTTGTATAGATAGGTGTGTGCCTTTTCTAATAAAGTCCAGTCAGTTTAATTAAACACCTGCTGGACTCCAATAAAGGAGTAGACCCATCTCAGAAGGATCAGAAGGAAATGGACAAGTGCATGTGAGTTAAATATTAGTGTTACAGCAAAAGGTCTGAATGTGATATTTCAGTTTTTCTTGTTTATTAATTAGCAAAAACATCTGCATTTTAGTTTTTTTCTGTCAATATATGCAAAGTGTACATTAACCCCATAGCGCAATAAGACATACCCTTACGTCTTGTTGTACATGGAGGAGTATGAAGAGGGCTGGCCCTCTGCATAATAAATAATAAATTATATTTAAAAAAAACTAAAAATGCTAGAAGTCATACAAATATAAATAAACTGTAAAAATCATAAACACATCAGCTATTGCCTTGTCTGAAAATGCCCTATCTATCAAAATGTAATAACTTTTTCTCACTTCGTTTAACCCCGTAACGGAAAATAGTCGCAAATGGCAAGTGATCAAAAGGTTGCACAGTCCTAAATATAGAAGCATTGAAAACATCATCAAAAGTCACAAAAAATGACACCACCCACAGCTCTGTACACCAAAGTCCGAAAAAGTTTTTAGTACCAGAAGACGGCAAAATGAAGATTTTTTTTTTTTTTTTGTGCAGGAGGTTTTAATTGCTGTAAATGTATGAAAACATTATAAAACCTATACAAATTTGGTATCCCCGTGATCGTACTGACCCAAATGAATTAAGTAGACCTGTCTCTTGGATCGCACAGTCAAAGCCGTAAAATCCAAGCCCACAAGAAATGCTGCAAATGTGTTTTTTCATCATTTTCACTGCATTCAGATTTTTTTTCCTGCTTTCCAGTACACGGCATAGAATATTAAATACCTTGACTATGAAGTGCAATTTGTTACGCAGAAAACAAGCCCATACACAGCTCTTTACATGGAAAAATAGAAAAGTTATAGATTTTTGAAGGTGGTGAGTGAAAAATAAAGACGCAAAAAAGGAAACAGGGGTTAATAACCAAAAAAAATAACTTTTTTGATCTTTCCAATTGGCTGCAATATAACAGAGTGAAAAATTTAAAGGAGTCTGAATACTTTCTGTATCCACTGTATGTCATGGATCTATGTGCTAACATTCCTATTGCTAAACTGGATCTGTATAGATGGAAATTGTATATTTATCATGCCTCTGGACGCTTCTTTCTTTGCAGAATGGTGTGGTGCTCGTCCACTGTAATGCAGGAGTGTCTCGCGCCCCAGCAATAATTATCGGGTATTTGATGTACAGTGAGAAACTTAACTTTGCCAGAGCCTTTTCAATGGTAAAAAATGCAAGACCCGCAGTGTGTCCAAACCCGGGATTCATGGAACAGCTCCACAAGTATCAAGACTGCAGTAGAAGACAAACAGATACCATCCATGAGAAAACCGATTGACAGACATTCTGATTCTAATTTATCTGTGTTTGTGTCTTTTTCTCTATTTGTGTCTTTTCCCTCTTTTTTTTTTTAATAAAAATGTGTGATCTACAGGTTTTTGAAAAAGCGATGATTGTACTTTTCTTTACACCAAAGCATAAACAACCTAGAAATGAATCACACCGCACGATTTCCTACCTGTATCTGTGCAGGTAATACTTACAGCTCTTTTCCAGTGCCATGCAGAAAATGCAAAAATCTCAAAGGGATAATGGCTCGTCCATGGTGTGGTGAGACACAATGCATGCCCCGTTCTTCACTGCACCATGAATGTGTGTTTGAAAAAACACAGCTTGCCCTTTTCAAAATCTTAAAATAGGATCCAAATAATTCTTCCTAATATAAAAACTACCGTCACCATTTTCCCACAAACTGAGTGTCAAAATATAAAAATGTTTCTATATTTATTTATTCGTAGTTTGTAGTCTCATCCTAGTTGTGTGTGATTTTCACATCCAGTTTAGCTACCTTCTCGAAACATGTACATGTAAAACTGGCCATCCTAGGATGGCATCCAATTGCAGTCTGTTTTTCTTTTTGTCACACACCCTTTGACTTCAGTGAGTGAGTTTTGCACAACATTAGGGTGCATGCACACAAACGTGTGCCCGTACACGCCCGGTACCATGGAAAGGAGGTGGGGTGACCCCTCCCCTCTCCATAGAGATGCACGGCGCCGTTACACGGATAAAGATAGGACATATCTTATCTTTTCCCCTTGTACAGAGCCGTAGCTGCCACGCATACATACGTCCCCCCAATGGTCGTGTGCATGGGGCCATGGGGATCAGAGTAGAGCATTGCTGCGTTTATCGATAGGATCGGGTCAGCTTTTGTACTCATTTAGCACTTTTTTTTTTCAAGTGATTTGTTTTTGTGTCATTATGATGTGTGAGGCATAATTTATTAAATTTTTTTTTTAACAACAGTGCTCGTTGAGAGATTGCCTTCTTTAAAGAATGGAAAAAAAATCTTATACTTTTTCTTATTAACGTTCTGAAGTACACTAAAACTAAACTTCTATTAGAAATCTACCTATTACGTTAGGTGCCTCCTACCATCCTGAACCCTAAACTATCTTTCTCTAATCCTTTAATACAGGCAGTCCCCGGATTACGTACAAGATAGGGTCCGGAGGTTTGTTCTTAAGTTGAATTTGTATGTAAGTCGAAACGGTATATTTTATAACTGTAGATCCAGACAAAAAAAAATTGGTCCCAGTGACAATTGGAGTTTAAACATTTTTTGCTGTAATGGGACCAAGGATTATCTATACAGCTTCATAACAGACACCTTACAGCTGATTATTGCAATCTGGGACTATAGTAAAGCATCCAGAGAGCTTCACCAGAGGTCAGAGGGGATGTCTGTAACTATGGGTTGTCTGTAAGTCGGGTGTCCTTAAGTAGGGGACCGCCTGTACTTCCTAGCCTGATATTAACTATTACTAATAAGCACATTTTTGCCAGAGGCTACTGGGGTGTGCAGTAGCCTTTCTGGGCTGTGAGAGCAAAGGCTACTCCAGGCTCCAGTACCTCTTTTCACATCCTTGTGTACAAGCTGTATTAAAAATGCCAGCTTCTTCAAGCTTTGTGCATGCACAGTAGCTCCTGCTCAGTGAATGTGGTAGAGCACAAGCGCATATCGTAGCAGCCACTGGCACTGAAGGTGCTACTGCGCATGCGCAGAGCTCGAAGAAACCATTGGTGTGAAAACAGCTTGTATCGGGAGCACGCTGAGGACGTGGAAAGAGGTTGGACATCATAGGCCACTGGGCTGTTGAGCAGCCTTTGCTCTCTATGTGCATATATCTATGTGCAGTTTGGATCAGGTTACAAAATATTAAAGGATTAGAGAAATATAATTTAGGAGGTATCTACTATTGGATTTATCTGCATAGGCATATCCCTGGTGGTAGGTTTCCTTTAACTTTTTAATAACTATTCAATGTTTTGACAAGGAGGCCAAAAACTAAATATCATGTTGCATTTCATTTTTATGGCATTTATCGTGTTGGGTAAATAATATATTATTGCCATAATACTGTTGTTATGAACATGGCATGTTTTTCTCTGTACGTTATTTATGTGTTAAAGAATGTGTTAATCTCTTTCTTATCTTTTTTTAACAGTTTCAAATTTTATTTAGGTTCTTTTTTGAAGTCCCTTTAGGGGAATTATTGAGGACTGGATACTTAGATAAATGTGGTGACATGAATGTCTTCAACACTCAGTGCCTTCCATTACACAATAAAAAGCCTGTTAGTTTTGTTTTTCAACAATTTTCTGATTAAAAAAAACGGGGAGGGGAAACTGGCAAATTTACAATATAATGCCAAGTACAGGCAGTCCCCGGGTTACGTACAAGATAGGTTCTTTAGGTTTGTTCTTAAGTTGAATTTGTATGCAAGTCGAAACTGTATATTTAATAATTGTAGATCCAGACAAAAAAAAAATTTGGCCCCAGTGACAATTGTAGCTTAAACCTTTTTTGCTGTAATGGGACCAAGGATTATCCATAAAGCTTCATTACAGACACTTTACAGCTGATAATTGCAATCTGGAACTATAGCAAAGCATTCAGAAAGCTTCACCAGAGGTCAGAGGGGTCTGTCTGTAACAATGGGTTGTCTGTAAGTCGGGTGTCCTTAAGTAGGGGACCGCCTGTAGTAGGAAAAGTGCACAGATTACAGGGCGTAAGCCCTTGAACCGGAGAAAGGAATTTGTTGCTAATAAAGTGAGCAAGCATCTTTCCTGTGAAATATACGGTACATAAAATAAGGGTGCTGTGTAAAATACACATATGTGAACTATTGAAAAACAGTAATAGGGAAACAAAATCTACAGCAGTGAAGGAGGAGAGGAAAAGACAGGGAAAGGAGGGAGGACAGAGGAATATTAAGTGGTCAATAGTAATAATGCTGAAAAATCAATGGGTTTGGTGGTATTCAGGGGTGGCAATGCCAACCAGGGAGCCCAAATCTTACATAACGAATCTGGGAAATTTTTGTAGTTGGTAGTGATTTCCTCTATAAATTGAAGGTGCATAATAATAATAAATAATTCCTTTATTTATGTGGCGCACACAGATTACGCAGCACTGCACAGAGTTTTGCCAAATCAGTCCCTGTCCTCAATGGGGCTCACAATCTAATCAACCTATCGGTATGTTTTAGAGTATGGGAGGAAACTGGAGGACCTGGAGGACACCCGTGCAAACACGGATAGAACATACCAAGTGTTTGCAGATGTTGACCTGGGACTATTACCCAGGTCCCAGGCGCTGCAAGGCTGTAATGCTAACATTAAGCCACTGTGCCTAATCTCATGGAATCATTTAGAGACCACGGGAGTCACCGAGGACTTCCATTGATGGTCGATCACTGTTCTTGCAGCTATTAGCATAAAACTGCCTATTTTACTTGTTAGGGATTTCAGGGGGCCTGCGATTATGCATAGCAGAGCTACATTAGGAGGAGTTGAAAGATGTAACTCTGAGACCTTGTTTATTCTGTAGGCCATAGGTCCAGAAAGGAAAGCCCCCTAGGATTTCGGCAAAATATCAAATATGGTATCTCTAGATTGTCCAAATCTCCAAAATATATCTAATATATCTTAGGATGTAATAAGGGTTGAACTCTGTGCCAGCAGGATAAGATTTTGTAATTGGTGTTCTTTGCCTTACGCTGCCCATGTTTTTAAAAGAAATACAGATAGTCCACGGGTTACGTACAAGATAGGTTCTGTAGGTTTGTTCTTAAGTTGAGTTTGTATGTAAGTTGGAACTGTATATTTTATCACTGTAACCTGAGCCAGAATTTTTTTGGACAATTGCATTTTAAAAATGTTGGGTTGTCATTAGAACCAGGATGAACAATAAAGCTTCATTACAGACACCTTTGATAACTGTTACATCTGATCATTGTAGCCTAGGACTAAAGTACAGTAAATTACCAATATCCAGAGGTCCATTTGTAACTAGGGATCATCTGTAAGTCGGGTGTTCTTAAGTAGGGGACCACCTGTATACAGCATTATATACATTTCTTTCATTGAATGTAACTGTAGCGCTGTTCTATATTGTAAAAACAATGTATGCTGTATACCTGATCAATACCAGAACATATTGGTCAGGTACATATATAAAACATAGGGGCAGATTTACCGTCCCGGTCCATTCGCGATCCAGCGGTGCGTTCTCTGCGGTGGATTTGGGTCTTCCGGCGATTCACTAAGGCAGTTCCTCCGACATCCACCAGATGTCACTGCTGCGCTGAAGTCCGCCGAGGTCCACGACCCATTGCTGGGTGAAGGTAAGCGCGTGTCCAGCGACACTTTTTTTTAAAAAAATGCAGCGTTTTTTTCGGTCGGCCACACCCCCCGATTTCCGTCGTGTGCATGCCGGCGCCGATGCGCCACAATCCGATCGTGTGCGCCAAAATCCCGGGGCAATTCAGGAAAAATCGGCGCAAATCGGAAATATTCGGGTAACACGTTGGGAAAACGCGAATCGGGCCCTTAGTAAATGACCCCCATAATGTACAGATCAATGTTGTAGCTTCCATTTATAGCACATCCATCTTTTATGAGGTAAAAATGAGAATGGACAAGATGCCAAATGATAGAACACATGTGATTTCTGCTGCCCCCTGATTTATTTGGTGTTTTTGTTTTGGTTTCTGGCCACTTGTGCAAAAGATATAAGGGCACATTTACTTACCCGGTCCCTGCCCGATCCCCGATCCGGAATGTCCGACGAGGATGAACTCTGCCGCGATTCACGTAGATCATGTGTCCGATTTCCTGCATGTGTCGCTTCCCCGCTCCGATCCGCCGGAGTTCACCTTCTTCTTCCCGATGCATGTAAGTGCTTGGCTTGGTCCGACGGTCCGCTCCCAGCGCGATTGTGCCAAAATCCGATTGCGTGCGACACAATAACCTTTTAAATGCGGCACAAATCAGTAATTGTCGGAATATCCCCTTAGTAAAGGCGGACCCTTTGTAAATGAGCCCCATAGTCCCAATGACAGCATATTTTAGTGAAAGAGGAGGTTCTAACTAAGAACATACTAAAAAAAAGGTGTAGTCTAGATGAGGGATGAATTATCCTTTATTACCAAGCATTTGGGCACAATGGTCACACGGAGCGATACGGGGCACAAATATCTTCCAGTCAGGTGCCCCAAAATTACTAGAGGGCTAAAGGAGCCTCTTACTGAATGTGACTGTTCATAAGACAGCTTTATTTTGGGGCCTCACTTCTAGTTCTGCCCAGGGCTCCACTTTGTCTAAAACCGACCCTGTCACACAGAGCCGGATCATCATTGGCGCTATTGGAGCGCTAGCGCCGGGCCCCCGGATCCGGCTTTATTGGTTGGGGGCCCCCGGCCTGGCGCTCCAATAGTGCCGATGTTCATGCTCCTGTTGGGGCCCCGGCGGGCCCCGACACTCGCCTCGGCAGTCGGGCAGGGGCCTCCGTCAGTCCGGACCAGAAGCTCCTGCCCGTCCCTGTATAGTGCTCGATGCGGCCGTTTCCGGCCGCTTGAGCACTATTACTGGAGCGATGTGGCCGGAAGACAACCCCCGGCGCACATCGCTCCAGGAACTTGGATGCGCGGCCGCGTGATGACGTCATCACGCGGCCGCGCACCCCTTCCTGTCCTCCCGCGGCAAGAAGAAAGAATACGCGGGACCCGAGGTGAGTATAAGGTTGTTTTTTTTTAAAAATCAAACAGCATTCAAAGATGGTGGGGGTCAGGATATTTAAAATAATTAATTGGGGAGGGCATCACATCAAAAAGTTAACTGTGGGGGAGCAGCAAATTAGTTAATTATGGGGGACAGCATATTAAATAGTTAATCATAGGGGGGCAGCATATTTAATAGTTAATCATAGGGGGCAGCATATTAAATAGTTAACTATGGGGGGCAGCATATTAAATAGTTAATTAGGGGGGGGCAGCATATTAAATAGTTAATTATGGGGGGGCGGGCTGCATAGTAAATTGTGTGTGTTTGGGGGGTACAATATTAACTCCCTAATGCTCTGAGGCTTACATGTACGGAGCAGAGGTGCGGGACCTGTATGAAAAGGACTCACGAGTTGAGCCCTCTTAATACAGAGGTGGGGTTTGCTGCATATAGCACTAATACCCGCGATTGGTGCTAAAGCCGACCGCGGGTATTAACCCTTCTGATGCTGCCGCCAACATTTAAAGGACGGTGGCACATTGGCGCCGCCATCTTTGTTCTGATCGTTACTCACTCCCTTTTACACCATTTTACATAACATAAAAAATGTGATAAAAACTGATCAAAAGGTCTCACAGTCCTCAAAATGGTAGCAATGAAAACATCGGCTCATCCCGCCAAAAAATAACTCCTCAGCCAGCCCCCAAATATACCCAGCACCTGCCCATGATACAGCCTACCCCTGCCCCCGTATATAGCCAGCTCCTGCCCCGATATATCCTTCCCACGTATATAGCCAGCTCCTGCCCTTGTATATAGCCAGCTCCTGCCCTTGTATATAGCCAGCTCATGCCCACGTATATAGCCAGCTCATGCCCACGTATATAGCCAGCTCCTGCCCCTGTATATAGCCAGCTGCTGCCCCTGTATATAGTCAGCTCCTGCCCCCGTATATAGCCAGCTCCTGCCCCCGTATATAGCCAGCTCCTGCCCCCGAATATAGCCAGCTCCTGCCCCCGAATATAGCCAGCTCCTGCCCCCGAATATAGCCAGCTCCTGCCCCTGAATATAGCCAGCTGCTGCCCCTGTATATAGCCAGCTGCTGCCCCCGTATATAGCCAGCTCCTGCCCCCGTATATAGCCAGCTCCTGCCCCCGTATATAGCCAGCTCCTGACCCTCAATATAGCCAGCTCCTGCCCCTGGTAGCAAAAGAAAGTCAAAACTCACCTTTCCTGCGCTCCCGCAGGTCTTCTCTTGTTCCGTCGGCAGCGTGTACAGATCTGCCGCTGCCGATGGAAGAAGAGAAGACCTGCGGGGAGCGCAGGAAAGGTGAGTTTTGACTTTCTTTTTTCTCTTCACTTCAGTATAAGCCAAGTTTGAAGTTTTTAGCACATTTTTTGTGCTGAAAAACGCAGCATATACTCGAGTATATATGCTATGAAAAAGTTATTAGCGTCAGAAGAAGACAAAACCTCTTTTTTTAATGAGGTTTTAATTTTTTAAAATGTATTAAAACTCAATAAAACCTGTATAAATTTAGTTTCCTTACTGAACCAAAGAGTGAAGTGTACAGAATATAAAATAATTTACAGAGGAAGCCAGTGTATGAAGTTTTATGGGGGTGAGGCCTAGCATGTAAAATAGTTCATAGGGTCGGGTGGGGGTGGGAGCAGTATATCATATAACTAAATGGGGGGACAGTATATTAGAGGCCAGCCTCTAAAATTCATGTGGCACCCCAGTATATTAGAAAGGGCCATAAATAGGTAAATTAATTCATTAAACGGGGCAATATATAAATGAAGTCATGGGGGAACCATATATTGGGTAATTGGTGGGTGACACATATAATTAGGGGTACAGTATTACTCAGGGTCTGTAGTATAGTAATATATGCAGGGGACACAGAGGTTTTATTATGGGGTATATTTTGGGGTGGGGGGCATATTTCTGTTATCCAGGTGACATTATACTGTGAGTAACTGTGGTATTTTTAGTTTCACAGTGTGGGGCAGGTACAGTGTGGTCAGTTGTGGTGTGAGGGGTATATATGATATATATGGGGAACAGTGTGGTCAGTTGTGGTGTGAGGGATACATATGATATATATGGGGTACAGTGTGGTCAGTTGTGGTGTGAGGGGTATATATGATATATGTGGGGGCACAGTGTGGTCAGTTGTGGTGTGAGGAGTATAAATGATATATGTGAGGGGTACAGTGTGGTCAGTTGTGGTGTGAGGGGTATATATGATATATGTGGGGTACAGTGTGGTCAGTTGTGGTGTGAGGGGTATATATCATATATGTGAGGGTACAGTGTGGTCAGTTGTGGTGTGAGGGGTATATATCATATATGTGGGGGCACAGTGTGGTCAGTTGTGTTAGGGGTATACATGATATATGTGGGGGCACAGTGTGGTCAGTTGTGGTGTGAGGGTTATACATGATATATGTGGGGGCACAGTGTGGTCAGTTGTGGTGTGTGAGGAGTATATATGATATATGTGGGGGCACAGTGTGGTCAGTTGTGGTGTGAGGGGTATATATGATATATGTGGGGGCACAGTGTGGTCAGTTGTGGTGTGAGGAGTATAAATGATATATGTGAGGGGTACAGTGTGGTCAGTTGTGGTGTGAGGGGTATATATGATATATGTGGGGTACAGTGTGGTCAGTTGTGGTGTGAGGGGTATATATCATATATGTGAGGGTACAGTGTGGTCAGTTGTGGTGTGAGGGGTATATATCATATATGTGGGGGCACAGTGTGGTCAGTTGTGTTAGGGGTATACATGATATATGTGGGGGCACAGTGTGGTCAGTTGTGGTGTGAGGGTTATACATGATATATGTGGGGGCACAGTGTGGTCAGTTGTGGTGTGTGAGGAGTATATATGATATATGTGGGGGCACAGTGTGGTCAGTTGTGGTGTGAGGGGTATATATGATATATGTGGGGGCACAGTGTGGTCAGTTGTGGTGTGGGGGGTATATATGATATATGTGGGGGTACAGTGTGGTCAGTTTTGTATGTGAGGGTCAGGTGTGAGGAGAATATGGGACGATGCCAACCATATCTGTTTTATAAACCCGCAGAGAGTCATGGATGGAAGAAGTCTCCTGGAATATCAGACAGAAGGGAGGAGACAACATCAGGGACGTCACCTGTAAGTCATTGGATGACACTGCAGCCTCTGTGCAGGACTGGTATATACTACTATATGCTGGTACATACTGGTCTGTGTGTAGGTTATCATATATTATTGCGGTATTATCCAGTCATTATGTAGTGGTGATAATCCTGATGTAATGTTATTATTTGGGCCTAGTACAGAGGTGTTATTAGTGATATCGCCCTTTGCTCGGTGGTGTTTGTATAATAACAATATGGCGGTAAAGATCATCAGTAAATGGAGTTTATAGTTGGTAAATTATTGGTAATACCGGTCATGTTGTGGTAATCCTGTGGGTCAGTTTCGAGGGATCATTTGTAAATAGTAGCGCTATTGTTTGGAATATTGGTCTTATGGTCCTTTTATTTGGTAACAGTTTTGTCTTATGATTATTCAGTAATAATATGGCGGGAGTATTTTTTAGTTTGTCATGGAACAAAATTGGAAATGGTTTAGTAAGTAGAAATTTATCTAAAACTAAAGATACCATTGTTTCTAATATCTCTAGAGCTTTGGAACTGTGTAACTATGTTATATCTTTTTACATATATTGTTGTGGGAGGGGGCCCCACGTTGGCTGCCGAGCTGGGGGGGCCCCATCCTAAATGAGGTGCTCCATACCACTGGGACCCTTAATCTGGCCCTGCTGTCACATGATTGTGTTATAAAGCAAGTGATCTGCAAATGTGTACAGCACGGGGATGATACCTGTGTGCCATTATTTTTCACATTCCCATAGACTCCTATGAGAAGACACAGGCTGCCACCATGGGCAGGCATAGGACCTGCTCTGAGTGCACGGGTCCATTGAAATAAATGTGTCAGTGTAACAGCCACAAAAAAAGGGGGCACTTACCCAATTAGGTTTTAGCATGTAGTTTTGAAAAGCCAAAGAATCTCCTCTTAAAATCTACACACAAAAACCTCAATGTGTGAACTCCCTCTAAATAACACAATTCTGTCTTCTCCCACCAGCCACCAGGGGGAGCTCACTATATACCTCTGTATACAGATCCCAATGGAAGCATAAAATAAAACGCTAAGCATCTACTGAAAGTAAATCATCTTTTTTCACAGAACACTACAGTATTTCCAAATATCCCATAAAATCGCACCATTGTCGCAGCACAGAGATATCTGCTCTATTGAGGTGACTTGGTAACTAACAAAATGGAATGAGGCCAGTGAGTGCGCAGCAATGAAGTTACGGGCACAAAGGTGAGCCAGGCGCGGCCCCGCTCCGGAGCGCGTGCACTGCGCGGACGCCAGCAGACGCCGGTCACCTATGCGCGCATGCGCAGGATCCCGAAGGGTTCTCCATGGGAAAGGGGCCGGGAGAGTGGATGGCCACGCCCACGTTCGGCAGGAAGGGTGGCGCTGGACGGCGGGTGCCAGGCAGGCGTGTCATCGCGTTACACTGCGGAGCATGGGATGTGTATGAGGGGCCCCCCTCCATAACAAGAGCCCCCCTCCTCACCCCGAAGAACGACTCCTGCGAGCCAGGCCCGGGACAGCGCTAGCGGCGGGAGACAGGCAGCATGTCGCGCTCCGTGCTGCAGCCCAGTCAGCAGAAGCTGGCCGAGAAGCTGACCATCCTCAATGACCGCGGCATCGGGATGCTCACCCGCCTCTACAACATCAAGAAGGTAACAAGAGGGGGGGGGGGCGCGGAGGATGGGGGTTATACCCGGGCTGATGGCTGCTGCTGGGGGAGATGAGGAGGAGGAGGACAGGGCGGTGCAGGATGAGGGATCCCAGCTGCAGGAGGAGGAGGAGGAGGAAATCCTCCATGTTATTACTGATTGCAGGAAAGAAATCTCTGCTGACATCACATGTAATGTGCCGGGGCCCGGTGTCATGTCAGGCCCGGGGCCCCACAGGATGTCACACTGAGCAATGTGTGATGTCATTACAGGCGCTGTATACATGTATATACAGCCTGATGGCCTCATGTACAGTGTATACATGTGTATATACAGCCTGATGGCCTCATGTACAGTCTATACATGTGTATATACAGCCTGATGGCCTCATGTACAGCGTATACATGTATATATACAGCCTGATGGCCTCATATACAGCGTATACATGTGTATATACAGCCTGATGGCCTCATGTACAGTGTATACATGTGTATATACAGCCTGATGGCCTCATGTACAGCGTATACATGTGTATATACAGCCTGATGGCCTCATGTACAGCGTATACATGTATATATACAGCCTGATGGCCTCATGTACAGCGTATACATGTATATATACAGCCTGATGGCCTCATGTACAGCGTATACATGCGTATATACAGCCTGATGGCCTCATGTACAGCGTATACATGTGTATATACAGCCTGATGGCGTCGGGTACAGCGTATACATGTGTATATACAGCCTGATGGCCTCATGTACAGCGTATACATGTGTATATACAGCCTGATGGCCTCATGTACAGCGTATGCATGTGCATATACAGCCTGATGGCCTCATGTACAGCGTATGCATGTGCATATACAGCCTGATGGCGTCGGGTACAGCGTATGCATGTGCATATACAGCCTGATGGCGTCGGGTACAGCGTATGCATGTGCATATACAGCCTGATGGCGTCGGGTACAGCGTATGCATGTGCATATACAGCCTGATGGCGTCGGGTACAGCGTATGCATGTGCATATACAGCCTGATGGCGTCGGGTACAGCGTATGCATGTGCATATACAGCCTGATGGCGTCGGGTACAGCGTATGCATGTGCATATACAGCCTGATGGCGTCGGGTACAGCGTATGCATGTGCATATACAGCCTGATGGCGTCGGGTACAGCGTATATATACAGGGTGCTTTTATGTTGCATTGTGTGTGTGTATATATAAAATATAAACACATGGCTGCCATTATACCTTGTGTATATACCCACATTGCCTGCTATCATGATAGTGATAGCATTGTGTGTATATATACAGGGGGCTCTCATGATACAGTGTGTGTGTAATTTATATATTACACACAGGGCACTCTCATGTTACAATGTGTATGTATGTTATACAATATATAGGGCTGTCATGATACACAGGGGAGCTGTTTTGATAGTGTCTATATATACAGATGGTCTGTCATATACCGTGTGTGTAATATATTATACATACACACACTGGGATGCGGTCTTGATACAGTGAGACTTGGATTTGTATACAAGTTGCACTTCTGGGCTGTACAGGGGGTCCATGATGTATAAAGCAGCATTACTATGTCAGCCCTGTGATGTAGTTACAGGATGGATAGGGGGCGCTATCTGCTATACTAATCACTATTCCTTAGAATTCGTTCCATGTCGTCACATGATCACAGCCGCTGCACCAGGTGATAATTGTTCGCCACTGTCACCACAGGTATCTGGTATCTTGGATGGGGATTGGCAATGTTGGAATTACAATAGATATGGAAATTATGTTGCTGTATTGCCCTATATCAGTGATGGCAAACCTTTTAGACACGAGTGCCCAAACTACAACCAAAACCCACATATTTTTCGCAAAGTGCCAATGTAACAATTTAAGCCGTAACTTCTGACTCCCCGCTCTGTCACAGGTTTACATTGTATCGGCCCTGAGGACATCAATACAGTAGAAAGAAGGAGAAGAAGTTTGGATCATTATTGTAGCTTCCTTCTAGGGTCCTGGGCTGCCTGGGACTGCAGGGGGTGTGTCCTGTCTGGCGAACCCTGCCCTGGTGTGATGGCAAGGGTGCCCATTTAGAGGGCTCTGAGTGCCACCTCTGGCACCCGTGCCATAGGTTCACCACCACTGCCCTATATATTAAGCCACGCTTTTCTTATAACCTCCACCTTTTGTTATCCCCCTGTTATTCCTCCAGGACATATAAGTAACTTTATAGCTGGTTATTTGGGGCCTGTCCCACACACTGTGATTTTGTCCAGTCAGTGCTGACTATTTCAGACTATGGGGTCATTCTCCTCTTATGAAGTGGAATGTGGACACTCAGTTGTTCAATTTTGTTTATTAATTTGTAGTAAGAATAACAAAGGAACAGCATCATATTAAGAATGTTTGATTCATACCGACGTGTCAGGAGAAGTGACAGATGCTCTTTAGAAGGGTTTTCTGAATACCGAGAGAACTAAAATATTAAAGGGGGAATCGTACCAAACCTTTCTATAGCATAACCTTGATGCATTTAAAGGGGTTGTCCATGAAGTTTAGTGATGGCCGATCTTCAGGACAGGCCATCAATAAATATTCAGTGGGAGGCTGAGCCGCCCTCCTTGGACATTTCTTTGGGCCTGACAAAACAGAACCAGAATCAGATGGTTCTGCTCCCATGTAGTGACTGAACTGCCACCTAAATTCTCTGTAAACCTTCTGTCAATAATAATGGTATGTGAAGGTGTTTGCAGCTTTAGGTCATGTTCACATGGTAAGTATTTGCTGTGGATTACCGCATGTAATGTGTTTTTTTTTTTTTTGTTCTGTTTTTTTTTAATACAAGATTTTTTTCCCCCTTTTTCTCTACTGTAAATGCTGCTGATTTTGCAATAGCAGAACATCTACAGCAAATCCGTACAATGTCCTTCAGTAGTTCTGTGTTCTCAATCTGCTCCATGATAT
This sequence comes from Engystomops pustulosus, assembly GCF_040894005.1. Taxonomy (NCBI): domain Eukaryota; kingdom Metazoa; phylum Chordata; class Amphibia; order Anura; family Leptodactylidae; genus Engystomops; species Engystomops pustulosus. The sequence continues at coordinate 83,561,741 of NC_092418.1, forward strand.
TAAAGGGGTTGTCCACTTTACGTAAACACTGTATTTGATATTGTTTGTGTAATAGAAAATTCCAAAATTTTTCTCTTATGCTTTGTGTATCAATTCCTAATGGGGTTTTCTAGATCTCTGCTTGCTGTCATTCGATAGGAAGCTTTATTGTTTGCTACCAGTGGATAATAACGGGTCCCTGGTCATGTGATGTCACACAGGTGCACGGTTTGTTACAGCAATCAGAGCAGTGTGATGTAACTAACTGTGCACCCGTGTGACATCACATGACCAGGAACCGGCTGCAGCTTTTTTATAGCGTGACAGCAAGCAGAGATCTGGAAATTGTATTTCTGGCACTTGACACTCAATTCCTTTTTATCTTCCTATCTTTTGCAAACAAATTTAGGACATAACAGGTAGATGGTAAGAAATTGAAGTCCTCTCTGGCACTTGGGTATTTTACCTAGTACTAGTATTTTCTGCTCCAAGATACCAGGGGTTTTCATGAGCACCACTCACTATTCTTTATCAGTTGTGTCTGGCTGTTGATGTGACACTCTTATTTCTAGGAGATCTAGAAAACCATGAGGAATTGATATGAGTCAATACTTCAACAATTTCATTAGAAAATGACCGTCCATATTGTATTCAGTCAAAAATGCATGAGTGACCACCAAACCAAAGCCAATGGACCCTGTTCTAGTCAGTGGGATCTTTTGGGTTTTCTTTGTGTCTGGAATCGGTTTTCAGTCATTTTCATTGTTTTGCTTATGTAAAGAACAAGAGAAATGGGGACACAGAGATATACATAACCCCACACCCCGTATCTGGATAACACAGGAGGTTATGGGCACATCTTATCTACCACCTCTCCATGCAGGTAGCCAGACAGATTATTGTGGCAACATGACTGAAAAACTTAGAAAATAGTCCAGATGTCTAAAATGCGATTGTTACCATTGTTTTCCTGTAATTCGATTTGATCCACAGGTAGCATGTTATAGAGCAGTTGGAGCTGGACAGATGGATCTCTACCTACAATATTCTATCAATGATAAATTTCCTTCCAATATCTCAATCTTGGCCTTCTATGGGATTAGGAGTCCAGTGGGCTGTCTGAAATGGGAAAATCATCTCCATATCTATAGGGTGTGTTCACACGTTAAGTTTTTCTAATGAAGTTTCTGATGTCCAAACGAAGGAGTGAAGTGAAGGAGGAGCATCTTCTCTCAATCGGGTGAGGTCCCACATTACACTTTGATTCTGCCTAAGAATGGAATCAAGGTGCGCCATGGCCCCATCCCATATGTATTTCTACGGAAACGCATGCGATCGGAAACAAGCACCCGGCGTCTTAAGTTTAAACCATGCAAGACCCTATGCAACGCGTGACCGTAGTCCGATATGTTCTCACCCATCTGTTTATGGCTTAAACTGCATCTGAAAAACCTGAACGTGTGAACGCACACAGTCATACGGAAAAGGCTTTTCCCTCCACTGGACTCATAAGCCAAAAATTAGAAGAGATTTAGCTCAATAAAATATAAATTATTGTAAGTACAGACAAAACTATGTATGAATCTACTTAGTTCCTCCAACCAAAAACGTTCATGTAAATGTTCCCATTAGCATTTTCAGGTGATACTATTGACCCTGTAACTGTCCTTCACTGGGTTCCCCTTCTCTTGTTATGTAGTAACCTTCGGACTCAACTTAAATATCTGAACGTTGTAGCAAGTGAAATACAGCAGTCACTACCTGTGGTGGTCACATTACTCCTTTCCTGTAAATCAGGTGCCACCTTATCATATGGGGCCTCAATAATAAAGAGCCCCCTAAGATCTCCTGGGGTGCAGTGTTGGGGTACAGATAACTTTTACCGTTTAATACAGTCCCAATAAATTAATGAGATTTATAATATCTTGTGTCTGCAGATTTTTGCACAGAAATTGACATAAATTTTGTGCTGTGGATTCGAATTGGAAATCTTTTATATTGGTGGAAATTTTCACTTAAAGCACATCTACCACCAGGATGAAAGACACTATGGTAATGATTTGCACACAGTCCTTAATCCTAGTGGTAGATGCCCTTTAAAGTGGATGACAATCTACATAAATGAATTGATTTTTAGAGAGGAATGCTCTGCAGCGTGTGTGGGATAACCTAAGGCCGTGTTCACTTACTATACTGTAGCAAAAAATAACCCTTGGGCCGCATTCACACATGGCGCAAATGAAAGGCTCCACCCCTGATTATTATATGTGCTACCGGAACGTTTCTGAAATGCTCATGAAATGTAATGTCAACTCCATGTTTGTTCTGGGGGTGGAGCCTTCCAATTGCGTTTCAAAAGGTGATTGTAACGCTGTGTGCGAATGCGGCCCAAGGGTATTGTTTTTCTGAAGTATAAGTGATGTATGTTTGCGCGGGATCTAATAGCTGACCAGCAGGGACTCTGTAAGGCCCAGTTCACACCTGTGTTTGTTATTTTCTGTCACTAAAACGATAATAATTTTTAGTAATAACTTGGAAGTCGTCCCCCGTAGTAAATGGAATGTAGGTGAGAGCTGTGTCCTGCTATGGGACTTGCCAAACCTTTTAATCCCCCCAGCATAGAGCAAATCATGGGGCCTTGCGATCACTTATTCTGTATGGGTTTTGGCTGTCGGACCCCCTGCGATCATAAATTTATCCTGTGGATAGGGAATAATTGTTAATCATTAAAAGGATTGACCTAACTGACCTACCTCAGTATTTGGTGGCCGTGATGACAAGCCCCTTTTTGTGTCATCATTTTTCTAAAACTAGGGTTAGCCCCATCTGAGGTATTTATGGCCTCACACAGTGTCATAAATACCTTTTTATAGATGTGGGTCCCACCTCTGAGACTTGTACCCATCACCAGGGGGCAGTTGACCCCGGTCCAGTATTTATGGCATGTCCCATGGATATATCCTCAGATAAGAAATCCCATTTAAGATCCTGTTTGACACCGGATTATTATTGAGAACTGCCACAGATTTTGGTCACCTGTGTGTCCCTGTGACAGCCCCCAGGGTCAGGATCTTACATGGTTATCTTGTGCAGTAGAACACAGCAAGGTTAAGAATTGAATACTTCAATTGGAAAGCAAAGTGCAGAGTCTCCCCGCCATCTTCAACAACAATGTTTTATAATCCGAAGGCCTGAAATTGTCTGCACAGAACATACCTGGAACCCTTTCCATAGAGATCGATACGCCAGCTCCTCCTGACCACTACTACCTGCGACCACGAGGCTGCTGTAAAGCGTATCACTAAATGCTGTTACTACAGCTCAGACTACAGAATAAAATACTACTGTTAATACTACAGAATAAAACGAAATTTGCATCACATTCCCTTGAACACTGTACGTTATGGTCCAGCATAGAAGATTTTTTTTTTTAATTCTATCTGGGTAATGAATCAATAGCATTTTTTTGCTCTGCCTAGTGTGCCACATTAAAGGGGTATTCCCACAAAGACAAGTTTCTTAGAGGACATCTACCACCATGATAAGACTATGCAAATTAACCTGAGGGGCTCAAAGCTCCATTGATTTCTAAAGTGCTACGGAATTTGATGGCCCTATATAAATAAAGATTATTATTATTAACACCTATGGAGCCTCAAGCCCCTCAGACTCATTTGCATACAATACTTCACCCTGGAGGTAGATGCCCTTTAAATGTACTCGGAATAACAAAAAAACACATCCTCTAACTCCATGTTATTCACAAAAATTCAGCATTTCACAGATATAATTCCAACCTGTCTCTATCGGTCCTCGTGTACACAATTTTGATTGTCCCTGGGCCCGACCCTGGATCTACTGAGTTTAGGGTTGGCAGTCATATTGCTCTTCTATCTGACACTGCGCTGAGCTGCGCTCTGCTTTCTGCCTCTAGCCCCCACCTTTGCATTCCAGGACGAGCTCACACAGACACTGACTTCCTTTCGGCATTTACACATCCTGAGGAGAGTAAAGCTACAGACAGATATAGCAGAGCTGATGATATCATGTGTTATATGCATCTCATGCATCTCCTCTTTCATCTAGCTAAATGAAAGTGTATATAAACCTGTACCCTGATAATCTAAGCACATTGTCAGCACACAGCATCTCAAAGCACAGAGGAATCATGAAGTGTCTGCTTTGAGAGTCCCTTCTCACACTCTGGGATTTTACACCGACCATCGCTGGAGCTAAGAGCTGATAGGAGCTAAAACTGCAATAAAATTGAGCTAAATTTTAAAGTAAGGGGTTAAAAAATTTATTGTATAAACCTCACTAGGGGATTGAAATTTGAGAATTTTCTTTCATGGGAAACCCCCCTTAATGTCAATGCCACAACTTTGCTTTTTTTTTTTTCTTTCATCCTGCACTTCACGTTTCCCGACCCATTTTGGAATTTGCCGAATTTGTCAGACCAGCTTTTCCTATTTCACCTTCATGAATGTGGAGTAATTTCACTTTTCGGCCATGCACCAACTTATTAAGCCCTTGCGACACAATCTAAAGTCTGTCTATTAAACCACACAATATTTAAGCCAAAAACAGACCATTCAACACTATTAATGATTGCCCCCTAGTGCGTTTTTAAATGTTTTCATTAACACAAAGTAATGAGGTAAATCTCCTCTCCTTGGCGGTTGTATTGTTTTTCAAAACGCAATGTACACGCCATGTGTTAATGCGGCCCCAAAGACCCTCATTCTCAGTTGGGGTCCCAGCAATCAGAACTTTATTCCTATTATTAATATTTCAATGTTAAAAAAACTTCATCAAAGGGGTTTTCCCATAAAGCAAGTTAGGCCCTATCCACCGGATCGGTGGGGAACGCAGTGATGGGATTCCCACGAGATTGGGGGTCTGTTGAACCCCCCGTAACACCCCTCCTCGGCTCCTCGAGATTACCGGAGCTGCAAGTTGTGCATGCATTCACTGTGCCAACACTGATACGCCCATCTATCCTATGGATAGGGCCTAACTTGCTTCTTGGGAGAACCCCTTGAATCACTGTTTAGGGCACTTCATGATTGCTTTGTGAAATCATCACTAATTTGATCTCTCTGTTACTACAAAGTACAGAAATGTAATCTTCTAAAAGAAAAAAACTTTCTTTTGTAGCAACCAATCATATTGGAGCTTTATAGCTTAAAGGAAACCTACCACTTTAAAATGGCAATTATAACCCTCAAATACTTTGCTCAGGGTGAGCTGGTGCCGGAGCATATCTTCATTATTTGCAGAAACCGCTGTATTCCTTTTTAAACTGTTTTATTCTTTATATTTCAACCACGCTTCGGCGCACCATGTGTGCGACGGTGCGTGCGCCTTATTAGGAGGTGGCGGAGAGCCGGTGATGTCACCGAGCTCTCGGGCACAATAGCGCCTGCGCAACTTCAAATTTCTAACCGGGCCGGCTTCGCACGCGAAGTTGCGCAGGTGCGAGTGCGCCCGAGAGCTTGGTGACGTCCCCGGATCTCTGGCACCTCCTAATCAGGTGCACGCACGGTCGTGCGCATGGTGCACCGAAGCGTGGTTGAGATACAAAGAATAAAACAGTTTAAAAAGGAATACAGCGGTTTCTGCAAATAATGAAAATATGCTCCGGCACCAGCTCACCCCGAGGGTGAGGTGTTTGAGGGTTATACCTGCCATTTTAAAGTGGTAGGTTTCCTTTAAGAGCGAGATACAAATGGAAAGCTCTTCTCTGATTGGTTAATTGAGGCAATTAAGACTATTTTGTTTGTAAATCTGCCCATGGTCATTCACTTTATACATTTTTGAGTTATTGCCCCCATTAACAGAAGGCATTAAATACTAGAGCAGAGGCTTCTTCCCTACAGCAGCCAATCACAGCTCAGCTTATATTTGGTTTTGATAAACTAGACTTCCGTCTATAGTTAGTAGAAATTCAAACTACTTCCTTTTCCATTGATCAACTGTGTGATTCCGATTCTGCAACTTCTCCGGGTGTGTCGCTACATTGTTTCTACATCATTTCTGCGCCATCTGTCAATAGTGATGTGTTTATTGACCTTCCTCAGCTGCCAGACAATAAAGACTCTTATCTTATAGATATATAGGCTAAGAAAAAGGGAAGTGTTTTTCTATATGTTGGTTATTCTATGTAATGGACGGTTCCCATACACATCACAAGACTATATTGCTGGCCATGGGTGCAATCGTTCATGACAATAGTTTATGGGTTTGCACCAAATATTCAAGTTATTACTTATACAGAGGATTGGGAATAACATGCTGATCGGTGAGGGTCTCCACCAGTCACGAGAATAGGACGCCCAGTTATCCACAGATTCTCAGTAGGGGGGGATTTGACACTATTTCCAGCACTCAATTAGACAGTGACAGTGCCGTAGGTTTCCGGGCATTGTGCTTGCCAATTACGACACACTCATACTATTGAATGGAGCAGAGGACAAATTATCAACCTGCCGCTCCAACCATTAGTGAGAACAGGACCCTAGTTCTTCAGATTGATGGAGGTCTCCTTCTCTTTATCGTTGGCGGGGGTTGAGGGGAGGGGGGTCGGTCGGTTCTCAGGAGTCGGGCCATCACTAATCAGATTTTTGGCCCCTATCCTATTGATGGCAGTAGATTTGTACGGCCCCATCATAATTTGTCCATGTGCTATCCATTGAATCAATGGATAACGCAGACAAAACGACATTCTCAAGCATAGAGCCTCTTCTGACTACAGCACAATCCTCCATAGACTATATGTACGAGGACTAGGACTCTGTCCCTGATACAATCAGGACCAGAGACCACAGGACTTGTTGCCAGGAGTGTGTGATTCTTAGTCACAGTGCAGATGACTGACTTATCAGATGTCTGTCTGCAGTCTGATGGCAGCAACTTCCTCAACAGAAGCAAAGCAGAATTACTGAAATGAGCCATTGTGGTTATGTGGTCAGGATCCGCTGTACATTTTGGTTGAATAGTGGGAAATACATTCAGCGGTGTCACCCGCAAGGTTAAAGTACAATAATACAAATCTAGTAGTAGTAGTAGGGGTGTCCACAATACCAGAATTTGGACTATGATACTGATACTTGCAATTCTCCATACCAAAAAGATCCTAAAAAAAATACAGAACCTTTTCAACAGAATAATAATACTGAGCTAATGGTTTAATACATTTGCTGTAAGGAGTCATGGGGGAGGAGAAGAGTATTACGGGCCTGACCGCTCCCGGCTTGAATAATGTCCCATAAGACAAGTATCATAAGATACCTTCAGCAGCTGCCAGCTACCATGTATCTGGTCTATGGACACCAATTTAGCCAGGAGGGGGAACATCCCAGCATGACTTTTCTCCACCCCTGTGACTCCTTAATGGTCATTTGTATCCAGCTTTAAAAAATGTATTTCGCTTAATGCCAAGTCTTTCAGTATATAGAAGGACATCATTGTGATCCTGGACAACAGGTTGGTGGTAGTTTGTAGGACTAAATCAGGTTTACTTTGAAAATTAAATCTGCATTGTGATTGGTTGTTATGGGGACCAAAGCCCCCGTATACATCTAAAACATAAGAATCATAAAAACATGAGAAATTAATATTGAAGATGAAGAATTGTAATTTCTATAAGACTAGCCCTCCCCATTAAATATTCCCTATTTGTTCAGTGTGTCGGTAGGGTCTGAATAGTCAGATTTGCAGGAGAAAACTGAATAGCGGATTTCTATTCTTGACATAGCAATTAAAACTGGCTGTGAAGCCTCAGCAATCCCGGGTTGTGTGTAGGAGGGAATCCGTGCGGCTGACGTTCATCAGGGCTGCAGAACATTGCAGAATAGCTGGAGAGTCATACAGCCTGTACACGATTCTGTTCTAGCAAGTCGTTAACTAAAATCTTAAATGAGGAAATTGCAACGTTCTTGTATCCTACATGTGACTAGGACCTGATATTAAGATGGGAGCCGTTATCAGCCTGCCCAAACGGTTTCAGGAGGAGGGGGGCTTATCATTATTAAATGACCCCTGAGGCTGTAGTCAAGTGTTGCATTTTGAAACGCCATTCTAACGCAATGGGGTGGGGCTTGGGACAATTGCGTATGTGCAATCTGTAACCAGCACCAGATTTTTGCATTGTTTATAGCTAAAGTACATGGTGCTCATTCCCGATTCAGTGAAAACACATTTGAATTTTGTTGCAAAACACAATTCAACCCACGTCTTGCACTTGGCCACAAGGGGATCAGATGAACCCGGAGTGTCCCTTTAAATAAAATCTACCATCAAAATCAATCATGATGGACCAGGGACACTTACTCATAGATCCAGGCACGGTGACTGTGTTAATCTTCTTATATTTGTTATCCATTGCTTCCTTCCTTCTAAAATCAACTTATTAAAACCCCTCTGTGCCGTAGCTTCATAGGATGTTACAAAGAGCAGAGCAGGTCTCCCCTCCCCCTGCACTTCCTGTTGCTAGATTACACAGACACAGGCCGGTGGGAAAGAGCTGGGGGTTCGGTGAGATGTGTTCTTCTCATTGTAACAGCCTGTGAATCTGCAGCACTAAGAGGCTCTAGTAATTCCCCTAGAGCCCTTCAGGCTCATTAGCATAGTTTTAAAAGTTGATTTTTAGTAAGAAGGCGGCCATGGGAAATAAATATAAGATTATTACCACAGTCACGGTGCCTGGATGTATGAGTAAGTGTCATGGTTTATCATGTTCGATTTTGATGGTGGATTTCCTTTACATTATAGCTCTGAGCTACAACTAGAGCCCTAGATAGTAGGTGACATACTTTTCCACTTCACAACACTGATGCCTTTACAGCTTGTAGGTAACAAGTTCACTTAAATTTTTAACACTGGAAAAAAAAAAAGTTGGAACTTGAACCTTCCCTCTTCATTAGATCTTCATTAGTGGATGTGGCTTTAATTAAAGAAATGGAAGTTGTACTGCAGCGTACCATGACCCCGATCATTCCCTATACAATGGGACTGCAATGCAACTGGAATGGGGAGAGGCTTGGCCTATGTCTGGCATATGTGTTTGGACTTCTAAACTCAACCGTAAAGTGTGAGCGCAATCTCGTGGCCCGAGGTATGAAACTATATGAGCTAAATTTTACTTAGAAATGAAATGATTTAATTTTCTACATTTTCATCACACAAATGACAGCATGTATTAGGTGAAACCTGTCAGCTCCCTCCCCCTGCCTGTTTTAATAAATATCTATAGATAATAAGTCTGTAGCTTTTGTTCTAGTAGTTTCACGTGACATGTGGTGACCCCATGTCACAGAACAAGGTCGCATTTTGTGGATCAAACACTGCCATGGGGGAAGGACCCAACTATCATAGATATAGGTGATGCAAGGAGTGATCATGTTTTCAGTATGTAGGGATGCAGGGATTCCTTGTGTTTGGTCCTTGAGATGCATACACCATACAGTGGGGCACATTTACTTATCCAGACTGTCCAATGAGGATTCGGAGCTGCTGCGATTCACTAAGATCGTGCGTCCAATTTCCTGCATGTGTCGCTTCCCCCGCTGATGTCCTCCGGAGTTCACCATCTTCTTCCTGGTGTATGCGAGTGCATTCCGTGGTTTGTCCGAATTAGTCGGATTGTCCGGCCACGACCCCCCGATTTTTGTCGCATGAAAGCCGGCGCCCATGCACCACAATCCGATTGCGTGCGCCAATTCAGCGCAAATCAGAAATAGTCGGGGAAACCCCACGGAAATGCGTCCAACGGACCCTTAGTAAATGTGCCCCAGTGGGTCTCGCAACCCTCATCTGCATCTTACACAAGCTTTAGGGTGCTGTCAGAAGTTAGCGTTTTGATTCCGTTTTGAAACTGAATCAAAGCAGTTAAACAATCCTAGACACCGGGTGCTGGTTACAGATCACATGCTTTCCGTAGAAGCGCATATGCTATTGGTCCGCGGCACGTCCCCGTGAGCTTTGATCATACAACAGCTTAAAAGAGGAGATTTGTCTAATTACATTGTGTTAAGATTTGCGTTAACATTGTGTTTACACCACATTTTGTCAGCGCATTGTAATTGGGCAAATATCCTCTTCTCAGCTATTCTATTGCGTTTTGAAATACAAAGCACATCTGACCACAGACTAAAATTATTCTAAAACCATTGTTAAAAAAAAAAACTTTTTTTTTTTTTTTACAATACAGTGAACCCTGTATGTTCGTCGCAATGGGGAATTATGTAACTTTTTATTCTAGCCGTAGATGTATTATTTAGTTATTCTCTTTAGGAAGATGATTGCAGATTTTCTGGGTGTAGTGTGGGCAGATGTCAGACTCGGGGGGATGGGAGTGTCTGTGTTTCTGAGGGAGAAGCTGTTCTTCTACATCGATGGGTGTTACATGAAATATCTGATGCACGGATTATTACAGCAGGAAATAGTCATCGGCTGAATGTTGGTGATCAGCTCCCCAGGCAGGGAAAGGTCATACAGTAATACTATGTACATTAACCAGCCAGGGAACAATGGCCGCTGCATTAAAGAATGCTACAGAGTTTTACTTTCTTTATTGCTCGGTTAAGTATCTCAACTATCTCAGAAACGTTGGGCTTTATCTCTTCAGAAGCCTTGCAGGCAAAAAGAGGGACAACTGCCAAAAGTGGCCTATTAGAGAGCTGCTTTATTTTCTAACATGCTCAGACAACTGGAATCTGATTGGTTGTCAGGGGTAGCAAGCCAACTGATCTGCACTGGCTGCTTGGTATGTAAAGTCTACCCAATAGAGATGAGCGGACCCAATGATTGGACGTTCCCCTGGCCAATCATAGCCATGACTAGTTGCCAGGGACGTCTCTGGCTACCGGATTGGCTGTTCAGTCGCCATCTGGCAATATGTTCTGGCAATAAAGCGGGTTTCCAGTATAACTGATATTGGTGGCAGTGAATACAAAGTCTATGCTCCTCCTCTTCCTGTGTGTCGGTTTGATGAACAGGAAGTGTTAGCTCAGCCAATCACCTGCTTTATACCTCACCAGTGATTTTTGGTTGAGTGGTCATTTTCTGGGATATCTGTCTATTTTAACTATTAGTGCTACATTTTTCCTTATGGAAAATCCCTTTAATCCCAAGTGACTCCAAATACCATGTCTTGTGGTATAACAAATGGACGGCTCTTTACGGTCAAAATCTACTTGTCCCTTTTGTTATTTTGTGAGCACATATTTCCCTTTTTGCCTTCTTAGTTTAGTTTACCTCAACTTGTGTGGATGTGGCATTGATGATGTATTTGTAGGTTCCTAGGTGGTCTTACAGCTGGTGACCGTTCAGTTTGGGGAGGGAAGAGGGGGTTGGTACAGTAGGTACATCGCCTATCGTGCTGTATACATTTATCTGCATATATGGACATGGGGTAACATCTATTTATGCTACAATAAACCTGTTATATGTTGTGTGATTTCTAATACCCCTCAAATTTTCAGGAGGCACTGATACACAAGGTACAGGAGATGCATAAGAATTTTAGGAATCATTATGTCTGCTTGTATGTTTATTGTGGAGTTTTTACAAACTTTATTGTATCAATTGTGTGTTCTTGGAGGGCGGGGGTGATTTGTTCTAAAAATGACTGTTCTGTTAATAATTCTGCTGTAAGTGTACTGATGTTAAAGGCACTCTAACCCGAAAGTGACAGAATTTCTAACCGCCCTCTATTACCTTCTGTAGACACTTTTGTCCTTCCATGGGTGACATTGAGGCCTGCTGTAGCAGTGGCAGTGCCCCAGAATGTTCTGTTGTCACCTGATGTGAGGAGAATGGGTCTTCCTGTATTCCATTAAACGGCTCATGAAATGTACATTATTAAACTAGTGATGCAGGTCCTGGAGTTTTCATAGTAAAAATCAATAGTGTTCTGAAAAAAACGAAATATGGGGGAAGTAGATACATCATTCACTGCATGAACCAGGACCTCTGCTGCTGTCTAAAATACTTGTTTTCCATTATAGAATAAGATTGTATTTTATTGCTTTGTTACAGTATTAAATAATTCCAGTTTATGAATAAATTGACAACTGGGAGTTACCATTCTACGTATGAAAAAGAGGGGTGTTCCTACATGGTTTCATACTGACGTCACCTTAGGTTTTCTCCCCTAACTGGTAACTATTAGTTATCAATTTTTTTGTGATTTTTCTAGGAAGAGTTGGGCTACCCGCACATGAACGTGGCCAAAATTGAACATGAAAACTGGATGTTCATGTCCCTTCACTGCCATTTTTCACAGATCCTAATAAACTAAAGAGTGAAAAATGTTTCTGACTTGGGCACTGATTCATTAAAAACTATTGCTTTTATAGGAGCAGCGTGCCAGCCTCCATAAAAAGGTTGGCACACGGTGTGCACTGTCATAAGGGTGAGGACGGATGCCGGATTCTACCATGTATATTAAAAACAAAATACTAAAAATTCCCCCAGGTCCCAAATCATAATGCATATGGGAAACAGAGTACTTATCAATTGTTAAAGGTGTCACCTCCTTGCCTGATCTTTGATCAAAAACATCCAACCATAGAGGTCGTGGAGTTGACCAATCATGCCTCATGTAGCAATTATAGTGCTCAAACCATATTCTAAATTATTCAGGAGAATAACATGTAAAGCACACTTTAAAGTGTAGGCACTATGTGTAAGTTTCTCGGTTTATCATACTCTAAAGGAATTCTACCATCAAAATAAAGTGTAAAGGAATTCTACCATCAAAATAGAGCATGATAAACCGGAAAAACGTACTCATAGTTCATGTAGACACTGTAAGTTTCTTATATTTGTTATCCATAGCCTCCTTTCTTCTAAAATCAACTTTTTAGTTATGCTAATGAGCCTGAAGGGCTTTGGAAGTTGTTACCAGAGCCACTCCGTGCTGCAGCTTCCAGGGCTGTTACACTGTACTAGAGCACTTCCCACCCCCATCTGGCCATGCCTGCTGTAATCTCATACTTTGGGAGATGGAAGTGTTCCATCACAGTATATTAACCTCCGAAACCAGGGCAGGGTAAACCTGGTAAACTCCACAGGAGCCCTTCTGCCGCATTAGCGCAATTTTAGAAGTTGAGTGTTGAAGGATGGAGGCCATGGATAATAAATATTAGATTATCACAGTTGCAGTGCCGCGGGGTCTATGGTTTATTACCAAGCTTGATTTTGATGTTAGATTTCCGTTAAAGAACATTTTACGTTGCTAAATTAGTTCCACCTCCACCCCCTTTACTGTACTGTCGTCAGAAGAGTAAGGTTAGAGTGCCTTTAAGTGATGTTTTCTATGTGTGCTCCTTGTTGTATATATATTGCATGTTTAGCTTGCTATAAAATGTCTGTATGTAATTCTCTCTCTCTTTATTTAAATGCTTTCCCAGCAAGGACAAGTTTGGAAGGTTTGCATTGCTTTTCACCTTCCCTTTGCCCTATGACTTCTCTCTTTCTATAACTTTACAGCATGGCCCCCAAAAGATCAATGAGAAATCTAGTCCTCAGCCTCTTCTTCTGTTGACTGCTGCACCATGCCACCCAGCATGCAGGGACAGGTGTGCATGTACTCTATGCCGCTTCATGGTCCTCTCTTTGTTTTTAGTGTCACCTGTAGACTAGTTATTTTCCCCACACAAACCCTCTTTCCATTATTTTTACATATTAAACTTTCCCACAATTCCTAGCATGCATAAACACACACAATAAGAGGGGGAGATTTGCGGTAAGTGTCTGAGAGCAGAACTGTCCTAGTTGCCCATGGCAGCCAATCAGAACTCGGCTTTCATTTTCCCACAACTGTTGATAATATGAATGCTTAGCTCTGATTGGTTTCCACGGACAACTAGACCAGTTTTACATCAGATGCTTATGATAAATCTCCCCCTATATAAAGTTCATTGTTGCATACTGTGCAGGCTAGCACATATTATTAAGTGATGCCTCCCACACCCCTCTGCCTGCCCTTCCCCGCATTATTTAAGTGCCTTATTGGATGACCGTTCCCGGTGCTGTGGGCTCTACCGTCTTCGGAGATCATAGCTATAATCTGTACTTTAGACATACTAGTACCATGCTGCTGTGTGGAGCCACTCGTGGTTGGTTCCATCATCTGTGGGACAATGATATTGGTGGTTCGCTCCTGTAGGTAGACCCACATAATCCAGGTAAGAGGATAGGACAATTAGGGAAGACCCCTCTTACAGACTTTTGCGTTTCCACCTAGTATGTTTTGTATGACTCCTGTAAACTTCATTGTTAAATCTTTCTTCAGTTTATAATGAGATGAAGTGTAATATGATAAAATATTATATTAATAATGTTAGAATATTTCTGCTGCCTTACGGTAGGGAGCTAGAGACGTCGCCAGCTACATCGTTCTATGGTCTTCAAGGGACAGTATTTTACCTCTGCCTACTAGTTCTTTTTTCCCCACAAAGAGACCAGATTCTGGACCCAGTTTAATAGGAAAATTTCCCCTTCTCAGCCAATACTCTGGCTATATGAAGTGAAATTTGTTGTGTAATTGTGTCCTTTTACACCAAAAAGGTCTAGATGTCCTCTGATCTGGCTTTGTAATTTTTATATAAGTCTTAGGCTACATTCACACTACCGTATGGAGGACGTATATACGGCCGATATACGTCCTCCATAGACGGCAATGGGCGCACATGCGGCACCGTACCTCTCCGTACCCGGGAAAAAGATAGGACCTGTCCTATCATTACCCGTAATACGGCGCCGTGCGCCATAACTTCCTATGGAGAGGGGCGGGGGTGAGCTGCGCTCACCTCCTCTCCCCGTGCACTGCTACGGTACGGCGGGCAACGGCAGTGTGAATGTAGTCTTACCCAGTTATTGGTCATTGATCGGTGCATGGAGGACCACAATTTCCGCTTCCTAACACAATGGTCGTTTCTTCAAGGTCAAACTGAAAGTCTTCTGCTCATAATCTTTTGTGCCCAGGACCCCCAGAAAAAAAACACTTAGTTTCTCCTAGTGCCAAGTGTGGATAGGAGTTTGAAGTTCAGTGTTTGGGAGAAAATGGTCTCCGAAAATGACATTAAAGGGTTATTCCCATTTCAGCAAATTAATGTTATTGTTTGTATGATGACTTCCATTGGATATAAATCTGACCATGGTCACACAGGTGCACGGCTCGTTATATCACAGAGTAATCAGAGCCAAGTGACATAACGAGCTGTGCACCTGTGTGACCATGGTCAGATCTCTATCCACTGGTTGAAGCTTTCTGTAAAAGGACAGCAAGCAGAGATCTAGAAAACTGTGAGCAATTTATACAGAAAGTATATAGGAAAATTATCATTGAAAACTTTTCATTATTCAAACAATAACACTTATTTGCTGAGATGGTAATGTCCCTTTTATGTGACAAAATGAGTTTCTTTCACCCACTACATCCCCCACTAATCTCCTGGCAGTGACATTCCTTCAGGGAGAAGCAATGAATAAGGAATAGGAATACCTGATCCTACATCTGATGCAGGAGTATCTGTAGGCACACATACACAGAGATTAGGCAGCCTCAACAAAATCACTGGATTTGACCAACTTTTCTTAAATTTTTTGGGTGCCTAAGAATTTGACTTCTATTCAGAGTCCTAGTATGGCCATTAGAAACTAGTAGAAAAGAGTCATTTAATACGAACGCTCCAAGTCTCAGGGGCCCCCGATTGTCTGTTTTGTGCCGCTTCTATCCTTGCCTGGAGTCTGCATGTTGCTGCAGATCTGCTTTACCGCTTTGTCATTGCTGTAATGCATGGTGTGTATAGTGGCAAAAGAGCTGCAGGGAACAGCTTTGGGACTGTTGTCTTCAGACCAATTACATAGAGCAGAATAGATTATCGTCACCAACCCCAGCTTTCTTTCTCTTTCCCCCGTGCACCTACTTTTTTGGACAGAGTAGTTAATGTAATCATTTCTCTTTACCCAACCAATAGTTATAGTTTACCCTTTGGAAATTTATCCAACTATATTCAATAAAACCATTAGTGACATCACTTTTGGAGTTTTTTTTTTTTTTTTTTTTTTTTTCCCTTGAGTTAGTAATTAAAGTAGCTAGTAAAAATGGAATCCAACCAAAATATAAAATTAGTCGTACACCAGATTCTACTTACACATTACATGGTAGCCTGGTCCTCTTTAATTTGGCCGGTTTGCCTGAATTTCATCAAATGTGTACGTCCACCTTCAATCTGGGGCTAAACCAGGATTTGTGGTTACTCAATGTAAAATTAACCATGTCAACTTCAACCTATTGTCAGTGCAGGTCAGTTGGATTGAAGTTTGTAGAATATTTCCAGTACAGGAGATGTTTCTGGTAAAGCTGATGTATATTTTGTTTGGCCAAAGTGACTACTGCTCTTTGTGCCCGATGTGGATGATGATGTTGTCCTTCCACAAGTCCCTAGGCTAAGTCACTAGTAACATTGGCCATCTTTTGGCTACACCCAGATCTTCATCACTCTGGGGGCTCTTATTGATGCTCTGCCTAAGGTTGACATCCATTTGGGCACCTCTGTTATTTGACAGGTTTGCCCATGTCTTCACTTTAGTACATCACTTGTCTTTGAAATTTTGTAGTACTAGTAAAAAGTTATGTTTTTTTCACTCCTGACAGTCTGAAGAACATTTTTACTTGCATCATCTACATGACAAATAGGGAGGAGAACGCCAGACTGGGTTGGCTGAAGTTCTCTAAGGCAGCAGAAATAGATACCTGCATCTCCTATTATAACCTGGGTGATAGATGACACATTATGGCTTGTCTATTGTGCAGTCCTCCATTTTTTTCCATTTTTTATTTTTTTTTGTGTACTGTTGATAAAAACTTTCAATTAGTTTTTATTACAGTTTGTATTTGCACAATCTTTGTCAGACTAATTCAGCGCATTTCCAGCCAAGCAAAATCACAATGTCCTTCTCTGACCACCCATCGACCAGTTATGTTATTGCTGCCGACATCTCTACCTCAGTTTTTTTTTAGTTTATTTTATATTTCTGCCTTTTCATTTCCTTTCAGGATTGAACATTCAGTGCTTTCTCTGCCGCTTTGCACATTTCCATACCTTTATGCACGTTTCTTTTCCATAGGAGATCTTCTTTTGCCTTTTTTAGTTTCTTTTTTGCTCATTCTCCTTTCCAGCTCTGACCACATTTTATTATTTCTCATTTCACTCTAAAACCAAAGTCTTACCATATGGATCAATTTAAAAAAAAAAAATCTAATTTCTGTTTCATAAATTTATTTGTTAGGCATGTGGGGATCCGAAAGCAAAGCCTTCTTACCTGATCGATAAAAACTTAGAATCTGCTGTCAAGTTTATTGTCCGGAAGTTTCCTGCAGTTGAAACCCGCAATAACAACGTAAGTAGATTTCATTCTAATACGGTATGAAATGTATTTGTATAGGCTGGCGGGATGATGGTAATGACAGATTTCAGTGGAGCGTTTCATTTTTGGTTATGTAAATTTTGAAAATATCTTGAAGTTGGATGTTACACCTCAGATATGTGTTGGTTAATCCCATGAATGGGATCGGTGGATTCAGCTGGACCGACCTTGGTTTCACCAACAGCAGATGTTGTGGAAGAGAAGAATCTGGCTCTAACTCACTCTTAGGCTATATTCACACTGCCGTTGCCCGCCCGTACCGTACCGTAGCGGGCAACGGCAGTGTACGTGGGGGAGGAGGAGGAGGTGAGCGCAGCTCACCCCCGCCCCTCTCCATAGCAACCTATGGCGCACGGCCCCGTATTACGGGAAAAGATAGGACAGGTCCTATCTTTTTCCCGGGTACGGAACGGTACGGTGCCGCACGTGTGCTGCACCGTACCGCTCCCGTAGGGTGCCGTGCGCCCATAGGAGTGTATGGGGGACGTATATTGGCCGTATATACGTCGGCCGTATATACGTCCTCCATACGTTCGTGTGAATGTAGCCTTAGGGTGAAGACACACGTGCCGTTTTTAGTTTTCAGATCGTAAAAAAACGCATGCGTTTTTGACCAGTTTGAATTAAGATAATTGGTCAAACCTGTCAAAAACGCATGCGTTTTCAAAAAATGCATGCGTTTTTTAACGATCTGAAAACGCACCAACTAAAAACGGCCTAAAAAACGCCACGTGTGTCTTCACCCTTAATGTTAAAAAAAAAAAAAAAAACGCCATCAGCCAATAACTAATTGGTTTGTTTCTGGAGCAGTAATAGTTTTAGTACTGCTTTTGTAAAGTTCAAATTTGATTTCCCCCTTTTAACAGAGCAAACGCCCACCTCATTTTTTTTAAATTTAATTTTTTTTTTTATTTTTAATGCATTACAGTTGCATATTATTCAGTTATGCAGTTCAGATGGAAAAGTGTGTCCCTTGGTTAAAGAGGTTGAACTTGCTGTATTTAAGCATAGAGATTGTCACCTCCACCGCCCATGTTATGGGGAATCTGAAGCCTTGGTAAAACAGATTTGGGCTCTCTGCACACACAGGTTGTTTTTGTCTTTGTGCTACCTATTAATTCAACAGACAGAAATGTATTTTTCTCTATGCTACAGGCTCATACACACAGCCGTGGTTTCCAAAAACTTGTATGTCCGAGCCCCAAAAAACAGTTTCAGCCACAAAACTCAAAGCAGGTCTTATTCCTGCCTTACAAGTTATTCACACACCAATAACACACGGGTTGCAAACAACAGTAAATACAGTATCCAGGCCACCAGTTTCTAGATATTAAAAGGGTTTTCCACTTTCAGCAAATAAATGTCATTGTTTTGTGTAATGAAAAGTTTATACAATTTTCCAATATGCTTCCTGTATCGGTTCTGCTCGCTGTCATTCCATAGGAGGCTTCATTGCTTGTTTATTTCCTGTGGATAGAAACCGATCCCTGGTCATGTGAGGTCACACAGGTGCACGGCTCGTTAGTATCACAGAGAGAAATCAGAGCGGTGCACCTGTGTGACATCACATGACCACAGAAAGTAAACAATGAAGCTTCCTATGGAATGACTGCAAACTTTTCATTATACATACAAAAGCGCTTGCTGAAAATGAACAACCCCTTTAAAAACAGGCATATTGGAATACTTAAGTCTTATTTAAATTTTTTTCTTTTCCCCCCTCTCCTTTAATTGGTTAGTAGTTTTCGTTTTCTATAAACTGTGTAATCACTAAAGAAATTGGTGAAAACCAGGCATGTGTGGTTATTGGGCTCCTCGTAGTCCTAAAACATGGTGATTGAAGTAATGAACGGCCGCTTCCTAGTATTTTTAGAAAGCACATCCCTGAGTGAAACCGTCCTGCGGCGTCTGATGAATTGTTCTGTGTTAGTGGCGTTCGGAGCCCTACATGTCTCACATCATTCCATGGATAACCCGACAAGATCCTACACGTCTTGCCTGACAAAGGGAGGCTGATCTGCCAGCACCGATGACTCTTGCAGGTTAAGGAAAGTTCAGTGTAAACCTCATAAGACGGTTCTCATACTCTTATTTTGGTCATGTAAGGACCCATACAGCAGTAGTTGTATCATGCAGCACCTGAACAAGCATACACTGCGTTGGAGCCACATAGTATAGATGAATGGCCTCGCTGGCTGAGGATTACGGGAGCCGTTCAGCTGGTTGAACCTGTAAATTGTGCTCATACGTGTGTGCGGCACCTAATGCCTGGGTGTAAGGCTATGCTATCCAGGAAGTGGCTACTCGCTGCCGCACTGCTCACCTGGGTGTGGTGTGTACATTACTTATCAGCTGGAGCACAAACATCTGAAATATGCATCCTATGTGTCCGTACTATGTGCGGCCTTGTCCTTTGACAGCTATTACATTCGCGACAGTGGAGAATAAGAGTATTTTCTGCATCTAAGGAAGACTGCACGTGTTCTGTTTATACTGATGTAGCAAAAAAATATCTGAAAATTTCAGAGAATGAAGGGCATCAATCTCTTTGGGAGGGATCCAGGTTTATATGTTTGGGCACTACATCATCTGAATTGCTGTAATGTACTTCCATTAGCCAGATAATGTTTCCTAAGCTAACCACAAGCTATTTCCTTTGCCTTCATAAACGAATGATTCTGTCAGCACTTTTTTGACCATACAAAGCTGCAGACAGGAGTAGGTATCGGCCCTGCAAATGTGTGTAACGATACCTTTGTGTGAGTGTTGTTAGTAGCAGCAGGACTGTGTACAAATCCACTTATCTTTCAGGATTGTAAGTTGATTTGGAGCCCTCTGGTGCGCCGGTGTGTGATATCTTTTTACTGAACACAGTACACCTCCCCATCGGAGTAACGACTGCAGTATTCAAACAGAAGCAGGGGACAGCAGTGACTCATAGCAGATGGACTGTTTAGTGAACAGATCTCACACAACGGTGAACTAAAGTGCTCTGTGTCCAGCAAGAATCCTGGAATATTGTGTATTTTATTAGCAGCAGAACTGTTAAAATGCAAAGTTCACACAAATCTCCAGGGACAATCTCGAACAGTCTACAGCTTTGTAAAGTCAAGACAGCTAAACGATTCCCTTTAAAGATGCACAAACACATTAGAGGAAAGTCAGCAAAACCTATTATTTATACAAAGTCCATTCAGGTCTCCATTGGACCATAGCTAAAATCTCTGCCAGGTCCTACCTGACCTAACTAGATCCAACCTGCTGGAGATCCCTCCCAGGTCTACTGAAAGGCCGGATCGGGGTGATCCAGGATGCTCCAGCTGTGAAGGTGTGGAATGGGGATTTGAAGACTGGTGTTTTACACTTGAAAAAACCCCCATTTTGTATATTGACAAAATAAGATAAGGTATTGGATATAAATACTGTTCCCAGATGCTCAGCCATGCTCTCTCACCTTCCTCATTGTCCCCTTGCCAGGCCTTAAGACAACTGGCTGGGGCAGGATTTTTACTGTTGTGCTTAGTCCTGATCCTGTAGATGGCCTCCAGCTGAATATAGGCATGACCAGTGGAAAAAAACCCTGTTTTTTAAGGGCCATAAAACAACTTCTCATCCCCCAGAACTTGTGTTACATCAATTCTTACTCTTTCCCTTCCCTCTGCTATTGCCACACTTGATTGCACATTATGATGTTCTACTCATGTTCATTGTCCAAAGGCCTCCTGGACCATCACCAGACCAACCTCTCAAATATCTCCTGCTTCTTTTCAGCCTACGTTCTTCCAAACCAAATGTACAGATGGCTACACTGCTCGTGATTCCTAGGCTGGCATCTGAATCCAGAGCTGACTATCAGACTATTCATTGCCGCCTGGTATAGACATTGGGCTTTGACAAGTGATGAGGAACAGCTCCGGACTGGCTGAACAACGCTTCTCTGTTATAGCGTAGTTTGTATGGAGCATCGGGGGCTTGTCTTAATTTGCAGCCCTCCTGAGAAGCAGGATGCATATATACATTCAATGTTTGGGTGGATTTTGCCTGACACATTGGGATATTGCATTTTGATGAACATGTATGGCCAAGAAGCTGTACAGATGTGGGATATTGAAGTTGACAATAGTTGAGTAAAGCCTTTTTTTTTTTTTATATGTTTGATATGTAGGCAACATGATGTAACATAGTGTAGGTCTTTGGGCAATGGTCTACAGCCCTTCTGATAGGTTGCTCACAAATATATACAGTTCCCTTTTTACCCTCTTTACTATTTATATTGAATTTGCTATAGTAAAGGTTTCATTCTTTTTGGTCAACATTTCCACCAAGAACTTTCTTCTGAAAACGTTACCTGATGTGCTGGAGGTCTCCTGTGCGGCAGATGTTGTGTCAATTTTAACGCCTGATCCTTTGCTCTCGGGGGATGAGCCACTTATAGATCTGGAGGATGTTCGGAACATATACATACACGAGTCCTTCTTTTATGTAAAATAAAGCCAATGTTACCTTCAGATTTATTACAAGGTTCTCTTGGGTTCCTTCACATCTCTTCCGATCAGCTTCATCCTTTATTCTCATGAAATAATCTCTTTGCTTTCCTTCGGTGTACATTGCTCCATTGTGTCTTCACATTGTGTATAGATAACTCTCTAATATCTCTCTGCCCATTATTCTTCTGTGTCTAACAAGTGTTTTGCTTCTTAATTTTTTTTTTTTTGTTGCTTTTGTTGTAATGTGACTATCTAGTTCTAGATTATTTTACTGTATTTTATGTTTGTATCTACATTTATTTTGCATGCGTAACGTGGCTTTGCCTGGATATTCTGTTTGGTAAGTTCAGAATTTTAAGTGTCCTTTTGCTTCTCCACCTCAGGATGCTCTGCTCTATCTTTCTATTGACATCCCTTTTAGGATCAATGCTTTTTTTGTTGGTATTTTTTTCCCTCCCATTTTCTGCATTTAAATGCTGAATTTATAAGCCTTGTATATTGCCAGGAGGGTGGTAAGTATAATATCAGGGCCACTATCAGGGCTTGAGGGCTCACTAAGCAGCCCGCAGTAGACCAGATGATTAGGATGGATGTCATTCCTGTCCGTCATGCCCCGAATATTTTGAATTGACCGAATATTCGTCTTCCCACATTTACAGCAACAGCTTGCACAACTCCAGAAAGAGAAGTCCGAGATTCTGAAGAATTTGGCACTTTACTACTTCACTTTCGTGGATGTTATGGAATTTAAGGTAAGTGGCTATAGTCTCATAGTAGACGTTTGCCTTATTTAAAGGGGTTTCCTTAAAAAAAAAAAAAAAAAAAATAATTTACCTGTGTGAAGATAATTTCTTATAAATGTCATATGGTCCCTTAGAAACAAGACTGACTCTTTGGATACGACCACCTCTGCTGGACTGATTGCAAAAAGAAGTTTTTTTTTTTTTAAATAACATCCAATTGACGAAATGTTAACATATGGATGACAAATTAATAAAATTGAAATGTAAATGCCCAGATGGGAATACCCCTTTTTAAGTAATTTTTTTTTACTGTTGCATGGCCTTAAAATGTCCACAGAAGAGCATTAGAATAATAAAAACCAGTCACCAGAGTATAACCAATAAACTACTAGCCCCCTCAGGAAGGATATAATTCCAACCTGTCTCTATCAGTCCAGGTGTTTACAATTGTCCCTGGATACGACCGTAAATCTTCTTATTACTGTCAGAATCTTCTCATGAGTAGTTTCTCATGTCTGTACACTGCAGTGCTCTCTGCTTGCTGGCAGGAAGTTCCGGTGTCTGAGCTGGTTTTGGAATTCAGGGGGAGGGTCAGGAGGCAAAGTGCAAAAACTTGCTCTTCAAGCTACACTCTCATAGAATGGAGAAATCATGAAGAGTCTGCCTAGAGACATGCCTGCCGATAACATTATTTCAAGCTCTTCTCCCCTCTGATCTGCTGATACCAGAACACAGAACATAGACAAAATCTGGCTCCATTATATTTGTAGTACCTGCTCCCATACTGAATAGGGTTCAGCCAGGGGCGTAATTACAGCGGTAGCAGCCATAGCAGCGGCTATGGGGCCCAGAGTGTCAGGGGGCCCCTTCATCCGACCTGACACAATAAAGAATGGAGGATATACACCATTATA
This sequence comes from Engystomops pustulosus, assembly GCF_040894005.1. Taxonomy (NCBI): domain Eukaryota; kingdom Metazoa; phylum Chordata; class Amphibia; order Anura; family Leptodactylidae; genus Engystomops; species Engystomops pustulosus. The sequence goes on from NC_092418.1 coordinate 83,585,303, forward strand.
TCTATATTGTACTGCACATTGTCCAGCATAATATGTATATAACATATACTGTGATGTATATATGCAGTATCTGTGATGTGTATATGGTGTCTGTATATACTGTATGTGAGTATGTTGCATATGGCACTGTATGTATGTGTATATGCACATGAGTGTATTTATGTGTGATTGTAACTCTCATGTGTGAGTATACTAATATGTATATTTTTAAGTGGGAAGGGGGCCCCCGTGCAGTAGCCTGCTAGGGGGCCCTGTCTCTCCTAGTTACGCCACTGGGTTCAGCATATTGTTGGGGCAGGCTCCTACCAATCTGATAACCTGAGAAACTTCTCTGACTATAGACCCCCATATACTCCATGTAGTGATTGATCTGCACGAAGTTGCTTTATAAAACACTATAGTTGCTGTGATAGGATCACACACAGATTTCTGACCAGTCTTTAAAGTACAGGATGATTTTCAACATTGCAGAATATCAAGTTCCTTATTAAAGGTAACCTACCACTTGAACTGGTAGGTGTAAGAAGGAAATACCGACCACCAGCTCAGGCTGAGCTGGTGCTGGAGCTTATTTTTGTTAGTGTTTTAAACCTCTGTATCGCGGTTTAAAACACTTTTTAAACTTTATAGCCGAAGCTGCTTCGGCGCACGGAGGTATGCGCTCGGCGCACCATGCACGCGACTGTGCGCGCGGCTACATAGGAAGTGAAGGAGAACCGCGCGCATGGTGTGCCGAGCGCGTACCTCCGTGCGCCAAAACAGCTTCGGCTATAAAGTTTAAAAAGTGTTTTAAACCGCGATACAGAGGTTTAAAACACTAACAAAAATAAGCTCCGGCACCAGCTCACCCTGAGCTGGTGCTCGGTATTTCCTTCTTACTCCCACCACTTCAAGTGGTAGGTTTCCTTTAAGCCTTCTGAGATTTTTAGCCGTGTAGTCACAGGTTGCTGTAAATGGTTGTTGCGAGGTCCATTGTGTCCATTATGCTGCTTGTACTGTGATTATATATCATTATTCTATTTTTGTCTTTTCAGGATCATGTATGTGAGCTGCTTAACACTATTGATGTGTGTCAAGTTTTCTTTGATATTGTAAGTATAAAAAAGTAGACCCCCCCCCCCCTGCGTAATAAATATATAATACAGATACGTGTTTTCTGGTCACATTCGCCACCTCCTCTGTATTTAGTTCTAGGGTTTTTTTTGTTTTTTCACCAAAATTCTGCAGATGCTTGATCAGACATCAGCAAATCACAGAGCTCTTAGCATTTATTAAGTCCTATTATTTGCACATGATTTCTCTTATGGGATGGGCTATGCTATAGATATTCACACACAGCCTGAACCAATCTGCTTTACGGGGTTAGAAGTAGGAGGTATATAGCATCTCCCTGGAACCAACGCTATGCAATAGACTGATATATATTTCAATATATTCTCATAGACTTGTGCTATGCATTGTCAATTGGGTGCTAGCTCACCTTCTGTCATAGGGGTATGTCCATACATTTTGGTATTGTCAACACTGATCGGTCAATGTCAGGTAACACCTAGTTGTCAATCAGTGCTGACCCGGATCACTGCAGTTAACTGGTTAAGTGCCGTGGCCAATCCCGACTGCGGCACCTAACAGAGCTGTCGTGGGCGCCGATTGACTATCCAAGATGGCGCCACCCACCGGCAGCTCTGTTAGTTGACGCAGTGGGGTCGACTCATGACATGTGATGTTATCCGAGGCCGCCGATCGGTTACAATGGTAGCCTACAGTCTCAGAGAGACTTTTAGGCCTGCTATGGATACTGATTTCTAATAGCCTGCCAATGGCAGCAGTAAAATAACTATACACTGCAATATAGTCATAGTAAAAAATAATAATAATAGTAAAAAAAAAACTTGAAAAAAAAATGTTTAAATTGCCCCCCTTTCCATAGAACACATATATAAAAATAAACAGTAAAAATCATTCACATGTTAGGTATCACCCCGTCAGCTTGACATTTATTACCTGTCCCCATTCTGTGACAACTTACCCTTTGTTTTCTCCTTCCTTCAGACTGTCAACTTTGACTTAACCAAGAACTACTTAGATTTGATCATAACCTACACTACGATAATGATAATGCTTTCTCGGATTGAAGAAAGGAAAGCGATTATAGGACTGTACAACTACTCCCATGAAATGACTCATGGAGCCAGGTACGCGGGTAGCGTTGTGTCTAGATAACACTCTGTGGTTATCTCATGGCGGGGGTTCATTTCAGACATTTAACACTGGAGGATTTAAAAATGTATTTCATCTACTGAGATGTCTGCTCTATAAATCTAACCTGGACAGGTATATCCAACTTTCTCATACTGTATGACCCTCATCTTATTTGTGCGCTGAAAGTCAGTTTTCCTATTCATTCCTATAATGGCCTCAATGAGAAATTGACTTTCTGTTCACACATAATGCTACATTTGTAAGAGTAATTTTACAATGTGGTGGGGGGTATAATTGTCTTCCTTGAGCTAATTATTAATATTATTTGTGTAATGAATAATTATACAATATCCCAATATACTCTCTGCATCAATTTCTGCTTGCTGTTATTCTTTAGGAAGCTTCATTGTTTACTTCCTGTGGATAAAATCCAGTCCCTGGTCATGTGATGTCACACAGGTGCACAGCTCATTATATCTCTGGTCATGTGATGTCACACAGGTGCACAGCTCATTATATCTCTGGTCATGTGATGTCACACAGGTGCACGGCTCATTATAACACATGGCTTTGATTGCTCTGTGATCTAACGAGCCGTGTACCTGTGTGACATCAAATGACCGGGGATATAATGAGCCGTGCACCTGTGTGACATCTCATGACCAGAGATATAATGAGCTGTGCGCCTGTGTGACCTTACATTGGCCAGGGATACAATGAGCCCTGCACCTGTGTGACATTATGTGAACAGTGACTGTTTTTTTTCTCCACAGGAAGTAAGCAATGCAGCTTTCTGTTGAATGACAGCAAGTAGAGATGTAGAAAATAGGAAAGAATTTATATAGAACGTATATTGGAAAATAGTATAATGTTACTTTACACAAACAGTATAAATTATTTCTAGAAATTGGGCAATCATTTTTAAGATTCACCTTTTTTTTAATAAACGTTACTACTTTTGTGTGTGGAAAATTTTCAACCTATCTATAGGTTCATGGACCCTCATGAATCTCCTATCCCCAGTTAAAACATTGTAATCAAAAAATGCTGACAATAATAATTACCGAGGGCTTTCACAGATTTAATAGGCATCTTAAATGCACCAAAATGATTGATTACTTCAGATGTCTTATGACATTACTTTTCTTTATCATCCCTCTAGTGATAGAGAATATCCCCGACTTGGACAGATGATCGTAGACTATGAAAATCCGCTGAAAAAGATGATGGAAGAGTTTGTACCCCACAGTAAGGTTGGTACAGATGGAGGCTTTGGTTTCAGTGCATAATGCTTTACTCTACATTTATACATGTTTCTGATGACTGTATCTGACATGGAAGTGGATATGCACTAGTTTGCAAGTCTTTGGAAAATTTGGAAAAAAGTGCAACATAACTGATAATACATAACTGATGTAGTTCATAGCTTCAGGAATTACCAGCCATGCCAGGCCTATGAAGCAGTACATCTGCCACTCATTGTTATTACACTTACCTACCAGAACTGGGCAACCATTTAATGTATACGAGATGTTTTACTGATGCTAAGTTGCCAGATATTTGAAAGGGAAGGGGGGGTTGCATTTGGGCAATTTAAAGAACAACATCCTTCAAGATAATAAATTACTATTAAGGTGTCTCAGAGCAGTTTATCCTATTCGACTAAGAACACATGGACACTCGGCTAAATCAAACATACAAGTATGTAAGGGGGTCTGGCCGAGGAGCTACCTTGCAGCCGGTGGGGTGTATGGTCACCTTTAGGGTGAAGACACACCGTTTTTAGTTAGTGCGTTTTCACATCGTTAAAAATGCATCTGTTTTTTGAAAATGCATCTGTTTTTGTCCGTTTTTCCGAAATTGTGCAATAAAAACCGGACCAAAACCGAATGCGTTTTTAAAAACCGCGTGCGTTTTTAACGATGTGAAAACACACTAACTAAAAACGGCCCAAAAACGTCCTAAAAACGCCACGTGTGTCTTCACCCTTAGCCTTCTGCACCTTCTTGAGCTACAAACAAATCTGTGGTCAGTTGTTTGTGGCACATGTGAGCCATGTTGACACCACCTCTGCCCGAGTTTTGTGGCTCGGGCAGACAGCTCACTCACTATTGCTGTATGTGTGATCCCATTGAAAACAATTTGTCTGTGTGCTCTCCTTTGAATCAATGGATATGACACTGACAAAATTGGCTTTTGTGTTTAGGGTGCCTTAGTTGGCGTTGCCGGGGCATTATGGGCATATGCTCAAAGAATCAACCAGAAATATGAAAGCAAAGTTTCCTATGAAATTCTATGTTCTTACTGCACATAACTTTAAGTTGGAATATTTCAGTAGCATCTCCTATAACGTTGGGTTATGAGGTGCTATTTTAATGATGGAGTTGAAGACCCATATAAGGGTATTTTAGCATTTTGCTTATTAATGATTGGAGTTTAGGAAAGGGTAACGGTGTCTGCAGGGGTGTAACACTTGTCGTGCTTCGGTGTCACAGGTCGGTGATGTGGCGTGGCCCGATGAAGCTCTGGTCAGGAGTTATAATAGCAGACACAGCTGCTGTTGGGTTTCAAGTTGTGTGTGAAAAATAATTAGCATATCTAATATATATGAACATGTGTGAATGAAGTTACATTATCTAAAAGCCACTGCCACAATTGGGAACCTGTGCTTACGTTTTATATGGGTTATAATAGACAACATGGGATGGTTATACCGGGTTTAAATGTAACTATAAAGTTTTTGTTATACTTTTTCTATCTAAGAATTGTTTCTTTTTGGGGATTTGATACATTTCCATTCTGAATATGGAACTATTATTCCCCTTGGCTTCCACATCCAGTCTGAAAGACCATCATTTCCTGATGTGATGAACTTCCTTCTCATAAATGGTACAAATCACAACGTACCCGTGAAATAATATTCTTTTCTGAGCAGATTGTCTTCTCATTAGCCTTGCAGCTTGGTAAACAATTTCACAGCTTCCAGGATGATGACTCTGGGCTCTCAGATGGTGCTTTAATAGCGGCCATTATTATAATTGAGCTTATTGTTGGATGAGTTTGGCAGTCTTTGTTCTGTATTGCAGAGGTTCACTTATTCTTTGATGTCTTTTCTATGTTTCAGTCTTTGTCAGATGCCCTAATTTCACTTCAGATGGTTTACCCTCGAAGAAACCTTTCCGCAGAGCAATGGAGAAATGCCCAACTCCTCAGCCTCATCAGCGCCCCAAGTACCATGCTGAACCCCGCACAGTCAGATACGGTAAGGGCTACATCTTTTTTTCCAGTATCTTGACAAGATCAGGTTTATGGTACCAACATATTGGGGTTAGCAGAGATTATTGCTTGCATGAAATGTATTTATGTAGTATAACTTCCAAATAACTTGCTGGGAAATACATACATGTCTAACATCCTAAAAAAAAATTCTAAAATCAAAAAAATCTAAATCTATAAAAATAAAATTGCTACCATCGGGTTAATACTCCGTTTTAACGATCTGTCCTGCGGCAATGCTCTGACCACTATAACCAGTTGCTGTCACTCAGTGGTCTTGTGATCTGTACATGCAGAGATCACTGCTGAGGCCAGTTGTTGGCGGTGCACATGTGCAGCACATTATAGCTGGGGGGTATTACACAGACTGACTGATACAAGCAGCAATGAATGCATTGCAGTTGCAGGTAAATTAAAGGGATTACCCAGGTTTATCCAATTGTGCGCAGGCAACTCGGACTGATGTGAAGTGAGAAATAAACTTCTACTCGTCTCAACTCTTGCAGTCCTATCCAGCACAACACTTGACTTATCCAAACTTTTTACATGGAGGCCACAGTGTTGATGTCACATAATTTGCGTGTACATACCTAGACATGGGACCATAGCACGTAATGATAAATATTTTTTCATGTAACACATGAAAAAATAACTTCATGAAAAATGTAGAAAACCGCGTGTCAAAAAGCGAATACAGCCCAAGTGTTTTCCAGTTACCCAAACGCAGAGGAGATGGTGGCACCTGATAATGCCACAACAATGTCCCCCTGTACAACCCTGCTCTGAACTCTGTCCTCAGGGAATATGCTGTGTATATGGCACAATGGCAGGCTGATGGCAAGTAGTTAAAGGCACAAAAAGTTAACAACAGATGGCAATGTGTTATAGGCCAGAGAAGGCACATGCTTAGACCTAAATAAAGGTCTCTGGACTCAAAACCCACCATGAGCCTCATGGTCCCCAAAGTAGGGAAGCAAATAACACTAGACCTGCTGAATAAACAATAATGATATATTTACCATGGAGCCTGGACATTGTAAGAAGACGGGGCTAAATGTGACACTGCTGCAGCCTCTTGTTGTGCTTGGGTTAGGATTAGGCTGCAGTGATCACTTGACATTGATGTGAACCCTGTTCTTTCTTGGGCTTTTTGTAATGCAAGCCAGACTGCTCACTTTTACTAAAAAGAGACTAAAAAAATACCATACAAATTCTGATATTGGTCACCATTTCTCTTGCTAAAACAGTTTTGCCTATTCAAATCTTGAATTTCATGCTAATATCCCACTAGGATGTGAAAAGCAGTGCATGACTTGCCCCAAAATCCTGATGTCCATTGAAATACTGACACAAATCTAAAAAATCTTTTTACCACATCTGTTACAAATTGCCCTCTATAAATATGCATATACATGCCCAACCTCTGATATGGGAGTTGGCATGACTGAGGAGGCGGACAGTAACAACCCCCTGTGTCTGGACTTTGTGTCCTGCTGTCCTCCAGCAGAGTCCTGCTGTCTGGGGGTCATGTGACCTACCAAGCTGTAAATATGAAACTTGAACATGGTAACTATAATATGGGTGACTTTATTAAGATCCTGTACTTGCCCTGTTCTATCTTGGTATCAATAGCCAAACCCAGTGTGATTGTGTTTCCAGGCGCTTGCTGTGTCTATATTGATTTCATATGGCTTTCCTCACATTCAAAGGCACAATATAATATATATATTATACTTTTTGTTTCTGCAGATGCCTTGTGAATATCTTTCACTGGATGCAATGGAAAAATGGATCATTTGTAAGTGGAGAGTGATTGGTGCCATTTCTTATATTGTGTTGCATGTTATCTAGCTTTATAAATCGGCAAAATGTAGCAGTTTAGACCATATAAGGCTTTAGACCGTGTTGAGTATTGGTCCTGGAGATCTGTGTAACCATACTTTTATGTGAGGTGTTAGTAACAGGACTGTAGCAGGATTTGGAGCACCGGGGTGCACTGGTGTGTGTGAGATCTGTTGTACAGCTACAACCCCTCCCTTCTGCTGAGTTACTGCTGTAGTCGCCTTCTGTTTAAATACTACAGCAGTTAATTAGGAGGAAGGGGCTGTGATGTGATCATTGAAGAGAACTCCCATTCCAATGCACCACAGTGCTGCAAACCTGGATAAATACATTGGTCTTGTTACGAAGATCTTCAGGTACCCTTTACCAAACATTTTTTTGCAGGTTTGTATTGTCAATTTTGACAGGTGCACAATACCTTTATCTGACCTTACAAAGAATGAGACTCTAATACCCAATGCTTACAGTATAATCATAATGAATAAAAGTGAGTGCTTAATTTGTGGTTGTACCTTGGGGTTGGGGGGGGGGGGAATCTGTCTTTAAGGTATTTAAATGGTCGCTACAATGCTATGTCGATGGAAAAATAAAGATTGACAGACTGGTGTAACAATATAACTTTGTCACCCCTTCAGTAATAAGTCATATAAGGTTGATTTGTTCCCCAGTTGGATTCATCCTGTGCCATGGGATACTGAATACTGATGCTACTGCCCTGAACCTGTGGAAGCTCGCCCTGCAGAGCAGCTCATGTCTATCACTGTACAGAGATGAAGTGTTCCATATCCATAAAGCGGCAGAAGATCTCTTTGTCAACATCAGAGGGTATGACTGAGATTGTGGGTTTTTTTTTTTTCCTATTAACAATTGTCACAAACTTAAGATGAGTGGAGGCGATGCAGATCTTGACCTGCCAGTACGCTTTAGAATGGAGTCTATTTGAGATCTTACCCTTCTGCTGAAGGCTTGAACACAAGAGTAGAAGACTGGCTACTCATAGACGCAGACTGAAGTGTATTTTTTGCTCTCTGAATCTCCTAACTTAGTCAACAAACTTTGCATAAATCATTGGTACAATTGCCTGCTGGAAACTTTGTAATGTATCTCATCAGTGTTTCCTTTTGCCCTCAATTTCGATGTGGTTGATCCTCTTCCTTTATTTCTTCCTAATCTGCTTTTCAATCTGAAACATCAGCTGAATTCCATCTTTCTAGCAAGATGGAAGAGATGTCAGATTACATAGGAGCGCTATGCATGGTGTAGCAGTGAGAAACATGCTCATTTGTTCAACGGGTATCTCTCCAAACTTGGGCTACGTTTGGACCTTCTCATTGCTTTGGCTTTGCCAGGTGGACTCCAGATGTATCCACACACCGTATGCATGCGGTGGGATACGTCGTCCTGTTCCTCCCCTCCGCCCTGAAAGCAAGAGGAAAAGACAACATCTGCAACAGCCAGTGATTGTCTGATGATTATGTTCAGGGTCTTTCCTCCAGTGTTGTCACCATCCTGATATGGACAGGTACATCACTGTGGATGTGCTGTTCTCAGTGGAGGCAGGGGTTGGATGCAATACCTTGCTTGAGTTCAAAAGTACGGTCCCGTATGTAAATATTATCTCAGCAAAGGGAGATCAGTTAAAACAATACCTTTAATGAAAATATCTAATATCTAAGCATACATACTAGTCAAATACACACCCAGACGAAAAACCCCACAAATACAACATGAAAAACAAGAGTGCTAGCTCAACCATAAATTACTTGATAGACACAAATTGTAGCTGACTGGGTATAAACATGTTTACTTCCATAAAGAGTACACTGTATGTGAAAAGTCATATTGGAAAGTACCTTTATATCTTGCATCATTCCCCATGGTCTCTAATGGCCTCCATTGAGTTTACACTTTGCACTACAGGAAGAAGCTGGATCGAAAGACATTCAAGTCTTTCCACCCTATGTTTCCCAAAGGATGTGACGTATACTGTGCAAATGGAGGCAAAAAGGATGCCCCAACCTACAGTATAAGTGTGAATACGGTCAGCTGAGAGTATAAAAAAAAGACCCTTACTACCACTTAGGCCAAAGTGAATCCAAGTACCTGCCAGTTGTATTCAGCTTTGTATCTTGCAATATCTGTCACCCTAGAAATGTCACAAGGACCCATATACATTAGGTTGATGGGTGAAATCACAGATTGGCGTATACTCCTTGAAAAGTAGAATAAGCTTGGTTATATTCCTGGTTAAATCAACGATAAAACATCTACTGACTTCCAAAGTTGTGGAGGAAGATGAGGGGAGTATAAGTTTGTTTAGGCAGCAGTATTATTTTTTTTTACAAATTATAGAAAAAATAATTTTGTGGTCTTCTTAATATGTTTTCTTAAATAGATTTGTTTTGTTTTCCCCCATCATAGATACAACAAAAGAATTAATGACATCCGAGAATGCAAGGAGGCAGCGATTTCTCACGCGTAAGTAACTGATACTAAATGATCTTGTATATAAAATACATTTATACATGTGTAGGAAATATAACAACATTACAAGCTAAATATTTAGTGTCATTTTTTAAAAATTTTTTTAGTGGTGCTACACACAGAGAGAGACGCAAATTTTTAAGGTCCGCACTGAAGGAGCTGGCTACTGTCCTGTCTGACCAACCTGGTTTACTGGGGCCAAAGGTAGGTGTAAGAAGAAAGCATCACTATAGCCACTAGTAACCAACCAGCAGCTATACCAACACAAAGTGAACCACGAGGAGTAAAAAAAGACAAGAGATGAGATGAGTGGAGTGATCTCCATAACTGGAGCAGATGAGTTGTAGTTAATCTGTAGGGCAACAAGGACAGTAGTGTAGGTGCAGCACAGGAGAAGTCTCTGCCTCTTCTGATGTAATAATATACAGTTAGAATGTTTAACGAGGACCTGTCAGGACAATTTGGGACACTAAACCACCCACGGGTCTTTATAGACCACTGGTTTAGTGTCCCAAATCGCCCTTTCCAAAGTTCCTCCGTGGCCACTATAAAAAAAAAAAAAAAGTTGCCTAGAGATGAGTCCAATGAGGCACCTCAGACTCATCACTTGTGCTCCTTGCGCAGTCCTTCAATGATATGGGAGCGCTACACCCTGGCTTCATAGTGCAATAAGCATACGCAGTGAAGGGAGGTTGTAGTATGCCAGTATGTGGTAATCTTCTTATGTGTGTTATCCATGACCTCAGTCCTTCTAAAATCAACTTTTAACATTATGCTAATGAGCCAGGTGATATTAGAGCTCCTCCGTTCTGTAGCTTCACAGGCTGTTACACTGTGCAGTGCAAGACAGTGTAACAGCCCGTGAAGCTACAGAACAGAGGGGCTCTGGTAACAACCCCAGAGACATTCAGACTTGTTAGCATACTTCTACAGTTTGATATTAGAAGGAAGGAGGCCATGGATGACAAATGTAACAAGATTACCACAATCCTGGTGCCTGGATCTGTGAGTGTCTCCTTTCAACAGTTAAGAGCACATTTTGCCCAGTTTTACAAAAATAATACATTTAGTAAATGTACAGGATTTCTTTTTGGATGACACTTCTGCAGTAAGCGGTGACTGTTCTTTCCCTCTAGTGATGCCTAATGTGTTTTGCTTTCTTTCTTTCTTTTCCTCCAGGCTCTTTTTGTATTCATGGCTTTGTCGTTTGCTCGAGATGAAATCATTTGGCTGCTTCGGCATGCAGATAACATTCCAAAGAAGGTGGCAGACGATTTTATGGATAAGTGAGTCACTTTTGTGTTCTCCGGGGCGCGTGTGGTTGCATACATAATATACGGTAATGGGTATTTGTTGAAGACCAGTGTGGAAACTTATCGTGGGAGGAATCACTCGCTGTTTAACTTCATGGAAGGAGGAAATACTGCAAGATTTCTTCACTACCGATATGACGGACCGTTATTCCACATGGCAAGGAAGTAAAAATTAAAGGACACCTACCACCACATTTAGGGGTGGTAGATTGTCCCCCAAACGGATGCTCATTACCTTAGGGGTGAAGGGGGATTCTTCCTGGCGTGCTCCGGGCCATCTTCTATAATAAGATATCGACTTTATATATAAATTTTAATATAACTTTATACAAATGAGCCGGAGGATCTCATATCTCGGCTAGCAGTGCGCCCCCTGGCTCCATCGGAATCTAATTTATTCACATTTATTAATCTCGCACATGTGAGTGATGCAAAAAGTCCTGTGTCTCTCTCTTGCGCGGTTGCACTTGTCTCCCGCGACTGTGCAGGGGAGGTATGCACGGGTGACGTCACCGGCTGTCTGCTGCGCTTGTGGCCAGCCTACATAGGGGGAGGAAAACAAAAGGGGCGTGAATAAATTAGATTCTGACGCAGCCAAGAGGCGCTCAGCCAGCCGAGATGTGAGCACCGCCCGCTCATTTGTTTGAAAATTAAAAGTCAATATTTCTTTATAGAAGATGGCGGGGGGGCATGCCAGGAGGAGTCCCCCATCACCCCTAAGGTAACAAGCATAGGTTTTGGGACAGTCTACCACCCCTAAAAAAGGTGGTAGATGTACTTTAACTAGATCCACATAGCTTTTGGTATTTCAGGGATTTTTACAAAGTACAGATGGTCCCCTACTTAAGGACACCCGACTTAGACGACCCCTTGTTAAAGACTGATTCCTCTGCCCACAGTGAGCTCTGGTGAAGCTCTCCGGAAGTTTTACTATAGTCCCAGGCTGCAATAATCAGCTGTAAGATGTCTGTGATGAAGCTTTATTAATAATTCTTGGTCCCATTAAAAAAAATGTTTTGTTTGGATCTACAATTATAAAATATACAGTTTCGACTTGCATACAAGTTTAACTTAAGTACAAACGCAAGGAACCCATCTTGTACATAACCCAGAGACTGCCTGTACAATGCTTTAAGTTTGTTCTCCATGAGTAATGGACGGTGTTGAGACGATGAATGGGGAACTATTTTGTTAAATCTAATTTCCATCATCTGTAAATATTAATGAGCTTGTAAATTAATGAGTAATTGGTAATTATTATTTTTTGTATCCTATTTAGACATATAGCGGAGCTCATATTTTATATGGAAGAGCTGCGGGCACACGTCAGGAAATATGGGCCTGTGATGCAGAGATATTATGTGCAGTACCTGTCTGGCTTTGATGCAGTGGTCCTGAATGAACTGGTACAGGTAGGAGACCGCTCTGTTACCACTTTGCTTTGCACTGCAGTGACTTCACATGAAAGTCCATGAAATGGTGTCTGGGTAATACAGTCCATATCTGGGGACCCAGATGTGTACCATCATATTCATCCATGGTGTCCTTGCCTCTCCATGGGACTACTGTGCTGTACTAAACCACGTTTACAGGACAGGGCATTAGTCTTGGTGATGAGCCCTGACTTACAGGACCACAGATGCTGATGTAGTAGGAAGTCTGGATCCCGGGGTCACATACTTTTAAATTTCATGAACTGAATACACCCTTGTGTAGCAGTCTTATAGGTGGAGAACCTTTATGTCACAGGTGTTTTAGATGTTTAATACTATATTTTGCAAGAGCTTTTCTTTAGGTGATAAGACATTTTGGATTACCCTTTTTCAAAAACGTAAAAAAAAAGCATGAGGCAAATTTACTATTTTTTGGGGCACTTTCCTGTGTAGGTACGTATTTGTACTCTATTGACTTTTGTCATTTTGAGAAGGACGGGATCTCTGTTGTAGATTGTGGAGTGGCTATGATTGGTCACCCGCAATGTGCATGTATGTACATATATACTGTAGTTAGACTTGGAACGGCAGAGGGAGCTGTGCGGTCATAATCTGCAAGTCCTCTGTATTTACTATTTTCCCAAGTTTTATGATTGTTTATCTTTTGAAGTGTCCTCCCTGATAGAATCGACTTGTTTTTTTGTTTTGGATCTATAGCATTATTACCCATGAGTCTTCAAAAAAAAAAACCATTTTGATCATCTGCTGCACTTGCAGTATAAGAATTCTCACGTGTAGTTGTGCTGATTTTTAGGCTGCATTCACACTACAGTATGGGGGACGTATATGCGGCCAATATGCGTCCCCCATACACTTCTATGGGCTCGTGGCGCCCTACGGGAGCGGTACGGTGCAGCACACGTTTGGCACCATACCGCTCCGTAGCCCGGGAAAAGATAGGACATGTCCTATCTTTTCCCGTATTACGGCGTCGCGGCCATACATCGCTATGGAGAGGGGCGGGGGGGAGCTGTGCTCATCTCCTCCTCCTCTCCCTGCGCTGCCGTGTGCCCGCCGTGCTACGGTGCGGCGGGCTCACGACAGTGTGCATGCAGCCTTAGTATGGACCACTAGATGGCTTTCTTCTACAAGCTATTCTCTGTATATTCTCCGTATTATCACCAGAGCATTGTAGCTGGTTACAGACTCTTGGTGTGTGACGTTGCACTGTGATCTTCTGATTTGTGTGGTTTTGTTGCTCTAGAATCTCTCTGTGTGTCCCGAGGATGAATCCATCATCATGTCCTCCTTTGTAAACACAATGACGTCACTAAACGTAAAACAAGGTAAGATATACAGAAGGCAGGGGAATTTATTTCATTTGAATAAATAAGACTTTTATAGAATATCGACAAGAATTTATACAGATGAAGTGACTTCCTAGGTTCATGTTATTGAGGGCCTTTTGTATTATTTATGAGATTGTGGTAGTTGGACTCTCAGAACCCCTGGTGGTGCCAGGTATTGCATCACTTGAATGGGATGGAGCTGTGTTGCCCTGCACCATTTGTTATCTAGTATGCAAGTTGCTTGCAGGTCTACAGACCCATCTAACTACAAAGTGCTGGTATGAGTCTAACAGCCCCTTCAATCCACAAGGGTATCTAGATGGACCCATACAGTCTGGTCCATACTAAATATATGACATCCACTTAGGTGGAAAAACATGGCTTCTTCCAAAAACAGCTCCTCTATTGACCACAGGTATTGTGTGGTTTTGTAACTAAGTTCCATTCGTCTCTATACAGCTGAGCCGCAATACCAGCACAAACCAAGGTCAGGTGTGGCGCTGTTTTTGAAAGAAAGCAGATATTTTTTTTTCGATTTCTGAACAACCCTTTAAAGGGGTTGTCCGAGAGTTCTGGAAAAAAACTAAAGGTGGCCGGGAGAGGGCTGATTAAAAAAATAAAGTCCTACTTACCTTACGGTGCCCTCCGGTATCCAGCGCTGCTGTCACTCTGGTCCGGCCGGCCACGCCTACCTGTCCCTATTCACAGCATTGTGTATGGGGGCCGGAAGGTTGTCGGGTTCGGGCGGAAGCTGAGTCCAGCGCTGCTCCAGCAGCCATGTTTGTTTACATGGCGCCTGGACCGGAGCAACAGTAGCGCTGGATACCCGGAGAGCACCGGGAAGGTAAGTAGGACTTTATTTTTATAAGCAGCCCTCTCCCGGCCACCTTTTAGTTTTTTTTTTTTCAGAACTCGGACAACCCCTTTAACTGTTCTTTCTACCTTTGGATTGAGGTTTCTGGCTGACTGACCCCCACTGTACAGAAAGTAATGATATATCACAGTCTTATACCATTCTGTGGGCAAAACTAAAAGTACTTTGATATAGGCTTAGGAAGGGGGCAAATTACAGCACTTGTCATCATTACTATTAACTTAAAGGGGTATTCTCATCTGGGCATTGGCTTATAATTTAATTCATATCATGTTTCTATGGAACAAAATGGTGACATTTATGGGAAATTATCTTCACACAGGTACATTTTTTTAATAACATAAATTAAACTATAATAAAAATGAAACCAAATAAAAATTGGTGCTCTCCTCTGGCACTCACTCCTAGCGTTCTCTTCTCGCCCGGCTTGTCTTCTGCCGGTATCTTCTGACTTACAGTTTGGGCAGAGGCACATCCATACTCTCTGCCTGCATGCATAGATGTACCTCTGCCCACACTGCCGGGAACCAGGAGCTGAGTGGAGAAGAGGACACCGGAGGTAAGTACTAAGATGATTATTTTATCATGGAAAGGGCACTGTTGGGCATTTTTTAAAGAGTAGTTGCTGCATTTTTCAACTTGGGCTTATACTCGAGTCAATTAGTTTCCCCAGTTTTTTGTGTGTCAAATAGGTACCTTGGTTTATACTCGGGTCGGCTTATACTCGAGTATAAGGTACGGTACTCCTTTAAACTGAGGCACTCAGAATCCTTATACAAGGATTTCACAGCATCTCTATATTTAATGAAGTGCAGACTCCTTGGATTCCTACACCTCCCCTTATTATCTACATTGTAACTTTGATATTCAGTCTTGTATATTTTTGCTTCTAGTTGAAGACGGAGAAGTTTTTGACTTTCGAGGAATGAGGCTGGATTGGTTCAGATTACAGGTAATCCCTTTTTTTGAGCTTTTTGGCTCTGTATCTTAGCTTGATCTGTAGCTTGATGCCTCTTATAAGACCTTGTTCATATGTGAAGGATTTGTTTCGAGTTCACACCTATGAATCCATAACAAAGTACAAAATGTCAAATGCAAAAGTATATAGCTAATTCAGGGAACCTAAATGAAGTATGAAAAACAAAAAGATATCCCTAGCACACAAAAACAATGCCACTCTACTCCAATTACTGGCCACATTGGAGATCTGTAAAGGCCAACGCAGTGATTGGTGCCTTCCTTTTATGTTAGGACCCCCATTTTGAACTTGATTTTCTATATATTTTTAATCATCTTTAAAGCCCTAATAATAGCGAGTAGCAATAGGAGCAGCAAATGTGTGAAGGGACATTGTCAATATGTATTGGAAATCAAAACTCTAGGATTATGTGCACCTGGAGTAATATATTACAGCTTTACTTCTTCATTAGGTTGGTGAGAGCAAGTTTTGTAAGCTTGGGTCCACCGATCAATCATAGTGTTAAAGGGAAATCCGTCACTGATTTTGACCATACAAAGCTTCATACAGTGTTGGGTGTTGATCCTGGAGGTCTGTATAATCATACATTGCGTCTACTGTTAGTAGCAGCAGGACTGTTAAATATTCATTTATATCCGTCATTATAGCTGGATTTGGTGTACTGGTGTATGATATCTCTTCGCTATACTGCTGTACAACCCGTCCTCCCTTGAAGAGATCTCACACACCATTGCACCAGAGTGCTCAAAGTCCAGCTACAATCCTGGAATATTAATACATTCTCACAGTCCTGCTTTTACTAACACAAGATTAAGCAGATCTCCAGAGCCAATACTGAACACTGTCAAAATTGCTAACACATTATCTTAAAACTGCAGGAATAACACAAACTATAAAGATGTCCTTAAACTTTCAATGCAATTTATATCCCAGAAGATAGAGTGTAGTAGAGCAGCTCAGAATATGCATTGTGCAATATTGTCATCAGACCATGGACCTTTCACTGCTCCACGATTTTACAGCTTTAATTACCGGGAAATAGTTTCACTTGAGAAAATTCAGCAGAACCTCATTGATCTTCCTTCTTGGAAAGGCAGAAGCGGATTTGTTAAGATGCCATGTTACACTGAAAAGGGCCTTTAAGCAGAAGCGTTTAGCATGTGGAATAGGTTCAGGCTGACATTGTGGGCAATATTTAATGTCTAATTTCTGGGTAATGTATAAGTCAGATTAATGCTTCGCTGAAAAGGGTTCTGTTCATTTGTATTATGAGCGGAACAGCAGGGAAGTGTTCTGCAGCGCCGCCATCAATTGCCCTTCTCAGCAGCACTAAATGATTGGTGGCAGAGCACCGCCCGGAGGAAACCACTTCCCCAGAAATTGTTCATAAGCTGCCATCTGAAATTGTACTTACAGAATTTTATTTCTCAAGTTAATCGGTTTTTAAGGGGTTATTTTTCTCATAGAATTTTACTTTCTTTTTTTTTTATTTATAAATCTTTGGCTCGGGAAACATAGTCAAGACTTGTATGCATTTACAGTATTTTTAAAGTCAAATGAAGTAGAAAAGAGAAAAAGTCAAGCAGAACAACCAGATTTGTACGTCTGTCATAAAACTTAAAGAAGTCGTCCAGGTTCATTAATATTTTTGTTATTCACCCAAGGAAATGGGTAAAAAAATGGGTAAAAACAAACTTACTGTGGTACTTGGTTAAGGTCCATTGTGACACTACCGATCTCCAGCGGCCTCTGGTGCGTGGTCGGGGCGCTCCGGTCATGGTGCGTGGTCGGGGCGCTCCGGTCATGGTGCGTGGTCGGGGCGCTCCGGTCATGGTGCGTGGTCGGGGCGCTCCGGTCATGGTGCGTGGTCGGGGCGCTCCGGTCATGGTGCGTGGTCGGGGCGCTCCGGTCATGGTGCGTGGTCGGGGCGCTCCGGTCATGGTGCGTGGTCGGGGCGCTCCGGTCATGGTGCGTGGTCGGGGCGCTCCGGTCATGGTGCGTGGTCGGGGCGCTCCGGTCATGGTGCGTGGTCGGGGCGCTCCGGTCATGGTGCGTGGTCGGGGCGCTCCGGTCATGGTGCGTGGTCGGGGCGCTCCGGTCATGGTGCGTGGTCGGGGCGCTCCGGTCATGGTGCGTGGTCGGGGCGCTCCGGTCATGGTGCGTGGTCGGGGCGCTCCGGTCATGGTGCGTGGTCGGGGCGCTCCGGTCATGGTGCGTGGTCGGGGCGCTCCGGTCATGGTGCGTGGTCGGGGCGCTCCGGTCATGGTGCGTGGTCGGGGCGCTCCGGTCATGGTGCGTGGTCGGGGCGCTCAGGTCATGGTGCGTGGTCGGGGCGCTCAGGTCATGGTGCGTGGTCGGGGCGCTCAGGTCATGGTGCGTGGTCGGGGCGCTCAGGTCATGGTGCGTGGTCGGGGCGCTCAGGTCATGGTGCGTGGTCGGGGCGCTCAGGTCATGGTGCGTGGTCGGGGCGCTCAGGTCATGGTGCGTGGTCGGGGCGCTCAGGTCATGGTGCGTGGTCGGGGCGCTCCGGTCATGGTGCGTGGTCGGGGCGCTTTGATTAATCTAACAAAACCAACAAGAGTGTCATTTTGCCCATTTAAAGTGGTTTGAATAGGCATTTTTATATAATATATAGAATTTTTTTTGTGGTTTTCCACTAAAAATGTTTCCACCAGAAAATTATGGACTTAGAACTCATGGGTTCTGTTGCACTTTACTTTACCCTATTATTTTTTTTTCACTTATTTCGCATTTCTTTATGTGAAGTACAGGTCCATCTCAAACTTTGCAGGTTTTTCTTTTGCTTTTTTTAAAAAAAATTATTTTTTTGTATGAAACGCAGAGCAGTAGTTGCCCTTTAAGTCCCAGGGTCAACATCTGCAAAGAGTTTGTATGTTCTCTCCGTGGGTTTCCTCCGGGTCCTCCGGTTTCCTCCCACACTCCAAAACATACTGGTAGGTTGATTAGATTGTGAGCCCTGTTGTGGACAGGGGCTGATTTGGCAAGCTCTGTGCAGTGCTGCGTAATCGGTGTGCACTATATACAGTAAATAAAGGAATTGTTATTAATTATTTTATAAGGATAAGGTGTGTAGCGGGGAATGTTGCTACATTTTGTAGAAAATATTTTAATTGGTTAAAAATATTTCAAAATAATGTGCAAAAAATAAAGCTCTGTTTATAAAAATGGAAACAAAGTTTCCACAGTTTTTTTTTTTTTTTTTTTTGTGTGTGTGTGAAACCCCTGCACTCTGTCCTTATTTCTCTACTGAAGCTGAGATAAAACCTTGCAGGCACAATATCCCTTCACCCTTGATATTGGTGCTATTATTTCAACACATTAGTTCACACAACCTTCCTCCAAAATAAAAACT
Source organism: Engystomops pustulosus (assembly GCF_040894005.1). Classification (NCBI taxonomy): domain Eukaryota; kingdom Metazoa; phylum Chordata; class Amphibia; order Anura; family Leptodactylidae; genus Engystomops; species Engystomops pustulosus. The sequence goes on from NC_092418.1 coordinate 83,604,428, forward strand.
AGTTGAGAACCGAGTTGCCACATCGTGATGTAATGATGCCCCTTTTAATCCTAAATTATAGCAAATAAAAGAGAATTATAGACCTCGATTTTGCACAGTTTAATGTCCGAACAAAACCGGCCCATTTCTTTTTTCCCCCTTCAAATGTCAGACACTGTTTTACAAGTGAGACATTAAAGCGATTGTCAGATTCGGAGCCAAAGATGTGTTGGCTGAAGACTGGATGTAAGAAGTGCACAAACATCTGTGCAACAGTAGCTGAATAGCACTTTGTCTCGCCTGACCTGAGAACGCTTTGATGATCGCAGAATGCCTTCCGCTTGTATTATTTTTGGCCTGGAAGCCAGGAGGTTGTGCATCAAAATGCAGAATAGTTTCTACAAAAACAGGCTGCCCTTTTCTTGGTCGCCTTTCAAGGGGGGAAGAAACCACTTTAAAGTCAGGCTATCTGGGCATTTTGTCTTTGTTTTGAGATAATGGTGAAACCGTGCTTCAAAAGATGTGCTGACAAACCTTAACATCCCACTTTGATTGAGTCATGGAAATCCGGAGAGAGCGTTTTAACAGATTCATAGCAGCTCGAAATGAAATACAGAGGAACTCGGGGCTGAGGAATTTTCATCAGATATGGCTGCCAAACTTCTCTTTAAGCTGCTTTAAAAAAAAAATCACAAAATCTGAGCTTTATCCTTTCAACAATGGCACTTTAATCCTCCAGATTCAGATCCCAAGGCTAGTTGGTCAGTTTTTACAGTGATTAATGGTGTTCTGAAAATTTAAGAAAGAGAGAATCCATAGTGGGAATAGATGAGGTAGACCTTGAAGGTGTAGGGTCACAATGGCAGAGGTAATAGAGGTTTTAAGGAGTTTTCTTGTATGCAAAGTGCCATGAAAATGGGGTGTGTTTGAACCTTTAATAAGCTGTCCTTACTGCTCCTGCGCCACTCTCCGCCCCCACTTCCTGTGTCTCCCAACACAACAGGAAGCAAGGTAAGGCAGCTCAGCCAATCACTGGCAGGAGCTGTTACCCCTCTGTGATTGGCCAAGCACCACTGCTGGAGTGATGCCACAAAGAAACAATTTTTTTTTGCATATGAAATGGCCGGGAGTCACTGTGTATCCCGCAGCCGTCCTGTGGTATTGAGCGCTGAATTCATGTGGCCATGGAGGCCCCAATGGTTTGTGTGTGGCCACTGCTGCTAGGGTTCGGGGGGTGATCATATCCAAGGACTACAATACAATATAACTACCGTACATTTTTTTTAATAATATGCAATTGAAGAAATGTGGTTATATGGCAGATTAATTAAATGTAAATTCTTATATGAGAATACCGCTTTAACCTTTGGGTGATCTAAACCTTACATTTTATATGCAGTGAGCTGTCCTTATATATGCTATTCCAATGCTAATCTTTGCTTATATCCCTTTAAGGCCTACACCAGTGTTTCCAAAGCATCACTGAGTCTAGCTGACCACAGGGAGCTTGGAAAGATGATGAACACTATAATATTCCATACAAAGATGGTGGATTCCTTAGTGGAAATGCTGGTGGAGACTTCAGATCTCTCCATATTTTGGTAAGAACTTTTCAGTTTTAAAATTATTAGCTGATTCTCTCTGAGTTTTAAGTCTTGTTGTGTTGCATCACTTCAGTTCTACAGGCAGTACCCAAGTTTTTTACAAGATAGTCTTGTTCTTAAAGGGAACCTGTCATCAGAAACTGGCCTAATAAACCACTAGTAGTATGTTGTCAAGCAGCTTCTATATGATGTTTCTTTCATGGCCTGGTGTGCTGGCATCATCCAGAAAATCAAATGTAAATTGGTTTTATGAAGTCAAGGAGGCTTGATGGTCCTGTGTCCAGGGACATCACTCATCAGATCTCCTGAAGCCCGGCCGAGGTTGTTAATCACATGGGAGGAGATGCTCAGAGGCAGGGAGAGCATGACTTCAATGTTAAACTGTCCGCCTCCTTGACTTTATACATCTAACTCTAAATTTGGTTTTCTGGGTGATGTCATCAAGCTTGGTCATGAAAGAAGCATGATCTAGAAGCTGTTCAACTTAACATGCTTAAAATGCTGGCAGTGGTTTAATAGGCCAATTTCTGATGAGAGGTTCCCTTTGGGTTGATCACTGCAGCCTTGAATAAAGAAAAGCATCCAGAGAGTCTCACCAGAGGTCACAGTGGGCAGGGAGATCCGCCTGTAACTAGGGGTTGCCTGTAAGTTGCGTGTCTTTAAGTTGTGGACAGGCTGTATAAGATATGCATTTTTTATGTAATTACACAATTGGGCCCCATTCACCCTGTTTTGTGGGTGTGTATATACTTCCCCTTAGATGGCAATAGGCTCCCATACACTGGGAATGTTCTATCTTTCCCCTTTCGTCTGGCCGTGTATCCCTATGGAGAGGAGAGGGGTGAGTGTAATTATATTACATAAGCCCTATTATGAAAACCAATGATGGGTAATGATGGTGTAAGATGTTCTGAAGGGGCGACCGAAGTCCATAGAAATGGGGCACCCCTTCATCTTAAAACCATAGATTCTTATTAATATGTGAATATAACCTTAAGACAATTATACACTATTTTATTTTAGGTGTTTTTAATCTGCATAGTCTTGTGCTTGAGGAAGGAGGGAGTGTTGATCCAGGAATTATCCAGGAGTTTCTAAGGAAGGACAATTGGTGTCCGACCTTTTAGAGGATTTTTTCCTTCCTCTGGATCAACACTGTAGACAATGATATAGATTGGACTTGTTAGATTTACTTACTATGTAAAAATTGAATTTCAATCTGCCAGATGAGTCTTTCCCAACTTTTTTCCAAATAGTCAAAATTCTATTCCATAGAAATTGTCAGGTTCAGTTGTTGTTACTGTAATGTGTGTGACAACCTTAATCCAGCAAGAGCAGCGTTTGGCCGCTGTATATGGGAGAAGGTATGACCTGGAGAGTGATAATCCACCTTGTGTTTTTGTCTTTTTGATATTTAGCTTTTACAGTCGAGCATTTGAGAAGATGTTCCAGCAGTGCTTGGAGCTGCCGTCACAGTCCAGATACTCCATCTCATTCCCTCTTATCTGCACTCACTTTATGAGCTGCACCCATGAGCTTTGCCCTGAAGAGGTAAGGGGTTTTTGTTGGTAAATTATTATGTATGTTTTCAGAAATCCTCTTCATAACATTTTGGAGAGCTTATCAACATGAGTACTCGCTTCTACAGTACAGAATGGATAGATGTACACATTTTCCACATTTATTTGACTTGTATTGAGAAATCTGCTTATGGTTTCATGTAGCTGTCTATACATTCATATTTTTTGGTTGGTCAGCTATGAGTAATATATGCGCTAATCTGCAAGATTAGAAAAACTTTCATAAGATTTTGCCTGCTTCAAAAATCTCATAAAATTATCTGCTCCCAATATATGTTTTTTTCGGCTTGGAGATGAGAAAAATCCAGCGGAATATGTGTAAGAGTCCTCCTTCCTTATATAGATATTTAAGAATTAATGCTAAACAGTATGGGGTACAACGTCTAACTATACATGTTAGATGGCATTTATTCTTCACATTTACATAGTTATGGATGTGGTGGTTTTTTAATGTAATTTTGACTTATCAAGGCAGATTGACATATTGTGTTGGAAAGAGTAGATTTTGTGCTGCAAGTTACTTTTTTTGGTTGGCTGTGAACAAACATTGACTTTACATGTCAAACTTTAGGTGAATATACAGTGCTTACGGAAAGTATTTAGACCCCTTTACGTTTTTCACTGTTTCATTGCAGCCACATGGTAAGATGAAAAATATTCTTTGCTCATTAATGTACACTCTGCCCTCATCTTGACAGAGAAAAAACAGAAATATCACATGGTGATAAGTATTCAGTCCCTTTGCTCAGTATTGAGAAGAAGCAGCGTTGGAGCTAGTGCAGCCAGGAGTCTTCTTGGGAATGATGCAACAAGTTTTTCACACCTGGATTTGGGGATCCTCTGCCTCTTCCTTGCAGATCCTCCCCAGGTTGGATGGTGAACATTGGTGGACACCATTTTCAAGTCTCTCCAGAGGGTTTAGGTCCGGGCTCTGGCTGGGCCAGTTAGGAATGGTCACAGAGATGTTCTGAAGCCTCTGCTTTGTTATTTTAGCTGTGAGTTTAGGGTCATTGTATTGTTGGAAGATGAACCTTCGGCCCAGTCTGAGGTCCAGAACTCTGGAAGAGCTTTTCATCCAGGATATCTCTGTACTTCATTCTGCATTCATTTTTCCTTCAATAGCAACCAGTCGTCCTATCCCTGCCCCCATAGCATGATGCTGCCCCCACCATGTGTCACTGCTGGGATTGTGTTTGGTCGGTGATGAGCAGTGCCTGGTTTTCTCCACACACTCACACCGCTTAGAATTAACACAAAAAGCTGATTCTTCATGTCATCAGAGCAGAGAATCTCATTTCTCCTAGCCTGGGAGCCCTTCATGTCTTTCTTTGCAAACTGTATGTAGATTTTATGTCTTGCACTGAGGTGAGGCTTCCGTCGACACACTCTGCCATAAAGGTCACAGCAAAGGGTCTGAATACTTATGACCATGTGATATTTCACTTTTTCTTGTTTAATAAATTAGCAAAAATATCTACTATCTATTTCAGTTTTTTCTGTAAAGATGGGGGCAGAGTTTACATTAATGAGCATAAAAAACCTTTTTGATCTTATCAATTGGCTGCAATGAAACAAAGAGTGAAAAATGTAAAAGGGTAGCTTACATGTCAGTTTTTTCAGGGACTGCATTTGGAATCTTGAGATATTGGGGGAAAGTTGATGGAATTTTTGATGCAAAAAAAGTTGGAGGTGTGATGTCTGGTAAAGGCGCTTCTGCTCCTTACACTTCCCACAGTACAATCTGCATCTGAACTAGTGATGTAGGGAGTACAAGTGTCTTCACACCTTCCTCTTCCTCCTGCAGCCCAGATCTCTGTGATCCCAGTCCGGTATTAGTCTGTGGCCCATTGGGTGGAGAACACTGGTCTATAGTATGGAATCTAATCTGGGGTAGTAATAGGAGTTACAGTAACACTCTAGTTACTTTGGGGTAGTTAAAGGGGTTCATTTTTTTCAAATCTAGTTTTTAGTGGATTACTCTGTCTTGCTGGGACACAAAGTTGGACAGACTAATCATCCTTTTCCCCTATCTATGTGTTCTGCACAGTGGAGACTGTGCAACTATGTTTCAGTGTCCAATATGCTAATCAGGCTCCCTACTGTCCTGTGGGTGTTCTTTGACTGGAGCAGACATCCTGGCTCCACCTATCTGACTGAGAAAATTGACAATGCACCAGAATCGGTGGATTTGCCCCTTTTAAAGGATGCAAAGATCAGGCTTTGGAGGTGGTGAAAGCTCCCCTGTAGGTGAATGCAGTAGGGATTTAAAATGTAATGCAATGTGTAAAGGATTTTTTTTGTCTCCTGTCAGTTATCATTGTGTTAATGAAATGATATATATAAAGAAAATTTGCTCAGATTGAGCCTTGTAACATTTCAGAGACATCACATTGGAGATCGCAGTCTTTCTCTATGTAATATGTTCTTGGATGAAATGGCCAAACAAGCCCGCAATCTCATCACGGATATCTGCACAGAACAGTGCACCCTAAGTGATCAGGTAAGGGCATTTTATTATGTCACATCTAAAAGTGCTAAGAACACTGCGGTCATTCATTTTTTTACCTTTTTAATATTTTGATGTATATGACCATAGAGTTGTTTTGATCTGTGCCAGACATGGTATAGAGAATAGAGGGGCTTAAATATTTTTAAGCCAAGATTTTATGCTAAAGGAAAGCTACCATCAATAAACCAGGGGCACTTATTCATGGACCTAGGCATTGTGACTGTGGGAATCTCCTTCCTTGGGGAATATAATATCCTGCAACTTTACATTCCTGCCACTATATATTCTATAATTAGACTTTTACTTGCAAATTCAGTAGTATTTTTCTTTGCAGCAGTTAACTCATTTACATCACACATACATTAGATCACATAGAAACTAACACCTATATAAAAAAAAAAACATCATTGCAACCTTTTCAGAGAAGTGATGATGTAATCCCCTGGTTGAACAGAGCGTGCCTTGAAAACTCTCATTAGACCTCAATAAGTCTATTGTTGTCTTCTGTTATGAGGCTACTGTAAAGCGGAATTACTAAATGTTAGAACTCCGATAAGATGGCACCACCCATAGTCACGGACAAAAAAAATCAAATAAAGAATATGGAGGTCATTTATCATTCGCCGGCGTTGCTTCGGGGCAACCGGATACATCACAAGGCTTTGACCTCTTGGCGCATCTGTCCGAGGCACGCGCAGCGCTTATATGGGCTTATCGGGTCCTGGAGTAGAAACAAACACAGCCGGGAAATTTTTACGTATGAAAGTTCCCTAGCCGCAGCGCATCGCCCACAACCGCCGGCCACTCTAACCCCCGGGCATGAGGGTGGTGGATTGGGGAAAATAATCGCAAATATCCCCCAATGTATCTGTTTTTAAAAAAGTACAAAAGAAAAATGGTGATACGTGTCCTTTAAGTAAAATCCAGTAGTATTGATTCTGTACAAATTGACAAAGTGATCAGAACTTTTTCAGAACTTTTGGATATTTTTGTGGTTGTTCTTCATTGCTTTATGTTAACTTGAGACCAGTGTATACTAGAATGTTTTTCTAGAAAAAAACCTATGGTACCCCTTGCATGAGTGGACAATGGAGGGCAAGACTCAGAAAAGACAATGTACCAAATCAATAAAAATCTAATACTTTTATTGTTATCAAATTGATAAAACATGATATTAAAAATCAAAGACAGTGCAGAAGCAGTATCACAGAAATGCCGTCAAACCGGTCAGAATTGGAGGAAATGTGGGTAATACCAATATTGAGAGGGTTTTTGAAGCCTAGTGCAATTGTGACCAGATAGGTAATCTAAGAGAGTAAATAGTTAAGTCCTATAGTGGATCAAACCTAAGCTCTCCGTGTGGGGAATAAAAGCTCCTTACCAGTGACAGAGTGGGATTCTCATCTGTCCGCGATGGCGGCAGGCTCGACGCGCGTTTCGGCTCTGGTCGAGCCTTCGTCTGGGCTCAACCAGAGCCGAAACGAATTTCTGCTCTGCCGCCATCGCGGACAGATGAGAATCCCACTCTGGGGATTAAAAGCTCCTTACCAGTGACACACGGGGAGCCTAGGTTTGATCCACTATAGGACTTAACTATTTACTCTCTTAGATTACCTATCTGGTCACAATTGCACTAGGCTTCAAAAACCCTCTCCTTATCCTTTTTATCTCAATATTGGTATTACCCACATTTCCTACCCACATTTCCTCCAATTCTGTCCGGTTTGACGGCATTTCTGTGTCACCGCTTCTGCATTGTCTTTGTTATCAAATTGATAAAACATGATATTAAAAATCAAAGTATTAGATTTTTATTGATTTGGTACATTGTCTTTTCTGAGTCTTGCCCTCCATTGTCCACTCATGCAAGGGGTACCATAGGTTTTTTTCTAGTTGTATATATTCAGGCATTTGACTCGGTGTGCTCTACCTACACAAGATGTCACTAGCCAAAAAGCAGTTGCTAGCTAATCTACTTTAGATCAATTGCATGACATCTCTTGTTTTTCCTGTTTTCTACAATTGTGCATGTAGAATGTTTTTCTATAGGTTTCAAAATGATATTTTGTTACTTGCTTTTCTTTGCCGGCTTGGTAAGCTGAATGTTGGGATAGAATGCCCACCTGAGTAGATCCTATTATTATGAGATCCTGGGGTTCCAAGAATTTTATTTCTTCCCATTCTTTATTCATTTGTAGCTACTGCCAAAACACTGTGCCAAAACAATCAGTCAAGCAGTGAACAAAAAGTCAAAAAAGCAGACTGGAAAGAAAGGAGAACCTGAGCGAGAAAAACCCGGGGTTGAAAGCATGAGAAAAAATAGACTTGTGGTTACAAAGTAAGAGCCTTTTTTATTTATTTATTTTTTTATGCTAAGCTTTTTGTAATTAAATGTTGTGTCTTTGTGATTTATTTTTGCCTTTTATTCCAGTCACTTGGAGCAAATTTAATTGAGTTTTTTTTTTTAAATCGATGGGCGAGTTGTCATGTGCTTTTTCAATTAGCCATCAATAAAGCTATGTAGTTGAATAAAAGTAAAAAATTAAATAAATAAACAAATAAAACTTGCAGAACAAAGGCTGTTTAGGCATGGGCACAAAATATAAACAATGACTGGTAAAAAGCTCTTTTTTTTTTTTTTTAAAGGGTAAAATATTTATGGTTGTTTTTTTTTTTAGCCCTTAACAATGATGAGGACTTTTTTATTTATTTATTTTTTTGTTCTTTAGTTTCTGTTTTTACTCCCTACCTCTCACAAGCCTTAACGGTTTTATTTTTCTGTACATTTTCTGTGTCTTTGGAAGCTTCAGTTATTCAACTGAAGATCATGTAACATTATGGGGCAGCATGGTGGATCAGTGGTTAGCACTACAGTCTTGCAGCACTGGGTCCTGGTTTCAAGTCCCATCCAGGTCAACATCAGCAAAGAGTTTGTATGTTCTCTCAAAACAAACTGCTAGGTTGATTCGATTGTCAGCCCCATGGGGACAGGGACCGATTTGGCAAGCTCTGTTCAGCACTGCCTAATCTGTAGACACTATATAAATAAAGAATTATTATTAACATCATAAAGGTCTAAATAAATCATCCTAGATATCACGAAGGGAATTGTGGACTTGCACAAATCTGGTTCATCCTTGAGTGTAATGTACCCGACCCTGGCACTTAAACGACCAACAGATGCACTGATTGTGCTTCTAGAGGGCTCAACCTATTGTGTAATACTTCTTGAGATCTTTGTGACTTTGTTAGTACTGTGAAAAAAAATCATTTATATTCCAGGATTGTAGCTGTGTCGCACTGGTATGTAAGATCTCTTCACTAAACACAGCCTAGCCTCTCTCCTCTGGTCTGCACAAAAGTTGTTGCAGGCTTCTGGTTAGATATTACAGCAGAGTGGAGGGGCTGGGGGGCAGGTTGAATTCATAAATCAAAGAAAACCACAGTGTGAGAATCCTTATCACGCTACAATCCTAGAAAATAAGTCCAAATCACAAAGTCTTTTTCCTTCTGTTTGCTGAATGATAGATGAATATGTGGTATTAACCTAGCCAGACATGACTGTGTACTGATACATCTCTACTCATTGTAATTATGTATGTTTTCTTCTTTTTCTGCTACAGTTTAGATAAACTGCATACTGCACTTTCAGAACTCTGTTTCTCTATTAATTATGCGCCCAATATGGTCGTATGGGAGCATACGTTCACTCCGCGGGAGTATTTGACCTCGCACTTGGAAATTCGCTTCACCAAGTAAGTGTCAGACGCCTGGTATGAAGTTCAATTTCTTTTTATTAACTTCCCTAAAATTAGAATTGCAGATACATCGGACGTATCATTTCCAAAAAATATTTCATAAAACAATTTTTATGAGGAAAAGTTGTGTGCATGGAATTCAGGGTCATCTGTTATATCCGGGTAGTAAGATGCTGGAGGCTGAAACTGGAATGGATCATTTATAATCAGAGCATGAACCAGTCTGGACCTAATATACCCTGACAAAATGCACAAGCGCACACATTTGAACATATATTTCAGTGTTAATCTCTCTAATCTAACTAGAAAAACCTCTGCCAGGTAAACATCACATTACCTATGAAATCATATTGGATTTCTCTAGAATTACAGAAGTCTGGAAAAACTTTAGATGTATTAGCGGAGAGATCCTAATGTACCGTATTTTCCGGACTATAAGGCGCACTTAAAAGCATTGGATTTCCGTGGAAATCCAAAGTGCGCCTTATAGTCCGGTGCGCCCTATGTATGGCGCTGGGCAGCGGACCATACTTACATAGGTCCCCGCTACCGGAGACCGGAGACAGCAGATCTCCACGGGAACTGCAGACCACGCGGCAACAACAACTTCTGCCGCGTGGTCTGCAGTTCCCGCTGGAGATCTGCTGTCTCTGGTAGCGGGGACCAATGTAAGTATGGTCCGCTGCCCTCCTCCACCTCCCGCTCACCTTCCCCGCGTTCCCCGGTGCGTCTCGGCGTCGCGTCGCGTCTCCGCCACGTCTCCGCCACGCCCCCGCCACGCCCCCGGACCTCCGACACGCCCCCGGACCCCGCGCCTTATAGTCCGATGCGCCTTATATATGTAATTATTACATATATAAGGCGCATCGGACTAATGCGCCTTATAGTCCGGTGCGCCCTATAGGGCAGAAAATACGGTAGTTCTGGGGATTTGGCCTAGAATATTAAAGGGTATCTACCACCAGGATAAAGGATCGTATGCAAATGAGCCTGAGGGGCTCCAGGCTCCATAGGTGTTAATGGAGCCTGGAGCCCCTCAGCTCATTTGCATACAGTCTTTCCTCTTGGTGGTCGATGTCCTTGAAAAGAAAATATAATGCCTGTTTTCATTGTAAGGTCTCATGTACACAACCGTACTTGGGGCCGTAAAGCTCTCCTAAAAGTGTGGAGAGTATCATGTGTCCCCTCCCTCCTCCTTAGACTAAGTTCACATTGCCGCTAGTGTCCATTAGTATTTTCTATGGTGAAAGAGAATAACTGACACCTAAAGCAGAAGCTTTTCCATATACAGTACAATCTGTTCTCATTGACTTCCATGTACAAAAGTTTTCCTGGCGTTATTCACAAAAGAAACAATAGTGCGGACCCCTGCGGTGTTTATAATGATAATAAGCAGTGGATGATAACTGGGGCTGAGTTGGGCAATTATTTACAATTTTGTCTAAGTTGGATAACTGTAGCTGAGTATTAGACTTTGCCTTTAGTGAAATATCCCTAAAAAAAAAAAAAATTAAAGGGAATCCGTTGTCAGGTTTTCACCATTGAATCTAATGACAGCTTTCCATAGAAGTCTCCTCACCTGTTTCCCATTCAGTTTTTATTTTTAAATCCGTAGATCATTTTGAACCCCAAGTCACAAGGGGCATGATTTCTCTTCTACAACGTCTCCCTCGGCTCCCTCATTCCCCCTTCCCTCTGGAAATTCTTTTCCATGAGTCGCTTTCTGACTCGGCCAGTGTCTCCCTCATTGCCGATTTGGAGAAGACAAAACACGCCCCTTGTGATTGGCGAGTTTGCTGACAAGAGATCATGAGCTATGGATTTTTATAATCAAATCTGAATGGGAAACAGTGAGAGAACTTCTGTTAGAACCTGTCATTAGGTCCAATGACAAAACCCTGATGAGAGGTGCCCTTTATAGGTAGAATCGTAGTGGTAGGTTCCCTTTTAAAGGTACAACGGGTGGTAGTTGGATGTATGGGACATGAGGATAGCCCTTTTTAGAGTTAATCCTCACATCCCTGCTATCTTTTTAAAATTTTTAATATTCTAATATGTAAATTTTCTAGAGCGGCTACTCGGGCGTGGAATAGCCGGACATGAGGCTACACGTCGCGGCTGCTCCACGCCCCAGTAGCCTCTTTTCTACTCCTACGTTCTACCTTTATAGGTATAATCGTGGTGGTAGGTTCCCGTTTTTAATTTTTTTTTTCATATTTTCTGTGTTTGTTTTTTTTTTTAATGAAGTCTTAATTTCGGGTTTTGCAGCATTGGATATCGATATCCACTGCTCTATGTGATAGGAGAATTCTCTGACATATATAGATGTATATGATTTTGAGCAAAGAAAACCTCATAGCACTCCTAGAGCACTCCTAGTAGAGACAGAGGGTCCTACTGACTCCACCGACACAATTCCTGTGTATAGATTGAATCTGTGTGGGCTACTTGCACATGCCAGGTGCAGTTTAAAGGGGCCACATTCAACATCTTGTAGACTGTTGTTTGTATCCCATGTGGCATTGGCGAGTGAGCGCTGCTTATTCCCTCATGGCAATAATAAAAGACTAAATACTTCAGCAAAAGCTTTAACTAAAAGAGCAAATCTGTAGCCTGAAAAAGTTGGAGGCAGATAACACAGGATCTTCATTGATAGGATGAGCTGTGAACGCTACCTATTATCTTCAGTAAAATTATTAACCCCCTCTAGTTGACCACTATTTCAGATCACCATAGCTAAAAACACAAGTCAACATCTGTTTATTTGTAGCATTAAAGGACACCTGTCATCAGGTCTGTGTCACTTGTCCTGTCACTACTACCTGTTGGAGCAGCTCACAAGGATCCCATCCCAGCCTTTATCTAGTTATTTCATGCATTAATCATTATAAAATCATTTATTCTTTATCATGTAAATGAGGCTGGTCACAAGGTCAGAGGCAGTGATGTCACCCCTCCCCTCTCCTCCCCCTGCTCATGTCTGTGTGTAATGTATAGTAAAGCATTGCTAGTGTGTGTGCGCTGCACCTGCTGACATGCTGCATCCTCCTAATACACAGAGACACAGACATCAGCTACACAAGTACCTGACATGTTCTGCTATAACATGGCTGCCTGGAGCTGTTGTATCTCTTCTATACACACACAGGCTGCAGGAAGCACATCATTATACAGCCTCACACCATTATACAGGCTGTCAGTCATGCACTGGGGGCGTGGCTGTGCCTCCCACTCATGAATAAGCTGGACAGCACGAATATGCTAATGACTCATTGGACATTTCACAGGTCATTTGCATACAGCTTTATGACCTCATTGCTTAGGTTTACAGGCATGTAGAGGGACAATGAAGGGACAGAGGCAATGCTCTCTAATGGCAGTTTATGAAAGTATATTTAGTTTAGGGGGTTATTTTGCATGACGGGTTCTCTTTCATGTAGCATCTACTTTAGTATTCCTTTAAGCTGTGAATAGAACTATATCATTATGGTTCCGTTAATGGAAGAATTCCCATAGTCGGTTATTGTGATGATTGGACGTGCACTGTGTGACTGCCGGATGCCAAGTATTTGCTTCCCATGCGACATTCCTTCTGCTGAGATTTAGCTAATATCCCTTTATTTTCCCGCTCCAGGTCTATTGTTGGCATGACCATGTACAATCAGGCCACACAAGAGATTGCAAAGCCCTCAGAGTTATTAACTAGTGTAAGGGCCTACATGACTGTGCTGCAGTCAATAGAAAACTATGTGCAGATTGACATCACAAGGGTTTTCAACAATGTTCTGCTTCAGCAAACGCAGCATCTTGACAGCCATGGAGAGCCCACAATCACCAGTCTGTACACTAATTGGTAAGTACTGTACTTCACTTGTCTGACATGATGTTATTCCCTGTCACATCCAACCGTTTAACCTTTTAATATCAAATCAAATGCTTCCGCACATACAGACTATCCTGATGGAAATGTAAAATCTTTTCCCTGCTATATAAACAATGCGAGGCAGTGCAGCTGCTCGGGGGTCCAGCAAGTGAGGGGCCCCCAATAAGATCATAAGGCTGTGCTTCTTCCTATTTGTCTCATGGTTACTGGTGATTTGCTCCATCGAGGGATTTTCTAGTGGTCTGCACAGCAAAAAGAGAAAATAGTTGCAAATAAATTATGACATCACAAAGGGGTTTTATTAAGAAGCGCTGCTGTTATGTCAGATGGGGGGGGGGGGTCAACAGCTGTGATATCACAAGAGCACTACTGTGACATCATCGCTTTGACATCACAGTGCTCTCTTGGGCCCCAGGTCTCTCCCGTACACTACTGTGATATCACAGAAAGTCTCGTTTAGATTTTCTGCTTTGACAGGACACTCATGTGAGAGATCCTTCTTTCATAACACAAGCTTTGGTTTTTTTGTCAGTCATACTTCTGTGACATCACAATGATCTTATTTGAGCCCATAGCGTCACATCACAAGAAAGTCTTCAAGTACGATGAGCTAACATTGGGCGGTCTTCTTTTAAGACCCTTCACAATTCACATATGCTCCTTTGAAATCACATAGGAACTTGGTTCACTTAGGTGAATTGCTGTGACCTCAAAAGGGGGAACTCATTCAAGTACATTATTAGATCACAAAGAGCTCCCCTTCAAGCATTTCATAAGGAGGTCTCTCTCAGATATTCGTGATGTGTCATCCGTGAACGAGCTGGCTCTTGTTTGTGAACGACGGGAGATGGCTCACCTAAATGAGATGATGGCTCACTTAAAGGAAACCTACCACTTGAAGTGGCAGGTTTCCGATGGCAATACCGAGCACCAGCTCAGGATGAGCTGGTGCCGGAGCTTATTTTAGTTAGTGTTTTAAACCGGGGTATCGCGGTTTAAAACCCTTTTTAAACTTTCTAGCTGGCGCAGGCAGGTACGCGCTCGGCGCTTACCGTGCGCGCGGCTACATAGGAAGTGAATGAGAGCCGTGCGCATGGTAAGCGCCGAGCGCGTACCTCCCATGCGCCAGCTATAAAGTTTAAAAAGTGTTTTAAACCGCGATATCGCGGTTTAAAACACTAACTAAAATAAGCTCCGGCACCAGCTCACCCTGAGCTGGTGCTCGGTATTGCCATCGGAAACCTGCCACTTCAAGTGGTAGGTTTCCTTTAACCCTGTCCCTAACAGTCTCACCACACCCCTTTACCCCGATACAATCGGGTTAAAAGTGGAGTGGTGTTGGGTGACTGATTGGCCTGACTATTATATATTAAATAGGGAGCTGTTCAGGCTCCAGAAGAGCCAGCTGTTCTTGGTGAGCTGAGCCTAATGAGCCAGCTCACTAAGAAGAGCCGGAATTCCCATCACTATCAGATATGTCACTGATGTCACAAGGTGGACTTTTCCTCGGTTACACTGCTGTGACATCACAGGGAGACTGTATATATTGCTCATACATAGGGATACTCTTTCGCTGGTTTTTGGCCTTGTTGCGGTCTTGTATGTAACCCCTCTGGTAGCAGTTCTGTGGGATAGCCCGAAATATTTAAAGGGGTTGTCCGAGTTTAAAAAAATATATATATATGTGGCCAGCAGGGGGGTGCCTAAAATAATAAAGCTGTACTTACCTTCCGGTATCCAGCGCTGCTGTCGCTCCGGTCCGGGCGCCATGTAAACAAACATGGCCGCCGGAGCAGCGCTGCATTCAGCTTCCGGCCGGCCGTGGCCAGGTACACCCATCCGTCCCTATACACAGCATTGTGTATGAGGGCCGGAAGGTTGTCGTGTCCGGCTGGAAGCTGAATGCAGCGCTGCTCCGGCGTCCATGTTTGTTTACATGGCGCCCGGACCGGAGCGACAGCAGCGCTGGATACCGGAGGGCACCGGAAGGTAAGTACAGCTTTATTGTTTTAGGTAGCCTGCTCCCGGCCACATATATATTTTTTTTTTTTCAAAACTCGGACAACCCCTTTAATGACGTTTCTATGAGAAGTGCATCCTTGTTAAATCCATGGACATGAATTTAATAAATTATTACAGTTTTTCCATAAAGGCGGCAGAAAGATTGGTTTGATTTGCTGCTTATTCCCCATTTTCCTGTGAAATAAACATGCAAGCTTATCTTAGCAGAGCATGCATGTGTATAGCGTAGCACAACAATTCATACATCTCTTCTAAATTTCCTTGGTTCTTATTTAACTCTCCGTGTTTTCTAAATGTCTTCTACTATTTCTACCCATAAATGATTTGGAATACAATAGGCGGTCTGTTCTCTTGTTTTGTAGGTATTTGGAAACACTATTGAGACAAGTTAGCAATGGGCACATAGCTTATTTTCCTGCAATGAAAGCTTTTGTAAATCTGCCCACTGAGAATGAGCTAACCTTTAACGCCGAGGAATACTCTGACATCTCAGGTAAGTCAGATCTGTTGGAGAAATGCATAAACTCCTTTATCAGAAGTGTCTGAGGTAAAACTGTTCTAGTTGCCCATCGAATCCATGAAACTTTCATTTTATAAACCGCTGTGGGAAGATTAAAGCTGAGCTCTGATTAGCTTAGACACTTCTGATAGATGGGCAGAATGGGGGAGATCTATGTATTTCACAGCTTTTTGTTCCAAGGGTCTTGCCTGGTGCCGACAAAATAAGATTGAAATAAAATTGTGGTTATGGAATCATTGTGAGCTGTTTACTTGACACCAAAACATGTTTCTAAGTACAATAAGTGAAGGTGTTTGATGTGGCATTCCCTCTGCAGCCTCTAAAAGTGACTCTCTTCAAATTCTCTTGATTTTGGACACCTCTTTTGTAGGTAAACATGTGACAGTACACATAGATGGACCTCTAGAAGGACATGTCATTCTACCTGAGGGGGGCTAGTAGTTTAATAATATACAGTATGGTGACTGGCTGTAGAAGAAAAATGCTTAAAAGAACACAATCATACACATAGGAGGTTAAAACAATTTTGCACTTAAAGGGCTTGTCCACTTTTACCTCATGTTTTTTATGTAATGTGTGTGTAAGTGTGGGAGGCAGTATATTAGGTAATTTACCAATATACATCTATTACTAGTTCTGCACAGTTTTGTTATGTGAAGAGAAACCTCCTGTCTTTTCCCTCATCAGCCAGACATTCCTGTCCATAAAATGGCCGCCGGTGGAGGGTTATGTGATCTCTAATTGGCGATTGTTCATGGATGGCGGTATAACTGCGTCTAGCAGATCCCTCCACCACAGCCTATGGATTGTCATAATTGTAAGAGAGCCACGCCAAGAGCAGCGCATATGTTTACTTCTGTAGTTTGTAAATTAAACAAAAAAATAAAAACTACAAATTCACTGAGCGGATATCCAGAAATAAATCTGCCCCCTGAACATTGCTGAATGGTTTTATAAACTTTGTAGTGTACTTTTAGCACTTTGTTATGAACAGTAAGCATTTTTGTTATCCTGACAACTTGTTCAGGCATTTGTGGTTGCTGAATTTTTATATTCTCATTGTAAACTCTCTATTTATTTATGTATATATATATTTTTTTTAACAATTTCACAGAAATGAGAGCGCTCTCTGAGCTGCTGGGACCATACGGCATGAAGTTTCTAAGTGAAAGTCTAATGTGGCATATCTCATCCCAAGTGGCTGAACTCAAGGTATTGCACCCATTGTAGACAGCCGCCATCTCCTACAGCGATTCCACCTTGTATATTACTGCAAAGAGAAACCCACACAATCCCGATCATCCTCGTAAAATTTTTTGAAAACATCTTTGACTATATCCACCTGTGTTACGTGCAAACTGGTATAAAGATTATGGTGGTCAGCCACCCCAAGTGTAAAGAATTGTCAATCTTTCTCAGCTCAATCGAAGAGGGACCATGTTGCTTTCTGTACATTCCCTCAGTGGGGGAAGGAGTTTTTGTATATCTGCTCAAAAACATGTGGTAGGGCATCTAACCAATGGCCAAGACAGAGTTGGCAAAAACAGAGAAAAATTGAGGCAAAAAACTAACTGGTTGCCCCACAAATATGGTTTCTTTAACCCTATTCATGACCTATTCATGGTACACGAACGTCCAGGTCCGTTTTGGCTGTTAAGCTTGTCCTTAAATCACATTTGATATTTGAAATTATGTTTTTCAAATGGCTTTACACATCCTGACAATTTTTACTTTTTTTTTTTTCAATGACATGTGAGACGTTAATTTAATATACTAGTTGATTTATTACATGTTTATATTAATTGTGTGACACTATCCTCGCCTTCTACTGCAAGCTCTGTTTTTCTTTTGCAAACATAAGGACATGGTCCGAGATGCTTTTATATTAGGCTGCATTTACTTTTCCTCTGTTTTGTTTCTGCACAATACTTCTATCAATTGAAGTGCATATAATCCAGTATAATAGTCATCTTTCTGCCTGGAGACATTTGGCATTTTGTCTTCTGTCAACTTGTCAAGAAGTCTGTCTGCCCTTATCCATCATGTACATGGCGATGGAACAAAGGTTATACCACCGACGTGTGGAACCAGAATAAAATGTCCTTTGTCTTGATTTCTACACAAAAAGTAAGGTTTTTCTGTGTAGGCTCTGCTGGAGTTTAAAGGAAATCTACCACTAAAGTTGAGCTAAATTAATCTACAGATACTCGCCTATACTCCTATTTGCCCTGATCCTGGCGGTGGTTTCTTTAAGCCTAAAAAAAACACTCCTAAAAACCAATCGCCTCTCGTGTGACGTCACCTCCCTCTCTCGTGCTGGGAGAGGGGAGTATCTATGGCGCAGGAGACGTGAACAATTAAAGGGGTTTTCCCATGGTATCAAGTTAGGCCTAACTTGCTGATCAGTGGGGGTCTCTGTCAGATAATGGAGCAAACGGCCATGCGTGACCGTTCTGCTCCATCTGATGGACCCCTCGTTTTCGCTATCTGTGGGGGTCTCAGCAAGCTAGGCCCTATCCCGCAGATAGGGCATAACTTTACTTCATGGGAAAACCCCTTTAACAGGCAAGAGCACTCCGGGCTGCTTTTTAGAAGGTTTTTTTTTTTTTAAGGCAATCCTGTCAATATTAAAGAATACCAGGGCTGGGATCGCAGTGAAGAGGGCTATAGGGACTATAGGTTAATTTAGCTTTACTTTAGCATTAGATTTCCTTTAAGACTGAATAGTCTCGGGTGTTGACAAATGGCCACAGATAAGCGTCTTGTACTGAATTGCACATGGATCTTTTCTCCCCCACACTGTTAGATCATAAGTCTATTAACCAACTGAATCATTTTATTTTGCAGAAACTTGTGGTGGAGAACGTTGAAGTGTTAACACAAATGAGGACAAGCTTTGACAAACCTGAACAAATGCAAGCGCTCTTCAAAAGACTGTCCTGTAAGTAATCATCGCCATGGAGCAGTACAGCAAGGCAGCATGTTATAGAGCAAGAGGAGCTGAGTAGATTGCACAAGGAATAACATCTTGAGTAACAAACTGCTCAGCTCCTCCTGCTCTGTAACATACTTCCTGATCGATGGACAAGATTTTCAATGTGACATGCTCACTTAAAATATAGTAGAGGGAGCAATAATGACCAAATTTTGCATTGTCATG
The DNA here is from genome assembly GCF_040894005.1 of Engystomops pustulosus. Classification (NCBI taxonomy): domain Eukaryota; kingdom Metazoa; phylum Chordata; class Amphibia; order Anura; family Leptodactylidae; genus Engystomops; species Engystomops pustulosus. The sequence continues at coordinate 83,623,443 of NC_092418.1, forward strand.
GCTGGTCGGTGCACTTAATTTTACGTCTGTCTGAGAATTGTATGTCTGTTGAGAATAAAGCAATGTCCTAACTGCTGTATCATCTTGGCAGTACAAAATATTGGGCGTTGAAGATTGCTGGGCTCACTTTGTTCTGTTTTGGTTGTAGCTGTGGACAGTGTGCTGAAGAGGATGACCATCATTGGAGTTATATTGTCCTTCCGCTCACTTGCACAGGAAGCCCTCAGAGATGTAAGAATTCACTACTTTATTTCCTTTTCTTGACACAAATTTTTGGCACAATCTGTAATGTACGAAAGGGTAATGGCTTTATTACAGGGACCCCTCTGCCATTGAGAACTTTGACCTTTCTATGACAATAGGCATCAGGACCCTCTGTATTCAGCTCATGATGGGGCATGTATTAAGTGTGTGGTTCTTGTACAAGATGGGAACAAAGTTGCGTATCTTGGCAGATGGCAGTGGTGGTATGTCTTCCAATATAAATGGTTTGCAGAATACTGATGTGAACGTGCCTTTATTACTCCACAGCTTGGCACATTCCCAGTCTTGCTCTTGTGTTCATTGATGGCAGGCACATTGATCTTGATGTAAGACTTTTCGATACGGGCAGGTGTATAATTATGGACTCTTCACATCGCTGTTCTCACATATATCAGCAGAACAGACGTCTGTAGATGCCTCAGCTGTTCTGAACTGACTCATCCTCTTAAATATTACAGCCTGTGAAGTGTGAAGAGGAATGCTTGTGATAATGTTTCATGCTTGGATGCCATTGTTCAGCTTCTCCTTTGCCTTGTTATTAAGTTGGACAGTGGAACAACCCCCCCAGTCTGCCAAAAGATTTTCAATCCCTACATAATGCTAGTTCCTGTGATTCCAGTCCCCTCTTTATGTTTGTAAAATGACCTTCAAAACTACTAAATACTGAGACGACTCCTACCTAGATCGACCATATAAGACCAGGGTAAAGGCTACCAAAGCACAGTAAAGGAGATCAATAGGAACCTGGCATAAGGACCTGTCGGTGGTTTAGTCTCCCAAATCGTCCCCTACAAGGTTGGAAATAATTGTTTAACTTGCCTGCATCAGGAGTTCCCTATGTGTTGTGGCTAGTGAAGCCATCGTAGTGCACCCTAGCTTCAGCGTCATCCATAGTGAAGCGGAGATATTGTCCCATCTTCACTTCCTGCAACGCAAGAGGAGGTGCCAGCGTGGGATTTTCTGAGGCGACTCCGATGTGCCTCATATGTACAAATTTTTGTTTTTCTTTAATTTAGGCCACAGAAATATAATCTAGACCAGTGATTTTCAACCTTTTTTGAGCCGCGGCACACTTTTTATACTTAGAAAATCCTGGGGCACACCACCAACCAAAATAGCACAAAATGACACTAAAACAGTCATATTATACATATAGTTAATAATATAGATTCTAAATTTATTTTACTCACTCAGTAAATGAGTGTGAAACCAGGGAGTTCTCAGTTTCTCCCTGTTTTTAGTATATGGTGCTGATTATTATGTGGCTCATATACTGCAAAATAAAGGGGTACAATGAGAAGTACTATGGCCATGATGCCAGAGTACGAGTGCCAGCTCATATAATCAGCATGTGAGCTGGTACTTGTAGTACTCCAGCCTCATGACTATAGTATTTCTCATTTTACATCGCTGTGCGTTGCCGGGAAACAAAACACAGGGGGCACCATAGTTTGGGGAACTTTCCCCGCGGCACACCCGACCATGTGTCGCGGCACACTAGTTGAAAATCACTGATCTAGACCACCACGGGTCCATACGGATCAGTAAGTGGTCCTCTTTAAGCAAAATGCACTAGAATTCTGGTGAATTCTGCATACACATAAAGACCTTGTAAAGATCAGTCAATTATTTCAACCCAGAAAACCCCTTTATGACTTTCTTCATTAAGTCTGAATTTGTACTGACACACTTTTAGGACGCATTGACACAATGTAGCATGTACGAGCACATGTCGGCACGCGGATAGTGGTGCGCAGCTGTATAGGCCAAAAAAGTTATACGTTTTATCTTTTTCTTGTGTACAGTGCGGTACCATACTACCACCAGCTTGCCTCTGTATATATGTCCCCACGACAGTCGTGTGAATGTGGCCTAAGGCAGTAATTGTACATCTGTCCTTGTGTGTCATATATTCAATTGGTTGCACACCACAAGAAAGTGTTAAATGAAGTAAGATCCAAAACCTTTTGAGAAATCGTTCTTGTAGCCATTGCATGTGGCATCTTGTCAATGACTCACTGGGGCGACTGATAAAATGGTGAAAAGATGACGTATTCCAAATATAATGTTTCACAGCTTTACAGGACTCTTTAATCTTCTGTGCATTTAGTAATGTGTGTTTGGAACCCCCGGAGCGCCTCTGTACTTCTCTTATTTATCTGACAGATCACGTCTGGTATTTTAGTTGGTCTTTTGGATTACCTGGCTATTAAATGCACAGTAAAATGTCTTATCTGCCGATGCCGGGCATGCTGAGATAGTCTATAATTCCTCTTTCAGGTCTTATCTTACCACATTCCTTTCCTTGTGAGTTCTGTTGAAGACTTCAAGGATCACATTCCAAGAGAGACCGATATGAAGGTAAGAACACCATATCCTCCATGTATGTTCCTTTAGAGGGTGCAATGTACGTATTTTTACATTAAACTGTATCGGCGACATTTGCTACCAAATGCCTAAGTTATATTTATAGGGGTTGGGGTAAGTCATTACTATCGTACATACAATGAGTTCACACACCCCTTTATCTAACGAAAAACCAGCATGATGTCACAGGAAGTCCTGGGTCCCGCTGCCCCCGGGGCCAATCAAGACTGATGGGTCATATGCTGAACACTTTTGCCCAACTTCTCCACACATCTGCACACCTGACTACAAAGGGCTTATGTTGGATGATCTTAGTATCAAATCTTGGTGGGTGTTATCACAGCTTAGATCACGTCCCCTTTCTATCCTGATGACTTTGAAGAATTTGGTGAAAGTGTCTAACCCACAAATGAAGTTAGAATTCTAGTGGTTTTAGTTTTATCTTCGCTAGTGTGTTACAATATTTTGGTTATATATTTTTTTCCCCCCTTTAAAGGTTGCAATGAACGTGTACGAGTTGTCATCAGCAGCCGGATTGCCATGTGAAATTGACCCGGCCCTGGTCGTGGCATTGTCCTCTCAGAAATCGGGTATGTTGTGTACAGTGATATGTGACCACAGGAGTATAAGAACTGTAAGGATTAGATGACTGTCAATATACATCATTAACTTTAGTAGAACCTAATTTTATCTTGTAATTATTTTTACTTCTTGATTGACACATTCACATCCTAATACATTGGCTCAGGGGTTAGGATATTTGTAGTTGGGTGTTTGTCGGGTGAGTTTTATTATTAGCCATTTTATCTCTTTTGTGGTTAAAGCCACTTTATAATCATTACAAGCCACAAATGACACATGTGCTGATACGGCTTTTATTAAAGGAAACCTACCATAAGGAATTTACCATCAGAAGTAGATCTGATGGTAGATCCCTTTTACCTACAGCTGCCCTATCCTTTATTTGACTAATCTTAAAACCTAATCTAACTTTTATAAAAAAAAAAAATATCATGTAACATTATGGGGCAGCACAGTGGTTTAGTTGGTAGCACTACAGCCTTGCAGTGCTGTGGTCCTGGGTTCAAGTCCCATCCAGGTCAACATCTGCAAAGAGTTTGTATGTTCTCTCTGTGTTTCCTCCGGGTCCTCTGGTTTCCTCCCAAACTCCAAAACATTATCCATGGGGACAGGGACTGATCTGGCAAGCTCTGTGCTGCACTGCGTAATCTGTGTGCACTATATAAATAAAGGAATTATTATATGTAAAATACCTGGAGAGGTTACTCCACGCCCCAGTAGCCCGCAGGAATACCCACTTGCACGTTGCGGCACACTCCATCTCTGTCGGATGTGCTTGGGGAGATCTGAAAGGAGAGGAGCACGCCAGAAAGTGGGCGTCCCTACAGGAGGGTGGGGTAGCCTGTGTGCTGAAACTTCCTCTGCTGCAGTGACATTGCATCAGGCAGAAAGGGGAAGTGATGCAGGAGCAGAGGGGGTGTAATGGTCTGTGAATCTGCAGCACAGAGGGGCTCTGGGAACCACCCCAGTCCTAGCAGGATCTTAGAAGGAAGGAGGCCATGTTTAACAAATATAAGAAGATTACCACAATCCTAGTTCCTGGATCTATGAGTAAGTGTCCCTGGTTTAGATGGAAATTTCTTGAAATAGAGACTTCAAAAAGGCGGAAGAATAAAAAAGCCTTGGCAGAAAAATGTAATTTACATACTGTTGGATGTCAAGGTTGCAAAAAATTGAACTCTCTGCAGAGCCATTTTTTTTATTTTTCTTACAAAAGGAAAGTATCTTTTACGAATATGAAGTCCACATGTAGTACTGTAGAGTCATAGCTGATAAGGGACTCTGACTCATTTCCCTCTTATTTATAATGTGGTAGACATGACACCGTACTGGCAGATCATTTATATATTTTTCACCTGATTCCCTCCAGAAACAATCAGCCCAGAGGAGGAATACAAGATTGCTTGTCTTCTCATGGTGTTTGTGGCCGTTTCTTTGCCAACCTTGGCTAGTAACGTCATGTCGCAATACAGCCCGGCCATAGAAGGTATTGTAATGTTATCCCACTGGTATCCACTAATCCGCAGGCTGTGCTAAAATGCCCAACAGCTGTACACGATCTTACCCCTGTGCCTTTGGTTCTTAGGTCACTGCAATAACATCCATTGCCTGGCAAAGGCCATCAACCAGATTGCCGCAGCCCTGTTCACCATCCACAAAGGGAGCATTGAAGATCGTCTTAAAGAATTCTTGGCTGTATGTATTTATGTTTCGCCTTCAGATTGCCCCCCCCCCCTTTTTTTTTCTTTTTTGTTGATTTATAATTGCAGTCATCTGATATGTAATAGATCTGTAGGGTTTTTTTTTGTTTTTTTTTTTTGTTCCCGGAATCTCAATAATCTGATTTTAAAGGACATCTATCACCAGATCAAGGATTGTAAACCAAGCACACTGACATATTGGTGTGTGCCTCCTCTGGTAGGATCTGCTCTTCTTTTAGTTCCTTATGCCCTGATTTTTACAAAAAACAGGCTTTTATAATTATGCAAATGAGTCTGAGGGGCTCCAGGCTCCATAGGAGTTAATGGAGCCTGGAGACCCTTAGGCTAATTTGCATAATTTAAGTTTTTTTCCCCCTTAAAAACAAAGGCATGAAAGCTAAAAAAAAAGAGCAGATCTTGCCAGAGGGGGCACACACCAGTATGTCAGTGTGCTTGGTTTACAATCCTTGATCTGGTGATCCTTTAAGAAAAATCAATGCCACAACATAAAACTGTGTCTAGAAGGTTAGCTGAATTAAGAGGGCTCTTTGTCTATTTTGGCTGCCTCAGAAGCCTTGCATTCCCATGGGGTTATGTCCTACAGCAATGACTCATGGGAGAATTGTAGACATGATATCTGCTTGAGACTATGTTTAGGATCCTGACGGCTTGTCCCACTAATCTGACTTTCTGCCACAGCTTGCATCTTCCAGCTTGCTGAAAATTGGCCAAGAGACTGATAAAACAACTACAAGAAACAGAGAGTCTGTTTATCTGCTGCTAGATATGGTAAGTTGAGAAGAAAAGAAATATATGGCCTGTTGCCCCGTAAATCGGGTTCATGGAAGTCAATTGAATAACAAGTAGAAGGGATTCTAGTTACATCCTGAAGTCTAGACCATGCTGAAGCTCCGTCCATCATGATGACATACTTTGATCTGGTCGCCATATTTCTTCATCTTTACACTACTGTTTGGGCTTGTTCATGTGTCTGGTTTATTTTTACAACATATTGTATTGACATTGGTGTTGGATTGTAATTGAATTACTTTGTGGCACTTGCTTGTGACAACTGTATAATAGACCCTGATAGGCACCAAACAGGAATGTTACGTCCCTAAGCTCTGTAAACCTTTATTATGTTCATTCCTGGGTCCACCGATTTTAGGTCCTTTGGTGAGCCAGTCTGACCTTGGCTGTCAATGAAAGTCTCTATTGCCTATCCTCCTCAGGATTTCTATGCCTGCTTCTTCATTTCCCCAATATATCAGTCATCTGGCAAGAGCTGGCACAACCTCATGCACTTAAATTTACACCCAACGGATATTCTAGTTGGTCAAAAAAAGGAGACTAAAATTTTTTTATGGAGGATTTATCGGACTATAAAATGCGCTTTATCAAGAAAAAAAACAATCTAGATGTGCCTAGTCTGAAGGTCCAGCACTACCAGACCTGGAAATCGGGTGAAGCGCTGACGAAGTGCTTCACACTATCTCTGATCACTATTTGCCTCTGCACTGCTCTTTTCTTCACCCGGACAGCCGCCCTTACATGACTTTGAGAGCAGGACCTAGAGTGATGTCAGAAGTATCACTACTGCATCACTACAAGGTCCTAAAACCCTTCCATGCTGCAATGGGATGGGACCTGAGAATAAGTTGCAGCTGGGACTGGGGTATGAAGAAGTATCAGTGTGAGTGTGGCCATGTGAATGTGTCAAGAGCTGTGTGCATGAATGGATGTAGCAGAACTGCAGAACTGTGTGTGTTAATGTTGGAATGTAGCAGAGCTGTGCTTGTGTGTGATTAACAGGGACATTTTAATTTTACCATTTTTCGAATGACTAAATCTGGGGTGTGGTTTATTATAAGTTGTGTTTTCCATGTGGTTCTGCACCATGCATGGTCCCATTAAACAGGTGAGAACTGTTTCTTGGAAACAGCTGATTTCAGGGGGTTTTAGCTGCACATTAGCACATTAATCTGCTTAATTCCAGCAGGTCCTCATTTAGACGAGAGGTTTCCAGATTTTGGGTTCATAAAAAAGAAAAAAAAATGTTTTTTAAAAATAAAATATTTTTTTGTGCTCGTTCACTGATTTTGTTTTTGTGTTTTTTTTTTCCTCACACACAGATTGTGCAGGAGTCCCCATTCCTGACCATGGACTTGCTGGAGTCTTGTTTCCCCTACGTCTTACTGAGAAACGCTTACCATGCAGTTTACAAACAAAGTGTCACATCCTCTGCATAAATCTTTTCTCCTTAAAAACACGGCACGAGTATCTATCCGGCTCATCTTCATCCTCTGAAAACTGTGGAGTACTTTTTTTGCTTTTTTTTTTGTTTTTTTTTGCTTTTAATGGTTTGGAAAAGAAAAACAAAATACGCGGTTTTGTGACTTCAAATTCTTCCTCCTCCCCTCCATTCCATTGTATTTTTGACCAGTGGTTTCTTTATGCAGTTGTACTACCAGATAAGCTTGGTTGGTTGCACTTCACTACAATATTAAAAAAAAACAATAATAAAATCTACAAAAAAAAAAATTATATATATATATAACAAAACGAAGAAGATTTTGTTTCTGGACAGTTACATGCAAAGGATCAAAAAAAAAAAAAAATAGAGGGACAAAAATACCAACACTACTTTTTGGCTGTTTTGATATTTGATCATGCAGAAATATTGCTTGTTTATTTCAAAAAAATGTATTTAGTGATTCTTTTAGATGGTGGTATAGGTGACATACATCTGTGTGTAAATTATTTCGTATAGGGAGAATTATAACCTGTACCTTTTTATGTTCTTATCGATACCGGTTTGGACAGGTGATTCTGTGATTTCTGTGAAGTAATTGCATCATTTGTTTCTTCCCCCACTCCCCCCTCAATGCATCCTCCCTCATATCCGAACAAAGCTAAGGAACATCTCCTGATAAGGCAGAACTCCTCCCTGGTATTTTAAGCAGCAGCAAATGTTGTTTGTAAAAAGCATAATATAACTTTTTTTAGACTAATTTCCACAATGCTCTGTTGGCATTAACATTACCATTATTGTACCCGGCTCTATGGTATGATAAGACATTCTTATGCATTTATCAAATGTTGATACATTGTTTTTTTTCCCTTAACCACTTTTATATGTTTTAACTTTTTGAAATTCAAGTGTACCTTCCATAACATACAATAAACACTAGACTGTATCGAAAACGCTCCGCCTGCTCCACATCAAGTAACATTTTTAGAGGTTGGGTTGAAATGATTGAATGAAATAGTCTGCTCTTATAATTTTTTTTTTGTTCTAACATTTTATTTTAGTTACACCTTCCCGCAGCTGATCATTGGAGTGTAGGGTCCTTTCTAGTAAAGCTAAAGGAAATTTATAGCAAATCTGAAAATGTATCAAACACGGCTAAGGGGCTAACTTGTTGATAGGTGGAGGTCTCATTATTGGGGACCCCCCACAAGAACAGAGGTCCATTGTAGACTAGTCAGAGATGAAAAGAGCAGCTGCTTGCACATGCGCCAACTGCCCCGTTCATCTTTATGGCACTGACGGAGAATGCTTGGCGCCTTGGCAATCTCAATCAGTGCCCTTGATATGTACTTCCTGTTTCTCATGACGTCACCCACTGTGTCTCTTTCTCTCACAGTCCTTCTGACTGAGAGGCGCAAGGGGAGGGGGCGAAGCAGGATGAGTCGTAACTCTCCTACTTCCGCCCCTCCTATTCATCAGTGTTCAGACATATAGAAATAAATCCAACAAGAGTTTGCAGACAACAAACTATCAGGACTGTTGAATAACTTGATGAACATTCAAATGATTATTAATAAAGGGCATCTACCACCAGGATGAAGGGTTGTATGCAAATAAGCATAAGGGGCTCCAGGTACCATAGGTGTTAAAGGAGTTTTCCCATGAAGCAAAGTTTGAGGGCCTAACTTGCTGATCAGTGGGGGGGGGGGGGGTCTCGGTGCTGAGACCTCCGCAGATTGTGAAAACCCCTTGTCTTGGTGGTAGATGCACATGAGCAAGTTATGTAAAAGAAGGGCAACCCGCTTTAATAATCTGCTTACGACACAATTCTGTCTTAATTTGCACCAAAAAGGCACTTCTTAGACTAGTATTGCAAAGGAAGTGTGGCCTATAAAAAAGGGGGTGGGGTAGCTTCATGCCAAAAGTGTTCCAAGAGTAATGCTCTTATTGTACTCAGCCAACTTATAAGAGTTGAAAAGTATGACTAGGGAATAGTACAACTATTTGTGACAGAGGAGAAGGTGCCCCCGACAAGAGACTTGTCAAAGTTCTGGAGTGACTGGATCGGGCCCAGGTCTGGTCATTTTATTAAAGAAAACCTACTGTTTTGAATTGATGCATTATGAAGCAAACATACCTCGAGAATGCTGTAGCTACACTGATGCAGGATCATATATTTTTTAAACCCTGTGCTGAGTGGTTTTGCTGATAAAACAATCTGCGTGATCCGGCTCAGGTTGATAAGTCATGTCTTGACTAACCTCCATTTGTAATTACAAGCTCCAGCATAATGTGTTTGTCAGCCAGCCTGACCCAGCTTTCCCAAGGTCCGTAATGTTATAGTTTTTTCAGCAAAACCACTCAGCTCAGGGATTAACCAAGATATGATCCTGCATCAGTGTAGCTACAGCATTCTTAAGGTTTGTTTGCTTCACACTGCATCAAATCAAATGGTAGGTTTCCTTTAACTCCTTTTGAATGAAAGGATTTCTTACCGGTCTGAAGGTAAAAAAAAACCTTCACCATATTATGTGCCCCATTAACACACACAACTTTTATCAGTTTTGACAGACAGTAAGTAATAAAGTTATCCAAATAAATTAAAAACTAGTGTCAAGCCTTTGTTTTAGCAGAGCAGACGGGTGAAGTTGCTTCATTTAATCTGAAAGCTGACTAGATGGATTATTCTTTGATCGCAGCCATTAAAACTCTTCCTCTGGACAGTTCCCGGTCTGGACATTATACTGCGCTCCTCCGTGAATTTTATGTAGACACTTAAAAGAGGTTTTTTTTTCATGATGAAAGGAAAGTAGCTCTGTGCTCATCCATTATAATAGCTTCTTGTGTTCTAGAATGGAGGGAGAAAAAAAAATCTGTGGGGTGAGATGGAAGTAATACAGGGTTACAAATTGCTTTGATATTGCCCTTTGTCTAATACATCAAACTATGGCTCCAGTTCAGCGCAAGACAAAACATTTGCCGACTGATTAAAAAAAAAAAAAAAAAAATTGCAACAGTACAGAATTGGCTTTAAAGGAAGGGACTCGGAGTAAACTGGAACCGCACAAAGTGGTGCCTTTATTTTACTTTCAGGCTCCAGGGGCCTGTGGTATTGGTTACTACTGTTATGGTCATTGTGAAGTCTGTACAGTGTACATTTTACTTTGTAATCTACTTGCATGATAGCTCCGGCCTCTTGATGTATCTGGGGGGGAGGGGGGGGGGCGTGTTTATTTTTACGCAAGGCCCTTCACTAGAGATGAGCGAGTATACTCGTCCGAGTATACTGCTCGGTCGAGTATTAGCATACTCGGACCGGCTCGTTAGTCGGACGAGTATCTCGCCGGCTCGAGATCGAGCATTAAATTAAGTGAAGAACAGTATTTTTATTACATAATAAAATAACCCAGATGTTTACTGATGTTTTGCTTGTAAGAACAAATTGAAATAACACTATTCTTCACTTTGCAGGTGTTTGCGTGTGTCTCCCGCTAAGTTAGGAGATGTTCGGAACATCTGGAATGTGAAGAATAGCGTTCTTTCAATGTGTCCTGCACTTAAATGTTCGTGTTTTCACAGTTTTTAATGTTTTAATTCTATTCTTCACTTTGCATCTGTGCGCGCGTATCTCCGAACCTATCGGCAGACACGCGCGCACACCTGCAATGTGAAGAATAGAATTAAAACATTAAAAACAGTGAAAACACGAACATTTAAGGGCAGAACACATTTAAATAACACTATTCTTCACTTTGTAGCTGTGCGCGCGTATCTCCGAACCTATCGGGAGACACGGCCGCACACCTGCAATGTGAAGAATAGAATTAAAACATTAAAAACAGTGAAAACACGAACATTTAAGGGCAGAACACATTTAAATAACACTATTCTTCACATTGCTGATGTGCGCGCACATCTCCGACATTATCGGAAGACACGCGCTAACATCTGCAAAGTGAAGAATAGAATTAAAACATTAAAAACTGTGAATACAGGACCATTTAAGTGCAGAACACATTGAAAGAACACTATTCTTCACATTCCAGATGTTCTGAACATCTCCTAACTTAGCGGGAGACACGCGCGAACACCTGGAAAGTGAAGAATAGTGTTATTTCAATTTTTTCTTACAAGTAAAACATCAGTAAACATCTGGGATATTTTATTATGCACTGTTCTTTTAATGTTCTCTTTTACTAAAAAAATGCTCGGGTCTCCCATTGACTTTAATGGGGTTTGTTATTCGATACGAGCACCCGAGCATCGGGAAAAGCTCGTATCGAATAACAAGCACCCGAGCATTTTAGTGCTCGCTCATCTCTACCCTTCACATATGAAAATTTACGGGCTGCACTGTGCGCAGGGACAGGAACGCCCAATGCCGGCCCACTCCCCACCGACCAGCCCTTCCTCCACTTCACGCTCCACTGGCGTGGCACCGAAGCTCTGATAAATTCCCTCACATTGTGTACATTTGGTTAAAAACAGGGCATTTCCTAGCCCGAAATGTTTTCATTGAGCCATGTGTACAACCGAAATCATAAACCTGTTACGTATTACCGCTTCCCAAATGCCTGATCAATCAAATAATCAAAATGATCGCTCCATGTGGTGAACTCTGTAACAGAAAAAAAAATCTCCAAATGTTTGAATTTCAACTTTTTTTTGTCGCTTAGCCGGGCTTGAAAAATTTGAAATAAAACTACAGTCCTAAAAGTTGTAAGAAAAAAAAAAAAAAAGCTTGTCCCACAAAAAAACACTGCTTTCACAGCTCTGTGTGAAAAAGTTATTGACTTTAAATGCAAATGAATTTATTTTTTTTTACCCTTGAAAGGTTTTAATTTTTTTTAAGGTCTTAAAACAAGCAGATATTAAATTTATATAGTTTTGTTGAACATATTGACCTAGAAAACACAGGAAATGTGTCGTCGTACATTGAAAGTCATAATTACAAAGCCCTTAATTTGTCATTTGGAATTTCTTCCAGCTTCCTGGTACATTGCATGGACTATTTAGTAATGAAATTTGGAAGTACAATTTGTCCTGCAGATGCAGGCTTAGCTTTTGCTGCGGCAGATTTGTCACTGTGATGATGAAGTCTGGTGCAGTATAAGACTTTCAGTTCCTACATTAGAACTACTTTCAGTTGGTCATTACTGTGTGCGGGAATTTGGGTACACGGCCGATTTCCAACAAGCCACACCCCCTTTTCATGAGATCACACCCTTCTACCAGAAGGTCACGCCGCTTAATTGGACATTTCGGGAAAGTGCCAAAAAAGGTCTAAAAGCCTTGATAACTGTGATGCAAGGCTTTGTAGCCTGTGTTTTTCGTGCAAAACCACCAGAACTGTGGCGCAAGTGTGTTTATAAATCGCCCCCTTTCCCCAATGACGCACTCTAGCTCTGCTATGTCACACAGAGAGTCAGCTCTGCTATGCCTCCCTTCCAGATAAAGACATTATCGGTCTGTAGCTAGTAGAGTAAGTCTCTGCACACTTCTGCTTGTGGCAGTATGTTCCAATGCCTGGGCTGGTCTTGTAATGCAGGGGGGGGGCAGGAGGCAGAGAGCACTGCAGTGTGCAGATAAGAGAAGCTATTCATGAGAAGAATCTGACCACAGTCAGAAGATTTACGAGCATATCCAAGGGCAACCGAAACTGTGAACAGCATAACAGATAATGTGAAATAAAGCTGTATAAAGTACTGAAATTATTCAGAATGTTGGCAAAGGCATTTTTTTAAATCCGCATAGCATAGGCTAGCCGCTATTGGAACCTGTCACCAGCTATAAATGACATTCCTGGTCACAGGTTCGCTTTAACCTTATTCTATAGTGGTGGGGGGAAAAAACAGACCTATTAGCAGATAAATATTTTTAATTTTTCTGCATTTTACCGGAAATCGCTGTGTGTACCAATTTTGGGGGAAATTTGGACCAACATTGGTTCATAGTCAATAGATTCGGGCCCAACGCAAATCTTCAAACAATAATAATAATAATAATAATGGGGAAGTTAATCATGGGCTCATCCGAGCTCCAAGACACATAACTTTCTCTCGGCAACAACCACTTCTGATGCAATTCCATTTTCCCTGGTCAGCTGGCTCTGAAGACAAAAATTTCAACAAGTACAAGATGAAAGCTGGAGAAAAAGAAATGATAGCAAATTTCTGTGTGGAGATTTTGAGAAGAGATTTATCTTCCCAAATTCCTCTTTACTACAGACCTGAGATATTCAGTGATGGAAGTTTCTCTGTCATGTTCAAAGCCGCCGTCAAAGCATATTGGCAATGCAGACCGACTATTTCAACATATGTGACTTCTGAGCTGCTATTTAAGAATGTTACACTCCTCTATGTATCCATGGGAAGTCCAACAGCTTATTTTATAAGTTAGGTTCATGCCAGGGGTAAATTTTAATATATGCAGTTCTCAAACCCAAACCTTGAAACTTATCCAAAACCAAGGTGGGATGTGAAGCCTTCCATTTGGGTGTGTTCACAGGTAACCCACAAAGCCAGATCTGCAACAATTCTAATTATTTGAGGGTTTCTTTCTCATTAGACTCCTTTTGGTGACCATGTTGTGGCTTTTGAATCCTCTAATCCTTTTCATTTTGAAGAGAAAGTTAAAGGGGTGTTCCAGGAATAAAGCATGATATACAAATGGATCATTCAAATATAAGCAAATATGTAATTAATTGCCATTTAAAATGTTGCTCCATTTAGCAGAAAAATACTGTGGACGTACATTATAATGGAGAATTAAAATGCCACTGGACCTTTAATCAGTCCTGTGACTTTCTCCCTGTGGAGGAGACACAGGAAAGAAGATGGTCGCTGGTCACATGTCCTGCATCTGCCTGGGTAGGTCATGTGATCACCACTATGTTTGACTGCATTCGGGTTGGTTGCTGTGCATCCAGTATGGCCAGTGTTGTGATGAGATGTCATTGATGCACTGTTGCCAGTAATACACCTCATTACTATGGTAACAGTCTGTTAGATCACTGGGAGCAGAGCATAAATGGGAGGAGCAGTTACTGAGAACTATGAGATCATGGGAGTTGTAGTTGAAGATCACTCCACCTACTTTGGAAAGCCCATAACATTTGGTGAATCATAAAAGCAAATTCTTTAAGATCCATTTTATGATTAATTACATTGTTTTTTTGTATTAATTTATTTATAGTATTATTTTTATTATTGTATTAGAAGTTAATATTTCCTCAATACCCCTTAAAATGGGGGGAAGAAGTATTGGAAATCTTCTTTCATTTTAAAGTAAAGTTCTTGACTTTTTTCAGATTTCGAGCAGCATCGGATATTCAAGGGTTGACCCATTTCCCACTTTCACCTGCCTGCCAACTGTCTCATGGCTTTGGGATATCCTCTGTTTTTTTGGGCGGTCTCAAAGTTAGTTCCTTGGCAGCAAAGGTAAAGTATTGTCAGAAGGCTCCAGTGCATGCAGGCATCACAATGATGACGCATCGCAATGGTGGCCAGAAACCTAGTCAATGAGCATCGAACAAGCAGCAAAGCTAAGAAAGGTTTTCTGGGAACAAAAGACAATTAACGGATTTGGAGAGAAGTTTTAATTGCATCAAGTAGCAGGTAGAAATGCGATACGTGAGTTGGGTATTCCCATTTCAGGCCCACCAAATAACAAAAAATGAAGTCGACCTTAAAGGACATCTACCCCCAGGATGAAAGACTGTGTATGGAAATGAGCCTGAGGGGCTCTAGGCCTCGTAGGTGTTAATGGAGGCTAAAGCCTGTCAGGCTCATTTGCATACAGTCTTCCATCCTGTTGGTAGATGTCCATTAAGGTTGTCATTACCTTACTATATGATCAAATGTGTTGTCAAAATGAGACTTGGGTTTCTAGTCAGTGACAAACAAAATGGCTGCATTTCCTGTTGTCACTCTTGTAGACTTCAAACCATGACAAAACGTTGGCTCTTACTTCTAATATTCATCATCTGCCATAGCAATGGTGACAAATAAAACAATTTTGTCCTCTAAATAGTTCATTGAACGTGAAACATTTTAAGATTTGTCAAATGTATGCAGTTATTAGAGTTATCACTTGCTGGGTTGGAATTGGAATTTTGCCCTACATTTCCCTGTCCTCATTCAACTGTTCCTCCTTTGTCCTCCCGATCATTTAAATGTTTGTGATTCTCATTAAAATATTTCAGATTTTTAGAGCATACAAGTATATCCAAGCCCTTGTATATGAATGGAAATTTTACATCCTGTGCCTGGAGCAGCTGTTTGCTATAGCTTCATGTACATGGCATATGATGCACCATGGAATTCATCAGGACACTTCGGGGTCAGAATCTCTCACTAGTAAAGAAAGCAGATGGTTATATTACCTTAATAGAAGGTCATAGGTTTACAAGACTCAACTTAAAGGGGAATTCCATTTCTCTATAGTATTATACGTACCGTATATACTCGAGTATAAGCCGACCCGAGTACAAGCCGAGACCCCTAATTCTACCACCAAAAACTGCGAAAACCTATTGACTCGAGTAAAAGCCGAGGGTGGGAAATGCATTGGTCACAGCCTCCCAGTATATAGCCGGCAAGCACCCTGTAGTATACAGCCAGCCAACCAGCCCTGTGTAGTATACAGCCAGCCCCCAGTTTGCCCTGCACTTAAAAAAAAAGAAACTTGTATACTCACTTTCGGGTGGTCCCGATGCTCGGCGCGGCTCCTCTTCTGTCTTGTCCGCGATGCTCCGGTACCCGTGGCTCCTCTTATGTCTGCTGTAACAGCAGACATGCGCGGCCATGCACCCAGCCAGCCACTGTGATGCGGCCGCTGATGGCGTCATAGTGTGCATGGGTGCCTGGCCACATCACTGCCGGCTGTCACAGCAGACAGAAGAGGAGCCGCAGGGACCGGAACATCGCAGAGAAGACAGAAGAGGAGCCGCGCCAAGCGTCGGGGAGCCGGAGGGTGAGTATGTAAGTTTACTTCTTTTTTTTTTTTTTTTATTGACTTGTGTATAAGCCAAGGTGAGGTTTTCCAGCACAATTTTTGTGCTGAAAAACTCGGCTTATACACGAGTATATACGGTACTTGGTTATTGAGGTTACACTTTAAAATAGTTGTATAAGAACAGTAAGATGGTACGTGGAGTTTTAATACTCCATGGGTATAACCACCCAATGTGCCACTATATAGCGCCGGTAAAAGACACTCCAGAAGTATTCTGATAAAATAATGGTATATCACAGTGAACCAGGCAGGATGATTGATTTGATACATCTTTACAAATTTGTGCCTAAATTTACATTATATACTTAAAGGGTTGTGGCTTTAGACGTTCAAAGTAAACCATTATTTTCCTGCTAAGCCACACCCACTTGGCAAATAAGTCTCTTAAACGTGTCTCAAATGAGAGGTTGCCATGGCTGGTCTGATCACTTCCATAGCATATACCTTCTATTAAAACCACAGACTGCCTCACATCAGGTGCTGTGCTCCTTATGCCAGCCATAATCCCCTTAAAAAACACCAAATGTTTATATCACTCCAATAAGGCTGAGCTCCTGCACTGCCAGTCTTACAGGGGTCGCGGTCAGGTCTGAGTAACCCGTTATCAATGTATTGTAGCTGTTAACAGCAGACATTAGCCCTCTACGTAAAAATATAGGTAATATAGACCCAAAGGTGATATACAGTGTATATATATATATGTATGTGTGTGTGTGGAACACTTGACTTTTGATGACTTTTAAGCCAATGTCATTGCAAGTTTTTCAGTGTCTCAGCGCATTCATCCACCAGCAGATGTTATGGAATGGTATAAGCTGCATATATAAATTGCAATATTATGTAAGCTCAGATGTATTCAGACTGAGAATCCAACATCTGAAAACAATAACCATGGGCGCTTTGCTGCGGAGCAGGTGCATCTATCCATGACAAGCTGATAAAGTCTTGGCAGAACTTACAAGCCCCATAATCCTTGTTATGTCATGTTATGACAGTTTTTGTTTGTCTTAGATATTCCTGCTTTATTAAATACTGCAAAGACTCAAAACGATCAGAACATGACAAACTCAATTTACAAGAGACCATAGCAGCCGGCTCTTAGGTTATTCTAACTAGTGTACATGATGTTCAGGCCTCTCCACTCTCCACTCTCCACACCGGTGCAAAGGTTGCACATACAGTTGGACAACCAGGACTTTAAATACACTTTATAAAATCAGAATAAACCTTTTAAATCCATTAGGATTACCAAAATATTTGTATTTGCTTAATCCAAGAATAATGATTAATTCATACATACCTAAAGGCAGGATGTTACAGAGCAGGAGACATTGACCTCTTTGCTGATAGATTCCTATCTGGATGCAGTTTATTATAAAACGTGAGGAGCTGAGCCGGTTGATATTTAATTTTGTGATATAATATATATATTTCTATTTTGAGTTTGTAATTTGCTATAATAATATTCATTAAACCTGAAATTTTGCATTGAAATTTGGACTGACTCAAAGAGATGTTTAGCAAAGCAATCAAGAGTTAACTATGTATCTGTCAGACAATGATGGAAAGTCTAAATTAATTAATTGTTAATTATTAATAATAAACAAACAATCGGCTTTTGTGCCACTTCAGTTCCCCTCAGACAGATAATCTGAACAACATCAAAGAGCTGATATTAATCAGGCTGCATTCCTTGGGTTCACATGGACCTTCTGTGCCATAAGGAGAATGTGTTGCACTGGAATGACTACAGGCTTCATAGAAGACAGAACACCCATGGACTGAATGTTTCCTTTTTTCCAATCTATCATTAATAATGAACGCTGCAACATTATCGTATGGTTACTCTAATAGAACACATGAGATGAGAAACAAAGGAAGAACATTTCATAGAGCGTCACTCTGGCAGCAAGGTTACACATTGCTAGTAAATTGCAGTGTTACAAAAATTGGGAGAAGAAAAGTATCTGGTGGCTAGAGTATGTTAATAGATTTGCAAGTGGAAGTCTCAAAGATTTGAGTGGGACTCAACAACATACACATTTTTGTAATTGGTAGCAGGTGTGTACAGAGGATCCAATAGTGAATTAAACTCAGGGATTTGGGTAGCTTTGGGTGCCTGAGCGACCTTTCGAGAACTGTTTGACAGATACATACCTCTTATAAGAGGATCAATTGAATCTGTGTCTTTAAGCTGCTCGTCAGACATACCTCTGCATATTTCCATAAAGCAAAAACCAAGGCCGAAGAGCCAAGAGAAGAGTAAGATCTATGGTCACTTTTATTACTCGGGTCCTACATTTCATACTGCATCTTAATTGACTCTTAAGGAGATGCTGCATATAAATGAATGCATCAGAGGGTGCTGCATGTAAACAAGGCATGGGTGCTTTTGATTATTGTAACAATACTCTAATGGGCCTATGCAGGGCCCCATGGAATACATATACATCATGTATACAACACAAAGACATATACACACATATACTATGCATAACACGCACACATTTATTCCTATCGGTATGCTACACCCACATAAATATAAACCATCAGGGAGCACATCAGCAATTCATATATAATAACCTATAATATAATAACATATATAAAATCATACCGGAAATAAATATGCCACAGTCATAAAAATATACCTGCAGTGAATACACAATATATATATACACTCACCGGCCACTTTATTAGGTACACCTGTCCAACTGCTCGTTAACACTTAATTTCTAATCAGCCAATCACATGGCGGGAACTCAGTGCAATTAGGCATGTAGACATGGTCAAGACAATCTCCTGCAGTTCAAACCGAGCATCAGTATGGGGAAGAATGGTGATTTGAGTGCCTTTGAATGTGGCATGGTTGTTGGTGCCAGAAGTGCTGGTCTGAGTATTTCAGAAACTGCTGATCTACTGGGATTTTCACGCACAACCATGGTGTGGGGAATATTTTCTTGGCACTCTTTGGGCCCCTTGGTACCAATTGAGCATCGTTGCAAAGCCACAGCCTACCTGAGTATTGTTGCTGACCATGTCCATCCCTTTATGAGCACAATGTACCCAACATCTGATGGCTACTTTCAGCAGGATAATGAGCCATGTCATAAAGCTGGAATCATCTCAGACTGGTTTCTTGAACATGACAATGAGGTCACTGTACTCAAATGGCCTCCACAGTCACCAGATCTCAATCCAATAGAGCATCTTTGGGATGTGGTGGAATGGGAGATTTGCATCATGGATGTGCAGCCGACAAATCTGCGGCAACTGTGTGATGCCATCATGTCAATATGGACCAAAATCTCTGAGGAATGCTTCCAGCACCTTTTTGAATCTATGCCACAAAGAATTGAGGCAGTTCTGAAGGCAAAAGGGGGTCCAACCCGTTACTAGCATGGTGAACCTAATAAAGTGGCCAGTGAGTGTATATAGCAGCAATTAATATACTGTACACATCAGGCAGATATATACATCATGTACTGTATAAACCAGTCACAGATGCTGCCTTCCCTCTCTGTCATAACCTAGTCCACCCTGGTTTTCATTCTGGTGGATGCCTCACGGGTGATGATTCTTATCCATAAGGTATAGAACATGATGGATTTGCCACCAAAGTGTCTTCAACTATTCATAAGCAGTGTCAGCTCTCAATGATTAGTTTATATTATTTAGCCCCCACTCATTAACAAATAACAGAGCAACCACATTACCTTATTAAGTAATCTAATACAGCAGCAACCCCCTCATTAAAAATATATAATGTGGCAGAACCCCTCCTCATTCATAAATATACAGTTTAGCAGCACCCATGCCATTGATTAATATACAGCACAGCAGCCCTACCTCATTAAATAATATGTAAAATAGTAACATCTCTTTGTTAATTTACATATAGTACAGCACCACCACCCTGTTTAATTAACATATAATACAGCAACCCCCCAATAATAAACAGGAGTGTCGTCATAATTATAAATATATAAAAAAGAAGCAACCCCTCCGAGGTGCCAATGAAACTGTGGATGATGTCATTATATCAACTGCATCATAAATAGGATGCAGGAAGAGTTGTCTCTGCTCTTGTAATTGTATGTACATCTTAACTAGAGATGAGCGAACATACTCGTCCGAGCTTGATGCTCGTTCGAGCATTAGCGTACTCGAAACTGCTCGTTGCTCGGACGAATACTTCGCCCGCTCGAGAAAATGGCAGCTCCCGCCGTTTTGCTTTTTGGCGGCCAGAAACAGAGCCAATCACAAGCCAGGAGACTCTGCACTCCACCCAGCATGACGTGGTACCCTTACACGTCAATAGCAGTGGTTGGCTGGCCAGATCAGGTGACCCTGGGATAGACTAGCCGCTGCCCGCGCTGCTCGGATCATTCTGTGTCTGGATGCCGCTAGGGAGAGAGCTGCTGCTGGTCAGGGAAAGCGTTAGGGTGTTCTATTAGAATAGTGTTAGGCAGGAGTGATTCAACAAGAACCCAACAGCCCTTCTTAGGGCTACAATAACGTTATACTTTTTTTTTTTTGTTTGCTTGTGGCTGGGCTTGCTGGCACTAGTAGTGCAGCTAGTACCATATTGTGAGGAATTTGCAGGGGGACTTGCTACCGTTGTGTTTAGCTCTTAGTGACGCACATATCCACCTCAAACACCAAAGTGGGAAAATTTATTAGGGGTTTGATTTCAATTAGGCACAGTCTGGCAGTTTCTTTTTATTTTATGTTTATTTTTTCATAACTCAGCGTCATCTCATCAGTGTGCTTTCATACTTGGCTAGAAAATAGCCAAAGGAGAATCCAAACGGCTTACTTACGCCTACAATAGCGTTATATATATTTTATTTCTGGTTGATCTGCTGGTGGCTGTCCTTGCTGCAGTGCATCTACTAGTAAATTGTGAGGAATTTGTAGTGAGACTTGCGACCGCTGTGTTTAGCGCTTAGTGACGCACATATCCATCGCAAAGACAGAAGTGGGAAAATTTATTAGGGGTTGGATTTCAATTAGGCACAGTCTGCCAGTTTCTTTTTATTTTACGTTTATTTTTTTAATAACTCAGCGTCATCTCATCTGGCATAGTAGTGTGCTTTCATACTTGGCTAGAAAATAGCCATAGGAGAATCCAAACGGCTTACTTACGCCTACAATAGCGTTATATATATTTTATTTCTGGTTGATCTGCTGGTGGCTGTCCTTGCTGCAGTGCATCTACTAGCCAATTGTGAGGAATTTGTAGTGAGACTTGCGACCGCTGTGTTTAGCGCTTAGTGACGCACATATCCATCGCAAAGACCGAAGTGGGAAAATTTATTAGGGGTTGGATTTCAATTAGGCACAGTCTGGCAGTTTCTTTTTATTTTACGTTTATTTTTTCATAACTCAGCGTCATCTCATCAGTGTGCTTTCATACTTGGCTAGAAAATAGCCAAAGGAGAATCCAAACGGCTTACTTACGCCTACAATAGCGTTATATATATTTTATTTCTGGTTGATCTGCTGGTGGCTGTCCTTGCTGCAGTGCATCTACTAGCAAATTGTGAGGAATTTGTAGTGAGACTTGCGACCGCTGTGTTTAGCGCTTAGTGACGCACATATCCATCGCAAAGACCGAAGTGGGAAAATTTATTAGGGGTTGGATTTCAATTAGGCACAGTCTGCCATTTCCTTTTTATTTTACGTTTATTTTTTCATAACTCAGCGTCATCTCATCTGCCATAGCAGTGTGCTTTCATACTTGGCTAGAAAATAGCCATAGCAATAGGATAGCATCGTTTGGTTTTAAAAACTAAAAAACACAAAAAAAAAAAAAAAAAAAAATTAAAGTTATAACTTTCATTTTTAAAATGTTTAACCCGAGGGCTAGGGGTAGAGAACGAGGGCGGGGACGTGGGCGTCCAACTACTGCAGGGGTCAGAGGCCGTGGTCCTGGGCGGGGTGAGACACCACCTGCTGATGAGGGAGCAGGGGAACGCCGCAGAGCTACACTCCCTAGGTTCATGTCTTAAGTTACTGGGACTCGTGGTAGAGCACTGTTGAGGCCAGAACAGTGCGAACAGGTGATGTCGTGGATTGCCGACAATGCTTCGAGCAATTTGTCCACCAGTCAGTCTTCCACGCAGTCCACCCATGTCACCGAAATCGGCACTCCTCCAGCTCCTGCACCTCAGCCTCCTCCCCCCCAGTCTGCCCCCTCCCATGAAAATTTGGCATTTGAACCGGCATACTCTGAGGAACTGTTTTCTGGACCCTTCCCACAGTCACAAACCACTTGTCCGGTTGCTGCTGAGTAGAGATGAGCGAGCACTAAAATGCTCGGGTACTCGTTATTCGAGACGAACTTTTCCCGATGCTCGACTGCTCGTCTCGAATAACGAGCCCCATTGAAGTCAATGGGAGACTCGAGCATTTTTCAAGGGGACCAAGGCTCTGCACAGGGAAGCTTGACCAAACACCTGGGAACCTCAGAAAAGGATGGAAACACCACGGAAATGGACAGGAAACAGCAGGGGCAGCATGCATGGATGCCTCTGAGGCTGCTTAATCGCACCATTATGCCAAAATTATGGGCAACAGCATGGCCATGACAGAGTGACAGAATGAAGCTAGATAGCATCTAAAACATCCAATAATTGACCCTGACACTATAGGGGACTTCATGCAGAGGCAGCGGCAGCAGCGGCAGGCTAGAGAGTGGCATGGCGACATACCCTAAATGGACTCAGGCTTCAAACCAATGGGTGGCAGAGAGGAACCAAAGGAGGTGAGCAAGAAGCGCTCAAATAATATCGGTACATGATAAAAGTTTGCCAGTATATTTTGTGGATTACACAGCAGGGTGGCGACAAAGTTAACATGGAAGCCATGAAAACAACCCAAAATTCTGCCTGACACAGCTCGTTTGATAAGGGGACCATGTATGGAGGCAGTGAACTAGTAGTAGATTAAAGGTGCTGCAGTTAAAACTATGTTAGTTGGATCTTGGCATGGAGCTGGCGCTCCGCTGCCAGGCGAGCTTTCGCCAATCCAAGCCCGTGTCTCTAGGCTACTCCCCAAACAGCACTTCTAAGAACCTTTTGTATAAGATCAAGTGTAGTAGCGTTCTTATAAGTTTAGGATATGGCGGGTGAGGGGAATGTAAACAGAAGCGCAAGAAGCGCTGAAATAATATTGGTAAATGATAAAAGTTTGCCAGTATATTTTGTGGATAACACAGCTGGGTGGCAGCAAAGTTAACAACTTTGATGTGGAATCCATGAAAACAACCCAAATTTCTGCCTGACACACCTCGTTTGATAAAGGGACGATGTATGGAGGCAGCTATATGGACGACTTTTGGAGGTAGCAATGGAGACAACGTGTGGAGGCTGCTATGGAGACAATTTAATTTGGATAGTGCCTGTATGTGGCAGTCCAAAAAAGTTTTCAAACCAGAGGAGCAGGTAGGTGGCCCTCCAGAAAAATGGAATAGATTGAGTGCCTGTATGTGGCAGTCCAAAAAAGTTTTCAAACCAGAGGAGCAGGTAGGTGGCCCTCCAGAAAAATGGAATAGATTGAGTGCCTGTATGTGGCAGTCCAAAAAAGTTTTCAAACCAGAGGAGCAGGTAGGTGGCCCTCCAGAAAAATGGAATAGATTGAGTGCCTGTATGTGGCAGTCCAAAAAAGTTTTCAAACCAGAGGAGCAGGTAGGTGGCCCTCCAGAAAAATGGAATAGATTGAGTGCCTGTATGTGGCAGTCCAAAAAAGTTTTCAAACCAGAGGAGCAGGTAGGTGGCCCTCCAGAAAAATGGAATAGATTGAGTGCCTGTATGTGGCAGTCCAAAAAAGTTTTCAAACCAGAGGAGCAGGTAGGTGGCCCTCCAGAAAAATGGAATAGATTGAGTGCCTTTATGTGGCAGTCCAAAAAAGTTTTCAAACCAGAGGAGCAGGTAGGTGGCCCTCCCGAAAAATGGAATAGATTGAGTGCCTGTATGTGGCAGTCCAAAAAAGTTTTCAAACCAGAGGAGCAGGTAGGTGGCCCTCCAGAAAAATGGAATAGATTGAGTGCCTGTATGTGGCAGTCCAAAAAAGTTTTCAAACCAGAGGAGCAGGTAGGTGGCCCTCCAGAAAAATGGAATAGATTGAGTGCCTGTATGTGGCAGTCCAAAAAAGTTTTCAAACCAGAGGAGCAGGTAGGTGGCCCTCCAGAAAAATGGAATAGATTGAGTGCCTGTATGTGGCAGTCCAAAAAAGTTTTCAAACCAGAGGAGCAGGTAGGTGGCCCTCCCGAAAAATGAAATAGATTGAGTGCCTGTATGTGGCAGTCCAAAAAAGTTTTCAAACCAGAGGAGCAGGTAGGTGGCCCTCCAGAAAAATGAAATAGATTGAGTGCCTGTATGTGGCAGTCCAAAAACGTTTTCAAACCAGAGGAGCAGGTAGGTGGCCCTCCAGAAAAATTGAATAGATTGAGTGCCTGTATGTGGCACTCCCAAAAATTGTTTAAAACAGAGGACCGGGTCGGTGGCCCTCCAGAAAATTTAAATGCATAAAGTACTATAGCTTGAGCCAGTGGGCCCTGTCAAAAAATAGCCAGTTTCCTCTGCTTTACTGTACAAAGAGGAGGAGAAGGAGGAAAATGAGGAGGAGGAGGAGTGGATAAATTATTCAGGTTGAGCTTCCTTCACCTGGTGGAGATTGGAAATTATGAGAAATCCAGGCTTTATTCATCTTAATAAGCGTCAGCCTGTCAGCGCTGTCAGTCGACAGGCGTGTACGCTTATCGGTGATGATGCCACCAGCTGCACTGAAAACCCGCTCGGACAAGACGCTAGCGGCAGGGCAGGCAAGAACCTCCAAGGCGTACAGCGCCAGTTCGTGCCACATGTCCAGCTTTGAAACCCAGTAGTTGTAGGGAGCTGTGTGATCATTTAGGACGATGGTATGGTCAGCTACGTACTCCCTCACCATCTTTCTGTAAAGATCAGCCCTACTCTGCCGAGACTGGGGACAGGTGACAGTGTCTTGCTGGGGTGACATAAAGCTGGCAAAAGCCTTGTAAAGCGTACCCTTGCCAGTGCTGGACAAGCTGCCTGCTCGCCTACTCTCCCTCACTACTTGTCCCGCAGAACTACGCACTCTGCCGCTAGCGCTGTCAGAAGGGAAATAGTGTTTCAGCTTGTGCACCAGGGCCTGCTGGTATTCATGCATTCTCACACTCCTTTCCTCTCCAGGGATGAGAGTGGAAAGATTTTGCTTGTACCGTGGGTCCAGGAGAGTGAACACCCAGTAATCGGTGCTGGAATAAATTCTTTGAACGCGAGGGTCACGGGATAGGCAGCCTAGCATGAAATCTGCCATATGCGCCAGAGTACCAACGCGTAAGAATTCACTCCCCTCACTGGCCTGACTGTCCATTTCCTCCTCCTCCAACTCCTCCAACTCCTCTTCTTCTGCCCATACACGCTGAACAGTGAAGGACTCAACAATGGTCCCCTCTTGTGTCTCGCCAACATTCTCCTCCTCTTCCTCCTCATCCTCCTCCACCTCCACCTCCTCCGATATGCGCTGAGAAACAGACCTAAGGGTGCTTTGGCTATCAACAAGGGAATCTTCTTCCCCCGTCTCTTGTGACGAGCGCAAAGCTTCCGACTTC
Organism: Engystomops pustulosus; assembly: GCF_040894005.1. Classification (NCBI taxonomy): domain Eukaryota; kingdom Metazoa; phylum Chordata; class Amphibia; order Anura; family Leptodactylidae; genus Engystomops; species Engystomops pustulosus. The sequence continues at coordinate 83,649,256 of NC_092418.1, forward strand.
ATGCTGATCAGAGAGTTTTTCAACAGGCCAAGCAGCGGGATGGTGAGGCTGATGATGGCGGCATCGCCACTGACCATCTGTGTTGACTCCTCAAAGTTACTCAGCACCTGACAGATATCAGACATCCACGTCTACTCCTCATTGTAGACTTGAGGAAGCTGACTGACCTGACTACCAGTTCTGGAAGTTGACATCTGGCAGTCTACAATCGCTCTGCGCTGCTGGTAAACTCTGGATAACATGGTCAGTGTTGAATTCCACCTCGTGGGCACGTCGCACAACAGTCGGTGAGCGGGCAGTTGGAGGCGGCGCTGCGCTGCCCTGAGAGTGGCAGCATCTGTGCTGGACTTCCTGAAATGCGCACAGATGCGGCGCACCTTCGTGAGCAAATCAGACAGATTGGGGTATGTCTTGAGGAAACGCTGAACTATCAGATTTAACACATGGGCCAGGCATGGCACATGTGTCAGTCTGCCGAGTTGCAGAGCCGCCACCAGGTTACGGCCGTTGTCACACACAACCATGCCTGGCTTCAGGTTCAGCGGTGCCAGCCACAGATCAGTCTGCGCCGTGATGCCCTGTAATAGTTCTTGGGCGGTGTGCCTTTTATCGCCTAGGCTCAGCAGTTTGAGCACCGCCTGCTGTCGCTTAGCGACGGCGCTGCTGCTGTGCCTAGAGCTACCGACTGATGGAGCCATGCCCACGGATGGTAGTTCGGAGGAGGAGGTGTAGGAGGGGTGGGAGGAGGAGGAGGCATAGTAGGCCTGAAACACCTGGACCGAGGTAGGCCCCGCAATCCTCGGCGTCGGCAGTATATGACCAGCCGCAGGGTCAGACTCGGTCCCAGCCTCCACCAAGTTAACCCAATGTGCCGTCAGCGATATATAGTGGCCCTGCCCGGCAGCACTCGTCCACGTGTTCGTGGTCAGGTGGACCTTGTCAGAAACGGCGTTGGTCAGGGCACGGATGATGTTGTCTGACACGTGCTGGTGCAGGGCTGGGACGGCACATCGGGAAAAGTAGTGGCGGCTGGGGACCGAATACCGAGGGGCGGCCGCCGCCATGAGGTTGCGAAAGGCCTCGGTCTCTACTAGCCTATAGGGCAGCATCTCCAGGCTAAGCAATCTGGAGATGTGAACATTAAGGGCTTGGGCGTGCGGGTGGGTTGCACTATATTTGCGTTTCCGCTCCAGCGTCTGGGGTATGGAGAGCTGAACGCTGGTGTATGCTGTGGAGGATCATGGAGGCGACGATGGGGTTTTTGTGGCAGGGTCCTGGGCAGGGGGCTGACTATCAGCTGACACAGGGGAAGGAGCAGTGGTGTGCACGGCCGGAGGTGAACGGGCTTGTTGCCACTGAGTGGGGTGTTTAGCATTCATATGCCTGCGCATACTGGTGGTAGTTAAGCTAGTAGTGGTGGAACCCCTGCTGATCCTGGTTTGGCAAATGTTGCACACCACAGTCCGTTGGTCATCCGGTGTTTCCTTAAAGAACCTCCAGACTTCTGAAAATCTAGCCCTCGCCGCAGGAGCCCTCGCCACGGGAGCTTCACTAGTTGACACATTTGGCGCTGATGCACCAGGTCTGGCCCTGCCTCTCCGTCTGGCCCCACCACTGCCTCTTCCAACCTGTTCTGGTCGAGGACTCTCCTCCGTCTCAGAAGCACTGTGTTCACCCGGCCTATCAACCCAGCTTGGGTCTGTCACCTCATCATCCTCCGATCCCTCAGTCTGCTCCCCCCTCGGACTTCCTGCCCTGACAACAACTTCCCCACTGTCTGACAACCGTGTCTCCTCATCGTCGGACACCTCTTTACACACTTCTTCCACTACGTCAAGAAGGTCATCATCACCCACCGACTGCGATTGGTGGAAAATCTGGGCATCGGAAAATTGCTCAGCAGCAACCGGACAAGTGGTTTGTGACTGTGGGAAGGGTCCAGAAAACAGTTCCTCAGAGTATGCCGGTTCAAACGCCAAATTTTCCTGGGAGGGGGCAGACTGGGGGGGGAGGAGGCTGAGGTGCAGGAGCTGGAGGAGTGCCGATTTCGGTGACATGGGTGGACTGCGTGGAAGACTGACTGGTGGACAAATTGCTCGAAGCATTGTCGGCAATCCACGACATCACCTGTTCGCACTGTTCTGGCCTCAACAGTGCTCTACCACGAGTCCCAGTAACTTCAGACATGTACCTAGGGAGTGTAGCTCTGCGGCGTTCCCCTGCTCCCTCATAAGCAGGTGGTGTCTCACCCCGCCCAGGACCACGGCCTCTGACCCCTGCAGTAGTTGGACGCCCACGTCCCCACCCTCGTCCTCTACCCCTAGCCCTCGGGTTAAACATTTTGAAAATGAGAGTTATAACTTTAATTTTTTTTTAACTTTTTTTTGTGTTTTTTGTTTTTTTTTGTGTTTTTTAGTTTTTAAAACCAAACGATGCTATCCTATTGCTATGGCTATTTTCTAGCCAAGTATGAAAGCACACTGCTATGCCAGATGAGATGACGCTGAGTTATTAAAAAAATAAACGTAAAATAAAAAAGGAAATGGCAGACTGTGCCTAATTGAAATCCAACCCCTAATAAATTTTTCCACTTTGGTCTTTGCGATGGATATGTGCGTCACTAAGCGCAAAACACAGCGGTCGCAAGTCTCACTACAAATTGCTCACAATTTGCTAGTAGACGCACTGCAGCAAGGACAGCCACCAGCAGATCAACCAGAAATCAAATATATATAACGCTACTGTAGGCGTAAGTAAGCCGTTTGGATTCTCCTATGGCTATTTTCTAGCCAAGTATGAAAGCACACTGCTATGCCAGATGAGATGACGCTGAGTTATTAAAAAAATAAACGTAAAATAAAAAAGGAAATGGCAGACTGTGCCTAATTGAAATCCAACCCCTAATAAATTTTCCCACTTCGGTCTTTGCGATGGATATGTGCGTCACTAAGCGCAAAACACAGCGGTCGCAAGTCTCACTACAAATTGCTCACAATTTGCTAGTAGATGCACTGCAGCAAGGACAGCCACCAGCAGATCAACCAGAAATCAAATATATATAACGCTACTGTAGGCGTAAGTAAGCCGTTTGGATTCTCCTATGGCTATTTTCTAGCCAAGTATGAAAGCACACTGCTATGCCAGATGAGATGACGCTGAGTTATTAAAAAAATAAACGTAAAATAAAAAAGGAAATGGCAGACTGTGCCTAATTGAAATCCAACCCCTAATAAATTTTCCCACTTCGGTCTTTGCGATGGATATGTGCGTCACTAAGCGCAAAACACAGCAGTCGCAAGTCTCACTACAAATTGCTCACAATTTGCTAGTAGATGCACTGCAGCAAGGACAGCCACCAGCAGATCAACCAGAAATCAAATATATATAACGCTACTGTAGGCGTAAGTAAGCCGTTTGGATTCTCCTGTGGCTATTTTCTAGCCAAGTATGAAAGCACACTACTATGCCAGATGAGATGACGCTGAGTTATGAAAAAAATAAACGTAAAATAAAAAGTAAATGGCAGACTGTGCCTAATTGAAATCAAACCCCTAATAAATTTTCCCACTTTGGTGTTTGAGGTGGATATGTGTGTCACTAAGAGCTAAACACAACGGTAGCAAGTCCCCCTGCAAATTCCTCACAATATGGTACTAGCTGCACTACTAGTGCCAGCAAGCCCAGCCACAAGCAAGCAAAAAAAAAAAGTATAACGTTATTGTAGCCCTAAGAAGGGCTGTTGGGTTCTTGTTGAATCACTCCTGCCTAACACTATTCTAGTAAAACACCCTAACGCTTTCCCTGACCAGCAGCAGCTCTCTCCCTAGCGGCATCCAGACACAGAATGATCCGAGCAGCGCGGGCAGCGGCTAGTCTATCCCAGGGTCACCTGATCTGGCCAGCCAACCACTGCTATCGACGTGTAAGGGTACCACGTCATGCTGGGTGGAGTGCAGAGTCTCCTGGCTTGTGATTGGCTCTGTTTCTGGCCGCCAAAAAGCAAAACGGCGGGAGCTGCCATTTTCTCGAGCGGGCGAAGTATTCGTCCGAGCAACGAGCAGTTTCGAGTACGCTAATGCTCGAACGAGCATCAAGCTCGGACGAGTATGTTCGCTCATCTCTACTGCTGAGCAATTTTCCGATGCCCAGGTTTTCCACCAGTCGCAGTCTGTGGGTGATGATGACCTTCTTGACGTAGTGGAAGAAGTGTGTAAAGAGGTGTCCGACGATGAGGAGACACGGTTGTCAGACAGTGGTGAAGTTGTTGTCAGGGCAGGAAGTCCGAGGGGGGAGCAGACTGAGGGATCGGAGGATGATGAGGTGACAGACCCAAGCTGGATTGAGAGGCCGGGTGAACACAGTGCTTCTGAGACGGAGGAGAGTCCTCGACCAGAACAGGTTGTGGTGGGGCAGTGGTGGGGCCAGACGGAGAGGCAGGGCCAGAGCAGGTGCATCAGCGCCAAATGTGTCACGTAGTGAAGCTCCCGTGGCGAGGGCTCCCGCGGCGAGGGCTAGATTTTCAGAAGTCTGGAGGTTCTTTAAGGAAACACCGGATGACCCACGGACTGTGGTGTGCAACCTTTGCCAAACCAGGATCAGCAGGGGTTCCACCACTACTAGCTTAACTACCACCAGTATGCGCAGGCATATGAATGCTAAACACCCCACTCAGTGGCACCAAGCCCATTCACCTCCGGCCGTGCACACCACTGCTCCTTCCCCTGTTTCAGCTGATAGTCAGCCCCCTGCCCAGGACCCTGGCACAAAAACCCCATCGTCGCCTCCATGATCCTCCACAGCATCCACCAGCGTTCAGCTCTCCATACCCCAGACGCTGGAGCGGAAACGGAAATATAGTGCAACCCACCCGCACGCCCAAGCCCTTAATGTCCACATCTCCAGATTGCTTAGCCTGGAGATGCTGCCCTATAGGCTAGTAGAGACCGAGGCCTTTCGCAACCTCATGGCGGCGGCCGCCCCTCGGTATTCGGTCCCCAGCCGCCACTACTTTTCCCGATGTGCCGTCCCAGCCCTGCACCAGCACGTGTCAGACAACATCATCCGTGCCCTGACCAACGCCATTTCTGACAAGGTCCACCTGACCATGGACACGTGGACGAGTGCTGCCGGGCAGGGCCACTATATATCGCTGACGGCACATTGGGTTAACTTGGTGGAGGCTGGGACCGTCACAAGAGACGGGGGAAGAAGATTCCCTTGTTGATAGCCAAAGCACCCTTAGGTCTGTTTCTCAGCGCATATCGGAGGAGGTGGAGGTGGAGGAGGATGAGGAGGAAGAGGAGGAGAATGTTGGCGAGACACAAGAGGGGACCATTGTTGAGTCCTTCACTGTTCAGCGTGTATGGGCAGAAGAAGAGGAGTTGGAGGAGTTGGAGGAGGAGGAAATGGACAGTCAGGCCAGTGAGGGGAGTGAATTCTTACGCGTTGGTACTCTGGCGCATATGGCAGATTTCATGCTAGGCTGCCTATCCCGTGACCCTCGCGTTCAAAGAATTTATTCCAGCACCGATTACTGGGTGTTCACTCTCCTGGACCCACGGTACAAGCAAAATCTTTCCACTCTCATCCCTGGAGAGGAAAGGAGTGTGAGAATGCATGAATACCAGCAGGCCCTGGTGCACAAGCTGAAACACTATTTCCCTTCTGACAGCGCTAGCGGCAGAGTGCGTAGTTCTGCGGGACAAGTAGCGAGGGAAAGTAGGCGAGCAGGCAGCTTGTCCAGCACTGGCAAGGGTACGCTTTACAAGGCTTTTGCCAGCTTTATGTCACCCCAGCAAGACACTGTCACCTGTCCCCAGTCTCGGCAGAGTAGGCCTGATCTTTACAGAAAGATGGTGAGGGAGTACGTAGCTGACCATACCATCGTCCTAAATGATCACACAGCTCCCTACAACTACTGGGTTTCAAAGCTGGACATGTGGCACGAACTGGCGCTGTACGCCTTGGAGGTTCTTGCCTGCCCTGCCGCAAGCGTGTTGTCCGAGCGGGTTTTCAGTGCAGCTGGTGGCATCATCACCGATAAGCGTACACGCCTGTCGACTGACAGCGCTGACAGGCTGACGCTTATTAAGATGAATAAAGCCTGGATTTCTCATAATTTCCAATCTCCACCAGGTGAAGGAAGCTCAACCTGAATAATTTAGGCACTCCTCCTCCTCCTCATTTTCCTCCTTCTCCTCCTCTTTGTACACTAAAGCAGAGGAAACTGGCTATTTTTTGACAGGGCCCACTGGCTCTAGCTATAGTACTTTATGCATTTAATTTTTCTGGAGGGCCACCTACCCGGTCCTCTGTTTTAAACAATTTTTGGGAGTGCCACATACAGGCACTCAATCTATTCAATTTTTCTGGAGGGCCACCTACCTGCTCCTCTGGTTTGAAAACTTTTTTGGACTGCCACATACAGGCACTCAATCTATTTCATTTTTCTGGAGGGCCACCTACCTGCTCCTCTGGTTTGAAAACTTTTTTGGACTGCCATATACAGGCACTCAATCTATTTCATTTTTCTGGAGGGCCACCTACCTGCTCCTCTGGTTTGAAAACTTTTTTGGACTGCCACATACAGGCACTCAATCTATTTCATTTTTCGGGAGGGCCACCTACCTGCTCCTCTGGTTTGAAAACTTTTTTGGACTGCCACATACAGGCACTCAATCTATTTCATTTTTCTGGAGGGCCACCTACCTGCTCCTCTGGTTTGAAAACTTTTTTGGACTGCCACATACAGGCACTCAATCTATTTCATTTTTCTGGAGGGCCACCTACCTGCTCCTCTGGTTTGAAAACTTTTTTGGACTGCCACATACAGGCACTATCCAAATTAAATTGTCTCCATAGCAGCCTCCACACGTTGTCTCCATTGCTACCTCCAAAAGTCGTCCATATAGCTGCCTCCATACATCGTCCCCTTATCAAACGAGGTGTGTCAGGCAGAAATTTGGGTTGTTTTCATGGATTCCACATCAAAGTTGTTAACTTTGTCGCCACCCTGCTGTGTTATCCACAAAATATACTGGCAAACTTTTATCATTTATCAATATTATTTCAGCGCTTCTTGCGCATCTGTTTACATTCCCCTCACCCGCCATATCCTAAACTTATAAGAACGCTACTACACTTGATCTTATACAAAAGGTTCTTAGAAGTGCTGTTTGGGGAGTAGCCTAGAGACAGGGGCTTGGATTGGCGAAAGCTCGCCTGGCAGCGGAGCGCCAGCTCCATGCGCATCATGCGCTTCTTGCGCATCTGTTTACATTCCCCTCACCCGCCATATCCCAAACTTATAAGAACGCTACTACACTTAACTTGGTGCAGGCTGGGACCGAGTCTGACCCTGGGGCTGGTCATATACTGCCGACGCAGAGGATTGCGGGGCCTACCTCGGTCCAGGTCTCAAAGGCCTAGTATACCTCCTCCTCCTCCCACCCCTCCTCCACCTCCTCCTCCTCCGAATTACCATCCGTGGCCATGGCGCCATCAGTCGGTAGCTCTAGGCACAGCAGCAGTGCCGTCGCTAAGCAACAGCAGGCGGTGCTCAAACTGCTGAGCCTAGGCGATAAAAGGCACACCGCCCAAGAGCTATTACAGGGCATTCCACATCAAACTTGTTAACTTTGTCGCCACCCTGCTGTGTAATCCACAAAATATACTGGCAAACTTTTATCATTTACCGATATTATTTCAGCGCTTCTTGCGCATCTGTTTACATTCCCCTCACCCGCCATATCCCAAACTTATAAGAACGCTACTACACTTGATCTTATACAAAAGGTTCTTAGAAGTGCTGTTTGGGGAGTAGCCTAGAGACAGGGGCTTGGATTGGCGAAAGCTCGCCTGGCAGCGGAGCGCCAGCTCCATGCCAAGATCCAACTAACATAGTTTTAACTGCAGCACCTTTAATCTACTACTAGTTCACTGCCTCCATACATGGTCCCCTTATCAAACGAGCTGTGTCAGGCAGAATTTTGGGTTGTTTTCATGGCTTCCATGTTAACTTTGTCGCCACCCTGCTGTGTAATCCACAAAATATACTGGCAAACTTTTATCATGTACCGATATTATTTGAGCGCTTCTTGCTCACCTCCTTTGGTTCCTCTCTGCCACCCATTGGTTTGAAGCCTGAGTCCATTTAGGGTATGTCGCCATGCCACTCTCTAGCCTGCCGCTGCTGCCGCTGCCTCTGCATGCCGTCCCCTATAGTGTCAGGGTCAATTATTGGATGTTTTAGATGCTATCTAGCTTCATTCTGTCACTCTGTCATGGCCATGCTGTTGCCCATAATTTTGGCATAATGGTGCGATTAAGCAGCCTCAGAGGCATCCATGCATGCTGCCCCTGCTGTTTCCTGTCCATTTCCGTGGTGTTTCCATCCTTTTCTGAGGTTCCCAGGTGTTTGGCCAAGCTTCCCTGTGCAGAGCCTTGGTCCCCTTGAAAAATGCTCGAGTCTCCCATTGACTTCAATGGGGCTCGTTATTCGAGACGAGCACTCGAGCATCGGGAAAAGTTTGTCTCGAATAACGAGTACCCGAGCATTTTAGTGCTCGCTCATCTCTAATCTTAACACAATCACAACACAATTGGATCCTTAAAAGGACACCACATTTTTGACAAATACAGCTAGTGACAGGTTCCCGTAGAGCCCTATTTACTAACTGGCACCCTTCTTATAGCTTTAAATCGATTCCCTCACATTGCCATAAAATCAACTTTGTTATCTTACCTGACATACAGACAGGAGTTGGAGGGGATGTGTCTTGCTTGCCCCTGCCTATCTCCCATTTTTCATCTCACCAATCAGCACTTCATGTCATGTGACCAGGGTGATGTCATTGAAGCTCCTTTACTGACTAACATTTGCAAAATGTACCTCATGAATGTATCGGATCACATCTCCATTGAGGTATGCTGTGATTTCATGTGATCAGTGGGACCCGCTGCCAGGGTCGGACTGGGACACCGGGGAGTCGGGGAAACCACCGGGGGCCCCCGACTGCTCTTGGCTTCCGCCCCCACATTATCATATGCCGAACACTTCCGGCGTCTATCAATGTCACCGAGTGCGTCGCTATGTCTGGACGGCTCCTGGGACTGTGAGCAGGTAGGAACAGTGACCCTAGCAGAACTGTCACTGATTTATTACCTCTGCCTCCGAAGTGCAGGGGATCAGAGAGCAGGAGGCGCATTCAGCTGCAGATTCTCTCATCCTCCCACAACGCTGAGGTATGTTACCACCTTACTGCCCGAGTGCAGGGGAAGATGAGAGACTCCCGGCTCTGCTCCAGCAGGTAAACAAAGAGTTAATGTCCTGCAGTGAGCAGCCAGGCTAAAGTATTTCTAGCCCTGGATCTGCTGAGCAGAGGATACAGCCCGCCTCCTGGTCCTGACAGGCATCTGTGGTCACCAATCAGAAGGGGACTGATGTTTTAGCACAGCCTGCTCTCAACAGGACCCACCTAATCCTGCTGTGCGCAGCGGCAGGACCTCCATGAAATAAAAGAAAAACCTGTGTGGTGGCCTCCTGCAGAGGCGTAACTTGAGGGGGTGCAGAGGTTGTGATCGCACCTGGGCCCAAGAGGTTTAGGGGCCCTTATGGTGTCACTTTCCCATATGAGAAGACTCTTACTATAAACCATACATTATAGTCGAGGGCCTGGCACAGACTTTGCACTGGGGCCCATCGGCTTCTAGTTACACCACTGGCCTCCTGCCCCCAGCACTAGGTATGTACAGGGTTATAAGTGCACTACAATTCACATTAGTAATTTTACTTCTTAGAACTACAACTCCTAGCAGCCGAAAGAAAGGCTGAGTGTTGTAGTTCTTTAGCCCACTCTAATTTTTTTTAGCTTTACCCTAGCCCCCTCTTTCCCATGTGCCTCTCTCCTCTGTAGATTGTCCAAATGCATATTTTCCTTCATTTAAACAAATATTTGAATAAAAAGCAATTAAAAGGATGAAGATTACACAAAATGTTATGAATGCAGACGTCACCTTGTCCCGCAAAACTTATCTTACCTCACCCAAGTATTAGAAAATGGTGATATAAAATACTTTTTTTTTATATCACTGTGATCGTACTGATCAATAGACGAAAGGGGAAGTGTCTTTTGGAGCGCCAAGCTAAAGCCATAAAAAATGGCGCTACCGTGTTTCATTTTCTAAATTTTACCATATACAAATTGTTTTCCTGCTTCTCAGTCCATGACAGAATAGAATATACTGACAGGAGTGCAGGATCACTTACCCTAACTGCATGTTTTTTGCCGTCTATGTGTCATCAGTTTCTGAGCCATAAGTATCATAGTATCATAGTATATAAGGCTGGAAGGAGACGCAAGTCCATGAAGTCCCACCTTTAAGAATTAAATAAATGTTTTATCCCCATAACCTGTGATATTTTTTCTCTCCAGAAAGTCGTCCAGTTCTCTCTTGAACATGTACATAGAGTCGGCCATAACAACCTCCTGCGGCACAAAGTTCCATAGTCTCACTGCTCTTACAGTAAAGAACCTTTGTCTATGGTGATGGTAAAATCGCCTCTCCTCTAGGCGTAGAGGATGCCCCCTTGTCCTGGTCACAGGCCGAGGTATAAAAAGATCTTTGGATAGATCCTTGTACTGTCCGTTCAGGTATTTGTACATTGTAATGAGGTCTCCCCTTAGTTGTCTTTTCTCTAAACTGAATAATCCCAAATTTTGTAATCTGTCTTTGTATTCTAGTTCCCCCATTCCCCTGATAATCCTGGTTGCTCTCCTCTGCACCCGTTCCAGCTCTACTATATCCTTTTTATACACTGGTGCCCAAAACTGTACACAATATTCCATGTGTGGTCTGACCAGGGATTTGTATAAGGGCAAAACTATGTCTTTATCATGAGAATCTATTCCTCTCTTCATACATCCCATTATTTTATTTGCTTTAGCAGCAGCCGCCTGGCTCTGGTCACTAAAATTAAGTTTACCATCCACCAATATCCCCAAGTCCTTTTCAGCTTCAGTTTTACTAAGTAATTGACCGTTTATAACATAATTATACTTTTTGTTTCCATGGCCCAAGTGCATAACTTTACATTTATCTACATTAAACCTCATCAACCATTTCTCTGCCCATCCCTCAAGCTTCCACAAATCCCTCTGTAATGCTAAACTATCGACCTCAGTATTTATTACTTTACACAGCTTAGTATCATCTGCAAATATTGAAACTTGACTGTGTAAACCCACTACAAGGTCATTAATAAAAATATTAAAAAGAAGTGGCCCCAATAGTGACCCCTGTGGCACTCCACTGGTAACATCAACCCAATCTGAGAATGTGCCATTAATGACCACCCTCTGTTTTCTATCACTAAGCCAATTACTTACCCAAATACACAGATTTTCTCCTATTCCCAGCAGTCTCATTTTATATACCAACCTTTTATGTGGCACGGTGTCAAATGCCTTTGAAAAGTCCAAATATACAACATCTACAGCGTCCCCCAGTTCCAGTCTTGAACTTACCTCCTCGTAGAAACCAATCAGATTAGTCTGACAGGAGTAGTTTGTGTGTGATCTGTGTCACATCCGTTTTTGCGGATCCACAAAAACATAAGGTTGGCAAATGCTGGCACAACCTCTTGAAGGTTCACACAATTATGTTAAATGACCCCCATGTAGAATTTATACTTTTCATATTATCACAGACTTTTATGGGAATGCAAGTGTCAATTTAAAGAATATCTACTGTCAAAATGGATCATGATAAACCAGGGACTCTTGGGCTACATGCACACGAACATGTTCCTACATGGGCACACCTCAGGCGCGCCGGAGAGAAGAAGGAATGAGCGCTGCTCACGTCTCCCCTCTCCATAGAGAATAGAGCCATTCCTACAGCCAAAATTAGAGCGTGTTCTATCTTGCAGCAACATGTTGTGCTCACTGTACCAAGCTGGGGGACATATATACAGCCAAAATTTGCGGCCATATATAAGTCACCCACACGATCGTGTGAATGTAGCCTTAATCATAGATCCAGGCACTGAGACGAAGTGGTAATCTTCTTTTATTTGTTATCCGTGGCCTTGTTCCTTCTAAAATCTATGTTTAAAATTATGCTAATGATTCAGAAGTGCTCTTGGGGTGTTACCCAAGCCTTGCTGTGTTGCAGCTTCAAGGGCTGTTACACTGTCCCACCCTCCCTCTCTGCTCAAGCACTTTCTTCTCCCTCGCCTGATGTAATCTCACTGCATCTCACTTTCGGCACACAGTAGGAAAGAAAGTGCTGCTTCCCAATGTAACAGCCTTTGAATATGCAGCACACAGAGCCTCTGGTGACACCCTGCTGAGCATTTCTGGCTCATTAGCAATTTTAAAAGTGGATTTTCAAAGGAAGGAGGCCATGGATAAGAAATTTAAGAAAATAACACAGTCGCGGTGCCTGGAGCTATGAGAAATGTTCCTGGTGAATCATGATGGATTTTATAATCTTTATTTATATAGCACCATCCTATTCCGTAGCGTTTTACAAATGATAAGGGAAACATACAAACATAACATTACATTACAGAGTACAAACAGTCATATGGAACAATAGGAGGGAGGGCCCTGATCCCAGGAGCTTAAAGTCTATGAGGATGAGGGGTGACACAAGAGCTCACAATCTATGAGGATGAGGGGGTGACACAAGAGCTTACAGTCTATGAGGATGAGAGGGTGACACAAGAGCTTACAGTCTATGAGGATGAGGTGTGACACAAGAGCTTACAGTCTATGAGGATGAGGGGGTGACACAAGAGCTTACAGTCTATGAGGATGAGGGGGTGACACAAGAGCTTACAGTCTATTAGGATGAAGGGGTGACACAAGAGCTTACAGTCTATGAGGATGAGGGGGTGACACAAGCTTACAGTCTATGAGGATGAGGGGGTGACACGAGCTTACAGTCTATGAGGATGAGGGGGTGACACAAGAGCTTACAGTCTATGAGGATGAGGGGTGACACAAGAGCTTACAGTCTATGAGGATGAGGGGGTGACACAAGAGCTTACAGTCTATGAGGATGAGGGGGTGACAAAGAGCTTACAGTCTATTAGGATGAAGGGGTGACACAAGAGCTTACAGTCTATGAGGATGAGGGGGTGACGCAAGAGCTTACAGTCTATGAGGATTTGGGGGTGACACAAGAGCTTACAGTCTATGAGGATGAGGGGGTGACACGAGCTTACAGTCTATGAGGATGAGCGGGTGACACAAGAGCTTACAGTCTATGAGGATGAGGGGTGACACAAGAGCTCACAATCTATGAGGATGAGGGGGTGACACAAGAGCTTACAGTCTATGAGGATGAGAGGGTGACACAAGAGCTTACAGTCTATGAGGATGAGGTGTGACACAAGAGCTTACAGTTTATGAGGATGAGGGGGTGACACAAGAGCTTACAGTCTATGAGGATGAGGGGGTGACACAAGAGCTTACAGTCTATGAGGATGAGGGGGTGACACAAGAGCTTACAGTCTATTAGGATGAAGGGGTGACACAAGAGCTTACAGTCTATGAGGATGAGGGGGTGACACAAGCTTACAGTCTATGAGGATGAGGGGGTGACACGAGCTTACAGTCTATGAGGATGAGGGGGTGACACAAGAGCTTACAGTCTATGAGGATGAGGGGTGACACAAGAGCTTACAGTCTATGAGGATGAGGGGGTGACACAAGAGCTTACAGTCTATGAGGATGAGGGGGTGACAAAGAGCTTACAGTCTATTAGGATGAAGGGGTGACACAAGAGCTTACAGTCTATGAGGATGAGGGGGTGACGCAAGAGCTTACAGTCTATGAGGATTTGGGGGTGACACAAGAGCTTACAGTCTATGAGGATGAGGGGGTGACACAAGAGCTTACAGTCTATGAGGATGAGGGGTTGAGACGAGCTTACAGTCTATGAGGATGAGGGGGTGACGCAAGAGCTTACAGTCTATGAGGATGAGAGGGTGACACAAGAGCTTACAGTCTATGAGGATGAGGGGGTGATACAAGAGCTTACAGTCTATGAGGATGAGGGGGTGACACAAGAGCTTACAGTCTATGAGGATGAGGGGGTGACACAAGAGCTTACAGTCTATTAGGATGAAGGGGTGACACAAGAGCTTACAGTCTATGAGGATGAAGGGGTGACACGAGCTTACAGTCTATGAGGATGAGAGGGTGACACAAGAGCTTAAAGTCTATGAGGATTTGGGGGTGACACAAGAGCTTACAGTCTATGAGGATGAGGGGGTGAGACGAGCTTACAGTCTATGAGGATGAGGGGGTGACGCAAGAGCTTACAGTCTATGAGGATGAGAGGGTGACACAAGAGCTTACAGTCTATGAGGATGAGGGGGTGACACAAGAGCTTACAGTCTATGAGGATGAGGGGGTGACACAAGAGCTTACAGTCTATGAGGATGAGGGGGTGACACAAGCTTACAGTCTATTAGGATGAGAGGGTGACACAAGAGCTTACAGTCTATGAGGATGAGGGGGTGACGCAAGAGCTTACAGTCTATGAGGATGAAGGGGTGACACAAGAGCTTACAGTCTATGAGGATGAGGGGGTGACACAAGAGCTTACAGTCTATGAGGATGAGGGGGTGACGCAAGAGCTTACAGTCTATGAGGATGAGAGGGTGACACAAGAGCTTACAGTCTATGAGGATGAGGGGGTGACACAAGAGCTTACAGTCTATTAGGATGAGAGGGTGACACAAGAGCTTACAGTCTATTAGGATGAAGGGGTGACACAAGAGCTTACAGTCTATGAGGATGAAGGGGTGACACGAGCTTACAGTCTATGAGGATGAGGGGGTGACGCAAGAGCTTACAGTCTATGAGGATGAAGGGGTGACACGAGCTTACAGTCTATGAGGATGAGGGGGTGACGCAAGAGCTTACAGTCTATGACAGTGGTGGCGAACCTATGGCACTGGTGCCAGAGATGGCACTCGGAGGCCTCTCTGTGGGCACCCAGGCCATCTCCCAGAGTTTGGCAGACCCATATGGCATCTTCCTGTAGTCTCAGGTAGTCCAAGTAGTGCCCTGCTATTGTAAAGTGACCCATCCTGTGCTGTTTGGTCCTGTCCGAAAAAGGAAAAGGTGTCGAATTGGAGCTCAAAGATTCTGGTAGCAGTAAGTTTGTTACTGCCTAAATTGCCGTGTTGGCACTTTGGGAAAAGCTAGTGGTTTTTGGGTCTCATTTTGGGCACTTGATCTCTAAAAGGTTCGCCATCACTGGTCTATGAGGATGAGAGGGTGACACAAGAGCTTACAGTATATGAGTTTTCATGGTAGATTTCCTTTTAGAGCAGCATTAAAGTTTAAAAAGCACCACTAACATATTTATGTCAAAGCTTTATTTATGGGGACTTTCATCTCTCTGTTCAACTGCTTGTACCCCTAGTAATCTGAAATATTAACCTATACAGTAAATATTGGACCAGCTCTTGTTTATGAATGTTAGTTGAGAAACATGGCTTCCTTCTTACAAAAATAGCAGCACATTTGATCCTGGTTTTTACAGGTATTGCAGCTCAGACATGTAGAAATAAATGGAGCTTGGTTGGAATACCAGGTACAACCTATGGTCACGTTTGGCACTGTTTTCGGAAGAAAGTAGATATCCCCTTTATCCACCAAATACCATGTTTGGTGCTAAATAATAAAAAAAACTCACTTTGCAATACTGCGGTGACCAAGACAGTTGTATTTGTAAGATGCCCTATAATTCACACGTCCATGTAGCAGTAGCTGGGCCCCCAGAATGAATTTCACTGGTGGGCCCTAAGACCCCCAGTCCGACCCTGCCTGCAGCTGCCTCTCTATCTCTGGGTCTGGTATTACATATATAGAGTGAACTGTGAGCTACAGCCAGGGAAATAGATCAGGAGATCCAGGCTTCTATTTTACAGATTTATGTATAATGATCTTAAAAACATCACTTGGGTTTCCTTTTTTATTTGTTCTAATAACTGGAAATGTGGTTTAACACTAAACCAGAACTGAATCTCCTTAGTCTTGTAGGTATTAAGCCATACGGTAAATATGAGTCATCTCAATGTCACATTCCAACAGCTTCATTGTGATTCACAGCAATGGTGCTCAGACACACGTATAACAACAACTGATGGTCTATGACCCCCTCTTCCAAAGCCGTCAGAGTAACTCTTGGTGTGTAATGTGTAGTAGGTATATAACCAAAGATATAGATACTCCCTAGAAATATAGGGGCTCATTTACTAAGGGTCTGTGTACCGCGATTCTGTCGGGTTTCCCGAATATTTACTTTTTGCACTGAATTTCCCCGGGTTTTTGGCGCACGTGATCAGATTGTAGCACATCGGCGCCGGCTTGCATACAATAGAAATCAGGGGGCGTGCCGTCGGACAACACGA
Organism: Engystomops pustulosus; assembly: GCF_040894005.1. Taxonomy (NCBI): domain Eukaryota; kingdom Metazoa; phylum Chordata; class Amphibia; order Anura; family Leptodactylidae; genus Engystomops; species Engystomops pustulosus. The sequence continues at coordinate 83,665,691 of NC_092418.1, forward strand.
CGGATTTGGACAAACCGTGGAATTTAAAAACGAAATTGTGTCGTAAGATCAAGCACTCACATGCACCAGGAAGAAGAAGGTGAACACCGGCGGATCTCAGCGGGGAAGCAACACATAAAGGAAATTGGACGCACGACCTTAGTGAATTGCGGCAGACCCGAATCCTTGTCCAACAACGCACCGCGGGGATCGCGACAGGCCCAGGTAAGTAAATGTGCCCCATAGTGCCAGAATACTAGTGCAGAATATTGAGGTTTTCTAGTATTCTAGTAAAATGCCCTTTAACGGAACTTTTCCTCAAATTTTGGATCAATTGTAGGACTGCACAAATTATACTGATGTTTCACCTCTAGAGGGCAGTGTTGCCAAATTATGTAACAGAGTAACTTGTCTTTACGGGAAGATTTATTCAACTAAGAACACAGTGGACTAATTCTGGGGGAGTCCCAGAAAAACAAAGTTTCCCGAAATGTGGGCAACCTTCACATCTATTTTTTCAGGAAAGATTAGCTCTAACGGGAACTCCTGCAGTAACTGAACTGAGGAACCAAGGCGATTAGGGAAGGGGACACATCCTATTGTCTTATGGGGTCCGCTGGGCTTCTGATATGGTGTTTTGCATTTTGCTGGTAGATTTTTGTTTGTGTTTTTCGGAGGCTCCGAACAGAACATTTAACATCAACAGGAGCACAGACTCATCAACACATCTGGATTCTTAATTGTTATCTCAATTGTTATTGTGAAAATGGTATTTATTTTTTCCTTTTAGCAAGACGTTAAACTCTCCTTAACTATTACACACTATTTAGTGTCGAAGTTTTGTACTTATTAATCCAGGCCACCTTAGGACTCTATGGGGCACATTTACTTACTCGGTGTAAGTAAATGTGCCCCTATAACATGCAACGCATAAACAAGATACTGACTGAAATTTTTCTTAATCTATCTTCTAAAATTTACTTTTAAAATAATGGTATTGAGTCTCAAAGGCTACTGGGGCGATTACCAGAGCCCCTCTATGCTGTTGCAGTTTGCAAGAAGCACCTCCCCCTCCCTCTGTGTGCTGGTCTGGCAACCTTTCAGGCTCATTAGCATAATTGTAAAAGTTTTAAATTTTAAAATAAAGGAGGCAATGGGTAACAAATATAAGAAGATTGCCACAGTCACGGTGCCGGGATCTATGAGTAAGTGTCCCTGGTTTATCCATGTTTGATTTTAGATTTCCTTTATGAGCACATTCCATAAAACTGTAATTCAGCAGCACATTGCCCTGTTTATATGAGGCAGCAAACTGCAGATAACAAGTATCAATATTCTGCATAAAAAATCCTGCATGGGATTCAATTGGTCAATTTGTGTTGACAGCTGTTATCCGTGTCACAAAAAGTTTGGTGCATTAGTCAGCCAGTAGCTACATGTGAAATATTACACCTCTGATGAACCGCTATAAGTGACCCCAGCAGGAAAACGCGTCGGGTGTTGATGCAAATAGGTGTGAATGCACTTACATACCCCCTGGGCACATAAAAAACAAATAGGTTTCCCAGGAGACATGTTATTGGTTTTCAATAGGGGTGATGAGCCCATTTTTTTTTACAGCTACAAGTAAATAAAGAGGGACTATGTGTATAACGTGCAGAGTGGAATAACAGTAATGACACTCCAGTTGTTACTATATACACATTAGGTCATCGAGCTGTTGATGTGGGCCTGATCCGTTAAACCTGAGATGAACTGTTTTTTGGCGTTTGTCCATATAGTACTTTAGCCCTAGATATTTTAAAGGAAACCTACCACTTGAAGTGGCAGGTATAAGGGGGAACTACCGGGCACCAGCTCAGGGTGAGCTGGTGCCGGAGCTTATTTTTGTTAGTGTTTTAAACCGCAGTATCGCGGTTTAAAACACTTTTTAAACTGTATGGCCGAAGCTGCTTCGGTGCAGGGAGGTACGCGCTCGGCGCACCATGCGCGCGACCATGCCCGCGGCTACATAGGAAGTGAATGAGAGCCGCGGGCACGGTCGTGCGCATGGTGCGCCGAGCGCGTACCTCCCTGCGCCGAAGCAGCTTCGGCCATACAGTTTAAAAAGTGTTTTAAACCGCGATACTGCGGTTTAAAACACTAACAAAAATAAGCTCCGGCACCAGCTCACCCTGAGCTGGTGCTCGGTAGTTCCCCCTTATACCTGCCACTTCAAGTGGTGGGTTTCCTTTAACCTTTTTGAATAAAGTTATGTTTTTTAATGTCCTTCCATACAGGTCGTTTCTAATGTGATTTCATTTGGCACATAAACCTTATTAATTCTTTTCACGTTGTTGACATCAATTTGTCCTCCAAATTTGAACGCTGAGACTTTCAAGCCCCCACCTGTCTGCTTTCTGCCCCGCGACACCCAAATGAGCTTTTATGTGCTTTTTACATGGCTTGTGCACCAGATAACTGTCAGATAAGGTATGTCAAATCACCCCTGATGTCATTATATTCACAACACATTTCATCTCAGTACATGAGCCTTTGTCAGGTGTATCATGAACAAAAACAATCAATGCTAAAGTTTTAAAGTGTCTATGGGAATCTGTCCCCACTGAAATATAGCCTTCCTTTCACAGGTTCCTTTTAAGATATACTGACTCGTTGAACCACAACATACGACCAGGCTAAAGTCCGCGACTTTAACAGACGTTCACCTTCACTTTTGATCTGATAAAGGCTAAGGAGAGTTATGTACATATTTGTAATTGTATCCGATATGTATGACGACAATAACTTGTATGTCCCTGACTTGTAACTTAAAATTCTATTCTTTTTTCCAATAAAATGATTGAACATAAGATATACTGATTCGTCTGATCGGCTCATTCATTTGGGACATATGGAAAGAGTTATTACTCCAGTAATCTCCTCCATTTACTACTGAGACATCTGCACCAGCAGAATACCCTTTATTTAATCTAATCTATTTTATTCAGCCTTTATTTAATCTAAGACATCACAGGACATGCCTCACATGTGGAACTTGTACTCATCTTTAGAATGACCCCCCAAATCCATCTCATGCAATCTGTGAACGTAGATGTGGTAATACATGAGCTTCTTTCACCATTTTAAAAATAGCCCATCCCAAAACTGAATGTCACCTAATGGCAACTCCCAAGGATATGCCCCAAATATCCTAGGTATCCTAAACCTCTTTAAAAAAAACTGCATTTTAAATGTTTATTTGGACTTTGCAGGCATTGCTTTATTTCTGGCTTATGAAGTGGTAGGTAACAAACACTATCACAGCTCACAGAAACAATGGCTAATGTAATCTAGACTGTAAATGTAGAGCTATTAAGGCATATGAGGTGATGTTAAAGGAGGATGTGGGTGCGGCTGTCAGGTTACACTGCAATACACGCATTAGTAGGTGATTTGTATAATCTTATCTCATTGGGTTTCACCTTATGACTATTGGTAACTGGGTGATAATTATGGTGTGAAACATTGTTTCTCAGGAAATTAAACAAAATCACTTAAACTTTACTCACTGAAAGGATGGAGACATCAGTCCTAGAAACGCTACAATACAACAACTAGGGTCTGATACTATGTAACCAAAATATAATAAATGCTCTACCTTGATTAAAAAGACCAAAAAGTTATTTCTATTATTTCTTTAAAAATTGAAGTTCAAAGCTATGAGCTGGTCCATCCAGGTCCAAAAGTATGGAGACACCAGAATTAATATGGTCCAAAAAAAAAAAAATGGAAACATCAAAATAGGTATGGTCCAAAAGTATGGAGACATCAGAATTGGTATGGTCCAAAAGTATGGAGACACCAGAATTGGTATGGTCCTAAAACATTTAGACACTTAGTTAAATAGTAGAAATAAAAGAATTTCCCATTAAACCATAGATTTCAATTCTTCATACAGTAAAATACTCAAATATATATACCGTACTATTAGGGTATACTATACTATTGATAAATACTTGTAATACTTTACATTGACATTGTTTTTTAACATTAATCAGCAAAAATTTACATTTTTCATTCTCCAGTGATGTCACTGCATCCACTTAATATCATTTAACAGACATAAAAATGGAATTTGGAAACTGATAAAATCTGCATCAGGAAACCGTAATTCGTTTTGGGAGGTGGTTTTGATTGTATGATTGTTGTTATGGATTTTCCATCAGATTCCACAATAGAAAATTTTCCCACTTCAAATTCGGTTGCAAATAGATGAAAAAAAGACTTTCCTATTGAAATCTATGGGTCATGAATTCCAGGCAGATTATGACATGGGTTTTAGCCCTCATGCACGCAATCATATGGGGGTTGTTGATAGACAGTTGATAGACAGCCTCCATAGAGGTCTATGGGGTGAACACACGCTGTCTCATCGTACTATAACCAAGTCACTCAGCTTTCAATGGAGAAGGGAGGGATGAGAAGCGCTTACCCCTCCTCCCTTCTGCATCCTGCTGCCATATATATGTGCAATATCCAAGTAAACCAGAACCACTGGGAGGTGCATTCTGTCTGCAAGTCATTTGTCAGTCCACTGTATTTTATATGAATACGTTACAGATACAATAACATACGTGCACATATGGATAAAAAAACATCATATTTATATACGGAATCATACAGGACTGGACATATCACACGTTCGTGTGAATGCAGTCTTAATCTACTAGGGTCCGTTGTTTGTGGTCCACTCATACACCAATGACTATATATAGGACTGTCCGTGTTATATAGGTCTGTGCCTAGGCCAAATCTTAGGTTTCAGAATTGTCTACATAGCAACCAATCACAACACAGATTTTGATTTTGTGAAACAATTCTGAAATGAAATGCTGTGAGCGAGAAAGATCCTTTTATTTCCCCTTGTGAGTTGCAAGACATGTCTGCTCAAAGTGGGTACAGACCTGTCTGCTCAAAGTGGGTACAGACATGTCTGCTCAAAGTGGGTACAGACCTGTCTGCTCAAAGTGGGTACAGACCTGTCTGCTCAAAGTGGGTACAGACCTGTCTGCTCAAAGTGGGTACAGACCTGTGGCCATTTCCTGTTTGGAACCATCTGAAATATAATAAAATTATCATTACATGAGGGACGGAGCAGTTTTATCCACAGCTGAATTGTTTTTACGTGTGTACAGAGTCCTCCTAATAGCCTGTAGGGCCTCAGGTGCTCTATTCAAGAGGTAGTGAAACACAAAACCGGCTCGTGTGATAGAATTATTACAGTGTTCAGTAAAAGGTGAACTTGAGGTGAAGAGAACTGAACCTGATTCTTTCATCATATAGAGTTAAAGAAAAATAGCTCCCTTAAAGGGGTTGTCCAGGAACGATATGTTCTCTTACCTTCCTACCACACACATGTCCTCATAGTATTGCTGTTCTTAGCCAACATGATGAATATATGTGTCTAATTGGAATTACACAGAATAAGTAATTGGATAGGGATAAGTCATTGGATAGGTCATCAATATGAGAATTGTGTGAGTAAGACATCAGGAACCACAGCCAATGCAATTTTTTGGAAGGGAGAAACCATGTTCTGCTACACAATGGAGAAAGACAATGGGGGTCATTTACTAAGGGCCCGATTCGCGGTTTCCCGAAGTGTTACCCGAATATTTCCGATTTGCGCCGATTTTCCCTGAATTTCCCCGGGATTTTGGCGCACGCGATCGGATTGTGACGCATCGGCGCTGGCATGCACGCGACTGAAATCGGGGGCGTGGCGGAACGAAAACCCGGCGGATTCGGAAAAAACGCCGCATTTAAAAAAAAAAAAAGTGTTGCTGGACTCACGCTTACCTTCCTCAGGAATAGGCCGGTGAACTTCAGTGCATTCCGGCGGGCCTCGGGGAACTTCAGCGCAGCAGCGCCACCTGGTGGACGTCGGAGGAACTACCTTAGTGAATCCCGGCCGGACCCGAATCCACTGCAGAGAACGCGCCGCTGGATCGCGAATGGACCGGGTAAGTAAATCTGCCCCAATAGCTTAGTGGTGTCCGAGGTGTTGCACTTCAACCAATCTCATGTTGTGTAGGACATCCTCATGTTTAATCTTGAACAGAGGCAGAATAAAGTAAAGTGCGATCGAAACAGTATGGAAAAAATAAAAATCTATCAAAATGACAGCTCCCTGCACACGAATATCTGATCTTCTCAGACAGTAGACAACTGATTTGTGCTCTGTTTTTGTTGTCCATGTGTCATCTGAATTCAATCCGTTGATGATGTCCATAAAATGGTCCACGAGTCATCCTTGGGTCATTTGTTTTTGCAGATCCGCAAAAAAAAAAAAAAAAAACGGAAGGCTTGCAAAAGATGTCACTAGCTTGTCCCAACCACTTGAGGGATGATCCACAAATACAGACTGCATGCAGATCCGTGTGATGTCCATTGCTTTTGCATTCCCTTAAACTTGTTTGGGAAGTTCTGAGCCACAAACACTAAAAAGGACCTGCTCTGATTTCTACAGCCTCCTCATAGATCCATAAAAAATATAGTGGTGTGAATGGGTCAACTGAAATGAGTGTGTAAGTCTGACATCAGATACAAAAAAGATTTATAATAATAATCTTCATTTATATTGCGCCATCAAATTCTGTAGTGATGATGCGAGGACTCCTGTCCCCAGCACTGTGGTCGTTCATGCAATCAGGTCAGAGCACGGTATGGTTTTCATGGATCAAGCACGGCCATGTGGTTGTTTTCTTCCAAAAACAGCACCACACCTGACCAATGTACGCTATTGCAACTAAATGCCATACTGAGATGCAATGCTGGCGCTAATCATGGTCAGGTGTGGTGCTGCTTTTGAAAGCAGCCATGTTTTTCAACCTCCTGACAACACAAAATCTTAGCTTATCTAACGGGGTGTTTGGGTCCTTTAACCTTCTTCATGTCACAGCCTTTTTTGTTCATTTTTCACTCCCCACCTTCAAAAATCTATAACTTTTCCATTTTTTAGTGTACAGTGCTGTGGGAGGGCTTATGTTCTGATACATCTTTATTCTTTGGTTCGGTACGATCACAGCGATACCAAATTTATACAGGTTTTATTGTGTTTTATAAAATGAAAACGTTGTGTAACTTTTTCATACTTTAGTGTATGGAGCTGTGTAAGATGTTATTTGGGATATAAGCTAGCATTTTCACAGCTTCCAATTTAAGGACTGTAGAATCTTTTGATCACTGTAAAATGGCATGAAAGTGGCGTTTTGGACATTTAGGAGCTATTTTCTGTTATGAGGTTCAACGCCAGGAATATATATTTTGATAAAATATGCATTTTGGGTGGTGGTGGTGGGGGGGGGGGATACCTATCATGTTTGTGATTTTTTTTACAATTTATTTATTATTATTATTATTAAAACTTCTAGGAAAGGTGGGGATTTGAATGTTTAGGTAATTTTATTTTTTTTAACTTTTTTTACAATTTTGATACTATTTTTTAGACCCCCCCCCCCCCTAGACTGTGTGATCGTTCCATCATATATTGCAATACTACTGTATTGCAGTATATGGAGTTTATACGGTGGTTGTGTGCACGGTGGGTTTATGTGGTGGGTGTTTGCTGTAGTATGCAGCAAACCCCAGGTCTATATAATGAGGGCTCCCCCCTTGAGCCTTCTTCATACATAATTAACAGCTTCACGTTGGCCAGTTTCTGCTGTTGCTTAGCTATGCTTTATCAGATTAGATTTTATGTTGAACAATCATGTTTTCAGGTTGTATCGTTAACATTGTCAATTAGGAGAATCACAAATAGAGGGTACAGGCCCCACTGACCCCACTATAACCCCAGATGTTGATCCAATCATTTATCAAGGTAAACAGAGAATCCATTAGTAGCACTTTGCATTAAATGTGTAGAAGAAGAAGGTGCGAAGATATAACAAGGTATTCAGTGAACACATCCTGAGGACTCACATTACAGCAGGGAACACTTATGAGATTACATTAATCAGGCAGAGGTGACACAACTTCTCTACAGCAGCGTGAAACATGGGGGATGGGGAAGGTCCATTCTTCTTCTATGCTTTACAAGTGTTGAGACACTTTGGATTAATAGAATATTTTTCATTCATAAAATAGCCGACAGCTCTAATGTAATGAATAGGAGTTTCCCAGTCTTCAGGTTACAATGATCTAACATGACACAGCAAAGGGAAAGGAAATAAATAGACACAATGGAAAAGTCGACAGAAAAAAAGCAGCTTTGATGATATATTTACATGTAACTGATCTTAAATCAGACTTGTGCCATTCACATGGTGCATAGAGTGTATGAAAGTTCCAAAGCAACGTTTCAACCTTACCTGGGCTCTTTAGCAGCCCTTTATTTACTATAAATATGCAGGATGAGGCCCCTTTCACACTACCGTTTATGGTGGCTGTAAGCTAGCCGTACGAACGGCAGCTAGCTTACGGCCGCCATAGAAGTGCATTGTGGGAACGGTATGGTGAGTATGTGTGCCACCATACTGTGCCGCAGCTGGAAGTGGAGGGATGAGGAGCGCTCACCCATTCCGCTTCTCCATCCATCCGGATGAATTGCCCATACCTGTGAGTGAAAGGGGCCTGAGTCAAAAGATTCAATACGCCCTCCTATTTCAGAAATTAGAGGGAAAATGGAAAATCTGAATACCCCAGAAAATAAAGGGTGAGGAGTGTATATTTTAAAGTATGTCCAAAACATAGACCATATTAGATCAATGAAAACATTTTCCAATGGGATGGTGGTCATACATCATATCAATGAAGAACAGAAAATGATTACCACAATCAGATATTTGCAATATCTCTTGTGGTCCGTGTACCCTTAGAGATTCTCATGTGGGTTCATAGCGGATTCTAACACCTTCAGCTCTGTGTCTTGCATCACGGACAACATACTGAACATGTCACATAGCTGAGCATTACAGTGAACCTTCCTAACTGTTGTTGCAACTTTTTGTTGATAACGTTTGAACTGAAAGAGGTATAGCAAATCTGATTGCAGCAATGGATTTCTGATACAATGCAGGTCCTCTGTGATATAATGCATGGCCACTCCCATTCCCTTTGAAAAATATGGGGGATTTCAAAAGGGCAGGCATATTTCAGACATTTCCAGAAGAAAGGCTTCTTCCGTCATTACTTGCCGGGATATTTCAGAAATCTCATCTTCTCTTTCATTACTGAAATAAAAGGGTGTCCTTTTATGATAACCTACAGCATTGGTGGCTAACCTATGGCACTGGTGCCAGAGGTGGCACTCAGAGCCCTTTCTGTGGGCACTCAGGCCATCACCAGAGATGACTCCAGGTATATACTTGCAGTCCCAGACGGCCCGGGACTTGCTGTGCACAGAGCTATTTTAAAGTGACAGCTCTACCTGGGACTATTTTCTGCTTTATTGGTGCCTCATGGAGCTGGTATCAATGAAAACTGTGACACAGAAGGGAGTATAAATCACAAATTAAATTTCTATGCTGGCACTTTGTGATAAATAAGCGGGTCTTTGTTGTAGTTTGGGCACTCGGTCTCTAAAAGGTTTGCCATCACTGACCTACAGCATATTCCTATGTTTCTGTTCCTTCCTATTTGAATCCATGTTATTTAAGATCCTGTTAGTGCCATAAGTCAATTATTTATATAAAATATATAATATATTATATATTTTATAAAATATGCACAGAAAGACCAATGGTTATAAAAATAATATATGGAATCTTTGTAATGTCTCCATAGTGAAATAAGATATTCACCTTATATGTTGCAACATTATTACTGTAGCAATATTTCAAGAGCAATGCTTCCAGGCCCTTTGGACAAGATCAAGTGTACTATCCGTGGCCTCCTGGCTAGGCTTAAATTGGAGGAATTTTTATCATTCCAGGAGAAAGCTCAGGGGTCCTAGCGGAGCTAGTTGTCCGTCACATGGATTATCAGTTACGTTGACCTTATGTAATATGTTATACACTATAATCTCTTTAGAAATATTGCTCTAAGATGACCAATGGAAATCTAGAGGAGCTAATTTTTCATGGAAGGCAATAACATGTGTTTTATCATACACTGAAGAAATGATGTTAATGCGGAAAATATCTCTAAGGCTACATTCAGATGGCCGTATGGGGGACGTATATAGGGCCAACATATATACGGCCGATATATGTGCCCCATAGACGGCAATGGGCACACGGCGCCCTACGGGAGTTGTACTGTTCAGCACACGTGCGGCACCGTAGCGCTCCATACCCCGTGAAAAGATAGGACATGTCCTATATTTTCACGGCACATGGCGGCATGCACAATATATCCATATCGAGAGGGGCGGGGGTGAGCAGCGCTCACCTCCTCCTCCTCTCCCCGCTCGCAATGACGTGTGCTTGTCGTGCTACAGTACGGCGGGAAACGGGTGTCTGAATGTAGCCTAAGGATGACAAAATTGTCCCAAGTTGGCAATAGAACAGTCTGATTAATCAACTGATCTGCGAGAAAAGAGTTGAAAAAATGTATATATAGCTTGGGGGGGGGATATAAAATTAATAAACCACTTATACTCACCTATTCCAGCACTCCTGTACTCCGCTGTCACTGTCGGATCTAGTGGTACCATCCCAACATGAGAGTCAGGCTATAGTAGGCGTGCAACACTATTTGGGAGGACACTGCCAGCCTCTATAAACACACAGGGACTCAGCAGTGCCGGGCAGTGCCAGGGGAGGTGAGGATAGACAGTTTTATATGCAGTGCTGCGTAATCCGTGTGCACTATATAAATAAAGGAATTTTTTTTTTTATTGCCCCTCCAGTCCAAATATGACATTTAAAAAAATCTTATTCAACCCCTTTAAGGTGGTCATACACATTAGTCTAAGGGATCTTTCACATTGGGGTTGTTTTTCACGTCTGTGGGTTAGGGATTTCCGTAGAAGCCTCACTGAGCCATTGTTTTTAATGGGTGTATTCAGGTCGGCTTGTATTTTCACTGGTCCGTTGTCTGTGGAAAAATGATTTTCACGAAAGGCAATAGAAGTCTATGGGTCTGCAAACAAAACTAATGAAAAGTCAGGGTTTTTTTTTCACTGATGAGGCTGATAAACCAAGCGTGATGTTTTCAAAGCACTGTTAAACCTTCATTTTTTTTTTGCGGAAGCGGAGAGACGGAAGCAAAACGGAGACAAAATGCAACTGATGCTGAGCATCAACGGCAATTCAAAATAACCCTAACGTTGATCAAACAGTATGATTATAATAATTATTCTGAACCCGACAAAGGCGCTAGTTCAGCGCTGAAACGCGTAGTTCATTTTTATCTGTAAAATAAAAAGACGTGTATTTTTGAAGATGCGCTACTGATGTGGAATTCCTTGACTTGCCACTATGATATACCTCTAGCTGCGTGATAAGTCTGATGGATGCCTGATCCCCATGGCCACACTCCGCCACAAGCAGCTCTTAATAACAATATAAACGGCACGTTTGGCTACAAGATAGCCCCAAGGTGAGCACCTCAATTTTTTCATTCCTTGGAAGTGACAACCTAACACTACACCTGAGTCTTTAGCGCACTGTGTTCCCTTTCTGTCTTTGATTCAGTGAATCAGTCCACACATGTCTGATTATAATTGAAACAATCAATCAATCATTCTCTGGGTAAAATATTAAGTAGCCCGTAATCTAATCACTATTAATCCAAAACATTTTAAATTGTTGCTTATGAATCACTGGTTTACAATTGATCCTTCCATGAAATAAAATTATAAAGACCCTCCTACACATTAGGTAAAAAGAAACCAAATCTGCCAATTTTTTGGGAGATAAGAAGAAATTGAACTGCTTAATCCGTAAATTCTCTACTGAGGTGACTGGTAGAAACTTTCTCTACCCATTACGTCGAGAGGGAGTCGGGGGAGATAGCTGTAGAACAAATAAACGTCCAACCAACAGCTATCTCATGTGTATGGGAGTGCAAACATGACAAAATGTTTGTTCTAGCACCAATTATATTTGATGTGTACGACCATTTCTAATAACTTAAATGTGCAATCCAATTAAACTAGAATTAATTCAATGGTTATTGGACCATCTACCTCCTACCAGCTTATGTGTATGGCCATTTTGATTCACTGTTGTGCATTACAGAAGAGGGTTAAGGTTACCTATGTCTCTGTCAATGTATTCTTTAATCTTTATGACCGATACAAAATAAAGTGCTGAAATATTTCTGATTGTACAGAAGCATAATGTATAAATCAACAAAACATAAATATGTCCAGACTAAATCTGAGACACGAAATCACGGCTCACCTTGTCCAGACGAGTGTTAGCACGAAATAGTGACCTAATGTACACGGTACACTGGGCTAATGAGCTGTTTTACAAACTGCAGGTCTGAATAGTAGTAGTTGTGTGTTCACAGAAAAGGATTTTCTAATGGCTTTTAGTTTACAGAAACTCCTACATCTGGTTTAGAAAGTGGGATCCCTTTTTCAAACACAGAACTGCTTGATTTATTATAATGATTTGGGAACTTTAGGTGTAATCTGGGAAGACGTTTTACAGAATTTAGCATCTATTGTAGGGGAAAAAATCATCTCCCCCCCCTCCCAAAGCCCAGACAGGGGAGGGCTGGAGACATCTGAGAGGAGGAGTCCTGGGCTCTGAGAGATTTGCTGGAGTAAAAAGCAGCCAGGACACAACTGGTCTTGCATTTATTCCTGACTTCTGCTCCAGGAGAGAAGAACAAGAGACACTTTCACTACAGCTTTGCCAGACGGTGGCCAAATGGATCTATTATAATTCCAATTTCATCCTTTTTGTGCAATGACTTTCTAGCTCTACATTCAAGGATTTATATATTTTTTTCTTTAAGATTGTTTGAACACTTTATATTTTTTATTACTCTACTTTAACCTTACAATTTCATTTTTTTTTCTTCTGGGTTGGACCAGAAAGTTGACACTGACTTTACTAAAACTCTAAAAATGTTCCCCTCTGGGAATTTCTATTTTCTGTTAATGGTCCTGGGGCTGTTAAGCACCTTGCCCCGGGCACAAGGTGCATCATGTGAGCCTGTCAGGATCCCCATGTGCAAGTCCATGCCTTGGAACATGACTAAGATGCCCAACCATTTACATCACAGCACCCAAGCCAATGCTATACTGGCCATTGAACAGTTTGAGGCATTATTGTCAACGAAATGCAGCCAGGACCTTCTATTCTTTCTATGTGCCATGTATGCCCCTATATGCACCATTGATTTCCAACATGAGCCTATTAAGCCATGTAAATCAGTGTGTGAGAGAGCAAGAGCTGGTTGTGAACCCATTCTCATCAAGTATAGGCATACTTGGCCTGAGAGCCTGGCATGTGAAGAGCTACCTGTCTACGACAGAGGAGTCTGCATATCTCCGGAAGCTATTATCACAGTGGAACAAGGAACTGGTAAGTGATATATCCAAAATGACTTCTAAAAATATGTATACAGATTGTAGTTGATTTTCTATTTACAATGTAGTTTAATGTACAACTGTATATTAAGAGATGGACACATTTTAAAAATCCTAGATAATGCTTTAGCCTCATCTCAATTTCTAAAAATGGAAACTTTCAAGAGGTGGTTTCAGTAATATTTAGAAAGATCTACTGTAATTAATTGGTAATTTGATATTGAAAAGTTCATGGTTCTTATTGATTGAAATCCATTTGTCAGAAAACCTACAGGAAAAGCTAAACAATTAGATTTTGCCATTGAGTAAGTGGTCAAAAATTTGCCAGGTGGGCCAAGTTACCAGCTATAACTTTTTGCTGTAGTAGGAATTATTGTCCATGAGGATTTATTGTAGTCATGTATGAAGTTATTATTAATCGCTTTATTTGTCATCAAATATTTACTTACAGTAGTGATGTCACTATTTTCTACTGGCTAATATGAAGAGTTCTATATTCTTATTTCAGCATGAGAATAAAGAACTCAACATGCGACCTTGGCTTAGCTTAGTAGAGGACATGACCACATGAAATGTGACCGGTGATGCCGATAGCCATACTCACATGTGATTGACTATGTTGCTTGATCTCAAGGTCAAATGTAGGAATTCTGAATTCTAAATGCTTTAATCAGCTGTTGTTTTTTTTGTAAAAAATGTCAAATACATATAATTTATAATGTTTATCTCACCAAATAATAACCATCACATAATAATGAATCTGATAGTGGTCACAGTCATGACGATTTGGCTGTGATCAAGACAAATATTCTGTTCTGAAAACGCCTTTAAATCATAGAGAAAGCCTTATGTAGTCAGGAAATATCTAATAATGACTATTCCCATTTACAATGCCTAAATCCAAAATACTTGAAAGGTTTAGGGCTCCCATATAAATAAAACCAATGTCTGTCATCATGGTAACAAGGGAAAGTCAGAAGGCCCAATAGACAGTAAAAAGCTTGTCACAAAACAAGCCAAAAATACTCTGCCAAGAGAAACCAATACAGATATACTCAATATAATACAAATATCCCTATAAAACCCTCTAGTGATTACGACGCAATAAAAACAACACATTCAGTAGTGGGAGAACATGTCAGGCCATTTTCAATGCCCTCTAACCAATATAGTACATACTAACCTCCATATCAAATACAATGGGGGAGGTTTATCAGGACATCTATGCCAGTTTTTTGGCAAAGAAGCCCTGAAATAATTGCAATTCCTTGAAAACCACCAGGCATTGCAATTGTTTTACTATTTTCGTTACCTCCACGTCTGCACATTTACTATAGCCTCAACATTTTTGACTAATAGCGCAAACCTAAAGTTTTGTAAGCAGCGGCACTGGAGGGCGGGGTTTCATGAAACGCGGAGGCATGGAGTGTCGGCGTATGATACATCGCTCCCAATATATCTATTTAAACCAATGTATATACCCAATGCATGTGTGGTGTCCCTATTGAGCCCAGCATAGAAGATTTGACATAATGTAAGTACACTAAGTACAGTATGCAAAACATAGATATCACAGTATAATGACAGCAAATCAGCAACATTCATATACATGAGAAAAGCCATACAGCGCGGTACCCATTTAATGGCAATTTAGGGGGGCATTTATTATTGACTTTCCAACAGTCTTTTTTCTGTGTTTCTTTTTTTTTTGCCTTGATGAACCTGTTTTGCTTTATTTATGAAGTGTCAGTTCCACAATATTGGTCTTCTTCTGATGCTCACACCTTTTTTTGGACACAACTTTGAAATCCTGACATTTTTTCTGCGCTTCTAGTTTCCCAACACTTTTTGGCGCACACTTAAATCTTCAAAAAGCTGGTCTACGGAGATCTATTTCACCTTCATGAATGTGGAGACAGTTCAAAACCTTTTTCAGTAACCCTTTGCGCCACAATCTGTAAATTATAGCACAATGCATGCACCAAAAAAATACAGACCCTGTGCCAAAGTGAACAAGGTGCTGACCTGAGTCTTAAAGGCCTTTGATGTCCTCCTATGCCAGGCAAATACTAAAAAATTACTTTCTAAACTTTGTCAATGAGTTTTCCCAAGTTCTTCATTTAAAGTGAAAAGTTTTCAATGTTCGGCACCGATGTGTCTGCCCAGTTTATACAGAGGTGCATCAGTCTGTATTCCCACGTCTATTACAACACCCAATGGGGTACATTTACCTACCCGTCCCGTCACGATCCCCGAGGTGCGTTGTCCGATGAGGATTCGGAGCTGCCGCGATTCACTAACATTGTGCGTCCAATTTCCTGCATGTGTCGCCTCGCCGCTCAGGTCCGCCGGAGTTCACCATCTTCACCACCGATCGCGTGCGCCAAAAAACCCAGTTAAATGCGACGCAAAACGTAAAAGGTTGGGAAACCCGATGAAAATGCGTTCCGCGGACCCTTAGTAAATGTGCCCCAATCATATGATTTCATATCACACTATATGAGATATGTGTCTGAAAAGCCACAGATCCATTAAATATAACAGCCAACTGGGATAGTAGGATTCCTTCCAGAATTTGGCCAATACTGTGTAGTGATTATGTGTCCTTGGTGCCATTGCCAGGTTTCTTTTAAAGGATTTTGTAGTAGTCAGGGTGGACATTAAGTAAAAGGCAAAGATAAAAGCTCCTAAAGATTATTGAAACTCTTCTATTGAGGTCTAATGGGAAGTTTCTTTACACATTGTCAGTGGTCTGGCAAACAGTAGTTGCATAATTACTTCTGATGGATAATTTAGCCTAATTCGCAGTGTCAGCCAAGAGCCTTTGTGCGTGCAGCTCAAGGGATTCTCTGAATAGAATGGAAGGACTGAAGAAAGGTCATTTTACTTGGCTGGATGTTCAAAGAAGGATTTGCAATGTTACAAATTTGCTTCTAGATAGGAGATAAAACATTGGAATCAGAGGATTTCTGTACTTGATTTAATTTGCACTGTATGTTTATGTTATGTTTATGGCTCGGGGCTAATAGTTCACTATTTAGCTACTTACGTTTTGTAGGACTAGTTAATTTTAGTTGTAATTAGGTAATTGTTTTGTTTATTGGTGCTATCTATCTATCTAACTATCCTTGAAAAAAAAGCTTTAGATTCTAGTTTGACAAGTAGTGGTAAAAAACAGCCAAAACTATTAGGCTTCTACCATGGCTTCCATGTCAGATTTCTTTGTGGCCCAGCCTAGCTTTCAGTCTTTTTATTGCAAAGGCTGAAAATTACGGCTGAATCTATAAGACTCATATGTCCCTTGCCCTAGGCCAGTTTCAGAGGAATGCGGTAGAGGTCCATGATTTATGCACCACTCACACCTATGACGTTGTGACTTCAGGTCAGTACATCCTTGGTTAAGCTGCGGCTCTTCTCAAGGCTGAATTTTGTTCTAGTATTTCTAGGTCGATATAGGGACCAGCCATGAAAGAAGCAAATCTTTCTATTATACCTTTTTCTGTGTAGGCTTTACTTCTGATTTATAAATGAGAATGTGAAATACTAACTAAAGCTGCCAGGGAATGCCAAACCAGTAGTAAAGAGGAAAAGAGTCTGGAGGAAACCTTTCAGAATTCTCACAATGCGATTGTCAGTACCTGTCCAGAAACGATGCAACCACATCCAGGCTTGGTGCTAGCTGTCAGACTAGGTAAGTGGTGGGGAACTCACCCTGCGACGTCCCTGCGGGCTAAGGCCCTGCCTACAGCAGATAAACCGCCCTGACAAGGGCAAACCCACTCTCAGTAACCTAACTGACGGTCCATGAGTGACCCTACCTGGTGACAGATCAGACTTATTTCGTCTGGCAGCTGCTGGTTGGTGGAGCGGACAGGTAACTGGAATACAGGTATAGACCAGTGTTCACACAAGGGCACAGAAATCTAACACAGGGCTGAGACAGGGAAAGCAGGATAACACCGGGAAAGACACAACACTGAAGGACAAACAGCAGATACGGACAGACAAACAGTCTAACAAACCGGGTCAAAACCAAGATGGCAGCAAAGGTACAGAATCAGTAAGCAAAAGAATGGTTGGTAGTCAAAGCAGAAGTCAATACACAGTATAGCAAACAAAGATAGCAAGAGCACAAGATACACAAATTAGACAGAATAACATGCACCCAATCAAGGGGCTGGGCAGAATATGAGGCAGTAATGGACACTACCTCCAGCACTGTCCATCACTCAAACTGCAGCTGCAAACAAAATGAGTTTAAGGACACACCCAGCTTTCTCAAAGATCAGAAAGGGAGCTGTCAATCACAGGCAGCTCTGGGTGTGGTTTTCCAGCACAGACGCCTAAAACCTGAACCCATCAAAACAATTTGCAAGTTCTGACAGCGATACTAATTGTTGACCAAATTCTACTTAAAATCAATAGTTATTGTATGCCTATAGGTATATACATAACCAATAATAACTCACTATCCTGGAAATATGTCATCATAAGTAATAGTTTGATATACAGTACATATAGTGAAAAAAACACATTGGGGAGGATTTATCATCTTACTCCAGTTTTTCGAGCTCTTTATTTATCAGGTTTATTATAGGGGCTTAAACAGCTTTATATATGGTTTCATTTTGGCACATGAGGGGTGAATGTCTAGAGTGGATTTAAGAATTTTTGAAAAGTTGCACCTCCTATATCTGTCTGTCACATCCATATTCTAATGATAAATCTAGTGCAAGTGAAATGTGGAGTAGATTGACCAAAAGTCACTAATCCACAGATGTGACAGTGTTGAGACACTCAGAAAAGTGACGTAACTGCAATGATACATGTGTCACTTCTAGTGGAAGCTTGTCTCTTTTGAGAGATTAATGATTGGTTAATAAACTTCAGAATACTAAATTATATCAAGGCAAATCTAAATTGGCTGATACTTATTAAATAAGATGTCAGTACAAGAAGACTGAAAAGTAGGCAACAAAAGCTGACCATCAAATTGTATGTGTTGGAAGGACCGATCTGACAGTCCAGTCAGTTTAGTGAAGGGTTAAGAAAACTCACAGCATTGACACCTTCTTGACATAGTTAAGTACATACACAAGTTTGGTCAACAATGTCAGTACTTATATCCCTTTGGTAAATAACACCTTCTCTGAATAGTCTTAGTTATGTTTGTGTTGACTACGTTGTCAATCACAGAATGAGCTGAATCCCTGTCATAAAACATGGACATTTCATAAGATTTGCTTCCTGCATGTTAAGCCACTTTCACAATAATTACCTTATTACATGTCTCAATCTAAACACAACCCAGATGGCTAATTCTTCCAATAACAAGGAGTCTTATAATAACAATTTAACAGGGTCCCTTTAAAAAACATGCAAATGGGTTCTTAGCAAGTTAAGAGTCTCCAGCTCATGGATTTTGAACAGATCTTCTGTAGTTTAAGGAACCTT
The DNA here is from genome assembly GCF_040894005.1 of Engystomops pustulosus. Taxonomy (NCBI): domain Eukaryota; kingdom Metazoa; phylum Chordata; class Amphibia; order Anura; family Leptodactylidae; genus Engystomops; species Engystomops pustulosus. The sequence goes on from NC_092418.1 coordinate 83,684,598, forward strand.
CATGGACTAGATATCTTTTGATTTTGATTCAACTGGCAAACCATCTAATGAGTTTTGGGACATCCTTTCTCTATCAGGTAAAATATGTCAAGGAAGGTTAGGATTGGGTAACTAGATTTCACATGCCTGATCTTTTGGTTCTTGACGCAACTGGCAACTATCCAATGTGTTTTGAGGCCTCCTAAACATTGGACAGCTTGATTTCAACTCCCAGACCCTTCGGTTTTTAGGAAGATTTCCTAGTGACTTAAAGGGCACCTACCACCACGATTCTACCTATAAAGGTAGATCGGGTGGTAGGTGGATGTAAGGGACGTGAGGAGAGCCCTTTTTAGAGCTAATCCTCACGTCCCCGCTAACTTTTAATAAACTTTATTCCCCTAATATGTAAATTTACTTATGCGGCTACTGGGGCGTGGAGTAGCCGGGCACGAGGCTACACAGCGCGGCTACTCCACGACCCAGTAGCCACATTACTCCTCCTACCCTGTGTGTTCGGCGCGCAGCTCCTCGTAGCTGCGCGCCCTAGCCCGACATGCTGGCGTTCTGCGCATACGCAGAATGCAGGTCCACAGCTGAGCAGCAACAGCTCGAGGCCGGAGCTACTGAGCATGCGCAGAACTCCGGCTTGTCGGATGCTGCGTGCTGCACACACAGGGTAGGAGGAGTAACGTGGCTACTGGGGCGTGGAGTAGCCGCGCTGTGTAGCCTCGTGCCCGGCTACTCCACGCCCCAGTAGCCGCATAAGTAAATTTACATATTAGGGGAATAAATTTTATTAAAAGTTAGCGGGGACGTGAGGATTAGTTCTAAAAAGAGCTATCCTCACGTCCCTTACATCCACCTACCACCCGATCTACCTTTATAGGTAGAATCGTGGTGGTAGGTTCCCTTTAAATTCAGCATAGTCCCATGGGACCCAGCCGGCATGCTCATGGAGGAGCTGGATCTGGTTAGTTCAGATCAGAAAAGTTAACTTGTTTGCTTATGTTGATGTAATTCTCCATATTATTGATAGTCTTCTGTTGGCTTTGGCAACTAATGTTCAAGAAATATGGCTGAATACCAATATGCATAAAAAGTGATAAATTATGGAAGAATACAAATGGATAGGAGAGACATTGTGGCTTCATTGTGTAAGCTCCTGTTTTCCAACTATAAGATAAAAGCTTTAGATAGCAAAGGCCAGGTTCACATCTGCATTCCTAATTTCTGTTATTCTGTTGTATAGGAACAGAAAAAAGAAAATAATTGAATACCAAATGAATAGAATGATCAACCGGAGCCTTATATATCATGTTGACTATAATAGGATCTTTACAGATTCTGTTCGAAAATCATTTTGGCAAACAAGAAAATTATGACATAGCCTACAACTCATTTGTGAACATAGCCTAAGCCAGTCAGAAATCTGAGTCAATAATACTTCTACATGCAGAAAGACATTTGAATATGCTAGCTATGAATGCAATATTACATACCAGAAAATATAAGACAAATTAGGTCAATGTGGTCAATGTGGCTTTTGGTACTACCCCCCCCCCCCTTCCAACTATTTAATGTGTATCGGTGTGTCCCTTGTTCACTATCATTCACTGGAAATGTATTTTACTCTTTGTATTCTTTAATGTTGCGTCACTTATTTCTGCACACTAATGTCACTTTCCCTGTGGTGTTGGTCTGGTCGGTGAGGGTTAATGGACATCTACCACGAGGATCAAGGATAGTAAATGAAGTACACTGACATGCTGGTGTGTGCCCCCTCTTGCAGGATCTGCTCTTCTTTTAGCTTCTAGTGCCCTGTTCTTTTTTTTTTTTTTTTACAAAAAAGGCTTTAAAAAATATGGAAAGAAGCCTGAGGGGCTCCGAGCTCCAAAGGTGTTAATGGAGCCTGAAGCCCCTCATGTTCATTTGCATAAATTTTAAAAACAAGGGCATAAGGAGATAAAAGAAGAACAGATCCTACCAGAGAAGGCTCACACGCTTGGTTTACAATCCTTCATCCTGGTGGTAGTTGTCCTTTAAGTGTCAGCTTAAACTTCTTTGCTAAACTTCCTTGCCGGAGGTTATTTTCTTATTGTTCATTTACTACTACTATGTTGTCTGGATGTCCTATTGGTTTGATAGTTGCCTGACTCAGAGTGTTTCACGATTCTTTGGAATTTTGTACCTTCTTTGTTGTAGTTTTGGAGTAATTTTTCTTTACCTGTCCACTCCAACTATTAGTAGCTGTCAGATGACAGCAAGTTCACCTCTTTACTTGCAGGATCACTCAGGATCAGTTAGCTGGTTTCAGATAGTAGTTTTATCTCTAGTCTGCAGGCACATTGGAGGTCCAGTCCGCCACCAATTGCCTTGCATACGTCTACAAAAAAAATCAAACTTTGATATAATCCTTGGAGTGAAACCTTTTAGCTATCAAAAAACTTGGGGAGTTGGGGAAAGTTTCCCTCTTTTGATATCATGCTTCAGCTATGATATAGATAATTTATATATTAGTATTTTTCAACCATCAATACTTTTAAGATTCTTTTAATATTATCTAACATAATAACTTTTATATGTTTTTGTATTTAAAGAGTCGATGCCGGACTACTCAATTGACTCAAACAATGGAAATTGTGGTGGAGCTGCGAGTGGTAAGTTTTAATAACCTAATATTTGTTCTCATTATATACGTTTTATAATATTCCTTTTGAGGGTCAAGTAATGCAATTTAGTTGTCAATATCTTGGATTACAAGCTTCTTACATTTGTCTTGTGTTGTTTTGGGTACTAGGATGTATGGGGCTGTCCTGACTTTCCCCAATCTCTCAAAGTACTGTCCGTAGTAGATCATTTCCATAATCCCCCTGTGAGAATTTTGTTTCAGGTTTTCTATGAGCTGTTTCAGCAAAATTTACTCTGAAATCAACATTGGGTAACTGAGACTGTCAAAGGTCCCTTTCACAAAACTTTTTTTTTCCGGTTGTATGCCACCCATACCATACTGTGTTCTGATTCCAGCTGATATACTGGAATATAAATGCATTCTTCACAGTCCTGATGTTACTAACAACACACACATAGGCAGAGTTACACAGATCTTCAAGGCTGATACCAAAGACAGTCTGCAGCTTTCTATGGTTAACATTTCTGCATACTGGCACAAAACATGGGCACTGTTTCTGGAAAAAAGCAACCATGTTTGGAAACCTTTTGGACAATTCCTTTAATGGGGGATCATGGGATGATATGACATGAAACTGTGAACATAAAAATCACTGTTGTAGTGTGGCCATGCAATATCTGGCAACAGTGGCGTAACAAGAAGATGATGGGCCCCAGTGCAAAGTCTGTGCCAGGCCCCGACTATAATGTATAGTTTATAGTAATAGTCTTCTCATATGGGAAAGTGACACCATAAGGGCCCCCTAAACCTCTTGGGCCCGGGTGCGACCGCAACTACGGCACCTCCTAAAGTTACGCCCCTGTCTGGCATCTCTAAGTGCCCTGAGGTGGTAGGGGGTAGAGCTGTAACAGGATAAAACCTATATTTATAATTTGTAAGAATAATCTTTTTAAAGAAAATGAAACTACATCACAAATTACCAGTTTTTATTTACTGTACCAAGGTATCTGTCATAATTTATTTAAAAAAATACAGCATAAAACCTCTTTAGGTATAATCCAAAGGGAGAAACATAATAACCTATAAACTAAATTGAGGGAGATTTATCAGGAGTTTCTGAGAGCAGAAATGTTAATATGATAATAGTAATCTATAAGAGTCTAAAGGGTCACTAAGTTAATTCACTTCACATCCCTAAGGCAATAGTGTACAATACATGCTATATAATCCTGCTATGCTAATCTCATTGTTTTAGATGACCATAATTGGATCACTGACTGAGCTCCTATTACTTGTGAACTGCGCTAGTCTCTAATTAACCTGAAATACTGAAGATTTGTAGAAACCTGATGATAAATCTTGTAATGTGTAAGCCTTGGGCTCGTTACTAGGGTTCACAAATAAGTTTGGAAAAGTTTTAATTACCTTATCTTGAACCAGAAGGTGACTGAGGAGTACTGAATGTTTTTGATTGTAAGAGTAAGGCCTCATTCATAGCACACAGCTACACCAAATGCTACAAATGCTATAGTTTTAATGGATCTATTCACATGTTCCCTTTTTTAATGGACCCTGTGTCTGTTCTACGGAAGTAGAGTATATTTTAGCTGACCCATGTGTAGTATAGAAGTAAATTCTTTGACGTTCATTACCTAGTTCTGTTTATTACAGATGGTGGTGTCTCAAATTTACAGTAGTAGTAGTAGTCCTGTTCAGTTCCAAATATTCAGGGTGGCAGTAGTAGTACTGTGCTGTGCTCATATATACAGGATGAGAATAGTAGTACTGTGCTGTTGTCCATATATACTTGGGCGGCACGGTGGCTGAGTGTGTAGCACTTCTGCCTTGCAGCACTGGGGTCCTGGGTTCATATCCCACCCAGGTCAACATCTGCAAAGAGTTTGTATGTTCTCTCCGTGTTTGCGTGGGTTTCCTCCGGGTACTCCGGTTTCCTCCCACACTTCAAAACATACTGTTAGGTTGTTTAGATTGTGAGCCCCATGGGGACAGGGACCAATTTGATATGCTTGTGCAGCGCTGCGTAATCTGTGTGCGCTATATAAATAAAGAATTATTATTATTATTTATTATTACAGGATGAGAATAGTAGTACTGTGCTGAGCCCATATATACAGGATGAAAATAGTAGTACTGTGCTGTGCCCATATATACAGGATGAGAATAGTAGTACTGTGCTGAGCCCATATATACAGGATGAGAATAGTAGTACTGTGCTGTGCCCATATATACAGGATGAGAATAGTAGTACTGTGCTGTGCTCATATATACAGGATGAGACTAGTAGTACTGTGCTGTGCCCATATATACAGGATGAAAATAGTAGTACTGTGCTGTGCTCATATATACAGGATGAGAATAGTAGTACTGTGCTGTGTCCATATATACAGGATGAGAATAGTAGTACTGTTCTGAGCCCATATATACAGGATGAAAATAGTAGTACTGTGCTGTGCCCATATATACAGGATGAGAATAGTAGTACTGTGCTGAGCCCATATATACAGGATGAGAATAGTAGTACTGTGCTGTGCCCATATATACAGGATGAAAATAGTAGTACTATGCTGTGCCCAAATATACAGGATGAGAATAGTAGTACTGTGCTGTGCCCATATATACAGGATGAGAATAGTAGTACTGTGCTGAGCCCATATATACAGGATGAAAATAGTAGTACTGTGCTGTGCCCATATATACAGGATGAGAATAGTAGTACTGTGCTGTGCTCATATATACAGGATGAGAATAGTAGTACTGTGCTGTGCCCATATATACAGGATTAAAATAGTAGTACTGTGATGTGCCCATATATACAGGATGAGAATAGTAGTACTGTGCTGTGCTCATATATATAGGATGAGACTAGTAGTACTGTGATGTGCCCATATATAGAAGATGAGAATAGTAGTACTGTGCTGTGCCCATATATACAGGATGAGAATAGTAGTACTGTGCTGAACTCATATATACAGGATAAAAATAGTAGTACTGTGCTGTGCTCATATATACAGGATGAGAATAGTAGTACTGTGCTGTGCCCATATATACAGGATGAGAATAGTAGTACTGTGCTGTGCTCATATACAATACATATAGGATGAGCAAAGTAAAACTGTACTTTGCCCATATACTTTATCAAAAAATGTGTATCATAGTATGGTGCTGAACCCATATATACAGGATGAGAATAGTAGTACTTTTCTGTGCCTTTATATACAGAATGAGAATAGTAGTACTGTGCTGTGCCCATATATACAAGATAAGAGTAGTACTTGATGTCCCTATATATACAGAATAAGAATAGTAATACTGTGCTGTTCCCATATAAACAACATGACAATAGTAGTACTGTGCTGTGCCCATATATACAGAATAGGACTAGTGGTGCTGTGCTGTGTGTATATATATATATATATATATATATATATATATGCAGAATGAGAGTAGTAGTACTGTGCGGTGCCCATATAAACAGGATGAGATGGTAGTGATTTGTTGTGCCCAAATATATATGGTAGGATGAGAATAGTAGTGCTTTGATGCAGCCATGTATGCAGATTAATAGTAGTACACCTATGCAGTATAAGATCAATAATAGTATACAGTTCCTAGAAATATAGAATCATTGTAATAGTAATGTGCTGTACTCATAATGAATAAGACTAGTATGTTGTTGTTGGAGTGTAGGCTTGAAACTTTAGGATCTTTACAGGGCAGTGTCAAACTTGGTAAGTGGGCACCGGTGTAGCTTTGGGGCTTAGGCTGCCACCCAAACCACCCATATTATAATCCACTACTGCTAGGATACAATCTTAAAATCTGTCATTACTTTATCTCACACATATTATCCTGCACTGGTCTCCAGGTTTTAGAAGCATACTTGCCCTTGTAGATTTATGCTAGCCCAGTAATGTGTACACATGTGATTCCATAAGAGGCATTGCCACATCATACGAGTTTTCTTCAACTGCCTGGCAAACAATGGATGCCGGTAACCAAGCAGTAACCATTGACTTTGCTGATGCCTTATACCAGACGTCAGCAGTGTCTAGAGCGGGAAAGTGAATAGATCGCATCTGTGATACCACTGACACAAGTCTGATTTTTGTCTCCTGGAGGCAAACAATTTTGGTTTCTATTTAACACAAGGGGTAGTTTCCGCAGAATTAAACATGAAAATTCTACAAAACCTCATTAAGATGGAAGAAATGGAAACCTTTACAAAGAATATATTGGGGGGAGATTAATCAGAGATAAAACCCTTCTAGTAGCCCATGGAAACCAATCAGAGCTCAGCTTTAATTTTTAGAAACAGCTGTGGGAAAATGGAAACTGAGCTCTGATTGGTTGTCATGGGCAACTAATAGTTCTTCTCTATAAAACTTCTGATAAATCTCCCCCATTCAGTTTAAGGTCTCTGCCTGCTGTAACTAAATAAGAACCCTACTTTCCAGGAAATGTAATGGCCACTTTGGTACTTAGCTGCTTGTAAAGGAACTTCACTGTCAAAATCAGATGTGAATTTTATCTCCTGGAAGTAAACAATGAAGTTTGACAATAGCGAATGATAGAGCTCTTGACAAACCAAAAGGAGTTGTTATAGAAAGTATATTGGAAATCTCTACAACTTTACATTATAGATTAAATATTACCTGTCAGCATAGACCAACCTAATAAACCCCTACCAGTTTCTTAACACCTTTCTCTTCTCGCATATTTCATGACCCAGTGTTGTGCTGTCATCCAGAAAATCAATTTTGAAGTGAGATCTAAATTGGTTGTAAAAAGTCAGGGAGGTGGAGAGTTTAGCAGTGAAGTCAAGCTCTCCCCACCTCAGAAGGTCCCCTTTGCTGTGACTGATATCATGTACTAGACTTCTGGAGAGATGGTTAGTGATGTGACTGAATGCAAGACCAATCACAGCAGAGGGGGCGTTCTAAGGGGGGAGAGAGCTTGACTTCAGTGCTAAACTCTCTGCCTCCCCTGACTATACAACCAATTTACATCTCACTTCAAGGTTGATTTTCTGGATGATGCCACCACATTTGGCCATGGAAGAGACATGATCTGGAAGGTGTTAATCTGCATGACAACATACGTACTGCAAGTGGTTTATTAGGTTAATTTCGGGACAAGTTCCCTTTAAGAATTCTCGTATTAAAACTTCAACAGGATGTAACATGAGGTAAATTTCAGTGTGAACTTACACATAGCAAGACACACCAGACACACCACCCCCTTAGTGCCCCCACACAATATAATGCACCCTTAATTACCCAAACAGTATAATGCCAGCTTTGTAGCACAGGAACATGGAGATCCGTTTTAAGGCAGACACCTCCTTTACTGTGTTGCCTCATCATAATTAAACCATAATATTTTCATATTTGGTTAAAAAAAAGTTAAGTAAAAATTTGAGCTTTAGCCAATGTCATGGATTTGCTATAAGACAGCACTCTGACATAGTGTTCAGATGATATTTCCCGGACCTGAGACCCACAATTTCCCTGATTTGGGAGAGGAAGTGGTGTGAAATCCAGACCAGCAGAGAACCAAGGTTACATTTTTCATCCACAGTAAACTTTTTTTTGTCTTTATAATGCCGCCTTTGTTCATTCATTTCTACGCACTTGTACTTTAAACATTGTAGCCTTTTTTGGTCATTTGGCATGGAGACTGTAGTGAGCAGTGCCCAGATATGTTTTGACCAAAGGGAATCTGTCTCGTAGTGTGAAAAATGTCTAACTCTAGCGGTACGGCTCGGCATGTATCTGCAGGATTGCGGTAAATGATTCCAGTCTTACAAAACACCAATTTCTTCTTCTCTACTTAGAGGGTTGTAGTCTGTGATTTCCAATTTCTTGTGTTTGAGATGGATGATGTTGTCAAAGTTGAGGTTTATTATCTGGCAGCAATTACCAATTTACTTGGCAGTTGAATATGTCTGAACTGATAGCGTCTATTACTCCTTGGTGGGATGAAATATTATGTGTTATGTAACTGATCAACAACAAAACCAGCCTCTAGTTCTTCCAGACCCTACTATATTCAAGGTCTAGCAAAGCCCCATTTGTAGCTGGGTTTAGAGAGATCTTTTAGAGTACATTTTTTGGGTTGTTTTACTTATTAAAGGGGTTTTTCCACAAAAGAAAGTTCTCACATTTCAATCACCTAGTGGTCTTAACATAATACAGATCATTTTAAACCCTTACTTTACAATTGTACTCAGATTTATTGCTGTTTTAGCTCCTATCACTCCCTAGTCAGCTCAGTGCAAAATCCTAGGGTGTTGGTGGAGACTCTGTAAGCAGACACATTATGATCCATCTAGTTCTGTGGGGTGACAATGTGGTTAGATTATCAGGGTACAGGTGTATATACACTTTCATCTGGCTTCTGACATTGTACTAACAGAGGCATGACAGACAGAGGCATGACAGACAGAGGCTGACAGATCTTTAGACTGTGACACTTTTAGCTCTGCTACATCTGTTCTCACAGACATGTGCCTGCCTCCCCCTTGCCCCAGATCACTTATCTCCTTGTAGTTTGCAGCTTCTCTGTGCTCAGGATGTGTTGGCAGGAAGTGATCAGTGAGTGACTGTGAGCTCAGTGCTGGGGGCGGGGCTACAGGCTCAGAGCAGAAAGACACAGAAACTCAGCAACCAAGGTTGTCACACAGAAGGAATTACTGTCAAATGAGAATGTAGAGAAAGTTGTATGGGCACCTATATTCATGATCTCCTGAAAACAACAAAGTGTATGATGAAACTAAACACTATGGGGGCCACATTGCCTCCCCCCTTCCTTCCTCTGCCCCTTCCCCTCCGTTGTGGTGGATAATTCAAGAGGCTTAGGCCTATTGATATATTTGACAGGCGGCAGCGCTGCCAGGCAAAACTACTTCAGGTCCAACCTGGTGTAGTTTTGCTTATATAGGTTTGTAAAACATACACAGGCTTGGTTGGTCTATGCTATGCTGATATGAGAGGGAGCAGGGGACATACTGCTTCTATTTGACAATGCCTGGACGGGGGCCCTTGATATATTCTTTTCACATGAGCAGTGGCAAAAGGCTATCATTTTAACCCATTTAGATTCTATCTCAGTGATACAGAACCCCCCACCAAACTACATAGAATCTTCCCTGGGGTCTCCACAATGTGTTAGTGGAGTGGAGACGGGAAGGCAACATGCTCCACATATGATACAAAATCTTTGGACAGAGATTTTCAATGACATATGCCCACCAGCCATTTAGCCATCACCGAATTTGCATTACAGGCAGTCCCCGGGTTACATACAAGATAGGGTCTGTAGGTTTGTTCTTAAGTTGAGTTTGTATGTAAGTAGGAGTTGTATATTTTATCATTGTAATCCCAGCCAGAACTCTTTTGGTCTCTGTGACAATTGGATTTTAAAAATGTTGGGTTGTCATAAGAAACAATATTAACACAAAAGCTTTATTACAGACACCTGTGATATCTGTTACAGCTGTTTATTGTAGCCTAGGACTAAAGTACAATAAATAACCAATATCCAGGGGTCCGTTTGTAACTAGGGGTCGTATTTAAGTCGAGTGTTCTTAAGTAGGGGACCGCCTGTACTATCAATGTTCCCAGGAACTATCTCTAAATCTAAAAAGAGTCTATTCCGAAACTTCCTTATGGCAAAGAGAAACCAAGGTTGTGGAGGTCTCCTTTCCCTTCTTCTAAAAGTGCAATGGGTAGAGGCCCTCAACCAAATACTGCACATGGAGGAGCTTGTAGCCAGTGTGTTACAGTACATTCAATATTGTAATGCACTTGCTGTTACCTATATAAGTGCATAACCCATTTGAATACCTTAAAGGGGTTGTCAGAGTTTTGAAAAAAAACTATATGTGGCCGGGAGCGGGCTGCCTAAAACAATAAAGATGTACTTACCTTCCGGTGCCTCCGGTATCCAGCGCAGCTGTCGCTCTGGTCCGGGAGCCATGTAAACAAACATGGCTGCCGGAGCAGCGCTGTATTCAGCTTCCGGCCGGACCCGACAACCTTCCGGCCCCCATACACAATGCTGTGTATAGGGACGGATAGGCGTACCCGGCCACTGCCGGCCGGAAGCTGAATGCAGCGCTGGATACCTGAGGGCACCGGAAGGTAAGTACAGCTTTATTGTTTTAAGCAGCCTGCTCCCGGCCACATATAGTTTTTTTTCGAAACTCGGACAACCCCTTTAAAGGGGTTGGCCACTTTCAGTAAATAATTGATATTATTTGTGTAATGAAAAGTTATACAATTTTTCAAAATACTTTCTGTATGAATTCCTCATGGTTTTCTAAATCTCTTCTTGCTTTACTTCTATAGAAAGCTTCTCTATTTACTTCCAGTGTATATAATGGGATTTATTTACGGACCACGGACGCACTGTCGTCCGATTTTCCGACCTTTTCGGGATTTGTGGCACTGTGACAGGTATTTAACTGGGGAGGGGGGGCACGGACGATCAAACTGATTTAGACTGAGCGTGGGATTTAACTTTAAAATTGTGTCGCAAGACCAAGCACTTACATGCCTCAGGAAGAAGAAGGTGAACTCATTCGGACCTGAGCGGGGAAGTGACACATGCACGATATCGGGCTGACGATCTTAGTGAATCACGGCAGAGTGCATGATTGTCGGACAATGCACTTCCGCGAACTCCGTGGCACCGGGTAAGTAAATATGCCCCAATCTGTCCATGGTGATGTGATGGATATGCAGGTGCACCAGCCGTTATTATCACTGACAATACTAATGGCTTGTGCATCTGCATGTCCATCACATCACTATGGACAGATTCTATTCACTGGAATAAACAGAGAAACTTCCTATTGTAGCAAAGCAAGCAGAGATCTAGAAAACGGTGAGTAATTCATACAGAAAGTATATTGGAAAATTGTATGACTTTTCATTACACAAACAATATCAATTATTTGCTGAAAGTTGACAATCTCTTTAAGCTTGACATGACATGTCATTTATGATCACGCTTGTTAATGTTCATATTTCAATAAACATCATTGAACCATAAAAAGTACGAGTCTTGGTGGAGCACTGCCCCATGACAGCACCCTCCATGCCCACATTGTGTATATTTCTTGTCCCATATAGATGTAAGGTTCAGTATAATATAATTGAAGACTATAGTGTTTGTATTGTTGGTCACTGGAAGCATTGGTTGAATTTCCAGATTGTTATTCCTTCTCTAAATCTCTGGAACAATACTTAATTTACTTCTAGAGGCCCAATTGTCCACTTGACCTGCTCAGACATATCTTTCAGAAGTCATCACTTCCATGAAGCTAATAGTGGGCCATTTTTGGTCAAACAGATTTTACCCAATGTATTTTTTCATGCTTTTGCCATTGTATTTTGCCACTGCTGCCACACATTTCCATCTAGATGTACAACTTCTAGAATAAAGGCAGTACCGAGTTACCTACAGGATAGGTTCTTTAGCTTTGTTCGTAAGTTGAATTTGTATGTTGTCAACGATGTGCCTGCGAGCCATGTCTCGGGTCGCAGGCGCACCTGTGTGCTTCCGTGTGCTCCTTTGTCTCACTTACCTTGCCGGGTTTCAGTGCCATCTCCGGTGGCCTGTCGCGCGTCCTCGTCTCCTAGGGTGCTTGCGCCACCTATGTAAAATTTAGAGGACCTCTTCCTGTGTCCCCTGCCGGATCTTTGTGCCTTGTGCCCTAGCAAAAGCTTTGTTCCTGATGCCCTGCGCTGTCATTGTGAATTCCCGTTGTGACCCCGATTCTGTTCCTGACTACGCTAACCGGGTACCACTTAGAATCCGGTCCTAGGTGTCGGCTTACGTCATCGCCCGCGGTGGTCCAGTGGGTCCGCTACTCCTGGAGCTTGACATATGAAAGTTGGAACAGGTATATTTTATAATTGTAGCTCCAGACAAAATGTTTTTTTGCCCCAGTGACAAACGGATTCTCCAAATTTTTTGCTGTTATGGGACAATGATTATCAATAAAGCTTCATTACAGACATCTTACAGCTGATCCCTACAGTATGGGACTAAAGTAAAGCATCCAGAGAGCTTCACCAGAGGTCACAGTGGGCATAGAGGTCTGTCTATAAATAGGGGTCGTCTCTAAGTCATGTGTCCTTAAGTCGTGGACTGCCTGTACAGTACAGTGTAATTATAAAAGAAGTATAAGGTGTGTCACGGGTGCCCCTGCAATCTATGTCTCGGTTCGCAGGCATGCCCGTGCCCCTCTCTGCAGCGCTCCCTAGCCCGCACTCACCTCTCCACGCTCCTGATCCCGTCCAGGCTAGGCGCACCGCTGATTGCCGCTGGCCACTTCCGGGTGGTGATTTAAACCGACCGCTCCCATCACTCCCCTTCAGATCTTTGCGCTCTTTAGCCATTGAGAAAGCTCCCACTGCGTTCCTTGTTGTTCCTGTTCCCATTAAGCCTTGAATTCCTGTAGTGACCTTGGACCTGACCTCTGTATCTCTGCCGCCTGCCCTGACTGCCTGCAGAAAGACCATCCCGCTTTGTGGCAGACTCTGTTGAAGACCAGGTGCCACTTAGATTGGGCACTGGGGGGCCTATTGGCAGAAAGTTAACCCACCTATCTCTTGACTGGCTTACAAGATATCCAATATTAGCTGATGGTCTGTTAAAAAATGTATTGTACTCGTGAGTATAAATAAATGCAAATTTGTGAGCCCCTTATGAATATAATATTTGTCATATTTTTATAGTACCAATATATTGTCAAATTATTGTCAACATTATTAAAATTAGTATTTAATTTTTTCATCAGCATAGAATTAGTTTTTGACTTCAGAATTGGGCAACCAGATGGTGTTTTACAAAGCCCATTTTTCCTGATATTTTTTTAAGTAACTTTTTTTTTCATTCAGTGCTGGCACTAGACACGGATTAACAGATAACTGTGCTGCTGCCCTGGAATGTTTGATAGAGCAAAAACACCACAATTCATGCTCTTGAAAGCAAGCACAAATGTTGGCAGAATGTCTGGCAGATACAGTGCTATAGACACAGTAACCATTGAAGGAATTTCAATGAGTGGCTTTTTCTATAGGGATAAGAGGTCAGTGAGAGTGCAGCAAAAAGCACAATAAAATTGCTAGCGTCAGATAGTACTGTAAATAACACATATCCGGCCGCCAAAGAGAAGAAGATTTGCTTGTTTTGGATTCTTGTTGTGGTTCCTCATATATTCTTCTTAAGTTCAGATCTTTCAGCTGCATCCATAACAAATAATTATGTAAAATCATGAAACAGGTCATGCATAGACAACATTAGTATAGCACTATCCAAAAATACTTTCTGTGCTGGATCATCCGTAATCAAATATAACGCGGAGTTTTCACATTTAGGGTTTCATATGCAGTTTTGAAGCCAAAGCCAGTAGTGGATAGAGAATAAGAGGAGTTGCAGCACCTATTATATTATACTTTGTTTCCCTTTATGATAGTTAAAGTTCCAGAGAATTCCATTCCAGAACTCTGAATGTGTAGAGACATTTTTTATAATTGTCTAGGTATTGGTCAGGAACATCTAGGAATCAGAACACAACTGACCGGGCAAAGTTATTCTAGTGAACGCCAAAGTATACGGTGCATGAAATTTAGAGATTTTTTTAGGACAATGCTTATTTTAGTTTTTGGACTGCCTCTCAAAGTAACAGGAGCACATGAATTGAATGTCTGGAGCGTCAAGAAATAGTTTTTTTTAGATTGCGCAGCAACAAACAAGCACAAGCAACTCCTGATATCTACTGGAGTGGTGTAGCCAGGGCCGGCGCCAGCACTGGGCATACCTGCTGGGGGGCCTACATGAGGCTGTACATAAGGAATCCATGGGTTTAAGGGAGGCTGCATCTAATTAAAATAAAACTCCCATCTCCCGGGCTTCTTTCGCACCTGTACACGTCATCCATAGATGTTCCGCCTGCTGTCTTCAAACAACCCTCGGGAAACTGCTCCTCTATAGCCATGCCCAGGGGATGAGTGCCCGGTCACAGCTCACATGGAATTGTAAGGTGAAATATAACATCGTATCATAGTTTATAAGGTTGAAAAAAGACACATGTCCATCAAGTTCAACCAAGGAAAGGAAGGGATTTAGGGAAAACAATTCTATATAACATAACCATCAATGTTATTTAGGTGTAAAAAGGCATCTAGACCCTTCTTGAAGCTCTCTGCTGTCCCTGCTGTGACCAGCGCCTGAGGCAGGCTATTCCACAGATTGACAGTTCTCATAGTAAAAAAGCCCTGTCGCCTCCACTGGTGATTAAACCTTGATTTCTCCAGACGGAGACAGTGTCCCCTCGTCTTTTGATTTGATTTTATCTGAAACAATTTACCACCATATTTTTTGTATGGACCATTCATATAGTTATATAAATTAATCATGTCCCCTCGTAGTCGTCTCTTTTCCAGACTAAATAAATCTAGTTGTTTTATCTTTCCTCATAACTAAGACCCTCTATACCCCTTATCATTTTTTTTTTTTTGTAAAAGCTATTTTTAATACAACAACTGTTTGGCACTGTATGTACTATGCTCTCTGGAACTGGGGGGAGCCAAAAATGGCCTCCATTTTTTTAAAAAAGCAATATTGCACATATCCTATATAATAAATAAGTAGGTTTGCTATTACATTGCTTTAGGTTTACTAAAGGTTTGGAACATGTCATAGTTGCATTGAAATGAGAAGAATACCATAGCCATACTCTGGCTATTAATATTTACTGATGGTTAGTTGCTGTTGGTTTCTGTACATATTGTGATAGCAATTATACAGTAACTATTGTAGCCTATAGTTCTCTTTGCCTCATTACGGCTTATTTAATGGTTTACTCGGATTACATATAGATGACAATATAATCCCATAATCCATTTGTGATCTTTATGTGTTTATATAATAAATACTGCAATATTGTTGAAAACAATATTTCTTTCTCTTTTTTTCAGAGCATTGTAAATGTAAGCCAATGAAAGCCTCACAAAAGACATATCTCAAGAATAACTACAACTATGGTGAGTGAAAACAGATTTGTCTTATATCATGATATCAGTTTTCTTTTTATAAGGAGATATCTGCCATGGATCATCCTTACTTGGTAGAGGGGTTCTTGGAATTTAAGCTTCAGTGAACAATTTGGGATAAAACCTGGCAGTAAGTGTTTAGTTTGGCTGTAGCACCACCCCAGGGGAAGCAAAGTATTACATATTGTCCAATTAAATGGAACCTGTCACCAGGAGTGTCATTTTTTGCTTGTGACAAGTTCTAATAGACTCAGATGCAATGATGAGTTCAAAAATGGCTTTATTTGCATTGTGAAGGGTTTCAATACTATATAAAATTTTATTAGACATTACCTGGTTCCCAGCCAGCACCAACTTTGGAGTCGTAGTCAGCGGGGGGGGAGGGGTGGGGGGGGTGGGGGGGGTGTTGCAACTGCAATGGCCTGAGTCCCCAGCTCCTTAATTCTGCTGACGTATGCAGGAAGAAGTGAGAGGTGGACGAAGAGGGATGAGTGAGGAGGAGGGGAGGAGAGGAGACAGGGTTTCGTGATGTTGAATCTGTACACCCTCTGACTCACCGGACAATGTTGGTAGGGAGCTAGGTAATGTCTAATATATTTTAATAAAGTACTGAAACCAATCATAATGCTGACAAAGGCATGTTTAAGCTCACCATTGCATAGGCTATTGGAACCCGTCAGCAGCTAAAAATTACATTCCTGGTCACATGAAGGTCTATGCAGTGCAGGACATTACAGGTCTATGTAACTATTCTCCTCTCTGACGAGGGTGGTGGCCAAAGTTTCTGCCATCATGAACTCAGAATTCCCTTGTAGGGAATATGTAAATGGGTTTCCTTACCCAGACAACTCTCTAAAATAAGGAATTTCAAAGGAATACATAAAGTCAATCACATTTGTTTTGGAAGTGGAATGTTTGGGCATCCGATAGAATACTGACTTCTCTGAAGTTCTGTGATGGAATACTGACTTCTCTGACCACCCCATTTAAAAGGTCATAGTACCGTGTATTTTGTCCATGCGCTACTGCCTCCAGAGAACCCACCACAGGTCTATTATTTGTGGCCCATTCAGGAAGCACGGGGACTGGAGTATATCTCTAAGTAACTTGATGCTGACAACAAAGAACTGAAAAGAAAATTGACAGCAAAGTCTTCAATATTGAAGGAAATCTACCATTTAAAAAAATAAAAAACATTTACAGATACACAATTACGGTCATTCTGATGTTGATCCCATGCTGTCCTTTGTTAATCTTGACCCACCGGATCACCTAGAAAAGAAACTTATAATTAACAGTCTGGAGCATGGGGAAGAGATGTCCACCTCTCCGGGCTGCTAATTTTGCACACCCCCTTTGTGATGTCACCTCCCTCTTCAACATGGGAGAGGGAAGCATCTGTCATGTAGGAGGCATGAATTCACGCTTCTCGCTTGACATCTCCTCGTCAACGCTTGGAGAGGGAGGTACAGGGGCGTGCATAATTAGAAGCCCGGAGCTTCAGATGATCTAGGTGATCCCAGTGTGTCAAGGTTAGCAAAAACAGCGCCGGGATCAACATCAAGAAGAAGGTAGGTGAGTAGCTGTACATATTTTTTTTACTTTTTTTTAATGTTAGATTTCCTTTTCACTTTAATGAAAAGTGTATGAAAACAAATGAATGGTGTGAAATAATATAAAATTTGCTTTATTCAGTAATCCGAGCAAAAGTGAAAGAAGTAAAGGTTAAATGCCATGATGCCACCGCAGTCGTGGAAGTCAAGGAGATTCTGAAGTCTTCCTTGGTGAATATTCCAAAAGATACAGTCACCCTGTACACCAACTCTGGCTGCCTGTGCCCACAGCTGGTGGTCAATGAGGAGTATATAATAATGGGATATGAAGATAAGGAGCGCACCAGGTAAGACAACTTGTATGGAGCTCCAATCTACCCATTAAGAACACATGTATGCTTGATGTATCCCACAGTACTACAGGGAGCTGGGCGGTGGGTTGAAGAGATAAGCATTTGCTATCTAAGTTTTATAAATACCAATTGCCTATAAGGTTTGTAAACACAAGTCAATCTGCCCATTTACTACTATACAACTCATGTATCAAGTCCAAACCTCCTATCCTAATGGGCCTTCAGGCATCATTAGAAGGACAGTAGGAGCCTACTAGATGCAATCTTTATGGCTTTCCCAGGACTTAAAACCATTAATAATTACACCTACTAACTAACTGTATCCTAAGGTAGGGTATGAAATATCTGTTCTAGAATTCCATCTTTTATGTGAATTCTTACCTGTTTACCTGTAAAAAAAAGTCACCAAAATACATGTGAAAATGAGCAGAGAAGAGTCACCTTTTGCCCAAGATGAATCAGTTTTGCAAACAATTGTAAAAAAAAACTGGGTAACTGAATAGATGCGCTACATCCACATTAGATACAGTATTGGGTGGAGGAGCAGGAACCATCTAACAAGTGGTAGAATTCAAAGTAACACAGTTAAATGAAGTCCATAGCCTGTTCTTTGTGAGTACTAAGGGTTAATAGCTTATATGCACAGAGCTGATACTACTTAAGATCAGGTGGGGGAGGGGAGCAGCATAAGGTGCAGTGAGAAAGAGAAAGTTCTGAAGAATCACAGACTGGGGTGGAGGGACTGATAGGAAACAGGAAGATCTTGTACCTCACTATTCTGTGCAGGAGACATCTATATCCATTGCTCTATACACATCCAGCCCTGCTACATACACAGAGAGAGCTCTGTCACATGACCTCCTCCCCTATGAGCAGGGAGAAGATAATAAGAAAAGTTGTTTTACAAAGGAAATAATTATAAATATCTTTTTCTTTAAAACAGACTTCTGCTAGTAGAAGGTTCCCTTGCTGAGAAATGGAGGGATCGTCTTGCAAAAAAGGTTAAGGTAAATATACAAATACATAACATTTCTAGAAACTCGGAGGAAAAACTAAGCTAAAAGTGGCATCTGGTAGGTGGATTTAGGTAGCGTCACTTTACTCAATTCTCAATAAAGAAGTAGAGTAGTAATAGAGCTTATTCACACATATACATTTTTTTCTCAGTATAATATCTGTGATTGAGGACAGTAAACTGACCATCCATTATTCCATTTTTTTTACATCCTCAAAATGGAAGGTTCTCAACAGTTAGATAGCAAAACGCCTGGATCCCCAACATTATCAGTTGTCATCAGTTTTTTGCAGACCCATAGATTTCGAGAGGACAGGATGTTTGTGTGCCTTTAACCTGAACATGTTAATGTAGTTCATACTCACATCAGGAGGCCAAGGTCACCATATATTAATTGTGCAAAGACATCGGTACCTGTATGTCTGCAGAACTGTCCCTTGGAATACACTGCCCAAAATACTATCCCTTAAAGGGAACCTACCACCACGGATCTACCACGGATTGAAGAGGCTACTGGGGCATGGAGTAGCTGCGCCGTGTAGCCTCAACTCTGGCTATTCCAAACTATCCTTACATCCAATAGATCCACCTACCACCCGATCTACCTTTATAGGTAGATCCGTGGTGGTAGGTTCCTTTTAAAGGGGTTTTCCTACAAAACAAATTAGGCCCTATCGACAGGATAGGAAATAACTTTCTGATCGTGGGTGCCTCAGTAATGAGACCCCCACAGATCAGGACAAGGGGTGGTCCGATAGGGTCCGCTGAACCCCTGTCAGACCCCTCGTCACTAACCAAGATGAGTTTAGCAGTCGGCCTTGCATGGCTGCCTGCCCTAATTCATCTCTATGGAGCTGATGTAGATTGCTTTGGTATCTCCATAGAGAAGAATGGGGAAGCCCAGCCATGCCCTACTGACTGCTCAACTCATCTCAAGGAGTGATGAGGCGTCCATTGGGGATACATCGGACCCCCCCCCCCCCTTTTCTACGGCAGGCATACATCGGCGCTGCAGCTCACTCCCGGCTCCTCTCCAAAGGCATATACAGCGCACTGCGCCATATCACGTATGTCCTATCTTTCTATGGGCTACGGAGCGGTGCGGTGCCGCTCCCGTACAGGGCCGTGAGCTCTATGTATGCTCTATATATTTTTAGGTCTTGCTAATGGTACAGTATGGTGGACAATATGGCCATGTAAATGGATGGCCAGATTGCCCATTGAAATTAATACATTCGTCTGAAAGAGGCCATACTAATGCTCACAATAAATGGCACAAAAGCAACAAAATTCTTCCATAACATTAATGTAACAATTATTTTGTTCTCCCTCTTAACATTCATTTATTTTCCACTTTCCAGCGCTGGGATCAGAAACTGCGTCGCCCCCGAAAAATCAAATCTCCAGTGGAACAAAACAGCAACAAAAACAGCAACTCAAGACAAATACATAGCTAGACCTATGGAAAGATGTACATAAAACTCTGTGGACTTTTATACAAAGATTTGCATTTTTGGAGCAGCAAAGAAAAGAAATTGCACTATTGCACGTTATAACCTATTGTTTACTACAAGATATTGTAGGCGATTGTAGTTTTTTTCTCTCTTTTATATTTGCACGGATTACTAAGCAATAGATTTATTCCACTTCTAGAATTGTTAAAGTTTTCTTTATTTGTAAGAAATGAAGCAACTCAGTGGATGAGAAACAAAGAAATAATTCATGTTCAATAAATTTCTGATCTACTAATTGTGGTTGTTTGCTGTAGGACTTGTCTTATGATTGAAGGGATTTTCCAGGTTACTGACCAATGCTCCCTACTGAATTCACGGCTCTTGTTCTCTCTTTTGGAGTCAGAACTGGTGAGGATCTTGTGACCATGGTGGTCACTCACAGACATTCAGCAGTGACGTCATGGTACTTACACATGGAAATAATGAGGCCAATGACCAAGCACAGCAATCCCAACATTTTTACCAGTTCAGCTCTGACATGGACTGTTATTTTAATATGAATATCATCCCCCCTCCCCCTCCACGAGCCATCCGGGTCCTCTTAGTAGATACAGAAGGGATCTCCACCAGTTTGGAACTGTTTAGGCCAGGTCAGACTTGTCATAGATTTTAGCTCTAGTCTCCCCTGGATTTCCTAGTCATATTATCATAAATACGCTGCAGGAAATAAGTAGTTCTTTGTGGCGTTCATACTCTGTGCCTTCTGATTACTATTTTTATATAATACAGCAGACACTTATCCCGTACATAGCTTAAACACCCTTTCCATTCTGGGTTAATGATGGCATCATCCACTATTCTGTAACTACAAATCGTAGAGGCCAGTGAATTCACAGCAGCTAATCTATGGCTCTAATTAATTTATGGCTCCTACCTGTAAACGCTCATACAAAGGGCTGGCACCAGTACCAGGCATACGAGAGCAATTGCCGGGGCCTAGAGCTGCTCAGTCCCCAGCAGCCTGGCAGAGCCTGGTGAAAGGGGATGTATATAATGAATCAATGGGTGGAATCAGTGGCGGACTGGCCATGTAACGCACCAGGAGAAATTCAGGTGGGCCGATTAGTCTGGGGTCGAAGGGACCGCTTTGGGACGAGTCTGGGGCCAGTCGAAAAAATAAAGAACCATGTACTCACCTTTCTGACGCAACCCCATAGCTCCGCTTCTTGATGCAGTCCAGGCGGCAGTGACAGCTCCATGTGCACCAGCGTCGCAGACTGTGATGTCAGCAAGCGGCTGTCGTCAAAGTCTGCGAGCCACCGTCACGCACGGACCTGTCACTGCCTGCCGGACTGCATCAAGTAGCAGAGCTACAGGGGAGCGTTGGAAAGGTGAGTACATGTTTTTTTATTTTAATGTTCTGGGCAGGCACCTGGCTGTATACAGGAAAGTGGGGGGGGGGTACAGGCTGGTTGTATACTGAGGGGGGGCAGGCTGGCTGTATAGTGGTGGGACTGGCTGGCCATATACTTGGGGGCTGCCTGGCTATAAAATGGGGGACTAGGCAGGCTGTATGCTGGGGTGGCTATATAATGGAGGGGAAGGCTGGCTGTATACTGGGCGACTGGCTAGCCATATACTGGGGGGGCTGTCTGTCTATATACTGGGATGGGCAGCCTGGCTGTATATTGGGGAGACTGACTGGCCATATACTGGGGGACTGGCTGGCTATATACTGGGGAGGGGCTGTCTGCCTATATATTGGGGGGACTGGCTGGCCATATACTGTTGGGGGCAGTCAGGCTATATACATTGGGGCTGGCTGTATACTGAGGGTGTCTGGCTATATACAGGGGGACTGGCTATGTACTGGGGAGGGGCTGGTGGCTATATACTGGGGGACTGGCTGTCTATATACTGGGGGGGTCTGGCTATATACTGGCAGAACTGGCTGGCTATATACTGGGAAGACGGGCTGTATACTGGGGGGCTGGCTGGTTATATACAGGGGGCTGGCGGTATACTGGGGAGGGGCTGGTTATATACTGGGGAGGTGCTGGCTGGCTATATACTGGGGGGACTGGCTGGCAATATACAGGGGCTGTATACTGCAGAGGGGCTGGCTGTATACTGGGGTGACTTGCTGGATATATAGAGGAGGGCTGGCTTGCTATATACTGGGGGGACTGTCTGGCTGTATACTGGGGAGACTGTCTTGCTATATGCAGGGGGAGCTGGTTGGCTGCATACTGGGGGCTGTCTGGCCCACTTAGATTCAACCCAGAGCTGGCCCTGCTCATGCACCTTCATTAGGTGGTCATGCATGCAAATATCTCCATATTGAAAAAGATATATCAGAGAATGAAACTTCATACTTTATTCTGAATTAGTGTATTAATGGGAATGCACTAAGAGGCCTCAGGAAGGTCAATAATCATGGCCATAACAAGCTCTTAAGATCAAGAATACGTTGTGTGTAATTTTTACAGCTGTGGACACACAATGGAGAACTGAGGGTTAGCTGCACTAAATCTGCTTACAGAGCTGTTTAGTAGGTGGATTTATATATATCCAGTTCATCAGATATGCGGAAGGCTGAGATCTATTCTCAGGTCCAGGTGTCTGACTTGACTCATAGACCACATATAACAAGGGGAACTCCTGTAGATTAAACTTTGGGAGCAAGAAGCTTCACTTGAAGCTTTTAAAGGACATCTACCATCAGATTACCTGATGGTAGATGACTATCAAGCACCTCCCTGTGTGTCCCAAACTTCTTTTCTTATCTGTTTGCATGGCGGCATTTCT
Organism: Engystomops pustulosus; assembly: GCF_040894005.1. Taxonomy (NCBI): domain Eukaryota; kingdom Metazoa; phylum Chordata; class Amphibia; order Anura; family Leptodactylidae; genus Engystomops; species Engystomops pustulosus. The sequence continues at coordinate 83,707,477 of NC_092418.1, forward strand.
GTAAAAAAATATGTTCATGAGATATGCAAATTAGCTTGTGGTGCTCTTCAGAGCACCATCAGGCTCTACCCTAATATAATTTATTCACGCCCCAGGGGCGGTGCCAGACGCATTCTGAGAACCAGTGATGTCACCGACTCTTGCAAAAATTCTTGTGCATCTTGTTGCCCCTCTTATGTAATTATAATAGATTTAGTGCCTGATCCGCTCTCCATTAATTATATTATATAGAACTTTGTAAAAAATATTTTTATGCATTTCCCCCTAATTAAATGATATCATGGGTCATTTAATTTTATATTGTTACTTCACAATAAATATTATTCTATAATGCCCTCTAAAAGAAATTTCACATAAATAGTGCACAGCATGATAATTTCAAATGTGTAATCCCACCTGATAAATTAATGGGAAAGGGTTTGCTCCTTACCTGACAAGCATGGCAAAAATCTCTACTGTGTGCAATAAACACAGGGTCACGGTTACTATGCCTTTGTACATAGATCCGTAGAATATTAGGGCATGTGAAATTTCACCTTCTGCTGACACTTGACCTGTTCTCCTTTCCTTAACTTCTTCAGTTCCCCCAAATTTTTTTAGAACACTCCCCGATCCAAGGATATTAAGAACACTGAGATGGCTTCAACTCTGATCAGGCAACTTTTCCAATGTGTGAGCAAAATTAAAGAAATGGAGATTTTGGAATTTAGAGTGATTTTTACCTTCACAAAGATTCTAGGAGGTCGGGATTTCTCGTGAGTAGTAATGAGTGGATCCGTTGCAATTGCAGATTTTAACTGGTTTAATTGCAGTTGGCAAAGTTGTCAACAGCATTTAGCCTTGTATATTTGAGTGTAAGCCGAGTTTTTCAGCACAATTCTTGTGCTGAAAACTTCCCACTTGGCTTATACTTGGGTATATAAAAAAAATAAATGGAGTACTCACCATTCTGATGCCCCTGGGCAGCTCCTCCTCTTTCTTGACATGCGCTAGCCTCAGTTCCGCAACAGGGCTTGGCCGGTGTACAAATTATGATGTCAGCCGCTGCAGCAGGTGTGAAGAAAGAAGAGGAGCTGTCCGGGCGTCGGAATGGTGAGTACTCCATTTATTTTTTTATGTGTTGGGCATACTGGGAGCTGACTGCCGGGCTATATACTACACGAGGCTGCCTGCCTGGCTACATACTACTCAGGGCTGGCTGCCAGGCTATATACTACACAGGGATGGCTGCCAGGTTACATACTATACGGGGCTGGCTGTCAAGCTATATAGTACACGGGGCTGGCTGGCAGGCTATATACTACAAGGTGGCAGGATGGCTATATACTACAGGGGGCTAGCTATATACTACAGGGGGCTGGCTATGTACTACAGGGGGCTGGCTATGTACTACAGGAGGGTGGTTATATACTACTGGGTGTTAGGAAAGCTCACGACTGGAATACTTTTCACACCAAAAGAACTACCACACAAGTCTAGATGCAGGCAGACAGAAGGAAGAGAATGGGTGGACTAAGCCTGTGCTGATCTACAGACTAGACTCTACCAAGGTAGGGGGCCTCCTATCTACCCCACAAGGCCCTGGGAGGTGAGAGGAACCCAAATAGGTCTGTCAGCCGGTGTGAGGTGGTACAGACAGAAAACTGCAGTGTGGGATTTAGGACAGTATTCAGACAGAGGGAAAAAACAGGATGAACAATGAAGAAACAGGATTTAAGACAGCATAGGAAACTAAAGCAGACGGAAGAAAAGAGAACTAAAGATGTACAGACATAGAACATAGAAGAGTCATCAGAACCGGCAGGTCACACCAGAGAGTACATCAAAACCACTAGTCAAGGAAAAGTAACTAAGTGGGGAATACAATACCGGGGAGAAGCAACAACGGTAAGGGAGCACTGGAGACCAGGAATCCAGCTAGGCTGTGAGTTCCAGAAGGACCAACACTGGCACAGGTGGAAGGTCCAGATTCAATTTATGCAGCCTGAGATCCGCCCCCAGAATCCCATAGGAGCAGGAACCCAGGCTGATTCAGGAGACAGACAGCTTAAATTTCCCTAAAGCGCACGCGTCCTGGATGCCCGCTGCCCTGAGCGTGCAGCAGTAGTAACTCGCTGTGGACAGGGGGCAGAGATAGTATGGAGACGTGCAGAAACTCGGGGAAGATCCTTAGCATTGTCAGCATGGAGGGTGGAAGGACCAGCATAGAATGTAGATAAAGCTCTCCACTTTTGGCATATTCTATGCCAGAAAACTACACCAGCTCCCTAAATAAACAGATGCCCCATGTCCTACATCATGCACATCTTTCACCAGATCACAGTCTTCATAAATAACCCTCTTAGTATATAAAATGTACCTACCTCTCACATGTATGGTAAAGCAGTTATCCCTTGTTTATACAGTCATGGCCATAAGTTTTGAGAATTATACAAATGTTAATTTACTGCATCAGGTTTTATAATGGCAATTTGCATATAATCCAGAATGTTATAAAGAGTGATCAGCTTAACAGCAATTAATTGCAAAGTCAATATTTGCCTAAAAAATGAACTTTTCCCCCAAAACACATTTCAACTTCATTGCAGACCTGCCTTAAAAGGAGCAGTTAACATCGTTTCAGTGATTGCTCCAGTAACACAAGTGTGGGTGCTGATGAGGACAGGGCTGGAGATCAATCTGTCATAATTAAGCAAGAATCACACCACTGGACACTTTAAAAGGAGGCTGGTTCTTGGCATCATCGTTTCTCTTCTGTTAACCATGGTTATCTCTAAAGAAACACGTGCAGTCATCATTGCACTGCACAAAACTGGCCTAACAGGGAAGAGTATCGCAGCTAGAAAGATTGCACCTCGGTGAACAATCTATCGCATCATCAAGGAATTCAAGGAGAGAGGTTCCATTGTTGCCAAACAGGCTTCAGGGCGCCCAAGAAGGACCAGCAAGCACCAGGACCGTCTCTTAAAAGTGTTTCAGCTTCGGGATCGGGCTACCAGCAGTGCAGAGCTTGCTCAGGAATGGCAGCAGGCAGGTGTGAGTGCATCTGCACGCACTGTGAGGCGGAGACACTTGGAGCAAGGCCGGGTGTCAAGGAGGGCAGCAAAGAAGCCACTTCTCTCCAGAAAAAGCATCAGGGACAGACTAATATTCTGCAAAAGGTACAGGGAGTGGACTGCTGAGGACTGGTGTAAAGTCATTTTCTCAGATGAATCTCCTTTGCTAATGTTTGGAACATCTGGAAAACAGCTTGTTCGGAGAAGACAAGGTGAGCAATACCACCAGTCTTATCTCATGCCAACTGTAAAGCATCCTGCAACCATTCATGTGTGGGGTTGCTTCTCAGCCAAGGGAATTGGCTCTCTCACAGTCTTGCCTAAAAACACCTCCATGAATAAAGAATGGGACCAGAATGTCCTCCAAGAGCAACTTCTCCCAACCGTCCAAGAGCAGTTTGGTGATCAATAGAGATGAGCGAACATACTCGTCCGAGCTTGATGCTCGATCGAGCATTAGCGTACTCGTAACTGCTCGTTGCTCGGACGAGTATTTCGCCCGCTCGAGAAAATGGCAGCTCCCGCCGTTTTGCTTTTTGGCGGCCAGAAACAGAGCCAATCACAAGCCAGGAGACTCTGCACTCCACCCAGAATGACGTGGTACCCTTACACGTCGATAGCAGTGGTTAGCTGGCCAGATCAGGTGACCCTGGGATAGACTAGCCGCTGCCCGCGCTGCTCGGATCATTCTCTGTCTGGATGCCGCTAGGGAGAGAGCTGCTGCTGGTCAGGGAAAGCGTTAGGGTGTTCTATTAGCTTACTGTTAGGCAGGAGTGATTCTACAACAACCCAACAGCCCTTCTTAGGGCTACAATAACGTTATACTTTTTTTTTTTATTTGCTTGTGGCTGGGCTTGCTGGCACTAGTAGTGCAGCTAGTACCATATTGTGAGGAATTTGCAGGGGGACTTGCTACCGTTGTGTTTAGCTCTTAGTGACACACATATCCACCTCAAACACCAAAGTGGGAAAATTTATTAGGGGTTTGATTTCAATTAGGCACAGTCTGCCAGTTTCTTTTTATTTTACGTTTATTTTTTTAATAACTCAGTGTCATCTCATCTTGCATAGTAGTGTGCTTTAATACTTGGCTAGAAAATAGCCATAGGAGAATCCAAACGGCTTACTTACGCCTACAGTAGCGTTATATATATTTTATTTCTGGTTGATCTGCTGGTGGCTGTAGTTGCTGCAGTGCATCTACTAGCAAATTGTGAGCAATTTGGAGTGAGACTTGCGACCACTGTGTTTTGCGCTTAGTGACGCACATATCCATCGCAAAGACCGAAGTGGGAAAATTTATTAGGGCCCGGGGTTGGATTTCAATTAGGCACAGTCTGCCATTTCCTTTTTTATTTTACGTTTATTTTTTTCATAACTCAGCGTCATCTCATCTGGCATAGTAGTGTGCTTTAATACTTGGCTAGAAAATAGCCATAGGAGAATCCAAACGGCTTACTTACGCCTACAGTAGCGTTATATATATTTGATTTCTGGTTGATCTGCTGGTGGCTGTAGTTGCTGCAGTGCATCTACTAGCAAATTGTGAGCAATTTGGAGTGAGACTTGCGACCACTGTGTTTTGCGCTTAGTGACGCACATATCCATCGCAAAGACCGAAGTGGGAAAATTTATTAGGGCCCGGGGTTGGATTTCAATTAGGCACAGTCTGCCATTTCCTTTTTTATTTTACGTTTATTTTTTTAATAACTCAGTGTCATCTCATCTGGCATAGCAGTGTGCTTTCATACTTGGCTAGAAAATAGCCATAGCAATAGGATAGCATCGTTTGGTTTTAAAAACTAAAAAACACACAAAAAAAAAAAAACACAAAAAAAAGTTAAAAAAAAAATTAAAGTTATAACTCTCATTTTCAAAATGTTTAACCCGAGGGCTAGGGGTAGAGGACGAGGGCGGGGACGTGGGCGTCCAACTACTGCAGGGGTCAGAGGCCGTGGTCCTGGGCGGGGTGAGACACCACCTGCTGATGAGGGAGCAGGGGAACGCCGCAGAGCTACACTCCCTAGGTTCATGTCTGAAGTTACTGGGACTCATGGTAGAGCACTGTTGAGGCCAGAACAGTGCGAACAGGTGATGTCGTGGATTGCCGACAATGCTTCGAGCAATTTGTCCACCAGTCAGTCTTCCACGCAGTCCACCCATGTCACCGAAATCGGCACTCCTCCAGCTCCTGCACCTCAGCCTCCTCCCCCCCAGTCTGCCCCCTCCCAGCAAAATTTGCCATTAGAACCGGCATACTCTGAGGAACTGTTTTCTGGACCCTTCCCACAGTCACAAACCACTTGTCCGGTTGCTGATGAGCAATTTTCCGATGCCCAGGTTTTCCACCAGTCGCAGTCTGTGGGTGATGATGACCTTGTTGACGTACTGGAAGAAGTGTGTAAAGAGGTGTCCGACGATGAGGAGACACGGTTGTCAGACAGTGGGGAAGTTGTTGTCAGGGCAGGAAGTCCGAGGGGGGAGCAGACTGAGGGATCGGAGGATGATGAGGTGACAGACCCAAGCTGGGTTGAGAGGCCGGGTGAACACAGTGCTTCTGAGACGGAGGAGAGTCCTCGACCAGAACAGGTTGGAAGAGGCAGTGGTGGGGCCAGACGGAGAGGCAGGGCCAGAGCTGGTGCATCAGCGCCAAATGTGTCAACTAATGAAGCTCCCGTGGCAAGGGCTCCTGCGGCGAGGGCTAGATTTTCAGAAGTCTGGAGGTTCTTTAAGGAAACACCGGATGACCGGTGTGCCACATTTGCCAAACCAGGATCAGCAGGGGTTCCACCACTAATAGCTTAACTACCACCAGTATGCGCAGGCATATGAATGCTAAACACCCCACTCAGTGGCAACAAGCGCGTTCACCTCCGGCCGTGCACACCACTGCTCCTTCCCCTGTGTCAGCTGATAGTCAGCCCCCTGCCCAGGACCCTGCCACAAAAACCCCATCGTCGCCTCCACGATCCTCCACAGCATCCACCAGCGTTCAGCTCTCCATACCCCAGACGCTGGAGCGGAAACGAAATATAGTTTCGAGACCCAGGCCTTTCGCAGCCTCTTGGCGGCGGCCGCCCCTCGGTATTCGGTCCCCAGCCGCCACTACTTTTCCCGATGTGCCGTCCCAGCCCTGCACCAGCACGTGTCAGACAACATAATCCGTGCCCTGACCAACGCCGTTTCTGACAAGGTCCACCTGACCACGGACACGTGGACGAGTGCTGCCGGGCAGGGCCACTATATATCGCTGACGGCACATTGGGTTAACTTGGTGGAGGCTGGGACCGAGTCTGACCCTGCGGCTGGTCATATACTGCCGACGCCGAGGATTGCGGGGCCTACCTCGGTCCAGGTGTTTCAGGCCTACTATGCCTCCTCCTCCTCCCACCCCTCCTCCACCTCCTCCTCCGAACGACCATCCGTGGGCATGGCGCCATCAGTCGGTAGCTCTAGGCACAGCAGCAGTGCCGTCGCTAAGCGACAGCAGGCGGTGCTCAAACTGCTGAGCCTAGGCGATAAAAGGCACACCGCCCAAGAACTATTACAGGGCATCACGGCGCAGACTGATCTGTGGCTGGCACCGCTGAACCTGAAGCCAGGCATGGTTGTGTGTGACAACGGCCGTAACCTGGTGGCGGCTCTGCAACTCGGCAGACTGACACATGTGCCATGCCTGGCCCATGTGTTAAATCTGATAGTTCAACGTTTCCTCAAGACATACCCCAATCTGTCTGATTTGCTCACGAAGGTGCGCCGCATCTGTGCGCATTTCAGGAAGTCCAGCACAGATGCTGCCACTCTCAGGGCAGCGCAGCGCCGCCACCATTTGCCTGCTCACCGACTGTTGTGCGATGTGCCCACGAGGTGGAATTCAACACTGACCATGTTATCCAGAGTTTACCAGCAGCGCCGAGCGATTGTAGACTGCCAGATGTCAACTTCCACCAGAACTGGTAGTCAGGTCAGTCAGCTTCCTCAAGTCTACAATGAGGAGTGGACGTGGATGTCTGATATCTGTCAGGTGCTGAGTAACTTTGAGGAGTCAACACAGATGGTCAGTGGCGATGCCGCCATCATCAGCCTCACCATCCCGCTGCTTGGCCTGTTGAAAAACTCTCTGGTCAGCATGAAGTCGGAAGCTTTGCGCTCCTCACAAGAGACGGGGGAAGAAGATTCCCTTGTTGATAGCCAAAGCACCCTTAGGTCTGTTTCTCAGCGCATATCGGAGGAGGTGGAGGTGGAGGAGGATGAGGAGGAAGAGGAGGAGAATGTTGGCGAGACACAAGAGGGGACCATTGTTGAGTCCTTCACTGTTGAGCGTGTATGGGCAGAAGAAGAGGAGTTGGAGGAGTTGGAGGAGGAGGAAATGGACAGTCAGGCCAGTGAGGGGAGTGAATTCTTACGCGTTGGCACTCTGGCGCATATGGCAGATTTCATGCTAGGCTGCCTATCCCGTGACCCTCGCGTTCAAAGAAATTATTCCAGCACCGATTACTGGGTGTTCACTCTCCTGGACCCACGGTACAAGCAAAATCTTTCCACTCTCATCCCTGGAGAGGAAAGGAGTGTGAGAATGCATGAATACCAGCAGGCCCTGGTGCACAAGCTGAAACAGTATTTCCCTTCTGACAGCGCTAGCGGCAGAGTGCGTAGTTCTGCGGGACAAGTAGCGAGGGAGAGTAGGCGAGCAGGCAGCTTGTCCAGCACTGGCAAGGGTACGCTTTACAAGGCTTTTGCCAGCTTTATGTCACCCCAGCAAGACACTGTCACCTGTCCCCAGTCTCGGCAGAGTAGGGCTGATCTTTACAGAAAGATGGTGAGGGAGTACGTAGCTGACCATACCATCGTCCTAAATGATCACACAGCTCCCTACAACTACTGGGTTTCAAAGCTGGACATGTGGCACGAACTGGCGCTGTACGCCTTGGAGGTTCTTGCCTGCCCTGCCGCTAGCGTCTTGTCCGAGCGGGTTTTCAGTGCAGCTGGTGGCATCATCACCGATAAGCGTACACGCCTGTCGACTGACAGCGCTGACAGGCTGACGCTTATCAAGATGAATAAAGCCTGGATTTCTCCTAATTTCCAATCTCCACCAGGTGAAGGAAGCTCAACCTGAATAATTTATCCACTCCTCCTCCTCCTCATTTTCCTCCTTCTCCTCCTCTTTGTACAGTAAAGCAGAGGAAACTGGCTATTTTTTGACAGGGCCCACTGGCTCTAGCTATAGTACTTTATGCATTTAATTTTTCTGGAGGGCCACCGACCCGGTCCTCTGTTTTAAACAATTTTTGGGAGTGCCACATACAGGCACTCAATCTATTCAATTTTTCTGGAGGGCCACCTACCTGCTCCTCTGGTTTGAAAACTTTTTTGGACTGCCACATACAGGCACTCAATCTATTCCATTTTTCTGGAGGGCCACCTACCTGCTCCTCTGGTTTGAAAACTTTTTTGGACTGCCACATACAGGCACTCAATCTATTCCATTTTTATGGAGGGCCACCTACCTGCTCCTCTGGTTTGAAAACTTTTTTGGACTGCCACATACAGGCACTCAATCTATTCCATTTTTATGGAGGGCCACCTACCTGCTCCTCTGGTTTGAAAACTTTTTTGGACTGCCACATACAGGCACTATCCAAATTGAATTGTCTCCATAGCAGCCTCCACACGTTGTCTCCATTGCTACCTCCAAAAGTCGTCCATATAGCTGCCTCCATACATCGTCCCTTTATCAAACGAGGTGTGTCAGGCCGAAATTTGGGTTGTTTTCATGGATTCCACATCAAAGTTGTTAACTTTGTCGCCACCCTGCTGTGTTATCCACAAAATACACTGGCAAACTTTTACCATTTACGGATATTATTTCAGCGCTTCTTGCGCAGATGTTTACATTCCCCTCACCCGCCATATCCCAAACTTATAAGAACGCTACTACACTTGATCTTATACAAAACGTTCTTAGAAGTGCTGTTTGGGGAGTAGCCTAGAGATAGGGGCTTGGATTGGCGAAAGCTCGCCTGGCAGCGGAGCGCCAGCTCCATGCCAAGATCCAACTAACATAGTTTTAACTGCAGCACCTTTAATCTACTACTAGTTCACTGCCTCCATACATGGTCCCCTTATCAAACGAGCTGTGTCAGGCAGAATTTTGGATTGTTTTCATGGCTTCCATGTTAACTTTGTCGCCACCCTGCTGTGTAATCCACAAAATATACTGGCAAACTTTTATCATGTACCGATATTATTTGAGCGCTTCTTGCTCACCTCCTTTGGTTCCTCTCTGCCACCCATTGGTTTGAAGCCTGAGTCCATTTAGGGTATGTTGCCATGACACTCTCTAGCCTGCCGCTGCTGCCGCTGCCTCTGCATGCCGTCCCCTATAGTGTCAGGGTCAATTATTGGATGTTTTAGATGCTATCTAGCCTCATTCGGTCACTCTGTCATGGCCATGCTGTTGCCCATAATTTTGGCATAATGGTGCGATTAAGCAGCCTCAGAGGCATCCATGCATGCTGCCCCTGCTGTTTCCTGTCCATTTCCGTGGTGTTTCCATCCTTTTCTGAGGTTCCCAGGTGTTTGGCCAAGCTTCCCTGTGCAGAGCCTTGGTCCCCTTGAAAAATGCTCGAGTCTCCCATTGACTTCAATGGGGCTCGTTACTCGAAACGAGCACTCGAGCATCGGGAAAAGTTCGTCTCGAATAACGAGTACCCGAGCATTTTAGTGCTCGCTCATCTCTAGTGATCAACAATGCCTTTTCCAGCATGATGGAGCACCTTGCCATAAAGCAAAGGTGATAACTAAATGGCTCAGGGAACAAAACATAGAGATTTTGGGTCCATGGCCTGGAAACTCCCTAGATCTTAATCCCATTGAGAACTTGTGGTCAATCATCAAGAGACGATGGACAAACAAAAACCATCAAATTGTGACAAAACGCAAGCATTGATTGTGCAAGAATGTACTGCAATCATTCAGGATTCGGACCAGAAGTTGATTGAGAGCTGCCAGGGAGAATTGCAGAGGTCCTGAAGAAGAAGGGTCAACACTGCAAATATTGACTTGCTGCATTAACTCATTCTAACTCATTACAAGCTTTTGTTACTTATAATATGATTGCACTTGTATTTCTGCATGTGATAAAAACATCTGACAAACACATTAAAACCAGAGGGCAACAGATCATGTGAACATATAATATTTGTGTAATTCTAAAAACTTATGGCCGCCATGACTGTAAAGGTACTGCAGAGGTAATAGCACCAAGCACAAGGAGTTTCTGGTACCTGAAAATATTGAGGCTGTGTTTCACTGCATTGGTTTGACTTTAAAAGGTCTTAAAATGTACCAAATTTAGACAAAAATGTTGGTGTAAAATATTAGACCAGTAGTTGACATCTAGAAGAGTAGAGTGTCAAACATGTGGGGCACCATGAGAAATTTCTTGCATCTTCTGCTTGGTACAGCTTCCGCGCAGTATGAGTAAATCTAGCCGAGCAGACTTTTCTCAATAATATTAAAAAGCGTTTAACTGACTCATTGCCAATATATTGGAGTTGTAGAAGATCCCATAACCAAACAACTGATTCAATGATACATCACAATGCAAGCTAAATCATGGAAGTGCAAAATCCCTCACCTTGTCATGTTTGATTATCCCATGGTCTGCAATCTACAGTATGGACCTTAGTGATGGATTAACCAGGTGCACGGATATCCCAAAAACCGCTGGTCTGGAAGTCCAGGGTAAGGTATACTTGTAACGGGAAGGAAATTAGTTAGGAGACGGGAAATCCAGCATTCACAAAACATACAAAAAACTGTTAAGACATAGCCAAAAGTTTAATTATCATGTATAAAAAACACACATGATGAGTGCGGACACATGACGACAAAAAACACGAGCAGTCAGGTATGACTAAGGACTAGGATGTTATAGTCTGAAATGCGTTACTGCTGCCAATTTTTGTCTTGTGTTTTTTGTCGGCATGTGTCCGTGTCAGCACCCATCATGTGTGGTTTTTTATACATGATGATTAAACTTTGGCTATGTCTTAACAGGTTTTTGTACGTTTTTATGGATGCTGGATTTCCTGTCTCCTAAGTAATTTTATTTCCAATCCTTTGTCGTTCTATAAAATAGATGTGCATGGGCAGCCAAGCTTTACTGAAGGCACATAACGTTGCCTTTGTATCAGGGGTGTAACTTAAGGGGAGCAGAGGTTGGGGTTGCACCAAGAGGTTTAGGGGGCCCTTATGGTGTTACTTTCCCATATGAGGAGACTATTACTATAAACCATACATTATGGTCGGGGGCCTGGCACAGTCTTTGCACTGGGGCCCATCAGCTTCTAGTTACGCCACTGCTTTGTATGACAATCGATCAGCAGTGCCAGACCCTATGGGAGCTTTCTGGAAGAATTTTTTAAGCAAGACTCAGGCTTAGACTTGTATAAAGATATAAATATGTAACCTTTAAATTAGAACTGAGTTCCAGCAACGTTAGATGACTTCTTTTGAAGCCTACCCTTGTCTAATGCTTCTTCTTTCTAGCAGTTCATATGTTTATACATTATGAGATTAACTGGGATTTGGATCTCCATAACAGTTTTAGCTCATATAAAGCTTCCCTATATGTCAAACCTTGCTATGTGATAATGGACGCTCCTTTCTGTGTTGGATGAATTACAGTCTTCTTTCTTGTTTGGACTTCTGCACTTTATCTCATTCGTGTTGTGGTATTTTTCATGTCTGCGGTGAAAAGACTTGCTTGTGTGCTAGCCATTGAATTAAAAAACATGGACAGAATAGTGTGATCCATTTGTCGACATAAGTCTGATCCTTCTCATAGGAATTTTCTGTTTTTTTCTGGTCTGACAACGGAACAGAAAAACAAAAAGTTTAAGGCATTGTAGCCATCGTTGGAATGGCCATTGACCCTCCTGGAATAGTTAGTCATGAGACTGGGATGATATTTAGTGGTCAGTGTTTAGCCAAAATGATTTTCCCAATGTACTGGGCCTACTGGTCTTGCGACCTTAGCTAACAGAATAAAAGAAGAAGTCCTACAGACAACCCTGACCACATGCCGTGGAGTATTTATCAATTTTGGCTCAGCTGTGTTTTTTGCACTTAAATCCTGCTATAATTTACAGTGTGATGTTAGATTGTGGTGCAAGGGGTTAATGAATTGGCACACAACCGAAAAGGTTTAGAACTGTCTTCACATTTATGAAGGTGATTTAGAAATCAACTTGCTTTTTGCAGCTCTAACTGTGCGCCAAAAATTGTGCCAAAGAATGTGCCGGAAAACTAGAAGCGCAGGAAAAGTGATGGTTTCTCAAGCAGCGCCCAAATTGCACCTTAAAAAAAGAAAAAATTGTGAGTGGATGGAAAGCACTATATTGTGGGGCCAACACTTCTTAAATACAGGCAGTCCCTGGGTTACGTACAAGATAGGGACCAGACATTTTTTTCTTATGTTTTGTAAGGCATAGGATACTGTGAACAACCCTGTCAAGTTGGTTTTGATGCCCTTGTTCAGATTTTATTTCACTTTCTGTTACTGTGACAATAGGTAACTAAGGAAGCTTGAGATTGCACCAGCTAATGCATCCTTAGTTACATGAAACCCCCGATACTGCCGGTATATACCTACTGCATACATCGGCAACAGATTGCAATCCCCGGCATCTCCGTGGCCCGCTCCAGCCTTTCACTCCGCCCACTGAGGAGGTAACATTGTAAATCACTGTACGTAGAACAAGCCATGGAGATGCTGGGGATCACATAAGTTGCCGATGTATGCAAGTATTTGCCGGCAGTAACGGAGGTTTCAGGTAGCTAATGGTGCATTAGCTGGTGCGATCTCACGCTTCCTTAGTTACCTGCAATCTCCGGCTTGCAGTTCTTCTAGTGCACTGGCTGGAAGACCACCGGCCACTGACTGGTAACTAAGGAAGAGTGAGATCGCACCAGCAAACGTATCCTTAGTTACCTAAAAAACCTCCAATACTGCCAGTATATACTTACTGCATACATCAGCAACTGAATGCGATCCCTGGCATCTCCATGGCCCGCTCCAGCCTTTCGCTCTGCCCAATGATCCCCAGCATCTCCACGGCCTGCTCCAGCCTTTCAGTCCACCCAATGATTCCCGTCACCTCCATGCCCGCTCCAGCCTTTCGCTCCGCCCAATGAGGAAGTAACCTCTGATTGCAGTGCTATTGAAACCCGGAAGTGGACTGCGCATGTCGGGGTGCCAAGTGCCCTGTTCGTATCTACGGGTTGTCCCATAGATACTTGGAACAACGTAAGTCGAGGACTGCCTGTAAAGCACAGCAAGGGGGGGAAAAACTATAGTTTTCTGTAAGAAAGTCAATAATAAATGCCCCCCACTATATCCAAAGATACAAGACCTGGCAAGACATGGATATGTCAAATCATACTTGGGAGAACAGCCCACATGGCTGAGACACTTTTTCCATTGTTTGTGTATATAAATATAAATTTGTGCCCTTTATTCACAGTCAAAACAATAGACCATTCTGCAACAAATTTGAGGCATAGGTATATCATGCATTTATGAAATATGAATTTATACTGTTTCACCTCTCTAAGGCCCCTTTCACACTTGCATTTTTTCACGAGCATGTTCTGCGCATGCTTTTGATGTACAGAACAGGCATTGCACTCTGACCCATTGTAATCAACAGGCTTTTTCAGACTTGCATTTTTTTCATGCATACACGGGCGTTTTTTTAACGCGCTCTACTTTTGCACCATACAAGTCTATGGAGATGCATCAAAAAAGTATTGCACTCATTGAGACACATGCAAGTCCTGAGTCCTTTCCATGCAGGTTATCAGTGTGTGCAAAATGCATTGAAAACGCGCATGAAAAACTGAGACACTGAACAAACTCTTTGAAAACTGATTGAACTCTGATGCAACATGTTAGTTTTGTCCTGTTCCTTGATCTCTGTTAGGTGTCTCATTATCTGATGCGTCTTTCCTAGTTTTATCCTGTTCCTGGATTTCTCAACTGTCTTAATACTGGATTTGTCTTTCCTGATTTTATCCTGTTCCTAGATCTCTGTGCTCTCTCTCAGTATCGGATTTGTCTTTCCTGGTTTTATCCTGTTCCTGGATCTCTGTGAACTGTCTCAGTATCGGATTTGTCTTTCCTGGTTTTATTCCGTACCTAAATCTCTGTGAGTTGTTTCAGGATCTCATGTGTCTTTCCTAGTTTTATCCTATTCCTGGATCTCTGTGAGCTGTCTCAGTTTCTGATTGGTCTTTCCTAGTTTTATCCTATTCCTGGATCTCTGTGAGCTGTCTCAGTTTCTGATTTGTCTTTCCTGGTTTTATTCCGTACCTAAATCTCTGTGAGGTGTTTCAGGATCTCATTTGTCTTTCCAAGTTTTATCCTATTCCTGGATCTCTGTGAGCTGTCTCAGTTTCTGATTGGTCTTTCCTGGTTTTATCCTGTTCCTGGATCTCTGTGAACTGTCTCAGTATCGAATTTGTCTTTCCTGGTTTTATTCCGTACCTAAATCTCTGTGAGGTGTTTCAGGATCTCATGTGTCTTTCCTAGTTTAATCCTATTCCTGGATCTCTGTGAGCTGTCTCAGTTTCTGATTTGTCTTTCCTAGTTTTATCCTATTCCTGGATCTCTATGAGCTGTCTCAGTTTCTGATTTGTCTTTCCTAGTTTTATCCTATTCCTGGATCTCTATGAGCTGTCTCAGTTTCTGATTGGTCTTTCCTGGTTTTATTCTGTTTCAGGATCTCTGTAAGTTGTCTCAGTATCGGATATGTCTTTCCTGGTTTTAGCTCGTTTCTGGAACTCTGTTCCATTCATTAACTGGAAATAATTCTAGAAATAAAGCATAGCTACAAAGAGTGTTCCACTTTACACATCTATTATTGTGTCAATTTACACATCTATTTTCTCTTTTAAGAAGCTACGGGAATAGTGATCTTTATTCTCGGAGCATGCCTATTTAGTTTTGAGGAATCCTTTTAAATTGTTTTAGATTACAATGACATTGTCCCAAACCAGATTGTGAATCGTGAGGGAAGTAGGAAGGGAATAAGGAAAGTCTATTTGAGTTTGTGCTACCTTTGAACCTCTGATCAGCATTTCCAATGATGAGACATCAAATCCCTAGGACATACCGTATGACACTTATTTATTTTTAATTCTGTTTATGTTTTTAACAGGAAAACCATTTAATTTAGCCTAAATTTTTTCTAAGATGGTTTTTCCAAGACTTCACAATTTTAGTTGGTCTACAGGGGTGGATTAACATGTAGTCTAAATAATTTATTGCACTAACATCCTGGATTTTATACCCATTTTAAAAGTACACAGTTGCTGCAATAATAGCTGCTTTTAGAAAAGTACAAATAATTGCGCTTAAACTCCTCGCAGAGACACAGTGGAACTTTTAATAAGTTAAGGTCAGCAAGTCATTTATCAATTTAAAAAAATCTAAATCCTTGCACTCAGATGGTAAATCAAATGTAACCCAAATGCCCCCTGTGTCATGTCTCTGTCTCTGTTTTCTGTCAAAGAAAAAAATGGGCTTCTACTCATAGCCCTCATGGAAGCTCTCCGCTCTCCGACCATGTCTTTCTATGAAAAAATGTTATGTATTGACATGTGTTTCCAGTTTTGCAGCAACTGTCTGTGTCATCATGGCATCTCGTATTGATTCTTATAGAAAAACTTCCTCTTTCTCCTAGGGCATTGTTGGAAACTCAAGAGTTCGATCTTCATTATTGAAAAAAATGCATCATATATATGTTCATTATAAAAGACCCATTTAAAGCAGAGAGGGGTTGGACAGGATAATAGATAACATATTAATATACAGGCGGTCGCCTACTTAAGGACACTCGTCTTACAGACGACCCCTAGTTAAAGATTGACCCCTCTGCCCCCTGTGACCTCTGGTGAAGCTCTGTGGATGTGTTCCTTTAGTCCCCGACTGCAATAATCAGCTGTAAAGTGTCTGTAATGAAGCTTTATGGAGAATCCTTGGTCCCATTACAGCAAAAAATTGTGAAAAAAAAATTGTGCAGAACTATAATGATAAACTAGACAGTTTCGACTTACAAACAAATTCAACTTAAGAACAAACCTATGGATCCTAACCTGTATGTAACCCAGGGACTGCCTGTACATCTAAAAAATGTTCTGCACTGCTTTCTTGTCAAATAATTGAATGTAAAACAATAACAGTAATAATAATAATCTTTATTTACCTATATAGTGCCATCAAATCCCGAAGCGCTTTACAAATCATAAGGGACATATACAGATATAATATTACATTAGAGAATACAAACCCATATATGGAACAAAGGGAGTGATATAATTATGCAGCCATTGTTCATAATGGAATAGATGAAAATAAAATCACATAAGACTGTGATCTCAGTTTAAATGGGTTGGCCACTTTACTTTATGTTTTTTGTAATGTGTGTGTGTGTGGGGGGGGGGGGCACAATATTAGTGAATTTACCAATATACATCTGTTAAAGGTTCCGCACTGTTTTATTGACCCTGGTTCAGAAATTTCTTTTGTCTCTTCAGCTGCCCTTCCTGTCAATAAATTAGAGGAGATGGATGGTCATTTGAACCGAACTGTCCATGGCTAATCTACCTTCCAGGACCTTGGAATCTGGAGCTAGGATCAACCAAGTACATTTTCATTCTGGTGTTTGTCCCCTTTGGAAGGATCCATTTTCCTTAAAAAATTTTTTAATGCATTGGGAACCAAACATACCTTCAGAATGCTGTAGCTGCATTGATGCAGGATCATATCTTGGTTAATCTTGGTTGTCCCTTTTGAGTCGTTTTGCTCAAAAGACAATTATAAAATTCAAGACCTTGGAAAGCTGGGTGTATACTGGCTAACACATTACACAGAGCTTCCTGAACTTTCCAGACAGGACTAATCAACCTGAAATGGATGACTCATCCACAGCAACTGGGTATGGAGAAACAATTAATTACCTCTGCCTGTCAGGGTCAACACAATGAATACAACATTCTCTGGAGCAGTGCATTATTAGGGTAAGAGGAGAGCGGTAGAGCAGCGACAGGAGCAACAGAGTTTAATTATCATAATTTTATAATTGTTTTTTTGAGCAAAACCACTTGGTTCAGGGATAAAACAATGTTTTGCATTAGTGTAGTTACAGCATTCTCAAGGTTTGTTTGGTTCATAATGCATAAAAATAAATGGTAGGTTTTTCTTTAATGAATTTTATAAGAAATACAATTCGATGAAACTATTATATGCAGCCAGCAATATGTTATGGATTAACTGAATTGTCGCTGTTTTTCTGTTTTAAAGATGTGTACATCCTTAAAGGGATCGTGAAGTATAATAATATTGACAATCTATCCATAGGATAACTTAGCAATATCAATATACTTATCAATATAGACTGGTGGTAATCTGGCACTCAAGACTATTTTATGAATATTTTTATACTGAAAAAAACCCTTTAGTTTAAACTAAATTGATACAATATGGAAACTATTTAATAAAAGTTTTGACAACATCGCCCAAACCATTCTATATTCATACATAGAAAGAAAAAATCCAGCTTCACATCCTCCTGCCGCCTCATTGGCAAAGTTTATTCCAGCATACAGCTCATATTAAAATCGGGTATAATACATAAACAGATTATCGCATTGATGGCATACGTGTCGATCTGTTTATGTATTATATCCGATTTTAATATAAGATGTATGCTGGAATAAACATCAGCAAGATGTGAAGCTGGATTATTTCTTTCTATGTTTTAAGTTGTACCTCCTTGGATCCGTGCACCGTCTGTCCATTTGATCACCAGGAGCAGGTGAGCTGTTTTTTTGTTATTCTTATTCTTTATTCATAGATTTGTTGGTAAAATCCTCAACAGGCTTAGAATTACATATGACCACTGGATGACCACACATAAACTGTAACATCTGTTCCTTACCAGGCTTCAGAGCCATCCTCATTCTATAAAGTACAGCTGAGGATGCACTGATGAGTGTGATTTTGTTCTTAGGTTACATTTTGTATTCTGAACACTGCTTTATTCCATTACGGTCTGACATCCACCACTCCTGTCTGTCTCCTGTTAATTTTAGGTTAGCTGAGATGAACATCCACACATCTCCCCTGTTGGTTTGTCTTGTCTGGATGTTAGGATATTGGTCCAAACAATTTCTTGACCAGGACTCTGATATTCCATATAAGGTTTGCCTGACATTTCACATGTGCTTGCTATAAGTCTTTTTTGTAGCTTGCTAGTGCTTATCTTGACTTCTGTATTTTGGATTCCTTGACCCTTTGTCTGTTTTCAGTTTTGTTCTCTCTCTCTCTTTGTTATCCATATTGTTTATCGATTCTGTACTGCATTGTCCTCTTGGTTCTGACCTGTGACTGTCAACTACTTTTCTATAATTATATTGTGCAGTCTGTGTCTCTTTATTTGCACAGGAAGGGAGCATTGACCAGTTGTCACCTACTGCTTATGGTAGGATGGGCAATTAGGTAGGAACAGCTGGGATTGGGATTTAACCTTTGTGCTCACTGTGTTTGTCTGCCTATCAAATCCATTAAAGCTGTTCTCTAACTGCATTAAACAGACACTTTGTAACACAATAGCATCTGAAAAGGATAGTTATCTCATGATACACATATCTGGGTATATCATACATGTTGTATACACTTCATATTTCTATTAAAATTAATGGAATGGTGCCTAATGTAGATATACTAATCTATAAGACATGCCAATAAATTGTTGATGTAAATTAAATTTAAGAAATTCAGATGTTTTCACATCCACTAAATTTATGAGATTTCTAAACTTTCATCAGAAATCACAATAAAGATTTCATTGTTTCTGGATACAACGTTTCATTTCTCATAAATTGCTGAGTTCTTTGTTGGTTTATCTTTTTGGGTCTGTTTATCCCAGGAAAGAACCTTGAACTTTTCAACACAATAATCCTAGGGTAAGATTAGCACTAAACATTTAGGGAATTTACCATGATCCTTACCACAGCACCGCTTTATATCTCTGAGGTACTAATCGAAATACCCTCTGTGGCCACAAGCTCTTCTGGCACGTTTTCTCATCTGCATCCAATAAATTCGACCCTATTTATTTGCACATTCTTGCTTATATCTAAAGCTATTTTCAAAGTACATTCCTTGTGTACATCTTAGTGGTCCTTCCATGGGTTGTAACCGCATGCAAAAAAATGATTCCAATGTCTCCTCACTGTCTTGGATTTAGGATAGAAATGAAGCCTGACCACATAGAAATCCATGCTGATTTGTCTTGTTTTTAAAGTTGAAGCCACATCTGTATTGATATCTCCAAAAGGCTAGAAAAGGCTATGAATGACAGACATTTATATCACTGTGGAGCTGACAGATGTGACACCACATTGATGGATAGATTGCAGTGGCATCTATTATAGGAAATCCTGCTGAAGGGCAGTAGGTTGACTACTGGAGGTAACACATGCTGTCGGAGGGTGTCCTTTGCATATTGTTAATCTGCTTTGGTGGGACACTTAACTTAAATGAGAACAACAACCTAAGACCTCATGCACACAAAGGTTTATTGGAGCTATGTGCTAGCAATTTTTTCAGTGGCTAGCACACACCCCATTACATTCTATGGGCTCATGCACATTGCTGTGGATTCCACTAGGGGTGGCCAACTATTGTATGCGATGGCTCTCTACTAAGAGTGGGCCACTGTTGTATGCCATGGCTCCCTACTAGGGGTGACCAAATATCGTATGCGATGGCTCCCTACTAGGAGAGGGCCACTGTTGTATGCCATGGCTCCCTACTAGGGGTGGCCAACTATCGTATGTGATGGCTCCCTTCTAGGGGGGGGGACACTGTTGTATGCCTTGGCTCCATAATAGGGGTGACCCACTGTTGTATACCGTGGCTCCCTACTAGGGGTGCTAGGGCTGGCCCACGGTGTTATGCCATGGCTCCCTACCAAGGGTGGCCCATTGTTGTATGCCATGGCTCCCTACTAGGGGTGGCCCACAGTGTTATGTTATGGCTCCCTACTTGGGGTAGCCCACTGTTGTATGCCATGGCTGCCTACTAGGGGTGGCCCACTGTTGTATGCCATGGCTCCCTTCAAGGGGTGGCCCACTGTTGTAAGCAGTGGTATAACTGTGGAGACTGGTGCTCCCCGGGGCAACATTCCGATTGGGGCCCCCCTCTCATTATACCCAAAAAACCTGAATCTTACTCACCTCTCCCCCCATTTAAGTGTTTTATATTGCTATACTTTATAGAAGCCGGTGGTTATTCCTTTTGTGTGGCCTGTCTGTTATTGGCGAGTGGCTTTTCGCGGCTTGGCGAGTCTGCTCATGTATGGAATTGTGGAATCCACAGCAATGTGCATGAGCCGATAGAATGAAACTGGGGCCAGACGAAGGCTCAGTGTGAGCTGAAACGCGCGTCGGGGCAGTAGTCATCCAGGACATTAGAGCATAATTTTCTGCTAACTTTGGTAAGGAGTCTTTTTTCATGTTTGGTTGCCTCACTATGTACTGCTACATTACGTTTTTGACTTACTTAGTATAAATACCCTATAATCTGTGTGTAGGCTTCCTTTCTAATTTTGTATCTGTTACCAATCCACCATTTTGTGCTCCTTATTTATGTCCGTTTTTTTCTGTCTGTGGATCACCACCTCTGTACTGCATCTTCTATACAACAGTTCATACTGTGTAAAAAAGTTTTTGTATTCAATTTCATTATAAACCTAGTCCGGCATTCCTTTATTTCCTCTTTTTGAGGTACTTTTGGGTATACAGAGATTCACAGTGCAGAGTAGGTGCTGCAGAATTGTGATCTCATGTGCAATACCAGCACTTTCAGTAGTATCTTGTTACAGATGATTCTTTGAGGGGAATTTCTCCTTTTCTTCTTCTTCTACCTGGCCACCATTTCAAAGTCTTTGAGCCATTTTAGTAATTCCATAATACAAACTAGATGCTGTTCTGCTCACAGAAGCCAGTGTAGGAAAGGTGCCCCCACAATAGCCAATATAGGCCTCACAGTAGCCAATATAATTACCGTCCCTGCTCAATAGCCAATATAGTAACATGGACCTCACAGTAGCCAATATAGTTACAGTATCTCCAAAGTGGAAATATAGTCACAGGGGCCCCACAGTAGCCAATATAGTCAGAGGAGCCCTTCAGTAGTTAGTATAGTAATAAGGGCCCCACAGTGGCCAATATAGTCACAGCACCCACACAACAGCAAACAGTCAATGTGCCTCTCACAATAGTCTAACCACAATGCACCCCCAACAGTAGCCAATACAGTCAAATTTTCCCTAACAGCAGAAAGCAATCCCGGTGCTCCCCACAGTAGCCAAGTCATAATGCCTCTCACAGAAGCCAAGTGAAATTGCTCCCCCACAGTAGGCATTAGTCATATTGAACCCCCAAAGTAGCCATCATTCATGTGGCCCCCCAACAATAGCCATTAATCATATTGACCCCACAGTCCCTGACCTCCTCCCCTCAATAGTAACAGGGCCCCCTTAGATTAAGGGAAAAAAATTTAAATGCTTACCTTTTTCCCTTCCTCTTTGCACCTCTTTTCCCAGAGATATGGACATGCTTAGAGTGACGAAGCGTCTGGTCAGGCTTGCTCAGATGCTAGGTCAAAGGCATCAGCAGAGCTGGCGTAGGTGGACTCGTCATCACATGTTGCCTGCGCCGGATCTCCTTCATCACACGGCATGCTGGCAGTGTCTATGATGGAGAGCAGTGGAGCAACAGATGACAAGTGGGATTTGGCCGGGGTCATTGGAGTCCGTGGCTGTCGTAATTCAAAATAATCTAGAACTGTGACAGGCCCCTTCTCTCCGCGAGCCCAGTCATGGTCACACCCCCTACAACTGCAATCGTTATTCCCTTGATTGTATTGCATGGATCCCCACTAGGGTTAGCCCACTGTCATGTGTGATGTCAGTATTTAACTAAACAGTACATTCAGGATTAAAGCTCTCACCATAAGGCCAGACTACAAAAACCCCAAAAAGAACTATAGTTATATTCCAGAAAATCTTTCTCCTTCTTGACACCACTGAAAACAAAGGCAACATGGCTGTGAATGGCAAGACATGTATTGGGTGCCAGGACACGAAATTTTCTTTTGATGTTCAATGTGCTCAGTAAGAGACCAATGTCAGAACTCATATTTCAGAGTAGGTACGGTAGGTAGATGATCCTAATGCTTATCTCCACCTTATCGAAAAAACAAATATATCTTATGCACATAAATGGTCTGTTGGCTGTGGGAAGCCATCTGTTACATTGGCATTTATCCCTAATCCTACAACTGCATCCAATAGTTGATTTAATGCGTAATATGTTAGCATGTGTTTTTGGGAAGTCAACACGTGGGTTTCATTAAAGGCTTCAGTATAAATCCCCCAGTTTTGGAGAAAGGCATATTTCACTTCTAAGTTTGTTATATAATAGCCATCCCCAATGTATATGTTAAAGCTACTGTTATGATGAGATGCGGCGTATAATTTACATATGAAATTCTTCTGTATAACATTAAGACAGTTTGACATTTAAACTACTGTCTTAAAATATATCTCCAAGGTGTAAGGAACCAAACAAAAGGATTGACCTTTGCTAAGTCCTTTTCGTTGCCAGCTATTTCTCTTTGAAATAGTGGAGAGGTTGTTCTGAGAATAGCAGAGTATGTACTGATGTGATCACAGCGTGGTGTATAAATAAAACGGATGATTCTTCGGCGCTGTCAATTTCATATATTGGTTTGTCCAAGATAAACATTTATCACGCGGGCACATGTGTTTGGAGGCAGAACAGTTATATCAATTCATTATCTAGTCATAAATCTGTAAGTCTCGAAAGGGGGAAATAAAGGGGTTGTCAGAGAAATACCTACCTCAGTGGTATCACGCCACCCATTCCAATGCAACCCAGGTCCCACCTGTCTCTGCTATGTGACATCTCTCAACACACCAGATTGGCCACTGGGCCAGTCACAGATTTTTAGATCAAAGAAATAGCATCATCGAAGAAACCATACATACAACAGTGGCTTTAGGTGAAACAAATATAACCCCTGATATAAAATACACAAAAGTGTGACAAGATCTAGTCTGGGTTGTTAGAGTCACCGAGAACTGCTGTGTGATAGCTCCTGTCTGTTTTTCCATTTTTTGTTGGGCCGCATTGGGCGGGGGAGGTGTGCAGCTGCCATACCAGTGATCCTTTTATTCCTGGACATGACCCTGATCAGGGCAGGCTACAGGATTCAATAGGCCCCTGGGCGTTAGAGCATCGGGGGCAGAGCCCCCTTTGCAGTAAAGTCATGTGGTGGCATTAAAAATTCAAAAACTATAACAGTTTCCTAAAATATATATATATATATATATATATATATATATATATATATATATATATATATATATATATATATCCCCTCATGAATTCTTTATGTACAGCCTTATGCGGGGCCCTCCATCAGCTCTGGGCACTTGCCCAGGTATACCCAGTGCTGGCGCCTCCCTTGACCCTGATACTGTCTTTTCTATATCTGATTGTATTCCACTGTCATATTGGGATAGAAGTAGAAGTATACTGCATATTATAATTTATCAAATCAGTCAGTATGCAGTAAGCTGCTTCCCTTCCCTCTAGTGGTAGATAAGCTCACCAGAATTTTTTTTCATTTTAAAGGACATCTGCTATCATACTGACTCATGGTAGACTAGTCCAACTAACGTGCTCCTTGGAATGACGGAATTTAGAATCCATAATGGCGCGATCTTGCAAAAAAAAAAAGAGTGCAATTACAATCACCACCTGCAGTCTGAATGGATGGGACCAGGGGGGATCAGATGGGACTGGACAAGAAAGGGGGAGTAAATAAATTATAAATAAAATAAGTTACAAGTCGAGGCGCTCAGAGGTTCTCCAAAGATGTTAGTCAGTGTGCCTCGGACTAAGTTACATATTACTTTTTAAAAATTTTGTTCTTTGGCAAGATCTGGATTATAGTTTCTAGCAGATGCCGAAGGAGCATGTGAGTAGGACTAGTCTACCATCAGTCAACCTGATGGTAGATGTCCTTTAAGTAATTTAATTTGGCAGATACAAGGAACTAGACTTATCCCTAACCACATGTTTAATGGGAGTTAAACCACTCATCTATCCCCAGAATTGGGATACCACCTACCACTGCTTGAATGAAACAGGGGTCATACATGTATTCCTGCCTCTCTTTTAACTTTCAAGGGATTCTTGAAGACAACTTGAAGAAAACAAAAGATTGATGGTGTCCCAAAGGTTGGACACCTACGCGTCAGACACTTATCTCCTATCCTTTAATAAAACTGCTTTAGAGGGGTTGTCCATGTCATTCACAAAGCTAGTATATGCAGATTACTCGTGTACCCTCAGATCCTTTACTGGTGGGCCCATTGCTGTGTCCGTTCTGCCAAGAAACAGGTAACAAGCTATTTTTTGGGGATCCAGGGGAGGAAAATATTTTGTATGATCTGAAATAATTTAACTCTGGTTTTGTTGGCAAGTATAATGCCACTTCACTAATGAATCCATATGTATAATATTACTTATGGACAACCCGAAATACAGGACTTTGACAACTGTTCTGTTTCCATCTGTAATTATTTCCAGCATGTTTTATGCTTGACTACAGAAACACGTACAGGAAATGATGGAATAATTACATGACACAATACTGTGCATTTCAATTGAGTAATCCGAGGAAAAAAATCAAAGCAACTCAGAAATATCATTTTAATAATTCGTCTGGTTTTGCCAACAACTTTATCAAAAACATGCTCCGCCAACGGCAAAAAATGGCCCTCCAAAGAAAATTGTTTTAACATCCATATGTCATCAGTGCACGAAAGGCAATGCTGACAGTAGGCAATATGGAAAAAGAATCAGATTCCTGAAATTTGATGGAAGAGTCAGACATTGAGGTCAAGCACTATATTTAGTGCTATGTAAAGACCTCTTGCATCCATTAAATTGAATGCTCTGAAGAAAATGAAAAACCCTCTGACAAGAAAATAGAGGGGTATTACATTCCTTGTGTCATTTGCATTTTTTACTCGTCGCCTCACACTAGAGGGATGGTACATAATTGTAGGTTTCAACTGGTGTGTATACATAGAGTATACATAGAGTATAAAACAACGGGGGATGGAATAGACTGAATTATTGAAAATCCTTTAATCAGTTATATTGTATTGGAAAAAGCTGTAAACGTAGGAGTCTCAGAAATGTATAAAATCATTAAACAAGTGGAAAGTAATGTTGTGTCCACTGAAGAATCCAGACAAAGGACCTGCTGATAGCAGTTACCAGGGCTGGTTTAGACAAAATGATGCCCTGGGCAAAAAGTAAAAGTGGGACCCAAAATAAAACTATTTTATGAACAGTCACAGTCCGTAAGAGGCTTCTTTAGCCCTGCACAATAATAACACTTTGTAGTTACACACAGTAGTAGGTAAGTATCTGTAATATGGGACTGTAGGAGAATTTTATAGTAGATAGATAGGTGTTAGGTAGATTGATGATAGAAAATAAATATTTTTTGTCACCTGTAAAAACGGCACTAGATGATGTTACTAAAGTAAGCAGCTCCTAGTGCTACAACAGACGCAGCAGTGTTAGACGGCTAGTATTATCGGAAACCTCCACTAACGCTAGCTGACACTGCCGCAATGTACAATAGAAAACGCCAGACTGCGCTGTAAGCGGTCGTGCGTATTCGTGAGGGGGCGGGATTAGGGGTGGTAACTGCAGCATAAAGCTTGGCAATCACCGCCGACTATTGAGTAGGAGGGGCGGTCCGAGGGTAAAGCAGCGCCTCGGACCGCCCCCTTAATAAATACGCCCGACCACTTACAGCACAGTCTGGCGTTTTCTATTATACAGCGCGGCAGTGTCTGCTAGCGTTATCAGGGGTTTCTGATAAAACTAGCCGTGTAACACTGCGCCATCTGTTGTAGCAATAGGAACTGCTTACTTTAGTAAGCAGCTCCTAGTGCCGTTTTTACAGGTGACAGGTCCTCTTTAAAGGAAACCTACCACTTGTAGTGGCAGGTTTCCGATGGCAATACCGGGCACCAGCTCAGGGTGAGCTGGTGCCGGAGCTTATTTTAGTTAGTGTTTTAAACCGCGGTATCGCGGTTTAAAACACTTTTTAAACGTTATAGCCGGCGCAGGGAGGTACGCGCTCGGCGCTTACCGTGCACGCGGCTACATAGGAAGTGAATGAGAGCCGCGTGCACGGTAAGCGCCGAGCGCGTACCTGCCTGCGCCGGCTATAACGTTTAAAAAGTGTTTTAAACCGCGATACCGCGGTTTAAAACACTAACTAAAATAAGCTCCGGCACCAGCTCACCATGAGCTGGTGCCCGGTATTTTCAGCGGAAACCTGCCACTACAAGTGGTAGGTTTCCTTTAAAGATGATATAGATTTATAGATAGATGATACATAGATTTATAGATAGATGATACACAGATTTATAGATGCATAAAGTAGATTATATATAGATAGATGATAGATATGCAAGATAGAGAAAAACAGTAGAAGAAAGATAGATATAGAGATATAGACAGGAGATAGATGATGAGCATCTTCACCTGGACATTTAACCAAGTGGTATTAATGGAGCAATACATCCTCTGCCCACAAAGTTCCACATCCATTGGGCCGGTTTAGTGGGCAGGCAGGCTCCAGGGGGCACAGTAAGGCACATGGGTGCGCCTGTCACCCGGGATATGGGTCCTGTGGCCATGACAAACAGCTTTGGACCATGGGTAAGCTTTATTTAAGAAATGTATCTAGTCATAGAAGAGAGTGGCAATAGTGTACCTAAAGTGACTTCCAACCACAAGCATCTGTAACTATACATTGCCATGCACACAAGGGAGGCAGGGACTCCTAGCATCATTCTAAACTTTTAAGACAATATTCAGTCCCAAAAATAAGAACGGAATTGATGAATGATGATTGATATTGAATTGATGATTCAATATGCCTATGATCATCAATACCAAAGTCCCCCCTCTTCTGGTGGCCTGGAGGCAGTCGGGGCCCAGAATACCGGAGTGGCTGGCTATTGCGGCCTTGAGCACTTTGTGACCACGGTGCTTGGTATGGGGACAGAGGACTGACCTACAGCCTGGCAGGTCTCCAGCAGGTGGTCCAGATGGAACTGAGTCCGGGTGGTGGTAGCTGCAGTTCTGGGCTTAAGTCTCTGGACCTGCCCTGTGTGCCAGGAAGTAGGCCTGAAGCACTAGAAGTCCCTGGGATTAATGGCTGTGGCAGCACTGAAGGTGTGCTGCTCACTCTGGCTCCTCACTGACTGACTCCAAGATGGAGTCTCTCACTCTGACATGAAGTCTGACCATATGCTTCCCCCCCAGAAGGGGTTTATATACTCCCATGGTCAGGTGGTAGCAACTCTCCAATCACCTTCCAGCTTGCATTGCAGACACATCATTGGATAATTACATACACCAGTTAAAGAGAACCCGTCAGGCAAATTAACCCCCTAGACTAAATATATTTTCATAAACTGCCATTAGAAAGCATTGCCTCTTCATTGTACCTCTACATGCCTGTAAACTTAAGCAATGAGGTCCTAAAGCTGTATGCAAATGACCTGTGAAATGTCCAATGAGTCATTTGCATATTCAAGCTGTCCAGCTTATTGATGAGTTTGAGGTACAACCACACCCTCAGTGCTTGACTGACAGTCTGTATAATGGTGTGAGGTATAATGGAATGATGTCTCCTCCATGTGCTTCCTGGTGCCCCCTGCAGCCTGTGTGTATAGGAGAGATACAACAGCTCCAGACAGCCATGTTATAGCAGAACATGTCAGGTACTTGTGTAGCTGATGTCTGATGTCACATATGTATGGGAGGATGCAGCATGTCAGCAGATAAAGCACATATACCATCAATGCTTTACTATACATCACACACAGACATGAGCAGGGGGAGGGGAGGGGTTACAGGGGTGACATCACTGTCTCTGACCATGTGGCCAGCCTCATTTACATGATAAAGAAAAGATGATTTTATAATGATTAATGTATGAATTGACTAGATAAAGGCTGTGATGGGATCCTTGTGAGCTGCTCCAACAGGTGGTGGTGACAGCATTAGCTGCAGAGACTTGATGACAGGTGTCCTTTAACTGTTGCCTTACAAGGCAGTATCTACAGCTGCAAGTTCTCCTAGCATTATCTTCTGGGTGAGTTGCGCAGGCTCACCAGATAGATCCTGACATGGAGAGGGCGCTATTCGCAACTACCACTTTACCTATGCGTTGGCAGGGGTGTTGCACAAATTCTTGGAAAAATGTAAACAATCTGATGTACAGCAACAAAAAATGACCAATGATTCCTCCCTTTAGTTCTATATATAACTCTTCCTTCACCTTAAAGGAAATCTACCATCAAAATCACTGATGGTAAACCCCTAACACTTACATGTTCATCCAAGCGGAGTCCTGTGCAGTGTTTTTTTAATCCAGGAATACAGGCAATATGTAGAAAAAAATATTTTAGAAAAAATGTATAAGAGCCAGAGGGTTCTCTAGGGGTGTCAACAGAGCCCCTTAATGCTCTGCCGTCTTTTAATTTATTCACTCCTCCAGTACGAGGCTGGCCGCCTCATCCCACCCCTACTCCAGGCAGGGGAGCCGGTGACGCCACCCAGATCTCTAGCTGGATTAGGGATGGGATGAAGCGGCCAGCCTTGTACTAGAGGAGTGAATAAATTAAAAGATAGTAGAGCATGGAGGGGCTCTGTTGATGCCCCCAGAGCTTACATTTACATATTTTCTAAAATGCTATTTTCCACCCTCGCAGCTTTGCCAGCAGAAATCAAAGGGTTAACACTCGCAATTGGAGCTAGCATGAATTGAGGGTGTTAATGGCTGGTGTTTGCTGCAATATGCAGCAAACACACACCTTGTATGGTGAGGGCTCTGCCCATGAGCCCACTCCAAGCACCCGCAACCTATGTGTGACGTTTACGCCGTTTATCAGCTGTTTACCTATAAAAAAAAATTTCGGCCAAAATAATTTGGCCATGAGAAGAGAAGAGTCACTTTTTGCCTGAAATGAGTCAAGTTTTGAGAGGGGAAGAGTGTTACTTCAGATACCCCTTTCCCCACCTCTATAGTACCTAATAAAATAAAATAAGAAATTTGGGGGTTTTACTACAGATGTGCTACAGCAGTTTTTTTACTGCCTATATTTCTGGGTTTGAAGCTCACTGATCCACTTGCCTGATGGGATCTGAGAGATCCGATTCTTATCTTTAACATAATGCCAAAAACATATTTCTATATCCTACAGAACAAAAGATAATGGTGTCTGACACTCCCCCTTGTTGCCTCTAAAAGTGATTCATCTAAGGCAATAAATGACTCTTCTCTGCTCATTTTCATCTGACATTCAAGGAGATTATTTATAGGTAACGGGTGAAATTTACCAAAAAAATAGGGAATTATGGAAAGAACATTTAATAGGTTTCACTGGCTAAATTCAGGTAACGGAGCCCCTTTAAAATTAATTTATTAATTCAGAAATACATGTTTTAAATATAACTGCTGTAAATATGTCAGTTTGGGATCTTTGTAAGCCACATATCCTGCGTATAAGCTGCATGTCTTACGTTAGCGATGTGTAGCTGGGAAGTTAGTGACTAGACGATCCGAGGTCTGGGAATAGACCGTCATGCATTTGTAACCAATATTTGTGTTTGGCCAATAAATCTCTAATGTTTGCCTTCACAAACAACGTCCTCCATTGTTAAACCTTTGCTGCAGACAGGCAAAGACGTTTCACTGGGCATCTGTAAAAATTGCTACTCCACTGGATTTAAGGTGAAAAAAATGAGAATGTCCCCATTCTATTTATAATGAGCAGAAAGCAACAAGCCAAAAGCTAACAAGTGAGATCTATTTACTAGCCTTGTCCATGCCATCTGGTTGGAAGCCGTCCAGCAAGGTCTGAGCACACTGACGTATGTTTGTACTGAACTTTACATGAAAATATTGACTGTGGTCAACCGAATGAATGGACTAACCGGGAGTAATTACAGTCAGTAATGTTAGCACCTTATCTTCCTGCACCTAACCCTACAGTTTTCAGTCCAAGGTTAACCAACTTAAAGGGCTCGTCGCGTTAGCAGAAATATGATGTTACTAAGACTGTCCTAGGATTTTATTGATTTGTAGTTGTAATGAATATTTTGAAAAAAATTATTGATTAGCACGATATTGTATCAACTATTGGATATTACAATCTTAAAAAATTGACTCTAGTATAAGCCTAGGATGTGAAATTCAGTTGCTACTCATAAATGTCCAGTAATCTCCCCTCATAAATATAAAGTCCAGTAGTCTCCCCTCAGGAATAAAATGTCCAGTAGTCTCCCCTCATCAATAAAATGTCCAGAAGCCTCCTCTCATCAATAAAATGTCCAGTAGTCTACCCTCAAGAATGACATGTCCAGTAGTCTCCCCTCATGAATAAAATGTCCAGTAGTCTCCTCTCATCAAGTTAATGTCCAGAAGCCTCCTCTCATCAATAAAATGTCCAGTAGTTTCCCCTCATGAATGACATGTCCAGTAGTCTCCCTTCATGAATGACATGACATGTCCAGTAGTCTCCCCTCATGAAGTTAATGTCCAGAAGCCTCCTCTCATCAATAAAATGTCCAGTAGTCTCCCCTCATGAATGACATGTCCAGTAGTCTCCCCTCATGAATGACATGTCCAGTAGTCTCCCCTCATGAATGAAATGTCCAGTAGTCTCCCCTCATGAATGACATGTCCAGTAGTCTCCCCTCATAAATGACATGTCCAGTAGTCTCCCCTTATCAATAAAATTTCCAGTAGTCTCCCCTCATGATTGACATGTCCAGTAGTCTCCCCTCATGAATTAAATGTCCACAGCAGCCCCTCTAATTAATAAAATGTGCATTAATAAAATGTGTGCCCCCATTAATATAACATCCAGCAGAGTTCCCCCATTCCCAGAACACAAACTATGACATCATTTAGCGATGTGTGTATCTGTCCTGGTATATTATCTCATCAGATAGATACTCCTTTAACAGGTAGTATTTACTAGACATAAATCAATGACACATTCACACACATTGCAGAATAAGCAAACAGCAGGGCTAGCATACACAGACACTGAATTTATGAATTACTTTAAATTGCATTAGTGCTGTATTTACTGTACTCATAAATGTGAGGTTGTTATCACAAATCTCATGAGTCCATCATAGAGAAGTGACCCTACACGTTACCAGCCCAGGGCCGAGGCCTACATAATACACAAAGGGTAGTCAGGTACCAGCTCATCTCCAGGACAGGTGAGGAGACTATTTTTATTTTAAGTTTTAATTTTCTAATTATATAACCATACAACATACCAAATTGGGACCAAACAAAACTGGAGGTATTAGGTAGGGAGGAGATCAGGGATGAGTCTTAGGACGCAATGTTGGATCACACCTTCACATGGATTTTGCTAGGCCACTCTGACTATTCCAAAAGAGTCATTTTCTGTGGTAGGCCATTGCAACCTAGCAGTCTTGTCTTCATAACATCCATATATCAGTCTAGTTCAAGATCGTCTAAGTTTGTAATGCTAAATAAATAGAGGATGGAGGTTGGGGAGAAGAGGTAATGGGTAGGTTAGGAGGTAGGGGGATTGCAGACCCTGGGAATGTATATTGTTTCTGTAAAATGCCATTATTTCAAATAAATCCAAATGCAATGCTGAATACAAACCAAGGGCATTTTACTAAGGGCCTCCACACAATGAAGAGTCAGGTCTTGTAAACATGCTCCACATGTCCCCATTCCAAAAAGTGAAAGCTCCTGTGCCTTCAGTTCAGCTGCATAAGGTTTGGTCGGGTAAATCTAGCTGTCAGACTCAACTTACTCATGTGGCCCTTAAGCTGCACATATATGAGGATGCCAAATCTCAACTGTGAAAAAAATAAGTTTTTGTTAGTTTTTGCAGATTTGCATCAGTCTGGCTGCCGTTTTTAAAATATCCTCAAAACCAGAGTCTAGAGTGATCCATGAGAATGGTTCGGACCAGGACACTTTTTAAGGGGTCGGTCGTACAGTCTTTTAAAATAATGGACATGGGCATGTTTTCCATCTTGCATGTAGTGCAGTCGTTTGCCGATCAGAAAAAAGACGACACACAGACATTTTTATAACTGTTCTTTGCGTCGAAGAGTAGACAAATAGAAATGAGTCTGTGTCAGGCCCCCAATTATTATGTATGGTTTATAGTCTTTTCATATAGGAAAGTGACACTTTATTGGACCCTAAGCTTCTTGGTCCCAAATGTGACCACACCCTCTGCACCCCCTCATAGGTTTCATGGCTCTAGGAGGCCACAGTGCTTATTTGTTCAGGCTACAGAATAGAATCTTTACCTACCGTATGTACCCATGTATAAGCCAAGTTTTTCAGCAAGAAAAATGTGCTGAAAAACCTCACCTCGACTTATACATGAGTCAATAAAAAAATAAACTTACATACTTACCTTCTGGTGCCCCGATGCTTAGTGCGGCTCCTCTTCTGTCTTCTCCAAGATGCTCCGGTCCCCGCGGCTTCTGTTCTGTCTTCTGTCTGCTGTAACAGTCGGCAGAGACGCGGCCATGTGCTCTGCCGGCCGGTGCATACTATGACATCATCAGCGGCCACAACATAGTATGCGCCAGCCGGCATAATACATGGCTCTCACAGCAGACAGTAGACAGAAGAGGAGCCATGGGGACCGGAGAATTGGGGAGAAGACAGAAGAGGGTCTGCGCCGAGCATCGGAACCACCCAATGGTGAGTATGTGAGTTTATTTATTTTAATGCTGGGCAAACTGGGGGCTGGCTGTATACTACAGGGGGGTGGCTGTATACTAAAGGGGCCGGCTTTCTACTAAAGGGGGCTGGCTGTATACTACCGGGGACTGGCTGTATACTACTGGGGGCTGGCTATATACTACTGGGGGGGGTGCATTTATAAGCATTTCCCACCCTCGGCTTATACTCGAGTCAATAGGTTTTCCCAGTTTTGGTGGTAAAATTAGGGGCCTCAGCCTATACTTCGGTCGGCTTATACACGAGTACATACAATAAGATAATTGTGAAATAATTTTTCTTTTGAATAAAATAAGTAAATATTAAATAAATTACCTAGTAAATAAATTCTAATTATCTGCATACAGACAGCAACTACAGTTAGCCAAGATGACACCTATAGTACAGTTGGTATGCTGAATGTTGCACACCAGCTAATCACTTAATGAAGAATCTTATACAATCAGAATCCAGAAAAAATCTTTAAAAATTTAAAGAGGTATGAAAGCCCTGCTCATTGGAGCTTAGAATCTGGGTGGAAACCAGGGTGACATAACTAATAAAAGCTCTAGGTTAAAAAAATATATAAAAGAATGGTGTAGCTGGTGTCTACTGTATTATATAGCAGACACCCACTGCTATCAGCCACAATTGGTGGTGGTTCAATCACCCAAGGGTGGTCTAAAGAAAAAGTAAACTGTTCATAAAATGCTTATAAAAATAAAATAAAAAATTATCAAAAATATCCTGATGAGACAGAATCAAATAACAAAACATCCAAATGTCAAATTGCTGCTTTTTTTGTCCAAATTTTGGTTAATAAAAAGTAATCAAATGTTTGTACATTACTAGAGATGAGCGAGCACTAAAATGCTCGGGTACTCGTTATTCGAGACGAACTTTTCCCGATGCTCGAGTGCTCGTCTCGAATAACGAACCCCATTGAAGTCAATGGGAGACTCAAGCATTTTTCAAGGGGACCAAGGCTCTGCACAGGGAAGCTTGGCCAAACACCTGGGAACCTCAGAAAAGGATGGAAACACCACGGAAATGGACAGGAAACAGCAGGGGCAGCATGCATGGATGCCTCTGAGGCTGCTTAATCGCACCATTATGCCAAAATTATGGGCAACAGCATGGCCATGACAGAGTGACAGAATGAAGCTAGATAGCATCTAAAACATGCAATAATTGACCCTGACACTATAGGGGACGGCATGCAGAGGCAGCGGCAGCAGGCTAGAGAGTGGCATGGCGACATACCCTAAATGGACTCAGGCTTCAAACCAATGGGTGGCAGAGAGGAACCAAAGGAGGTGAGCAAGAAGCGCTCAAATAATATCGGTACATGATAAAAGTTTGCCAGTATATTTTGTGGATTACACAGCAGGGTGGCGACAAAGTTAACATGGAAGCCATGAAAACAACCCAAAATTCTGCCTGACACAGCTCGTTTGATAAGGGGACCATGTATGGAGGCAGTGAACTAGTAGTAGATTAAAGGTGCTGCAGTTAAAACTATGTTAGTTGGATCTTGGCATGGAGTTGGCGCTCCGCTGCCAGGCGAGCTTTCGCCAATCCAAGCCCCTGTCTCTAGGCTACTCCCCAAACAGCACTTCTAAGAACCTTTTGTATAAGATCAAGTGTAGTAGCGTTCTTATAAGTTTAGGATATGCCGGGTGAGGGGAATGTAAACAGATGCGCAAGAAGCGCTGAAATAATATCGGTAAATGATAAAAGTTTGCAAGTATATTTTGTGGATTACACAGCAGGGTGGCGACAAAGTTAACAAGTTTGATGTGGAATGCCCTGTAATAGCTCTTGGGCGGTGTGCCTTTTATCGCCTAGGCTCAGCAGTTTGAGCACCGCCTGCTGTCGCTTAGCGACGGCACTGCTGCTGTGCCTAGAGCTACCGACTGATGGCGCCATGCCCACGGATGGTAATTCGGAGGAGGAGGAGGTGGAGGAGGGTTGGGAGGAGGTATAGTAGGCCTTTGAGACCTGGACCGAGGTAGGCCCCGCAATTCTCTGCGTCGGCAGTATATGACCAGCTCCAGGGTCAGACTCGGTCCCAGCCTGCACCAAGTTAAGTGTAGTAGCGTTCTTATAAGTTTGGGATATGGCGGGTGAGGGGAATGTAAACAGATGCGCAAGAAGCGGCTGATGCGCATGGAGCTGGCGCTCCGCTGCCAGGCGAGCTTTCGCCAATCCAAGCCCCTGTCTCTAGGCTACTCCCCAAACAGCACTTCTAAGAACCTTTTGTATAAGATCAAGTGTAGTAGCGTTCTTATAAGTTTAGGATATGCCGGGTGAGGGGAATGTAAACAGATGCGCAAGAAGCGCTGAAATAATATTGGTAAATGATAAAAGTTTGCCAGTATATTTTGTGGATAACACAGCAGGGTGGCGACAAAGTTAACAACTTTGATGTGGAATCCATGAAAACAACCCAAATTTCTGCCTGACACACCTCGTTTGATAAAGGGACGATGTATGGAGGCAGCTATATGGACGACTTTTGGAGGTAGCAATGGAGACAACGTGTGGAGGCTGCTATGGAGACAATTTAATTTGGATAGTGCCTGTATGTGGCAGTCCCAAAAATTTTTCAAACCAGAGGAGCAGGTAGGTGGCCCTCCAGTAAAATGGAATAGATTGAGTGCCTGTATATGGCACTCCCAAAAATTGTTTAAAACAGAGGACCGGGTAGGTGGCCCTCCAGAAAAATTGAATAGATTGAGTGCCTGTATGTGGCACTCCCAAAAATTGTTTAAAACAGAGGACCGGGTCGGTGGCCCTCCAGAAAAATTAAATGCATAAAGTACTATAGCTAGAGCCAGTGGGCCCTGTCAAAAAATAGCCAGTTTCCTCTGCTTTACTGTACAAAGAGGAGGAGAAGGAGGAAAATGAGGAGGAGGAGGAGTGGATCAATTATTCAGGTTGAGCTTCCTTCACCTGGTGGAGATTGGAAATTATGAGAAATCCAGGCTTTATTCATCTTAATAAGCGTCAGCCTGTCAGCGCTGTCAGTCGACAGGCGTGTACGCTTATCGGTGATGATGCCACCAGCTGCACTGAAAACCCGCTCGGACAAGACGCTAGCGGCAGGGCAGGCAAGAACCTCCAAGGCGTACAGCGCCAGTTCGTGCCACATGTCCAGCTTTGAAACCCAGTAGTTGTAGGGAGCTGTGTGATCATTTAGGACGATGGTATGGTCAGCTACGTACTCCCTCACCATCTTTCTGTAAAGATCAGCCCTACTCTGCCGAGACTGGGGACAGGTGACAGTGTCTTGCTGGGGTGACATAAAGCTGGCAAAAGCCTTGTAAAGCGTACCCTTGCCAGTGCTGGACAAGCTGCCTGCTCGCCTACTCTCCCTCGCTACTTGTCCCGCAGAACTACGCACTCTGCCGCTAGCGCTGTCAGAAGGGAAATACTGTTTCAGCTTGTGAACCAGGGCCTGCTGGTATTCATGCATTCTCACACTCCTTTCCTCTGCAGGGATGAGAGTGGAAAGATTTTGCTTGTACCGTGGGTCCAGGAGAGTGAACACCCAGTAATCGGTGCTGGAATAAATTCTTTGAACGCGAGGGTCACGGGATAGGCAGCCTAGCATGAAATCTGCCATATGCGCCAGAGTACCAACGCGTAAGAATTCACTCCCCTCACTGGCCTGACTGTCCATTTCCTCCTCCTCCAACTCCTCTTCTTCTGCCCATACACGCTGAACAGTGAAGGACTCAACAATGGTCCCCTCTTGTGTCTCGCCAACATTCTCCTCCTCTTCCTCCTCATCCTCCTCCACCTCCACCTCCTCCGATATGCGCTGAGAAACAGACCTAAGGGTGCTTTGGCTATCAACGAGGGAATCTTCTTCCCCCGTCTCTTGTGACGAGCGCAAAGCTTCCGACTTCATGCTGATCAGAGAGTTTTTCAACAGGCCAAGCAGCGGGATGGTGAGGCTGATGATGGCGGCATCGCCACTGACCATCTGTGTTGACTCCTCAAAGTTACTCAGCACCTGACAGATATCAGACATCCACGTCCACTCCTCATTGTAGACTTGAGGAAGCTGACTGACCTGACTACCAGTTCTGGTGGAAGTTGACATCTGGCAGTCTACAATGGCTCGGCGCTGCTGGTAAACTCTGGATAACATGGTCAGTGTTGAATTCCACCTCGTGGGCACGTCGCACAACAGTCGGTGAGCGGGCAGTTGGAGGCGGCGCTGCGCTGCCCTGAGAGTGGCAGCATCTGTGCTGGAGTTCCTGAAATGCGCACAGATGCGGCGCACCTTCGTGAGCAAATCTGACAGATTGGGGTATGTCTTGAGGAAACGCTGAACTATCAGATTTAACACATGGGCCAGGCATGGCACATGTGTCAGTCTGCCGAGTTGCAGAGCCGCCACCAGGTTACGGCCGTTGTCACACACAACCATGCCTGGCTTCAGGTTCAGCGGTGCCAGCCACAGATCAGTCTGCGCCGTGATGCCCTGTAATAGCTCTTGGGCGGTGTGCCTTTTATCGCCTAGGCTCAGCAGTTTGAGCACCGCCTGCTGTCGCTTAGCAACGGCACTGCTGCTGTGCCTAGAGCTACCGACTGATGGCGCCGTGCCCACGGATGGTAGTTCGGAGGAGGAGGTGGAGGAGGGGTGGGAGGAGGAGGAGGCATAGTAGGCCTGAAACACCTGGACCGAGGTAGGCCCCGCAATCCTCGGCGTCGGCAGTATATGACCAGCCCCAGGGTCAGACTCGGTCCCAGCCTCCACCAAGTTAACCCAATGTGCCGTCAGCGATATATAGTGGCCCTGCCCGGCAGCACTCGTCCACGTGTCCGTGGTCAGGTGGACCTTGTCAGAAACGGCGTTGGTCAGGGCACGGGTGATGTTGTCTGACACGTGCTGGTGCAGGGCTGGGACGGCACATCGGGAAAAGTAGTGGCGGCTGGGGACCGAATACCGAGGGGCGGCCGCCGCCATGAGGTTGCGAAAGGCCTCGGTCTCTACTAGCCTATAGGGCAGCATCTCCAGGCTAAGCAATCTGGAGATGTGCACATTAAGGGCTTGGGCGTGCGGGTGGGTTGCACTATATTTGCGTTTCCGCTCCAGCGTCTGGGGTATGGAGAGCTGAACGCTGGTGGATGCTGTGGAGGATCGTGGAGGCGACGATGGGGTTTTTGTGGCAGGGTCCTGGGCAGGGGGCTGACTATCAGCTGACACAGTGGAAGGAGCAGTGGTGTGCACGGCCGGAGGTGAACGGGCTTGTTGCCACTGAGTGGGGTGTTTAGCATTCATATGCCTGCGCATACTGGTGGTAGTTAAGCTAGTAGTGGTGGAACCCCTGCTGAGCCTGGTTTGGCAAATGTTGCACACCACAGTCCGTCGGTCATCCGGTGTTTCCTTAAAGAACCTCCAGACTTCTGAAGATCTAGCCCTCGCCGCAAGAGCCCTCGCCACGGGAGCTTCACTAGTTGACACATTTGGCGCTGATGCACCAGCTCTGGCCCTGCCTCTCCGTCTGGCCCCACCACTGCCTCTTCCAACCTGTTCTGGTCGAGGACTCTCCTCCGTCTCAGAAGCACTGTGTTCACCCGGCCTCTCAACCCAGCTTGGGTCTGTCACCTCATCATCCTCCGATCCCTCAGTCTGCTCCCCCCTCGGACTTCCTGCCCTGACAACAACTTCCCCACTGTCTGACAACCGTGTCTCCTCATCGTCGGACACCTCTTTACACACTTCCACTACGTCAAGAAGGTCATCATCACCCACAGACTGTGACTGGTGGAAAACCTGGGCATCGGAAAATTGCTCAGCAGCAACCGGACAAGTGGTTTGTGACTGTGGGAAGGGTCCAGAAAACAGTTCCTCAGAGTATGCCGGTTCAAATGCCAAATTTTCCTGGGAGGGGGCAGACTGGGGGGGAGGAGGCTGAGGTGCAGGAGCTGGAGGAGTGGCGATTTCGGTGACATGGGTGGACTGCGTGGAAGACTGACTGGTGGACAAATTGCTCGAAGCATTGTCAGCAATCCACAACATCACCTGTTCGCACTGTTCTGGCCTCAACAGTGCTCTACCACGAGTCCCAGTAACTTCAGACATGAACCTAGGGAGTGTAGCTCTGCGGCGTTCCCCTGCTCCCTCATAAGCAGGTGGTGTCTCACCCCGGCCAGGACCACGGCCTCTGACCCCTGCAGTAGTTGGACGCCCACGTCCCCGCCCTCGTCCTCTACCCCTAGCCCTCGGGTTAAACATTTTTAAAATGAGAGTTATAGCTTTAATTTTTTTTTAACTTTTTTTTGTGTTTTTTTTTTTTTTTTGTGTTTTTGAGTTTTTAAAACCAAACAATGCTATCCTATTGCTATGGCTATTTTCTAGCCAAGTATGAAAGCACACTACTATGCCAGATGAGATGACACTGAGTTATTAAACAAAATAAACGTAAAATAAAAAAGGACAAATGGCAGACTGTGCCTAATTGAAATCCAACCCCTACTAAATTTTCCCACTTCGGTCTTTGCAATGGATATGTGCGTCACTAAGCGCAAAACACAGCGGTCGCAAGTCTCACTACAAATTGCTCACAATTGGCTAGTAGATGCACTGCAGCAAGTACAGCCACCAGCAGATCAACCAGAAATCAAATATATAACGCTACTGTAGGCGTAAGCCGTTTGGATTCTCCTATGGCTATTTTCTAGCCAAGTATGAAAGCACACTACTATGCCAGATGAGATGACGCTGAGTTATTAAACAAAATAAACGTAAAATAAAAAAGGACAAATGGCAGACTGTGCCTAATTGAAATCCAACCCCTACTAAATTTTCCCACTTCGGTCTTTGCAATGGATATGTGCGTCACTAAGCGCAAAACACAGCGGTCGCAAGTCTCACTACAAATTGCTCACAATTGGCTAGTAGATGCACTGCAGCAAGTACAGCCACCAGCAGATCAACCAGAAATCAAATATATAACGCTACTGTCGGCGTAAGCCGTTTGGATTCTCCTATGGCTATTTTCTAGCCAAGTATGAAAGCACACTACTATGCCAGATGAGATGACGCCGAGTTATTAAACAAAATAAACGTAAAATAAAAAAGGACAAATGGCAGACTGTGCCTAATTGAAATCCAACCCCTACTAAATTTTCCCACTTCGGTCTTTGCAATGGATATGTGCGTCACTAAGCGCAAAACACAGCGGTCGCAAGTCTCACTACAAATTGCTCACAATTGGCTAGTAGATGCACTGCAGCAAGTACAGCCACCAGCAGATCAACCAGAAATCAAATATATAACGCTACTGTAGGCGTAAGCCGTTTGGATTCTCCTATGGCTATTTTCTAGCCAAGTATGAAAGCACACTACTATGCCAGATGAGATGACGCTGAGTTATTAAACAAAATAAACGTAAAATAAAAAAGGACAAATGGCAGACTGTGCCTAATTGAAATCCAACCCCTACTAAATTTTCCCACTTCGGTCTTTGCAATGGATATGTGCGTCACTAAGCGCAAAACACAGCGGTCGCAAGTCTCACTACAAATTGCTCACAATTGGCTAGTAGATGCACTGCAGCAAGTACAGCCACCAGCAGATCAACCAGAAATCAAATATATAACGCTACTGTAGGCGTAAGCCATTTGGATTCTCCTATGGCTATTTTCTAGCCAAGTATGAAAGCACACTACTATGCCAGATGAGATGACGCCGAGTTATTAAACAAAATAAACGTAAAATAAAAAAGGACAAATGGCAGACTGTGCCTAATTGAAATCCAACCCCTACTAAATTTTCCCACTTCGGTCTTTGCAATGGATATGTGCGTCACTAAGCGCAAAACACAGCGGTCGCAAGTCTCACTACAAATTGCTCACAATTGGCTAGTAGATGCACTGCAGCAAGTACAGCCACCAGCAGATCAACCAGAAATCAAATATATAACGCTACTGTAGGCGTAAGCCGTTTGGATTCTCCTATGGCTATTTTCTAGCCAAGTATGAAAGCACACTACTATGCCAGATGAGATGACGCTGAGTTATTAAACAAAATAAACGTAAAATAAAAAAGGACAAATGGCAGACTGTGCCTAATTGAAATCCAACCCCTACTAAATTTTCCCACTTCGGTCTTTGCAATGGATATGTGCGTCACTAAGCGCAAAACACAGCGGTCGCAAGTCTCACTACAAATTGCTCACAATTGGCTAGTAGATGCACTGCAGCAAGTACAGCCACCAGCAGATCAACCAGAAATCAAATATATAACGCTACTGTAGGCGTAAGCCGTTTGGATTCTCCTATGGCTATTTTCTAGCCAAGTATGAAAGCACACTACTATGCCAGATGAGATGACACTGAGTTATTAAACAAAATAAACGTAAAATAAAAAAGGAAAAATGGCAGACTGTGCCTAATTGAAATCCAACCCCTACTAAATTTTCCCACTTTGGTGTTTAAGGTGGATATGTGTGCCACTAAGAGCTAAACACAACGGTAGCAAGTCCCCCTGCTAATTCCTCACAAAATGGTACTAGATGCAAATAAAAAAAAAAAAAGTAGAACGTTATTGTAGCCCTAAGAAGGGCTGTTGGGTTCTTGGAGAATCACTCCTGCCTAACAGTAAGCTAATAGAACACCCTAACGCTTTCCCTGACCAGCAGCAGCTCTCTCCCTAGCGGCATCCAGACACAGAATGATCCGAGCAGCGCGGGCAGTGGCTAGTCTATCCCAGGGTCACCTGATCTGGCCAGCCAACCACTGCTATCGACGTGTAAGGGTACCACGTCATGCTGGGTGGAGTGCAGAGTCTCCTGGCTTGTGATTGGCTCTGTTTCTGGCCGCCAAAAAGCAAAACGGCGGGAGCTGC
The DNA here is from genome assembly GCF_040894005.1 of Engystomops pustulosus. NCBI lineage: Eukaryota > Metazoa > Chordata > Amphibia > Anura > Leptodactylidae > Engystomops > Engystomops pustulosus. The sequence continues at coordinate 83,749,406 of NC_092418.1, forward strand.
CATTTTCTCGAGCGGGCGAAGTATTCGTCCGAGCAACGAGCAGTTTCGAGTACGCTAATGCTCGAACGAGCATCAAGCTCGGACGAGCATGTTCGCTCATCTCTATACATTACCTAAAATCGTAACTATAAAAAGAGCAGTCCATACCGCACAAAAGAATAACCCATTGGGGAATTATTTTTCCCCAAAAATGTTCATTTTTTAAAAAAAATATAACATTATACTGTATAATGTTTTTATCTGGCACAAATAATAAGTCTCATTCGCCCTTTGGACTGCTTGGCGAAAGCCGTAAAAACAAAGCATGTAGGAAAATGGTGCAGCTGTTTTAATTTGTCAATTTCACAATTACATTTGTAATTGTAAAAGTGAAAAATGCAAATTTAAAAATGCTATAGGTCTATGGCAACAAGGGGTTAAAATAGCTGTAAATCCAAAGTTCACTTTAACTATAACTTCAAAAGCAGAATTTAGAATGTGTGCGGACATCTCATCGGTATGGACCTATTTCCATTACACTTCATGCTATGTTTGGTGGCTTTAATCCCTGGGATGTTTAGAGAGAGCTGTAAGGAAGATGGTTGTAAAATAAATCATACACAGTCATAACTAGAATTATTACTCCCACTTCAAGGATTACTGCTTAAAAATGTGTGCGCCAACAGATGGCCATCCATAAAATGTAAGATACATACCCATGTCTACGGTCCATCAACCTCTCTCTGTTGGGGAGGGGGGGGGGGAGAATATACATAAAGTTTATTTCTTCCCAGATGCAGTCGTTTCAACATACATATTTGTAAATGAATGTGCACATTAATTCCGGAGTGCACATTCACATTGAGGAAAATACATGGGAATGAATACCTGGACTCTGTCATAACTGGCAATATTCCATACGGGAATGTATTCAGTATACCACCTCATTATATAAAATGCATCTTGGCACCGAGAGGTGTGCAGTCAACATAACAGCTTTTGACTTGATGATTTGATACAGCTTTCGCTATTATTTGCAGCTATATATGGAGTGCTCATGTAAACATTGTTGCCAGTCAGATCCGTGAATACTGTTCTTTCATAAAAATGATGAATAAAATATATCAACGGGTTTAAGACGACAACACAGGAAAAATTGCAAGAATATGAATTTAAAAATCTGTATTACTAAACTGTAGCCCAAAATCTATAGTTACCAATTACATGAGGATTTTTTCATATAGTAATATTCTCTAAATAACTGTATGTGGCAGCTGTGCTGTGTGCGGTCATGTACACTCTCTTCTCTTGTCTGATTATAGCACCTTAGTTATTGTAATGGCACAAAGGTAACACAGTGAGCCGTAGCACTGAGCCCCCAATGGGTCCTCTGCCTACTAATTGGGTTCCCACTAAACGGAAGCTTCTAACTGGACGACGTTCACTCCGCCAGTAAAATGTGAACATTAGTAACTAGTCTATTACCAAGTCTAAATCCAAATAGAGAAGTCCGAAACACAGGCAGGAGATCAGAAACCAAGAGTTAGATAATGCAAGAGAAGAGCTTGTGTGAACATGGCTGGATAGCAGTTTGACCAGCAAGTGAAAGCTTAGGGTGGTGGCACACATTGCGTTTTGAACCCGTTTTTGGGACACTGTTAAGCAATCTGTTATAAACGAATACGTTTTTGACAGGTTTTACCAATCATCTTAATTAAAACTGGTCAAAAACTGATGCTTTTTCAGCTTAAAAATGGCCCAAAAATGCCACACGTCATGTTCTTAGACCGTTTAAATGGTAAGCTTACAAAAACGAATCCATTTAAAAACGCATGCATTTTCAGTCCTTTTAAAAACAGTCCAAGAACGCAATGTTTGGCAGCACCGAGTGTGATGCCACATGTTCCGTTTTTGGACTGTTTTAAAGCATGCACTTTCAGTCCATTTAAAAATGGACCGTTTTTTTACTGCTGCTTTGAACCTGTTTATGTTAATAGATAAACAGGTTCAAAGAAACCAAACACATGGTAAACCGTAAAAAAAACTGGTGCGTTTTAGAAATGCATGCTTTAAAATGGTCAAAAACATGACATGTGGCATCACCCTTAGGCTACATTCACACAAACGTATGGCCTCATGGCGCTGTACGGGAGCGGTACGGCGCTGCACATGTGTGGCACCGTACCGTTCCATAGCCCGTAGAAAAATAGGACATGTCCTATCTTTCGACGGTACGGCAGGCATACATTGTATGAATGTAGCCTTATGGCCGGCATACAGCCCCATGCATTCCAATGGGTAATATGGCCATCCGTGTACATGGCCGTATTGTCCACCGTACCGTAAGCGAGCCGTATAAAAATATGGAGCATGTCCTATTTTCCGCCGTATTTCCATTCTGTATGCCCGATAGAAGTCAATGGGAACGTATAAAATACATGCTGCATACGGCTGTGCACCATATGCTGCTGTATATAAGTGCAGTATCCAGAACCAGTGGGTGGGGCATTCTGCCAGCCAACCAATAGTCAGCCATCCATCATTTGCCGTATTTTATACGGATATGGTGCAATACGTTGCCATACTGTTCCCATATTTATGACCAGAATACAGCCGTATGTACAGAGCAGAAAAGACCATACAGTCATGTGCATGAGGCCTTAGCTGGACACTAATAGGCCTTATAGGAAGACTAGACCCTGCCACAGGTGGAAGGAGCCAGCAATCACAGGTCCACACGGTTAACTCTTGCAAGACAAAAGCAGAGTGCAGAGTGAGACAGACATCAGATTAGTCAGCCACTAAAGCCCAGTTCAGACTGCTCAACTCAACGTCTTCTAAACCTATTGGCGCGGACAGAGGAGGAAGCAGACGTTACACTTTTTGAATTTTTTTGTTTAGACTAAGTTTAAAGAGAACCTGTCATCAGCATCACCAGAAGTAACTTATCCATAAACCAGTGTCAAGCCCATGTTTTCGGATGCAGCAGTGTAACAACTTCTATTCCACCAGTCACCTGATCGCCTTTTATCCAGATAAGAGAGATTTTCTTGGTTCCAGCAGGACTAGTCATCATAGTGCGTGCGGCAGATAAGAAGGTGGAGCCATGGGAGGAAGAAGCCAGAGGTATTTTTTTTACGTTTAAATTCTTTGGTCTTGAGCTGCAATCAGGCAGTGTTTTACCGAGGAAGGGCAGGACTGCCCCGAAATGCCGCCCCCATATCATCCAGCTGGGTGATCATGGGTATTGCACCCCGGTGTATACTATGAAGAAATTTAAATGTTAAACTTTGCAAAAAGATACAAAAACGTGACCAGCAACCAACAACACAAGATGAAATAAAAGCAATGAAAAGTACAGAAAAAGATAGTTATGAAGCAAAGACACAATGCACAAGAGCACTTTCTTCTTGCGCTGAATGATGCATTATCTCCCTTGTATTCCAGCTGCAGGATAGTGCACAATAAACCTCTAGCAGCTGCAGCCAATTACTAGGTATCCCAGTGGTAGCTTAAAGTAATAATCACAGTCATTTAGTAAAACACATTCAGTATGACATGATTAGATTTTACTGACTGCAATAACATTTAGGGATTGAGTTTACACTACGCAGACACCAGTGATTAACTCGTTTCTGTCTTTCTCGGTGTTATATTTGGAGAGCATATTTTCACACATCTAATTTGTGACCACTTGAAATTTGTAAGTCTAATTATATCCTGCAGCGTGAATTATAGGCATTTTGCACAGCTTTACAGCATTCCCAGAAGGTTAGAAAGGAAAGGAACGGCCGGTCAGGTCTCACAGGAAACTGAGGCTAAGCATTGTATACATTCCTGCTCGCGGCTAATTGGGTATTTCTTATTGGGATATGCAAATGACAAAAACACACTAAAAGGGTACAGTATCCTAACAAGGGTGTACTGTACTTACTGCCAGTGCCCTGGCATCTCTATATTAAAAGTAAACAGCCACTACTCAGACGGACACATTTCTTGTTGAAAATTATTTCACAAAATTATGTAAATTCGGGCAGAAGTGATGATACACACATATGGCACATATACTGTATGTATTGTGTGGAAAATGAGTGACAGGGACAGATATAGATGGTTTATTAACACTGGTTTATCGCAATGGGATAACTTAGACAAAGCCGCACCCACCGGGGCAGGCCGCGGCCCGATCGCATCTGCGTTTCTATGGAAATGCCTGCGATCAGGAACGGGTCGCGGTGTTTTGAATTAAATTAACGCAAAACACTGGTTCCCGATCGCAGGCATTACCATAGAAACACCAATGCAATCAGGCTGCGGCCCGCCCCGGTGGGTGCGGCTTGGTCTGCGTTTGCAAACGCAGCTAAGACGGCACGTCTGCCATCACCCTTACTTTTGTTAGTAGTCCATGAAAAACTACAGATAATAATAATACAGGCGGTCCCCTACTTAAGGACACCCGACTTAGGCCGGCGGCACGCGTGGCGTTTTGAACCCAATTTTGGGCCATTTTAAGCAGTCCGTTCAAAAACACATGCGTTTTTGAAAACCACATCCGTTTTTGACCGGTTTTACCAATTATCTTAATTAAAATGGGTCAAAAACAGATGCGTTTTTTTAATGCATGTGTTTTTTAATGGACTGCCCCAAAACGGGTTCAAAACGCCACGTGTGCCGCCGGCCTTACAGACGACCCCTAGTTACAGACGGACCCCCTGTGACCTCTGGTGAAGATCTCAGGATGTTACGTCCCAGACTGCAATGATCAGTTGTAAGGTGTCTGTAATGAAGCTTTATTGATAATCCTTGGTCCAATTACAGCAAAAAATTTTGAAACGCCAATTGTCACTGGGGCAAAAAAATTTTTTGTCTGGATCTACAGTGATAAAATATACAGTTTCGACTTACATACAAATCCGACTTAAGAACAAACCTATGGAACCTATCTTGAATGTAACCCGGGAACTGCCTGTAATAATAATTCTTTATTTATATAGCGCCTACAGATTACACAGCGCTGCACAAAGCATGACAAATTGGTCAGATAACAGATAACACAGCATAAGATCAGGGAGTTATTCTGGGGTCAGGAAGGAATTTTTCTCTACTATGGACAAATTAGCATCAGTCCTATAGGATGTTCATTTCCCTTCCTCTTGATCATCACTTTAGGATTTATACATTGGACTATATCTTTTTTCAACTTTACCTACGATACTATGATATAATGGAAATCAATGTAAAGGAGAAGTAGAGGAGTTTCTATAGCAACTAATCAGCCAGTACAGGCGGTCCCCTACTTAAGGACACCCGACTTACAGACAACCCATAGTTACAGACGGACCCCTCTGCCCACTGTGACCTCTGGTGAAGCTCTCTGGATGCTTTAAAATGGTCCCAGATTGCAATAATCAGCTTAAAATTGTCTGCAATGAAGCTTTATTGATAATTCTTGGTCCTATTACAGCAAAAAAATTTGAAACTCCAATTGTCACTGGGGCAAAAAAAAAAATTGTCAGGAACTACAATGATAAAATATACAGTTTCGACTTACATACAAATTCAACTTAAGAACAAACCTACAGTCCCTATCTTGTATGTAACCCGGGGACTGCCTGTATTTATATTGAAAAAGTTCTAAAATTTTGCACTTTTCACCCTAGACACTTCTCTTAATAAAAGACTGACGGTGCGTCCACATGTTCAGTTTTTCAGATGCAGTTTTTGAAGCCAAAAGCAGGTGTGGATGATAATGGGTTGATACAAATAACTGAAAGGTGCTGCTCCGCCTCCTACTTTTACTCCATTCCTGGTTTGGGCATCAAAAACTGCATCTGAAAAACTGAACATGTGGTCGCACCCTGACTGATGAAAGAAAGACTGATTTGCGAATTCTACACTTTTTTATGTAGAATTCAATACAAAACTTAATGCAACCTCTTTGTGACTCTTTGTTTATATGTCTGAGTTCTGATGAATAGGAGGGGCTGCAGCAGGAGTGTGACTGTGAGAGGCACAGTGGGTAACGCCATTAGGACGGCCTGAAGAAATGAGAAACAGGAAGTTCTGTATACATGCAGATGGCAGCATGGTGATAACAGGGAAAGGCAGAAGCAAAGGTACAGGTACATGTACATACAGGCACATATCTAATGGAACAGATTTATCTAAAAGTGGTCAACCCCTTTAAAGCAGACCTGTCATGACGATTTGGGATCCTAAACTAACTACATTCAGAAAGATCCCTCCCCTTATCAAAAATAAGGTATAAAGCCATCTGGATTTACAATTTGTAGAAATGATTATTGGCTACAATGTAACAACGCCAGTGATTATACAATAATACACACTGTATAGGAATGTGCAATGTCTTTGCCCCTATGCAGCAGCAATTATTACATACTGATACAGCCAGGAAAGAGTGATGCATTCCCGATCATTCCCCTCTCCTCCGCTCGTGTAAAGGACCCTTACTGTCTGGCTCCATGAATATGTTAATGTACAAACAGTCTAAATATACAGAGGTCACAAAATAGCTCGAAAGTGGATTATAAATCAGACATGTGAGACTTTACATCTGGACAAACGGAAATGATAGAACAAGCAATGGACATTCTGTATCAGACATATACTGTTATACACAATAATACAAATGAAATAAAGGGATTTTGGATCAGCAGAAACTTTCTAAAAGAGAAGGAAGGAAGGAGGTTATCCTAGAGCCTAAATGTCCGGCACAGGAGGGGGCACAGTGCCAGCTCTGTGCTATAAGGTCTTATGTGTACCGTATAGAGACATATACCCCCAAAAATAATAGTAAATAATGAAGACATGTTATCCTATGTGAGTATCCATTCTAAATGCTATTTTAACCATTGCTGTATAACGTCTTTTTGCAACCCAATAAAGCATTTGGCCATGAAAAAACATTTTTGAAGGGCACTATAAAAAGTTATTTGACTGCCCCCCTTATCTAAAACTATAACCAATATGTTATGATATAAGAGGTAACAATGTCTACAGGCGGTCCCCTACTTAAGGACACCCGACTTACAGACAATCCATAGTTACAGACAGACCGCCCTCTAACCTCTGGTGAAGCTTTCTGAATGCTTTACTATAGTCCCAGACTGCAATAATCAGCTGTAAGGTGTCTGTAATGAAGCTTTATTGATAATCCTTGGTCCCATTACAGCAAAAAATGTTTAAACTCCAATTGTCACTGGGGCCAAAATTTTTTTTGTCTGGATCTACAATTATAAAATATACAGTTTCGACTTACATACAAATTCAACTTAAGAACAAACCTCCGGACCCTATCTTGTACTTAACCCGGGGACTGCCTGTACTTGATTATTTTTGGTTATTGAATAATTGCAACAGTAACACAACACATACAACATGGAAAACATCAAAAACTATCAGTGTTGCAACAGCGCCATCTAGTGTATACACCACAGACTACACACGGTAAAGGGTAGATCTACAACACACTTTACAGGGGTAATAAAGGGGTTTTCTAAAGTATTTAAAATGTCCCCTGTACGCAGTACACAATAGAGGATAACAAGCTGATCAGTAAGGGTCCGACAGCTGGGATCCCCAACCAATCACAAGAACTAGTCCTCTTAACGGGAATATCGTTCTCACTGATGGGCGTTTGTATGTTCTCTCCCTGTTTGTGTGGGTTTACTTCAGGTCCTCTGGTTTCCTCCCACACTCCAAAACATACTGGTAGGTTGATTAGATTGTGCGCCCCATTGGGAACAGGGAGTTCTGTGCAGCGCTGCGTAATCTGTTGGCGCTATATAAAAAATAAAGGAAAGGAATGGGCGAAGCTGCAGGATAAATGTGTCCTGTGACTCCATTCAATTGTATGGGAATGATGGAATTCTCTGACCGCTCCTACCCATCAGTGAGAGTGGAAAAATTGTTCTGGTGATTGTGAGGGTCCCAGCAGTCGGACCCACGCCTTTCACCTCATTATGCCCTATCTTAACTTCAATACTTGAACCAATTTTTTCTCCAACAAAACTATTCCCATAATCTGACGATGACTTGTGGTTTATGACCATAGAAACACAGATTCTGTTCTACTCATGTTCATCTATAAATTTGGAATATGTTTTGGTAACGGCTCTTAGTAAATAAAAAATAAATTAAATTAGAAATAGGTCCAAAAGGATCAATAAGTGATAAAACAGTATCGCTTGCCTGAAATAAAAATCACAGGAAGAACATTTCAATGGAAAGAGGAAAAGCGAAACAGGCAGGTGATCCCAATGTTGTGTGGATCCACCTCATTCTACAAAAACACCCATGAGACATGGCCCCTACAAGATCTCAGAAAGTGTCCTGTGATATCCAGCATGAAGATCTTTCTGTCCTGCAAGTTGTAATTTGCTGTCTATTATTGGATCCGCCTCGATTTGTCTAGTGATCTGGGAATCACCTTGTACCCTTCAATGCAGATCCTGCTAAAAGGGGGCACTGGCAGTAAGGGATACAGTCACCAGCACTGGGCATACGTGGGCAAGTGCCGGGGGCCCAGAGCTGCTGGGGGGCCCACATAAGGCTGCACATAATAAATCCATGGGGGTTATATAAAAATAACCATAAGGGAACCGTTTGGTATAATAAACTATGGAATATTCAAGGGAACCAGAGACTGTATCAGTTTCCAAATTTTGTAACGCTGCCACGTGAACTCAAAGCGGTCTACTTGGGGTCCGGCGTGTTTTTTTAGGATGTAAAGGCATACAGTGGGATACATCACCCATGGTCCCCCCTCCACTCTGAATGTGGGGGGAAGAGGGTAGACCGGCTGGCGATTGGCTGCTGCCGATGAAGGGGGTGGTTCCCCACTGATGTCAGTGTCCTAATATGGAAAGTGACATCACCAGGTCCTCCCTCCTTTCAAGCGACGTAAGCGCTTGTCAGGGCTGTGGGTAGAGATGCAATACATAGCTGTCCATTGCTTCCACTGATCGCATAGGTCACTCGGACCAGGCAGAGGCTGCAGGATGGAGAGATGTAACTTGCTACGTCTTTCCATTCTGCATTTTCTGACGGCCAGAAATGCCTTCCAGGCTAAGGCCACTTTCACACTGCCGTATGCTCGCCCAGGCTGAGGAATACAGCAGCACGATGGGGAGGTATATCCGGCCACCAGTAAAATACGTCGCCACAACGGCAGTGTGAAAGGGGCCTTAGAGGAACACATTCCTACCTAATATACATCCCTGGCCTCTCATCTTGCCATAGCAGTTCCATATAGTCTGCCAAGAGATAAAATGAAATTGAAATAGCCTTGTCCATAGTTGGGTGTCTGTCCTACCGGTTTGGCTATTATCGCAGGTCATGTCACAAGACTTCTTGAAGATCAGGCATAGAGGAAGCCAACATATGTACAGGAAGTACCGGAGGCAGAGATTTCCTTTTCTCCCCCAGAAATCTTATTTGCATATTCCTAACCTTTTTGTCCGCGTTTTTCTTTGGCAATATGTGATCAGGCGGAAAGGTGTTGGATCTCCAGAATCATTGATAAGCCTTGAGCACCCATCAACCTCTCATCATGTATTTGCAAGGAAAATGCCATGTTTAGTCAGCCGTAGTATGGGAGCGGGCAGAAAGGACAAAGAGACAAGTCTGGACTTTAAAGGATTTATTACAAAACCATTTCAAAACGCATTTCCATAAAATAGAACAAACTAGAATAAGTTTATTTCTTGGCAGAACAAGTTAATGACATTCCACCAAAATCTGTAAGACCCAAAACACATGGCATGAGCAATGCCGTAACCCACCTTGTTCTGTGATCATATCCCATTGTATTTATACACTGCTACAAGGCTAAAAGAACTGATTAGGAGACTTAAACCATAAATTCAACAGAATAAATTTTGCATAAAGTCTTAAAAATGTGACACATAAAAGTAAAAAACTAACAAGACTGGAGAACGTGGCCTCCCCTCTGCTCAGGTAATTACATGGATACTGCATCTCTTTATACCATGGCGGCCTACATGATGGTACATAAAGCCGGAAACAACGCGACAATTAGAAGTAAACTCAACTCATGACAACAAATGTAGGTACACACAAGGTGGACGTGCATTGATTGCTATAGAAACCCCCCCCCCCCCCCAGATGTGACACAAGAGCAAGTAGAACTACAATCGAACATGGCAAAATGGTAAGAACAGTCAATTACTTGATGAAGGATTCATCAAATCCACAGTAAAAAAAAAAAAAGGATACTGCACAAATTTATTAATACATGAATAAAAATGAATGATATTCATTATGTCTTACAAACTGAAAAGAGTTGTCCTGTGTTATGTAAAAAACGAACAAAAACAACCTTGTCTGTTGTGTCACCAATTAAGGTTGCTCACAACACAATGGGGCTTATTTACCAAGGGTCCCACGGAACGCACCTTCGTTGGATTTTAGAAATTTTCTGGGATTGCACGGCTGGGACAGGTATTTAGAATGTGATTGTGTTGCACGCTATCGGATTTTCGTGCAACAGAAATCAGGGGGCGGGCCGCCGGACGATCCGACTGATTCGGACAAACCGCGGGATTTAACTACAAAATTGTGTTGCGAGCAAGAAGATGGTGAACTCCAGCGCACCTGAGCGGGGAGCGTCAAACATTGGGCGCATGCTCGTAGTGAATCGCGGTACAATCCATGATCGTTGGACATTCCAGATCGCGATGTTAGCTTCATCCACTATTGAACTGTCTGCAGCATCATTCCTTTTTTTATAGGATAGAATTTTATGTGACCGACTTATAAAACTTTACTTCCTCCCTGCTATCTTCAATGTTTTGTCTCGCTGTTTGTGTCCTCTACTTGTGGCAGCCTCTGCATAGATTAAGCAACTGGTCCAGGGATGTGATAGCAGAAGCAAACGCATTGGGGCACATTTACTTATAATAATAATAATAATAATAATAATTCTTTATTTATATAGCGCACACAGATTACGCAGCGCTGCACAAAGCATGTCAAATTGGCCCCTGTCCCCATGGGGCTCACAATCTAAACAACCTAACAGTATGTTTTGAAGTGTGGGAGGAAACCGGAGTACCCGGAGGAAACCCACGCAAACACAGAGAGAACATACAAACTCTTTGCAGATGTTGATCCCACCCAGGTCAACATCTGCAAAGAGTTTGTATGTTCTCTCCGTGTTTGCGTGGGTTTCCTCCGGGTACTCCGGTTTCCTCCCACACTTCAAAACATACTGTTAGGTTGTTTAGATTGTGAGCCCCATGGGGACAGGGGCCAATTTGACATGCTTTGTGCAGCGCTGCGTAATCTGTGTGCGCTATATAAATAAAGAATTATTATTATTATTATTATTATAAGTAAATGTGCCCCAATGCGTTTGCTTCTGCTATCACATCCCTGGACCAGTTGCTTAATCTATGCAGAGGCTGCCACAAGTAGAGGACACAAACAGCGAGACAAAACATTGAAGATAGCAGGGAGGAAGTAAAGTTTTATAAGTCGGTCACATAAAATTCTATCCTATAAAAAAAGGAATGATGCTGCAGACAGTTCAATAGTGGATGAAGCTACCAAAAGATTCTTGTTTTTAGTTCTACACATTTGAACTCGCACAACAAGGTAAGAACTTTAAGGGTTATTCAAAAAAACCATTAGACTTTTCTGAAAAAGTCATGCTTGATGTTAAAGGGGCTGCATTACATGGTAGCCAAGGACAATCCCATACCCTATTGCAGCATCAATGGGTGCAAGTCTCAACACGCCTGTAAGGTGGCCTTTTCTGGCAAAGTCACCGTGAGCAGAGCTCTTACTTCCCCGACTTATCTTTCAAGAAGAGCCATCAAACCATGACCCGTTTCTTGTAGATCAGCCTCTTATACAGGCTCACATTTTTCTATTCCTATCCACGGTCGTTATAGCCCCATAAATGTGCTTTTAATCATATGCAAATTATTTGGAAGTGCTTTGGGCAGTTTTAACAGTGCCCTTCCAAGCTCTTGAAGCAGGGCACAATCAATGCCCCCTGCAGCACTTCAGATACACAATTCTTTGGGCTAGTGATGGGAAGTCAGTCTCTGGTTTCCTATGTAATTTGGAAGAAATCTGGGGTTAAAGGAGGAGTGGTCACATGACAGCAAGATTCGCTCCTCCGCTTGAGAGCAGCTGGAGAGAAAGACGTTTGGTGCAAGCGCAGGGCATGAGATCAAGCAGGAGAGTGCCATAGCCATGACCAGGGGGTGTGGAGGAAGTAATGGGCATATCAGAAGTGTGGTGGGGGGACGTTTATTATATTCTGGAGCTACATCGTCTCGGTCAACGCCCGTATATTACTATTATAAAGGATAACTGCAATGAGTTTGTATGTTTTTTCCGTGTTTGCGTGGGTTTCCTCCCACACTCCAAAACATACTGGTAGGTTGATTAGATTGTGAGCCCCATTGGGGACAGAGACAATTTAGCAAACTCTGTGTTAGGCCCGTTCCACACTTGCGAGTGTGATGCGATGAACTCGCATCACACTCGCAACGCATGCTGCCGGGAACGCACGGCCCGAACGCTGCACCGCGGGAGTGAACTCACATGCTGAGTTCACGCCCGCGGTGCAGCGTTCGGGCCGTGCGTTCCCGGCAGCATGCGTTGCGAGTGTGATGCGAGTTCATCGCATCACACTCGCAAGTGTGGAACGGGCCTCACACTGCGTAATCTGTGTGCGCTATATAAATAAAGGAATTTTAAGGACAAATATTCAAAATGATGACCGTGGAAAGGAAGGGGCTGATCTACAAAAACATATTAGTACTTCGGCTCATTTTCAATTATATATTTCTTTTAACGTGTACAAACTGGAGGCAAGTCATGTAATTCCCAGATATTTATCAGTTTCAATATATACATCTGTCAGAGGCAGAAACACCACTGTGGCCTATTCCTACTCAGCTGAAGGTTGTTGTAACGTATGAATGTAAGAGACCCTGATTGGGCCCCAGTACATGAAAAAGACAACGTATTACTGCTGGTCAGAGAACTGCATATACTGATACACTGTGACAAACTGAAGCTGTGAGCAGGTCTAGGTCTTTAATCTCAAATTGTAAACAAAAGAGCATTTTTCCCCACGGAGTGATACAGAACACGGAGTAATAACACAGGTACATGATAGCATTGCATAGCCTTTCTGGTTATATGAAGAGATAAAGCTGGAATTACATACGGATGCATAGCTCTGAAAACATAGGACCGGCCTCCCAAAGACTTTCTGTGAGTCATGGAAAATTCTGTCTGCTGCTTTTTACCGTTTCCTTGGTAACAGACTAAAGATAGCGATTGATCAACATTCGGTGTAATGCAGGAACGTGATGGACTGTAGTGCGTTTCTTCATATACCATCACCCAGGTTATTTTACCCTATTCTCCAGATTATCAATATGTTATAATCCACAGGCAAATAACAGCAACTAATAAAACGGCGGGTACTGTACGTTTCCAGCATTTTTTTGATTTAGTCATCTTTATGATGCTTTACTATAAAATAAAATAGCCGTATTGGAATAAAATATAATGAAGGATTTAATCAATTATTATTGCGTTTATTCCCCTTAAAAGGACATATATCACCAGATCAAGGATTGTAGACCAAGCACACTGACATACTGGTGTGCGCCCCCTCTGCCAGGATCTTTTAGCTCCTCTTTTAAAATGATGGAAATGAGCCCGAGAGGCTCCAGTTTACATAGGAGGAATTAATGGAGCCTGGAGCCACTCAGGTTCATTTGCAAAATTTTTAAAACCCCTTTTTCTTAAAAACAAGGGCATAAGAAGCTAAAAGAACAGCGGATCCTGCCAGAAGGGACACACACCTGTATGTCTGGTTTACAATCCTTGATCTGGTGATAGATGTCCTTTTAAGGGTCTTTCCAGGAATCTGAAAAAAAAAAAATCTATGAGCAACGGCAGGAGTGTGGAGGGAAAAAGAGAAAAGAAAAGAGAGCAGATTTAGGCTCAGTTCACACCGGTGTCAGGTTTCTCTAACTCTCCATTTTAGGGGAAAGTACGGTCTTTCGCCTACATTCCATTTATCATTGACATCAATGTACACAAGTTTCCATTAATCTTTCATTATCAATAGTGGAAAAATAGGGCATGGGCTGCTGCACTATATTTCCAGCTATTTAGCAATGGGAGAATATAACCTAGTAGGAGTTCACATCTCCGCAAGGGATCATCAGTTTTTACCCAAAGTTATTTTGAGCCAAAATCGGGAATGTTGGAACACACAGAACAGTGAAAGTCTTTCCGGTGACTACACGGAGATAAGGTACAATGGAAAGACTTGTACTGGTTCTGTGTGATCCACTGATCATTTTTGGCTCAATATAAGGGAAGGAAATAACTGGAGACCCAAGGCTGGGTTCACACCTCCCGGTTGAATTGCATTTTGAAGCACAAATCAATATAAATGTAGAGAGGCTCGTCCCGAACGGTTGCCATTGGTAACATGCAAACAGACAATCTTTATTACGAGGGGCTCATTACCGATCGCATGTGTTTCTGTTGAAAAGCGTATAAACGATCGGGACAAGACCTTCCGTGTAACAATTGGGTTTCAAAAAACAATCACTCTGGAACCAGGGAGATGTGAGCTGGGCCTAAACCTTACTCCCTTCTCTCGTGTCGCTCCAGTACTTCAGCTTGTCAGCATTGTATCCATCCGGAGGTACTGGGAGAGGTCAAGGCACCTCTGACCTCAAGATGTCACTTTGTAGCTGTCCCTAGATCCGAGGAGGATACTCAATGACTGAAGCTGAACTCCATCAGTACTTGGCATTGGCAAAAACCGGATGTAGTGAAGTGATACGGGAACCAGAAGTTTGAGCAGGGCAAGTACGCCCCCCACCCTGCCTCTGAGGTTTTCTAGATTCCTATAAAACCACTTTAATATTAAATTATAGATACAGTTCAGCTAATGTTTTTTAATAAAGATTTTTTTTTTATATTTAATCCTCAAAATAGGTTATCAATACCCACAACAGGACCATCAGCTGATAGACAGTGTCAGATGATGACGGACCCCCACCAATCAGACACTGATCAATAAATTCTAGCTATGGGATAGCTATCTGATGAGTGGTCTCATGACTGCTGGTGGGAGAAGGCGAGGTGGACCCCCACAAATCTGTTATTAATGACCTATCCTAAGAATAGGTGAGAATCTCAGCGGTCAATCACACATTTATGGTACATCTTGTGATAAAAACAGGCCTACAATTCAGTAATGTCACATTTTACTACTTGCTGTGTCTACAGAAATTGGCTTTTATAGTATCAGAAACTGCTTTACATTCCATTAAGGCAAAATTTAATTTTTTTTCTAAAAACGGTTTTATAGATCCAACTTTGGCTTGACTTCTGTCACTTACAGTAAAATGAATGGAGCATAAGCAGCCATTTATGGGATATCCACAGGTATCTCTCGTACATGCTTGACCCCCATTCATTGTTTGCATGGATGCAGGTGGGTTCGGGATTCCCATTCTCCCACATCTATTACGGCAAATCCTCTGGATATGCCATAAGTGTCTATGACAAGCATACCCCTTTAAAATATGTCAAGATTCTTTCACAGATTTACCATTTTTAGGGCACTTTAAAGACATCTAAACCGGTTTAAGTTGTGTAATAAAGAGCAGCAACAGGAAATATCCACCTCCAAGGTAATAGCGAATGAAAAGGCAACAGTGTCTTCTGAGCAGATGTCATCTTCTTGTACTTATCACACATAGTCCTTCATAATGTAGATCGATGTTTTACATCATACAAGTAGCCCAAATCAGTACCTCCTGGCGGTGACACTAGTGGTCCTCAATCACAAGCTCCTGCCATCACAATTCATCCTGAAACACACATATAAATGAGATAGAGAATAATAATTATTTAGCTTCAAAATGGTTTAGGCACATTACACTTTACACACATTAAAAATAGATTGGCAAATGGATATAACCAAATAGGTCAATGCTGGGTACCCTGCCTGGTTAACCGTGGGATTCACAGTATTCACAATATGAAACCCTAAAATTAACCATGTCAAGATACAGCCTAAAAAAAAAAAAAAAATGCCCCACACTGTGCCCCTAAAAAAGTAATCAGACTATCCCTGAATTCTGATCGCTTATATTTGAATCTGCTTGATTGCCACAATGTCCTTCCATTACAGTGATACCCAAAATTGCATGCAATAGTTTATGTGCAGTGGTTAGGGGTAGCCCCAGCGCTATGCGGGTTTCCTCCCACACTCCAAAAATTACTGGTAGGTTGATTAGATTGTGAGCCCCCTTTGGGAAGGGACCCATTCGGCAAGCTCTGTACATCGCTGCGTAATCTGTGTGCGCTATATAAAGGAATTATTATTAATATTCATCACACATTCTCCGGCTGCTCTATTCATCCCTATTGCGCTGACAGATAGTTATGTGGAGTACTTGTCTACTTCCATCTGTGTGACCGACAGCAAGTAGGCTTGACCTGCCACTCCATTCATTTGGGGTACAATGGACCCCTGTTCTTGTGATTTGTGAGCGTCCTGCCACCGATTAGGGAGTTATCCCTCGTCTTGTAGATGGGGGGGGGGAAACTTGTGGCTGGACAACCCTTTAAATCCAATGATTACTGTACAGGCATCACTAATAGACAGAGATGCTTGAAAGATCTCGGAAACATTTTATTTAATATGCAGAGATTTACAGAAAGTGATCAGTAGTTACACAGTTACAAGTCTCAACTATAATTATCCAGTGCTCATCCAGACGACGGACCACAAATGTACATAATGTGCCATTACATACTATTAAATGTTCTAAATTTATCTCGTTACATGTCCATACAGATAGCTGTGGATAATACTGCACAGAATCCAGTTAAAGGGGTTTGCCCATGAAAGAAAGTTTTCAAATTTTATTTCACGTTTACACAATTAAGATCATTTTTAACCCCAAACAATTTTACTTTTTTAGTTTTATTGTTGGCTTTGTTTCCGTCCGTGACGGTCAGTGTAAGACTCAGCAGTGAGGGGAGGCACTTGCAGAGCGGACACTTCCTTTGTGTTATGAGTTGCTGTGAGCTGACAATGTGCTTAGATTGTCAGGGTACAGGATTAGATTATCTATGAAATGGATATAAAACATAATCACACACTCGAGCTCTGCTATGTCTCCCTCTCCCCTTGTATCAAGACCTTATCTTTAGTATGTAGAGCAGGTTTTTGCAGGCTGCTTCTACAGGAAGTGCCTGCGTCTGTAGTTTGTTGAGCTGGTCTCGTCTGCATGCTGCATTACAGGGAAGCTATTCATGAGAGGAATCTGCCAGACCAGTCAGAATTTTATTGTCGTATACACCAGGGCTACTAAAATCAGGTTGAAATTATATCTGTGAAATCAACATTGAATTAAAGATTTTGCTATTTTGTTATTCTAAGTATATCTAAGAATTCTGTCTTCATGGGAATACCCCTTTAAACTGAATTGAATCTACATGTAATACGTGCGGAAACATTGTAGATTTTAACCTGGGTTTTTCTGCGGTAGCACATTTGTTGTGGATCCTGGACATATGCAGCTACCCTAAGGGCCGTTCCACACTTGCGAGTGTGATGCGATGAACTCGCATGCTGCTTGGAACGCACGGCCTGAATGCTGCACACTGGGACTGAACTGACATGCTGAGTACACTCCCGGTGTGCAGCGTTCGGGCAGTGCGTTCCGAGCAGCATGCGTTGCGAGTGTGATGCAAGTTCATCGCATCACACTCGCAAGTGTGGAATGGCCCTAAGTCAGGGTTAGAACGGAGAAGGAGAATTCACAATAATTAACCATTTACCTTCTGTGATGTCCTATGTTGCATCTTTATATATCCTATCCTTGCTGTTACTACTTTCACTATTTCTTTGGCATCTCTTGTATCCACGTGTTCTCCACCCACATTTTTCTGTGTAAGAGATAAACTTCCACATCAATAGATTTTCTATCACAGGTATTTTATATATGTCAAAATAATATAATATATAGATTAAATTTGGAAAAATTACAGGGAGAGTGACCAAGACATTGCTACAGATGTTAAAGTACAAGGTATTAGGGGATAAAAGCAAACTACTACCTTTTTAGATCCCAAGTAAGGGTAAAATTTCACGGTCGGGTATGCTCTGATGCCTGCTGACTCACAAATTTGTCCATAGGCTTGGCAGTCTACCTTTCCAGCTTTTACTTTTCCTTTAAGAAGCTAGAAGGAAATTATAGAAACACACACACACATTAAAAAAGAGATGGAGCAGTTTGATTTGTACACTTCAAGACAAAACCTGAAACCGGCAAACAAGACAGGCTTCATACAAGCAATAAATAATCTACATCTACTGTAGCTATATACAGGGCGAGTCCCAGGAAACATCATTATTTCAAAAATGAAAAGGGAAAAGTCATAACTAAATAGCCCAGCAAGAAATGGGTGAGGGGGCCTATCTTTAAGGCTTTATCTGGGAACATGGCTGCCACTTTGAAAGCCGCCATATTAGATCAAGGGCAACTTTTTACCAATATGAAAGAAATCATAGAAGACCAGAATCACCCCAGAAATCTATAGTTACAATCAGATTTAGAATTCCTCTTGTGGCTCAAAAGTCATCAACACAAAGTTGCAAATACAACCGAGAACGACCCATGTGATGCACAGATATCTGACATGTTGATGGTGCTGAACACGTGATATGTGGGGGTCCCACCACTGATCAGCACGTTATCCCTGATCAAGATGATGATGAATGTGGCTGGAAACCCCCTGATATTCCTACACAGTCTCCATTTTTTATAAATATTCAGGAAGAATAACAGAGGAACAAGCACAGGGCAGTAATAAGAACATATGCTCCACTATCACCAGTGCAGGATTAAATACAAGCATTTACTAAAGCAGGTAAGTAAGGTTTTCTTTTGGGACACCTTGGGACAACATAAAAGTGCATCGATGAATGACAACCCTAAAGTGGGTGACTACGTACCCTGGCCACATACTCAAATTCAGGAGCAAAACTCCTACATGGACCGCACCATGGAGCGTAAAAATCCAAAAGCCAGTGATCTTTTCCCTTTAAAACATTCTCATTAAAACTGTCAGGTGTGAGGTCAATAGCCATTTTCGGCAAGTACCTGTTTAGATGGAGAGAAGACAACATGAAAATTTTATGAAATATGTTAATAAAAATCCATTGCTTATAAATTGATTTCAGCATCAAAAAAAGCACATAAAAATATGATAAAGAGTGCACGTCACAAGGGGATGCAAGCAACACCCTGAAACAAACCAAAAATTGGAGGCAGACAAAAATTTGGGATTTTTTTTTTTAAGGTATTGACTGCCCAGATGTTTTAGCACTGCAAATACATGTACATGAATGAATACTCACGATAACGCCCAACTCTTAAGGGAATAGGAATCTCTCTGCCAGCCGTTATACCCACTAAAAAGAGGAAGGTGTAAAGATTGGGGTTATACAGAACGCGCTGCAGAGCATCTCATCATATACAGAACAGAGCATCTCATCACATACAGCTCTCATCATACTCACTGGTAATAATGAGGATTGTCTCGGTTTGCTGGGTAAAGTCGGATTTCCGGATAGGCATTGACGTATTCCTTACTACAAAGTGAACTGTATTTTTGACAGTCGACACTTCCAACACTGATCAATCCACTTAAATGCTGAAATAAACGAAATTCTGATTATTGTATTATATTAATTTGCTAATGTGCCAAAAGACTGAAATTCCCAATTAAGCTGTATCCGTTACCAAAAACAACAGAGGTCTATCAGTTCTGGTGCCTCGGATTACAAACCAAAGCACAATATGAACGCCGCTAGAATGTCCTCACCCCGGCTGTGGACCACTAATCCCGCCATCTTGGACATATATGATTAATACAGGGATAAAAACGGGCTGTGGCAGGGAATAATGTGAATGACTTAAAGGAAACCTACTAGAAAAACCAAGCTTGACAGACCAGGGACACATTCTCATACATCCAGGCACTGTGACTATGGTTATCTTCTTATATTTATTATCCATGGCCTCCTGCATTCTAACTACAACTTACACCCCCTCCGTGCTGTAGATTCACAGGCTGTTACACTGAGCAGGAAAACTTCCTTCTTACGACTGAGCTAAAACTCACTCCTGAACCAAGATTAAAGCAGGTAGAGGCGGGTGGAAGTTCTGGTTGTTTACTTAAGATGTCCAGGATGATGGTATCATTGCATTCAGCAGTTTCCACAATACCTGGTGTATGGGATATGGGGCTGTGTATTTAAAGAAAGTCTGCACTACTTATGTTAAATGGGTGTTTTAAATGCCATCCAGATGCGGTTTACATGGAAACACCGCTTTAACACAACTAGAGAATACATCCATTAAACTAGCATTATTCTGACTATAACTGCGTACCCGAGCCATGCGTTTCCACTCAGGCATCAGGGCTTGACAAGGTCCACACCATGGGGCATAATAATCCACCATCCAGATTTCATCCCGACTCCGTCCCTTTACCAGTTCGTTAAAAGTTGTGGGCGTGAGAGTGACAACAGAAGGATGACGGAGATCCTAAAAGTCAAAAGAAACTCATTTAATTGAAAAGAATCCGGGCAAAATGTTTAATGTCACGACTAGAAAATCTATAGGATACCTCAATAAACTCCAGGATTTGTTCTGCGCTGTGATGTCCCTCATACTCATGAGTATTAGACTGATTGAATACCACGGTTGTAGGGTAGGCTCTTATATTATGCTGCAAGGGAAGAAAGATATGAGATAATATATATATATATATATATATATATATATATATATATATATATATATATATTTTACACTTCTATAAAAAGTCAGTGATCCAAAATGTTATATATTCAGTAATTGCCTTACCATATTGCAGAGGCCTTCATGAATGGTACAGTCCAGAGTGCCGAATCTTACATGTCCGAATACTCGCTTTGATGCTTTCCTTAATTCTGGCAGTAAGGCTCTACATGGAGGGCACCACTTAAGATAAAAGAAATAATAAATTAATAAAATGCCATTTCGCATAGGGGGGGATTTAATAAGCCTTGTCCAACAGATTTCTGGCGGACAAAGCACATTAAAATCAGTATTTCAGCTAATTTAAGGCATTTTGTGCCCTGCAAGGCCCTTTTGGCAGGGAAGGAAGTTACAAAAGTTCCTGCCAGAAGATGGTGGAGGCTTCTCCAGATTTTCCTACTTTAGAGTGCACTGCTAGGTTAGACTATGTCACTGCTAGTTTAGATAGGGCACATACATTTTCCCAACATGTGGGTTTTAGGAAATGGCAACCAATGAGTAACCCTTCTTAGTAAAAGTAGACCAATCTTATGTGAAATAGTTTCCCCATAGAAAAAAATGGATAAAAAAAAAAAAAAAGTACTCACAGGAGCAAAAAAGTCCACCAGCCATGGTTCTCCTTCATTTCCCGGGAAATTCGTAGGTCCCAGTGTAATGACGTGAGAAGTTACACTTTCTTTAGCAAAGGTCACCAACTCATAAACACTGGTTTTCCCTTTAAACAGAAGAAAAACAGGAAAACTCTTGTAAACAACAAAACAATCTGGAAATGTCTTCTAAAGCAAACTAAAGGTACAAACTGCAGATATAAACCTAAAAAGATCAACCAATCCAATGCCAATCTTCATTTTCAGGCTTTGTTTTTACCTTCTACCTTAACTTTTTCCATCAACATTTTGTTGTCCAACCATAATCTGCCCCCAACATTTTTTGCACTTCTGTTTTCAGGGATATTTAAAGGTTTGTTTTTTTTTTTAATTCAATCTAGACTTTTTCCCCCATTACACAATTAGTTCATGCATTTTCAGGAATGGTAATCAACAATATATATTTTTTTGTTTATTATTTTTATAATGTTTTTTTTCATAAGAATTTGGGAAATTGTAAAATGCCCTTTCAATGTCTATCCTATTCAAGATTTAGCCCAAAGGTTGAACAACCTTTATTGGTCCAAGGGCCACATTGTCATACTACTCAACTTTAAGGGGCCGCACTAGGAACCAGCACCATAGAGCATAATAATAATAGCGGAGACCCCAGAGTAGACAGAAAAAAAATCCTAACTCTCCTTCAATGGCTCCTCTTCTGCCCCTACACCACACTGCAGCATCTTCTCTCCTCCATCTGCAGCTCTGTTCTGTATCCTGTGCTGGTTGTATGCATTGTGTGGCATCAGAACCCAGAGCAGATCTGCGCCAGGAGCAGACGACGACCCGGGAGCAGAGTTCCAGGAGAGGACCCAGGGTAAGTGAGGACTTCTTAGGTGCACTCACTACCCAGCCTCATGTATCAATTAAATGTGTGGTCACCTTAAATGTGACCAGTTTCCTAGTTATTCTTACCATGATGGATTTCAAAGTCATTAACGCCTTTCCCCTTAAATGCTGCCACACAAGGCTTGTGAATGTATAGGGAACTGCAGGTTGAGGGATAGGACTGGCAGTCAAAACGTCCGACCTTACAAGAAACAAAAAATGTGTTAATACAAAATACATTTCTAGTTGTAAAGGTGTGTAAATCCACCAACTTATTTACCTGAATATGATCACCGCGCAGTAAAACATTCAGCTTCTTGAATTCTGAGAGATGAAATTCTCGATCATGTCCAAAAGTGAAGAATAGAAGCCACCGATGATATGTTAACCTATCCTTAATAAGAAGAACATCCCTGTCAGACCTTGCATCATACAATTGTATCAGACAATAGTGCTCCCAGTGGGGCATGGAAAATTTGCCTAAAACTGAAATTTTAGAAAAAAAAAAACTGCCTTGATGTTAAAAAGTTAATCTAGTATCTTTTATCTAGTATCAACATTTGTTTAACAAACAGTGATTAAAAAAAAATAACCAAAGATGTATGCTATACAGTAAATGAGGTAACAAAAAAAGGCATACAGTACAGCATACTCCAGGGTTTCTGCCTCTGTGCAGCGGGAGCTTAAGGGGGTAAGACGTTTTGTACAATTTGGGATGGTACAGAGGAAAGTTAAGGTGCCGACTGCTGAGTCTTATGCAGTTTACAAGTTGGGCAGATCATGGTGAGTAGTAGGGGCAGCCTTTCATCCAGATCAGAGTTCATGCCAGCTGTGTCAGCTTAGCATGACCCCATGGGAGTAAAAGTTTGGGTTGCAGCGAGAATTCACCCTGAAGCGGCGCTGTAGACAATGCAGAGTATTAAACCAGGGTCACTGTTAGGCCAGATACACACAAATGTGTGTGCCTGTGGAAACGGAATTGCGTGCCGGTCAGATCCTATGAGCCGAACAAAGTGCGCTGGATGGGAGCCCTTGCATAGACAGAAATATGATGCAAGGACTCACTGTCTAGTGGCTGAAATGCAGCGCTGGCACTGCAACAGTTGTCAGTGTAAAATATCTTGATGATGCAAGGAATCCCATCCAGTGCACTGTGGGATCTGACCAGCACATGGGTCAGTTTCCACAGGCAGAACACATTCATGTTGAGCCTCCCTTAGAGTAAACACTTAACTAGTCTTATCGAGCCCCATTAGTTGCCTCTATTACTATGCCGCTCTACTTACCTTTAAGGAATCGGGAGAAAGCATTTCTAAATCTGGAAGATGTTCCATCACTTCTTTGTAGATTTCTTTGGAGTCCAATGAATTAAAGAACTGAACAAGTCAAGAATAGACACAATATTAAGACACAAATATACCTACAATTCCTAAAAAATAAATAAAAAAAACCCCATAGAAATGGAATCCTCATTACCAGCATATCACTTTTCTCTTTGTTAGCTAGATTGGCTCCAGGTGGGAAGTAAGCGGTGGTGCTGCTGCCGATTTCCAGGTTGTCACAGAGGTCCCCCTGAGTGGTACAGTCCATCCATCCCACACTCACTAATCCATCCTAATCCACACACAAAAGATACATAAAATGGTGTTTTATATGTAAAAAAAAAATTAAAAAATCAGTTTTTATTTTTTGTGTCATAAAGAAACTTTTTCTTTTCAATCTTTAAAGTTTTTCACCTCATTATGGATTTTAGTAAAGGACATCTACCATCTGATGGTAGACTCCTATTACTGACCTACTCATTTCTTCCTCCTTTGTATGTGACTTATTATCTTGATCGGACACATTTTGAAGAAATAGATGGTTAAAAATATGCAAATTAGCGAGAGGCGCTCAGGCTTAAGTCACCTGAGCACCTTTCAGCTCTGCCAACTTTTAACCCCTTACCGACATGTGACGTAATAGTACGTCACATGTCGGGTCCCGGTACATGGAGAGGGCTCACGTGCATATTGCAGCAAAGGCTTACCGGTAACACCCGCGTTCGGTGCCGCCATCTTTCCGTGGATCGTCGCTCCCCGTGACGTCATCGCGGAGCGGCGATACGTCGCCATGGTAGCTTCGGGTCTCACGAAGAACCGAAGCTACTTCGGGTTAACCCATTCATTACCATGTGCTGGTAATGTATGAGTAGTAAAATCCCCATATACTGCCATACTGTAGTATGGCAGTATATGAGAGGATCGTACAGACACCCTAGGGTTAAAGTACCCTAGGGAGTCTGAAAAATAGTAAAAATAAAAAAAAAAGTTAAAATAAAATAAAAAAAAACAAAAAATTCAAAATCACCCCCTTTCCCTAGAATTGATATAAATAAACAGTAAAAATCATAAACACATTAGATATCGACGCGTTCGAAAATGCCCCATCAAAATATGATAACGGTTTTTCACTGCGTAACGGAAAATCGCGCCCAAAGTCGAAAATGGCACTTTTTTGCCATTTAAAAATTTTTTTTTTAATTCTATAAAAAGTGATCAAAAGGTCATACAGTCCTAAAAATGATAACATTGTAAAAGTCATCAAAATCTGCAAAAAACGACACCACCCACAGCTCCATACACCAAAGTATGAAAAAGTTATTAGCCCCAGAAGATGGCAAAATCCCCCAAAAAAATTTTGTACAGGAGGTTTTAATTTTTTTAAATGTATGAAAACATAAAACCTATACAAATTTGGTATCCCCGTAATCGTACCGACCCAAAGAATAAAGTAGACATGTCATTTGGGGTGCACAGTGAAATCCGTAAAATCCAAGCCCAAAAGAATACGGCACAAATGCGTTTTTTTTAACCAATTTCCCTGCATTTGGAATTTTTTTCCCGGTACACGGCATGGAATATTAAATACCACCATTTTGAAATGTAATTTGTTACGCAGAAAATAAGCCATCACACAGCTCTGTACATGGAAAAATAAAAAAGTTACAGATTTTTGAATGTGGGGAGTGAAAAATGAAAACGCAAAATCGAAAAAGGGCCGCGGCAGGAAGGGGTTAATTTATCACTGCTGAAGTACCTCCCGGTCCCACTTGTAATGATTGCAGAGAACTGTTGATGTCAGGCCCTTGTCTCTCAGAGAACAGGTGAAATGCTTTGCCAGCACTTCATCTGATCTCCAGGACAGCAGGATCCAGAACTGCCATCCCCTTCTGACCATTCGGACTATAAGATGCAGGCACTTTTAAGCAAAACTTTTCCTTTCTAAAAGTGTGTCTTCCAGTCTGAAAAATGATGGTAAATCTTTGTGTATACAGTGCCATCATATTCTATATTGGCTTACATATTACATGGGGGACACATTCAAACATAATATGGCTTTACAAAGTGATAACATTGTCAGCTGAAACACTGGGAATGAGGCCTCTGATCACAAGAGCTTACACTCCATGACTTATTCTAAAATCTTATCCTATGATTGACTTTAATATACATGTATTTACTTACAAGCATGGCTGCAAGCTTTAACCGTGTCTGAGCGGACAGGCAGTCTGAAATAAAGAAACAAACTTGTTCAGAATAAAGATGCCTAAATGCATCACTAAAAACTTTTAATGAAACTTTGAATCGGAATGAATTGCTATAATGATTTTTAAGATCTTTTCCAGCATCCGGGTGCAGTGCTGTTATATTATAGACGACATTGCCAAACCAGGCATGTGCTTTATTTATTGTTAGTGACTGACGATGGGGAAATGATTACAAAATTTAATAGGGGAAGATTCGTTGACCAGCATACATAGCTATACATATTGCTTTCCAAAGGGATTGCACTCCGTTATTTATAGGTGGGCATGCGATCAGGGCAGGTCTCTGCCGTAACAGTCCGCAATACAGCACCCCCTTTCTCAAAAATCTTGCAGCATATATTCCGAATTAAACAAAAAAAACACACCAATAAATTTGGTTTAGGGTCCCCAGGTAAGCACACAACCTGGATGGAGGGAAAAGTGCTCTTTACCCCTCCTCCCTCCACAGGAAGGCGGATGCCCGACTTGGTTATGGTCCAGTGAGATACCGTGTGCTTACCACGCCATGACCGGCAGCCATACAATTCTATTGTGGCCATGATCTGGATCACAGTTGGCTGGAATGAGCCCTAACAGATGGTTTTTATGCCCATTCCTTTGCCAAAAAAAAAGAAGACACCGATGTGACCGAGTTCATTTTATCTAACAAGTCACACTGGAAACGCAATTTTGTATGACGTGATCATGTTACCTCCAGTGTCAGCGCAGAATGTGATCAGCCAGCCAACTCCGGATGCAAAGGAATTTTCTAGAGAACTTCTGAAATTACCTTAAAAAAAAGAAAAAAAAATATGTTACAAATCTTTGCAGCATTTGCATATTTACAGAAAAAAATTACTTTGGATCATGTATTACCACATTTGGATGTATTGTATTAGTATAGGATAAAGATGATGTAATATGGAGACAGGCGATCCGTCAAGTTGTAACTGACTGCCACGCTTTAGTGGAAGTCCAAGGAAATATAGAGGGCGACCAGCGAGGGATCCAGCGATGCTCACAGGAGGTTTAGGTATTACATTTTCTTTAACTTCCCATCAAAGGCAACCACTGCAGGGTTTTTTTTTTTTTTTTGCAAAAGCACCTTAAAGAGTATGGGGGCCATTTAACAACATGTTGCTGGTTCAGACAGTGCTGGTGTTGTGCTGCGCCAGATTCATCATTGTGGTAATGGATTCTGGTGCAGTTAGACTATTAGGGTTAGACCACACCCCCTTCCACAAATGCCACGGCCCTTTGGTGGACAAGCAAAAAAAAATTGTCAAACAGAAATGTGTCGCTGGGTGTTTTTGGAGCAAATTATGCTAGAAGTTTTCCCAAAGTGGCTCCATAAACCCCTTACTGACATGTACAGGTTACAGAATATCAAATGTGTCCTCATACGGGTTTGTAAAAGAAAATTAAGAAGTTTTGGCTTTGGGTTACAAAAATAAATAAAATCATGCAAACTGACATCACACCCATACCTGCCCATAACTCTGTTACAGCACTTGAAACATACTTCATGGCGAAATGTACCAAATTCTCATGTGATCGATCTCCAAAGTACTTGACTGGATTCTGCAAAGTTACATGAGAAAGTTTAAAACGCTGAAGCAACAATGAAAAGTCGGGCTCAGTCATTCAGGGTGGAAGATATGTTACATTACAGGGGATCTGCAAACTCCCAGGTTAGAAGTAAACTAAACAATAGAGGTGGTCCACGTTTTTCCTGAGAAAATATGTGGCCTGAATGCAGAGAAATTGTCAATGTTTACTATCAGTAAACAGAGGATGGACCAGACCTAGGAAACCTGGTGCTAGAACAATATTACATGGGC
Organism: Engystomops pustulosus; assembly: GCF_040894005.1. Classification (NCBI taxonomy): domain Eukaryota; kingdom Metazoa; phylum Chordata; class Amphibia; order Anura; family Leptodactylidae; genus Engystomops; species Engystomops pustulosus. The sequence goes on from NC_092418.1 coordinate 83,777,187, forward strand.
AGCTTACGAAAGCACCATCTCTGCCTGCTGGGAGGACAGTGTGATTATTCTTCCCTACTAATTTAGATGAGCAACCATACAATTATAGTCAGGGAGAGTGACCTACCATCAAGAGTTTTTTTATAACTGTGTCAGAAGATTGTTTAATCATTTCCAGTAACTGTGACAATGTGCAACAAAGGGAGAAACCATCTAATAACTGAAGTCAGATGCTCCCTGTTGCGGTCACTGCATAGGAAATAGAGACTGAAATTGGAAGACCAGGTCACAAATACAAGGTGCAAATGGAGACCTTTGATTTAGGGTAGAGTTCCCATTTAACTCAATGCCGTCTGCCCACTGACTTTAGATGTCAAGGCTCAAATCTGCAGCAATGTCTTTCTCCTTCACTGATCCCGGGAGCGGGACTAGGTCTCTGTTTATCAGAGACAGCACGAGACCCTGCAAAGACCCTAGAAGCAGTTCTGCCTTCTCCTCTCCTCACTGCACGGTGCTGAAGTAGCTCTATGCAGTGAGCAGAGAAGCCGTGATTGCCGGGTCTGAAATGATTAATTATAGCTGGTGTGTCCCAGTCCAACTCAGACCTGCCCCCACAGGGGGTAGTTTCCACCTGTAAGTTGGGCTCTTTTATGACCTTAGGGGGTACATATAAAAGTAAATATAAAAAAAAAAAAACACCATACATCGCCATTTTAACCCATTTGCCTGAGACTATACATATTGTATATCAAAATGACCATTACAGACTTGGGAATTAATTTATTTGGTCATTTAAAAATACTATACATTGAAAAAGCCTTTTTTTCACTTTTTAAACTAAAAACCCCCAAAATATAAACTATAAACAAAAAAAATGTCCTATAACATTTGTTATTTTTTAACAAGGTATCCTGAAAAAAAATTAAGGTACCACACAAAAAAAGAAGTTATGCCACTTTAACCTATGTACGAAAATTCGCCATTTCAGGCCTCACCATTAAGGGGTTAATGCCCAATTTTGTAAAGACATTTTGAAGCCGGATCACGGCCCTCCATAGATGTCTATGGGACCCAGTGAGCATGTGTTGTCTCAATGCTTCGTGACAGAGCCGGGTGGCATTCAATGGAGAGGGGAGGGGTGAGGAGCGTTCAGCCCTACCATCTCCTGCAACCAGCTGTGTGCTCGCCCTGGGCTACAGTTTGTGTGCATGATGGCTTAAGTTTGAGGAAAATGTTGGAAGAAATGTAAAACTTTTAATTCACATGATTTTTCTGACTTACCATTCCAGCTTTAAAGATATAGAGACTTGGATAACTATTTATTCCGCGGCTCCTGCACAGCATCCTTTCATCTCTGCAGTTGACCGCTCCAATTCGGATAAGTCCATCCATTTCTTTAGCAAACTCTCTCCACTGCAAAATAAAGCCATAGTAATAAAGTAAGCAAAAAGACAGTAGAAGAACAAGAACAAAAACTAAACAGAGTAAAGTGTAATGACACCATATGTGACTTACCGTTGGTGCAAGATCATGACAATGAGAACATCCAGGAGAATAAAAATTAATGAACCAGACTTCTCCAGAATTTACAGCTCCATCTAGTTTAGATATAAAAAGGAGGGTAATATTAGAGTCATGTGTAATAGAACTGTAAAAAAAACCCAACAGAATTAAAAACCAGGAAGAACCAAAGCTGATCCACCAGAACTGATATTAGACTACGATAATGAGGAGGGAGAGCTTCGTCCTACTGTGCACACATATCCACTCGGTCAGTGATGGTGAACCTTTTACAGATCAAACTACAACTCCAGAGGTGACATGGAAAGTTGTTAAATACCAATTGTGAAAGTACCCACAATAAAAAAAGAGGTGGGCATGTTATGGTAGTAGTATAATGATCACATACATAAAGCATAAAGTAGAAATGGGAAATAATTCAGCAGAGTTTCGGTGGCTTAATACTGGTGTCAAAGCATAACGTAAAGATACACAAAATACTTACCAAATTCTACTTTATCCAAAGTGAAAATTTCAGGGTCATCATCATAAATACCTGTAAACGAGAATAAAACAAAATACTAGTTATGTGAATAAGCATTTGGTAGCACTGGAACAGCAGGGAGACTGGATAGTTAACTTTTAGTTAGGAAATCCTCCTAAAAGGTTCTGTCTTATCGCTGATAAGGTACTGACAATGGTGGTGGTCGTGGTGTTGATCAACTGCAGGTAAGTTTCCTGTAACAGATATTCTAGCCAGAAGTTGCCTTTCTCTAGTTGTTAATATCTTTCTGCACTGACTGATGGACGGCATCCCGCAGGGGTCTCCTAAGAGAATAACCCTTCAAGCTTTTCAGTTTCATAATAGTTATAACCAATTTAACTTCTCCACATTTCGTGAGATTTGTAGTTTAGAAGAGGACATGTCAGGGGGATTTGGGACACTAAACCAACCACAGGTCTTTTATTGTCCCAATTCACACTTTAGTGATGTACTTCTGTGCCCGCTCTTAAAAACAAAGAAAAAAACTTTTATACTTACCTCGGTCCGGAGCTCCCAGCGCCTGCGCAGTCACACCCCGAGTCCGGTGTACTACACCCCAGCTTCACTGCGCATGCGGCATGGGTACAGAGCCTGACCAAAGAAGCCGGGGTGTACTGATCCAGATTATTGAATTTCTGTGCAGGCGCGGGAGCGCCAGAGATGGGTCTGATGAGGCGCATCGGACCTATCACTAGGCAAGCTTAATTTTATTTCAATAGTGGGCACAATGGGACTTGACAAAGGGCAGTTTAGGACAATAAACCACCGATCCCAAATCACACTGACATTTCCTCTTCAATGCTACTCCAAATCTGCCATCATGTGTCACTCAATAATGAACAATTAAGTAATGATAAGCCAGACTGACCAGGGGCTGATCACCTAACCAGGAACATGATGATATGAGGCATGGTGACTGACATAGCTACATCCTTTATACAGAAGCATTACCACAAATTAAATAGAGAACAAGTGAATAAACATTTAAGCAGGTCTAGTTTATGTTAACATTTTTAAAAGTTAAAGGGGTTGGCCACTTTCAGTAAATAATTGATATTATTTGTGTAATAAAAAGTTAGCTAATTTGTCAAAATACTTTCGGTATCAATTCCTCACTGTTTTCTAGATCTCCGCTTGCTGTACTTATATAGAAAGCTTCTCTATTTACTTCCAGTGGATATAATCTGTCCATGGAGATGTGATGGACATGCAGGTACATGAGCTGTTATTATCACTGAGAGTAATAGGAGTTTTGTGATAATAACGGCTTATGCACCTGAATGTCCATCACATCTCCATGGACAGATTCTTACCACTGGAAGTAAATAGAGAAGCTTTCTATAGTAGGACAGCAAGGGGAGATCGAGAAAACTGTGAGGAATTGATACAGAAAGTATATTGGAAAATTGTATAACTTTTTCTTACAGAAACAATATCAATTATTTGCTGAAAGTGGACAACCCGTTTAAGTAATTTTGTATTCATTTGCAAGACAAAGTGAGGAATAGAAAGATACCCTACCAAAGTCATATCGATAGAAGCTCCAGCTCTCATAATGGCCTCCTTGATTCTCATCTAGACCCTTCTCCCCGTATTTATCATACTTCTTTCGAAGATCTTCATCTTTTAAGACTTCATAAGCCCGGTTTATTTTCAAAAATTTGTCGTGTGCACTTGGATCATTCTAGAAAGATAAGGGTCCAATCAAATGGGATCAACAGTGACAAAGACATAGATAGGTGGAGTGTAGTAAACATTCAGTACTTTCATCTACTTTTCCTTTTCACTTGCGTCAATAAACTTTTGTTGAGACACCAAAAAGTCAGTTACATCACCCATTGCAAATTTGTAATACCAAAATGTTCCCCACAGGGGTAAGGCCCGTTTGCAAATTATTGTAGCTGAAATTTGGCAGTGGACCAGAGCTTGGAAAAAACAAAACAACAATTAAAAAAAAAAAAAAATCCATCATGATAAACCAGGGACACTTACTCACAGATTCAGGCACTGTGACTGTGGTAATCTTCTTATATTTGTTATCCATGGCCTCCTTCCTTATAATTATGTTGATAATCCTGAAGGGCTATGGGCGTGTTACAGAAGCCCTCTGTGCTCCGGCTTCACAAGCTGTTCCTCCCCCTGCACTTCCAGTAATCTCAGCAGCAGGGATAGCTACAAAACAGCCTTCTGGCTGTTTTAGAAGGAAGGAGGCCATGGACAACAAAAATAACAAGATTACCACAGTGACGTGCCTAGATCTATGAGTAAGTGTCCCTGGTTTACCGTGATGGATTTTAATAGTAGGTTTTCTTTAAGAAAAAAAATTGCACGAGAACCAGCAGCAATCACTCAATTTTGTGAAATCAAAAAAATAAACTGCAGCGCCATCTGTGTTTTTTGTAAAAAATAATTTGTTTAAATCACATCCAAGCCACTGCAACTATAAAGGACAGCTAACATGATGCCCTCGGCGGTGCTTTTTGCCATAAAGTGTTGATGCTATGTAGTTTTGCGGAGATCTACAAGGATGGAGCTCTGTTCTTTGTGAAATACTGTGGGCAAGGCAGCTTTCAGCAGAGGCTCAAACACTGAACCAAACTCAGCATGTTCTTTCATTACAGCAGTGTCCGGTCCCATAAGCACATGGAGCAAGATAGATGGGTGAAACTTTGATTGTGGATAATGGGCTTAACCCATGGTAATCTTTTGGGGTGTCACCACACAGATCTGGGTTATCAGGAAAACCCCCCTCTGCTCACTGGTCTTAGTGATGACAATTTTATTACTGGCATCATTAAATGCCCCGTGATCGTGCCAGTGTACACAGTACATTAAGTGACTTGAAGGCTACATGTACATGACCCTATGCTTCACCTGTGCCAGAACCTGGCAAAGCACACGATCCGCTCCCCTTCCTTCTCCACAGGAAGGCGATGACCACAGATGAGGCAAAAAATAGGACCTGCTCTCATTTTTGTGGTTTGCTGCCAACTCAATCATGATTCAGTGACACACAGGGTACTCCTTGCACGGTGACCATGAACACGCACCCCAATAAGGTGGTGTGCAAGGGGCCTTAAACTATTGATCAACTACAGTGGTTACATAATGGAATTCTGTGTTACCCCCTAAACTTTCAGACCGTCCCATTCAAATACACATCACTCATGGGGGACTTCATGTAAAAATTATGCTTTACGTTCAATTATTTTAATATTGTGTGATAAATATTAGAAACAATGTTTTACTTTTATTATTTCTAAATGCAGCTAACCGCTACTTAGATCCCATGCATCACATCCGTAATGGGCTTCAAAACATGAAAAAGATTGTGATGTACGTGTGTATATGGTGCTTCTAGAACTTGTATCACCAGAGTGATACTGAAGGAATCCACTAATAAGAACATTAGTTTAACCTTAGCACAACACCAACATTTGCAGAAGGGTGTAACATGAATTAGAGAGCCAGCAAAGTGACATCACCAGACGCCTGAATGTAAGGGAGGAATCTGGAATAAGAATCTTGGAAGGAAAATTACAATTTTATTTTTTTATCTGATGAACATGGGGTGTTCTATGGTGTACACCTGCTGTTTTCACAATGCAGATACATCTAAATTGACATGTACAACAGCCATAAGGCGGCAGCATTCAGTAAAATGACTTTCTATATAGGCTTGGCATACTCGGGCAGGGGCTGGCTGGCTATATACTGGGGGGTAAGGGGCTGGCTGGACATATACTGGTGGGCAGGGGGTTGAATAGATATCCTGGGTGGAGGCTATGACCAATGCATTAACCACCCTAGGCTTATACTCGAGTTAATAGGTTTTCCTGGTATTTTGTGGTAAAATTCGGCTTAGACTTAGGTCGGCTGCAGTAACTTGGGGGAGAGAGATTATTACTAATAAAATGTAATAATAAAGTGGTATTGCAAAAGAGGAACTTGTCAATATACAATAAAATCATGTCATAAGAAAACATGTCTGTAATTGTGGAATTCATTGGACAAAACACCAAATGTGAGGTCAATGGTTATTTATTAAATTCTGGCTAAGTACAGAAAATGAAGAAATGAATGTGAACCTGGTTTATTGTTTTTCTACTATGAACTCCACACAGCCTAGAAATAATAGAGAAGTAATAATTACTGCGGTCTGTGTCCCCAGAGTGATGCCACATGTAACCACAAGGATTTGTCGGCGACGTCCCTTCAACAATCAAGTCCTGTTATAACCATTAGACGTTGCAGGCGGATGCTAAAGTGGGTGAACACTATCTTCCCTGCGATGAAAGGCGGCCCCCACACTGGACCAGTGGGACGGAACCAGGAAATTAATACATCTTTATTATTTTTTAGACCAACTGGTGTGCAAAGTATAAAAACAATGGAACCAAACAACTTTGATTTGAGCCCAAGAGGTTTTCTGCTGGGGAAGTGTCTAATGTGACCCCAGTGATTGTGTGATCACTGTGATCATTGCAGCCTGGTCCCACCTGTCGTTTGGCAGACAGGACCATTCTGCAATGATCACAGAGGGGGCGTGCATACATTATCAGGCTCCGGAACACCTCCGGCTCTTTTTAATATTTTTATAAAAAAACTTAGTAAGATCTGTCTGTTCCTGGACATAGAGAAAACAAGGATATCCCCTAGACAAAAGGATGAACATGTAAGTTTGGGACACGAATCATGAGTAAACCTGATGGCAGATGTCCTTTAAACAAAGGACACGTGTTTCACTTAAAACAATACTAAAGCCTTCACCTACCTGATTTTTGTCAGGATGTAATTTCAGTGCCAACTTCTTAAAAGCTTGTCTAATTTCTCTACTACTGGAGGCCCTGGAAATGCCCAGTAATTTATAGTAGTCCTCATCTGTGCAGACCATCGCGGCCAGAGAGAAGATTAGAAGACACACAACAGTCCTCCTCAGGTTACCAGATCTCGGGGTGACAGGATCCATCCTTCATATAGATAGAGAAACTAATGTCTGTGGTAGAATATCGATATATATGCAGCTCCTTAGTGATTTTTCATCTTGTCTTTTTTTTTTGGGGGGTGGCTAGAAATAAAATAACAGATGAAAAAAAATAATCAATTTTTTTTTGCAGTGAAGGAGTACAAAGAAGAAGGGGATCATAGAATAAAAATACAAATCAGGTCCTCCATTATGATTCAAGGTTTACAAAACATGTTGTTATATCTCTAAATTGCATGTGGAGGACTAAATCAATGGTAGATGGTAAAGTACAACATCATTGTGCCATGTACAACTTGTGTAACAAGTGAGATTTTGGGGCTTATTTACTAAGGGTCACGCTGCTCACTTCCGTTGAACTGTGCACTGCTTTCGGGATTTGCGTGGCTTTGACAGGTATTTAACAGGGGTTTGCGCTGGGATTGTGCTGCATGTGTTCGGATTTTGGCGCAGCTGCTCCGGCTTTCATGCGACAGAAATCAGGGAGCGTGCCATATGACGATCCGACTGATTCGGACTGAGCGCGGGATATAACTTTCAAATTGAGTTACAAGACAATGCACTTACATGCACCAGGAAGAAGAAGGTGAGCGGGGAAGCGACACATGCAGGATTTTGGGGCGCACAATCTTAGTGAATCGCCCCTATGTTGTGTCTTTGAGGTAGCATTCAGTCGGGCGCTGAGTATCTGACTACTGCTACATCTACCTAAGGATAGGTGAACCATTTATATAAAACCTGGAACATCCCTGTAATGGAAGAGATACAGAAATCTCCATCAATGATGTGAACTTTGGCTTCTACTGGTATGTGGCGGTATGTGGCCTGGTGGAACTAATGACTACCATGTGTGGCATATTCTTGTTATGAAGCAGGAAAGCAGTGATCAGCTGGTAGTAAGTGTCATGTTCCCATTCATACTCTCTCTCTCTATATATGGGGACTCCTCCCATAACGTTCCATTTTATCTGTGTACAGAGGACTAATAGGTGGTTACAAGAAGATACTACAAGGTGTTATCTTCAGAGTAAACATATGATATAAGATAATCTTAGCACCAGTAAGCTGTATACAAGCCTTATATTTACTTACTACTGAATACACAGGAAATGTCACATATGATCAGCGCACAACAGCGTTTACCCAGCAAACAGAGGGGAAGGGGGGATGTAGGAACAACCAACAGCTTTGTAGGAAAACAGTTTTAAAGCAGAAGAGATATGAAAAAAATGAAATTACTTGAATAGTGATGAAGGTTAGATGACTACATAATGGGGAATTGGGACCTTTTGTAGAGGTCACAAACTTCGGAAGTTATCGGTGAGGGTCAGATAAATGTAGCCCCAAGAAATTTTAGCAATTGGCCAGGGGTGGGGGGGGGGGGGGGCAACTGGCCAATCATAGCCTTGGCTAGTTGCTGGATTGGCTTTTTGGCCACCAATCCTGCAATATATCCGGGTCAAGCATCCAAGCCTGTCCATTGGGTCCACTCACCTCTAGTTCTCACTACTAGAAGGGGCCGGGCATGCCCACAAACACATCTGACCTGGGGCAACGCTGGAAACCAGAAGTACCGGAGCGATGAGGTAAGTACCATGAGCGGCAGCGGGGCAAGTTTCACAGCACAATCTTCATTATACAATGTCATTTCGTAAAGATAATCCCAAAAACTAATATCAAGTTCTTGTAACTTTCTATTGTTTCTTGTTCCCAACTTATGTGGATAAATCCAGTCACATAAAGACAAGTACAATGCGGCTGATGGGGGTCTTCGCCTTGTTTAGGTAGTGCAGCTCCAATCCTAACTCCTTATAGCACCACTATTACACAGAGCACTAATGTATGTATGTGACACACTCACAGACCGCAGTGATACAAGTCCAGATCCAGTATCCAGTGATACAAGTCACTATCTATGAACTCAAATGTAATTCTCTCAGGGCATCAACCAGATCTACGGACAACTTTGCCAACTTGTAACAACAGTTCACTACACAAAGTGTTAATACTGTTTTAAGGGAGGATCCATCATAAGTAAGATAATTATTACTATGAGTGCAGACGATGTTGCCGCTCCCCCACTAGTGCTCATACACACATTGCGGTACTGTGGTGCATCTCTTACCCGCAGTCCTGAGCCGGCACCGCAGCGTGAGATGAGCCGGAAGCCGCCTGTACACACCAGATGACGCTGCGGCCGGTGACGCTGCACAGTCTCGGCCCCGCCCACACCCGTATCCAGAAGCCTTCGCCGCGCTGGTTGCTGGGAACAGGGCGGGGCTTGTGTCTTGGCGCGCGGGGATTGGTGTGATTCAGGTTAGCGCCGCCAGTTTCTTGTCAGAGACTGAGTGCGCTGTATCCCGGCGCTACTAGCGTCTCCTCCGGGCTAGGAGTGTGACGTGACGCTACGTCTGGGAGGCCTGAATATCATCCCAGTCATGAAATAATGAAGTGATGTTTTATAGCCGCGATACACAACAGCAGAGAGTGGGACCAAAACATTAGGACACTTGGCATTAACCGTTTAACGCCACAGTCTGGCCACAGACTGAAAGGCTACAACAGTGATGGCGAACCTTTTAGAGACCGAGTGCCCAAACTGCAACCCAAAACCTAATTACTTATCGCAAAGTGCCAGTACGGCAATTTAACCAGAAAACTGACGGTTTAGTTTAGAATCAATTTACCCAGGACTGCCTGAGCTCGGATTACAGCAGTCCTATACACACTGAAATGCCACTTTTACACCATTTTACATCACATAAAAGAGTAATAAAAAGCTATCAAAAGGTCACGCAGTCCTCAAAATGGTAGCAATGAAAACAACGGCTCAGTAAGCAAAAAAATCACACCTCCCCAGCTCCGTACACTAAAGTTATTAGCGTCACAAGATGGCGAAGCTATTTTCTTTTTCATACACTGTTTTAATTATAGAAAAAGCATTAAAACACAATAAAACCTACAAATCTGATATCACTGCAATAGGACCGAACCAAAGAATAAAGGAGACAAATGATTTGGAGCGCACAGTAAGTATTAAAATCCAGCTTCCCAGTACACGACATGGAATAATAAATGAGAAGTAAAATATGTTACGCAAAAAATAAGCCCTCACACAGGTATAAATTTATAATATAATATGCATATACATAAATGCATAAATAAAAATACATATGTTACTTACTCTTGCTCAGGTGTCTGTTGTTCCAGGGGGGGGGTGCAGCATCTGGAGTTCGGTTCAGTGTGGTTATGAGGCATGAGTTCCAGGGGAGGGGGTGTTGGGGGGCAGTGACCGGAGTTGAGCAGGGGGGGAGCGCAGCTCTGATACTGCTAACAGCCATGACAACCAGGTGTGGACAGTGGTTGTCCGCACCTGGCAGTGGTTGGGAGGATGGGGCACGTGCCAGCAGTGAGGGCTTTGCGTGCTCTCTCTGGCACGCGTGCCATAGGTTCGCCGCCGCTGGGCTACAAGGTCCACATCACATAAGTGTCTTGATGGGCTGGATCAGTCTGTGTGCTGACAGCCATTGGTCATTGCAGGTCTGCAAATATATTTCGGAAGCCTTCTGTTTTTTTGGACACTTCCTAATGTCTCATAGGGTCTCCAGATTGTTACCTGGAAAGCAATCCACAAATGCGGATGACCCCAGATCAGCTGTGTGCGCTCTATGCGAATAGACTGCACCAGTCCGACGTATGTTTAACCCCTTACCGCTCTGCGTCCGTTATATCGGACGCTGAGTGCAGTGAGTAAGGCCCTTTTCACGCGCGTTTTCTGCGCGTGCTTTTGACGCGCAGAACTTGCATTGCACTCTGACCCATTGTAATCAATGGGTCTTTTCAGACTTGGATTTCTTTTTACGCACACACGCGCGGTCTTTTTAACGCGCGTTTAAATCTCGACATGCTCTACTTTTGCAAGTCACGCGCGTGAAAAACGCACCATACAAGTCTATGGAGATGCGTCAAAAACGCATTGCACTCTGAGACACTTGCAAGTACAATGCAAGTGCAATGCGTTTTTCACGCATCAATTGCCATAGAAAAGATAGAGCTCAGTCCTGAGTCCATTTCATGTGCATTTTCTGCGCGTGAAAAACGCATTGAAATTGCATTGAAAATGCTCGTGAAAAACTGAGACACTGAACAAACTCTGACTGAAAACTGATTGAACTCTGATGCAAAATGCGCATCTTTCACTGACCAAACCCTGATCGCTCCCTGATCAAACTCTGACGTTATCTGCAACGCAAGTGTGGAAGGGGCCTTAGCGCTCAGCGTCGAGTTAGTGCTCAGTGTCGGCTCAAGATCTGAACCGAACCGGCATTGGGAAACACAGGGTGCCGGCTGTGACTGATCGGAGTGGGCTCCGATCGCGGGTGTTTAACCCGTTAAATGCCGCGGCCAGTCGACTGCGGCATTTAACTTGCCTTTGGGGAGTCATTTTCAGGGGGTGCCGATCGTTGCTATGGATCTGGACCCCAGAGTTGCTTGTAAGTGCATAGGCTGATGCTGCTAATACCCTGCAATACATCAGTATTGCAGGGCATTATCATGAACAAGCAATCAGGTGATTGCTTGTTCATGCCAAATGGTGGGAAAAAAAAAGTTATTCAATTAAAAATAAAGTAAGAAATCAATAAAAATGCCCATAATCCCCATAATATATAAAGAGACATATAACGCTAAAAAAAAGTCTAAATCATAACACAAACCCCAGATATATAGTATGACCGCGTCCGTAACAACCCGTAGAATAGAAATAGAGAAAAAAAGGGGTCAAAGAGTAAGACGCGCTACATCCAAAGTGCATTGTTGATTATTTTTATTGGAAATGTGACTACGCGTTTCAACGCCGTAATGGCGTCTTCATCAGGTCAAACACTGCAGTGAGTCCTGCGGTGTCTTGAGGCAGATGCTGTGCTGCCTAAAGGTCCAATCTGCTACATTCAGTGTAGCGGGGAAGAGGGCTGCGTGCTGTCACCGGCGCGGGATGGACTGACTCGTAGAATAACAGTAAATAATTATTGAACCTGCACGATGAACGCTGTAAAAAAATACTGTTATAAACCCTCCAAAAATTATGAATTTTACCTATTCAATCCCACAAGAAATGCCATAAAAAGTGATAAAAAAAAACATATGTACTCCAGAATGATACTGGTGCAAAGTAAAACATGTCCCGCAAAAAACCAAGCCAACCATCAGCTCTGTAACCAAAAATAGTAAAAATGTTATGCCACTTGGAAGGCGACAATGCAAAAATTATAGATTTTTTTCCCCCACATTAGGGTTTTATTTAACAGATCTAGTAAAACGTAAGAAAAAATATTCATGTCTGGTATCCCCGTAATTGTACTGACCCATAGAATAAAGATAACACCAAAAAAAAAAAGGTAAAAACTCCTGCCCTCAAAAAAAAGTTCCTAAATTTTTAACAGTAGGGTATACCAACCCCAAAATGGTCACACTGGAAAAAGCATCTTATCCAGCAAAAAAAATGCAGTCGCATGACCCCAATAACGAAAAAGCAAAAATTTTATAGCCTACAAAAGGGGCCAATGAGGAAACTAAAATCCTCGCAGCTGCAGGTCCCTTCTGCTCCTCGCCGTGCGCCCATAAAACAAGTAACGTCCACATGTGGGGGGTCTCTGTACTCGGGAGGAATTGCAGAACAAATTGGGGCTAAATGAACGTATAACCGGCACAATTTGACCATTCTAAATTTCACCTCCATTTTGATTCAATTACTATGAAGATCTCAAGGGGTTAACAATCTTCCTAAAAGCTGTTTCTGATAGCTTGAGGGGTACAGATTTGAAAATGGGTTGATTATATAGGGGGTTTTGATGCTACATGTGTAAAATTTCATTCAAAACTGTATTTATTTCCAAACTAGTCAATTCTGAAAATACGGAAAATCGATATTCTATTTGTAAGCCGCGTGACGTCAAAATAAATTATCCAGACATATCAAAAATGATGAAAATGTAAAGTAGACAAATGGGAAATGTTACTCAGCAAGTTATTTAGGTGGTAAATCTATCTGCCTGAAAACGCATTTTTTTCTTTTTTTTTGTAAATAAACGCAAAACTTATCAGCCAAAATTTACCACTAAAATGAAGTACAACATGTGGGGAAAAAACAATCTCAGAATCGCTTTGATAAGTAACAGTTCAAAAGTTATAACCATATAAAGAGACGCAAGTCAGAATAAAAAAAATGGGGCTGAGCCTTAAACTACAATGGTTGTGTCCTTAATGGGTTAACATCTGGTCAATTTCTGCCTTTTTGCAATGTTTTTGCACCGGAAATTCCCACATACCTCAAACATGAAAATGAGCAAAAACTTCCCATGTGGTGTAGTTTTGCAATCACATTTGCGTTCTTTTAAAGATTCTCAGTTGATAAATGTATTGCACACTGTGGTGTATATTTTCCACCGTTGCGTGACATTAGAGTTGCAGGGTTTTTTTTTTCCCTAAAAAAACCTGCAAAAACGATGTTTGCACAAAAATTTGCAACAATTATACGCTAAGAAGCTACATAGGACTAATGATCTCCCCCAATGTCCGTGTGCATGAGGGCCAAGCCTGTGTTCTGTCACGTTATCCCTTTCCCAAAATTGGGAATAAGTTGCTGAAGAGAGGGAGGTCAGACTTCAGGAATCTACAACAATCCTGAGAGTGGGGGTCCTTGAACATACAGTGCTACAGTGCTGCTCGACATTATTGACCCCCCCCCCCCATTTTCATATTTTTCATAGACTTTACAATATTTTTAAAAATAAATGAAAATGTATCAAAGTTACTGTATATACTCGAGTATTGGCTGAGTCGAGGTAACTTATTTTAACACAAAAAAGATGGGAAAATCTACTGACTCGAGAATAAGCCTAGGGTGGGAAATGCATTGGTCACAGCCTCCACCCAGTATATAGCCAGCCATCCCCTGCCCTCCAGTATATAGCCAGCCATCCCCTGCCCCCCAGTATATAGCCAGCTTTCCCCTGCCCCCCAGTAGGCATTTTGAATAATTGGTAAAACCTGTCAAAATCCGATGTGTGTCATCACCCTAAGGATAGAAGTTGTCAGACTAACCTGATCTGCTTCTATGAAGAGGTGAGCAGATGCCTGGATGGAGGAGCTGCTGTGGATATTGGGGCTTATTTACGAAGGCTCCGTGGATCACCTTTCCGTCGGACTTCCCAGACTTTTTCGGGGATTGTGCGGCAGTGACAGCTATTTAGCAGGGGATTGTATCACAGGCGATCGGATTGTGGCGCACCTGCGCTGGTTTTCATGCGACAGTAACCGCCAGCCTATAGTGTGGGAGGGGTCGTCCGGGGAAGAAGCAGCGCCTCGGACCGTCCCCTCGAGAATACGAGTGTATGGCAGTGCAGTGTTTGCTAGCTTTATCAGAGGTTTCCGATAAAACTAGCCGTGTGACACTGCTACATCTGTCGTAGCACTAGGAGCTATTTTCTTTAGTGCGTTTTTTTTAGGGTGACAGGTCCTCATTAAGGGGTTTTAGCACCGATGAGGGAAGAATAGATGCTCTTTTGGACTGCTGTCATTAAGCCCTTAACGACCTGGCCTTTTTTTGTTTTTTTTATTTCCATTTTTTACTTCCCACCTTCAAAAATCTATAACTTTTTATTATTTCACATAAAGAGCTGTGTGATGGCTTGTTTTCTGTGTAACAAATTGTACTTCATAGTGATGGTATTGAATATTCCATGCCATGTACTGGGAAGCAGGAAAAAAATTCCTTATGCCGTAAAAATGGTGAAAAAGCGCAGTTTTTTGTGCTGTTTTCTTGTGGGCTTGGATTTTACAGCTTTCATTGTGCGCCCCAAATGACTTGTCTACTTTATTATTTGGGTCGGTACAACTACGCGGATACAAAATTTGTAAAGGTTTTATAATGTTTTCATACATTTACAAAAATTAAAACCTCCTGCACTACATTGTTTTTTCTTTTTTGATTTTGTCATCTTCTGGCACCAATAACTTTTTCATACTTTGATTTACTGAGCTGTGGGTGGTGTCATTTTTTTGCGACTTTTGATGATGTTTTCATTGCTATAATGAAACCAGGAGTGGAGTAAAAAAAAAGAGGAGCAGCAGCTTCTCTCACTGATATGTTCTCATACATTATGATTTACATCTGCTTTTGGTTTCAAAAACTGCATCTGAAAAACAACATGTGAACGCACAGTGTAATCCAGACTAAATACTACACCAATAAAATGCAGCATTACATTTTTTCATACGGTAATATATTTGTAAATCCATTTAGTTGTATCATCTTCTGCAGATTTTTGAAATATTTGTACTTTTACGCATCACTAAATACTAGGATACTACGTGTACATGCCGGTTGCTGTCAGGGAACCTCCTTACTCAAACAAAGTTCTTATTCTTTTTCCCTTTTGTGTCATTGTGCTGTATCTTATCGCTGACGTGGCTGCAGGATCTCCAGTGCAGTGAATCCGGTACATGGACAATGCTGACATCTAACTGGAGTTTTAATAATTGCTGAATCATTGACAATTTTTTACAGAAAACAACTATAAGTGTTAAAGTTACCAAAAGAGAACCTAAAATTGTATGTATATTTTGAGTTTACTGCTATAAAACTAATACATCTTTATTTATGTAGCAGCATCATAGTCCGCATTGCTTTCTAGACAGAATAAGAGCAATGATTAGAGTCATATGAAACAATAGGAGTGAGGGCACTGCCCACAAGAGCTTACAGTCTATGAATAGATAGGGTTTTTAAGGGAACCTCTTATGAGGATTTAGGTCCACAAGCCATCACCAGCAGAACAGTGACAGGATAATAATGTTTCTTATAAAACTTATGAGATCATCTCAGTGTGACTTTTCTTTGCATCTGTGACTCTTTACAGATCATTTGTCATAAGCCCAGAATATTAAAGAACAGCACTGTGATCTGCTGCGCTATAGAACCTCTTATTATGGCTTGTAACATACTTGCAGTGTAGAGGCAGTCCCCAGGTTGCGTGCAAGATAGGGTCCGGAGGTTTGTTCTTAAGTTGAATTTGTATGTAAGTCATGTAAGTCGAAACTGTATATTTTATAATTGTAGATCCAGACCAAAAAATTTTTGGCCCCAGTGACAATTGGAGTTTAAACATTTTTTGCTGTAATGGGACCAAGGATTATCCATAAACTCTCATTACAGACACCTTACAGCTGATTATTGCAATCTGGGACTATAGTAAACCATTCAGAGAGTTTCACCAGAGGTCAGAGGGGTCTGTCTGTAACTATGGGTTGTCTGTAAGTCGGGTGTCCTTAAGTAGGGGACCGTCTGTAATCCCTATAAATGTTTTTTGAGACAGAGAGATATTACACATACGTACTGTATGTTACATGTATTAGTTGAAAAATGACTAGGTATGAACTCAATAATGTATAAGAAGCCTTAGTTGCAAATTCAATGGTGTACAACAAAGTTGCTACTTTTTTAGGCCTTTTTATGCCAGAAAACTGGTGCATACTGGTCATTTACAAATCCAAATCTAAGTGGTGTTAAAAGAAATTAGTAGTTTCTGCTATATGTTCCTGGTTGTTAGGAAAGTCCAGTCAAAATTCCTCAAATAATGTCACAGATTTAGACCCTCACAATGTTGACGTCTTTGACCTTGGAACACCACAGATTTTAAGAACAGAAGGACTGGGGTGTTGTATTGTCATCTCGTGTGGGGCAGGTTGTGGAGTAGAAGAGATTCCTACTGATTTCTTAGGATGGATGTAGGACACACTGAGGATGTGCACTTGCAGAGCTGCATTCTGTAATGGGAGCCTCATTGTATTACAATTCTCTAATCTTGGCATTCAGTATGTTTTAGTTTTCATGAAAGCATCAGTGATGTACCAACACCATAGCAACAGGATAAAATAAAACAATTGTTACAAGAAGTATGTTTTTGTGTTTGTTTTTTTTTTCACACTGTTACCATGGCATCCTTACTTTAGAGATCCATCTAAATTTTCTCAAAATGGTTCTCATGCTGAAATCTTAATAGCTGCTGATAGAGAATCTAGAGCAGCAGGTGACATCAGCTCTGAGTACAGAACGCTAAGAAGTATCCTAAAGACCCCAGCATATCCAAGAGGAGGTCTGTTTTTCATTTGCATCCATTCCCTGTATACTATTTTTTTACCTCCATATGTGATTCAATTTCTTAAAAGGGGTTGTATCATAATATGTATCCCCTATCCTCAGATTAGGGTCAAAACGTATTATGGTTTGACCCTGATTTTTTTTTTTTTGATTGAAAAGAGCTTTATTCAAAATTCGCACAGAAAACTTACATACAGTGTGAGCCATGACGCAGCATGGGCTTTGTACATGAACACACAATAAATTAAGATTCACTACTAGCGTTTACATACACAAAGTAAAGACTATGACATCCTAACTCTATGCCAGAAATGCTACTCTAACATACAAGCTCCACCAAGCAAAAAAACACATGTGAAATCAATGAAAGCAATTGACCTGTTGGAAGAAAACACAAAATGGAGGGGGGAGGGGGAAGGAGTGTGTTTTGTTCGCAGGCCCAAAGCTTTATTGAACTACACAGATACAAGAGGGAAAGGTAGGGAGGAAGTAAACACTTGAGAGGTCTTCACTTCCTGTCTGCTGCATGCAAATGAAGCAGAGTCCCACGATTCCCTGCTCCGATGGAAGGGAGCTCCTGTTCTTGGGGAAAAGAAGCAGGAATCAAGTGGGGAACATGTGTGTTCCTATAAAACATGTAAGTTCAGGGGAAAACAAGAATAAAAGAAAGTCTTTGTGTGGGATTCTCCCCAAGTCAGTGGATAAGTGTCCTTGGGCTTGGTCCCTCACAGCATGGGGTCTTATCCATAGTCAGACTTATGTCCAACCTGGACCTAATAGCAAGGGTCTGACTTGCTGTCACCTGGTGTATTGCTGCTTGGCTTATCATAAGGTGCCCTGGGTACCTGTCCACTCGGCCTGGGTGGATCGGTGTAGGTTCATAGCCTCACCTTCACCCCCCTGCTGCTATAGGGTGGAAGATTAGTCCCTGGGTAACAAGAGGTAGTGACCTGAGGTGCTTTTTGTCTGCATTTTTGCAAGCATGGCGACCAGTGCTGAGTGCACCGTTCGTATACAGGTGAAGCCTGAGTTCCGGCAGGAATTTTCTCTGAAGGAGATCGTAGAGGACATCATTGTCGAGCATTTTAATGTGGAGATTGGAGATATACAAAGTCTGCAAGAGTTTCCATCACAAGGTATTTATGTCGTGGAACTTTCTGACTCTAATGCCTGTTTCAATGTCTGGGAAGAAGTACAGGAGGATTTTGATCCTATTATGAACAAGGTGGATTTGGACCCAATATTTATGCACAGTAAGAGGCCTCTTATTGTGCACATGTACAATACTAGAGTTAAGCCACAACTTATTTCTACCTATTTGGAAAGATTCTGTGAGACCGTGGAGGGAGGAGAAAAGATCAGAAACCGCTACGCGATCTTCACTGGCAAGAGACGCTATTTGTTTCCTTCAAAAGGGACAGACAAGCTGATGGAGGTTTCCATTGCCCCCCGGCTAACTTTTCCATTGGAGGTGAAAGGGGCTTCTGCTTCTTCAGGGGCCAAGCCGAATATTGTCGGAATTGTGGAAAGTATTGGCACGTCCAGAGTGCCTGTTCCAGAGGGACTGTGTGTAGAGGATGTTGTAGTACTGGTCACACAATTAATAACTGTACCTCTAGGGTTTGTGACCTCTGTGGTGAGAGCGGCCATATGGCTAGGAAATGTCCTGATCATGGTAGGGTGTTTTCTTATGCTGATGCTGCAAAAAGAGGTGCAAGGAAGCCGAATGTGGCAGAGTCTAGGCGTACTCCAAAATCAGATGGTGGAAAGTCTGGAGGTACCTCGGTAAAGTCTGGTGGTGTGCAAGTTACCCCAATTGTCCCAAAACTTGTGGAAAGTGCAGTTCCTGAGCCCCCTTCTGATAGTGGTGGAGAGGGGCCTTCCAGAACGGAAGTTACGCCGACT
The DNA here is from genome assembly GCF_040894005.1 of Engystomops pustulosus. Taxonomy (NCBI): domain Eukaryota; kingdom Metazoa; phylum Chordata; class Amphibia; order Anura; family Leptodactylidae; genus Engystomops; species Engystomops pustulosus. The sequence continues at coordinate 83,796,258 of NC_092418.1, forward strand.
CTGTTGCATGAGGTTATTCTCGATGTCCCTGATATGGAAACGGTAATTGGTGAGGTCTCTGATCAGGGGAGGGGGATGTTGGGATTACTAGTATGGGGGATTTCTCGGATGATTCCGTTCCTCCGGGTCAGAAACCCCTCAGAAAGGATGTTCTTGGGGAGGAGGAGGTTGGCTCAACCTCAAAGAGGGCCCGGTTTGAGGGAAGGAGTAGTAATACTTCCCTTTCTTCTGATTTCGCTGTTCCGGTTTCTGGGAGCCCAGGTGGGATTTCTTCTCCTGGCTCGCCTGTTGTCAAGTTTTTGGATGATGGGGATGTGAGAAATTTTGAGATGGTCAGTCATTTCTCTCTGTCAGAGAATGATTAGGACTGCGGTTTCTCTCATTCTTATTTGCCATGGCTCTAGTGTTAGCTAGTCTTAATGTTAGGAGTATAGGTTCTAGCTTTAGAAGAGCAGCTATTTTTAACATCCTTAAGTCTTATAGTGCTGATATTATTTGCCTGCAGGAGTGCTCTTTAAATTTTGCCCCTAGGGATGACGAGTGGCCTTGGGGTCAATAGAAGCGCAGGCATAGGTATTTTAAATAAAAATCCTAATATTTCTGTAATTGAGTATAACAATATTGTGCCGGACAGACTGCTGTCGGTTGATTTATCTTTTTTGAGTCACAGATTTCGTGTCTTGTGTTTATTGTCCGGCAGAGCGTCAAGATAGGCCGCCTTTTTTGGAAAATTTGAAGCTGCATGTTGTGGGGAGGATTCCCACGCTGTTAGCCGGAGACTTTAATTGTATCAGAAGTTTAAATGATAGACTCAGCTCTTCAACTGTAAGGATGGACGCTTCTTCTAATGTTTTGAACCAGTTGATTCAGGATTTACGATTTTCGGATGTTGGCGACAAAATTCGAGGTGAAGATAGGTTTACCTTTTTCTCTGAGGGTTATCAGTGTAAATCAAGGATCGATTTTATGTTCTTTCCTCTGAGGGACTTCTTTGTTCTAAAGTATATACAAAGAAAGTTAGTTTTCCCTTACGTCCCCACGACGGCCCCACCTGGAGGATGACCCCTTGACCTCTGTGGGGACAGGAAGCAGAGAAGTTAAAAGGCCCCACCCCGGCATCCATACTCCAGTGTCTTCCTGTCCCTACACAAGGCAGGGAGCAGAGATGGAACTCTCCTCACATGCTTCCTCCAAGTGGGGTAGTGGGGGGAGCACGAACTTGCAGGCACGGGCCTGTCCCTTACCCTGCCAGTTCCCGGACCTCGCCTTGACGCATCGTGCGTCCTCCCTGGCTCCGATGGGGACTGTTGTGCCGGCTCTACCCCCGACTCCCCCCGCGTAGTTCCAGGGTACCCGGAAGTCGGAGCACACGTGGTGGCTCCGGTCACGTGCTCCGACGCTTCTCTGGAGAACTTCCGGTCGCACCGGAAGTGACGCTTGGGTCACTGGAAGGCCGGAGCGTTGTCATGTGCTCCGGCGCACGGATTAGAGGTCTTCCGGTCGCACCAGAAGTGACGCTTTGGGGCTCGGCGGTGCCAAAATTTAAAGGTTGGTCGCAGGTAGACACTCTGACTCTGAGGTCTAGATCGCCTACCACTACGCTGATAAGGTACTGTACACTATGCTCATGTGTTAATGTACTTGATACTGCAATATATTATACTGCTGTATGTGAATAAGCCCCCCTTACCTATGAATTATAGGTGCCCATGGAAGTATCTATCTTTCCTAGCGAGGTTCTTGCCATGGAATCTTCTGTATCAGATCCCCTGTCTACAGGCCCTGTGAGTGTCTTATAGATTTAAAGGGGCAGGGGCTCTATTTCAAATATATGTTATATCCCCTTTAAAACTAAACTGTCACTTCTCTCTTGGCAGGAGCCGAAAGAGAAAGTGAGGAGTAAAGATCCCTCTAAAGATGGGAAGAAATCAGCCTATCGTAAATGCAACATGTGCAATACAAGGCTTAATTCTAACTATATAAAACCAGTATGCAAGGACTGCTTGGATAACCTTCTAAGAGAAGAGAGAACAGGATTCATGGAGGAGATTCGTTCTTTCATTAAAGGGGAAGTCCAGACTTCTGTAGCCTCCTCCATAGCCTTGCTTAGCCTCCCTGGCCCCCCGCCTAAAAGGGCCCTAATATGTGCCTCAGAATCAGACCCTGACTCAGAGGATAATTCTTCCTTTAAGGACTCTCTAGATATGGAGCCATCCACTTCTCTATCCGCTTCAAAAATGGAATCCAGATATCTGTTTTCCTCTGAGGATTTAGACCAATTGCTTAAGGCTATTCGTGATACTCTAAAGATAGAGGAAGTGGAGGAAGCTAGATCCATTCAGGATGAACTGTTTGGCATCCTTAGATCCCAGAAAAAGAGTGTTCCCCATCAACGATACTCTCAAACAACTTATTCAGGAAGAGTGGAGAGATCCTGAAAAGAGGATTTCTGTGTCTAAGGAGTTCAGGAATCGTTTGACGAAAGCGATACTAAGTTCTGGAATTCACCTCCCAAGGTTGATGTCCAGGTGACGAAACTGACAAAGCGCACTGACCTGCCCTTTGAGGACTCTATCCAGCTAAAAGACCCCATGGATAGGAAAGCTGATTGTTTGCTTAAAAAAGCTTTGGAGTCTACTATGCTTAATCTAAAAGCTAATGTAGCCACTACCTCGGTTGCCCGTACAATGTACTTCTGGTTATCAGAGCTGGAAAATCATATCAGGGAAGGCACCCCTAGAGAACTCCTGTTAGAGACTCTTCCAACCTTAAAGTCTGCTACTGCCTGTATTGCCGATGCATCTGGTGAATTCGTCAGGTTCTCGGCAAAAGAAGGTGCCTTGTCCATTACAACCAGAAGAGCACTATGGCTAAGACAATGGAGTGGTGATTTCAGGTCAAAGTCCAAACTTTGCAGCATTCCATTTGAAGGAGAATTTGTGTTTGGTCCTGAGCTTGATTCTATTTTGGAGAAGGCGGCGGACAAAAAGAAAGGGTTTCCTGAGGTTAAGAAGCCACCCAGAAAACAGCCCTTTCAGGACTTTAGAGATCGGAAAAATTCATACAGAGGCAAAGGCAAGCAAGGGCGCTGGAGCCATCCGAAAGGAGGTAGAGGTAGAGGCTTCCTCCTTAGCTCCAGGAATTCGACCTCATTTGGGTAACAATGACGCCAGAATGGGAGGAAGGTTACTGGGGTTCCTTGCACAATGGACCCAGATCACATCCAACCCTTGGATTCTGGACATAATAAAGCAAGGGTACAAGCTAGAATTAACATCTCTTCCTCCCCACAAGTTTATCCTTACCAAGTTGGCGTCTCAAAAGTCGACTGCTTTAATTTTTCAGGAGGTCCAGAAACTTATTCAGATGGACGTAATTACACCAGTACCGGAAGGAAGGTGGAAGTGCGGACACTTCTCCCCCTTGTTTCTCATTCAAAAGCCAAATGGATCCCACAGGATGATTTGCAACCTCAGAGGCTTGAACCAGCATCTCTTGTACAGGAAGTTCAAGATGGAGTCAATAAAATCTGCAGTAACACTGATCCATCCAGGAGCCTACATGTGCACGATAGACCTGAAGGATGCGTATTACCACGTCCCTATCTACCTTCCGTCTCAGAAGTTTCTGAGGTTTGCAATAGTCTCACCACAAGGGGAAAATCTATGCTTCCAATACAGGTCTCTACCTTTCGGGATTGCATCAGCCCCAAGAGTGTTTTCCAAAATTATCATAGAGGTCGTAGCCTTTTTGAGAACACATCAAGTCCTGGTCGTCCCATACCTACTCAGAATAGCGGAAAATCGAGAAGAGCTTACTCTACACAGAAATTTTACAATCCAAACGCTACAGGACCTAGGATGGATCATAAACTGGGAGAAGTCTGCTACGCATCCAAATACTCAGATCCTTTTCCTGGGAACCCTCCTGGACTCTGTGAACCAGAAATCTTATCTTCCAAGAGACAAGTCAGAACGCCTGGTATGTCAGGTCAACATTTTTCTTCATCGCCAGAGATGCTCCATAAGAGATGCTATGAAGCTTCTGGGACAGTTAACATCTTGCATCCAGTGTGTCCAGTGGGCACAGAACCATACGAGAGTCCTGCAAGGCTGGATACTGCAATCATGGGACAAAGATCCCCTACATCTGGACAATTACATCAGCATTACTCCTGCGGTCAAACAGTCCTTAGAGTGGTGGACCATTCCTGCACATCTACAGAAAGGGGCCAGGGATGCCATGGAACCCCCATCTATAGTCCAAACAGATGCAAGTCAAAAGGGCTGGGGTGCGAACATAGCAGGGTCCTTCTTCCAGGGAAACTGGCCTCCTCCTATCCAAAGGATGTCTTCCAACTATCGAGAACTGAGAGCAGTCCTGGAAACCTTGAAGACAGCCAGTCATCTTTTGGCAGGTCAGCACGTGAAAGTCCTATCGGACAATTCCACGACGATAGCCTACCTTCAACATCAAGGGGGTACAAGATCTCCAGACCTTTCAGACCTCTCGAAAGAAATATTCTCATGGGTAGAATTGAACATCAAGTCCCTATCAGCAGTTCATCTGAGAGGGAAGGGCAACAAGGTGGCAGATTTTCTGAGCAGAAAAAAACTAGACCACAACGAATGGTGTCTGAACCAGCAAGTGTTCCATCTTCTAGCCCAGATGTGGGGCATGCCTGTAGTGGATCTGTTTGCCACCAGAGAAAATACAAAAGCGGATCTTTTCCACTCTCTCGAAGTTGGACGCATTCAGCCACAAGTGGGATGCTTCTCTGGCATATGCTTTTCCCCCCTCTGCCTATAATAGCAAGAGTTCTTCGGAAAATTCAAAGAGACAGGTCCAAGGTCATCCTGATCGTTCCTTTCTGGCCCAAAAAGAGCTGGTTTCCGCTCCTGAAGAAGATGGCTCTAGCAGAACCTCCTATGCTACCCATTCAGAAAGATGTCCTCTACCAAGGGCCACTATTTCATCCGAATCCGCAGGATCTCAAGCTCTCAGCCTGGATCCTGAAAGGAGCTTCTTGAGGGCAAAAGGCCTTTCTGACAAGGTAATCTCTACTCTACAATCTAGTAGAAAACCAGTTACCTCAGCTATATACCTGAAAATTTGGAAGAAGTTTATTTCTTTCTGTGGTCCAGCAGTCCCCAATCAATCTTCTCCTAATATCTTACAGATCTTAAATTTCCTGCAAGCTGGGTTCGACATGGGCCTTAAAACAAGTACCCTTAAAGTCCAGATCTCAGCACTAAGTGTATTCTTTGATTCATCCCTGGCTGACCATAGATGGATAAAAAGGTTTGTAAGAGCGACTGTCCGAATCAGGCCCTCAGTGAAACCTTCAGTGGCTCCCTGGGACTTATCCTTAGTGCTAAATTTTCTTACTGGGCCTCAGTTTGAACCGATTGAATCTGTAAGCCTTAGAAATCTAACTTTGAAAACAACCTTCCTAATTGCAATTACTACTGCAAGAAGGATTGGGGAGATTCAGGCACTGTCTATAAATGAACCTTATTGTTTAATTTCGGATGATAGGATCATTCTAACGCTTGACCCAAACTTTGTTCCTAAGATTTGCACAGCTTTCCACCGTAATCAGGAAGTGGTCCTACCTTCATTTTGCCAGAACCCAAGATCCGCTAAGGAAATCACCTGGCATTCCCTGGATGTAAGGAGAACAGTACTCGGGTACATAGAAGTCTCTAAGGTCTGGCGAAAAGACTCTAACATTCTTCTCCAATACCAAGGGAAGAACAGAGGGAAAAAGTCATCAAAAGCGTCCTTATCCAGATGGATTAAAACCGTTATCAGAGAGGCTTATGAGTCTCTAAATAAGGCTGCGCCAGAAACCGTAAAAGCCCATTCCACAAGAGCGATGGCTACCTCCTGGGCTGAAAGAAGAGGAGCCACAATTGAACAAATTTGTAAAGCGGCTACCTGGTCTTCTTCACTTACCTTTGCTAGACATTACAGGTTGGACATTCCGAATAACATGTACCTTTCCTTTGGGAGAAAGATACTACAGGCCGTAGTCCCTCCCTAAAAAATAATTCATCTGGTATATCTCCAGGTGGGGCCGTCATGGGGACGTAAGGGAAAAAGTGAATTAGTCTTACCGGTAATTCCATTTCCTTTAGTCCACCATGACGGCCCCTATATTTTTCCCACCCTAGGTTATGTGATTTAATTTATTTAAAATCTTGCTTGATTTAATTGTTTGTGCATAATAACAGGCAATAAATCGGGTTGCATCCAAGCCGGTGTAGTTATTTGGTAGACACTGGAGTATGGATGCCGGGGTGGGGCCTTTTAACTTCTCTGCTTCCTGTCCCCACAGAGGTCAAGGGGTCATCCTCCAGGTGGGGCCGTCATGGTGGACTAAAGGAAATGGAATTACCGGTAAGACTAATTCACTTTTTTCTGACCATGCTGTTCTGTTTGCCGAAATTAATTTTGATGATTCTCTAATTTTTGGTAGATGCGTGTGGAAGCTCAATGTTAATTTGTTGGAGGATGTGGGAGTGATGAAGGATTTGAAGCAGCTTTTTATTTTTTGTATTTCTAGGAAGAGTAATTTTGTCAATCTGCTTACTTGGTGGGATTGGACTAAGATTAGGATGTCCTCTTTTCTCAAGAAGGTTGGAATCCGTACGGCTGCTGAGATAAAGAGGAAAGACGCTAGAAATGTCCAAAGACTTGACCTTCTTTCCAGATTAAGGGAGTGTGGAGTGGATGTGGAAGATGAGATCCAAAAGGTTAAGAGCGACATTGCTTCCTCTTTAGTAGAGAAGGGGAAGAAGATTATTTTTGCTGCAAAGGTGAAGCATCTTGAACAGGACGAGCAATGTTCACCATATTTCTTTAAAAAGTGCTATAAAGCAAAAGGCGTTATCTCTTCGGTCCTTGGTAAGGATGAAGAGGTTAAAGGGGATCCTATGATTGTTGAAATTACCAAGTTTTATGCTGATCTGTTGGGAGTTGACAGGGCGGCCTCTCTGGAGGAGGTTGAGGAGTATTCTTCTGTAATTGATAAAACGCTGACTTCTGAGGATGCTGAGGCTTTATGTGAGGGAATTACTGAGGGTGAGGTTTTTCGTGTTCTAAGTGAAATGTCAAACGGCAAAACGCCTGGGAGTGATGGACTACCGGCCGAGTTCTATACAAAATGCTGGGCCTTTTTAAAAGACCACTTGGTTGAGGTTGTAAAGTTTTGCTGAAGGTGTGACTTCAGAGACCATGAAGAAAGGTGTTATAACCTTAATTCATAAAAAAGGTGACAGACGGGATATCCGTAATTGGAGACCGATAACGTTACTAAATGTCGACTACAAACTATTGGCTAAAATTTGTGCTTCTAGGCTAAGTAAAGTGATTCGACGTGTGATTGTTGAATATCAGGTATGTGCCGTCCCTGGAAGGAAGATGTCACACAACTTGCTACTGCTGCGTGATCTTATTAATTACTATAATGAGACTAATATGCCGTATCGCATAAATTTATGTTTGTAGTACTAGGGAAAATGGGCATTCCTGACAAGTTAATGAGAGTGCTAAAGGGCTTGTATGCTAATGTTGAAAGCCAGGTGTTGGTCAACGGTAAGCTCGGCCCTCCTGTCAGCATAAGGTCCGGGGTAAGACAGGGCTGCCCCCTGTCCCCATTATTGTTCATATGTATAATGGAGCCACTGTTGATTAGCTTACAAAAGGATAACATTGTGGATGGGTTAATCATACCTGGGACTAGTGGAACACAAGTCAAAAGCTTAGCTTACATGGATGATGTAGTGTTTATGGGTTCCTCTAAGTGTGATATTGAAAGAGCCAATCTTCATTTGAGAATTTTCTGTTCAATTTCTGGGATGAGTGTTAATTGGACCAAATGTAATTTTTGTAATTTTGGGAAACAAATGGCCTGTAGGATTGAGAATGTTCCCACCGTAGGCGAGATCAAAGTATTGGTTGTAATGTCTAGATGTGAGTTAGGGGGGATGGATTTCCCTAATGTAAGTGTTTTCTTAAAACTTCAATATCTGTTGTTAATTTTACAAAACTGTAAAGACTGGCCACACGTGAATTTTTGAAAAAGAGAGGTGTAGTTCATGTAGATACCTGCCCGAGGGAAAACTGTCATGCGACTTAAAATTGTTCTCATGTCTTTGTAAATTGCTCCTTTACTAAGATTGTTTTTTCAATGTTACGTCCATTATTTACCTATATTTTGAAGTCTTCTAATTTTAAGTTTGAGGAGTTTTTTTCAGGATGGAACCCTGTTAAGAAGGATATGAATCGTACGTCCTGGGTTATGTTTTGTGTTTTTAGGTCTGTGATTTGGGATGCTAGGAATGTTTTGTTATTTAAAAAAATAGAGTGGAGGCCTGAGGATGCTGTTTAAATTGTTTTTTGTCTTGTTTGCAGGTTATTTTCCTTTTTGACCAAAAAAGATGGGGTAAAGATTTGGCAGAATCGTATTGGTCCTTTAAAGAATGGAATAAAAAATAAAAAGGAATCCCAGATGATGCAATGACTGTTACAGATTTGTCTCCTTGAGATAATATGAGTGGTGTCAAAGTCTGATGGGAAAAAAAAAAATAGCAAGATTCTTGCTATTTAGTACAAACACCCCTTTTGCCAACATCGTCGTTGGCTAGTCCATTGCACCTCTTGTGAAAGAGGGGGCAGGCTTTCCACTTCCTTTTCTGCTTTGAGGAAGTGGGGAAAATGGCAAAGTCCATGATAATGGCAAAGTCTATGGTAAAGGTGGACTTGGTCCATTTTCTTCTTTCTCATTGAGGAGGTGGGGAACTTGGTACAGTCCATAAATGCTGCCCTTTTGGGAGGGTAGTGGGCTGGACCACTTCCTCCTCATCTCTGAGGAGATGAGGCTTTGGTACAGTCCATGAACACTCCCTCTGGGGAGAGAGAGTGGGCTAGGCCAAATCCTCTTTGTCCTCAGTGTAGTCTCTTTGGGCCTCCCAGATGGTGTAGTCCCTCAGGGTTCTAAGGACCATTTGGTGGCAGTCTTCCGTGGTAAGTGTCTCCTTGTGCCACGTGAGGCGCCTCCTGGCATACCAGATGGCGTCCTTGAAGCAGTTAACAAGGCGCCAAGCATCCTGGATGGATCCCACGGTGTGTGTCCCTTGAAACAAACCATAAAGCACCGCGTGGTGGATCATGGTGTTCCTGTGCACAGAAGTGGCAAAATCCTGCTCCAGGGCATCCAACAAACGCTGAGCAAAAGGGCACTCCCAAAACAGGTGCGTGGGTGTTTCCACCCTCCTGGGGCACCTGGGACAGAAGCACATCTTGCTCAGCCTCCGGGCGTACATGAAGGCCCTCAGGGGCAGTCCCCTCTTGATGGCCATCCATGATAGGTCCTTGTGTCTGTTGGAAAGCCGCTCCCATGACACATTGCTCCAAACGGTCTTGGCCGTGGTGTCTTTGGCTCTGATGAGCTTGTGGGTGGTCTTGGGCTTCCACAGATCCGGTTTAAGTCCCTCCAGATGGTGATCCTAACAAAGTCCACAACCCCGGCGTAGTACCAGGGAGCGTCCCAGTTGAAAGGGAAGGAGCTGTCCCACCCCAGCTTGCGCCAGAGAGGCAGGAGGAAGTAGCGGGACACGGACTTTCCCGGAGAGCCTGCGGTAGTCCTTAGGGTTCTGCGGACGCAGTCACAAACAAAAGCAATCCATAGCAAAGTGGAGAGCAGAGCAGAGATGTCGGGGATGCCTTTCCCCCCCTTGAGTGGTGCCTTGTACATGATGCTCCGCTTGACTCTGTCCATTTTGCCCTAGACAAACTTGAAAACTGTCCTGGTAATGTACTGTAGCACAGGCAGCACCTCGTTACGCAAAACAACAGCTTTCCCCTCTAGAGAGAGATGTCTGAGGCTCCACAACATAGTCCTGTTCTTGACCTTGGCCAGGCGTTCTTCCCAAGTCTTTAGGGCTGCTCCTTTCTTTCCGAACCAAACCCCCAGAACCTTGATGAAGTCCTGCTGGATGGTGAACGGGAAGGGGGCAGAAGAAGAGAGGTGCCAGTTCCCGAAGAGCATGGCTTCTCTTGCAGTTGACCTTTGCCCCTGAAGCTTGTCCGAACTTGTAGCAGGTCTGGACGAGCGCCGTCACCGAACGCTGGTTGGCGCAGAAGACGGTCACGTCGTCCATGTACAGCGTACACTTGACCTCGTTGCGATCTGGTCCCGGTACGGTGATCCCTCTGATCTCTGGATTTTGCCGGATAGATTCTGCGAGCAGCTCTACAACACAAACAAAAAGAACAGGTGACAGAGGGCAGCTTTGCCTGACCCCTGAAAGCACAGGAAAGGGGTCAGTCTTCCAGCCGTTCACCAGTACCGTGCTGTGGATGTCAAAGTACATGAGGTTAACATAGGCACAGAACATCTTACCCAGCCCAAACTTACGCAGGGCCTGGCCCATGAGTTTGTGCGAGATTCGGTCGAAAGCCTTCTCCTGGTCGAGGCTGACCAGGGCTGCCTGGATCTGGCGACTTTCGGCATACCGAACCGAGTCCCTCACGAGGGCCAGGCTGTCTGCAATCCTGCGTCCAGGGATGCCGCAGGTCTGGTCCGGGTGGACGATCTGGCCGATGACTGCCTTCAGCCTGTTCGCCAGCACTTTCTCCAGGATCTTGTAGTCCACGTTGAGGAGAGAGATTCTTCAGGTAGCACCTCTCGCCCTTCCGCTTGTACAGAATGGTGATCATGTCTTGCCTCAGGGACGGTGGCATCCTGCCCTCCACCACCATCTCCTCGAAGAGCTCCAGCAGGTCCGGGCAGATGAGGTCCCCCAGCGCTACGTAGAGCTCGGCCGGGAGACCGTCACTGCCCGAAGTCCTGCCGGGTCTGAAGGATTTAGCGGCAGAGAGCAGCTCCTCCACCGTCAGAGGGGCGTCCGTGGCTTCGGCACCTGCAGGATCGAGGGTGTTAGTGATACCCGACAGGAACCTCTCGGCAGCTTCGTCGTCTGTGGGTTTTGGAGAGTTCCCTGATCTGCTTCATAACATAGGGGCTTTAGGCCAAATCCTGTAAGTCTGTCCATATAGTTGACTAGGGTCAGGAAGTACGAGTTCTCCTTATGGAGAGTTTGTCAATCAAGGCGCCTTATAGGTGTATGGAGACTTAAAGCCATTGATGCTCCACTAGGGAATTCTGGATAATATGCAAACACATTTTCCAAGGTGGGAAATGAAAAACAATACCTCCTTTTGCTACCTTGAAAGGCAAGCCCCCTAATACCAAGCATGACCTACAAGAAGCCTAACAACATGATGTGGCATTAAGCCAAACCAGTATATCTATTTCTGAAGGAACAGATTCCCATCAGCGGTGTGTTAGACGTCATATTTTGCAAGATGAGCTGACGCTTTTAGGACTGCAACTTTTTAATCACTTTTCATTAAATTCTTTGTTATGTAAAATGGTGTAAGAGTCGCATTTCAGACTTTTGGGGGTTGTTTTCCGTTATGCCAGAGGTGTACAACCTTTTTCGCATTGTCATACTGCTACCCTTCAGGGGGCCATACTATTAACCAAAATCCTTGATGCGACAAACATCACAGTACAGAGCAACATTTTTTAAATCCAATTGTCACATAGACCAAAAAAATTTTGTCTGGAGCTACAATTATAAAATATACTGTTCCGACTTACATACAAATTCAACTTAAGAACAAACCTACAGAACCTATCTTGAATGTAACCCGGGGACTGCCTGTACATGTACAACAAGTAACATAAACCCCAGAGCAGACTACAATACATTGAACAAACAAGACGATAATCATGATAATGGAAATTGTATGAAACCATGCAGCAGGCAATAATCATGAATAACTGGCTGCACGCAGCCAGCCAGGTATTCATACTTATTATCTGCTGCACCGGGAAGATTCTTGCCATTTTGTGGCCTGAGGTGAAAAGAATATAACTACTATTATACTGCCCCCTATGTACAAGAATGTAACTTTTATAATACTGCTCCTATGTACAAGAATATAACTACTATAATACTGCCCCCAGGTCTAGGCTTCCTCCCCCCTCCTGCACCCAGTTCTAGTTCCCCCTCCTGTCCCTAGCTCTAGTTCCCCTCCCCCCTCCTGCACCCAGTTCTAGTTCCCCCCTCCTGTCCCTAGCTCTAGTTCCCCCCCCCCCTCCAGCCCCCAGTTCTAGTTCTCCCCTGCAGCCCCCAGTTCTACTTCTCCCCTCCAGCCCCCAGTTCTAGTTCTCCCCTGAAGCCCCAAGTTCTATTCCCCCTCCCCTCCTTCCCCCAGTTCTAGCCCCCCCAGTTCTAGTCCCCCTGCTGCAGCCCCCAGTTCTAGTTCCCCTCTCCCCTCTAGTTCCCCTTAACATTGTTAAGTTCTTTGGGTTTGGTTACATTGTGGTTCATTATCTATAAATGAGTAACAATTTGTGCACGTCGGCAAGCCCCGCATGAAGCCACCTTGGCGAAACTTGGAGTCGGGCTGTTAACGCCGAACGTGCAACCACTCTATTCTTATAAGGCCTTTTTTATCTGAGAATTTTACCTACAATAAAAGAAGAAGTTTCTTATGAAAAACCCTATTGGACTATTGTGTGTTTTCTCTCCCCTTACCGGTGAATGGATTTGAAGTTTTCTCTTTCTGGACCAAAGCGGAACCAACATTGGAGGAGTTGAGTTTACGAGTCGGAAGACCGGACACTTGCAGCGCATTCCAGTTTTAGCCGCAGGATTCACGAGCACTTCAGGCTGAAAGAACGCCACACCAAGGGGGGATAACGCGCAAATAAGTTAACCATGTAGAGAGCTTCACCAGAGGTCAAGGTCTAAGGGTAGAGTGTCCTGTAGGTCAGGGACTGCCTATATTAGGAATTATCATAAATTTGCATAATTTTACAAATTGATTTTAGAAGGAAGGAGGCCATTAAATGCTTGACTGCTCTATCCCATACCCCACTCCCCTGCTAGCTGCCTGTGAATATAAGTTGATATTTCAGCATGATGCTGGTACACAATCATTAAGACATGCTGGACAACATTTACTACACCCTATAAGGTATTTTGGGGGTTTAACAGCTGTGCGGCTGTACTGATTGGAAAAGAGCTATAGACCCGAAAACTTTAAAGCTCCAGCCATTTTTTGTTTGTACCTCATTTACAATAGGCTCGCCAAATAGAAACAAGCCTTAGACTAAAAAACAGAAGAGTCTAACATCCTTTACACTCAGACTGTGCTTGTCCTAGTAGAACACTAGATGGCGATATTATTGCACCGTCTCCTGCTCACTTCTATTATGTTTGTTGCTTTAGTAATGTTGATATAGAATAACAATTGTTTATGTTTAACGCCTTTACAGTTTATATTATCTAAGACCCCACAGGTGTTTCTACATATTATATTATTACATAATTAACTTAGGAGTGTGAATGGGGGTAATTATATCGTGCAACTAAATGTTCCAATTTAGAAATGGCAATCTTTTTCAATTATCTGACAATAGAGAGACATTCTACTCAGGGAAAAATCTCTTCGCTGCATCTCTTCAACTCTTGCTACAACTCTAGCAATCCTTCTGGCTCATTAGCATAATTTTAAACGTTGATTTTAAAAGGAAGGAGGCGATGGATAACAAATATAAGAAAGTTATCACAGCCACTGTGCCTGGATTGAGGAGTATCTGTGCCTGGTTTATCTTTCTTCATTTTTATGGTAAAATTCCTTTAGCACCTTTTTGGGGGTGTCCTTTCACAAGCCATATCTTTTTGATTTTACCGTACATAGAGCTGTTTGAGGACTTGTTATTTGTGGAACAAATTGTACTTGGCACCATCTAATTTTCTGTACCATGTAAACAAATCCAAAAACAAAGGTGGAAACAAATCCAAATGATGTGGAATTGGCAAAAAAACAAAGTAGCACCTTTTTTTTTTTTTTTTTTTTTGACGCACTATTTTTTAAAAGCTTTGGTTCAGTATGATCACATAGATACTAAATTTATATAGTCCTAATGACCTTTTTAAAACATTCTAAAACTGCATCAAAACAAGTTTGGAATGAAAACGGACCCAATAACATCTGTAGATATCAATAAGGCAAATATAGGTAATTTTTATAAATATACAGTATACAGGTGGTCCCCTACTTAAGAGCGGCGACCCCTAGTTACCAACGGACCGCTGGGTGTTGGTAGTTTACTGTACTTTAGTCCTAGGCTCCAATAAACAGCTATAACAGTTATCACAGGTGTCTGCAATAAAGCTTTCTTGTTGATCCTGGTTCTTATTACAAGCCAACATTTTTAAAATCCAATTTTCACAGACTCCAAATTCTGGCTTGGGTTACAATGATAAAATATACAATTCCGACTTGCCGTATAAGTAAAAGCCGAATTTTTCAGCACAAAAAATGTGCTGAAAAACCTCACCTCGGCGTATACTCAAGTCAAGAAAAAAAACAGAGGTCCCCCCCCACCCCCCCACGACAGGTCGTCTTCTATACAGCGATGCTCCTGCATCGGATCCGTGTCCCAGCGCTTTCCCTTGCAGGCACCATGACGTCATGCACTCTGCTGACATTCTACTATGTGCGCTGGTATTGGCACACACTATGATGTCATCAAGCAAACTGAGGTCATGGTGCCTGCGACGGACAGCGCAGGGACACGGAGCCGATACCGGAGCATCGCTGTATAGAAGAGGACCTGCCGGGGGAGCGTCTGAAGGTTAGTACACAGTTTTTTTCTTACAGGCATTATATTGGGGGCAGGGGCTGCAGGCTATATACTACAGGGGGTAGCAGTCTATATACTCCAGGGGGCTGGCAGGCTATATACTCCAGGGGGCTGGCTGGCGGCTTTATACTACAGGGGGCTGGCTGGCTATATACTACTGGGGGCTGGTAGGCTGTATACTAGAGGGGCGGGCAGGTTATATACTAGAGGGACTGGCAGGCTATATACTACAGGGGGCTGGCAGGCTATATACTACAGGGGGCTGGCAGGCTATATACTACAGGGGGCTGGCAGGCTATATACTACAGGGGGCTGGCAGGCTGTATACTGGGGAGGGTGTGACCAATGCATTTCCCACTCTTGGCTTATACTCGAGTCAATATGTTTTTCCAGTTTTTTTTTTTGTGTTAAAATTAGGGGTCTCGCTTATGCTGGGGTTGGCTTATACTCAAGTATATAAGGTACATACAATTTCAACTTAAGTGTAAACCTACAGAAACTATCTTGTACGTAACCTGTATTACTGATAAGACTTTGAGGGGCAGAAGTAATATTACTACTTACCAACACACTTAGAGAGCTTCATTTAAAAAAAACTGGGATGGTTTGGATAGAAATGGCTTTGACACTGACGATTAACTGACAATAAGAGATGAGCAGATCCGACCTTCAAGTTTGAGTTTGGCATCAGGGTGTTCCTCTGGCCAATCATAGCCATGGCTTGTTGCTAGGGCCGTCCATTGGCCAGATTGGCTGTTCGGCGCTGACAATCCATAAATATGTACGGTCAGACGAAAAAACCCAAACTTGAAAGTAGGGTCTGCTCATCTCTACTGACAATTGACGGATACTTTCATCTGGTTTTTAATAAAGAAATAATTGGGCAGAAGGAAAGGTTTGTGGACTCAGGGAACATGAAGCATTATAGATATTCTTTACGTAAGCAAAATTTAAAATTTATGTACACGGAATCAGTAAACTTGTTCAGTATGGGATTTACTTTTTGTGTAGAAGACCACAGATCAAAACATACACAGAGGAAACAATTTACATCAGGCTGCTGTACATTTCCTATCTATGTCTTATCACAGCCAATCTCTCTAAAATTCATCAGCCGTTTTACATTGTAAAGTGTTTGCTTTAGTCAAATTTTAAAGTAATAGTAAAGGCGTTACCCTGATTAAATATATATATATGTATATAATATATATATCGTATTCTGCTACCCTGTTTCCCCTAAAATAAGACATCCCCCGAAAGTAAGACCTAGTACAATTTTGTTGAGGCTTAGAAATATAAGGCCTCCTCTGAAAATAAGACCTAGCGGCCGCCATTACAGCATCTCCCCACACGCCAGACATTAGCATTAGGAAATCTTTTAGATGCTGCAGAAGGTTATGACATGGGGAAGAATTCATGGAATTAAATCACTGGCTGTTGTGCTGCAAATGTGATATCAGCAGCTACCAGGATAAGAAGGGTCATTTATGGAATGTGCTTTTACTAAACATGAGAGATTGGGGCCAATTATTCTAAGAAATACACCATGAAATTCATAAGGAAGTTAGATACGTTGATTTTTTTGTTCAACGATAAATGTTAATTCTTGTTCATGGAAAAATAACACATCCCCTGAAAATAAGACCTAGTGCCTCTTTAGGAGCAAAATTTAAGATAAGACACTGGGACACATTTACTAAGGGTCCGTCAGACGCATTTCCGTGGGGTTTTGCAAATTTTTTCAGATTTGCCCTGAATTGCCCCGGGTTTTTGGCGCACGCTATGGGATTGTGGCGCATCGGCGCCGGCTTTCATGCGACACAAAGCAGGGGGTGTGAGTGATTCGGACAAACCGCGGAATTTAAAAAAAGAATTGTGTCGCAGCTCCGAATCCTCGTCGGACATTCCAGATCGGTAGCGTCAACGGGATGGGTAAGTAAATGTGCCCCATTGTCTTATTTGCGGGGAAACAGGGTAGCAGCAGCAGAAGTAAATAGAACATTGATTGTTTAGCCTTCCTTATTGTCTAATGTCAAAAAGAAACCTTGGAAGAAAACAGGTATTTGTGGTCTCATTTTCTTGTTTGCATTTTTTCTTTGTGAATAATGATGACTGCAACTAGTGTGTGATATAAAATAATTACTGTACAAAATACTTCCCTTTCCTATAGTTACCAAGGAAACTATACTTAAATAATGTCCTGATGAAACGTGCAGAGCAAGGCTAAAGAAATTTGTCTATTACTAGGGCTCATCTGTACCCAAGGCTATGGTAAAAAAATGCAAATATGTTTTCCAAGGTGGGAAATAGAAAACAATGCCTCCTTTTGCTATCTTAAAAGGCAGTCCCCTCAACAGCCCACCAAGCATTACTTAGAAGAAGCCTAACAACATTATGTGGGATTAAGCCAAACCAGGAACAGATTCCCAACTGTAGACTGTTTCGACCTGGTTGGGTCTCTTCAGTACAGTGTAGGGAACTGGTTTGGAGTGAGAGGCTATTGACTAGGGTCCGGAATTAAGAGTTATCCTTAAGGGTTTGGCATTGTTTTCCATTTCATACCTTGGAAAACAATTTTGCATATTTCCCAGAATCCCCTAGTGGATCATCAATGGCTATAAGTCTCCATAAAGAGGACTATTGCTTCCTGACCAAAGACTAAGGTAGTGGAGTTGGTATTCAGAGGTTTTCTAGCCTCTAGGTATTTCATTCACTTATATTCTACCATATACATATAATTATGAAGCAGTTCATGCTCCGTAAACCTGGGATCACACTGCGTCTTTTGGACAAGTTTTGTGTGTACACTAGGAAAGCTTTCAACATATGCACTGAACATGTCCATAGACATACACTGTTCAGAAAGAGGCATCCTTTTTGCAGGTGTCTTCTCCAGCTAGCTGCGGTTTTTCGTCCTGCTTTCTGCTGTAGAGCACAGTATACGCTCAGCAGACACTATTAGAGGCTATAGGGAACGGATGCAACTTTATGGGATCCATTAGGAACCCTTTATTGATATAACCTTTCTTCACATTGTCACTAAGGTTCCATGAACAGGGTTCCTGAGCTGGGCTCTCTGCATACAGCGCCAGTATCTGCTGTTATCTTCCTCGAAGATGCTGACCCCATTCGTGTGCAGTTATCCTATTCATTGCACATAAAATGACCAGACCTGTGAAGTCATTTGGGGCTGTGGTTGGTTTTTAACACAGCTAGGAGCCTAAAATATCCTACTTGACTTGAAAAAAAATCAACTTTAATAAAATCATACTAATGAGACTGAAGGGTTATGGCCCGCTGTGCTGTTGTTACACTGCAGCAGCACATCTCAGTCTCACCATCCCCCCTGCACAGCAGCAGTGAGCACACAGTGGAAGGGGGAAGTGCTCCTCCAAAATGTAACAGCCTGTGAATCTGCAGCACCTAGAGGCTCTGGTGACACCCATAGCTTTTCAGGCTTATTAGCTTAATTTTAAAGTTTCACTTTAGAAGGAAGGAGGCCAACAAATATAGGAGGATAACAAATATAATTACGTCAAAGTGCCCTGATCTATGAGTAAGCGTCCCTGTGCTTGATTTTGATGGTAGATTTTCTTAAAGGACACCTGTCATCAGGTCTGTCACTATTCCTGTCACCTCTTCCTGTTGGAGCAGCTCACAAGGATCCATCCCAGCCTTTATCTAGTTATTTCATACATTAATCATTATAAAATCATCATTTCTTTATTATGTAAATGAGGCTGGTCACGTGGTCAGAGGCAGTGATGTCACCCCTGTTCCCTCTCCCCTCTCCTCCCCCTGCTCAAGTCTGTGTGTAATGTATAGTGAAGCATTGCTAGTGTGTGTGCTACATCTGCTGACATGCTGCATCCTCCTAATACACAGAGACGGACATCAGCTACACAAGTACCTGACATGTTCTGCTATAACATGGCTGCCTGGAGCTGTTGTATCTCTCCTATACACACACAGGCTGCAGGGGGCACCAGCACCAGGAAGCACATCATTATACAGCCTCACAGCATTATACAGGCTGTCAGTCAAGCACTGGGGGTGGGGCTGTGCCTCCTACTCATGAATAAGCTGGACAGCTTGAATATGCTAATGACTCATTGGACATTTCACAGGTCATTTGCATACAGCTTTAGGACCTCATTGCTTAGGTTTACAGGCATGTAGAGGGACAATGAAGGGATAGAGGCAATGCTCTCTAATGGCAGTTTATGAAAATATACTTAGTTTAGGGGGGTTATTTTGCCTGACGGGTTCTCTTTTAAAGGGTGATATTTTTTGCCTATACATTTTTAATGTGATATTTTTTTTTGGATATTTGAATTTGGTAGAAAAAGGGAAGAAAACCAAAAAGAAGTTAGTGCTCTACTCCAATATGCAAATCCATCCGTATTTGATCCACAGAACAGTCTCACCAGCTTTCGAAATGGTTAAAAATAGAGGAGTTCTTCGGTAATTCCTCCTGGCTTTCTGTGGATTTACTGCAGTACTATCAACAGTGGACCTCGTTCCATGAAGATCCTGTGCTGGAAATTTGGTACAGATAGTGCGGATTACCGGGGTAAACAAGTAAAAGTGCTTTATTGTCTTATATTCACAAAAATACGTGTATAAAAGCGCGCATCACATAAAAGTCCATACGGACGCCAAACAGCTTGCCCGACCTAGGTTTTGCTCCTCTGTTTCTATTTCCCTTGGTCCGAGCATCAAGCTACTAGATTAGAAATAGGGAATGTTTGATTTTCTTTAACAAGGGAAGTCTCGCATTGATTCAAGCAGACTAGATTGAAATTATAATTCAAGTTTTATTGCTCCGTAATCTGCAGTAAATGTTAAGACTTTGAAATAACTATTCCTCCGTGGTAAAGCATCAATCACCAAAATCACAACAAAAACCCTTTTCCCTTTTCAGCCCCTTTTTTCTTAACAAGTACATCCTTGATTACATACAAATTCTGGAAAATCTTTGTGTCGGAAAGGCACCTGTTTGGCCGGAAGCCACATTCTTCTTTCTGAGACAACACTGAGAAGTATGTAGGCTTTAATTGCAGGTTAATGTTGTATGTTTAATGTTCGGTGAGATTTTGGTCACACTATTGAGAAATGAAGCAAATGGTTGAAATGTATATTTATGCAATTGATGAGAGATATGTTTCAGATGTAAGTTTTTTTCTTTGTTGTCTTTTAATACAGTGAGAATTTATACAGTTTTGCATGGTGTACTTCAAGGTCCTCTCGCACATAAAAACAGCATAACCATCCACAATAAGATACATGTATTAATATTAGAAATGTATTCTTAAAATAACAAAAATATTATTTTCTTCTGTAAGACTGGCGATGTGAGCTCCTAATCTATAGTGGAGCTGGGTACGGTCATGATTTACTGATATTTTTCACATAGTAGATGCCAAAATTTGGCTAATATATTAAAATATGTGGTTTTAGTTTTAGATCATGTTTTTAATGAGTGTGGAAAAAGGGATTGGCTCCTCATGGAAACTTTGGCAATTAGGACATGTGGAGACTTGACATATCTGACAGTTATATCGGACTGGAGGTTCTGAGGATCCAGTGTAGGGACAGTGCAGCTGTCAGGGACAGCGCAGGAGCAATTACCTCCTGGGGACGAAGTGCAGCTTATGCTAGGGACCCCATAGGTATCCTGACATTTGGACCTACACACTGGCCGTATACCTCTGGATTCAAGTACCTGGAACTACGTGACTGGGGGAGATTGTGCCATTTTTTCACTTTTCTAACTAGTTACATCCAATATGACTAAATACTTGCCATGTAACATTTGATGGAAGAGGTTGTGTGGATTGCTGGGTTTTTTTCTTGCTTTTCTTCTTGCTGTATGTGAGTTAGTGGATGTGTACTGTACCCCCTCTAATCCAATTGTATGTATTGTATGTATGTACTTAGATGTGGCTGGCTTGGTTAGTCTTGATACGCTTTCCACAAATTATTTTATTAAAAGTTATGTTTTATGTTTCCATCTTGTTTAACTATACGGGACGGACAGTGTTTGGTCATTATTGTTCCACCACGTGGAAGAACTAACTGGCTTAGTCGCAGTTTCCTTAGGACTCACTGCAGTATTCGGCAGTTGGTGGTTCTATGTGTATGGCGGGTGATTTGGGACTGTCACACATTGTATGACCATCTATATGTTTACCCTGACCAGTATTTTCTTATTTATTATTTATGTGGTGACAACTTTCAAAGCTTCTAACATATCCAGGTGATTTTAAGATTCTATTCTCATGACACATTGTACTTCGTCAAAAATTTCAGCGATATGACTTTGTCTTTATTTAAAAAAACTGAAATTTGGCAAAAATTCTTAAAATCTCTTTATTTTTAAAAAGACAAATTTTCTGCTTCTAAGACAAAACACCAAAATAACTTGATATCTAAAATTTCCTGTGTGTCTACTTTATTCTACGGGTCACTACAATTATCAGATACCTAATTTATATAGTATATTTTTATTTTCCCAATTTTGATAAATAAAAACAAAAATTGAGAAAATCTCATTTGTTTTTGCATTGCCCAAGGTATAACTTCTGTATTTTTCTGTAGACAGGGAATAGAGTGGCGTGCAGTAGCCTTGGCTCTTTAACTCTTGTTAAAGTTAATTTACATAAATAAAAGATAAGGTTTTTATTTAGTTAGTTTAGATAAATACAGAGTTTGGTCTTAGGAATCTACCATCAGGCATTCCTGTTTTTTGTTGATTTTTTTTTTTTTACATTCACATTCCCTTGCTTTTATGTAAATGTTATACATTGCCTTGCTTTCATACGTGGACTTCATGCACAAATACTATAAAATCAGAAAATCATAATTACTGACTAAAAAAAGACTTTAGCGAAGGAATGCAGAACTGTTTACCAGTTGCAATTATTCATTCATTAAAAATTATTCTGTTTCTGCCCTACGTCAACTTCTAATCTATTACGACAACAAGATATTTATATTCCTGGACTCTTTCAATTTGTCTGCCCTCCACCAATAGGGATTCCATTAGTTTCCTCTTGATTCTACTAAAATAAATTATAATCTCTCTAGTCTTTGTCTAGAGAGCAACAGTGTTCTTATCCACCATGTCAACTCCATTTCACAAAAGGCCTATTACAATGGTGTCATCGAAGCAAAAAAACAACAGTACAGGAACAGTACAGTTAAAAGCACTGCCGAGGTCGAAAAAAGTTAATCAGACAGATGATAACCAATGATATCAAGTTATTAAAGACACTGTCAGTGAATACTTTGCTGTACTTAATACCTGGATTACAGGTACCTGGTGCTGTTGTCAGTGAATAAAGTCCAGTAATACCTACATCAAACGTTTGCATTCCATTTTCTTCACCTGAATATTATTCATTGGTGACCAATAATTTTCTTTAAGTTCTACAGTACGTTTATTATATGGATCGGTTTTGATTATACATGGTCGGGTTGAAGACCATCTGATGGAACTTGAGGCGTTCTTTCCTATTTAATTAACCAATGCTTTAACTTCTGGCCTCTACATTTTGGGAATACACACAGAGTACTTCACACTGCCTTGAAAAGCCAATTATTTAACATTTCTAGCTGAGCCTCACTATTCTTCTAGCTGCCTCCTCTCCTATCAATAGTGCTGTTGGGGTCCATCTATACAGTCTTCTAACATATGTTATGTTATTATTTTAAGTATATTGTTTAGCCTACTGCTTATTGCCTCCATGTTTCAGCCCTGTAGCCTTTACTACCTTCATTTACAGCTATTCTTGGGTGTTAAAACCCAAGTGCAGGTCCTGAATTTTGTCATCCAGACAAACCCACTGAATATGAATTTTGACCAACTCAATCATCTCTACTGACAATCTTGGTACCTTGTGGAGTTTTAGCCACATTATTGGATTAGACCATAAACTAAAAAAGGAGGAAGAGGGGGAGAAAAGGGTTTGAGAAAGGAAGGAGAGGATAGGTAGGGGAAAATCCTATGCCACACATGGCCATCCAGAATATTCCAAGTGATCTCAGCAGGGATCAGTAATTGGTTCAATAGACTGCATCACAAAAATAAGTTTTGGAAATCTACTGAATTTTGGAAGTAATTGTCTTTCCAGGGTCCACAGAGTCGCCACCCACAAATTCATCTATTTGTTGTATAAACCTAATTTCTTGTAGCTATTCAATTACTGTAGGCGGGTAAGGGTTCTTCCACTGTCTAGGTATTACAGTTCACACAGCCACCAGACAATGGCAAAGCAGATCTTTCTTGACCGAGGAGATGGTGCCCAGCACAACCGATAGTAATGCCTACTGAAAAGTGGCCTGGACAGACTTACCAGTGACTGTCCTATAGGTATCAAATACCATGCTCCAAAATGGTTGAAGCAAAGGAGAGCTCAACCATATATGAAGGATCAAGCCCACCTCCACATTGCAACTCCAGCAGATCTCGGGGCATCCGGGCATATTTTATTGATCATGAGGGGACACCTGTACCTGGAATTTTTCTCTTGGGTGCTGCTTGGCAGGGGCATCTTGTGGGAGAAAAGGAAGAACTTCTCCCAGTTGTCATCAGTGATGTCAGTCAACAGTTCAGTCTATGTCGGTCTACAAACCAAATAGGCCCTTGAACTCCGTGAGGATCAGTTCTCACAAATGAGGCCAATTACTAGTATCTAGGCCAGGATAAGGTCATGTCAGGATTCAAAGCTTTTAGCGAGTCCCAAGGTGATAAAGGTGTGTCGCCAACTATCTGACCCATCGTAATGTCAATTACTGCCTCCCAGCAAAGGAACCAGTATCTGCCAGTCGCTGGAAGGAAGGCTGGATTATTAAGCAACGGGGTGAGGGGGCCGGCAGTCTTGTCAGAGTTCCCGGTAAAAATATTGTTAGGCTTCTAGGCTTAAAAAAAAATGAGATAAAAAAGAGAGAATAAAGAGTGTGTCTGGCGGTGTGTGAGCAGGCAAAAGCAATGGTATGGGGCTAAGAGAGAGGTGAGTAAGATTGATTTCCAGCTGTAAGCACTGTATAGACAACTTTTATTTATGAACATAATAGAGATAAGTATTTAGAAATTTACATAAGAGGTGATTTTAAGTAATGAAATTGATGAGATGATACCTACTAAGGGAAAAGCAAACAAGGTACTAGAATTTGTGAACTTATTTATACTTTTTACTGTTAGCTTGTGACTTTCTTATTTTGTTATGTAATCTCTGTTATGTAAATACATATTTTTAATAGTAGAAATGTCCATTTGGATTATAAAAGGATGTAGGATGTTAAAGTATAATCTTTATTTCCAGAACACAAACATATAGGTAATTAATGGCCTTTGCAGGCATCTATTTTATATTATACAGAATACATTGGTTATAAATAATAACTGTGTATCATCATCATTATTATTATTATTATTATTACCAAACAAATTGTCTTAATGGGGCCATAGTTATTGACTGTAGTATTTTTTTTTCTTACTGTGTATGTATATTAACTGGACACTCCGACAAGTAGTGACACACTGGCAGATGTGTTTGTAATTTCTACATTGTGTTTTTTTACAGCTCACCAGTCTCTCAAAATTATTACATGCATTTTGCAGTTAGTAACTATTCTTAAAAAGTATAATATTTCCTTTTTTATGACAAAAAAAAAACACCTTTGTAAGTCAAGGAACATTGCCCTGCATAGATGTGGTTCCTTGACTGCCTAATGTTTTTTATCCCACGTCAGCTTCCGTAGATGTAGCCTGGATATTTTGTGGAAAAGTCTTGGTTGCCTATTACCTCCTGCCTTTAACAGCTCAAAACTCCACCTCCGCCTTAAAGGATAAGTCGAGAGTTGTGGAAGTATTCTGTACGAAACGTTTAGTTTGAACTTGAAATGCATAGTTCTCATCCATTTTTATCCATTAATTTATTTTTTCATCTTAATCATACATCTACATTGATTCTGGAAAAGGAGCTTCCCTGGCCCCATAAGTACCTACCCACGTAGAGATTAAATGTGTGCATTACTTCTGATTTACAGATTTGTGTGCCTGATGGCTCACTATTTGCTTAATACTATATAATCTTAGAATAGCTGCACTAAAGAGCACCTTTTTTTTTGATGCAAGTATAAATGGGAGATGCTGGATGGGCTGCACAAGAAAGAGTGCACTGGACCTCATAATCGCCCCATTGGTGAACCCAAATCATCATTTGCATATAAATGTTATATTTTTCTGCATTCAAACTATAGTTTTCCTCAAGAAAGACATGCATATCAGGTAAGACACCTCACCTATAAGTCTATATTTTAGACTTACAGGCCCATATACTCTATATATTAATAACCGTGCAAACTTCACTATGTGCAGTTTACCAGTGCAGGGTCCACCAGGTTCATGAATCTTTCTTGAATCGCGAATCTGGACTGCTGCACTGCTCCGACAGAATGCAGCTGCCACGGGTTCCCCTGCGACCCATATCCCGGGTCGCAGGCGCACCTGTGTACCTCCGTGTGCACCAGCGAGGAACTCACCTTTCCTGGCTCCAGCAGCGGTCTCTGTTATACCCGTGCGTTCCCATCTCCTAGGGCGCGCCCCGGCTCTGTAAAATTTAAAGGGCCAGTGTGCCGGTGATCGGCGCTGGCCAGCCGTCTGCCCTGATAAATTCCAGCCCCTTCCTGTGTCCCCTGCCCGATCTTTATGCTTCATAGCCTTAGAGAAAGCTTGTTCCTGATACCCTGTGCGATTATCCTGATTTCCCTTTGTGACCTCGATTCTATTCCTGACCTCGCTCCTGTACTGTCCGCCCTGACCTTACCTCCTGCCTGTCTCCGACTACGATCTTGCCTTACGATTCTGTACTTCACCTTGGCTGCCACCGCAGACAAAGTTGCGCCTGTGGAACGACCTGATGGTACCACTCCGCAGCAAGTTCAACCCACTTTGCGGCAGGCTCTGGTGGGCTTACGACAGCGGATCCACTACCACTGATCCTGACAGCACCAACTTTTTTTGGTGCACCTTTAACATAGGGAACATGTTTGGTGCACCTTTAACCTGTTTTGTCCGACACTGCATGATAAATGTGACACAAAGTCTGACACAAATATGTAGCAGACACTTTATAAATACATGTGCAAGCAGTTTGCACTAAAAAAGAATGTCATACAAAAAGCTTTAATAAATCTGGTCCATAAACTGACAAATTCCCTTAAAGAATAATGGAAAGCTATGATTAAATTTTTTGGTTTCAATATAATTTACTGTGTTTGAGTAATGAAATTTGCCTAAAGGTTATAAATCTTCTAAATAACCCAACAATTTATTTCCATCTTACGTAACCATGTGGAGAAGGTTAAAGTATCTCTTTTAATTTTCTCTGTCTCCCTCCCCCCAGATGTTTTGCCACATGTTCACATTAATATTTCAATTTTATGTCATATTGACTGTTAATGTGAAATCTTATTTCCAGCTGCTGGAGTCGGGAAACAGGGAGGAGTTAGACATCAATGCACCACAATAGCCAATTAACCAAGATTAGTTTATGATGAGTTCTGGTATGACGTGAGTGGTTAAATGAAGATAAAAGAATACAGTATGTAACACATTTACAACACATCAAACAATTCTAACAGTATGAACAATATATTACTGTGCTTACATAAAATGATTGTCCTGTCTAAAATTCAAGGTTGTGATATAAAGCTATTTAATATTTCCTTTTGTGTAATAGTCTTTTGCAAAATAAAAAGATTATGTAAAGCGTTCTCATGTAAATCTAATTTATAATCACTGTAATGTCATAAAGGCAGGAAGATTAAAACTTAGGAAATGAAAATCTGTGACCTACAATTCAGTGATTTATGGAACTTATATGAAATGTTCTTATATATGTTTGTCTCTTTATAGTCCCCTATACTAAAAACATGTATATATCTTTATTATAGTATATTGTTAAAGTCTTATTCATCCACTATAATCATGAAAATTGCAATTTTGGGTTATTAGATTTTGCCATGTGGTTTAGCAACATTCTTCCACATAAATTATTGCTTCCCTTCCTAAAAATGCATTGAACCTTTTGGTTCCGTATTACTATCACTTAGTTTGCGATTTTTTTGTTGTTAGGTGGTATTCAAGAATTTAATCTGTTAAATTAAAATGTTGTACATATTTAACATTCTGACGTTAAGCCTGTTTGGAGAAGGCTCGCAGTCTGAGCCCCATCCATACAGGCCATGCGTCTTCTTTATTCACAGCAGACACCCCCCATTAACACCTTTGATTGGTGCTGATTGATTATGGGTGTTGAACATTTAAGTGCTGGGATTGAATGGTAGCATCTACATGGCACTGGTATATGAGTGTGACATAACTTACAGGTCGCAATTCGGGAGATTTTAATTAAGAAGCATTTTAGCAGCAATAAACTGCCATATAATTATATTACATTATATCTTATACATACTTCCCAACTTATTGGCTAGAGAAGGAGGGGCAAAAAGCCCCTCCCTGTTTCAGAAACTATGTTCATTGGCTTGCCCCTTGTTTCACCCCCAAACATAGTATAATATCAAACTTAATGGCCCCCACATAGTAGAATGCCCCCTTCCTGTGGCCAAACCCTCCCCCCAGGACCAATATAATACCCCTCATATAATGCCGCTCTAATTTTATCTTACCTTTACTTTTGTGGCCCCATATCCTCCTCCATCTCCCCTCATATAGTGGCCTCCTGTTCTCCTCCATTTCTCCTCATATATTGGCCTTCTGTCCTCCATCTCCCCTCATATAGTGTCCTCCTCGCCTCCTCCATCTCCCCTCTCTCTAGTGAGCTCTAGTGAGTCTAGCCAAGAATCAGGAGGCGGGACATGTCGGGAAATTCTTCCAACTGCCCGGGACGGCGGGACAGCCCCCAGAAATCGAGACTGTCCTGCCGCATCTGGGATAGTTGGGAGCTATGTGTTCTGAGTGATGAGACCCTTGTAGAAGTAAAACAAACTACAAGAATTAAATAAAAATTCTACTTGCTTACCAACTTTTAACCCCTTAAGGACGCAGCCAGTTTCCACGTTAAGGCTAAGCCCGTTTTTTTTTTTTTAGATCTGACCAGTGTATCTTCGAGTCATAATAACTTTTAAGACTTTAACATATCAAACTGATTTTGAGATTGTGTTTTCTCATGACACATTGGGGCACATTTACTTACCCGGTCCTGTCGCGATCCAGCAGCGCGTTCTCCGACGAGGATTCGGGTCTTCCCACGATTCACTAAGGTCGTGTGTCCGATGTCCACCAGGTATCGCTGCTGCGCCGAGGTCCGCCGGAGTTCACCATCCTATTCCTGGTGCATATAAGTGTGTGTCAAGCGACACTTTTTTAAAACAAAATAGTGCGATTTTTTGAATCTCCTCCAAACACACATGTACTACTACATCCCCCGCATACGGCGTGCACTACTACCTCCTCCACAAACGGCGTGCACTACTACATACACCGCGTGCATTACTACATACTCTGCACAGTGCATGCAATACTACCTCCTCCGCACACCGCATACACTACTCCTACTTCTACTATCACCACACACTTACGGTTGAGTGGGAGGGGAAAACAGACAATAGGAGTCATAACGCAAGGAAAAACAGACGGTGGTGGGAATAAAGCAAGGAAAAACAGATGATGTGTGTGTGGGGGTGTAATAGTAATTGTGCAGCATTACCTATAAGACAAATCACACATATCTCTACAACACCACCAAATGCAGAATGGTGGTGTTGGAGACAGGTGGTGGATCTGTCCTGACTAACATCAGTGTAACTGGCCAGTCTGCATTGACTGGCCAGTTTCAGCGATGGACATCGCATGACCAATCAAATTGGTCCTGTGATGTCTGCGGGATGAGTATCGCCTTGCGATCCCCACTCGCCCCTAACACTCTTCACCCTGTCAGGGTTACGTCAAAGAAGCAGGAAGCGCTTGCATCCGATATAGTGGACGCTGAGCGCTAAGTCTATGGAAAGCATGGTCTTGTGATGAAGCCATGTGGTGGCTGTTGAAACGGCTACAACATGACCAAATGTAAAGTTTGTGTAAGTGTATACTAAGAAGCATAATACTAAGAAGTAGCCATTGATAACCTTTTCGTAGGGCAGCAGTTATGTATTGAAGCATTTTTAAGGTCTCTTGTGGAAATGTTCAGTGTCTAATGAGACCAGATATATCTACATGCCACAAAGGCTTGATGAAGGTGTCACACACCGAAACGTCGCCACTTGTTCAATAAATTTCACCTTTTATTTTGAAATTTGAACCACGGAGTGCTGCCCGCTTTTTACTTTATTTATTTACATGCCACAAAAGATATGATCATACATTACTCAAGTCACTCACAAAGTGATGTATATAAAATGCTGGCTGTATGAGTAAAGATTATTCATCTCTTCCCTTAGACTGAGCATAATACTGACAAAATATTAAGCCTGGAAACAATACTTAGCAGACAGTGGCGGATTACATCCACATATACTGTGTTATGAAATGAATCGGAAACATGGCTTAACACTGAAATATTCTCCATTACAATAAAGTGGAAACTATTTATGTTCGTTGTGTAGAAAGCTATGTGCTGGAAAAGATGAATGTTTATAGGAATAAATGTGATCTAAATTATTTGCTATTGAGGTTATAAAACATCTGCATTCCAGACTGTTGGCTTGGCCATTATAAGGCTTTGCGTTTCCACCCGTTTCGCTTTGCACAACTTATGCCATGTACTATGGTTGTGATTAGAAAGATTATGAGAAACGGTAAATTTAGGGTATATGTTTTAATAGCTGCATATTCCTTTTTCAGACTTTAAAGGTTACAGACTTTTAATGGCCAGAAGGCTGGAGGAATGTTTAAAATAGAGACCTGGGGGGAGGGCAACTACACTTGCGCAGGGCAAATAGACAGTGTAGATAGAGAGCTGGGAAGAGTCATGGTACATGGGGGAGGAAGGGGGGCTGCAATGAGATTGGGGAATAAGAACAAAAGGAATACGGACAGGGAAAACCATATAAGGTGCATGTACACAAATGCCAGAAGCCTCACAAACAAAATGGAGGAACTGGAACTCTTGATGTTGGAGCGGAAATATGATATAGTGGGTATCAGCGAGATATGGCTAGACAGTAGCTATGACTGGGCTGTTACTATAGATGGTTATAGTCTTTTTAGAAAGGATTGTATAAATAAAAAAGGGGGAGGGGTCTTGCCTCAAGCCTGTCCTGCGAGACGACATCGGTGACGCAAATGCAAATGTGGAGTCCCTATGGGTGGAGATAAGAGGAGGGAAAAAAGAATAATAAAATATTACTAGGGGTTTGTTATAAGGCTCCAAATATAATGGAGGCAGCAGAGGAAATGCTGATAAGTGAAATGGATGCGGCTTCAAAGCATGGTGAAGTACTTATCATGGAGGACTTCAATTACCCAGATATTGACTGGGGGGCAGAAACCTGCAGGTCCTTCAAAGGTAGCAGGTTCTTGTCAACAACAAAAGACAATTACCTGTCAAAACTAGTCCTGGAGCCAACAAGAAGGGGGGCACTGCTGGACCTTATCCTTACCAACAGACCTGATAGGGTATCAAAACTACAGGTTGGGGGGAACCTGTGTAATAGTGATCATAATATCATTGATTTTGTATTACGCTTTACTAAGAGCATTAGGGAAGGGACAGCAAACATTCTAAACTTCAGGAGAGAAAATTTTCAGCAACTAAGGGACGGCATTAAAGGCATAGACTGGGACAATGTTCTCAAAGACAAAAGCCCCCCCCCAAAAATGGGACTTTTTCTCATATATTCTAAAAAAGTCCTGTGAGAAACGCATACCTTATGGGAAAAAGCATAAGAGGAACAAGAAAAACCAATGTGGCTAACTAGTCTTATAAGGAAAGCAATAAGTGAGAAAGATAAAGCGTTTGAGGTGCTAAAACGTGAAGGTAGCGATGAGGCATTACAGAATTATAAAGAGAAAAATAAATCCTGTAAAAAGCAGATAAAGGCTGCAAAAATAGAGACTGAGAGAAAAATTGCCAGGGAGATCAAAAATAATCCCAAATTATTTTTCAAGTATATAAATGATAAGAAACTAAAAAGTGAGAGTGTGGGCCCCCTTAGGAATAATATGGGGGTCATGGTGGAAGGAGATGAGGAAAGGGCCAATCTACTGAATGTCGCCTTCTCAACTGTCTTTACCCAGGAAAATCCCGTGGTGGAAGACACAATGAGGAATAATGTAAATTTTCTTTGGAATGTCAACAGTTTAACCCAGGAAGAGGTACGGCGGCGCCTCACAACCACTAAGATAGATAAATCACTGGAGCCAGATGGCATACACCCCCGAGTTCTGCATGAACTATGTACCATGATAGATAGACCATTATTTATAATATTTGAAGATTCACTGAGGACTGGTTATGTTCCACAGGACTGGCGCATAGCAAATGTGGTACGAATATACAAAAAAGGATCAAAAAGCGCATAAAAGGTTGGTATATAAAATGAGACTGCTGGGAATAGGGGAAAATCATGTATATGGGAAAGTAATTGGCTTAGTGATAGAAAACAGAGGGCCGTCATTAATGGCACATTCTCAGATTGGGTTGACATTACCAGTGGAGTGCCACAAAGGTCAGTATTGGAGCCACTTCTTTTTAATATTTTTATTAATGACCTTGCAGTGGGTTTACACAGTCAAGTTTCAATATTTGCATATGATACTAAGCTGTGTAAAGTAATAAATACTGAGGCCGATAGTTTAGCATTACAGAGGGATTTGTGGAACTTGAGGAGTGGGCAGAGAAATGGTTGATGAGGTTTAATGTAGATAAATGTAAAGTTATGCACTTGGGCCATGGAAACGAAAATTATAATTATGTTCTAAACAGTCAATTACTTGGTAAAACTGGAGCTGAAAAGGACTTGGGGGTATTGGTGGAATATTGTGTACAGTTTTGGGTACCAGTGTATAAAAAGGATATATAGTAGAGCTGGAACAGGTGCAGAGGAGAGCAACCAAGATTATTAGGGGAATGGGGGGATTAGAATACAATGACGGATTACAAAATTTGGGATTATTCAGTTTAGAAAAAAGACAACTAAGGGGAGACCTTATTACAATGTACAAATACCTGAACGGACAGTACAAGGATCTCTCCAAAGATCTTTTTATACCTAGGCCTGTGAGCAGGACAAGGGGGTATCCTCTACGCCTAGAGGAGAGGCGATACTACCATTGCTATAGACAAAGGTTCTTTACTGTACGAGCAGTGAGACTATGGAACTCTCTGCCGCAGGAGGTTGTTATGGGGGACTCTATGTACATGTTCAAGAGAGGCCTGGATGACTTTCTGGAGAGGAAAAATATCACGGGTTATGGGGATAAAACATTTATTTAATTCTTAAAGGTTGTACTTGATGGACTTGCGTCTTTTTCCAGCCTTATATACTATGATCACAGGTGTCAAAAAAAGTAGCACTGTGACTTTGCTGCTGGAGAGCACTGTGACTTGGCTACTGGGGAGCACTGTGACTTGGCTTCTGGGGAGCACTGTGGATTGGCCGCTAGTGAGCACTGTGACTTTGCTGCTGGGGAGCACTGTGGATTGGCCGCTAGTGAGCACTGTGACTTTGCTGCTGGGGAGCACTGTGACTTTGCTGCTGGGGAGCACTGTGACTTTGCTGCTGGGGAGCACTGTGACTTTGCTGCTGGGGAGCACTGTGACTTGGCTGCTGGGGAGCACTGTGACTTGATTACCAGGGAGTAATGTGACCTGGCTACTGAGGAGCACTGTGACTTGGCCACTCGGGAGCACTGTGATTTGACAGCTGGGGAGCACTGTGAGTTGGCCACTAGGGAGCACTTTTACTTGGTCGCTCGGGACCACTGTGACTTGGCCGCTCGGGACCACTGTGACTTGGCCGCTTTGGGGTTTTGCAGGGCTGTGACACGTATTTAACCCGGGATTGTGTCTCTGCTGCGTTGGCCTTCATGCTACAGAAATCAATCCGACTGATTCAGATTGAGTGCGGGATTTAACTTTAAATTGTGTCACTAGATCAAGCACTTACATGCACCAGGAAGAAGCGGAGAAGCGACACATGCAGGATATCGGGCGCACGATCTTAGTGAATTGCAGCAGAGTGCATTATCATCAGCCAATGCACTTTCTGTGAACTCCTCCAGACGGGTGAGTAAATGTGCCCAAGTGACTTGGCCGCTGGGGAGCACTGTAACTTGCCTGCCGGGGGGCACTGTGACTTGCCTGCTGGGGAGCACTGTGACTTGCCTGCTGGGGAGCACTGTGACTTGCCTGCTGGGGAGCACTGTGACTTGTCTGCTGGGGAGCACTGTGACTTGTCTGCTGGGGAGCACTGTGACTTGTCTGCTGGGGAGCACTGTGACTTGTCTGCTGGGGAGCACTGTGACTTGTCTGCTGGGGAGCACTGTGACTTGCCTGCTGGGGAGCACTGTGACTTGCCTGCTGGGGAGCATTGTGACTTGCCTGCTGGGGAGCACTTTGACTTTGGTCTCTCTAAGGCAGCCACGTGGATGATATGGCCCCTTGTAAAAATGAGTTTGCCACCCCTGGGTTACATAATAGGAAACTTGTAAACAGATATATTAAAAAGTCTTTTCATAAAAAAATTATGTCATAAAGTAGATTGTTTAGTTAAAGTTAGTTAATATATAAGATTAATGGTGCTCTGGGATCCAGTACCCCAATCATATGTTTAAAGAGACCACAATGATCTAACCATTACATTATATGGCAGCTGGACTGGGCTGCAATTAGTTGTGACTGATGGATTAGCGTCACAGGGGAGGGGAGGATGCAACGTTCACAGGAGAGCCAAAACTCCTTCAAGCAGATCTGGCATCCCCAGATCTCATATTCATGAGCTATCCATAAAAGGGTTCTTTCACCCGATTGTTTTTAACTTGTGTCTTTAACTTAACTCTGATGCATTGTATTCAATGGGTTTTGTCAGACATGTAGTTTTTCTCATGCACATGTGTGTTTTGGACTAAGGTTTTTTTTACACGAGCCTTTTTCAAGCAAGTGTTTCTGCCGTTCTGGACTTGAATTGAACTCTGAACCATTGAGCTTAATGGCCTTTTCAATACATGTTTTTTTATGACCATGAAACTTGCAGAGATCTCTACTTCTGTAACAAAAATGCTCTAGCCTCGGAAGGTGCTTCAAAAATGCATTAAGCTTGGACAAACGTGTTATTTACTGATCCGTTGCCATAGAAAAGATAGACCACAGTCATCATAGTTTTTTTTTCACAGAGGTGGAAAACGCAGTTAAAACTGATCAAAAATGGACATGAAAACTGACACACCGAAAAAAAACTCTGACTGAAACCTGAAAGTCAGTTTTTCACTATCCAACACTGTGAAATGGGTGTAAAATATCATCCCTTGTCTACTAGGTGCTGAAAGTTCAGGTTTATATATTAGGTGATGGACTCCTATGGCTTCAACCTCCTGGTCCTGCATATAGTACTCATACCAAGTTTTTTTATTTACTTTTGCAAATATTGAAAAAAAAATTAATTCCCAGCTTTTCAAAAACTCAAGAAAAAAAATGGATCTACAGTCATATGATTGCTAAGTTTGGTTTGCTAAGTTTTATTCAAGTGATTGGGGCTGAGCTGCAAAACCAGGGACACTCACTACTCAATATAGGTTACTGTGCTTTGTGGACAATTAAGACAATTACTGGTTGGGGTGATGTATGTCATGGGCACAGGTGCTCCTCCCATATCCCGGGTCGCAGGCGCACCCGTGTTCTTCCCGATGCCTCCGGTTCCAGTCTTTAAGATAACTTACCTCTCCCGTCTCCAACGTCGGCCTCCACAGCTCCTACGGTCTGGTGACCGGTCCCAGGTGTCGACTTACGTCAACGTCCGCGATGGTCCAGTGGGCTCACTACTCCTGGAGCCTGACAATGTTTGTTAGACCTCCACTGATCTGATAACAATAAGGGCAGTTTCGGAGTATGCATAGTACGTTATTCATGGACCAACTATGCTCATCTGAAAGTACACCTACACAGACCCTAGTATAAGCCGACCCAAATAAATACTGAGGCAACTAATTTTACCACAAAAAAACGGACAACTTATTGACTTGAGTATAAGGGTGAGAAATGCATTGGTCACAGCCTCCCCTTACTAATGAAATGTCCAGCAACCTCCTCTCGCTAATGAAATGTCCAGCAACCTCCTCTCACTAATAAAATGCCCAGCAGCCTCCCCTCTCTAATGAAATGCCCAGCAGCCTCCCCTCTCTAATGAAATGCCCAGCAGCCTCCGCTCTCTAATGAAATGCCCAGCAGCCTCCGCTCTCTAATGAAATGCCCAGCAGCCTCCGCTCTCTAATGAAATGCCCAGCTGCCTCCCCTCTATCATGAAATGCCCAGCAACCCCCCCCCCCTCTAATGAAATGCCCAGCAACCACCCCTATCTAATGAAATTCCCAGCAACGACCCCTCTAATGAAATGCCCAGCAGCCTCCCCTCTCTAATGAAATGCCCTGCAACGTCCCCTCGCTAATGAAATGCCCAGCAGAATCCCCCACTAATGAAATGCCTAGCAGCCTCCTACACTCACTCTCTGCTGCCTCCCCCACTAATGAAATGTCAAGCAACCTCCCCTCGCTAATGAAATTCTCAGCAACCTCCCACAGTAATGAATTGCCTAACAGTCTCCCCCACTAAAGAAATGGCTAGCAGCCTTCCCCAATAATGAAATGCCTGGCAACAACCCACTCTAATGAAATACCCAGCAGCAGCCCCCACTAAAGAAATGCCAGGCAGTTTCCTCCAGTAATAAAATGCCCAGCAGCGTTCCCGAGTAATTAAATGCCCAGTTGGAGCCCCTTATTATATAAAAAACATGAACTTAGTACTTACCTCCAATTCTTTCTGCAGCTCCTCTTCTCTCTTGGCTTGTGTAACAGTGCGGGTAGAGATGGTTCTGTGCCCATGCACATGATGTTTAGGTGGCGACACCGCCATGTCACAGTGTGTGCGCAGGAAAGCGCATGGACTTTGCTACCCGCGTAGTTACACAGAAACCCGAGATGGTAGAGGAGCCGCAGGGAGTGCCAGAGATAAGAAATAAGTACAATTTTTTTTTTTAATATACTAAAGTAAAAACCCAGTGCGACTTTTTCTCTACAAAAATTGTGCTGAAAAACTCAGCTAATTCTCTAGTATATACAGTATATTGATAATGATAGATCATCAAAACCCACTCCCTGAAAAAAGGAGCTGCTCAGTTCCATAGCATTCTAATAATCATAGATATTATGATACACAGTCTATGACCTGAAATAAATAAGCCCTGTGTCATCTTATTGTAAGACATAATTGCTCAAAACTGTTTTACTCGGATTTACTAAATTGTTCAATTCATGTGCGAAAGCTGACTGGTGCTCATTTGGGAACAAGAAATATTGTGGCATTCTGGCAATTAATGTTTAAGAGTAGACAATTATGCACCACGGCTATGCTCTAATGATCCGGCTCTATTGGGAGAGACACTTTCATTAGTAATGCCGTCCAAATGTGTTTAGTAAATGCAGAACAATAAAGTATAACTTCACCATGAAATCATCAAAAATTGCAGATAAATGAGCTTGGATAACAAGTTCAGTGTCCTCATGGATTTGGGAAATAAATACTCAGTCGATATTTCAAGTGTGGAATTGGGTTAGATGTCTAACAAGATGTGGAGGGGGAGTATTTAGTAAGTTGTGCATGAGAATTCTTCCATGAAATTTAGGGTTTTGCAACTTTTTTGATAATGTTTGATTAATATGGCTCAAATTGTGACAGCATAAATTCCAGAAAATCCCATCTACGCTGATGATACTAGAACCAAATACAATATCTAATACTCAAATATTAAAACTGAAAACAGGCGTACAACCCACAATTTAGTCACAATACCTGGCACAGAGGGGACAGTTTGGTCGGTTAGGGGGCGTGCCGAACCATTTAGTGGGTCGGTGTGGTGCTGGCCTGCTAACCTTTTCAGGCTCAAGCTACAGCACAATACTACACCAGCTCAGACCTGGCGGGTTGGAGCCTCCTGATAAATCCAGCACCTGCCAGGGTGGTGGATATCCTTAATCATACACACAGTGGGGGGCCTTTATCAAAAACTGGCACAGAAGATATCTAATAATCAATTTTTTATGCGCTCTTCAAAAAATTGGTACTTCTACGCCAAGTGGTCGTGGAGGGTGCAGCTGGTGGAGTGGGTCATCAAGAGGCATTCCTGCCCTGTGCCCGTATTTTCTAAAAGCCTGCAAACTAATTTTATGAAAAAGTACGCCAGGTCGGACTTGGAATAGTTTTGCCCAGTGGTGCAGCTGCTGATTGGATACATCAAAAGACACATGCCTCTTGATGTATCTGCCACAGAAGATCTGCCTGGTGTACGATTAATTGCCCCCACTGTGTTGTTGCATTAGGCTATATGTACAAGTAGTGGAATGATTGCAAAATTTACCCAGTGGTAACTGCAGTCATTCTGCAAGCATCAGAAACCAACAAAAATTGTCTGTCTCTTGATGTAGCTTTATGCTGCAATTTTGTCATGGCAGAAGGGTAGAACTAAACCTTTGCACTATGAAGGCTAAAGTTGTTGCCCAGGTTTAAATATACACTCACCGGCCACTTTATTAGTTACACCATGCTAGTAACGGGATGGACCCCCTTTTGCCTTCAGAACTGCCTGAATTCTTCGTGGCATAGATTCAACAAGGTGCTGGAAGCATTCCTCAGAGATTTTGGTCCATATTGACATGATGGCATCACACAGTTGCCGCAAATTTGTCGGCTGCACATCCATGATGCGAATCTCCCGTTCCACCACATCCAAAAGATGCTCTATTGGATTGAGATCTGGTGACTGTGGAGGCCATTTGAGTACAGTGAACTCATTGTCATGTTCAAGAAACCAGTCTGAGATGATTCCATCTTTATGACATGGCGCATTATCCTGCTGAAAGTAGCCATCAGATGTTGGGTACATTGTGGTCATAAAGGGATGGACATGGTCAGCAACAATACTCAGGTAGGCTGTGGCGTTGCAACGATGCTCAATTGGTACCAAGGGGCCCAAAGAGTGCCAAGAAAATATTCCCCACACCATGACACCACCACCAGCATGAACCATTGATACAAGGCAGGATGGATCCATGCTTTCATGTTGTTGACACCAAATTCTGACCCTACCATCCGAATGTCGCAGCAGAAATCGAGACTCATCAGACCAGGCAACGTTTTTCCAATCACCTACTGTACAATTTCCATGAACTTGTGCAAATTGTAGCCTCAGTTTCCTGTTCTTAGCTGAAAGGAGTGGCACCCGGTGTGGTCTTCTGCTGCTGTAGCCCATCTGCCTGAAAGTTCAACGTACTGTGTGTTCAGAGATGCTCTTCTGCCTACCTTGGTTGTAACGGGTGGCGATTTGAGTCACTGTTGCCTTTCTATCAGCTCGAACCAGTCTGCCCATTCTCCTCTGACCTCTGGCATTAACAAGGCATTTCCGCCCACAGAACTGTCGCTCACTGGATGTTTTTTCTTTTTCGGACCATTCTCTGTAAACCCTAGAGATGGTTGTGCGTGAAAATCCCAGTAGATCAGCAGTTTCTGAAATACTCAGACCAGCCCTTCTGGCACCAACAACCATGCCACGTTCAAAGGCACTCAAATCACCTTTCTTCCCCATACTGATGCTCGGTTTGAACTGCAGGAGATTGTCTTGACCATGTCTACATGCCTAAATGCACTGAGTTGCCACCATGTGATTGGCTGATTAGAAATTAAGTGTTAACGAGCAGTTGGACAGGTGTACCTAATAAAGTGGCCGGTGAGTGTATATAGATGAGTATGGGGGTGGTTTCAAAAATAATAAAGAGCATACCCTTCTCCCGTGGTGCTGCCCATCACTGCGGGGCTCTGTTTGCAAACATAGGCTGGCAGTGAAATCACAACCACTGCCGTGCACTGGCTACAGTCTGAAAGTAAGCTGTAGAAGGTGGCTGGTAATATTCGGGATGGCACTGCCAGCCTATGTATACAAAGTCCTGGCAGTGATGGACAGCGCCGCAGGAAAATATTCTTTATTATTTTTAAGCCCCCTCAGTCATATATAAAAAATCTTTAAACCTGGACAACTTCTTTAACCTCTTAACGCTCAGCGTCCGACATATCGGACGCTGAGCTGATGCCGGTTCGGCTCAAGATCTGAGCTGAACCGGCATCGGGAAACATGGGGTGCCGGCTGTGACTGATAGCCGGCACCCCAGTGTAACACCCGCGATCGGAGTTGTCTCCGATCGCGGGTGCTTAACCCGTTAAATGCCGCGGTCAGCGCGACCGCGGCATCTAACATGCAGCTGGGGGTTCTTTCCCCCACGATCGCCCCCCCCCCGAACCGTTTTCGGGGGCGATGATCGTTGCTATAGTAACTCTGGGGTCCGATCTGGACCCCAGAGTTACCTGAAAGAACTGCCAGTAAGATGGCGTCTGTGACGTCATCTTACTGGCACAGTGCCAGCCTATGCAAGTGTATAGGCTGACACTGCTAATGTCCTGCAATACATGAGTATTGCAGAATATTATCATGAACTAGCAATCAGATGATTACTTGTTCATGTCCCATGGTATAAAAGTGAAAAAGTAAAAAAAAAAAAGTTATTCAATAAAAAAATAAAGTAATAAATCACTAAAAATGCCCAAAAGCCCCAAAACATATAAAGAGACATATAACTCAAAAAAAGTCTAAATCATAACACAAACCCCACATATATAGTATCACCGCGTCCGTAACAACCCGTAGAATAAAAGTAAATCATTATTGAACCCCCACGATAAACGCCATAAAAAAAAACTGTTATAAACCCTCCAAAAATTATGATTTTTACCTTTTCAATCCCACAAAAAATGCTATAAAATGTGATAAAAAAAACCATATGTACTCCGACATGATACTGGTGCAAAGTACAACATGTCCCGCAAAAAACAAGCCATCAACCAGCTCCGTAGCCAAAAAAGTAACAATGTTATGCCACTTGGAAGACGGCAATACATAAATGATAGATTTTTCCCCACATTAGGGTTTTGTTTCACAAATTTAGTAAAACGTAAGAAAATATATTCATGTCTGGTATCCCCGTAATCGTATCAACCCATAGAATAAAGATAACATGATTATTAGTCTATACGGTGAACACCCAAAAAAAAAGAAGTAAAAAATCCAGTACAGAATTGATGCTTTTCTACTCATGTCCTCAAAAAAAGTTCCTAAATTTTCAACAATAGGTGATACAAACCCAAAAATGGTAACACTGGAAAAAGCATCTCATCCCGCAAAAAAAATGGCATCACATGGCCCCAATAACGAAAAAGCGAAAATTTTATAGCCTTCAAAAGGGGCCAATGAGGAAACTAAAATCCTGGCAGCTGCAGGGCCCTCCTTCCCTTCTGCGCCTCGCTGTGCCCCCATAACACAAGTCACAGCCACATGTGGGGGGTCTTTGTAGAACAAATTGTATGGTGGGTTTTCTCTTTTTATCTTTTGGAAATGTGTAAATTTTAGGGCTAAATGAACGTATAAGGGAATATGACCATTCTAAATTTCACCTCCATTTCGATTCAATTACTATGAAGATCTCAAGGGGTTAACAATCTTTGTAAATGCTGTTTCTGATAGCTTGAGGGGTGCAGATTTGAAAATGGGTTGGTTATATAGGGGGTTTTGATGCTAAATATGTAAAATTTCATTCAAAACTGTATTTATCCCCAAAATAGTCAATTCTGAAAATCCGGAAAAGCGATATTCTATTTGCAAGCCGCGTGACGTCAAAATAAATTATCCAGACATTTCAGAAATTATGAAAATGTAAAGTAGACAAATGGGAAATGTTATTCAGCAAGTTATTTAGGTGGTAAATCGATCTGCCTGAAAACGCAATGATTTTGAATTTCGAAAATGGCAAATTTTTCCAAAAATGTATCATATTTTCTTTTTTTTTGTAAATAAACGCAAAACTTATCTGCCAAAATTTACCACTAAAATGAAGTACAACATGTGGGGAAAAAACAATCTCAGAATCGCTTTGATAAGTAACAGTGTTCAAAAGTTATAACCGTATAAAGAGACGCAAGTCAGAATCCAAAAAATCGGGCTGAGCCTTAAGCTACAAAATGGCTGCGTCCTTAAGGGGTTAAGTTCCACACAAATACATACATACAATACACACATGCACCCATACAATACACACAGATATATTCACTCACAGTATACTAGATATGTACATACATATACATACACATATAAAAATACATTTATCCATGTAAAAAAAAGGTCTT
This sequence comes from Engystomops pustulosus, assembly GCF_040894005.1. NCBI lineage: Eukaryota > Metazoa > Chordata > Amphibia > Anura > Leptodactylidae > Engystomops > Engystomops pustulosus. The sequence continues at coordinate 83,837,451 of NC_092418.1, forward strand.
ACTGTAGGACATTCATGAGATATTCAGTCATAAGCTGGTAAAAGCTTTCAACCTAATGTACAGTTATTTTAACTGACTGCAACATCAACTTGGCATTAATGGACTGGTAAATCTAGGTCATCCTACAATAAAGAGAGAAGAAAGCTTAAGTGTAAACTCATCCCATCAAAGAGGAATCTTCATTTACCACTGCCCACAATAAGATTCACTATAAAATATTTCATGCTCCATCCCTTGCCATTGGCATGTCATCCGCACATAAAAATGGGTTACTGTTCTAAAGGTACTAAGATCCGTAATAACACTCTGCCGCACAAGGATTTACCATAAATTGAAATGGCTTAGCAGATTTTTGTACTGAAGACAGAAGCCTCTGTAGGAAAATAGCAGCTTGACATATAAATACAGTATATGCAGATGGCACCTAACATGCAGATCAGAGGTTGAAATATTTTTTTTCAGTGAATAATGGATTAAATGTAGAGAAAATAAAGAGGTTGAAATAAGAGAAATAAAATATATTCATTATATTTACCGTATATACTCGAGTATAAGCCGAGACCCCTAATTTTACCACCGAAAACTGGGAAAACTTTTTGACTTGAGTATAAGCCAAGGATGTAGTATACAGCCAGCCAGTCCCCATGTAGTATACAGCCAGCCAGCCCCTGTAGTATACAGCCAGCCAGCCCCCTGTAGTATACAGCCAGCCAGCCCCCTGTAGTATACAGCCAGCCATCCCCCTGTAGTATACAGCCGGCCCACTGCAGTATACAGCCAGTCCCAAGTAGTATACAGCCAGCCCCATGTTGTATACAGCCAGCCCGCCCCCTGTATGCCAAGCACATAAAAAAAGAAACCTTAATACTCACCCTCCGGAAAACATATATTGTTTTATATGCTCCTGATGTGCCCTAGTGATGGGAATGTCTGCTGCAACATAACCTGCTTCTTAGAATAATGTGAAATACAACACCCATACAATGTTTTTGGCCAACTTTCTTGTCCCTTTTGCCTGGGTGTGAGGATGTAAGCATCCATCCTCACTAAATAAATTGTTTGACTTAAAACTATTTTTTACTTTCTCATTTCTGTTTCAGTGTCTTTCATTTTGTGGCTCCATTCACATCCTTGTTTTACGGTATTAGTTATAAATTTATTGGTTGTATTTTTTTTTAATTGTTGAGTATCTAACTGATGCTAAACAAAACTAAACTGAAAGTTTACAAAACTTTTTACTTTTCAGTTTGTTTATCTGTTATTCTTCCATCTGTTTATGACTAAGCTGTTTTATTTAAAAAAAAAAAAATGCACAAAGGCAAACAATCTCAATATAAGAGACGATGGGGCAGATTTACTTACCCGTCCCTGCGCGATCCCTGAGGTGCGTTCCCCGACTCCAATGCACAGCTACTGCGATTCACTACAAGTGTGCCCCCGATATCCTGCATCTGTCGCCTCCCTGATCAGGTCCACCGGAGTTCACCTTTTTCCTCCCGGTGCATGTAAGTGCTTGATCTTGTGACAAAAAATGCAAAAGTCCCTCTGAATTAACGTCCTCCGTAAATATTAGATAAAAAATAATTAATAAATAATCAATAAGAAAAGACACAGTACCTCTCCATTTTCAAACATATGTACCCGAGTAGAGGCAAAAAACCTTATTTGTGCATTATCACTCCTTGGTGTAGTGTTCTTTTTAAGCTCGATGCGTCTGTGGATCCTGCGGCTCCCACTGGAGATGCGGTGCGAGTGTCCGGTCTTCCGACTCAGAAACTCAAACTCCTCCAACGTTAGTTCCGCTACTGTCCGGAAAGGGAACACTTCAAGTCCATTCACCAATAAGGAGAGAAAGAACACACAATGGTGCAATAGGGTTTTGCGTAAAACTTTTTCTTTTTATTTCGTATACTCACAAAAAAACTTCTGATAAAAGGCCTTATAAGAATAAAATGGTTGCATTAGCAGCCCCCGACGCCCCGACATTAGCAGCCCCCGATGCTCGTCCGACGCCCCCCCCATCTCTGCGGCATGAAAGCCGACACCAATGTGCCAGAATCCGATCGCGTGTGACACAATCCCCCACGCAATCCCCGAAAAGTCCGAAAACCCAACTAAAATGTAGCCGCGCGACCCTTAGTAAATAAGCCCCAGTCTTGTTTGTTTCTTCAATGGATTGGAGGTTGGACTGACTGCATACTCTTCATTCAAGTCAATGGGAGTGCCTAAAATAGCTGAGGCTACTTGTGGTTTTCATTTTCAATGTTACCTCCATACCCACATCTGTTATTTAGACATCTAGGCAAGTGAGGATCATAGAATTCTGAACATGAATACCTCAACCTAAATAATTTAATCTTCACAAATAACCATTCCATTTTGTGGTAATGGTAACATTATGTTCCACCTCTTACAGTACACATCAATATCCTACTAAAATATAAGCAGCAGATTGCGTTCCAACTTGTTTTCTAGTATTAGAAGTAAGTATATATCCTTCGCCACTAGTGATTCAGTTTTACCAACACTGACATATGGTACATGAAGATAATAAATACCTAAAAGCAATTTACCATCTATCCACATTTGCCAATTTATCGTGTAGACTGTATACATTACTTTGTGCAATATTGAAAGACAGTAATGGAGCTATAAGTTCTTTATAGATAAAGAATGGGTTTGAGTCTTTCAGGTCAGTTAATATAATTTTCAAGGCTATGACAATGTATGACAATATGGCAACTGTAAGTACAAACAGCCAAAAGAATCGATTCAAATATGATCATACAAATATGCCAAATTTACTCCCTGACCCCGGAAGTAAAAAGGCACCATTGGTGGTGTCCCGATAAGCAACAATTCCCCGCAATATCAGAAATGAGATGCAAAAACGAGGACAGTACCTAAAGAAAGAAAAAATCAGGTGTATCATTCTTGAATGTGACAATTGAGGGGTTAAACTGAGATCTCCCTGACAGGCAGTGTGCTACCGATCACACTGGAAGTGCCAGCACCATCGGCAGGATGAGACAGATCATCCTAATGAGGGTTTTACTCTCTAATTAGTACAACCTATTTCATCTTGCATTCGGAAGTGGTTAAATGGGTATTTCCGGGTGTTTTTTCATTTAAAAAAGACATCATCTGTGTGAAGCAAATTTATATATATATGCCACAAAACAGCAAACCATACCTTGCTTTTGCCAAGTCAAACTTTTTGCCAGAGTCCTGGAATCTTATAGGGAACCAGTCATAAGGTTTTCCATAGCTCAGATGTATAAAAAATCACTTTAGAAAAAAATTGCTTGCAGCTTACCAGCAGACGCACTGGCGGTAATTTATTATTGGCTTTTACATCTATTTGTGGTATTGTTTTGGAGCCGTTGTGGTATAAATTATGTTTTGGGACTTTCCATTACACAAAATGAACATAGGACAGTGTAAAGTCACTTAGACATAGACCTGGTTTGCACCACATTCATTATTTGCATAGACACATTTTCACAGTAAGGCTGAATTCATGATTTGTGACTTTCTGTTTAGGCCAAGTTTTGGCGCAAATCGACGCCAGTCCCTACCCTGGTCTATATTCTGAGACTTTTGATGTTTTTTGCGACTTTTTATGTGACTGTCACAAACGACCCACATACCATAAGACGCTGCCAACAGATTTATCAAGGGCCAAAGCCACTTTAATGAATATGACGACAGCGCAGCTTCAAAGACAAACATAGAACCATTGCGAGGAGCCGAAAAAATGATAAATGACCCCCACTGAGCCACCAGAGGTGTGTCCAATACGAATGAGCTACTATGTGAGTCACTATGTGCTAGCATCTCTCTCAGCTCCTTTGTACCCCTCCCTCAGGCATTCTCTTCAGGCGAGTCAACCAGTATGAAGATTTCTGTGGAAACCTTTAAAGTAAACCTACCATTTCAAATGGTAGGTGTATATGCTGTAAGTACCGAGCACCAGCTCAGGGTGAGCTGGTGCTTACTTTCGTTAGTGTTGTTAACTGCTATATCGCGGTTTTAACACTTTTTAAAGTTTATAGCAGAAGCTGCTTTGGCGCTACGCGCGACCGTACGCGCGCAACGTCTTCCGGCATTTCCTATGTAGGCGCACGCAGCGCCGAAGCAGCTTCTGCTATAAACTTTAAAAAGTGTTAAAACCGCGATACAGCGGTTAATAACACTAATGAAACCAAGCACTGTCACCAGCTCACCCTGAGCTGGCGCTCGGTACTTACAGCTTACACCTACCATTTGAAATGGCTGGTTTCCTTTAATGAAACCACTACTCCCAACAATAAATTTTGGCTGTGTATTCAATTGGCTCACATATATAGTTTGTATAAGTTATATACTGTGGAAAAACTCGGCACACACTTAAAATGTGTTTTTCTCTTGAATTTTATGCATTTTAAACATTAAATTCTTTATGATTTAAAAATGTGTATGTAGATCAGCATCAGTAATTGAAAAGGGGGAATTTTTTCATTAGCCATATACAAAAATATACGGACAGCACAGCGGCCAAACGTGAGCAGGATTTTAATTTTAACCCTACTTTAAATAAAGCCCCTTCACATGCAAATGTTTTTTTTTCTTAAATATTCAGGTGTTTTGCTCCTACAGTGGAGACAGTTATATTATTGTGCAATTGATGAAGCTTCATAAAATTCTTTAAAAGATTCGATTTCATATCTATTCTGTTTCAACACTTATTATCCCCTAGTCTGCTAAAACACTCCCCTTGTCCGCTAAAACACTCCCCTTGTCCACTAAAATACTCCCCAAGTCAGCTAAAACACTCCCCAAGTCAGCTAAAACACTCCCCTAGTCCGCTAAAATACTCCCTTAGTCCGCTAAAACACTCCTCTTGTCCGCTAAAACACTCCTCTTGTCCACTAAAACACTCCTCTTGTCCGCTTAAACACTCCCCTAGTCCGCTAAAACACTCCTCTTGTCCGCTAAAACACTCCTCTTGTCCGCTAAAATACTCCCCAAGTCAGCTAAAACACTCCCCTAGTCCGCTAAAATACTCCCCAAGTCAGCTAAAACACTCCCCTAGTCCGCTAAAATACTCCCTTAGTCCGCTAAAACACTCCTCTTGTCCGCTAAAACACTCCTCTTGTCCACTAAAACACTCCTCTTGTCCGCTAAAACACTCCTCTTGTCCGCTAAAACACTCCCCTAGTCCGCTAAAACACTCCTCTTGTCCGCTAAAACACTCTTCTTGTCCGCTAAAACACTCCCCTAGTCCGCTAAAACACTCCTCTTGTCCACTAAAATACTCCCCAAGTCAGCTAAAACACTCCGCATGTACGCTAAAATACTCCCTTAGTCCGCTAAAACACTCCTCTTGTCCACTAAAACACTCCCCTTGTCCGCTAAAACACTCCCCTAATCTGCTATAACACTCCCCTACTCCGCTATAACACACATTCGTCATTAAAAGCTCATAAATGAATGTCTGGTAGCTCCCTGTGATTTTAAATAATTTGAATATTGGTAGATTCGTACCCAATTTACGAAAACAACGAATAGATTCGCTATCCATGGATAACCTTATATTTTTGGAGATGATTTCCATGAATGTAGATGGATTATATTGGAGAGAATAGAGAATAGAACTTTTATTCTCTGCTATACTAAGAAGGTGGAAAACAAATGCAACATTAGATGGTCATTTCCGAGCACTTGTGACTCATGCCGACTTGTTAAGCTTCAACTATTTGGTATTCTCCTTTTCACTGCATGACCTAAAGGGTTTGTGGATAAATGGTGTACAGTTTGTGTTGCATCGGCCACAGTGATCCTTGGTGTAGGTGACATTTACCTACTGTGTGCTGATGAATAATCATCCAGTGATTTCATGAGCAGCTGAGGCAAGCGCCGTATTCTTACAGCATCGTCCATTGGGGTTAGCAATAGATCAGAGATTAGTTCAGAGTCATCCATTAACCCTTTGGCGCCCATCTATAGAAAAGATCTAAAATATTGTGTCTGCCCCTGGAGGTCTCATAATTTTGGCTTGTATTTTTTATTTTTTTTTTGTATCTCTTTGTACTTGCTGCCTCAGTGCTTCTATTTCCCGTTCACAAATCTGTCTCTCGTGGAGAGCTTAAGTAATTCTCCTTTATTCTAAATGACAATGAATCCTTGGATATTGCAAAGTGCTTTTGTGCTTCAGTGAGCACAACTGTAAAACTGAACTGCATGTGGGAAGTGCCTGAGCATACAGGCAGGCAGTGGTATTCTTACCATCTTATGCTGCTCATACTTATCAGAGCAGGAGAATAGTTTAAACTGCAGAATTCTACGGGAGACAAAACAGTGGGATCACCCATTAAGTTGCGTTCCGTAAAAAAAAAAAAAAGGAAGACTTTTCTTTTTTTTTTTTTTAACCCTTCGCTTCATTCATGGAACAGGTTCTGTTTTTGATTTTTCTTACATGAATCGGTTTACTGGTATACAATGGACTGAGGAATGCTTTTTCTTGGTGGGAGTTATCGTCAATGTGACTTTTGCACCTTAAGGCGCCTATAATGGATTCCACAGCCTCTGAATCCCTGGAGAATCAGTATACTTCTTCAAAATTAAAAAAAAAGGAATCCAATGACAAAATGGTCCAACGTTTGCAAGGGATGTGAGTATCATATGCTTCTTTATTATTGACTGAATGTGATGTGTTCAGTATTATGACTCAAGTCTGTTAGAGGCGACACTGTGTTTGATATGAGGTGCTTCCGAATGTGGGCTGATCCTGTTGTAGTCTGTTGCTGGAGTTTTGTTTGATTTACATACCTATACAGTATCTTGCGACTTAGTTATACACTTTATGATGTGCTTTGCTCCATGAGTCCTGATTTGGATGAATATCGGGATAATCAGGTTTTCTGATGCCTTTATATAGAGACATGTTTTGTACATTGATCACAAAGTATATTTATACATTGGTTTGTTCACACTGTTCTTATGTTTAATATATATATATATATATATATATTTAGGAAGTGTAAAGTTGGGAAAGAACTCAAACAACTATATGATGGGAGCTTAGCAATGCTAAGTAGTCATTCAAGCAAAATGTGCATTTCTCTATTGATTTCCTGGCTGATAACAGCCCTAGTTCCTAGTATTATTTGCATTAAGAAGACTTGGCACTCCTATTGGTTGCGTTTGATAATAAGTGAGTTTATTTCACAAATGTATAGGCGTGGCAATCCCAAAAAGTTTTTTTACAACGTTTCGGTCTACATACGGACCTTCGTCAGGCACTATGTACAAAAAATAAAGTGAATACAAATCAATAACGGTGGAGTGATAATATATACATAATATATACATGATGATATATACAAAAGTCGGAGACACTTATAGGACGATAATGATGCGTTGTTGCCACATGGCATATGATAGAAGTGAATCTTCTCAAAAATAGTGCTCTCCTGGAGTTTCTTGCCAAAATCAGCGAGCCTAGAGTTACAGCTCCTGGATATACGAGATAATCCTCATGAGACCATGTTTAAAGACCTAAGGATAGATCTTACCCAACGGAAGCCCAATTGTTGTGGGTGCTTGGGTAGTGCACATCATGTGGTACATACATATAGCAGTATACTGAAGGATACAGATAGACACAGCGATTTATAATATAATGGTACATATTAGTAGCAGGACTGTAAGGCTTAGGTACTGAATACCCATTAAGTCAATTAAAACTCATTAAGTCAATAAAAATCAGGTTCTCTATACTTACCGGATTGCATGGTATATTAGAAGAATAATGGAAAGTATTAGGTATGCGGCACTGTGGCCGCTGCAGCGCTGGAGACGGGGTAGCGGAGAACCGCTTAGGAGAGAAGCGCTGGCGTTCTGGGGCGATCGCTGTGGTATATAAGGCAGCAGACCGGAAACCGGAAGTGACGTTCCGGTCTCAGCTGACGGTCGCTTGCGTTCCAGAGTGGAACGCGGAAGGATATCAAGTTTACAGCGATCGCACGGGGAACGGAGCTGGAGGTAAAGTAAGAAGATGTGGGCTGTGTCAATGTGTGTGATTAGGAGAGAGACTGTGTATGGGGAGTGTAAATGGTATGTTAGTAAATGGCATATGGTATAAGTGTGGAGAGAGAAGAAGTAGTCTCTGATTGGATGTAGAGGGGGTGTGGTGCATATGATCTATGAAAAAGTCATCACGGTGTGTGTGTGATGTGAATGTCTATGTGTCAGGAGTAAGTCCATGTATGGTGCATAGAGAGGGGGAAGGAGAAGAATATACCTATTGCAATGCGGTCTTCAAGTATTCAGGGAATCTGAAAAGAAACAAAGTATAGTTAGTGAGTGGGTGATACCAGAGATTAATGCATATTTTGTATCTCGTATTCCCTGTTCAGCCCATTTGGAGCCATTGCATTGCGGCGATGTATCCAAAAGGCTTCTCGTCTCATTAGTTGCTTGATCCTGTTACCACCTCATCTGGGTACAGGTACATGTTCCACCACCTGGAATCTTAGTTGGGAAATCTTATGTTTGGCTTGGGCAAAATGATATGGAAGGGGTAGTAAGAGCTTGTTGCAACGTATATCAGATTTATGTTTAGATATACGGTCTTTTATATGTTGGACAGTCTCTCCGACATACACCAAGCCACATGGGCACTTGATGACATATACCACGAATGATGAATTACAGGTGAAGTAGTCTTTGATGGGGTATGTTGTGCCAGTTCTGGGGTGGGATATTTTATCTCCCCTCAGCACATTGTTGCATTGGGAGCAGTTGAGGCAAGGAAAGGTGCCATATTTGGGTGACGACAGGAATCGTTGTCCTGTTTTGTTCTTGGAGGGACCTTCGTCTGCTTTCACCAATTTATCTCTTAAATTGGGCAGACGTTTAAAGCAGGGGCGAAACTGTCGCTTAAATTCAGGTATGGAGGGATGACTATTCGTAAGTATTGGCCAGTGCTTGCGTATGCTTTTATGTAATTTGAATATTGTGGGGTGGTATTGGTGGATGAAATTGATACATGGTTCCTTCTTTGATTCCTGTCTCACCTTGTGTTCCTGTGTTTTTAGTACGTGTTCAGGATAGCCACGTACTCTGAATTTGTCACGCATCTCTTGGAGACGTATTTCTCTTTGTGTGGGGTTGGAGACTATCCTATGGACCCTCTGCATTTGGGAATTCGGTAGGGATTTTTTGCAGGGATTGGAGTGGCAGCTAGAATAGTGTAGAAGGCTGTTCCTGTCTGTGGATTTAGTGAACAGATCACTCGAAAGTCTGCCTAGTGTGTCCTTGACAATAGTGGTGTCCAAAAAATCAATTTTTTGTTGGCTGAAATTGATGGTGAACTGTAACTCCGGCCAAATGGAGTTCAAGTAAGTATGGAACTCATTAAGTGTGTCTAGGGGCCCTGTCCATATGCATATAATGTCGTCTATAAATCTTTTCCATAGGATGACATGTGAGTGAAAATTGTTGTTGGAATAGACGAACCTCTCTTCAAAGTCTGTCATGTAGCTGTTGGCGTATGGGGGGGCCACATTGGAGCCCATGGCCGTACCCCTTATCTGCAAGTAGAATGTGTCTTGGAACATGAAATAGTTTTCATGTAAGACAAGGGTGAGTAGGTCAAGGCATAGTTTCCTAACTTCAGGGGGATGTTGTGATTCTCCCAGTAGTTTATTAACCGCCTGGAGTCCTTTGTGATGTTGTATGCTCGTGTATAGGCTTGATACGTCCCATGTGACCAAAATTGCCTCCGGTGGTATGGTATGTAGGTTGCGAATATGATGTAAGAAGTCATTAGTATCAAGTAAGAAGGAGCGTGATTGTTTGGTTAAGGGGGTAAGTATTTTCTCTATGAAGATGGCTAGTGGAGATAATATCGAGTCGGTCGAGGCAACTATAGGCCTGCCTGGTGGTTTGTGGAGACGTTTGTGAATCTTGGGTAACACGTAAAAAACTGGTATGACAGGGTTCTGGTTGAGGAGAAAGTTATATGTTTTTTGGTCTATTGTCTTCCCTTTGAGGTGTTGGTCGAGGGTGTGTCTGATCTTAGCGGAGAGTGTGGGAGTGGGGTCATGTGGGAGTTTATGATATACCTGTTCATCGGAAAGTTGTGTGAGGATTTCCTCTATGTAATCTTTCCTATCCATGACAACTATAGCTCCCCCCTTATCTGCTGGTTTTACAATAATCCGTTTGTCGTGGATAAGGGTTTCCAATGCCTGTTGATCTAAACTAGTGAAGTTGCTGGGGTAAAGTAGTGTGCCTTTTTCAATGTCCTTCCTATATTGGTCAAAATCTTTCTGGACCAGTGTTATGAAGTTTTCGACTGCGTGGTCGGTTTTAGGGGGCATAAAGGAACTTCTAGTAGAGAGTCCCAAATCAGTAGCTCGTATAAGAGCTTGTTGTGGTTCAGAGGGTACCCAAGTATGAGTGTTCTCTGAACCAAAGTGAGTTCTGAGTCTTATGGTTCTGTAGAACCGATGTAGATCCAGTTCAAGTTGAAAGGTATCTAGTTTTTGTGTGGGGCAGAAGGATAATCCTTTCTGTAATAGACTCATTTGTGCTGGACTCAGGTTGGAGGAGGAGATGTTGACTACTAGCGGGGATGTATTACCTGTGATCTGGTCGTCATCGTGGGTCCTTGTGTAGCGCCGATGTTGTCCTCCCCTCCTCGTCTTGGTCGTCCGCGTCTGCGGTCCCGTTGTCCTAAAAAACGACCTCGTGCTGATGGTGGTCCATAGAAGTCGGAGCCGGAACTGGAGGATTCCGCTGTGCCTCTGTATCCTTGATAGGGTGGTCGCGTAGGGTAGGTGTCCTGCCATCTGTATACCCTTTCCAGTAGATAATCTTGTGTGTCTCTTATGAATTTATCGCGTTTCTTCTGTTCTGATTCCTTCCTGAAGCGTTCCAGTTGTTGAGTTGTTTTTTCTTTCAGTGTTTTGATCTCTTCTGTTGTTAGTGTGGAGGTTAGTTGATTTTCAATCGTGGAAATGTTTTCTTCAGTCTTGATGATTTCTTTCTGTAGATATTCTACTGTTAAGGTGATCAGATCGAAGGAGCATTTGTTCAAAATTTGTTGGAAAGTGTTGCAGAATTCTTTGTTATCTTTGAAGATGGTGGGGCGAAGTGATACCCGTAGGCCTCTTGGTATCCGTTGTACCTTTAAGTATTCCGTCAGTGTTGCACAATGCAATTGGTAATTTAGTAGATTCCTAGAAACTCGTTCAAAATCCCTGGTCTTGTATTCGCTGTTGGCTGTTCGCCAACAGCGAATACAAGACCAGGGATTTTGAACGAGTTTCTAGGAATCTACTAAATTACCAATTGCATTGTGCAACACTGACGGAATACTTAAAGGTACAACGGATACCAAGAGGCCTACGGGTATCACTTCGCCCCACCATCTTCAAAGATAACAAAGAATTCTGCAACACTTTCCAACAAATTTTGAACAAATGCTCCTTCGATCTGATCACCTTAACAGTAGAATATCTACAGAAAGAAATCATCAAGACTGAAGAAAACATTTCCACGATTGAAAATCAACTAACCTCCACACTAACAACAGAAGAGATCAAAACACTGAAAGAAAAAACAACTCAACAACTGGAACGCTTCAGGAAGGAATCAGAACAGAAGAAACGCGATAAATTCATAAGAGACACACAAGATTATCTACTGGAAAGGGTATACAGATGGCAGGACACCTACCCTACGCGACCACCCTATCGAGGATACAGAGGCACAGCGGAATCCTCCAGTTCCGGCTCCGACTTCTATGGACCACCATCAGCACGAGGTCGTTTTTTAGGACAACGGGACCGCAGACGCGGACGACCAAGACGAGGAGGGGAGGACAACATCGGCGCTACACAAGGACCCACGATGACGACCAGATCACAGGTAATACATCCCCGCTAGTAGTCAACATCTCCTCCTCCAACCTGAGTCCAGCACAAATGAGTCTATTACAGAAAGGATTATCCTTCTGCCCCACACAAAAACTAGATACCTTTCAACTTGAACTGGATCTACATCGGTTCTACAGAACCATAAGACTCAGAACTCACTTTGGTTCAGAGAACACTCATACTTGGGTACCCTCTGAACCACAACAAGCTCTTATACGAGCTACTGATTTGGGACTCTCTACTAGAAGTTCCTTTATGCCCCCTAAAACCGACCACGCAGTCGAAAACTTTATAACACTGGTCCAGAAAGATTTTGACCAATATAGGAAGGACATTGAAAAAGGCACACTACTTTACCCCAGCAACTTCACTAGTTTAGATCAACAGGCATTGGAAACCCTTATCCACGACAAACGGATTATTGTAAAACCAGCAGATAAGGGGGGAGCTATAGTTGTCATGGATAGGAAAGATTACATAGAGGAAATCCTCACACAACTTTCCGATGAACAGGTATATCATAAACTCCCACATGACCCCACTCCCACACTCTCCGCTAAGATCAGACACACCCTCGACCAACACCTCAAAGGGAAGACAATAGACCAAAAAACATATAACTTTCTCCTCAACCAGAACCCTGTCATACCAGTTTTTTACATGTTACCCAAGATTCACAAACGTCTCCACAAACCACCAGGCAGGCCTATAGTTGCCTCGACCGACTCGATATTATCTCCACTAGCCATCTTCATAGAGAAAATACTTACCCCCTTAACCAAACAATCACGCTCCTTCTTACTTGATACTAATGACTTCTTACATCATATTCGCAACCTACATACCATACCACCGGAGGCAATTTTGGTCACATGGGACGTATCAAGCCTATACACGAGCATACAACATCACAAAGGACTCCAGGCGGTTAATAAACTACTGGGAGAATCACAACATCCCCCTGAAGTTAGGAAACTATGCCTTGACCTACTCACCCTTGTCTTACATGAAAACTATTTCATGTTCCAAGACACATTCTACTTGCAGATAAGGGGTACGGCCATGGGCTCCAATGTGGCCCCCCCATACGCCAACAGCTACATGACAGACTTTGAAGAGAGGTTCGTCTATTCCAACAACAATTTTCACTCACATGTCATCCTATGGAAAAGATTTATAGACGACATTATATGCATATGGACAGGGCCCCTAGACACACTTAATGAGTTCCATACTTACTTGAACTCCATTTGGCCGGAGTTACAGTTCACCATCAATTTCAGCCAACAAAAAATTGATTTTTTGGACACCACTATTGTCAAGGACACACTAGGCAGACTTTCGAGTGATCTGTTCACTAAATCCACAGACAGGAACAGCCTTCTACACTATTCTAGCTGCCACTCCAATCCCTGCAAAAAATCCCTACCGAATTCCCAAATGCAGAGGGTCCATAGGATAGTCTCCAACCCCACACAAAGAGAAATACGTCTCCAAGAGATGCGTGACAAATTCAGAGTACGTGGCTATCCTGAACACGTACTAAAAACACAGGAACACAAGGTGAGACAGGAATCAAAGAAGGAACCATGTATCAATTTCATCCACCAATACCACCCCACAATATTCAAATTACATAAAAGCATACGCAAGCACTGGCCAATACTTACGAATAGTCATCCCTCCATACCTGAATTTAAGCGACAGTTTCGCCCCTGCTTTAAACGTCTGCCCAATTTAAGAGATAAATTGGTGAAAGCAGACGAAGGTCCCTCCAAGAACAAAACAGGACAACGATTCCTGTCGTCACCCAAATATGGCACCTTTCCTTGCCTCAACTGCTCCCAATGCAACAATGTGCTGAGGGGAGATAAAATATCCCACCCCAGAACTGGCACAACATACCCCATCAAAGACTACTTCACCTGTAATTCATCATTCGTGGTATATGTCATCAAGTGCCCATGTGGCTTGGTGTATGTCGGAGAGACTGTCCAACATATAAAAGACCGTATATCTAAACATAAATCTGATATACGTTGCAACAAGCTCTTACTACCCCTTCCATATCATTTTGCCCAAGCCAAACATAAGATTTCCCAACTAAGATTCCAGGTGGTGGAACATGTACCTGTACCCAGACGAGGTGGTAACAGGATCAAGCAACTAATGAGACGAGAAGCCTTTTGGATACATCGCCTCAATGCAATGGCTCCAAATGGGCTGAACAGGGAATACGAGATACAAAATATGCATTAATCTCTGGTATCACCCACTCACTAACTATACTTTGTTTCTTTTCAGATTCCCTGAATACTTGAAGACCGCATTGCAATAGGTATATTCTTCTCCTTCCCCCTTTCTATGCACCATACATGGACTTACTCCTGACACATAGACATTCACATCACACACACACCGTGATGACTTTTTCATAGATCATATGCACCACACCCCCTCTACATCCAATCAGAGACTACTTCTTCTCTCTCCACACTTATACCATATGCCATTTACTAACATACCATTTACACTCCCCATACACAGTCTCTCTCCTAATCACACACATTGACACAGCCCACATCTTCTTACTTTACCTCCAGCTCCGTTCCCCGTGCGATCGCTGTAAACTTGATATCCTTCCGCGTTCCACTCTGGAACGCAAGCGACCGTCAGCTGAGACCGGAACGTCACTTCCGGTTTCCGGTCTGCTGCCTTATATACCACAGCGATCGCCCCAGAACGCCAGCGCTTCTCTCCTAAGCGGTTCTCCGCTACCCCGTCTCCAGCGCTGCAGCGGCCACAGTGCCGCATACCTAATACTTTCCATTATTCTTCTAATATACCATGCAATCCGGTAAGTATAGAGAACCTGATTTTTATTGACTTAATGAGTTTTAATTGACTTAATGGGTATTCAGTACCTAAGCCTTACAGTCCTGCTACTAATATGTACCATTATATTATAAATCGCTGTGTCTATCTGTATCCTTCAGTATACTGCTATATGTATGTACCACATGATGTGCACTACCCAAGCACCCACAACAATTGGGCTTCCGTTGGGTAAGATCTATCCTTAGGTCTTTAAACATGGTCTCATGAGGATTATCTCGTATATCCAGGAGCTGTAACTCTAGGCTCGCTGATTTTGGCAAGAAACTCCAGGAGAGCACTATTTTTGAGAAGATTCACTTCTATCATATGCCATGTGGCAACAACGCATCATTATCGTCCTATAAGTGTCTCCGACTTTTGTATATATCATCATGTATATATTATGTATATATTATCACTCCACCGTTATTGATTTGTATTCACTTTATTTTTTGTACATAGTGCCTGACGAAGGTCCGTATGTAGACCGAAACGTTGTAAAAAAACTTTTTGGGATTGCCACGCCTATACATTTGTGAAATAAACTCACTTATTATCAAACGCAACCAATAGGAGTGCCAAGTCTTCTTAATACTTATTCGATGGTCTTGTATCCTACTTGAGCACCCGGACAAGACAACGCAACAGAGAGTGACGTGTATTATCTTTAATAACCTAGTATTATTTGCAGCCTGAAGCACCTGTAAAATGAACAAAGAATGTCTGGATCAGAAAACTCTTCTAATTGCTTCATTAAATGTTCACACATACAAAAAAGTCATTTTCAGTAGAAAATTTGGACAGTAAGATTGAACTGGCATCAGAATCGATGACTTTTACAAATGGTGGATGACGTACACATTTATAATGTATTCTCTCATAATGAAAGCTAATATAATGCACATGACTTATTACTAGTTTTTATAATTAATATATTTTAAAATAAAAAAAATAAAGCAACTCTGCAAACAGTTTTGATTATTTTGTGTGTACAGTTTCTATTCAGACGTGTGGGTTTCCTGGGTAACAAACCTCAAACAAACCCTTGCGTAGTCTGGTCCTGCAGTCCTACTCTTTTCCTACTGCTTACTACCCTACCAAATGTACTGGAGCAAGAAGAAAAGGACAGATGGAGAGGAATATGACCGCAAGATCAGCTACCATACATTTGTTATTAAATTTGTGAACAGGGTTGGTTTTGTCAGACGAAGTATGGAGAGGATTTGTTGTATTTTTGTTTTAGCATTTACAATTGAGCTCTAACATTTCTATGTACTAAGTGATATTAGCATAGGACATTGTGGGAAATTTTATGTTGAGACTACAACAGGTAAAAACTAAAATGAAATTTTTGAAATTTTTTATGGGCACCAATTGTTATGAAAATTATTAACACCCTGTACTTACCCCTCTCAGGTGCTCTAGTCTTGCACAGCCTCTCCATTTACTGACGGCCTTTCTTGGTTTACAGAGGCACAGTGGTAATGTTCTCTGGATGCAGCCTGTATAAGCTATAGCGCATGCCACTGGAGAGGGGTAATTATAGGTTGTTATCCATGTATCACAGTATATATTATAGTATATAATGTTTATGATGACAGACACTTTACTTTATTTGCTGCAGTGTTCACATGGTTATAGAAAATCTCCTTAACATGACATTGATTTAGATGGGAGAGTGTTGTGGACATGCTTTGTGACCTGTGCAGAGGGAAGTGATCGAGAAGACACAGGGGGGGGGGGGGGGGTGTACATGTGTCCTGGAGTACAAGGCATAAAAACGTCGCAATTCTAGGCACATGGACAGAAAATTATCACTTTTTCATCCCTCACGTCACTTTCATGAAATGTAGGTGTGGTGGGGAGAGACACAAAGTAGGCGGGTACAGCCTTAAAGGAAACCTACCACTTGTAGTGGCAGGTTTCCGATGAAAATACCGGGCACCAGCTCAGGGTGAGCTGGTGCCGGAGCTTATTTTAGTTAGTGTTTTAAACCGCGGTATCGCGGTTTAAAACACTTTTTAAACGTTATAGCCGGCGCAGGCAGGTACGCGCTCGGCGCTTACCGTGCACGCGGCTCTCATTCACTTCCTATGTAGCCGCGTGCACGGTAAGCGCCGAGCGCGTGTTTAAAACACTAACTAAAATAAGCTCCGGCACCAGCTCACCCTGAGCTGGTGCCCGGTATTGCCATCGGAAACCTGCCACTACAAGTGGTAGGTTTCCTTTAATGCCAATTGGTGGAGCCAGAATGCGGATTATTAAGAATGGCACACTATGTGCCAGTCTTAATAAATTCCATCCTGCATCTCTTTAATTAATAACATGAACCTGTTTTATCTGCCTAGAACTTTATAATAGAGATGTTACTTTTTATATCATCCTGTTGTTAACGATAATTAGAACTGGGATGTTTACAGAGGAAGAGGAAGTGTCAGACTTTTATGAGACTTCGTGGCCATTGTACAAATTTTCAGCTAAATCTAAATCTATAAATTTCGCCAGGTGAACATATTCTGGAAGGTTATATATATTCCATACTCTGTTAGCAAAATTTACACTTTATAAACCACTCCCACTGCTGTATAATCAATATGAAATAATGTCTAAACATACATTCCTTAACCCCTTCCCGACATTTGACGTAATAGTACTGCATGGCGGGAGGTGCGTTCCCGCAAAATGCAGTACTATTACGTCAAGCTTCTGGCGCCGGCTCCTGAACGGAGCCGGCGCCAGAAGCTGCGGGTGTCAGCTATATATTATAGCCGGCACCCGCCTCTAACACCCGTGATCGGAGATTTCTCCGATCGCGGGTGTTAACCCCTAACACGCCGCGGTCGCGCTGACCGCGGCGTGTTAGAGGCATTTAAAAGGCATTGCAAGGGAATCGGACCCCCCCGCGACGCTTACCGGGGGGGTCCGCAGCTCCGATCGCAGCCCCGGGACTGCCGGTGCCCGGGGCTGCGCGATCTTGATCCGGAAGCCGGGTCCGTGCCTCCTGGCAGGACCCGGCTTTAAGACACTGGGCATGCGCAGCATGCTCAGTGTCTTACATTACACAGTGCAATACTTCTGTATTGCACTGTGTAACCTGTATAAGAGCTTGAACAAGTGATCAGAAGATCACTTGTTCAAGCTAAAATGTCAGTTACTGTAAAAAAAAGTTAAAACAATAAATAAAGTTTTTTTTTAATAAAAATAAAAAATAAAAGAAAGTGAAAGTCCCCACAAACACCACATTTCCCTGTACACAAGTAATAAAGTATAAAAAATACTAAATCACAAAAAAAACCCACTTATTTGGTATCGCTGCGTCCGTAACAATCTGTACAATAAATCCTAATCATAATTGGACCCGCTCGGTGAACGTAGTAGAAAAAAACCCCAAAAAACTTGCCAAAAATTAAAACTTTTTATCAAATTGCTTTACAAAAAATGTTCTAAAAAGTGATCCGAAAATGTTACAAGCACAAAAATGATACCACTGAAAAGAACTACTTTTTACGCAAAAAATAAGCTCACAACCAGCTCCGTCAATCAAAAAATACTATAGTTATGCTGCTATAAAAATGGAAATACTAAAACAAATGCAATTTTTTCTATTCTAGTTTTCCTTCAATAAAATTGGACAAATATAAATAAAACTATATAAATGAGGTATCACCGTAATCGTAGTGACCCGTAGAATAAAGATAATATATCATTGTTATGCTACAGTGAACACCCCCCCAAAAAAATGCTAAAAATCCAAAACAAGAATTGATGATTTTATTTTCCTCCACATGTAAAAAGTTAATAAAATTGCTTCAATAAACTAAAAACCCACTAAAATGAAGGTTTTTTTTACAGTGCATCTCGTCCCGCAAAAAATAAGCCCTTATTTGTCTAAATTGCTTAAATTCCCAACGCGCGTTGTTATAGAACGGTGCGGCGGGTAGTGACTTGCCAACACTGTTCAGACACAGTGATCGGGGCAAGATGGCGGCTGTTCCTGACAGCCATCCATCCTGCCCCATGGACCAGAATGGTTCCGTCCCCCCCACACCCCCAGTTCATGATCGCTGCTATTGGCTCATCAATTCAGACCAGCCAATAGAAGCGAATTTACTTATGACGTCAGTAATACCGATCACCATGTCTGTAGACACGGTGATCGGGCAGGGTGGCAGCTGTTCCTGACTGCCACCAATTTTGCCTTGCGGTCCAGAGGGTTTTGTTGCCCCCTCTGTCCATGTTTGCCGCTATTGGCTGGTCGATTTGGTCCAGCCAAAAGCAGCAATATTCGTCACAATGGGCATCGCTAGGGTGAATAAGAGCAACACTTGGCGATAATTTCCATACGAAAACGAAGATATGGTACAAAAGCGCTGGCCGTGCACATTGTACAGATGATGCTGTACAACTCTTACGAGCTGTTCCAATGTGCATGTCCTGCCGTATCATTTCTCCGTTTTCTAGAGGAAGGTATTAGGAAACTAATATTGGGACAAGAAGGACGGGGCCCCAGTACCTCTGGTTTAGATGTTCTAGGACAGCATTTTCCCGGTGAATTCTGCTGCTTCTAAAGGTAGGACTCAATAAAGAGTCTGTTCCAAAAGAGAAGTTAGGATGGACACTACATACTACTAAGAGACCCACGACACCTCCTGAGTGACAAAAGTTTAGTTGGTCCCCTGGTATATTCTACCTCCTTATACACAACACATTCACAATTCACGCCCAACCTGTTGTGAATTCATTTAGGTAAAATGAATAATTGTAACAACTGTTAGGTTACGTTGCTCCCTATACCCCTCCATTATTTCATAAGGGGCGCCACATAACGGGCACTGAACTTTGCAGAAATAATTGCAATTTCCATCTTGGACTCCATTGCACATCATATTTGGAAACCACCTGTATGTTCAAAATGCTCATTTCACCACGTGTATTACCCTACACCACATATTACACCTTGCTAAATTCCCCAAGGGGTGTACATTCAGCAATTAGGGTCACTTTTCGGGTTTTCCTCTGTTTTGGTACCACTACAGCTCTCCAAATGTATCCTGACACATGTGAAGGATTTCTGTCAAATTTGGCCACTAAAAGACAAACATCCCTCTTTTCCTCTACTGTGCGCCCATGAAGCATTTTATATGCACATGTGGGGTACTTCTACACTCGGGAGAAATAGTTTTACACCTTTTTCAGGGTTATTTAATGTATTATCCCTTGTGGCTTACAAAAATTAGGGGTAAAGTGACATTTATAGGAAAATTTTCACCTTTTTAATGTTTAGTGCCTAATTGGATCATTCACCTGTAGGGGCAAATACATATATTACACATTGCAAAATTCTCTAAGGGGTGTGCGTTCAAAAATTAGGGTCACTTATCGGATTCTTATCTGTTTTATACCACTAGGGTTCTCCAAATGCATGTCAAACATTTCTGTCAAATTTGGCTTCTAAAAGGCAAACATCCCCCTTCCCTTTTACTGTGCGCCCATACAACATTTTATATACACATGTGGGGTACTTCTACACTCGAGAGAAATAGGTTTACACATTTTGGGGGGTTATTACATATTTTTATCCCTTGTGGCTATAAAAAATTAGGAGTAAAATGACCTTTATAAGAAAATGTTCACCTTTTATCTATTTAAGTCCTAATTAAATCAAACAACTTTACGGACAAATACACATATTACACCTTGCTAAATTCTCTAAGGGGTGTACTTTCCAAAATGGTGATACTTGTTGGGGTTGCGCTCTGTTTTGGTACCACTACGGCTCTCTAAATGCATGCTGACACATGTAAAGGATGTCTGTCAAATTTGGCTTCTAAAAGGACAACGCCCCTCTTTCCCTTCTGAGCTTCACTGCGTACCCATACAACATTTTATTTGCATGTGTGGGGCAATTTTATACTCGGGAGAAATGCTAGTACACATTTTTTTGGGTTGTTTTATCTTTAATGCCTTATGGGATACAAAAAATAGCCGTAAAAGTGACTTTTTTGGGAAAATGTTCATATTTTTCCTTTTAGGGACCTAATTGAAGCAAACACCTGTAGGGGAAAATACATATATTACACCTTGCTAAATTCTCCAAAGGGTGCACTTTCCAAAATGGTGACACTTGTTGGGGTTCCCCTCTGTTTTGGTACCACTAGGGCTCTCCAAATGCATCCTGACACATGTAAAGGATGATTGTCAAATCTGGCTTCTAAAAGGCCAACGCCCCTCTTTCCCTTCTGAGCCCTACTGTGTACCCATACAACACTTTATATGAAAAAGTGGTGCAGTTCTGTGCTTAGGAGAAATAGTTTTACACATTTATGGGGGTTGTTTCATCTTTTATCCCTTGTGGCTTACAAAAATTTGGGGTAAAAGTGACTTTTTTGAGAAAATTTTCACCTTTTTTCCCTTTTGGGGCCTAATTGAATCAAACACCTGTTGGGGCAACTACACAAATTACACCTTGCTAAACTCTCCAAGGGGTGTACTTTCCAAAATGGTGTCTCTTGTTGGGGCTTTCCTCTGTTTTGGTACCATTATGGCTTTCCAAATGCATCCTGACACATGAAAACGTTTTCAGCCATATTTGCCCTGCAAAAACGAAACAACGCTCTTTCCATTCCAAGTGCCCCCCTGTGCCCGTACAGCAGGGTACAGTGACAAAATGGGTATTGGCATACTCAGGAGGAATTGCCCTCAACATTGTAAAATGCATTTTCCTTTTTAACCCATTGTGAAGGTGCAAATTTTAGTGTTCAATGAATCTATAGTGAGATAAAATTACATTTCTGTGATTTCACTTTCATTTATCTTTCACCCTCATGAAACGCTCATAGGGTTAACAAAATTCCCAAAGGTTGTTTTCAATATTTTGAGGGGTGTAGTTTCTGAAATGGTGTCATTTGTGGGGGTTTTCTGTCATGTAGGCCTTATAAAGTCACTTCTAACTAAATTGACCCTGCAAAAGTAGGTTTTGATGATTTTTGTGAAAATCTGAAAAATTGCACCTAAAGTTATAAGCCTCCTAACATCCTAAAAAAAGGAAAAGATGTTTGAAAAATGATGCCAAGTTAAAACAGACATATGGAAAATGTTAGTTATCAAGTTATTTTAGTGATATGACCAACTTTCCAAAAAGTAGAAAATTTTGAATTTGGAAAACATTGTTTTTTTCAAAAATTTTGCCAAATTTCCATTTATTTCATAAATAAATGTTAAATATATTGATTAAATTTCTCAACCAACAGGAAGTACAATGTGTCACGAAAAAACAATCTCAAAATCAACTGGATATGTTAAAGCGTTCCAAAGTTATAACCACTTAAATAGACACATGTCAGATTTTAAAAAATGGGCCGTGTCAGGAAGGTGAAAAGTGGCTTCAGCGTTAAGGGGTTAAAGAGAAAAAAATTATTATCCTGTTTATGAAATTGGCAGACTAAGTGTCTGCTGGGTGTCACTTTATCATTGATATGCAATGGTTGTCCATCAGTAATTCCTCCCAAACCCTTCCCATTCATCTTCATTAATGGCCAGCGTACTGTAAATTAATCAAACCTAGTTTTTTACGGGGATGCTACTAATTTTAGCGGCAACATGCATGTTTAGAGTTGATTTCACGTCAACTGTTGCTAAAGCAGCGCTAGAGGTTTTCAATTATACTGATCATTATACTTCGCAAGAAATCACTGCCATACTGTCTATTGGTTTCAAATTTGTTCTAATTTTTAGAATGCTGAATGACAGCCTACTGTATGACTATCTGCATGTCGCCAAAAAGAAATAAGTTGCATTGAGAGAGTGATTAAGGTTTTAGGAATAAGGAGAAGTCAAGTGGTATTCCTAGAAGGAGCGGTTTGTTGTTTTTGTTGGTTTTGTTGATTTTTTTTTACCCATTTTCTTTTTTTAAGAATAAACAAAAAGTAAATAACAGACAATTTATGTAGATTTCAGCACTCACAAGAACATTTAAAAAATGTATGAATAAAGGACAAGAGAGTTAACACTTTGTGAGTTGTCACTTTACTAGGACTTGGAGAAGTTGTGACCATCTGGGGAACGTTTCTCCAGCTGCACCACGCTTGATTATGTTGGGTGAATGCCAACCAGAAATGTTCATTGTCTTAAAGAGAGAATGCACAAACACGGCAAGATCATTCTAAAATTATTTTGATTTTACTACTGTTAAATAAGAAATAAATCATTGTCATTTTTAACCCTGTACATATTATGGATTCTTTTCTCTGTTTAGGAAACTGTTCAAGGCACTAGAAACTGTACCCTATAGTCTACATCTTAACAAAATTCATGACAAATTCATAGTAATAGACAGTGTAGAAAGTGTTTTATGTCATCAGCTGTGTTTTATGGAGGAAAACATGAAAGTAATTTAATATAGTTTGCAAGGAGAGTTGCAGTACAGGGGTATCTAGAAATGGTTTGGCCTCATAACAAACTTTTGGGCCCATCCAACCCCTGTATCTTTATGTTGTGTTCAGTGGATATAAAGGACACTGTGACATACAGTTACCCCTCCATTAAAATGTATTTGGTGCCCTAACCCTAACTGCTATTGTGGCCACAGAAAATGATACTCCTTTCACTGGTCCCCACAAAATTGACTTTTCCTTGATGCTCTGTAACAGTCATCTCTTCTATGCGGCTGCTATGCTCGGCTAAAGCAACTATAAAAACGAGTCAGAGCTCCACTCGCTTCCGAAAAGAAACAATGAAGCAGACAAAAGAAAATATTTCTCATTGTAGCAGAAATGTCTGATCAATTCAAGGTACGCCCATGATTCTACCATCTCTTATTTCCGAGTCGTCAACACCAATTCTACCCACAATACAAGGAGAAGTCAGGTATCAAAGTTCCAGATGAAGATAAACACTTTATTGTATATACTCACAATTGGAGCTATAAAGAAAATAATGAGTCATATCAGTGCCATAGACCGTGAATGGAGCGGCAGAGCTCACTTCCGTCCTGCTGCTCCATTCATTTGGGATACAACGGACCTCCTTATGTAACTTTCTGTGATATGAAGATATATAAAGAATATTGTTTATACTGTATCTAGTTGTGGTGTCGGAGGCTTTGTATTATTATATGACTCTTCACCTTCCAACGACTACAGCTATTTTATTTCTCCATTACCACAGCTGTATGAGGCTTGCTATCTGCAGAGCAGGTTGTGCTCTCTAGTGGCACCATTAAATATTCAATGCCATGTACTGGGAAGGGGAAACAAATTCCGTATGCATTAGAATTTCTATGAGATAGTTATTAAAATATTTTAATTAATCTGGCATTGGCACACGGGGACAGCTAACAAGTTTATGATGTTAGGGCTCTCTGCTTCTGTCGTGTGATGATACATCATTTGTGAAAAGTAAAACAAGGGAATACATTTATGTGTAACCTCATCTATGTTACTTCTGACCCCCAATGTTTCCCCCCTCACCTCACAAAGCCACCCCATGTTCCCCATCTCCTCACACAGCCACCCCATGTTCCCCATCTCCTCACACTGCCACCCCATGTTCCCCATCTCCTCACACTGCCACCCCATGTTCCCCATCTCCTCACACTGCCACCCCATGTTCCCCATCTCCTCACACAGCCACCCCATGTTCCCCATCTCCTCACACAGCCACCCCATGTTCCCCATCTCCTCACACAGCCACCCCATGTTCCCCTTCTCCTCACAGAGCCCTCCAATGTTTCCCCCTCTCCTCACGCAGCCACCCCATGTTCCCCCTCTCCTCACGCAGCCACCCCATGTTCCCCATCTCCTCACACAGCCATCCCATGTTCCCCCTCTCCTCACACAGCCATCCCATGTTCCCCCTCTCCTCACACAGACACCCCATGTTCCCCCTCTCCTCACACAGCCACCCCATGTTCCCCCTCTCCTCACACAGCCACCCCATGTTTCCCAATCTTCTCACACAGCCATCCCATGTTTCCCAATCTTCTCACACAGCCACCCCATGTTCCCCATCTCCTCACACAGCCACCCCATGTTCCCCATCTCCTCACACAGCCACCCCATGTTCCCCATCTCCTCACACAGCCACCCCATGTTCCCAATCTCCTCACACAGCCACCCCATGTTCCCCTTCTCCTCACAGAGCCCTCCAATGTTTCCCCCTCTCCTCACGCAGCCACCCCATGTTCCCCATCTCCTCACACAGCCACCCCATGTTCCCCATCTCCTCACGCAGCCACCCCATGTTCCCCATCTCCTCACGCAGCCACCCCATGTTCCCCCTCTCCTCACACAGCCACCCCATGTTTCCCAATCTTTTCACACAGCCACCCCATGTTTCCCAATCTTCTCACACAGCCATCCCATGTTCCCCCTCTCCTCACATAGCCATCCCATGTTTCCCAATAATAATAATAATAATAATCTTTATTTATATAGCGCCATCAAATTCTGTAGCGCTTTACAAATCATAGGGGACATATACAACTATATTACATTACAAAGAACAAACAGTCATATGGAACAATAGGAGTTTCCCAATCTTCTCACACAGCCACCCCATGTTCCCCCTCTCCTCACACAGCCACCCCATGTACCCCCTCTCCTCACACAGCCACCCCATGTTTTCCAATATTCTCACACAGTCACCCCATGTTCCCCCTCTCCTCACACAGCCACCCCATGTTCCCCCTCTCCTCACACAGCCACCCCATGTTCCCCCTCTCCTCACACAGCCACCCCATGTACCCCCTCTCCTCACACAGACACCAAATGTTTCCCCCTCTCCTCACACAGCCACCCCATGTTTTCCAATCTTCTCACACAGTCACCCCATGTCCCCCCTCTCCTCACACAGCCACCCCATGTTCCCCCTCTCCTCACACAGCCACCCCATGTTCCCCCTCTCCTCACACAGCCACCCCATGTTCCCCCTCTCCTCACACAGCCACCCCATGTTCCCCCTCTCCTCACACAGCCACCCCATGTTTCCCAATCTTCTCACACAGCCATCCCATGTTTCCCAATCTTCTCACACAGCCACCCCATGTTTCCCAATCTTCTCACACAGCCACCCCATGTACCCAATCTTCTCACACAGCCACCCCATGTACCCCCTCTCCTCACACTGCCACCAAATATTTCCCCCTCTCCTCACACAGCCACCCCATGTTTTCCAATCTTCTCACACAGTCACCCCATGTTTTCCAATTTTCTCACACAGTCACCCCATGTCCACTGACCTATACTGACCTATAGAAAAAAACTAAAATGTTTATTGGGCTGGATGGTGAACACCTAAAAAACAAGTCAAAATCATTTACAGAATGTGATGTCTAATTCCCCCCCCCCCCCACCCCAGACAAAAAGAGTTAATATAAGTCATTAAGTCATAGCTACCCCAAAAAAGCATCTCACCCTGCAAAAAAAGTCCTCACATGGCCACGATAACAGAGCCCTTTAGTGAATACAGGCGCAGGACTGCCAGCAGAGTGAACTCCAGTCTTAATGAGTAAAAAAGTTTCTTAATAAAGTTAAAGTTTCAAAAATTATAACCATGAATAGTGACTCATCTCAGATTAGCAAAAATAGGGCTGTGCATTAACCTGCATCCTATGGGGGATAAAGTTTCCAATAAATTGAATTACATTAGTGCCTAAACTTCTTCTTTCCGTATCAGATACATAGATCAGCCATAGGCTACTATCACACTCTTCACAAGCCTTCCATCACATAATCAGAATAGGCCAGTAGAACATTTTCTATAGCCAGAACATTACTATCCCTGCCTGAAAACATCAAGCCAGCAGTCGCAATGACTTCACCACATTGTTATTCCACACAGAAGTGGTAAAGGCACAATGGTGGAGCGAGGAGAAGACGGCTCTCAGTGGTTTACAGCTGACCATTGAGGTCTATATAGAGTTTTCCTTGCATGCTCTATGCAGATAAGAGATATAAATAAGCCGTAACAATATATGTTGTCAGTAGCCAAGGTGTCACGGTCGTACCCACGATCCGTTCCTTCCTGCCTGGGTCCTGTGCCAGCTCCTGCCTGCTTGCCTGCCGTGAGCTCCAGCTCATCCTTGCAAGCCGCATTCCTGCTGTCATCCCAGGCTCAGACTGTGTCCTGCTACTCCCTGTTTCCCTGGCTGTTTCCCCGGCTGCCACCGTGGGCCTAGTCGCACCCGTAGAATGACCTGGTGGCACCCCGCCGCAGCGAGACCATCCCACTTTGCGCCGGGCTCTGGTGAAGACCAGGTGCCATTTAGACTCCGGTCCCGGGTTGCGGCTAGCACCATTATCATCTCCCGCGGTGGTCCAGAGGTTCCACCGGTCCACAGACTCCTCCTTCCGGACTCTTCCCATAGAGGATTTAGTTCTGTTGTCTGTGGACCGTTACACAAGGAAATTATCATATTTTCTATAGAGGTTTAATCTTTTATTATTATCATGTGTTTCTTGTCTATGGAGTGGTGAGTATAGGCCTGGGACCATGGCAGCGGGGACCGCGGCCCGGTGAGGGACACGGGTGTGCCCGCATCCGACCCATGACAAAATGCCAGTGGGAAACCACCCTAATACACAGAAATCAGCTACAGAATTTGCCACTGTGAGTCCTTTCATGAAGCCCAGTGACCAGGGAAAAAGAAATTTTTGGCATAAAATGCGTTTATGAAATATAAATAGGGACAAGGAAACATTTTTCAAAACTCATCAAAAATTCCTAAAAGCTATGGTTAACAGAAAAATTTAGTTAACAAAATAGGTCATTTATTGATGCCACCTTCCCTTTAAGTAAGATTTCTCTCTTGTCCTAGTCTACATGGCAATGTGAACTGTAGAAACATGAAAATTTAATGTGAGTGCTACACAGGCTTGTGGGAATACTGGATGATTTCAGGATTTTATACGTATTATCACAGTAAAAAGTAAAATATTATGTAGTTAAACCCAAATTAAAAAGAATAGAAACTCCTGATCATGCATATTGTTTTAATGCAGAGTTCAGTGTATAAAATAAAATTCTGAAGCATCTTTTTATGATTTGCTCCGTGCTGTTCCTCTGTAATATTGTTATTAATGAGTATTGTGATATGAGTCTAAACATAATATAAAGACATCCGAGTTAGTCTCATAAATAAATAAATAAATAAATAGAAAAACCGATGTCCCATTAAAATCCAAATATAAATTACATATTTATTAATTTATCAAATACATAAAAACACTTAAAACAGCACACAAAAGTGCCTCAAGCAAACAAATGACCCCCGTATCCAACAATATACACACATATGGTGGTAACCAGGTAAGATAAGTACTGTAAATAACAGATCCACAAGTGTGGTATACATACAGTCAGTATATAATCAATAAAAACACCATAGTTACCTAGGTAGTCACCATATCAATTCTGGGTATTGGGGGCAAGTAGAGCCCCACGCGTTTCGCCTGTTTGCACAGGCTTCCTCAGGGTAAATGTGTAAACATAAGGGGAAAGAATATATAGTGTGCTTACCCTCAGAGTTCAATACGAAACAGCCGCGTTATGCGGTTCAAACACACGGCGTGTGTGTCATGTGCCAAATACCCATCTATGCGTTCCAAATACCAGAAGTGACTATTCTGTCACTTCTGGTTAAGTGATCCTGAAGTACTACAGCGCTTGCATAAGCCAGCTAGCAACCAGTATGCGTTCCAAATACCGGAAGTGGCTATTACGTCACTTCCGATTTAGCGATTCTAGAATAATACAGCGCCTGCGCAAGCAAAATTGCAACCATAGGTAAATAGATATAACTCATTCACACCAGAACAAAGCGCATGCGCCAAAGAGTTACTGGACGCCATTGGCCAATAAATAAGTATTTTGCATAAATATTAAAGTGCCACTAATTATTAATATATACCAAGTGCAGAGTATAGATGCAAATAAAGTGCTGTGCAGTATTGGTGAAGAATAAATATAAATAAAAAAGATTTTTTTATAAAGCGAAAAGTGGGAGAACAGACAATTAAAAATGAATATAAAAAAATATAAGGATACATAGTAAGGAAATGTATACGCTGTGAGATTCGTATTCAGAATATCTGAGGGTAGGAAAAAGAGCGAAAAACATATATATTGAAAATTATTATAATACAGGTAAGTATAAATAATATAACAGTGAGGTAGTAATATGCATATTCAGAAGTCCAAGGCAAATGGAGAGGAACACGATCAGGTCTTTCGTAAAAAGTTGGTAGTCAGTATCTTAGACACAGTACAAACTTTTTCAGGTACATCACAGGTAAGTTCATTCAAAAATATAGCTGAAATTAACAGGTGATTAACATTATCAATACTGGGTTGCTGGACAATGCAGGAGCAGCATGGAACTTGACAGCCAGGGTAGTACAAAGGACACAGGTACTATGAAAGTGAATTTCCTATAGTAAAAAAACAAACAAATATTATTATATAAGCAATTGATATCAAACTACGAAGTGAGTGAAGAAAGTATGCTAATTTAAGTGATTAAGAACATGGAGATCTGGAAATGCCGATGCAATCTGAGCCAGATGACATTACGGCAGGCTCAGAAAACATGCAGCAAGCACAGAGTCCATGTAAGGAAAAAGGTCCAAAAGTAAAAATACAGGTAATTAATCAGTACAATCCCAGAAGAGGACCAAGGTGCAAAGTCACAAGGGAAAAGAAAAAGAATAAGTAAATAGATAAGGTGGTAAAAAAGAACATCTGATAAGAAGAAAAAATCTAATCCTTATAAAAACCTGTGAAAAATAAGTCCTCGTTCAATCCTGTGGGGGCCAGAGAATCAAGGTGGTATATCCATTTGGACTCTATTCTTAGAAGTTCGTTCCCACGGTTGCCTCCCCTATTATTCCAATGCACCCTCTCTATGCCGTATACCCGGAGACTGTGGTTCCTTCCCTGGTGTGTCTGTAAAAAAAATGAGCAGCCATTTTGGATAATGTCTTACCCTTTGAGAGATCACTTGCGGCCGTCGTGATGGAGGAGAGGTGTTGTTGCACTCATTTCCTCAGTTCCTGTCCCGTCTGTCCCACGTAAATCATCGGGCATGAGCATATTGGGACGTATACCACATCCTTCGTTTTACAATAAATGTAGTCATGCAACCTAAATGACGATTGATTGTTAGGGTGAACAAAAGTGTTGATAGCCATCATACGTGGGCAGACGGAGCAGTCCCCACAGGTGAATGATCCCCTTAGCCGATGACCTCTGCCCAGAGATACCGTCGGTTTCTGAAAGTGACTGGATATAAGTACATCCTTTAGGTTACGAGCTCTTCTGTAAATCAGCTTGGGTTTGTTTGGACTATGTATATGGAGTCTGGAGTCGCTTAGAAGAATGTTCCAATTATTTTTAAGAATTCAGTAGAGGTTTGGATCGTGTTAATCTGGAAAGGAGGCTTGATAGTCGTTCAGGAACCTCAGTTTCTAAACTTGCCCTCTTCTGTGAGGAATTCAATTTATTAGACGTCTGGCGATCCAAACACGGAGCTAAAAGAGTGTTTTCCTGCCACAATAAGACACATAATACGCTATCTAGGATAGATCACTGTCTGGTAAGCCCCTCTCTAGTTTCTTGCATAAGTAAAATAAGGTATGAGCCAATTATAATCTCTGACCATGGTCCTGTGGTAGTAACTATGGGCGAAGCGGAAAGTAAGAATTCTAATTTTAGATTAAATGCATATTGGCTTTCTATCCTAGGAGATAATCCAAATGTAAAAAGTTTGGTAGCCGAGTTCTGGAAGTGGAATATAAGAACAACAGGCTTATTAGAAGTATGGGATACGTTGAAAGCCTATGTGAGAGGAATATTTAAGAAGGAGATAGGGGAAACCAGACGTAAATATAGTCAACAGGAGCAGGAGTTGTATAAAAAATATAAATTAGCTGAACAGAAATTGGGAGATGGATCGGACGGTGCTAATAAGAGACGGTTAGAGGATGCTAAGAATACATATGAGGAGTTCCTGACAACTAAAGCCCAACATAAAATGTTTTTTCGTGGCCAAAGATTCTTCTCGGAAGGGGGAAAAGCGGGGAAAATCCTAGCTCAGATGGTTTGTGCCCCCAGGAATAATGGATTTATTGGGGCCATCAAAAGCGCCGACGGGGCAATAGTTAAAGCACCACACCGGGTTAGGGCACAATTTAAAACCTTTTATGAAGAACTGTATAGGTCGAGCTTAGAGCCAGCTAGAAGATCTGCTGAAGACTTCCTGGGGAAAATCAAACTTCCCAAGCTAGATGAGGAACAAATTAAAATGCTAGATGCCCCAATAACAATCGAGGAATTGAGAGAGACAGTAACAGGTTGTACAAAAGATTCCTCTCCGGGGACAGACGGATTTCCTTTTGCCCTCTATAGGAAATATGGAGAAGACTTTTTGCCCTTGCTGCTGGAGGTTCTGAACGAATCTAAAATCACTGGGAGATTGCCTGGTTCTATGATGGAGGCGGATATTGTTCTGATTTTAAAAAAAAGATAAGGATGAGCTAGAAATGGGCTCATATAGGCCCATCTCACTTTTAAATACGGACGTAAAGATCATAGCGAAATTATTGGCCAATCGGCTGCAGAGGGTAATCGCCTCCATCGTACACGAGGATCAAAACGGGTTTATCCCAGGTAGGAAACTAAATAACTGTATTCACAGATTGTTTTCTGGGATAGAGAGAGGGGAGGGGGAGCTCTGCTCCATCCTGTCTTTGGACGCAGTAAAGGCGTTCGACAGGGTGGAGTGGAGTTTTCTCTGGGATGTTCTGAGACAATTTGGGTTCGAACCCGCCTTTATAGGTTGGGTACAGGTATTATACTCTGCCCCAGTCGCAAGGGTGGTGATAAACGGGGTTCGGTCTGAACCATTTGAACTAACTAGAGGTACAAGACAGGGGTGCCCCCTGTCCCCGTTACTATACGCGCTGTACATTGAACCACTGGCAATTTTACTCAGGGATGATCAGCGAATTATGGGAGGGGGATGCGGGGGCAAGAGGGATAAGCTGTGTTTATACGCGGATGATTTGATTTTATATCTACAAGACAGCGTATCGGCAGTACCTAGAGTAATAGAGGTGATCGAAGAATATGGGAAATGGTCAGGACTTCAAATAAATTGGACAAAGTCACAACTGCTGCCTCTGGACTCGAAGGTTAAAAGGGGGCTAGCAGGCTACGAGATCTCTATCTGTGAGGATAGCTTCAGATATTTAGGTATACAAGTTGCTAGAGAACTAGATAGGTTCGTGGAAATTAATTTGGTGCCACTATTGAAGGCTATAAGAGAAAGAATGCACTGTTGGGACAGGCTACCATTATCAAGATCAGACAAAATTGGTCTTATAAAAATGATCCTTCTGCCACAAATTTTATTCCTTCTTTCAGCCAGCCCAGTTTGGATAGAGGAGTCGATGTTTAAGGTCATTGAGGCAATGCTGAATGACCTCATTTGGGGACGCAAAAAAGTGCGTATGAAGATATGTTACTTATATCGGCCGGTGGAGGAAGGGGGGTTGGGAGTCCCTTTTTTCAAGGGTTATTTTATTGCATCACAAATTAGCAGACTTGTAAAATGGGAAGGTAATGCGGCAATTTTGGGGCTGTTAAAAGATACACGTTTTTCACAGGATTCAGTAGTGGAGATGTTAGAAAGCGGCATTTTGGGCACAGAAGAATTCAAACAAAAGGAATTCCCTAATTTATTATTTAAATGTTGGATTGAGATAAAGAAAATGCTGAATATTCACGGATTTTTTGAAAAAACACCGTTATGGGGAAATTATCAGATTAAAGAGTTATTAAGTATCCCGGACTCCGGGTTTTGGAAAAGGTTGGGGGTCAAATATGTATCACAATTTTTGTCGGAGGGGGAGATCAGACCCTTCTCACATTTTGAAGAAGTATATCACTTAAAAGAAGGGGATTTTTTGAGATATGGTCAAGTTGTGCACGCACTTGTCACTTTTAAAAGAAAAAAGGGGATAGGTTTGAGGGTGGTGGCACATGAGTGCTTAGATATGGTAGTTAAAAATAAAGGAGACACTAGGAACATAATTTCTAAGGTTTATAAACAAATAATAAAAGGAGTATCACTCAACCGTAAACATCATTCTTGTATAAAATGGGAAAAGGCGATGGAGGGGAACATGCTGGTTAGCTGGGAGCGAGTGTATAGGAATTTGAAGAGTTGCTCAATAGGATGGAATCACAGACTCATACAGTTCAGTATCATTCATATGATTTATTATACGCCATCAGACTTATCAAAAATGAAACTCAGATCTGACAGTAAGTGCCTGAGGTGTTTCGGCACAGAGGCAAACTTTTTGCATGTTATATGGGAATGCCCAATTATTCAAATCTTTTGGGAGGAAATCTGCACCCATGTGACAGAAGTTCTGGGGATAGATATTGTATTTACACTCAAGAATGTGGTTTTGGGAGATCTGGAAGGGGTTAAGCTGGACCGGGCAAAACAACAATTGGTCCAAAGGGTGTTACATCTTGGACGGGTTTGCGTAGCCAGGAAATGGGGCATCGCTGAACCCCCAACTAAAAAACTCTGGCTGAATCTGGTGGACAGGATTAGGCAGTATGAGAGGGTATGGTTTCATAGGCAGGGAGGGAGAGGGGGGGAGAGGTGGAGAGATATCTGGGGAACATGGAGATAAATTAAATCAAGCTAAGGACTCGGTGGTATGACCTCCCGGGTTTCCCCTCTTCCCCCCACTCCTTTTTTTTTTTTTTTGTTTATGTTTTCATTCTCCATCGGTACTGAGGGTGGGAGGGTAAGGGAGGGTAAATACTGATTCACTAGTGAGAGTGTGCACAGATAATTTAGAACCAACCCAGAAAGGGTGGAAGGATTTATGCAGAATAATTTGGTGGAATGTGCACTAACGAATATTAATGTAAAGATGTGTAAATTTTATGATGTTATGTACTTTTTTGATATGAAGTTAATAAAGTTTTGGAAAAAAAAAAAAAGAATTCAGTAGATAAACGTCCACTGATTGTTAAATGTTGTTATCAAACATGATTTAAATTCTGTATCCTGTACCTGTGGTGATAATAAGGTTTTTTGGTCACTGTCCCTAGCCCTGATAAATACTTTTCTCTGATACCCTCGGGCCCTAAAGCATTCTGTGAGTTCTTTCGCATGTATATGGAAATCGGCAGTGTTGCTGCAGTTTCGCCTGACACGAAGGAATTTTCCTACAGTGGCACTTTCTCGTAGATGTTTCGGGTGAAAACTGGTGAAAGATAATAGGCTATTAGTAGCAGTTTGTTTTCTGAAAAGAGTAGTGATGAGACAAGTTCCCTCTATACTGATTTAAAGGTCCAGAAATTCCACAGATGTCACAGAAATGTGGGAACTAAGCAGAATTTTCCATGGGTTTGTATTCAAGTGTTGTATGAATTCCAAGCACTCGCCGTATGTTCCCTTCCAAATCAAAAGTATATCACCGATATACCTATACCAACCCACTGCTTGTGCCCTTAAAGCAGCCAACTGGTACACAATGCGCTCCTCCCACCAACCCAAAAATAGGTTGGCATACAAAGGAGCGTACCGTGGACCCATGGCAGTTCCCAACACCTGCTTGAAGAAAGAGTTAAAATAGTTTTCATGTAGAATCAGGGACAATAAATCCAGGACAAAAGAATCATGACGGCGGTCCAGTGAACCCTCCTTGTTTAGGAAATACTCCACAGCCTCAAGACCGAACCTGGTGGCCAATGATAGTATAAAGGGACTCGACGTCCAATGTAACCAAGAGTGCATTGGCTGGGATAAATTGGTTTTCAATCTGTTTTATCAAATGCGTAGTGTCCCATACATATGCTGGAAGCTTGATAACCAATGGCTGTAATGGCTGTAATGGCTGGACACTATGGGCCTTCCTGGTGGTTCCTGTAAAGACTTGTGAATCTTGGGCAGCATATAAAAAGTCGGGAATTTGTGATCACCGACAGTCAAGAATTTGTGTTCCTTATTAATGATACCGCAGTGTAATGCTGCCTTCAGGGTACGGTCCACCTTATTCTTGAAGACCTGTGACAGATCAGAGGGTAACAAAACATAGAAATCTTTGTTATTCAGTTTTCGCCTGGCTTCCTTTCAATTGGCCAGACTACAATATTGTCCCCTTTTTCGGCTTCTTTAATTAGGAAGGCAGTTTTGCTAAAGCCAGACGTTCCTGTTTGGATAAATTCTACATCTTGTTCCTATCTTCCCTAAGTTTTTTAATATCTGTGTTTTGAGTGTTTTGAAAGGGAACTCTCAAGGGGAAAGGCTTCCTACTTGTAGGTGTTTTATTTTCATCCAACAGATCCAGTAAATCCCTAAGAACGTGTCTGTCATTATCAGGAAGGACGTCAATCAGCGATGGTTGGTGATATAATAATTTAAACATTAGCTGTCGACAGAAAAGAAAATCCTGGATTCTGTTTCAGTAAATTGATAATTAGACAAATTAATGATTTCTAAATCACCTGGGGTACCTTTCTTCCCTCGTGATAGTCTATCCTTTATATATTATGGTGACCAATCCCGATGTCTGGGTCCCTTTTTCTTATTTGTGGATCTAGTGCTTTCATCTTGAGAAGTGTCTTGTTCGCTAGTATCAGAGGAAAGTTGTTCACTGGAAGCAGATTGCACATGAGTGGTATTTGGACGGAGACGTTGGTGGAAACGTCTTCTATTGCCTTTATGGTTCCCATTTTCATAGTCCCTTTTATCCCTGGTGAACTTTTCTTTCTTACCTCTAATTACCTCTAATTCTTACCTCCTTTTTATATGCATCGATAGTCTCTTTTAATTTTGTTTGAAAGGGAATGACTTGTGTCTCTCCCGATCAAATTTTTCAAGGTTAACCTCAGGTTAACCTCAGCTTTTTTGATTTGTTCACGAATTTGGCTTAATTTGGGATCATGATCCAGGAGCATATTAATCAAGATCAAAGAACACTGATGCAGACTTTTTTCCCATCGCTCCTTTTCAGTTGATTCGACTTCCCAGGAGGGAAAAATATGTTGAAAAAGTATGGATCCAGCTCATGGACATCTTGTGAATTGGTATTCTTTATTTGTGCTCAGGTGACAGCCAGGTATACAGAGATAAAAGTCTACACGTTTCAAGTGGTTCACCCACTCTTATTCATGACATGAATAAGGCGTGGCCCGTGAGCCCTCTCCATGCACCCCATCTGACGTGGGACGTACTATTACGGTGCGCGTCAGGAAGGGGTTGAATACCTGTGCAAGCCTTTTACACTAAAAAAGAACTGCAAAGTCCGACAGAAAACTGGCGCAAAGCACTTAGTAAATATGCCCCAATGTGTTGCGTGCACATGAAAAATTACATAAAAACGTATCAAAGCTCTGCGCTTTATATTAATCATACATTAAGAACATGCTTTCTGTTACACTTATTTTCCCTCCTTAGATAACAGGAAGCGATACATTTATGTAAAACATATAGCTATGGTGCTTGACAGATCAACAAATGAGCACATGGTTGTGGTCATTGTATGGGAAATTTGCTTTATATCAGACACAATACAATCGATAGTGTCCTCATCCATTGTATAACAAAGTTGTAATTTCCACTTACAGTATTTTTTGGATTATAAGGCGCACCATCAATAAATGCCTGCTAAAACGCCTAGGTTCATATATAAGGCACCCTGGATTATAAGGCACGCCTGATTATAAGGATGAATGACCAGCAGGTGGCAGTTCATCGTGTGTTGTCTGTAAGTATGGTTCATATATAAGGCGCACTGGACTATAAGGCGCACATTTGATTTCTGAGAAAATCAAAGGATTTTTTGTGCGCCTTATAGTCCGAAAAATACGGTAGTTATTCATGGGTTACACTAATTCTGTTAAAATATCCCAGGCTTTTAGTTTCTTGTACTGCACGTATCCATGGTAATGAATTGTCTGGAAAATGTATTCTTTCTAAACTCAGACAAATTAACTTTTCAGTTTGTTTTTTCTTCCAATAGTTCAACAACTTGATCCAGCCAAATCATTACCATAGTTACTAACCTATACTATAAATTGCTTTAGCAGATTAGTCTACATTGTGCTCTTTGTTTTCTCCTTTCTTGGGAGCATTTGAGGGTAGCTGAGCATGGATATAAACTTTCGGCACCCATTGTGCCCACAATTTTCAGCTAGATTAGGCTGCAGATTCCTCATAGGTTTTCTTCAATAAAATACAGTTCATATGTCCTTATTTTTTCCCTTCCTTTCTGGCTTATTTAGGCAGTTTGTTTAAAACAGCTTTCTTTCCTGTGTCCACCAAGGTCTGGGAGATAAGATGACCTGATAAAGTGTCTCTTTTCAGTCTAATCTGCTTGCTGAGCTGAATCATTAGAGGAAATCTACTGTCATAATCAAGTATGACAGTACTTACTCATGGATCCTAGCACCATGTTTGGTAGTTGTCTTATACAGGCGGTCCCCTACTTAAGGACACCCGACTTACAGACAACCCATAGTTACAGACGGACCCCTCTGCCCCATGTGACCTCTGGTGAAGCTCTCTGGATGCTTTACTATAGTCCCAGACTGCAATGATCAGCTGTAAGATGTCTGTAATGAAGCTTTATTGATAATTCTTGGTCCAATTACACCAAAAATTTTGATACTCCAATTGTCACTGGGGCAAAAGAAAAAAAATTGTCTAGAACTTCCATTATGAAATATACAGTTTCGACTTACATACAAATTTAACTTAAGAACAGACCTCCAGACCCTATCTTGTATGTAACCCGGGGACTGCCTGTATTTGTTATTTATTGCCTCGTTCCTTCTGAAATTAACTTCTTAAATGTGCCTGAAGGACTCCGAGGAGGGGGGTTACCAGAGCCCCTTCATGCTTTAGCTTCACAGGCAGTAACACTGTCTCTCCGTCTGCCTGATTTAATCTCGCTGCAGCACGGTGCCTGGATCTATGAGTAAGTACCCATGATTTATCATGCTTGATTTTTAAAGGGAACCTGTTACCACATTTTCACAAATACAGCTAGTGACAGGTTCCCATAGAGCCGTATTAACTAACTGACATGCTTCTTTTAGCTAA
The DNA here is from genome assembly GCF_040894005.1 of Engystomops pustulosus. NCBI lineage: Eukaryota > Metazoa > Chordata > Amphibia > Anura > Leptodactylidae > Engystomops > Engystomops pustulosus. The sequence continues at coordinate 83,875,383 of NC_092418.1, forward strand.
ATAATGTTTCCTTACATCTATATAAAATCATCTTTATGTGATATTATAGGGCATCAGAGGGGGTCCTGCTAAGCCAGCCCCTCCTATCTACTACTCCCCATGTACCATGCCTCTTCTCAGCATTCAGCACTTAATGTCATCTAAGGTCCTTTAACAAGTTACATTTGCAATGTCTAACCCATGTATGTATCTGATCCATGGTATTATACTCCTCCCCATGCCTCCATGGAGGCTGCTGTGATTTCATGTGATCAGATACGTACATGTGGTATACCATGGAAATTTAACTGGGGAAGAACCTTAGATGACATCAACCTGGTCACATGACAGGAAGTACCCAAGTAGGTAACAGAACTCTTTTTCAAGATTCCACACTGTAGCATGTTCTAGCAGTGAGACATATCAATGAGGAACAAGGGGGCAGGGCAATGCATGTAAAATTTTATATGAAGGACTCACTTACTGTTATTGGACTTGCCAGGTGAGTTGCATGTAAGTTTAAAAACTGAATTTAACATTACAGCCATGTAGAGGAACCATTCAGGGATAAGGGTAATGCTTTTTAATCATAGTTTTTAATGAAGTTTTTATTTTGGATTGGTTAATTTAAATGGCAGGTTCCCTTTCAGCCTCCTTATCTTTCTGAGGTGAATGGAGCTCAGAGGGCACTACTCATTGCTGGAGAAAGAAAGCATAAAATAAAAAACCTATGGAAATAGGAACAAACATCAGAATGAATGCCATTAACCCCTTAATGACCGCCCTATCGGGAATCTACGTCGGTCATTAAGGGTACTTCTTCTGATGCGACGCCTTTCTACGGCGCCGCATCAGAAGAAGATTTCGGGACATCGGGTTATTATAGTGCCGGTGTCGGGCTGTGATATCACAGCCCAGACCCGGCACTAACACCTGGGATCGGAAAAACTCTGATCCCGGGTGTTTAACCCCTTACACGCCGCGGTCAAGCATGACCGCGGCGTGCAAGTGTGTCCCCCGTGGATCGGACCCCCCCGGTTTGCTTACCGGGGGATCCGATCCCTCCTGCCGCTGCCCCGGGTCCCGACAAGTGACCCGGGGCTGTCGGCTCCTCTTCTCGCCGGGTTCTGCCTTCCTGGCAGGACCCGGCTGTAAGTAACTGAGCATGCGCGGCATGCTCAGTTACTTACACTATACACTGCAATACAAGTGTATTGCAGTGTAAAGGCTTGAATAAGCGATCGGATGATCGCTTATTCAAGCCAAAAGGTTGAAAATATGTGAAAGTAAAAAAAAAAAGATTAAATTGTTTTATAATAATAATTAAATAAATAAATAAAATAAAGTCCCATAATCTCCCCAGTTACACATATAATGCAAATACAGTATATAAAACACAAAAACACACAAAAAATGTACATATTTGGTATCACCGCGTCCGTATTAATCTGTACAATAAATCTAAATCAATATTGAACCCGCTCGGTGAACGATGAAAAAAATAACTACGTAAAACTTCCCGTAATATACAATTTTTCATCAAACACTATCACAAAAAATGTTCTAAAAACTGATCAAAAAAAGCTACATTCCCTAATATGATACGACTGAAAAGAACAACTCTTTTCGCAAAAAATAAGCCCTCAACCAGATCTGACAACAGAAAAATACAGAAGTTATGGCCCTAAAAAGTTGTCAATAGTAAAAACAATGCGATATTCTCCAATATTGGTTTTGCTCAGGAAAATTGAGCAAGGATAAGAAAAACTATATAAATGAGGTATCACCGCAATCGTAGTGAACCAGAGAATACAGATAAAATACTATTTTTACATTACGGTGAACGGGGGGAAAAAAATGCTAAAAATCCAAAATAAAAATTGATGATTTTGTTTGTGTCCCCCTTGAAATAGTTAATAAAATCTCATGAATAAGCTATAGACCCCCTAAATGAATTATCTATACATTGTATCTCATTCCGTAAAAAATAAGCCCTCATATGTTTGCATTACCAAAAAAAAAATAAAAATGTATAGGTCGTACAATGTGACAATACAAATCTGCTGTGAATGGCGCCTCCATTCATTCTATACTCGGCCGTCGCCCGTACAGAAGTTTACCACCACATATGGGGTATCAGTACACTCGGGAGGAATTGGGCATCAAACGTTGCAGTGCGTTTCATCATTTAATTTATTCTGAAAATGTCAGTTTGGCCTAAATGAATGTATTTTCCAAAAAAATTCCATAGTTTCTAAATCGCAGGTCCATATTGTTTTAACCCATGTGAAACACTTAAAGGGTTAATGGACTTAATAGAAGTTGTTTTACATACGTTGAGGGGTGAAGTTTCTATAGTGGGGTAATTTATGGGGTTTTACTATTACTTAGGCCTTACAAAGTCACTTGGAAGCTGAGTTTTCCCTCAAAATGTGAGTTTTGGCAATTTTCATGAAAATGAGAAAAATCGCACCTAGAGTTCTGCACCTCATAACATCCTAGAAAAGTGAGAGGATGCATAAAATATCATCCCAACATAAAGCAGACATTCCGTAAATGTAATTTATCAAGCTTTTTGGGTAGTTTTACTTCCTGTCTGGAAAGCAGAACATTTCAAACTAGGAAAATGAAGAATTTTTACAAACTTTTGCCAAATTTTCACTTTTTTTCAGAACGAATCTCAAAACTTATCACTTAAATTTTATAACTAACATGAAGTACAATGTATCACGAGAAAACATTCTCAAAATCACTGTGATATGTTAAAGCGTTCCGAAGTTATAACCAATTATCGTGAGACAGGGCAGATTTTGAAAAATCGAGTCTGGTCATTGAGCTGAAAACTAGTGTCGGTGATAAGGGGTTAAAGGGGACCTGTCATCAAATGCTGGCCTAATAAACCACTACCAGTATGTTGTCAAGCAGTTGAACACCTTCCAGATCATATGTATGACCCAGTGTGGTGGCATCATCCAGAAAATCAACTTTTAAGTTAGTTGTATAAAGTCAAGGAGACGGAGAGTTTAAAATTAAAGTCACGTTCTCAGAGACTTTGTACACCTCCTCCCGTGTCATTGATATCATGCATCAGACTTCAGGAGATCTGATCAATGATGTCCCTGGATTACAGTGAAGGGGGCACTTTAAAATCCTGATTTCAGTGTTAAAATCTCCGCCTTCTTGACTTTATAAAACCAATTTGCATCTCACTTCAAAGTTGATTTTCTAGATGATGCCACCACACTCAACCACGAAAGAAACATCATATAGAAGCTGCTCAGCTGCTTGACAGCAGACTGCTAGTGGTTTATGAGGCAAATTTCTGATGACAGATTCCCTTTAATTTGTATAACACTATTAAGTGTCTCCATGTACACCTGTCATTGTTTACTATGCAATGCTTCCTATTTGGCTAAAATGACATCTTATCTCATTTCTATCAAAAGGAAAACATTTACCATGGATGGATAATGGCTACCTGAACCGAACATGTGCAGCCAGTGGAAACAGACCCATATGTTGGTCTGATCCCACAGACGAAACACATACCCTTGAATCTAAAAACAATTTACCCAATCCACCCTCGTTACAAGTCTGCACACAAAACCGGAAGACCAGGATTAGAGATTAGATCAAATGACTTAAAAACTGCTGAAAATTCATAATCATAAATATATTTATAATTTAATTATTTACTTATCTTTTCGAAATGAATGAACTTGTAGCAGAACAAAGAGTAGTAAGATCCATAGAAGAATGCCATTGTAATAGCCCGGTGAATCATGGCTAATAGATTAGTTTAACTTTTCACCAACATTTACTTGAAGCTATTTTACAAATCATTTTCAGTCACTTAAGGAGGTCTTCCTTACGTCAGCCCACACAGTTCAGTAATTAATTGCAAACAGGTGCACATTAGCTTGATAAACGGCTTGTATTCTGGAGGATTTTGATGTGACATGACTGTGTGCCCCGTGGTAATTTGTGTCAATGTGTATAATGAATCATAGATGTTTTACACATTTAGAATCGAGCGTCTCCGCTTAGTCATACTTCCTTGTGAACGCGTACGACTCGTATTGTATGTACAATGCAGTGAATGAACTTTAACAATGTATCAGCTTCATTATTTCCCAAATTATTAAGTTGTAAAACAAAATATCTTGTCTCTAGTGCTTACTTATAAATCAAAAGGAGTTAGGAAAATCAGCGATGATCCAAAAGGACTGAAAAAATTAAATGCTGCGGGTCTGAAATACTTATAAATAGATTTGATGTTTTTCCAGGTGGCGTCTTGTTACAGAATGTCTTCATTTAATTTAGTTGTATACTTTCATCATTTACAATTCATGTTTGTGAATTCCTTCTTAATAGCACAGGTGTAATCACTACCTCCGACAGTCTTACACCTACACTTGCTAACAGATTTATTTCAGCCCATTTGACTTCAATTTACTAAGAGATCTTATAGTCCATCATCCAAAGCTTTGCTTCTGTGTCTAAACAGTGACTCAATCATTTTGTACCATGAAATAATATTGCCTTTGTGGTCAGTGGTAACCTAACTGGGTCTAAGGTTTTTGTTTAGATAACAGTAGTTTTTTAGTAAAGCATATTACAATCCAAAAGGGCAAAAACAATAATGTACCCACAGGGGGAAAAGTAGGAGAACAGGGCTGATCATCTTGCAAGTTAAACTTTATTGGTTTTGAAACATTACAGGGTTTCCGGTCCCTTTTCAATTTTATCCATGTTCATCTAAAGAAAGGGCTGACGTTCCTCAATGGGTGATGTTTGCAAAAGAGTTGAGCAGACCCTCCGCCATTTTGCTCTTTGTTGATGTCATGGGGGGTGACAATCCTCCCCCATAATGGCAGAACACTGCACAGCACTGCTTGTGCTACATTGCTTTAAATGCCACCGATCATGGGTGTTTACTGGTGGGGGTTTGGGGCGAGTTCGGGCTTGGTTCCCAGACCATGAACCCAAACAAAATTTTAAATTTCAGAGTCAGCCGAACCTGAACTTTCTCAGGTCAGAACTTTTTTTTTAAGCTCATCACTAGGTTAGAATCCAATAATGTTCTACTGTCCTTGTCTTTTGCCCCGTATGGGTACATTTTTGTTGTTACACCACTCCCCTGTTTCCGGAGTTTCCAAGGGCTGATGACAGTTATCATATGAAATATCATATCAAATATTCGCATGCAAACATTCATTGTTAATACAAATGTCATATGTTGTTACTTTCTCCTATCCAATCCTATCAATCAAAAGGTAAGCAAAAGATTCGGCACTCGGAGGAAGCCACCAGGATAAATAAAATGTAGTTTCTCTTTATTTCAGTCTCAGGAACATAACAGCTTTAGTGCATACATACGATGATCATGATCATGACTAAGATGCGCTGCGTCATAACGCATTGATCGTATGCACTAAAGCTGTTATGTTCCTGAGACAACCAATCACAGCTCCCCTTTAAATATTCATGAGAACTAGTAAAATGAAAGCTGAGCTGTAATTGGTTGCCACGGAGAACTAAGAATATTCAGATTTTTAGACAGCTTGATAAATCTGCCCCATTATATATGGAAATGACCATCACACAGTAGAGAATTTATTGACCATTTTGAGTTAATTCGAAAATAAAAAAAAACATGTGCAATATATTTTTTCCACATTTTGTAACTTTAACCCTAAATAAGAATAAAAAAATCCTTTCACATCTGTATATTTTTAAGTAACCATACTTTCATGAAAAAAATGTTGCAAAAGTTTTTAAGGTAGCACATGAAAATGAAAGTCTACCACCAAGATCAAGGATTGTAAGCTGCCAAGCACGCTTACATGTTAGTGTGTGCCCCCTCTGCCAGGATCCACTCTTCTTTTTGGTTCTAATGCCTTGTTTTTATGAAAAAAGGCTTTAAAATTATGCAAATGAGCCTAAAGGGGCTCCAGGCTCTGTTAACACCTATGGAGCCCAGAGCTCCTCAGGTTCACTTGCATAATTTTAAAGCCTTTTTTTAAGAAGCCAAGAGAAGAGCAGATCCTTCCAGAGGGGGCACACACCAAAATGTCAGTGCATGGTTTACAATCCTTTATCCTGGTGGTAGATGTCCTTTAAGTTATGAACCTTCAACAAGTGCTTCCACAACATCGATAAAAATGCCTGGTCATTAACAAGTTTTCATCATTATTGGTTAAAGATAATTGCCCTGATCCACATATGGCGCATACTGAATTCCAGAGGACCATATATATATATATATGGCAGTATACCTATATAGAGCTTAGATTATATTATATAGAGTATATCAATTATAACAAATCACGTATTTCCAATGCTTCCACTTACATTTGGACATGTTATTTTGAGTCGCCTATAAATATAAAATTGGAGCTGCAAATAGAAAAAATATATAACTTATTTATTCCTTTAAATTCTGTTCATGATAAATATATAACATGCTGGGTATAATTACATACCAGAAGATTATTGGAAATTTTGAACAGGTTGAAATTGTTTAACTGCCAAGAAAAGACCAAATCTATAAAGTCAAGTTGCCAAGACAACCAGCTTATTTTTTTCTGGAAAATTACTGTTTTGTTGGATTTAATATAAAGCTGTGTTTAATGGCAATTAGCTCTCTGCTACTATTGTTCTCAACCAACATCTACTGTGTTCCTTTTCCTTTGGTTTGGAATTTTCTCTGTTTGTACACAGATGGAAAATGTGGGATCACTTCGAACTATCACATATTATCATAGAGATGATTAATATTCTCGGAAAATATATTACCCATTGTAAGTCAAATATATATATAATTCAGCGGTGACATGGCGGCCATTCTACGTATATATCCTGAGGTGGCAGGTAGAAATGTGCAATTCATATCAGTGATATAAAACTAGTTGAGTATGTCTATATTTATTGGCTTGTACACACTGGTTGGTGTGCAAGAAGTAAGGAACCAAAAGGTGCAGCCAAGTCAATGTAGGTGAATATCACCAAGTTGCTATACCCTGCGTAGCCGTTAATACATGTATAACGCACAGATGTAGTCATTGATGTAAGTACTGGGCATGTTCATCACAGAGACCCCCACAGATCACAAAAACAAGGGGTCCGATGGGGTCCCACGTACCTTCGTTGGACCTCTCTTTGCTCCATCAGAGTAATGGAGCAGATGGCCGTGCTTCATCTGCTCCATTAATCTCTACTTTGCTGACGGAGATTGCCAAGCTAAGGTCCTAACTTGTGTTTGTGGGAAAACAAATTATGGAAGCAGTAATATGGCAACACGTGTACAACCTGTCATGTTTAGCCTGTAAGGGGCAGTCCAAGGATTTTCACTATAAATAAAGTAATTTAGATCCTCTGAGTGAGGTGGAGCAGTAAGACAACATGTGTCACCTGTCTTTCTTGGGGTTGTTGGTCCTATTTACCATCTCTCTGTTTGTCTTAATTTTCACACCGACAGACTACTGGTCAAATCCTTTGCAACAATATTTAACTTTTATCATTATGCTAATGAGCCTGAAGGGCTCTGATGGATGTTTCCAGAGCCCCTCAGTGCTGTTAAAATGAGCAGAGCAGGTCTCACCACCTTCTGTATTTTGTGTTGCTAGATTACACAATGTCAGGATCAGTGAATCCTCTGGACCACCGTGGGAAGTGGTACTAGCCAGGTACTAGGGACCGGAGTCTAAGTGGCACCTGGTCTTCACCAGAGCCCACCGCAAAGCGGGATGAATTTGCTGCGGCAGGGTACCACCAGGTTGTTCCACAGGTGCGACTAACCCTCGGTGGCAGTTGAGGTCGAGGTAACGTAGCTGAAGACTCGTGTTGGGTTCAGGCTCAGTGTCAGGGCAAGCGGCAGAGATACAAGGTCAAGTCCAATCCGGGGTCAGCAACAGGAGGTCAGACAGATGGGAATGGAACACAGGTACACAGGAGCAGGAACACAGGACTCAGGAGCAGGATCACAGGACTCAGGAGCAGAAACACACGGAAACGCAGGAATTCCTCAGGAAAGTTGCAGGGATGCTTTCTCAATGGTGCTGGCACACAAATATCTGGTGAGGAAAGAAGGGAGGTGTCCAATCAGTGGTGCGCTGGCCCTTTAAATTTTTGACAGCAAGTGCACGCGCGCCCTAGGAAGCAGAGCCGGGACAGGTGAGTCCGGGGGAGCGGAGGTACAAAGAGGGACACGGGTGTGCCCGTGATTTGCAGCACTTAGGGGCTCTGGTAACAACCCCCAGAGCCCTTCAGGCATAATTATTATCATAATCATTAGAATAATTTTAAAAGTTGATTTTAGAAGAAAGAAGGCCATGGATAACATATATAAGAAGATTACCACAGTCACAGTGCCTGGATCTATGAGTAAGTGTCCCTGGTTTATCATGGTTGAATTTGTTAGTAGATTTTCTTTTATATGTATAAGGCATTGGCTTGTATTTCTGCTTTATAGCAGTTCTGCTTTTTGAGTGTATATAGCATTTTTTAATTCCAGGTGAAAACCTTTTCACAATTTTCATAGAAGAGGTATGACCAGTGGGTTACTCTACTTTCTCCTATGACATGTGAATGATGGGGGGAGTTGTACAGTGGAATTTTTAGTACAATAATTACATAGAAATCACTAAGAACATACATACTGCTGATCACCTACTGTAGATGGATACATCATGCTAATGTTGTCGGCTTCTATGGACTTGTGGAGGACGTTTTCTGATTGTTCTCTGCTGGGGAAGCTATATTTCCCACAATAATTGCACTTTATTACATTTGAGCTGTTTCCTCTGTTGAATAGAAAGAAGAATACAGTTGTTAGCAATGTACTTTGATACTACACTAAAATCAAACGTTTATGTGGGTGGGGAAACAAGGTTTGTTGCTTTGCTTTGTTCTAACTGGAGGAAACAATTATGACTTGACAGCTAATTTTTTTGCGGATCGTGTGGATGTCAATCACTTATACAAATGGGAGCATATTTATTTGCTGTCAAGGCTAAGTATAAAAGTACAGGACAAAAATTAATCTGGTTAAACTGTGAACAATGAAATGTTTAGGAGCTTTAAATTTTTTTGCTGTAATGGGACCAAGGATTATCGATAAAGCCTCATTACAGACACTTTACAGCTGATCATTTCAGTCTGGTACTATAGTAAAGCATCCAGAGAGCTTCACCTGAGGTCACAGTGGGCAGAGGGGTCCATCTGTTACTAGGGGTCGTCTGTAAGTGAAGTGTCCTTAAGTAGGGGACCGCCTCTACAGTACTCTTAGCAATGTAATATGAATGTTACCAGTTCAGCAGTATAATAAAGCAGCGTTTTGGAGTCTTTGCCCCTTATCAGTTCAGAGTAGGTTCACTGCATGGCTTTATAAAAAGCTTTAGATACATGGCACTTATTTTTCAGGGTGTAATTCATTGATGAAATTTTTTTTCATAGCAGCCAAACCAGAGGCACCCCTTAGTAGGCAACAGGGTTTCAGGGCAGGGCCGGCACCATCATTGGGCATACCTGGGCAAGTTCCAGGGCCCAGAGCTGCTGGGGGAGGACCACATAAGGCTGTACATAAGAATTCCTTGGGGGTGAGAGGGACTTGTATAAAATAACCATGAGGGGGCAGTTTGGTATGATGAACTAGGGAATATTTTAGGGAACAAGAGACTGTTTTAGTTTATGAATTTTTAATGCTGCCAAAGGGGCCCACTGAGGCTCTGTGGCCCAGGGGCCTACTGAAACCTGGAGCTGACCCTGTTTCAGGGTGTTTGCTTTTTATTTGTACGGTGTGTATCTGATTAAGTAATAGCTGGATAATATGCCTAAAATGCAGCTCAGAAGGGGTAATGCTGCCAGTTAAAGAGAGAGATTATATATAGTTGAAACATTGCCAGAAAAATCTTCTTCCAAAAGTGTGCCTCCTGTCATGTATGCAAAAGATAGCTAACTGCCAAAAAAACACTTTTCTCATAGGATGCAATTAATTTTGACATTTCCTCTGACAGCAGGAAATGTTCTCTATCCTGTTTGACCAGAGACAGACCTTTCTTAGCACTCACACTGCCCCGAGATACCTGTAAATATTGCAGCCAATTTTGAGATAATTTCTAGTGCACCAAATTTCTGGAATGCAGGGCACAAAAAAGTTGCAATTCCGGGGACACAACATGGATTTTGCGACTTTTTGCACCACATGTACCACTTTTTTTTTTTTTAAGTCGCTATGGGTCAGAATTGGGACACCCTGGCAAACCAAATTTACTATAATTTACCTCAAAGAACTATCACTGTTTAGATAAATTCTACACCAATTCTAGCGTAGTCGGAACCTCTTCCTCTATGACTTGTGACATTATAGTACAGAGTAGAGAACGTAGAGTACAGAGAGGACTCACTGGCTGAGCCAAAGTAATCAATGTAGTACAGCATTCAGTTTGGCACAGGATGGTAGACGGGTGCACATGGTCAAAATCCAGTTGTCAGAATCCCAAATGGTACAATGAGGAAGAAAGGCCAGCAGCACTCCGAAAGGAGTTCAAACCATTAACTTTATTCATCAGTGGTATGATGCAACATTTCGACCCACAAGTCAACTGGTTGTCTGTAATTTGGATAGTAAAAGCTAGTTCTCATTCTATTCTTTGGGAGCAGTTCCTAAAAATTAATTCTCAAAACACCATTATGTCAGATCTGATATTAAAGAAGCATTTTTTCCATATCCGTGCAGATAAGACAGATTGAGGCAAATTTATCTGTGTGGGGCGGGGGGCGGAGCAGTGAGCCAACACCGGACATTTGTGCGCCACGCACCCATTAAGCCCCTGCCTAGTGTAGAATTGCCTGGTAGCGCAACCACCGCCATATCTTTCAGTAGGCTGCAGCCTCCCAATAAATCCAATGCAGCATTGGGGGGCTGATAATACATCGTGATAAATCTCCCCCACTGTATATCACTTGAAAACATGTACTTTTACTTTTTTTATTTCGTTTTTTTTTTTAAATTCTCATACATGTAATTCTCTTTGCAGAGTAATTTCTTTTTCTTAGTATGAAAAAGAAATTTGTACATTTTCATCAAAATTGCCAAACAGTGAAGTCAATATTTCCTTTTCAATCATCTTCATTGCTACTTTGCTACGAAGGCTTGAGAAATTAAAATTTTCCATTTTATGTACATCATTTATTAGATATGGAGATGTTCCATTGGCCATAACAAAGATTTACTGAACAGCTGTGAGCAGAAAAAAAAATTCTCTAGGGGGAACTTTTTGAGGTCATGTGGAGGTCATTTGCTAAAAAAGGCAAACTTTTACATTCAACACAGTCGGTCCATTCGCGATCCAGCTGCACGTTCTCTGCGGTGGATTCGGGTCCGGCCGGGATTCACTAAGGTAGCTCCGCCGACGTCCACCAGGTGGCGCTGCTGCGGTGAAGTCCGCTGAAATGCACTCAAGTACACCGGCCTATTCCTGGTGAAGGTAAGTGCAAGCTCCGCGACACATCTTGTTTTTTAAATGCTGCGTTTTTATCGAATCTGTTGGGTTTTCGTTCGGGCACGCCCCCCGATTTCCGTCGCGTGCATGCCAGCACCGATGCGCCACAATCCGATCGCGTGCGCCAAAATCCCGGGGCAATTCAGGGAAAATCGGCGCAAATCGGAAATATTCGGGTAAAACGTCGGGAAACCGCGAATAGGGCCCTTAGTAAATGACCCCCAGTATGTTATTTCACAGCACTTTATATAGAAGGAGGTACTGTCAAGATATGGGGGATATATCCAGTCTTGCACTCCAGAATCCTTTCTTTAAAAAGTCAAAAAATGGGAATTTTCAACATTTTTGGCCTCTCTACCCATCTGTTCACAAACATGCATTTTTTCTGGTAACATATGCAGTTTGAGAACGAGGCTTGGTGCTGAAATTGGTATCTAGTGACATGCGCATTAGGGCTATATAACAACCAATGGCCAAGGAATAGGAGCCATTATGATCTATAGAAGGTATATATGTTTTATGCTTGATCTGCCTAGGAGGTTGGACACTTTGGGGCAGATTTATCAGCTGTCTGAAAGTCAGAATATTTCTAGTTGCATGGCAACCAATCACAGCTCAGCTTTCATTTTACCAGTGCTCATGAATATTTTAAAGGGGAGCTGTGATTGGTTTCCATGGGCAACTAGAAATATTCTGACTTTCAGACATCTTGATAAATATGCCCCTCTAAGTTATAATGATGATTGTTAAGAATATAGATTACATTTATTTTGTTTTTTAATTGTTTATAAGCGGTAGATCACTGTTTTTTGAAACATAAGATATGTTTGATTGTATATTTACACATAAGCCTACATTTTTTGAAATTATGAACTTTATTACTGTAATGATGTCATCAATATGCACCCATATATATTGGGGCACATTTACTTACCCATCCGGAGGAGTTTACAGAAGGTGCATTGTCCGATGATATTGCACTGTGCCGCGATTCACTAAGATTGTGTGCCTGATATCCTGCATGTGTCGCTTCCCCGTTCAGGTCCGACAGAGTTTCCCTTCTTCTTCCGGGTGCATGTAAGTGCTTGGTCTTGCAACACAATTTGAAAGTTAAATCCCGCGCTCAGTCCAAATCTTTTGGATTGTCCGACAGCACCATCCCCCCGCCCGATTTCTGTCGCATGAAAGCCAGCGCAGCGGCGCCAAAATCCGTCGGCGCCACAGCCATGCAAAACCCGAAAAAGTCAGAAAGTCAGCCGAAAGTGCATCTGCGGACCCTTAGTAAATTAGCCCCATTCTGTTGTTCACTTTGTTCATTACTAGAGAAAGGCTGACACTACAGCCAAAACGTTGCTCACATGAGATGAATTAAAATTCCTAATCTATTGGAGTGCTGCCTACTATTCTTTGTATTCTATATGGGATAGCACCCGTCTTCTCTTATTATCAGGTCTGTGCTGTTTTAATTTTTCTTTTTTCAATAATGAAAAAAGGATAACAGAGAAGAATCAAATATCAGCAGTTTTTATTAGTCTTTAACCCTCTTACAATGTACTCATGTGAACTGAACTGTATCATCAGAAGTAAACTTGTCCAGTGCTTTATAAAACCATTAAATATGGTACATTTACTTATCTCTAATTGAAGCAATCTGATCTCAGGTTTTTTCCCCCTAAAACTAAGTTTTCTATCTTATATAAACATCTAACACATTAAAACACATCCATTTTATACTTGGCTGGTTACCAACTCCGGCTGCCAAAAAAGGCATGAGAAAAAAACAGAAGGGCAACTATGTGACTATAAAATTCCGTCATCTTCGTAAACACTTAAAAGGAGTAACTTTTTTTACATCTATTCGCTTATGTAAGAAGTCGTAAAAATTTCTTCTGTTTTTTTTTTTCCTTTTTGGAAAATGACTTTTTTTTTAATAGGTTACAGCCAGTATGTTCACTATCAAACATTTATCTCTGAAGTTGATGCAGTCCAGATGTCTAGCCAAGAGAAATGCACTGGGAGATTTTGAAGGGACATGTGCAACAAGTTAAGCAGGAGGAAGTGTAAGATCTGTAGATCTCAATAAGGGATATCTAAATGAATTAGAAATCTGTTTTGTCTCCACACAATTAGCATTAATTTATGTTGAAATGGGAGAAATCTCTCTTTCTATTTCCAACCTCTTTCATAAAGTTCCATGGTATTCAGGGAAAGATTGTTCTTTGCTTTTCGGGACAATGCTAAAGTAAACCAGAAACAAACCTACAGTTGTGAAGAGTCCAAAAATAGTCCAAAAAAAGTTAAAATTTATTGAACAGAATATGAATGGTGTTTTTTCCTCAGATTTCCACCACCTCCCATGCTAAGTCGGCGTGGAGTGAGCTGTCCTAGGCCACTTATTTGCCATAGCCTGTGCTAGGACTGGTGTGGAAACTGTACAGAATGGAACTGGATACACTAAAGCATCTTAGTATATCCAACGCTATCTGATGGTAGGAATAACATCATGGGTATATTTAACAAGCACTGATGCATCATGTACCAGTGCTTGTTAAATTCCCCCCATAGTATTTTACAGAAATTGTGCCCTAAAGGTCAATTAATATTCCCTTGTGTTTTCATTCAGGGCCTGATATTGGATCTTTTGGCTCAGTTAAATTCTGCTGGCTCCTGTTGTTTCCTTGCTTCATAGTTACCCTAACTATTGCTTCTTTCATTACTATTCTCTTTCTTGCTGATTTTGTACCCCACAGCCGTCTTGGTATTTTGTAGACATTGCCTTATAGTTGTGTTTTCTTGTGTCTGTAATTTACTTCTTGTTATTGTGCACTTACCAGTATAGGAACTGCCACCCAGTTGCCATGTGCAATTTAGGTTGTATCAAGATAGGAAATAACAATCTGGTCGGGGGGAGGATCGACTACTGGTAACCCTACTGATCATGAGCGCGAAAGTGAATAGGAGTGTCGGAGATAGCTGTGCTCAGCAATTTCTGATGCTCCCATAGTATTGAACGCAGTAGATAAATGCTCATTCTGTGGCTTCATTCATTTAGTGAAAAAGTGACCACTGCTCTCATGATCAACAGGGATTCCAGTAGTCAGACTGCACCAATCAGATTGTTATCTAATATGATAATGCTTAGTACAGCCCCATTAAAGTAGACTTTCTATACCACCAGCTGTTGGATTTGACATATGTCAAGTTGACTTACCTACCAAATATCAAATATAAAATATATTGTGCGCTACTCAGGAAGGAAGTTATTTCCATGAATTATCCATCAACAGGGAACGTTAAAACGGCTGACTGTTGAATAATATGTTTCAACTTTGACTGTACTATATGGCTGTATTTTTAGTTTCCTGAACTGCGCTTTTGAAGCTTAACACACAATTTATGTTGTCAGTTATTTATTTCTATATTTTTCTGTACCATCTGGTACTGTACTTTGTGCTGTTTCAAGTACAATCAGATTGCTAGTAAATCTGAATATTTTACCAAGAGATTAGTCATTTCACTATATTATATATGGAAAGAGATTATGGGTATTTCATTTTATCTAATACTAGCTGTCGCTCCCGGCGTTGCTCGGGATAGTAAATAACTGCTCTTAGCTACAACAAAATAAAATAGGTTAAAAACTGTCTCTGACCGTCTCTGTCACTGACGGTCCCTTTTTTTATATAAACTTTTATAAAATGGCTGTTACTGACGCTCTCATTCCATCGACTGTCTGTCTCACTTTGTGACACTCACTTTGTGTATGGGGAAATTTATCAGAAGTGTTTTAAATGCCCATGACAACCAGTCGGAGTTCAGCTTTCATTTTTGCACAGCTGTGTATCAAATTGCAGCTGATCTCTGAATGGCAACTGGAAAAGTTTTACCTCAAACATTTTTGATAAATCTCCCCCTGTCTCTGTAACCCTATCCAGCTCACTTCACTCATAAGCGTCATATACTCATTGCCTATAGTAACCAATCACAGCTCAGAGCTCATATTAATGACCTGTGGCAGCACAGCAACCAATCACGGCTCAGCCTCCAACTGCCACAACAGCAGCAGCAGACAATGGCTCCTGTATATGGTGGTTAATAAGTGGATTTTGGAAAGTGTGAGTTGAAAAAAAAAACGAGTCTTTGATGTTCCCTGAATCACAGAGAAAGCGACTGCCGAATTTGGTGAATATAAATGCGATGGTACAGATTCCTTTAACAGACATACATACATGCATACACACATTCACACACACATACTCAGCTATATATATATTAGATACAGTATATACTCAAGTATAATCCAGTCCCAGTATATGCCAAGGTACTTAATTTTACCACAAAAATTGGGAAAACGTTTAAGCCTAGGATGGGAATTGCAGCTGCTACTTTCTAATAAATGTCCACTGCAGAGCCACGCTTACAAAAATGTCCAGCACAGTGCCCCCCTTAAAAAAATAAAGCTAGTACTCACCCTCCACCGCTGACCTCCATTGTCCTCTTCTCCCCGCAGCATGACTTTGGGATTCTCATAAATTGATGGAGACGCAAATGAACATGCATCGTTTTGCTCAATTCCCTTTCTATTGGCATGACTGAAATTGCTGAGCACAGCGTTTAGCTATCACTGGCGTTCTCATAAACAGTGGATGGGGTTAAGAAGATAAGAGAGCACTGTGCTCAGCAGTTTCTGATGCTCTCCTAATGTTGAATAGAGCAGCAGCAGAACACAATCCTTGACCTGCCGCTCCATCAGTTAGAGAAAACAGGATGTCTCATCCACGGGGGATGTCTTTATCCTTTCCTTCTAATCTGTCAATATAGTGAAAATTCAGTTAGCATCTTGATGCAAATGAAATTCTTGATGCACTAAAGGCTGACTATTTCTTCTAGTGCCATGAAGGGGGGCCTGATAGGGGGGTGCTGGGCAGCGTAGAAAGAAGAAGATAGGTACCAGCAGACATGAACGTGACCATATAGCTAGTTTTCATAGATAAAACTGTACTTCCTGCCACATGACAGATCACTATCAAACATGTTTAGCTCCTTATAAATCCTTACTTCATATACAAATGTAAAATTAATGTCAGTGAAGATTTTGATGAAATCAGTTCCATCTTATAATAAAGTGACTTGACTTGATGTTTAAATAATGTAACACAGAGTGGGTTTCTTTTAGATTGTGTCCTATTTATTCTGACTTCCCATCTGTCTCCCAAGATGACAGATGGCCAAGCAAACCATAACCTCAATTATATTTTCTTTGTTTTATGTTTATGATGCCTTTGTAGTATTTAAAGGGGTTTTCCAAGAGTTTAAGACATATAAGAGGTTGCAGTGCTGCTGCATGTGACTGCTGAGGCTGTGCTGGCCATGTTATATCATCTCTCAGGAAAAATGAAGAAAGTAGGGTGGTCGAAACTGTAGCACGGGCAACAGAGCATTGGTGGGTTTAAAAGGGCTGCATGAATTATGCAGAAAATATGTAATCAGCATGTGATCGACGATGGTCTGACAGCCCCCAACTGATCTTTCAAACAGAAGTACCGCACTTTCAAACACTCATTCCCATAAGTAGTAGATTCAAGACAAGATGCCTTGTTTCTAATCTACAAGCCCTCAGGGCACTGGAAGCATAATGACCCCCCTCCACATAGGGATGACTTATTATAATAAACCTTCAAATCCTCCACTGTAGTTTACTTTTCCCAAATGTTAACTGCATAACTCAAGGTCTATCTGGTTTCTCTGGTTCCGCCAATTATTTGTTGACTTCACGGCAGTTATCGACACGCACCATTCCCAAATCTGGGTAAACTAAACCTTGTGTGAAACCAGGGCAGATCATTTCTGATTTGAGATGATTTGAGAGCTAAGGCTAATTCTTGGGCTTTTTCATATCACTTTGAGCTAATTAAAAAAAAAACCTTTTGAAATTGCTTTTGGAGTCATTGGGGCACATTTACTTACCCGGTCCTGTCACGATCCCCGATCCGGACTGTCCGATGAGGATGAAGTCCCGCGGGATCCAAGATCGTGCGCCCGATATCCTGCATGTGTCGCTTCCGCTGAGGTCCGCCGGAGTTCACCTTCTTCTTCCCGGTGTATGTGAGTGCATGTCTTGCGACACAATTTGAATATTAAATCCTGCGCTTAGTCCTAATCAGTCCGGCTGTCCGACTGCCACACCATTGATTTCTGTCGCATGAAAGTCGCCGCAATTGCGCCAAAATCCGATTGCATGCACCAAAAAACCCTGTTAAATGTGGCACAAATCAGAAATCGTTAGGAAACCCGACAGAAATGCAGTCCTTGGACCCTTAGTAAATTTGCCCCTTTGTGTTCATAATAATTGGCACCAGATCGACCAAACAAGGAATTCTTCTCACTACTTTTAACCTTTAAAGGAAACCTACCACCATGGATCTACCTATTGAAGTAGATCGGGTGGTAGGTGCCTCTTTTAAGGGCTAATCCTCACGTCCCCTGTATCTTTTTATAACTTTTATTGCCCTAATATGCTAATTTTCAACAGTGGCCACGCCCCAGTAGCCTCTTTGATCCTCCTTCCGGCATATCTTCGCCGTGCAACTACAAGGAGCTGCGCGCTCTCGTCTGCGAAGTCAGAGTTCTGCGCATGCACAGTAGCTTCCAGTTTCGGAGCAGTGACCCTGCAGCCGTGGGCCTGCTGTTCCGCGCATGCGCAGAACGCCTCCTTGTAGCTGCACGCCGTAGATATGCCGGTAGGAGGATCAAAGAGGCAACTGGGGCGTGGAGCTGAGGCATCATGTAGCCTCGGCTCCGGCTACTTCACGCTCCAGTAGCCTCTTTAGAAAATTAGCATGTTAAGGCAATAAAAGTTATAAAAAGATACAGGGGACATGAGGATTAGCCCTTAAAAGGGCTATCCTCACGTACAATAGAGGCACCTACCACCAGATCTACCTTCATAGGTACATCTGTGGTGGTAGGTTTTCTTTAATGACATGACCTCAGGAACATAAAGAATTCAAGGATTGCATGAATGCAAGTATGTTACCTACCGGCTAAATCTAGATAAAACATTTTTGCTCTTTTTTTCGTGACGTTTGTGACTATTTTTGTGACGTATGCTTTAATATGTTATCAATCTAAAGAATTTTGTCTTAACTAACCTAATGTTTGAGTAAGAGGATAGGGCGTAAAATACAAATAATTCTAGTTAGTTGAAATGTAGGGAGGAGTTATTTGGCCCATAGCCCAATGTTCTGAGTTCCTTGTCATGAGTCAATAAATACTTATTATACAGAAACTGATGTAAGTCCCATTGAGCAATCTATACTCATAGTAAACTTTAAACATATTACATTATATATTTGGGATATTTATGTTTTCTGTCTGTTTTAGTGGAAATATGAATTTGTACATAACATATAAAGGTAAAAAAAATCTAGTGCACTAATAGATTTGTTCAGACAAAGCTCATTTTGAACATTCAACCACAATATTTACAAAGGAAGAAAAGGAGGAAAGTTCCCAGGGGTCTTCCCAATTCTGGTACTTAACAAGGTTTTTCAATGAATTACTATTGATGGTCCACTGGTGATCAAGTAAAGATGGACCAACACCTGGCCACCATATCTATCAGTTGTTAGCCAAAAATAGTCACAAGCCTCTCACTCAGCCAAACCAGTTCCCTACGCTGTACTGAACAAAAACCCAACCAGGTCAACCAAGCTGGGGAAAAGGTTAAAATGATCTCTAGTTGGGTGCACTATGGGTGCACTAATAAGATTTTTAAAAAGTTTGCCAAAATTTGAAGTACTGCATCAAATCCATGACTGGTGGACTTTGCATCTGTATGATGCTTCAATGAAACTAGTGAGGTACACCTCAGCCAGGGTTCACTACACCAGCGATCCATAAAAGCCTGTGGGTTAATAAGTCTCTCAGACTACTGTAACGGGATTAGCTCTGGGATCGCCGTCTCCTGGGATAGACGGGCACTTTTTGGCACATCACAGTCACAGTCCACTCCAGACAAGTTGAGTGCAACTGGCCGCAACCAGTTTTATTAACTTCTTTCAAGCAGGAACAATGGCAAAACAAAAACAATGCAGAAATAAAATCCTAGGCCGTCTGGCCACTAACTATACAATACAGTAGTTTCCTCACTACCAAGAAACTGTACCTACTGTACAGCTTCCCAACCACAGCATACAGCAATTGGCAACTCACATGTAAAGTTTTTCCCAGGAGCAGAGAGAGAGAGCGGCTCCTCTTGTGCAGCTTCTGACTTTTAAAGCAACATCTCAGAGTTGCTGGGGATTAGCCCCAATCACCTGGAGTGGCTAGTATAAGGTATAAGTATAAGGTATAAGTATAAGGTATAAGTATAAGGTATAAGTATAAGGTATAAGTAATAAGGTATAAGGTATAAGTATAAGGTATAAGTATAAGGTATAAGTATAAGGTATAAGTATAAGGTATAAGGTATAAGTATAAGGTATAAGTATAAGGTATAAGTATAAGGTATAAGTATAAGGTCATTAATATGGGCGCTGAGCTTTGATCGGCTACTACAGGCAATGAGTGGAAGACAACTTATGTGTGAGGTAAGATGGATAGGGACACAGAGATAGAGGGAGATTTATCAGATGTGTCTGAGGTAAAACTGTTCCAGTTGCCCATGGAAACCAAACAGAGATCAGCTGTAATTTTATAAACAGCTGTGGGAAAATGAAACTTGAGCTCAGAGACTGCCGACCACAGACAGGAAGTCACTAAAAGAGACTGCTGACCACAGACAGGAAGTCACTAAAAGAGACTGCCGGCCACAGACAGGAAGTCACTAAAAGAGACTGCTGACCACAGACAGGAAGTCACTAAAAGAGACTGCCAGCCACAGACAGGAAGTCACTAAAAGAGACTGCTGACCACAGACAGGAAGTCACTAAAAGAGACTGCCGGCCACAGACAGGAAGTCACTAAAAGAGACTGCTGACCACAGACAGGAAGTCACTAAAAGAGACTGCCGGCCACAGACAGGAAGTCACTAAAAGAGACTGCTGACCACAGACAGGCAGTCACTGAAAGAGACTGCCGCCCACACACAGGAAGTCACTGAAAGAGACTGCCGGCCACAGACAGGAAGTCACTAAAAGAGACTGCCGGCCACAGACAGGAAGTCACTGAAAGAGACTGCCGTCCACAGACAGGCAGTCACTGAAAGAGACTGCCGTCCACAGACAGGAAGTCACTGAAAGAGACTGCCGGCCACAGACAGGCAGTCACTGAAAGAGACTGCCGACCACAGACACGAAGTCACTGAAAGAGACTGCCGGCCACAGACAGGACGTCACTGAAAGAGACTGCCGGCCACAGACAGGCAGTCACTAAAAGAGACTGCCGGCCGCAGACTGGAAGTCACTGAAAGAGACTGCCAGCCACAGACAGGCAGTCACTGAAAGAGACTGCCGGCCACAGACAGGCAGTCACTGAAAGAGACTGCCGGCCACAGACAGGCGGTCACTGAAAGAGACTGCCGGCCACAGACAGGCAGTCATTGAAAGAGACTGCCGGCCACAGACAGGCAGTCACTGAAAGAGACTGTCGGCCACAGACAGGAAGTCACTGAAAGAGACTGCTGGCCACAGACAGGCAGTCACTGAAAGAGACTGCTGGCCACAGACAGGCAGTCACTGAAAGAGACTGCTGGCCACAGACAGGCAGTCACTGAAAGAGACTGCCGGCCACAGACAGGCAGTCACTGAAAGAGACTGCCGACCACAGACAGGCAGTCACTTAAAGAAACTGTCGGCCACAGACAGGCAGTCGCTAAAAGAGACAGTCTGAGACAGTGTATAGATACATATAAAACATTTTTTGTTAATCCATTCTATTTTGTTGAAGCCAAGAGCTACAACTAGTTAAAAATAAAACATTGAAAAGAATGGGTGATTTCATAGCAAAAACATGAGTGCTGGGCAGCGTACACATCACATAACATATAATACATTGGTTTAAACCCCTTAAGGACGGAGGGTTTTTCGGCTAATTTCTCGCTCTCCAACTTCAAAAATCCATAACTTTTTCATTTTTACGTGTACAGACCTGTTTGAGGGCTTATTTTGTGCGTAACAAATTTTACTTTCCCGTAATGTTATTTATTTTAACATGCCGTGTACTGCGAAGCTGAAAAAAAATTCCAAATGTGGAAAAATTGAAAAAAAACCGCACGTGCGTCACGTTCTTGTGGGCTCAGTTTTTACGACTTTCACTCTTCGCTCCAAATAACACGCCTACTTTATTCTTTGGTTCGGTGCGATCGCGGTGATACCAAATTTATATAGGTTTTATTGTGTTTTAATACATTTTCAAAAATTAAACGAATGTGTACAAAAAAGAAAAAAAATTTTTTGCCATCTTCTGACGCTAATAACTTTTTCATACTTTGGCAAACAGAAATGTGCGAGGGGTCATTTTTTGCGAAATGAGGCGACGTTTTCATTGCTACCATTTTGAGGTCTGTGCGACATTTTGATCATTTTTTATTTCATTTTTTATGTTATGTAAAAAGGTGTAAAAGTCGCATTTCGGACATTTGGGCGCCATTTCCCGCCTCGGAGGTCACCGCCGGCCGTAACCGTTTTTATATTTTGATAGATCGGGCATTTTGGGACGCGGCGATACCTAATATGTCTGTGATTTTTACTGTTTGTTATGTTTTATATCCGTTCTAGGGAAAGGGGGGTGATTTGAACTTTTAATATTTTATAAATTTTTTTTATTTTTTAAACTTTTTTTTTTCTTTTTTTTTCACTATTTTTTAGACCATCTAGGGTACATTAACCCTAGATGGTCAGATCGCTCCTACCATATACTGCAATACTACAGTATTGCAATATATGGCGTTTTTGCAGGTCTTACATTACAATGAGCCACTGGCTCATTGTAACGAACCTGCATAAACCATGTAGCCTCGTGTCAAAAGAAGACCCGAGGCTACCATGGTAACCGATCGCCGCCCCCCGATGACGTTCGGGGGCGTGGCGATCGAAAAAAAGATGGCGGCGCCCGCGCGCCGCCGTCTTTTAAACGCCGCCCGCGACTTTGCGGGCGGCGTTTAGAGGGTTAATAGCCGCGATCGGTGCAAGCACCGACCGCGGTTATTAGCGGTGGGGGTTTTGTGCAAAATGCAAAAACCCCCACCTCTGTATGAAGAGGACTCAGCCCGTGAGCCCTCTTCATACATCCCTTATACCTCTGCGCCGTAGAGCTACGGCGCAGAGCGTTAAGGGGTTAAAGTGCACAGTGCAAGGCCTAAAGTGCCAAAATCAAATGAATCAAAAACAATAATGCACAGATACAGTAATCAATGATGGTATATACCTGGAATCAAGTTATATCAGTGCGCATGGAAGGATCGCTGCTCAGCACCTCCCCAACATGTGTTTTGATCCCAAAAGGACTTTGTCAAGGGGTAGGGCTAGGAGAGTAGGAGGAGATTATATAGTCTAAGCTAAACAGTTACAGGTAAATGAGGTAAATCTATAAAGTAGTAGTAATGGTAGTTTCCTACTAAAACCCTAACACTAAACTATATTTTTGAGTCACATAACACTTCTCAGCCTGATTTAAACATTATCTAACTAACATGCAAATTTTCAGAAGAGGCTACTGGGGCATAGGGCTTAGGGTTTTAATAGGAACCTATTATTTTATTTACCACCCCTGGAAGAAGGCAACGCCAAAACATGCGTAGGGTCAGGTCTGTACTGTACACAAATTTCTTTTGTGATTACTGCAATGTAATCTGCACTTTGCTATCATATATTTTCTGTCTCCCAGGTATCCTCGTGACATTTGTACTAATGAACTACTTCATTTACTGCACCATTTTTTGTACTCATTGAGGACCCCAGGCACACTTACAGTTTAGAGACCTCTAACACCTCACACATTAGTCATTTGTGGGAGTACATTTGGATTTTCCTGTCCAGTCTGGTTTTCACTGTGGATCTCTTTCCTCTTATTTTTTTATGTGTTTTTATATTTATTAGATCCATTTATTAGATCCAAGCAGGCAGTCCCCGGGTTACGTACAAGATGGAACCTAAGTCGAAACTGTATATTTTATAATTGTAGATCCAGACACTTTTTTTTTCCCCTAGTGACAATTGGAGTTTCAAAATTTTTTGCTGTAATTGGACCAAAGAATATCAATAAAGCTTCATTACAGACACTTTACAGCTGATAATTGCAGGCTGGGACTATGGTAATATCCAGAGAGCTTCACCAGAGGTCACAGTGGGCAGAGGGGTCCGTCTTTAACTAGGGCTCGTCTGTAAGTCGGGTGTTCTTACAGGAACGCCTGTATATTTGGCATGACTTTGAATTAGTTTGGTTCTTGTATCTACTTTAAAAAGAAGAGTCTTGATTGTAGGATTCTTTAAATTACTAACGATGTGCCCAACGTCAGATACAGTTAGACATGCTCACATTCTCATGTGGATATGATTACAATTATACTGTGATACATTTTGCTTTGAACTTGTCCTAACCCTGTGTGTGAATCCTGCCTAGTTACCCACCTGCTGATGACTGCAGTTTATTGATGTGTATTTGTTTTCATACAACTTTGTCCGTATGTTAAAATCCATTGCATAATATTTGTCTTTTAATACGTCAATAGAACTTTGTTTCTTCTTCGCTCCCTAGAGAGTGACTGTAAGATTCTTTCAAGTCCTAAGTAAATCCCGCAAACAACTAGTGGTAAATGACATTGACATTTATATAATAGGAGGACAATATACAGTAGAAAATAATACACATTTCTGGACCTGAATTTGAGATGTATGTAACTAAATATCCTCAAACCCTTTTTAATTGGAAATGCCACATCATAAGAAATTGTGTAGATATTTTACCTGTGGTAATGGATATTGGTAACTAGGTTTTGAGTAAGTGGAAAAATGATGACTGGGTATTTGACTACAACACTGCAAGATCTTATGGACCAGAATGTGCAAAGAGAGCTGAAGGACATTAAGTGCTCACTCATCTTATTGTCAGGATGTAACCTTACTTATAAAATGATGCTTGTCCACTACCTTCTTCCATATGAGACTTGAGTTTCCCTAAGATTTTTCAATATGGACGTATACTTTAGTAAATATTTTATTTACTATAGATCAAAGATAAACACATAAAAAATTATTAAAGGGAACCTGTCACCAGGGACCTCCTTTTCACTAAAGACAGGTTACAGAAGCCCATTACAGCTGCATTGCAAATATGGCTTTCTGCTTTCTCTGCATTACAATACAAGTGTGTGTTATAACTTAGCTGGCACGCTGACAGAATCATCTGTGTAGTCCCAGGGGTTGGACTTTGGTTTGGATGCATTAAAAAAAAAAACATGTAACTTGTTTGTGTTGCAGACTGCTTAGCTCTCAGCCCCCACCTCCATTCAGCTCCTTCACAGAGGTCACTGCCTGGTGAGATGACATCATTGGGGGAGGGAGGAGCTGTACAGGAGCGCAAAGGTTGGGGTTGAGAGATGAGCAGTCTACAGCACAGACAAGTCACATATTGATTTTTGAAATGCTTCCAATCCAAAGCCCAACCCCTGGGACTAAACAGAGAATTCTGTCAGGGTGCAAGGTAAGTATAACACACAATTATATTGTAATGCAAATGCTCAGAGAAAGCAGAAAGGCAGATTTGCACTGCAGCTGTAATGGGCTTCTGTAACCTGTCTTTAGTGAAAATGAGGTCCCTGGTGACAGGTTCCCTTTAAGGAATATAATATTAAACAAAAAGAATCCCATTCCCAACTTTTTTTTGCTTTCCTATGCTTTCCAACAAAAAAAAATTCCCAACTCACCAATCCATCTTATCCCTGGTGCATAGAGTGGACCCCAGAGATCTAAGTTGAGATCCAAAGAAGAACAAGATTCTCCAGCACGTCCACATGATGCAGGTAAAACAAAATTCTTTATTGAAGTTCAGTAAAACCAGTGTACAGGTAAAGATCATGGAAAGAGAAAGGGGAATGACAGGAGGGTGAATTGCAGGATGGAGTTGTCAGGTTGTAGCATCTAGTAACTACATCACCTCAGAGCTGGTTATGCCTCAACTGATCTTCTAGACACTACAGCTGGGGTTCATTACCTGTCATCTCCCTCTAGCAACAGCTCATCCTCCTCCCGCTACCTTCTCCATTGACTTGATGGTGTTTGGATCTTCTGTGCACAAATGTGAGCAGTTAAAGGGAATTTTCACCTGGGCATACACATTTAATTTAATTCATCAGCAATATGCAATCATTTCTTTCATTGGATATTATTAAAAATGTGCCTTTGTGAAGATTATTTCCTATAAGTGTAGTTATATGGATCCTTAGATACAGAGTACAGCTGTACTTGGATACGACCACTGCTGCTGGAACGATCAAATAGCAGTGAAGAAATAAATAGCAGTCTCATATAAAATGATATGAAATGTCTGTGAGTTAATGCATGTCCCACAACCATCATGTAGGGTAGGTCTCAATAGTATACGCCTGGCCACCACTGCAAGAGTGCAGGGTGGTCATATCCAAGGACAATTATCTAATTTTTAAGGGACAGCGTGGTTGAATCTATGGGAAATTTTTTCACATAGGTAAATTGTTTTTAATAACATGCACTAGACGAATTTAATTAAATGTCAATGTCCAGATGAGATCACCCCTTTGAGGGACAAAGTTAGGCAAATTAGTTTGAAATAAAACTAATAAAACATATGACACCATTTCTTATTTTAAGTTTTATACATTTTTTAAAATCGGTAAAATGTTTAAAGAAAAATAAAGGGCACTATCTTTCCTCCAGAGATTCAGGAATTTACTGAGCTTTTACTCATTTTCAAAAGGAAACTTGACCTCCATAAACTTATTATGGCGGTGCTCTAACTTACAGACACAGTCCATGAACATACCGTATATTCCGGCGTATAAGACGACCTGGTGTATAAGACGACCCCCCTACTTTCCTGTTTAAAATATAGAGTTTAAGATATATTCGCCGTATAAGACTACCCCTTTTCCAACGCATACAAAACACCGGTAAAATTTTAAAAAAAAACAGATTTGAATTTAACATGGTCCTTTTTTTAATGTAAATTCTTATGACATGCAGGTATATAGCAGGAAAACTGTCGCTCATAAACATAAGGCATACAACAACAACATTACCATTACAGCACAGCCCCCAGTAGTATACAGCCTGCCCCCAGTAGTATACAGCCTGCCCCCAGTAGTATACAGCCTGCCCCCAGTAGTATACAGCACTACCCCCAGTAGTATACAGCACTGCCCCCAGTGGTATACAGCACTGCCCCCAGTGGTATACAGCACAGCCCCCAGTAGTATACAGCACAGCCCCCAGTAGTATACAGCACAGCCCCCAGTAGTATACAGCACTGCCCCCAGTAGTATACAGCACTGCCCCCAGTAGTATACAGCACTGCCCCCAGTAGTATACAGCACAGCCCCCAGTGGTATACAGCACAGCCCCCAGTGGTATACAGCACAGCCCCCAGTGGTATACAGCTCAGCCCCCAGTGGTATACAGCACAGCCCCCAGTAGTATACAGCACTGCCCCCAGTAGTATACAGCCTGCCCCCAGTGGTATACAGCACAGCCCCCAGTGGTATACAGCACAGCCCCCAGTGGTATACAGCACAGCCCCCAGTGGTATACAGCACAGCCCCCAGTGGTATACAGCACAGCCCCCAGTGGTATACAGCACAGCATTAAAAAATAAATAAACTTATATACTCACCCTCCGGTGGCCCCGATGTTCGCGCGGCTCGTCTTCAGTGTTCCGCGGCGCCTAGCAGAAGAAAGAAGACGGCGCGGTGAGTATGTCCCATGCGCATCTTTTTGAGGCTGCCGGCAGCTTTGCCGGCAGCCATCGCTGTGAAAACACCCGCGATCGGTGCTAGCACCGATCGCGGGTGTTACCGGTAAGCCTTTGCTGCAATATGCAGCAAAGACTTACCGGCTATGGAGAGGGCTCAGCCCGTGAGCCCTCTCCATGCAGCGCGATCCGACCGCGATCGTCTTATACGCCGTCATTACCGGCGTATAAGACGATTACCGGCGTATAAGACGACCCCAGAGAAGACAGAAGATTTTTCTGTCTTCAAAAGTCGTCTTATACGCCGGTATATACGGTACATCACAGACAGCAAGACCTAAATAGCTGGCACTTACTTGTTCTTAAAAACTTTTTCTTTTTTTCACCCCTCTTAGGATTTCAGCGAGCATAAGGTAGAGGGAATACAGCGATTAGAAAAAATGGGACGACTTATTTCACGCTGAACAAAGCGCTTCTTCTTGGAGATCATATGAGTGTGGTCTCATCTGTACTACTGTGTGTGGCAAAGTGCAGACATAATAAAGTGCTGTAGAGTTTGCTCTAGACCAAGCAAAACACAAATATGATACAAAAAAAAAAAAGAATGAAGAAAACCCAAGGGGACAGGAGTACTGGCGCTCAGACAATCCTCAGGAATCCGGCACACGTGGTTCCAGTGAAACGGATTGGTATTAAAAAAGTTTAAAAAAACAAATAAAAATGTGAAAATCAAATGCTATGCGTTTCGGCTCCGTACAGGAGCCTTCGTTGGGCATGCCTGTGTGCCGGATTCCTGAGGATTGTCTGAACGCCAGTACTCCTGTCCCCCTTGGGTTTTCTTCATAGACCTTCTTCAGTCCCGTGACCTGGACCGGGAACTGTCGACATACATGTGTTTATACATATGTGAATAGGTGAGTGGCCAATCTACCTATTCCTACTTCTTCTACTTGGAAATACCTATTTCACGAGGTAGCGCTCCTTCTTGTCTTCTCTCTCCCCTCCTCACGCCTGTCGGACACCCTCTGACGACGTTGGCAAGGTCCTTCCAGTCCCAAGCAAAAAAAACCAAAGAATGTCATTTTGGAAAATAACTTGAATTGTATTTTTTTAATGTTACCAATTACAAACATTTAATGAAACATCAATAATTAACTAAATTACAGGTTGACTTAGTTAAAGGTTAACTAAATGAAAGACATTTTAGGAAATGCAAATGCAATACATTTTGATAATAGCTGTCACCTAATTCTGGAAAATAACTATTAAGTACTAACTTAATAGAATACAAACCACACTTATTTTTATAGTGATGAAAAATACATTGTGTTCTTTTTCCCAATGGCCTAAGGGCAATGGAGGTTTTGGTTATTACGAACGAATCATTAGTATGGACAGCGGATACTTTAGCGTATTTAGCTGGATGGTGGGGAGCTAGGCGTGCCTGTCTGCAGGCTATGTTACCATAAAATAATCCTCAAGGTAAATATCACAGACAGGCTCTTATTGTCTCTGCTCACAAAATACTGGAGAAAGATGACTGCAAACACTAAACCAAGCATTGCGACCAGACTACAAAATAAATACATGACATTGTACATTTTATAAATAATCCTCCAGCATTCTTTAATGCATTTGAAATTTTTGATGTTGACACTGTAACTTATAACTGGAATCCATTATTAAATGCATTGTAGAATCTAGCTCAAGGTGTACTGTATACTTTAACCCCTTAAAGTGGTTTCTCCACAAAACAAGTTAGGCTCTATGTACAGGATTAGGCTTAACTTTCCGATTGGCGGGGGTCTAAGTGATGAGACCCCCAAAGATCACTAGAAAGGGGGTCCAATGGGGTCCAATGTACCACCATTGGGTCCCTCGCCAGTCGTGCATGGCCGGGTTGCCCCGTTCATGTCTATGGAGCTTATGGAATACGGTGCCGATTGCCGAGTGTGGTGCTCTGCAATCTCCATCAGCCCCATAGAGATGCATGACCGGTTGATCTGCTCATCTCGGGGAGTGACGAGAGGTCCGACAGGGGTACATTGGACCCCCATTCTCATGAGCTGTAGGGGTCTCATCACCGAGACCCCCATCGATCAGCAACTTAGGCTCTATCCTGTGGAAAACTCCTTTTAGGCCCTTTAGTATTTTTGGCACCATTTAATCTTCTGTGGAGCTAGAAAACTAATTACATTGGCAGAAAATTTGGCACTAGATCCAGCTGCGCCATTTTATTGCAGACTTGGTTTTTACCACTTTCATTGCACGGGCAGGTGACACCTCCCCTTTATTCTTTGGTTCCATAGAATTACGGAGTTGCCTAATTTATATCATTTTGATACTGTTTAATAATTATAATATTTTAAAAAAACATACATTTTTTCATACTTAGGGATGTGTGGGTGTGTCATTTTTGGAAGACTAGCTGAAGTTTCCATTGATACCATTTTGGATACAACTTTTGGATACCATTTTGGAACATTTTTAACATTTTTTCTGTTACAGCTTTCACTGTTTTGGAAAATTATTTCAATATTTTGCTATATTGGGCCTTTTTGGGGTGGGAGTTACCTAAAATGTAGATTTAATGTATTTATGTGTTTGCGTGGGTTTCCTCCCACACTCCAAAACATACTGGTAGGTCGATTAGATTGTGAGTCCCATTGGGGACAGGGACTGATTTGGCAAGTTCTGTGTAGCGCCGCGGAATCTGTGTGCGCTATATAAATAAAGGAATTATAATAATTTATTTAGTTCTAAAGAAAGGGGAGTTATTTTAAATTTTTACAATTTAGACATTTTTAAACTATTTTTTTCAGGCGCCCTAGGATGCCTGAATCCTGATGATTCTGAATGCTATGCAATGCAACTGAATATAATGGTCATCAATTGGTTCCCCCTAATGCAACACAGGCTTTTAGGGTTTTGCTGTAATCTGTTAAATTAACCTATCACAACATTTAACAGGAGGTATTTGCCGTAGAAATACAGCAGACACCTACCCTGTACTGAGAGGGCTCAGCTTGTGAGTCCTCTCCATACAACTTTAACCGCAACATGAGGTACAATTTTGTCAACTGTTGTTAAGATTAAGAGGCACTTTATTAAATGATAATATTTGTATTAAGATTACTACTACTCAGTATTGTTGAAACAATTAACATAATAGAATTTTTACAACTCTGCATACAACAACATTAAAAAAAACACCAGATATGTTGATCACACTGCTAAATACAGAAAAGTTAAAGGGGTATTCCCACAAAGACAAGATTCTTAAATATATTCAGGATAACAAAATAACACATTCTCTAATTTACTGTGATTAACGTTATAATTCCAACCTGTATCTATCAGTCCTGATATACACAATATCGGTTGCACTGGGATCCGACCACTGATCTTCTGACTTTAAAGCTGACTGAGTGTGTAATATAGCTGAGATAGAAGAGCTGACAGTGACTGTTGTACCTCAGATGTAGCAGAGCTGAGAATGTTATTGTGTGTTATATTCTTCTCATGGATCTCATTATCTCTGATCTGCCTCATCACTCTTTTTCTATGTGTCACATACTAGTAAATGCAGAAGCTAAATAAAAGTATAGATAAACCTGGACCCTGATAATCTAAACACTTTACATGAGTTAGACTTAGACCACCATAAAAATTTCCAAAAATACTTTATAGTTTAAGTAACATTAACAACGGTACATTTGGCATAAGTACTTAACCCATCTTCGGTTGTATGCCGTAGTCCAGATAGAGAGTCCACACTTAGTTTTCTATGGCTTCCACTGAGACGCTGAACGCCAGGTGAGTCCTGTGACGTTTCGGAGGGAAGTCCCTCCTTCCTCAGACAGTCTGAGGAAGGAGGGACTTCCCTCCGAAACGTCACAGGACTCACCTGCGTTCAGCGTCTCAGTCAATGGTGGCCGTGAGCTACCTGCCATTTTTGCGGCTAGCTCACGTCTGCCATATACAAACGTGTGAATGGAACCTTACATTTGGTTTGTTTGGTTAAAGTGGTTGCTTAACTCTCACACATACAGAGGGGTACCAATCCCAGGAGGTGGGCTAAGTGTGTATGACCAAAATGGGTTCAAATCACCATGCCACACAAAGAAAATAGAGAGAAAACAAAGTTAGTTATGAGAAAAATACAGTAAGTATGACTCTCACCTGGTTTGGTGAATAAGAGTGCTTTAAATAAATACAGTGTTATGCTGCTGCAGCCGGTGCTCTTGGACGCCCACTGTCGTGCTCCAGGTAGCAAGAATGATGCAAAGTAAGACTATGTGACCCAAAGGTAAATGCATCTGAGCACTAGCGCTTCACAGACTTATGAAGTAGATGTAGATAAAAATAATCTGGATCTTCATGGTAACACGTCTTTGCTCTGAGATGGAGCCTTCCTCAAGCTCAATCCAGAAGAAGACTCTGGTTCGGAGCTGAAACACATTACCGTTGTTTACAATAAAGATCCAAATGATTTGTATCTATGTCTACTTCATAAGTCTTTAATTCATTGAGTTGAGTCTTTAGTTTATTTGCATAAAAATAGCCAATAGGGGTTTTCGCAGTTCTCGTTTGGCTCCTGTCATATGAAATGCTACATGGGGCAGGTCACCAGCACTAGCGGTGGTTCTTGCATCCCCTACACATCAGTGACAGACCTCAACTGTAACGTGACTTGTTCTGTAGAGGTCATCTTCAACAGCTCTGGGGGACATCTCATAATTTTAGGAATACTGATCTGAAGTGTTATGCAGACCGCTGTTACTATAATACTTTTTATAAAAAATAAATGAAGTTTGAAGAACTCCCAACCACGACACACACAGATAATAGGGCTCATTAGTTTTACTTGTGACCAGCTTGAAGATGTTTAATATCGTGAACTGAGAACATCTAGTAAAAACATGTCTGAGAAATTCTAGATCCATTTTCCCACGTATTTGGCTCATTTCCTACAGTCCAAGTGACTCTCCTTCTCTGCACTCTTTGCCTTACTTGACTTGCCTTCGCTATGTACGTTGATGGTATCAGCTTCATGTTTATATCTACAGAAGATATATATAAACATTTCAATGGACTCTACAGCTAAAAGCTTTTACCATTGAGGAGAAAGTGAGGATTGGCTAATGTTTTTATCAACATGAAACCAGCTACATGTTGATCTCATGTGAACATTTTAACATTGGCAGCAACTAGCAAATATTAGAAATAAGCAGTAAAATGTTGGGTGTACATTTATTTATTGCTTGTGTAGCTAATGGAAGTTTAGAGAATCCAGCAAATGTTTGTTGTATTAGTTAAGGTTAAAGGGGTTGTATGGCTACGGACATTGCTAGCCACAAGGTGCAATAAAGAAAGATTTGGCAATCACCAATTTACAGTTATTACGAATAATTCATTATTTCTAAGATAATGTAATTGTAAGTTTGCCAAACCAAAGCTGTTTACACTTATTGATCTCTAAGGTAACGACCAGCGTCTTCCACCGCGCATGCGTAGAAGGCTCTCTCTGCAGTGCATGCTGAACTAGCTGTACATACATGTCGTGCACGCCGCTATGCACGCTGCGCTTCTCTGCAACGCAGCCAATTGCGCAACAGCTTCTAATGTGGGCGCGCACAACACTGCTCCGTGGGAGTGTGGTATCATGGGAAGTGAAGTGTTCATGCGGAGCACGGCGGCCATCTTTAGTCATTGATTCATGCCACCAGCAATAAAAAGATGAAAACGTTTTAAAAATGAAATTTAATACACGAAAATTCAAAGACATTAAAAAAATTTAAACATATTAAAGGCGGAACATTAAGTAGAGAAGATAGGATAATTAAATTTTACATTGAACGCCCGTACAACCCCTTTAAGGTTATCCTTTTTTTTATTGAGCCTGACATTTCACCACCTTCCCCAATATTAACTACAGGCAGTCCCCGGGTTACATACAAGATTCTGTTTGTTTGACTTATTCTGCAATATGTTTAATTATTTCCCCAGCTCCCACAATATTTTATTGAACAATGTCATTCTTTTGGAATCTCTAGTCTTAGAAGGGCGGAGCCAGGCTGTCCGCTCCAGACCAAGTCCATACAAAGGTAAGTAGAGGACTGGACTAGGATAATTTCAGCACCTATTATGCTAATTGTCCCTCTTTTGTTAGATGGGTGGTTCTGAGATTTAACAGACAGCATGGCCCTGCCTTTCTAACCAAATAGATTTGAAAATAATGACAACTGGGCTTCATGCACACAAACCTTATTTGGGCACATGTAATAGCACAGGTCCCTGCGTTTTCTTATACAGGCAGTCCCCGGGTTACATACAAGATAGGGTCTGTAGGTTTGTTCTTAAGTTGAATTTGTATGTAAGTCGGAACCGTATATTTTATCATTGTAATCCCAGCCAGAACTTTTTTGGTCTCTGTGACAATTGGATTTTAAAAATGTTGGGTCGTCATAAGAACCAAGATTAACAATAAAGCTTCATTACAGACTCCTCTAACTGTTACAGCTGATCATTGTAGCCTAAGGCTAAAGTACAATAAATTACCAATATCCAGTGGTCCGTTTGTAACTAGGGGTCGTCTGTAAGTCGAGTGTTCTTAAGTAGGGGACTGCCTGTAGTCTTACAACGTGTGAAATGATTGCTCAAGTAGCAAAACTCGGCATATAAGCAATGCTCGAACACTGCTGAAACAATAAACCACAAGAGTATTGTTTGTAGCCCGCACTGTACTAAAGAAAATGCAACCTATACCAGAAACATTGGCATAGCACCTTTTAAAGGGATTGTCCAGTCACAAGTTAGCTTGATAACAATGAGGGTTTCAGTGATGGGACCCCCACAAATCACGAGAATGGGGGCATGCTGTACCCCAAATGAACAGAACAGCACTATTTTGGCTTATTTTAATTTGATGTTTCTTCTCTGCCTTCTCCCAAGCTCTACCTGTAGAATCTCTCTTATGTTATTAGGATGTATCAGGGTTCCTGGCAATGTTTTTTGTTGGTTATAGTTGCAGGGAATTGATTCCACCAATTCTTTGTCCCAGTGCAGGATCAGGCAGTCAGTGTGGTCCTACAGATGGCAAGTTGTGCATGCTCCAAGTATGTCCTTAGCTCAAATTTGGTTAAGGACTCCAAATCTTATAAACTCTTTCATGACCAGCCAATGTAAATTTATGTTGGCCGATCGTAAAGGGATGTATGTGTTGTAGGCCTCACGGACATAGCCCTTTCCATATGTGACATCTGTCAGTAACTGCTGCTCTTGCTGCTATCACCGACTGTGGCAGTTAACCTGTTAGGTACCGCAATGGTACCTAACAGCTCTGCCCCTGGGCACCGCCATTCTTTAAATGCTGGACCTCATTGGAGGACGCTGATTTGTGCAATTACAACCTGTTAAAGTTGTCATTGGGATTTCTATATTACAGTCTGTCTGTAATATAGAAGATATACAGTTGTATAGTAGTTTATTATGATAAAACCCCCAGGGTTCAAGTACCCTAGGGGGGGGGGCAGAAATAATAGTAAAAAGAAAAAAAATGTAAAAGAGTTTTAAATAATATAAAAACCCAAAAAATTGAAATTACGAAAGAGCACCAAAATAAACAAGTAAAATGATAAACATATTTAATATAGCCGCATCCCGAAATGTGGCTAAATGTCTGAATCAATACTTTTTCACCATTTTGCCTCCAATAAAAATTTTAATAAAAAATAATCCAAGGGTCTTACAGTTTTCAAAACGCTATCAATGAAAACTTACGTACACTGAAAAATGAAAAAGTTGCGGGTGTCAGAATATAGGGACAAAAGGCATTTTTTTTACAATGGCAGTTTTTAATTTTTTTTTTAAAGGTATTAAGACAGACCTAAAAAAAAAAGGATAAAGTAAAGATGTTATTTTAACTGCACATTGAAAACCGTAAAAATATAACCACGCTGTATATGACGCAACTGTGCTATTTTGCCAATTCTGCATTTGGAATTCTTTTTTCCAGCTTCCCAGTACATGGCACAGAATATTAAATGGTGCCACTAGAAAATAAAATTTGTCTTGCGGATAAGAAGCTCGCATATAGCTTTATAAACTAAGAAATCTAAAAGTTACGGCTTGTGGACGGAGCAAAGTGAAAAACAGTAATGCAAAAAAAAAAAAATTAGTTTTGAAGGATTTAAACCATTTCAATACTATATACTGTAGTGACAAACTAAAAACTTAAATGTCTGCATTTCGCATAACAAACAATAGGTAGTAATATATTGACACAGAGAGTATACTAGTGTACACATTATTAAAGGAAATCTACCACCAGGATCCAGCATTGTAAGCTAAGCACACTTACATCCTGGTATGTGCCCCCTCTGTTTATCTTCTTATTCCATTTACATTTACTAAAAAAAGGCTTTAAAAATCATGCAAATGAGCCCAAGGGGCTCTGGGTTTCTTTCATTAACATCTATGGAACCTGGAACCCCTTGGGCTAATTTGCATAATTTTTCAAGCCTTTTTTTGTACAAACAAGAACATAAGCTAAAAGAAGAGCGGATCCTGCCAGAGGGGGAACACACCTACATGTGGGTGTACTTGGTTTACAGTGCTGGATCCTGGTGGTAGATTTCCAGCACTGTATTTCATTTGTGATAGTTGATATTGATACCAGAAACCAATTTGTTATCCTTCGTTCCCATAATAAGTGCATCAGACCTCTCCTCTTGTCTGTGCCGTCTGCACATCTTAAAAGTGCATATATGGGGATGACAGCTTAGTAATCACATGTGGATCTTGCCTTACTGGTTATACTACTGCCATGTATTCTTCCTACAGGGAAGTTTTGCAAAAAAAATAACTGAACAGGAGACTTTCAGTGATTGTTTTTTTATGATGGATGTGCGAATGCCAGAAGACATAGCACTATCCAGAAACGTTCACCTTAGTAAATAAGATTTTCTACTCCTTTTCCAAGATTGAACTGAATATACAAAGTGTGTGTAGTGTAAATTGTTGTTTATCACATTTAAAGAACAAGATTGACAGAGTTTATACATGAGCCGGTGGCATAAACTTCTGCAAAAATGTACTTCATGCTTTGGGACACTGGCACTGTGACAACTGAGTCCTAAATGGGGAGATTCTTGTCAAAGCCTCTAATTTAAGGCAGTTGTAGTCATTTGCTGTTAAAGAAACAGTTTTGGACATGGTCTGACCACAGCATTTAACTAATTTACAGTGCAGTGTATTATACATGTTAAGCTGCACACAACAGTGATATTATCATCACTAAATACCTGGGAATATTAGCATTCCATGAATCCATATGGAATGTATCTACACATTGTCAATAGGTGGGAATGCTTAGCTGAAACTGTATACATATGTCTCTTTATGATGTATATTTGTATCCTATTTGGCTTCACTGAATTTATGTTTTTTTTTTGCTATATGCAGTGAAGAAACATTTGTTGCCACCTTGAAACAGTTATTTGAGGGGGTATTCTCATCTGGACATTCACATTTAGAGATATATTTACATTCTGAGATATTCAAACATTTCTTCAATTGCATGTTATTAAAAAAAATGTGTGAAGATAATTTCATGTTGTCCCTTAGAACTGAGACAGCTGTCCTTGGATACAATCACCCCACACTCAGATGTGGCCATTCATAGGCTGCTCTGACTGCCAGGATTCAGCGCTCATTACTACAAGGCAGCTGTGGGACATTGAGAAATTCACAGACATATCATATGCAAAAACTATTCAGCATGGTGGTTGAATCCAAGGGCAGCTATTTTGTTTCTAAAATACAACATGGCTACATTTATGGGAAATTATATTCACATTTCCCATAAATGAAGTCATGCTGTATTTTAGAAACAAAATAGCTGCCCTTGGATTCAACCACCGTGCTGAATAGTTTTTGCATATGATATGTCTGTGAATTTCTATATGCCCCACAGCGCAGAATCCTGTCAAAGGGACAACATGGCCACATTTATGGGAAATTATCTTCACATTATATATATATATATATATATATTTTTTTTTTTTTTAATTAAATAAAATCTAAAATCAAATGAGAATACCCCTTTAAGAATGCCACAATATCTGTTATTAGTGGGGTCTGAGACCGCATTGATTTTCCTTTTAGAAGTCCAAGAATACATCTTTAATGTCACATTGATGCTGGGATTTTCATAGTTTTACAGCACAGTTGCAATGATTACACTGTACATGATATCCAGACAGCAGGAGATTCTGGTTTCAGGCAGATATAGGAGTCTGTGTAATCATTTCTGTATGCACGCCACCCTCCGGCATAAAAACTCCCTTGTCAGTGGTTAGAGGGCCATGCAGACAAGGGCATAACTAGGGGAGTCAGGGCCCTTCTGAATGGGACCCCTCTACCCCATTATAAAATATACATATTTGTACACTCAAATGTTTATACAATCACACGTCACCGTGCACCGCGCTTCACTGCAGGGAAACCACCAGGTATACAAAGTCGGAAAAAGTCTCCAAAATTTGCAATCAGTTTTAAGCTATTTTTTACGATTGGTCAGAGGCAGCTAAAGATTTGCGCCAAATCTTTGACTTTTTTGCAACTTTTTACAACTTTCACATATGGATTCATTGATAACTCAGGGAACACTGCAGAAAACTAGACAATGGCGAACTTATCATCAGGACTGCTGGTGATGTCAGCCTGGAGTCTGAAAATCTTTTTTTGTCGCACAGACTATTTTCCCTCCAACCCTTTTCTGAAAGACCACTCCCTTCTGGAGGCCACACCCCTTTGTTGGACAAGTTAGAAAAGTGGCAAAAAAATGGTCTGAAAGCCTTGGTTAATGTGTTGGAAGGTGTTTTAGACTATTATTTGGTGCAAATCCACCTGAAATCTGGTGCAAGTGATTAATAAGTTCACCCTATATAGTTAGTTGATAGTGCATGCTCAAAAATTCTTCTGGACCATAAGTCAGTTAAAAAAAGGACATGTGAATAGCCACATATATATTAAAGGGTCAGCTGCAAAAAAATATGGGTTTGTCATATCCTTAAAGGGGTTGTCCACTTTCAGCAAATAATTGATATTGTTTGTGTAGTGGAAAGTTATACAATTTTCCAATATACTTTCTGTATCCATTGCTCATGGTTTTCTAGATCTCTGCTTGCTGTCCTTCTAAAGAAAGCTTTTATGTTTGCTTCCAGTTAAAGGAAATCTGTCCATGGTCTTGTGCTGGACATGCAGATGCATGAGCCAGTATCACAGGGAAGAAATCAGAGCCGTATGATAACAACAGCTCATGCACCTGCATGTCCATCACATGACCATGGACAGATTTCTATCCCCTGGAAGTAAATATAGAAGCTTTCTATAGCAGGACAGCAAGCAGAGATCTAGAAAACCAGTGAGGAATTGATAGAGAAAAAAATTGAGTTTGAATGGGTTTCCTCCGGGTCCTCTGCTTTCCTCCCACACTCCAAAACATACTGGTAGGCTGATTAGATTGTGAGCCCCATTGGGGACAGGGACCGATTTGACAAGCTCTGTGCAGCGCTGCATATTCTGTGTGCGCTATATAAAGATTTATTTATTATTATTATTATTATTATTATTATTATATTGGAAAATTGTATCACTTTTTCCAACACAAACCACATCAATTATTTGGTGAAAGTGGACAACTCCTTTAATTGTGGATTTGTGGTTGAATCCCAGCACCTAGTACTCCACCTACAGTAACTTACTGTACTTCTATAACAGGGGTCAGGAACATTTTTGGCTGAGAGAGCCATGAACGCCACATATTTTAAAATATTATTCCATAAGAGCCCTATAATATGCACATGCCTCCCAGTAGATAGGTAGCCGCAGCACATGCCCCCCTGTAGATAGGTAGCCGCGGCACATGCCCCCTAGTACATTGGTAGCCACAGAACATGCCCCCAAGTAGATAGGTAGCCACAGCACATGCCCCCCAGTATATAGGTAGCCACAGCACTTGCCCCGCAGTATATAGGTAGCCACAAGCACCTGCTTCTTAAAAGATAAGTAGTCACAGCAAAAAAAAAGAATATTCACCTACCTGCACTCCCTGCAGCCAGCTCTTCATCGCTCCCAGGCTCTTCTCTTTGACCCTTAGATGATGGCGGCCATGGCGCCTGGGTCGCTCAAAGGACGTTGGCAGCGGTAACATTGCTGCCTGTGTCCAGTGATCAGTCTAAGACACACACAGGAGCCATCACTATTTATTAAAGATCTGTCTGAAAGACCGGATGCAGCCAATAGAAGAGCCACATCTGTCTCCCGAGCCGTAGGTTCCCTACCCCTGCCCTATAGCCTGTCTTACTTAGGTGTTGCCAAATGTTATCAATATTGTTACATAAAATCACAATGCTGAGTAATAAAAAATCACTTTCTAAATATTCACTGTAGAATAAAAAGGTGCCATCACATAGAGTAGCCCTTTAAATTGTATGTGGTTCTATCTCGCCATCATCCAGGGGTATATAAAAGCCAGATTGTAAAGTAATTATAATCTCTTGAAAGGCGTCCAGCCTCCCAGACTGCATCTATCCGTCTTCATTCATTTGTGTGCAGTCCTTAGAACTGAACAAACTTTCTGAGGACGTTTACATAGAAGTCGCAAGGAACGGCCCCAAAACTTTTATTCTGAAGTTAAAATAAGTTTGTCTTAGCAGTGGTTAAGAGGCTGTGGATTGCCCATATGTTTTGGGAGCTATGACGGATATGAGCAGCACTTATTCTCATAGCTGCAGTATGAGAACTTGCTGAGCACTTTTTTTTTTTTTTTCTCGACTTGAAACGCTCTTGGCTGAGTTTCACTTTTCCTTGCAGACTTGAGTAGTCTGTGACTGTGGCCCTTCTCCTTTCTCAGTAAACTTTAAACATGTGCTTTAGTCCGCTCTGCTCTCTTGAGTTGTGTGCACACAGTTGTGGCCTCAATGGATTGTTTTTGCACAGAAGTTAAAGAGGAAAAACTCCAAAAGCACAACCTACTCTTTGAATCGTCTGTAGCACAATAGCTGAAAGTCAATAGTCTAATTTTTTTTTTTATATTTTTTGCTGAACTTTTTCGACTTATTTTTCATTCTCTGGAAAACAATATAAAACTTTTCTTCTGATTTTAAAT
This sequence comes from Engystomops pustulosus, assembly GCF_040894005.1. Lineage (NCBI taxonomy): Eukaryota > Metazoa > Chordata > Amphibia > Anura > Leptodactylidae > Engystomops > Engystomops pustulosus. The sequence continues at coordinate 83,915,922 of NC_092418.1, forward strand.
GGGTGACGCCATTACAGTTAAGAAAAAGCATCTGCAAAAGCCGATATTTAGGTAAGTTACTATTTCTTTTACTGCAGTTGCTGCTTTTTTGCTATTTTTTTTTTTGTTTTTACAGCTGTTGAGAGTTCTGGATGCTGATCATCCAGCGTGGAAGTAAGGGGTTAATTGTGCTGTGTGACAGCGAGGCAAAGTGGAGAAGGGAACATGTTGGTGTATTTATCTGCTTGAAAACTTGATTTACTTTTACTCCTATGAGAGTGTGGCATGAAGAGGGTGTCCCAGGGATCCTTAATACGTTGCTCTTTGATCACTACAGCCCCTCGGATGCCTTTGTTACTGAACTGTATTCCTGGCATCTGCTGTGTCTTTTAACAAGTTACATTTACAGAGATGAATGCAGATTGCAAGCTTACACTAAAAGTTTTCAGATGCTCCGCTCACATTAGAGAGAACAGCTCGGCTTGAGTTCTCTATTATATTTATTAGACGTATTATGATGTGTTTTTGTTTTTCGCACTGCTGACTCCTCATTGGGATGTTTTATGCATTTTGTGTTATGTATTTGTATACACATTCGTTCACTTTGCTGTATCAGAGATTTGTGTTATATGTGACATGTGACATATGTATAATGTTTAACAATAACTTTGAGTTAATAGGATGTCTGTGCACCAGGTCTGCCTATAGTAAGTTGCTATATAACGCAATGTTGAAGCTGTTTTTATATTATGTGCTTACACTGTACATACACTGTCGTATACTGTACATCAAGGTCACCAGGGATGTGATATATATATATATATATATATATATATATATATTACATACTTTGCAGATTTGCTTTTGTAGAGCGATTGATATTTAAGTTAATTTTAGTTTTTATAAGTATTTGAAATTGACATTGCATTTATTCGATCATTCACATGTAGTTCAGCGCTGGTATCAAATTCCGTCCTATACAAAACATATGCAAATTGAATTCCAAGTATATGTGTAAAATCAGCTCATTGTTGTCAATAGCTTTACAGACATTTGTCATATGAAACAGTTTAGCTTTCATGAACATGTCTGATATTTGGGGTGTGGATGACGTAGACGGTTTTAGCCATTGTTAGTTATCTAGGGCTGGTAAACATGTGTAAATCTACATATCAATTTTTAGATTGTGAAATATTGTGCTGGATTTTGCGTGGATTAGGCAAAAATATTAATGTAGCCTTTTGTTTAATAAAAGTTAACTTACGGTAAGTCACATATATATATTTTTTAATTAAACTTCTGATAATTCTGATCTCCATCTGACAGTCAGTGTTAAGTTTTTGTAATACAGAGTCGCACATGCCCTGCATAGTCGTAGCATAAGTGTTACTACCTTACATACACATGCAAACAGTTTATATATAGATCCATATAGTAAGTTTGCTCTAACAGCAAGGCTGTGCCTGGTGCCATCTACGGTCACTCAGGTTGTTATCATTTAACGCTTAGATGAGATGGGAGGATTTCAGCAAGAAAACTGTTGACAATGTAAAGATTTTCACATATATATAATCATATCATCATATATCATTAACCGAGACTTTAAAGAGTTTCTGTCACTTCTTTTGGCTCCATATCTCACGAAGTAACTGTATTTCCTATATAATAACAATTATGGAGGATTTTGTCTTATTATCTTGAGTTGTGCTCTTCTTCTCGTTCCTCATAGAAATGTATGAATAAAATGACAAGTAGAAGTTTCGATGTCTCTAAACACTCTGATAGTGGTGGACTGCAAAGAGACTCACCCCTTTGATAAGGAGAGTAGTTACACCACTTTATACATAAATATCTAGGGGAATGTATAGGGATATTGCTATAAGACTAGATTCTTATAAAGGATACAGGTGACAAATGTCAGAAGATACTTCATGGCAGCAATATCCTAAACATAAGGGTGTCCGTGCTCAAAATTTTTGGGGTCATACCCACATCAGTAAAAAAAGTGAATGAGCATCTTGTTTTTTTTAATGGTCAGTACGTGGCTGTACTGAATGCAATAGAAGACAATGGGGGTGAATTTATTAAGACTTAAAATTCCCTCACCTGTCAGTCTGCTGCCCGAAGCTACAAACATGCACCGACCTCTTTGTAAATAGGGGATACATTCCCACCAAATCAGACCTCCTTAGACCACGTCTGACCTGGTGGAGATTTCAGCTATAGTCTCCACTGATTTCCTGGCAGAGGCTATAGTAATTGTGGCACCATTATTAGCTGCCCAACCCACTCTGTTCTTCGCATTGTCACTCCCAAAGCATCATGCAAAAAAGCCCCAGAACTGGGGAAATGGCGATATTTATATGCCTACATGGCAGAGAAGGCATAGAAACATCAATGCAGAAACTGCAATGGTCAGTGAATAAAATGGACAGCACTTGAATGGCATCCAGTGCTGTTGATGAAAAATGGATGGATGCTAGAAAACACCCTTCAAATCATCCATTATATTTAACAGACACAAAAATCATCCATCTCGTCCATTAAAAACACAAACATGGATACAAATCAGCTGTGATAAACCAATGTAACTTCCATAAAAGAAGATCCCTGCACCTCCAGGTAGGTCTTGTAAAAGATTTCTCTTTTTATTTACAAAGCGTTATATACAACACGATATGTACTATGCGAAAACGCCTTTGGCCCCACCTGAACCTTCATCCAGCTGGATGAATCTGATCTTCTTTTCTTGATATAATTACCCGTCCACGAGCACGAGGAGAGGGCCACCGAGTGCCAACCAATTACAAACAAGTTTACAATGTTAACTTTAATTTTTCACACCGGAGAACCAGCTTGGTTGAGGGTATTTAGCCCTCCAGGAGAAATGTATAGCCAACAGCAAATTTCCGTGGCAAAATCAGCCATTTCTCAGAAGTATAAGAAGACATAATCTATAAAAAGTTTACCCTTGTGAGAAACACCTTTTAATGGTTTCTGATGAAATATCTTATGATCTATAAAGACATTTAGGAGTTGTTGAACTAACTTCCATCTAAGAAACGCTATTGTACTACGGAGCACTAAAGGCCACTTTTACTAATAATAAGAAACAGGACCTTCCTGTTCTGCATATTGTTGGGGTTTTGCTAATGTACCTCTCCTGACCTCACTTTTATAAGCCGTGAGACAGCTTTCTCATAAAAGTCTTTTTGCGGGAGGCATTTAAAGATGCAGTACGGCCAATTCTACTTCTGTTTTAAACTAAACAGTTCACAGAGTTATAATGGCTTTTCTGGCATAGATGATATGCGCTTCTCAGAGGCCTCGAAAATAAGTGCTTCCAAGGTCACCACTAAGGTAACTGTTTATACTGTACTATCACAAAAATCTTTATATATATTCAAAATGCACATTGAGAACAGACTACGCGGACACATTATCATCCTGCTCTAACTTTATGCTTCACATTCATTTTTCTTCTGCCTTTGCTGCCATCATTAGGAAAATCAAAGTTAGAACTACATTGGATGCCTTTAATAGGACTGTTTGGTCTAAAAAAAAGAGTTGCTATAGTGGAGTGAGTTTTCCATTCAGGATAAAGTGTGTTTCTCACTAACTTAAAAGTGGCCACAAAGTCTGTACTCTCTAGAGCAGTGTTCCCCAGCCACCGGGCCATGGAGCACCCGGTCCCGAGCCCCGGCCCAACTCTGTAAAAAAAAAATACAATACCCACCTTCCTCTTTCCCCACAGCAGTCCTCTCTTCCTTTACTTTATTTCCATGTTAACACGCACTGGCAATTGAGCAGTGCGTTATGCCATGACATTGCATCTGCCGACAATAAAGCCATACATTAATGCAGAAGAGAAGTGAAGGACGAGAAGACTGCTGGAGGGGAATGGAGAAGCTGAGTATAATAATAATAATAATAATCTTTATTTATATAGCGCCATCAAATTCCGTAGCGCTTTACAAATCATAGAGGACATATACAACTATATTACATTACAAAGAACAAACAGTCATATGGCACAATAAGAGTGAGGGCCCTGCTCACAAGAGCTAACAGACTATGAGGATGAGGGGGTGACACAAGAGGTTGTATAATGGTCCAGCCATTCTTCATAAGGGACCAATATAAAATAATTTAATAAATAATTTACTAAACAACGATGTTGCTGCTTGAACCAGCCATCAGCCGCCATCTTATTTACAGGGTCCTAGGTGAAAGAGACTGCAGAGAAGCCTGGAGCTTGGTATATATCAGCTGTTTGCCAGATAACAGATGGGAGATAGGACATAGGATGGATTAGTAAAGGGAGACTTGACATTTCAAGCAGTTAGCGAGTGTGATAGGCTTGCCTAAAGAGATGGGTTTTAAGAGCACGTTTGAAGCTTTGGAGGGTGGGTATTAGTCTCAGAGTCTGGGGAAGGGCATTCCAGAGTATGCTGTAGGAAAGGGGACATTTGTGTACCCTCCAATGTCCCTATTCCTGTAGCATTTTGCAGAAAGGGGAAGGCATGCTACAGGAGAGGTTTTCATTTAGCACAATTTGCGCCATTTTTTGAACCTTTTTTCCTCCTTCTGTTAAAGAAACTTGCTAACGCCAACATTTTGCTGAAATACATGTGTGCCTTTTTGGTGCAATTCGGCCCATTTGTGCATTTTTTGGTGCACACGAAACAAGCTCTTCTGCCCTCCTTAGATAAATATGGCAAACCTGAGGCAGTAGGTTGAAACAACTATGGAATAGGTGCAAAAAGAGCCAAAAAGGTGTTTGCATTACGAAAGAGAGAATAAAAATACTAAGATGAACGACCCCAATATGGTGTTGATGCAGAGGGAAGTTAAACTCTATGGGGCACATTTACTTACCCGACCCCATGGAGTTCACAAAAGTGCATTGTCCAACGATAAATGCACTGTGCCACGATTCACTAAGATTGTGCGCCTGATATCCTGTATGTATCGTTTACCCGCTCAGGTCCAAAGGAGTTCACCTTCTTCTCCCTGGTGCATGTAAGTACATTGTCTTGTGACACAATTTGAAAGTTAAATTCCGTGCTCAGTCCGAATCCGTTGGATAGTCCGACGGCACGCCCCCTGATTTATGTCGCATACAGCTGCACCAAAATCCGGTCACGTGCGACACAATCCCAGCACAGACACCTGTTAAGTACCTCTCAAAGCTGCGCAAATCCGGAAACCAGCAAACAGTCCGACGAAAGTACAAAAATAATGATGCCAATTGCCCTAAATTAGGGAAAGCATCCCTTCCCACCCCGATATTACAGTCCAAATAACTCTCCTGATCAAAGTTACAAAATGTTTTTTTTTTTTCTTAAGACCTGGTGATCTGTCCCTAAGGAATCTTCAAATTACATGCAAATGATCACTCAGATTACACAATGTAATCCTTTGACTTGGAATAATTTTGTATAACTAAATGAGATTTAAGCTTATAATGATTTTAACACAGCCCTTCCAATTATTTTATTCTATGACCCTTTCATTCTTAGTCATAGACTAAGCCATATACATGATAAGTTCAAGTCCAGCCTTTGGGATAGCCCTGCAAATAACCAAGAATATAGATTATTTTTTTGTACTTCTATAGACCATAGACACGTACATGGAAATCTCTGCTAAGCCTGGCAGAGGGAAGGGGGCCGTCCTGTGAAGAAGTTTGGGCGTAGCTGGGGCCCAAGCCTTCTAGGAACCTTCACCCATGACATCCTTGTACATCTTTTCCTGCTCTCAAATACATGTAGACATGAGTCATTTCGGGACCTTTGAGGGTTCTCCAAGGGTCCTGAAACTGCAAATTGAAAGCAGACAAAAAGAGAGCATCCTCCATACTCTAGTACCATATGTTGGAAGTGATTCCAGACTTGTAGAGGTTATAATATTCATACAGCCCTGGACCCGTGGCAGGCTTAATCCTCCCTGCACAGACCATGACGCAATTATGACATTTTGCTTAGTAAAACTTCCTACCTTGCTCAGAAGTTTGAAAACAATTCTGAAAGTTCTCCTTTAAATTTTATGTACTTTTATTTTTGTTAGTTTTCCGCATGAATAATTTCTCTCTCTAACTATCTGAATACTATATATCAGCATATGTTCTATTTATGGGTTTTAATACACAAGCATTTTGCTAGGTTGCTGTAACTGCTGAGTTAGTTTATAAGACGATGAGTGATCTGAATTATTAATAGTATAGTACATTCACCAAGTTATACATTCAATGTGGCCTTTATCTAAACACATCTCTTCACACACCATCATTAAACAGTTGTAGTCTAGGTTACAGTTTAACATGAAGCACTTTGCCAGAAATACAAGCTTCATGTGGACAGCGGAGATATATTACTCCCTGGTTTCCATTGACAGGTGGCCATGTCACAGCCTTGTACTTGCCTGGTTTGTTCTTGTGTTTGACCTGTTATGTGTGGGTAATGATAATGGGATGCATATATGTCATATAAATGATTATTTATACAGAGAAGGAAGTTTTATCTTCACTGATGTTGGAATACTTACAACATGGTATCTCTTAACGGAAATCAATCAGGAGATTTGTCCTCCATAAACCCTAATTACTGCCTTATAGGTGTAAAAATATACATGCCACACGTATAGTTTTATATAGCTCTTTAGAATGCTGCAGCATTTTCATATTTATTCAAATTAGACAGAAGTGCTTTGTGGGGTGTACCAGAGCCCCTAAGGGCTCCAGCTTTATTGCCAAATCCATGGCACCTGCAGCACTTCTACCTTGCTCACCATCTCCTAAAGCTTCCCCTCTAAACTTAATGAAACTATTTTTATAAGGCATGCAACTTTCACAAGATCTATATAAAGGTAAGGCTGGCATGTATATTTGTACACCTACAAGACAGTAACTGGGGCTTATGGAGAGTAAATTCCCTGAAAAATTTCCTTTAAAGGGAAACTTTGATTTGGATCTGCCTTAAAGACTCCCCCGTGCAATGTCAAAACTACAAATTTAACTTTTAAAAATGGGGAGGAACCTGCAGTATTTGTATAAATTGGCACATTTTTGTGACATTTTTTGTTCCATTATTCTAAATGGCAAAATTCCTTTGCTTGCCTTAAAAAATTTGGGAATTGATGAATGGAATTAATTTTTTAGTCAAAAATATTACTGCAAGCAACATTAGGGGAAAAGGCACACTGGCACTATAGTGTCCAGGATAGACACCAGTCTACTCAACATATGGCGGTCCTCAGATTTATAGAGTCATATCATAGAACATCTAGTGCAACAAGATAGCACTTACCATGTATAGTTGAAAGACATAACTTAAGGAGTTGCAGAGGGTGCGATCGTAACTAGGGTCAAGTGGCCTATGGGACCCATATGTTGTATCTTTTAAATTTGAGAAGACTTGTACTATTACCATTACATTATTATTGGGGGCCTGGCACAGATTGCACTGGGGCATGGCAAATTTAAGTTACGCGATTGTTGAAATGGTTTAATTCACAGATTCAGCAAGCCAATGGGTCATTTTGCACTAGGGAGCTCTCTATATGGCCCAGATTTTATACACTAATATAAGGGAATGGGGTTGTATTGCTACCAATAGTTTGCTAAGACTGTTGCAAAAGTAACTTTCTTCAATTATGTTAGTTGCAGTGTTCCAGGGTGAAATAGCGATATTTGAAGGAAAGAGGATAATGGAGATTTCCTAGGGAGGATTTACAAAGACCAGTGTTTTCTAGCCTGACCTGAAAAAGAAAAATATTGTTTAAAAAGAACCATCCAAAATGGAGCCAGATCACGGAGGTGCTCTGGGGGTGTTACCAGTGGTTTCATTACCATAATTGTAAAAGTTGATTTTAGAAGGAAGGAGACCATGGATAACAAATTTAAGAAGAACACAACAGTCATGTTGCTTGGATCTATGAATAAATGTCCCTGGTTTATCATGTTTGATTTTGATGGTAGATTTACTTTAAGCTACTTACAGGATCTGGTCTTTAATAAATTTAACTCAAGTTGCAGAGTCCTAGAGTAATAAAAAAAATCTTCATCTGATAAGAGGAGGTGTAGATTTGCATTAGAATTTTCTAGCATTGTAAAGAAATAAATTGCAGGAGACAACACCATTGCATCCAGGCCTATTTGAAGTCAACCATTTGTTCTTTTAATATTTTTGTTTTTTTATTTCAATGTATGATACAACAGCAATAACATACACATGTTCTGAACAGATATCACATCTTATATTCAATTTATAACGTATGTCAAACTGTTACAACCCACATGAGCCCTAGAATAATCACTCAAGTATACGATGAGCCAATAACAATTTACAAAAATAGTTATACCAAACTAAAGGCAACATAGAATAAATGGGGGATTAGATGGGCCTAACAGGAGGCTGTATAAGCACTATGTATATCTCAACAATATTGGGCTTTCTCAGGGGTCAACTCACAACTATAACCAATGGAAAATCTGAAGACTTAATACAATATCACAACTAATGTTTCCAGATTCATAAATATAGGCTGTGTGGAAAGGATGTGAGACATTGCTGAGAAGGGGAGATAATCAATATGCCGGCCATGCAAACATCTGTGCTTTATATAAATGGAACAACCCTATGTGCTCCAAAACCTCGTGAACATCAAATGCTTGAATGAAATCCATATGTTCAATTTACTACTCGAAATTTTCATTTCAAAATAACAAGCATAATATATCCAGGGGAGGGTTGCTTTTCCAAGACGTGCTCTAGAACAACTACTACTCTACTTACTGTATTTCCCTTTTTCAAAGAGGTCCACTATGCAAGGACTACATGTTGGGCAGGATAGCTCTATGTGGAAATACTGTAAGGCTTAAAGACAATCAATACTGCAATGTACAATTAGAGTTGTAGGAAGTATTTGGCATTTCTGTAAGGGCTTCAGAACATTTTTCATGGTGAAAATAGTGTTTAGACTTAGAAGAACCTTTTATGCCAATGTATTGCTATCATTGCTGTGTTATTGGAACCATAACCCCAAATGAATGGGCACCAATAGAATATAAGAAGTCTGAAAATCACTGGCCTTAAGGTAAGTCCCTGGAGAAAGAATCTTGAAGTAGAAAATTGTTTTATTTCCATAAACAGAACAAGTGCTGTTCTTTCTATTATACCTTATTTGAGCATAAAAAATGGATACCTGATGAAATAATTGGTCACAGCCTCCCCTGTATATAGCTAGCAAGCCCCCTGTAGTATACAGCCAGCCAGCCCCCAATAGTAAACGGCCAGCCAGCCCCCTGTAGTATATAGCCAGCCAGCCCCCATGTAGTACACAGCCAGTTCCCTGTAGTATACATCCTGCCAGCCCCCTGTATTATATAGCCTGCCAGCCCCTTGTATTATATAGCCTGCCAGCCCTCTGTTGTACATAGCCTGCCAGCCCCCTGTATTATATAGCCTGCCAGCCCCCTGTATTATATAGCCTGCCAGCCGCCTTTAGTATATAGCCTGCCAGCCCCCTGTATTATATAGCCTGCCAGCCCCCTGTATTATATAGCCTGCCAGTCCCCTGTAGTATACAGCCAGCCCCAAGTAAAAAAAATAAACTCAGTACTCACCATTCCATCGGCCCAGGCAGCTCCGCTCTCATCTTCATGTTCGTGGAAGTCCAGGACAGCTCCGCCAGCAGCGACTCTTTTTTCTTCATGCCGGCACTAGGACCGAGATATCTCCATGCGAACGGCCCGTCCGGCGCACTCAGGGATGTCAGCAGTGGCTTAGATAATTATAGTCAAAATTATAATATACTTCCTGTTAGTTTAAATTCCCCATATTACAAATTTATTATGGAAGTATGTTTATAAGAAGACTATGGTGGGCTTTAAAAATGGACCCCTCTTTTTAGTATAGGTGATTAATTCTATATATATATATATATTGGGAGGAGAGGGGAGTCCTACACCACACTCGTATTAGCTGCAGCATTGCACACAGGCCCATGACTCCCCATTCAATAGTCATACGCCCCGTTTGTTGCTCAGACCCATTCAAGTGAATGAGGCTAAGTTGCAATAACAATCACAGCTGCTATTCTATGTAGTGTCCTTGGTAGAAAGTAAAGAGAGATTGCAGTGACCTTCCTCCTATAGGCACATAACCCTTTTGCCTATAGTTAATCTTGGTCCTCCATAGATGCAGATTGACTTGTAACATCTGTCTATGGAGTGTGGCTGAGGAGTCACTGATTTTGACATAGGGGGGGATATTTATCAGGACCTCTGCGCACCGCCAGTGGCGGAGAGGCCCTGAAATAATCGCAAATGCTAGCTTATTGCTAGCTTTTGCAATTATTTTCCCCAATCCGCCACCTTCACTCCAGTGGGGAGTGAAGCGGGGGGGGGGGCGTGGCCGGCCGAGCGCGCGGCCGGCCGAGCGCGCGGCCGGACTGGAGTGAGCCAGCGCGGGGGGCGTTACTGTCCCCGCGCCTGCGCACTCGCTGCTGCCGGCGCCAGCGTATGATAAATATCCCCCTGTGTCTCTCTTGAACACTGTCAGAATAAACGTGGGTTTAGAGTTGTTTGGTTTGATTAGCACCGCACCAATTTTTCTCTTGCAGCTTGGCTCTGGTTTATCAAACGTTAACAAATGTTACTGACAGATTCTCTTTCTACGATCATTACTCCTTTGCTTGTCTGTTTTGTTTAGATCTCAACGTTCTGACCCAATCACTGTTTCTGGCCAGAACTCTGATACCACAAAAAATGTCTTCCCACCCATGTAAGGGTCTTCTGGTATTCTGACTTTTTGGCTTGTGTTTTGACTATGCTCTTGTGATTTGGTAATCGTTTGTCCTCTTGGTTCCGACCTGGCTCTGCTGACTACTCTTAATTGTTTGTATCCTCTTGCCTTATTTTTGTGTTTTGTACTTTGGTGTAGGAAGGGAACATCTCCTAGTTTTCTTTTACCGCTAGGGTTTGCGAGGCAATTAGGTAGGGAAAGCTGGTAAGTGGGTTTACCTTGAAGGCGTACTGTTTTTGTCTATTCTTTCAATCCGTTCCCAGAGCGTGCCTTACAAATATCTTACAAAACCTGATAAGAAGAAAAGTAACAGCTACTAAGTTACTATAAATAACATGTATATTCTTCTTATAAACTCAGTTTTTTGTAATAATCCTGCACAGGACTCTATGGACAAATTCTGTGGTTTACAAGATTAAAGAAAATATTATCTTTACTTTTGAGAGTGGTAATTGCAGGAAGATGCAGTGGGGACCTGTTCTGCTATGTAATTTCTGCTCCATCATTAACTTTTATGGGCAGATGTTTAGAGCTGTACTTAACATAGCAAAACAAAGCACGCCAATTATAGCAGGATTCACATGGTGTGCTCAATACTAACTATGCCGAAATCTTGATTTGTTCTTAAGTCATAGGCACTTATGAATATTGTTACTTGGCAATCATATTCATTCATGCAAAACAAGTGTAATCTGGCGTAAGAACTTTACAGAAAGATCGTAACCATTATTTTATCCCGAGTTCACTAGAAGGTTAAGAGATGTAAATGTTATTGGGACATTTATTGCTCTTTTCAGAATTTGCTGTGTGATTTACAAAGTGTTGTTGTTGGAATCTAGAAATGAGGATTAGATTTCAGCTCAGGGTCAGAAATTAAAATAATGGAACCCCAGATTATTCTGAAATCCCATAGCCATGGTTGGGAAATGTATTTATCGCCTCTGACATCTGATCTATTATGTTTCACCGAATCCTATCACTTTCTCGAGAACACTAGAATATATTCATATCGTGCAATGGAGAAATAATCTTCCAAGGAAAGAGATTTATGATGAGTATAATGAAATGGGAGGCTTTTTTTTTATCAACTAAGTCAAACCAATCTAAAGTAACCAGTGCCAGTAAGCTGTTACCAAGCCAAATAAAATCATGTAATGCATCCTAGTAGTGCAAAGGTGCACCTGATGAGAACACAGCTCTACCACTTTACGATCCACTAGTTCAGTGGTGGCGAACCTATGGCACGGGTGCCAGAGGTGGCACTCAGAGCCATTTTTGTGGGCACTCAGACCATCACCTCAGGACAGAGTTCACCAAATAGGACCAAATCCACCAAGTCCCGGCAACTTAAGAGATGTTGCTCTCAGTGCTATTTTAAAGCAACACTTCATTGGCTGTTAGGTGTTGACAGAACTGCATTATCTTTGGAAGTCATCCTGCTCGACCCACCATTTTTCCTCTACAGAGAGACCCTGGAGAGAAGCTACAACGAGAGTCTGAATTTGCCCTCCTTCTTTCAACTGTATTGGTTGCCTCAGGGGGCGATACAATTGAAAGATGTGGAAGAACAGGTAGCAATAAGTTACTGTTTAAAATGCCATGTTGGCATTTCACTGGAAAATAAGTGGATTTTGGTTGTAGTTTGGGCACTCTGTCTCCAAAAGGTTCGCCATCACTGCACTAGTTGGATGACATGTGAAATATTACACACAGCTTTGGGCATCTACAAAAAGGACACAATAAAGTGGGCTTAGTAGAAGAAAGTTGTAAAAGGATTCTCAAACCAAAAATGATTTACCATATTTTTCGGACTATAAGGCGCACAAAAAATCTTTGATTTTCTTAGAAATTAAAGGTGCGCCTTATAGTCCAGTGCACCTTATATATGAACCCTACTTACAGACAACAGCTGCCTTGAACTGTGCACAGGTCTGCCACCTACTGGTCATTCATCTTTATAATCAGGTGCGCCTTATAATCCGGTGCACCTTATATATGAACCTAGACATTTTAGCAGGTATTTATTGATGGTGCGTCTTGTAATCTGGTGCACCTAATAGTCCGAAGTAGTTTGAAAATAATAGAAGTTCATCTGAGATATATTCAGGGCTAATGCTTGACTCTGCCCCTTGGTTTGTTGCAAATCCTATCTCGCAGTCTGGCCCTGGTCTTCTGCTTTATTCGCAAGTGAGATGTGCAAGAAGCAAGACCAAGAGGAGGAGAGCTGAGCTTATACATGTCTCACCACGGGGAAGATGTGGAGGATGCAGGTCTCAGGGGTGCACCAGCCATGTGGCGAGTTGAGCCGCTTGCCTCAGGCACCACCACCTGCAGTAAAATGGGATTCAACATCAGGGCTGCTTCATAGGAGGATCTGACACTTAAAAATAGTTTCTCTTCCCAACTGATGTTAGTATGTGTGGGAAACACTGCATGTAGAACCCACTTACTCAAAATATTACCTGATATATTACTACTGGATTTGGCTGAGGAGGGCGTTATCCTATAGGTCGCCTCTGGCAGAAGATCAGGTAGTTTAGGTTCACCCCTGGTTTCTCTCCTTCGGTACCTTGAGTCTGAGACCCCACACAGTAATGTTGATGTGTTATGGCGAAATCTACCCCTGTATAAATGAACAGAACAGAGATCTTGTAAATCTAGGCCTACATTTACAGGAAATAATGTTTCCTGATGTCATAGATATGGTTCTTTACTGTAAGAGCAAGAAGACTATGACATTCTTATTGGTATGTTTTCAAGATGTTTTGTATGAATGGTTTTAAACTGGGTTTTGATGCCATTTCAAGAAGCAATACTATTACTATTTTTTGTAGTATAGACCGGTAACTAAAAATGATTACTTGTTCCAGGGATTTTGTCTTATGAACTTGCTTATGAACTCTACATTGTCTAAATAGATGGACTCGTATTCCTTAACCTTTACAACTATGGTATTGTGTTACTAAGCTCGTAAGAAAGTTTCTCCTTTGTTGACAGTTGGCTTACAATAAGTAAAGCTGAAAAAGTAATGGAATGTCATATGATTCTGATGATTCTGGATATGTATTTCACATCTGGATATGTCACTATAAAAAGACATGTTTGCAGCCGCCCCTCACCCTTCCCGCACAGCAGTCTAACTTTTTGAAGTTCTCGTCAATGTAGTCAGAGTTTGTAAATGTAAAAGAAGTTTAAAATTGTTTTGATTTACTAAAAACAATATTTCAGAAAAAAAATCTAAATAAATGGAAGATCTCAAATGTCTTGAATGTTATGTAGAGGTCTCGGTGGATCGCATGTTTGCCCACATATGTGCCCTGCCCTTCTAATTCTGTAACAAACAGGATTCTTTTTTGCCAAGAACATTTTGAATCCATGTGGAAACCATGTGTTGGTTGTTGGAAATGGAGGCGATCAGTAACAGATGTAACACCACACTGACAATTCCTGCTGTAAAAGGACTATAAAGGAGTGTGTGGTTACATGTAAGCATCCACAAATATTTCATTCCAAATACAATTACAGGCGGTCCCCTACTTAAGAACACCCGTCTTACAGATAACCCCTAGTTACAAACGGACGTTGGTTAATTACTGTACTTAAAGGGGTATTACGGGAATATGAACGTCTGATGCAAAAACCCATAATGCTATAAATAAATGAATGTAACAAAACTTAATGTCATTAGTTACAAAATGGAGCTTAAATAGTATGATTTTATGATTCACAAAATTTTATGGCCTCTCTAAAGTTATCACCAAGATGGCTGCCACTGAAGTCCCAAGATTCTTTAGTTCTCAGTAACTCCTCCTCCCTCTTATGCTCTGCTCCCAGTGATGATGTAACAGGTTTTCTTGCTCTGTTACCATAGTAATGATGTGTAACTGCCATCACCAAAACACTCGCCATACTGGATGCACTGCAACCAACCAGCTACAGCCAAACATAGTGGTGATCACATGACCTGCCCAGGCAGGTGCAGGACATGTGATGTGGACATGTGACCAGCGGCCATCTTCTGTCCTGTGTATGCTCTGCAACGGACCACGCGGAGGAAATTAACGGACTGATTAAAGGGCCAGTAGCATTTTAATTCTTCATTACAGTCTATGTCACCAGCATTTTCTGCTAACGGGAGCAAAATTTTAAATAACAACTAATTACACATTACACATTAGCTTATATTTTAAGGACCCATTTGTATATGAATTATGCTGATTCCTGGAATACCCCTTTAAGCTTTAGGCTACAATAAACAGATAAAAAAAGTTATCAGCAGTGTCTGCAATTAAGCTTTATTGTTAATCCTGCTTCTTATGACAATCCAACATTTTTAACCCCTTCGGGACTCAGCCTATTTTGGCCTCTAGGACACGGCCCCATTTTTCAGCTCTGCCCTGTGTCCCTATAAGTGGTTATAGCTTTGGAACGTTATAATATATCCAGGGGATTTTGAGATTGTTTTCTCGTGACACATTGTACTTCAAATTAGTTAAAAAATTTGGATAATATCTTTTGTGTTTAGTTATGAAAAAAAACGACATTTGCCAAAAATTTGGAAAAATTCTTTATTTTCAAAGTATTAAATTCTCTACTTTTGATGCAGATAGTCATGACACCCAAATAAATTCATAACTTACATTTCCTAAATGTCTGCTGTATGTTGCCATGGTTTTTTAAGATTCCACATGTTTTACTCAGAATTTTGGTGCGATTTTTCAAATGTTTAGGAAAAACACCAAAACCTGTATTAAGATGGACCTGCTCAACTTTTAATTGACTGTGAGAGGCCTAAATAATAGTTTGACTTGTAAATTACCCCATTATGGAAACTACACACCTCAACGTATGAAAAAACACTTTAAAAAAGTTTGTTAACCCTGTAGGTGCTTTATAGGGGTTAAAACAAAATGGAGGTGCAGTCTGCAAATTGTAATATTTTTTCACAATACACTCATTTTGGGTGGAAAATTAAACATTTGCAATGGATTAAATGAAAAAAGGCTCCACAAAGTTTGATACCCAATTTCTCATGAGTACCCATACCCCATATGTGGTGGTAACCTGCTGTATGGGCGCACGACTGGGCATAGAATGGAAGAAGGCTCCAGCTCCAGAGCAGATCTGCATTGTCAAATTGTACAGGCTATATTTTTCTCTTTTTTTTTAGTGTGGACCTATAGGAGCTTATTTTTTTGCCACATGAAATGCACTTTTCTGGTACATAATTTTGGGGCATCTTTAGCTAATTGGTGAGATTTTATTAACTCTGTGTTGGTGGAGGAAATGAAAATCATAAATTTTTAGGCCGTTTACCATACCATAAAAATGGTATATTATTTTTATTCTATGGGTAGCCACGATTACGAAAATACCTCCTTTATACAGGCGGTCCCCTACTTAAGAACACTCGACTTACATACGACCCCTAGTTACAAACGGACGTCTGGATATTGTTAATTTATTCTACTTTAGTCCTAGGCTACAATGATCAGCTATAACAGTTAGAGGTGTCTGTAATGAAGCTTTAGTGTTAATCCTGACTCTTATGACAACTCAACACTTTTAAAATCCAATTGTCACAGAGGCCAAAAATTTCTGTCTGGGATTACAATGATAAAATATACAGTTCCGACTTACATACAAATTCAACTTAAGAACAAACCTACAGACCCTATCTTGTATGTAACCCGAGGACTGCCTGTATAGATTTATTTGAACCTTTTCTCCCATTTTTACTGAATAAAAAGTAATTAGTAAAATTGTTGCCAATTTTAGCTTCACCGTCTGCATAACTTTTTTATTTTTTGGCTGACAAATCTGGTTAAGGGCTTAATTTTTGTTCTTTTTAGTGGTCTTATTTTAGAGTGCATAACATTTTTATATAACTTTTTAGAGCATTTTTTGAAGAGATTATTAAAATTATCTTTTTTTCAGAGCATTTTTTTTGGTTACTTTTTATGGGGCTCACTTTGCGGATCTAATAATGATTTTGTTTTATTATGCAAACTGTTGCGGACGCATCAATGCCAAATATGTGGGGGTTTGTGTATTTTATTCAATTTTACTGAATAAAAGCTAATTAGGAGAAAATCTTGTTAATTTTACCATCACCATCTTTTCATATGCATAACTTTTTTATTTTCGGCTGATAAATCTGGTAAGGGGCTTATTTTTTGCGAGAAGAGTTGTTCCTTTTAGTAGTCTTATTTTAGAGAGTATAACATTTTAAAAATCACTTTTTAGAGCATTTTTTTTAAAAGGGTATTAATTAAAAATTGTCTTTTGTCGGAACATTTTTTTTGTATTTTTTCCCCCAGAGTTAACCATGCATGTCCAGTAAAGATTCTGTTTTATCATACAGATTGTTACAGACGCGGCAATACCAAATATGTGGGTGGGTTGTGTGCTTTTTATACTTTATTAAATGTTTTTATGGGAAAGTGACATTTTAGGGGCTTATATTTTTATTTATTTATTTTTATTTATTCTAGTGTTTAGTGTTTTTACTTTTTTTCTTCTAATGTTTTTTTTATTTCTCCGAACTTGAACCAGCAATGCTCTGATTCAATACACTGCTCTACCATAGTTATTCATTATAGAGCAGTGTAAACTGTCTGAATGCACAGAACATTGGGCAGCCCTGGTGCACTTGGCAGATCTCAGGGCTGCCCAGAAGTGGATCGGATCCCCCCGTAAGCGGCATGGGTGATCCGATCCATAGGGGGAAGACCCGTACACGCCTTGGTCATGGTTGACTGCGGCGTGTAAGGTATTAACGTTCGCGAGTTGGCTCCAATCGTGGGTGTAAGCGCGGTGTCAGCTGTAATATACAGCTGACAGCCACTGCTTCTGGTGCCGGCTTCATTCGTGAGCCGGTGCCAGAAGCGGGACGTTATAGTACGTCCCCGTCCAGGAAGTGTCTTCCAGCAAGAACGTTCTATAAAGTCCTGATGCGCGTAGGGGTAAATTGTCACAGAGACCAAAAAAATTTTGGCTAGGGTTAAAATGATAAAATATACGGTTCCGACTCGCATACAGATTCAACTTAAGAACAAACCTACAGAACCTATCTTGTATGTAACCAGGGGACTGGCGGTATACTAAAATTCCAAAATACACAATATCAATATCAACAATAACATTTTAAGTATTTTATGGTGATTTATATTAGTAGACTGTAATGTCACCTTGACTTTAATTCCATGCTAATGTAAATGTTGTGTCCTTTTTATTAAAGGTTTATTCCGGGAATATGAATGTCTGGCACAAAAACCCATAATGCTATAAATAAATGAATATAACAAAACTCAAGTCATTAGTCACAAAATGCATCTTAAAAAGTTTGATTTTATAATTTGCTAAATGTTATGGGCTTTCTAGAGTATAGTTATCACCAAGATGGCCACCACTGAAAACTACAAGTCCCATGATCCTTTAGTTCTTAGTAACTCCTCCTCCCTTTCATGCTCTGCTCCTAGTGATAATTGAACAGACTTTCTTTCTCTGTTACCATACTAACAATGTGCGTAACTGCCATCACTGTACATTACTCCACTAAGATGATGTCTCAGCAGAACACTGGCCATATTGGATGCACTGCAACCAACCGACTCCAGCCAGGCTTGGAGATGATATTGACATGTGACCAGCTTCTGTCCTGTGTCTGCTCTGCATGGAGAAAATCAACTGACTGATTAAAGGGCCAGAAGCATTTTAATTATCCATTTCAGTGTATGTCCCCAACATTTTTCTGCTAAGGGAAGCAAAATTTTAAATAACAACTAATAACATATTAGCTTATATTTTAAGGACCCATTTGTATATGAATTATGCCGATTACTGGAATACCCTTTTAAGGTTTCAAAGATAAATTGTGTCACCACATATTACAGAGGAGAATAGATTATAGTTTTTTTGTATAGTTTTCAATGCTGTGGCAGAAATGTCATGTGATGTACTGAACCTTTAAGACCCCTTACATTGCCCAATAAAGCTACCAGGCCCAGATGCAAACGCATCTTCTGCACCCTTAAATTTCACGCCTGTTGCATTAGAATGGAGAGGATTTCCCACAAGGTACATTAAAAACTGCAACAGGTTCTAGGGGAAATCTACAACAGTCTCTGGCTAGTGTAGACTGCAGTTCTGGTAGAGCTGCTCGCCCCCGACCCTCTCCATAGAGATACACGGACACATGTCCTATCTTTTCCTCTGCGTTAAAGTGCTGCACATATATACGTCCGCCAATGGTCGTGTGAATGTAGCCTTAAAACTCTTTCAGATTTGCGCTGTTTTTTTTCACGTCCATTATTCAGTAATTTCCACAGATGCCCTTACAATGCCTTTGATTTCTAAGGGTGTTTTCACATTGGCTTAAATTTTTACTAATCCGTTGTCCGTGGAACAAAATTATAAAACGTCCTATTTATTTCACTTATGCAGATCACTGTAGGCACTAGACATCTATGGGTCCGCAGTTAAAGACTGATGAGGCTGAAAAATTAGGTGTGATGTTTTCAAAACAATGTTAAACCTTCAGTTTCTTTTGTGGACACGGAGACACAATGGAGACAAAACACAACGGATGGGCAACTGAAGCTGAGGACACAAGGCAATGTGAAAGGGTCCTTAGAGTTCTGTCACCACTGTCTTTCCACTGCGCATGCTTAGTAAGGTTTTATGTGCAGAGCAGTGGACTTTGGTCTTAATTCAACTTATATGCCACTTCTTATATGTAGTAGCCATGTAATTATAGTCTAGAGAACTGACTCCATGCCAATGCCAGCAACGAATACTGAGTACTCTATCTGATACTAACTCTGTACATTACTACCTGTGGTCTGAATGTCACACGATAAAAGTTCGGTTCTGTTCCCAAACACCCACTGGTAAAATTGCCAGCATCAATCACGGGTAGAGATGAGTGGACCCAAACCTTTCATTTGATGCTCAATTTGGTTGCATCCCGCACAACACAGACACATGGCCGCCAATCCAGCAATATGTCCAGGTCACATGGGATGTACCCCAACCCCAGACGCAATCTAAACAAACAATCCTGCTAATGTCTAATCGCCGGTAATAACCATTTGAATGATGGCGGCGGCCTGTAAGTGCCAGTTCAGGTCCACTCAAGTAGATAATTCACTTTGGGGTACATATAAGCAGTCCATCAAACTACCTTAGATCATAGCTTTTTTCCAGATAATTTACAGTGTAGAAATGTTTCTATTGTTTCCAATTACTTCCAATAGTTTCCAATTGATTCTATTGTTTCCATATATTGCTTATAGATATGCTTTTCAGCAGATCCTTGGGAAAATTCCTTGTATTGCATTAGGGGCGTAACTAGGAAAGACAGGGCCCCATAGCAGTCTTCTAAATGGGCCCCCTTTCCCAAATTAAAATATGCATATTACACTCTGTACGCCCCTGTATTGCATCTCACACTATGCAAAGTGAAAATGTGTGCTATTTTATCAAAATAAGGCATGAAGTCAATTTAGAAAAAAAAACATCTATATGCAATGGGGGCAATATTCAAGGCCATCTCTTTGTGCACTATTCTTAAAGGACATCTACCACCAGGATGAAGGATTGTAAACCAAGCACACTGACATACTGGTGTGTGCCCCCTTTGGCAGAATCTGTTCTTCTTTAAGATTCTTATGTTCTTGTTGTTAAGAAAAAAAGGCTTTAAAAAGTATGTAAATGAACCTGAGGTTATAGGTGTTAATGGAGCCTGGAGCCCCTCAGCCTCGTCTACACAGTTCTACACATTTTGCCACACTTTAAATTTAAAAATCTGCTCCTGCCAGGGACTGGTGTAGATTTGAATTTCAACTGGTACCAGTTTTCGAGCACATGTTATATTAAGTAAGAATGTCTCCACCCCAGTCTGCTTTGGTTGCCTCTCTGCACACTTTGTGATTTCACACTCCAAAACATACTGTTAGGTTGTTTAGATTGTGAGCC
The DNA here is from genome assembly GCF_040894005.1 of Engystomops pustulosus. Lineage (NCBI taxonomy): Eukaryota > Metazoa > Chordata > Amphibia > Anura > Leptodactylidae > Engystomops > Engystomops pustulosus. The sequence continues at coordinate 83,936,684 of NC_092418.1, forward strand.
CCATGGGGACAGGGACCAATTTGACATGCTTTGTGCAGCGCTGCTTAATCTGCGTGCGCTATATAAATAAAGAATTATTATTATTTTTACCACCATTTACCACTTTTGAAAACAAAAATCACAATTTTCTTTGCCTGTGCCAGAAATTGTACCTCTTTGCATGTTCAAAAACTGCAAGGAATGATAAATTGCCCAATTGTGATGTATATATTTGCAGATTTTTTGAAGAGGATTCTGGACAAAATATTTGACACATCTGCTTGTGCTAAAAAAATCTCAATATTCCAAAATGTTTGTAAGGGGCATAAAGGCCGGAACATACAATGTTACAAGGATGTCTGTTCATCTGCAATATGGACACCCTTTCTATTTTAGAAATGACCACCATCTTGAAATCTGCCAAATGCGTTAAAGGTCAAGTTTTTCCAATAGGAAGGTTATATGGTAACATATCAAAGAAGACTAATGTAGTCTCGGAAATTGATTGCCGCAATCAGAATTTAAACATTTATTTAAAACATTTATTCCAAGATGGCGATCATGTTCCAGACATGTTCTAAAAGACCCCCTCACCCATAACTTGCTGGGGTAATCATATGTGTCATTTTTTCCTTTCAATTTCTAAAATAAAAGGGTCATCTGTGACTTTTGACTCACTTTAACTGCATACATTTCTGAGAAGTCTTCATTTACCACCATTGTAGTTCTAAAGGTTCTTCTATTTTCGTCACTGTTTTCTTTGATAATGTCTGTCTCTGAATAAATTAGGTAATAATAGTAACAGTTGTCTTTACTATTCATTAATACATTACTTTACACTAATTAATGCAAGACCATATCATCATAAACTTCATTAGTTACTAGATAAAGGTGGATTGTGTCACATCAGGCAGGTGATTGTGAAACATGTTGTACAGTTATTAACCTACAAGGACGTTGCTGCATTAATGCAGACCTCTTCTAGTTCCAGTGGCACTCAGGTTAATATTAATGACTGCTACATGCCAGTGCATGAATATTTATAGCAGGTGGTTCACATTTGCTTGCATTATTACCTATTGTCTATTGGAAATAGCTTCATAGCTTAAAGGGAACCTGTCAACACTTCTGTTAAATGTTAACTTAAATTCTAGTGTTGTCGTACGGAATTATAAGCCCAGCATGCCCGTCTTGAAAAATTGTTGGCCTGGTTGCAAAGAAATCTCTATTTTAGTTTATTTGATAATTGGTGCACCTATGGCAGTGATGGTGAACCTTTTAGAGATCGAGTGCCCAAAATGAGACCCAAAAAACACTAGCTTTTCCCAAAGTGCCAACACAGCAATTTAGGAAGTAACAAACTTATTGCTACCAGAATCTTTGAGCTCCAATCCGACTCTGTCCACACCTTTTCACTCTTCGGACAGGACCAAGCAGCACCTGATGGGTCACTTTAAAATAGCAGGGGACTACTTGGACTGTCTGAGACTGCAGGAAGATGCCATGTCTGGCAAACTCTGTGCCTGGAAGACAGTCCGTGTGCCCACAGAGATGCCTCCGAGTGCCATCTCTGGCACCAGTGCCATAGGTTCGCCATCACTGACCTATGGTGTGGCTGCACGGTACAGCACACCATCAGTTTTGCACTTGTAGCAGAGCACTCAATAAAGTCTAAGTGGAGGGCAGTGAAACTAGGCAAGAGAGCCTACACTGAACCTCACAGTGACATACAGGGCTCTCCAAAATGAAAATTTAAATATGCATAAAATTGAATTTTGTTCTGCATTTAGGTCAGAGAAATAGCTACAATGCCTTCATCGTATATGGAAATGATTTTTTAAAATTGAAAACTAAAGCGTTAAAATACTTTTAACACAGTGCTGGATGATTTTTCATTTTCAAAATTCTCAGAGAAATGTCTGCTTATGATGCAATAGCCTTCACCTACAAGGCCATATGTTTAGTTTATATGAGACTACGGAGCTGTGTATAAAAATATATACATGCAGAATATTATAACTGAAAGGCAGGAGCTGTATTACTCATAGAGTATTAATAAATGTTGTTGAGCCAAATTAATATACAGGCACTTCCCAGGTTACGTATGTAAGTCGGAACTGTATATTTTATAATTGTAACCCCGCCAGAATTTCTTTGGTCTCTGTGACAATTGGATTTTAAAAATGTTGGGTTGTCATAAGAATCAGGATTAACAATAATCTTAATTGCAGACACATTTGATAACTGTTACAGCTGTTTATTGTAGCATAAGGCCAAAGTAAAGTAAATTACCAACATCCAGAGGTCTGTTTGTAACTAGGGGTCGTCTGTAAGTCGGGTGTAAGGGGACCGCTTGTAGTAATAATAATATTGACATAAAACTATTTGTGTATCTTGTTAGTCATCTCCCCAGGAAACTGAAATGCGTTCAAAATTTTGATGCAGAATTTTAAAGAAGCAGTAAGATAGATGTGATTTTAAGAACCCCTTTTCACACATCACAGCACTATTCACCTATTCAATATTTGTCCAATTATCTATGGATCTTCCTTTCAACATTGCAGATAACTTATGTTGCATATTCTTACATATAAAATCTTCTAATTACAGTCAGTTGAATAAACTTTGGCTATGCTTGTTAATGGGAGACCTTGCTTACAGAGGGAGGGAGTCTTGTTGCTACTTTAGTGTTGAACATTCCCAAATCAGAAGTTTTTTTTAAATCCAATTATTATTAACACAGATTTTTTACAATTTTTTTTTTAGAAACAATCTCACAAGACATTATCAGAAGATTTACCTTTCATTGTAATCCAGTCTATGATAATTAAAGGGGTATTCTCGTCTGGGCATTCACATTCAGTTTCATTAATCTGCCATAGATAAACATTTCTTCAATTAGATGTTATTAAAAAAATGTTCCTGTGTGAAGATAATTTCTCATAAATGTAGTCATATGGGCCCTCAGAAACAAGACTGTGTCCTTGGATACAGCCACCTCTGCTGGAGTGATTTGTATATGAAATGTCCGGGAGTTACTGTAGGTCCCCCAGCCGTCCTATGGTAATGATTGCTGAACCCAGGAGGTCAGACAGGGCTCAATAGCGCATGTCTGGCCATCGCTGCCAAAATGTGAGGTGGTCGTATCCGAGGAAACATCATGTTTCTAAGGGTCACCATGACTACATTTATGAGAAATTATCTTCACACAGAAACATTTTTTTAATAACATCTAATTGAAGAAATGTTTACATATGGCAAATAAATCAAATTAAATGTAAATGCCCAGATGTGAATACCCCTTTAAGAGAGGACTGCCGAATCTTTACAGTGATCTTTACAGTGATCTTTGCCATGACTAAGGATTTTTACGAAATGCGTAGGCATTAACGCTGTGTATGTCTGTGTTTCCAACATGTTTGATTGAAAGATGAACTTTTTATTTTTTGAAATAAATTTTCCACGTTTTACTCTGGATCGCTGTATAAGCTGGACTCAAGTGTGCATCCTCTGTAAGAATGGAGTTCAATGGTTAGTTTTAAAGTGTAAAAATATTACAAAAATGTTAAAATACAAGATCTTCAGACTAAACATTGTGCTATGCAAAAAATTAAAAAAGAAATCTTCTAGAATGTAATTCCTCTATTCAATTTTTCTGAATTAATATGTGAGTTTTATTTTCCCATGTATTTTAGCTGGACTTATCAACAACAGAATGTAACAAAACAGAAATACTTATAAATCTGTAGTGTAAATTTTGGCGTGGAGATCAGCAAGGGAAGAGATCAAGTTGAAAAGTCTCTTCATAAGGCCTCTTGCAAACATCTGTATTTGTCGGCTGTGAACTGGTTCCACAAACAGAGGTTAATTCACAACACCAATGATTTCTATTGTGCATTCTCACTGCACCTGGTACATACAGACCGGCTGTTCTCGTCAGCGCTTACCCTACTGATGTCAGAAAGGCCGTGATCAATGGCACAAGGATGTGGACTCTACTATTTGAGGTTGTTAATTTCCTGTGGTGGGGGACAGATACACTGGGTCCTTGATGTAGCCCCTCAGAAAGAATTCACAGATCGTAAGATCTGGCGATTGTGAAGACCATCACTAGATGGGTGAACTATTCCAAATCCTTGGTAGTTTCATTCAGGTAACAGCAAACATTTAAATATAAACTTAGTACAGGCGGTCCCCTACTTAAGGACATCCGACTTACAGACAACCCATAGTTACAGACGGACCCCTCTGCCCCATGTGACCTCTGGTGAAGCTCTCTGGATGCTTTACTATAGTCCCAGACTGCAATGATCAGCTGTAAGATGTCTGTAATGAAGCTTTATTGATAATTCTTGGTCCAATTACACCAAAAATTTTGAAACTCCAATTGTCACTGGGGCAAAAGAAAAAAAATTGTCTAAAACTTCCATTATAAAATATACAGTTTCGACTTACATACAAATTCAACTTAAGAACAAACCTCCAGACCCTATCTTGTATGTAACCCGGGGACTGCCTGTATAATTATTGTTTTACATGTCCACCTTGGCAGGGCACATTCACAGTATCCTTGATAAAAAAAAAACTAAAACTGTAGATTTTTACAGTTTATTTGGCTCACGTGTTTTTTGTAGTGATTGACCTTCCTGTGGAGGTGAAATTGAATTCTTCTTCCAAAGCAAATCAATGCAAAAAAATGCACAGAAATTTATTATCATTCTTTAGTTTGTGAAGATGATGTCAGATGTATGACTTACAACTTGGCCGTTTCCATCATTTACAATATACACCATAGTAGTTCCAAAGTAGTGGTTCCATAGTATTAGATGTCTGTATGCAGAAAAATAATATAGGGTCTGTGGTGGCATGCTTTAGAAGAGGCAGTGGGTGTCTGGGCTATCACAGATTATTTTCATTGTATCTACTGGAAGAAAGCGATGGTACATGTCCGAAATGCGTTTTACATACAATATAAACCAACTGCAATGGTCCTGATGCCCAGCACCTCTTCAATAGCATGGCCACCAGCGACCCCATATTATTTCTCTACGTATAAAGGAGTCTGTAACAGGGGAAGAGCCAGCAGCCATAGGACAGCGCAAAGAACATAGTGATGTATGCAGCATAACTAAACCAGGAGGGAGCCTATATTTTCCTGATAATATTGATGGCCACCACTATCACCCTATGAGTGCAGGTGTAATTTTTTTATTTTTTAAATTTTTCCATTATCTTATAGCGCCATAGTAGTCTGCCTTCTTCAGTCTATTCTAGTACACAGCTCAAATCATGTTCACGGTCTCCCCAAGTCTTTAGGTGGCCTGGGCTTCTCCTATGACATGAATACCCTTTAGTTTCAAATTGTTTCTCACAAATCCTAGTTCTTTTTCAATTTTGGTGACAGATGGCACTGTAGTCGACAAAAATCTAAATGTGCGCTAAAATGTTGAGGAAGTAGATATTTTGATAAATAAACATCAGATCCAAATTATGAAAAAAAGCCAAATGCATTAGTTTTCTAGAAGCTGTCCAATGTTTACAAATACGGGCACTTGGTTTTGAGCACTTGGTTTTGAGCACTTGATATTTGAAGACTCCCCAACTTCAGGGGGGAAGAGGCTTATGTTTATCAAGCTCTCTGACGTCTGAGAGGCCGGGGACTCACATAAAACCAGCCCCCGAAGAGAAAACACGTTTGATTCCCCCACCTCAACCCTGGGGAGATGAAAATCCAGGGTCAACTTTAGCATCATTGTATAGATTTTTAGAAAATACATGTCACATTATTTAATACGTTGTGTATTTCTTGAGCTATCTCCTTTTTGAACAATTTTTACCCATTTATTTTTTTATGATTATGGCACCATCTGTCAATCAAAATTACCTGAATTGTAGATTGAATCAATGTATATTTTTCCTGGGGAATCCAAATCTACAATAAAAATGGTTTCCATTTAAGATTTTAAAGTTTCAAAATGTTCCAAATGTCACCATTTCTATGTAATGCGACATGTAGAATAAGATTTGTGGTTCTTAGCATGGGACGTTCATTTAAGGGGTATTCCCATTTCAGCAAATTAATGTTAATGTTTTTATGATTGAAAGTTATACAATTTTCTAATATACTTTCTGTATCAATCCCTCTCTGTTGTCTAGATCTCTGCTTGCTGTCATTCTATAGAAAGCTTCTATGTAACTTCTAGTGGACAGAAATGTCACACAGATGCACGGCTCGTTATATCACACAGCTCTGATTACTCTCTGTAATATAATGAGCCGTGCACCTGTGTGACCAAGCTCAGACTTCTGTCCACTGGAAGTAAACATGAAAGCTTTCTATAGCAGGACAGCAAGCAGAAAAAAACAGTGAGGAATTGATACAGAAAGTATATTGGACAATTGTATACGTTTTTATAATACAAGCAATAACATAAATTTGCTGTAATGAGAACGCCCCTTTAATTTAGAAATATTATTGACTTCTTTCCTTGTTTTAATGAATGGCAAAAAATAAAATGTATGGATGACCCACTTCTAGGTAGAAGAACCTCTCTGTACTTCTCGAAATGGTGATGTTCATGTTCTCTGAGAAGGCACACAGACACATATGGATTTATCATAAGTCTTATAGACTAATTTAAAGGAAGTCAGTAAGAAAGTTTATATTGGTACATATTATACCCTTATCTTTACACATAAATCAGCCTAACTTTTAAACCTAATATTGTATTGGTTCCTCTTGTCTTGGCAAAATATCTGTGATATATGCATGGACTTCAGATCACGAGACCTTTTAAAGTGCCCTGTGGTATATAACACTGAGGCTACACAGTAAATCATTAAGCTCTGGAGCTTGAGACCTTATCTTACATGTTAAAGACACCACTGCAATAAGGTAATCTCATTCATATGATAAAGTGTGTGTGGTCGCCAACAATGTTTGGTTTGAATGTGTCAAAGTAACAATCCATATGAAGACAAGTATCCTGGGTTCCCAAGCTTAACAATACCTCCACCAACTTGCCTTCTTCCCATAGTTATAGATGTCCCCATGCCTTCCCCTGGCGAAGTATGCGTCATCAAGTAAGCCTCACCAGGTCAGGACACGTAATTACACTGCTCTACACTCCAGTTCTGATTCTCATATATAAATAAACCCTGTAAAGCAAAAGTGACAAACGCTCTTAGAGCAACCCCCTTCTGAACTTGTGGGGTAAACCAAGGTGGGATAAATAGAGAGGGGAAGTGAAGTGAGGCTCCCACCTGGTGGTGTTATGATTGATGCAGGACAACCAGCATCTGTATAATCCTGGATAGTGGATGGTGGGTAGTGGTTGGTAGGAACCACTGAACACTCAACTACCCTCAAGAGTGATGTTTTGTAGATGTAATCTATCCATCACAATGGGGCACATTTACTTACCCGGTCCCTCGCATAGTTCCCGAAAGTGCATTGTCCGTCCGGAATGCACTGTATCGTGATTCACCTAGATCAGGTCCGCCGTAGTTCACCATCTTCTTCCTGGTGCATGTAAGTGCTCTGCTTGCGACACAATTTTGAAGTTAAATTCCGCAGTTTGTCCGAATCCGTCAGATCATCTGAAGCCCCCCCCATTTCTGTCGCATGAAAGCTGGGGCAATTGCGCCAAAATCCGATCGCCTGCTCCAAAAACCCCTTCTAAATCCCTGTCCCAGGGGCGCAAAATGGAAATCCTCGGGATGTCCGACGAAAGTGCGGTCCTCGGGGCCCTTAGTAAATGAGCCCCAATGTGTCCCTTTTTATACATTTACTTTAAGAACTGAGTGTTTACTGGGTATACTATGTATTCTACTTCTTGACCGGTGACATGAGCAGCTAGTCAGTGGGATACTAGACCACTCTGTGCAGATGATTCTTTACTTATTTCAGTCAAGCAAAAGTAAAGTTGAAATTCTTTTAGGGTACATCTTTGCTGTGAGTAACACGTTTTAACCCCTTAATGACCGCCCTATCGGCTTTTTACGGCGGTCATTAAGGGTACTTCTTCTGACGCGACGCCTTTCTACGGCGCCGCGTCAGAAGAAGTTTTCGGGACACCGGGTTATTATAGTGCCGGTGTCGGGCTGTGATATCACAGCCCAGACCCGGCACTAACACCCGGGATCGGAAAAACTCAGATCCCGGGTGTTTAACCCCTTACACGCCGCGGTCAATCATGACCGCGGCGTGCAAGTTTGTCCCCTGTGGATCCGATCCCTCCTGCCTCAGCCCCGGGTTCCGACGAGTGACCCGGGGCTGTCGGCTCCTCTCTGTGCCGGGTTCCGCCTCATGGCAGGACCCGGCTGTGTGTAACTGAGCATGCTCAGCATGCTCAGTTACTTACAGTATACACTGCAATACAAGTGTATTGCACTGTAAAGGCTTGAATAAGCAATCGGATGATCGCTTATTCAAGCCAAGAAGTAGAAAGTGTAAAAAAAAGTTAAAAAAAAAAATTAAATCTTTTTATAATATAATTAAATAAATAAATAAAATAAAAGTCCCATAATCTCCCCAGTAACACATAAAATGCAAATAAAGTAAATAAAACACAAAAACACATACATATTTGGTATCACCGCGTCCGTATTAATCTGTACCATAAATCTAAATCAATATTGAACCCGCTCGGTGAACTACGTACAAAAAAAACTCGAAAAACTTCCCATAATATACAATTTTCCATCAAACACCATCCCAAAAAATGTTCTAAAAAGTGATCAAAAAAAGTTACGTTCCCTAATATGATACGACTGAAAAGAACAACTGTTTTCGCAAAAAATAAGCCCTCAACCAGATCTGACAACAGAAAAATACAGAAGTTATGGCCCTGAAAAGTTGTCAATAGTAAAAACAATGCGATTTTCTCCAATATTGGTTTTGCTCAGGAAAATTGAGCAAAAATAAGAAAAACTATATAAATGAGGTATCACCGCAATCGTAGTGAACCAGAAAATAAAGATAAAATATTATTTTTACGTTACGGTGAGCGGGGGGAAAAAAATGCTAACAATCCAAAATAAAAATTGATGATTTTGTTTGTGTCCCCCTTGAAATAGTTAATAAAATCTCATGAATTAGCTTTAGACTCCCAAAATAAATTATCTATACATTGTATCTCATCCCGTACATAATGAGCCCTCATATGTTCGCATTACCAAAAAGAAAAAAATGTATAGGTCGTACAATGTGACAATACAAATCTGCTGTACATGGCGCCTCCATTTATTCTATACTCGGCCGTGCGCCCGTACAGCAGTTTACCACCACATATGGGGTATCAGTACACTCGGGAGGAATTGGGCATCAAACGTTTCAGTGCGTTTCATCATTTAATTTATTCTGAAACTGTCAGTTTGGCCTAAATGAATGTATTTTCCAAAAAAAATTCTATAGTTTCTAAATCGCAGGTCCATATTTTTTAACCCATGTGAAACACTTAAAGGGTTAATGGACTTAATAGAAGTTGTTTTACATATGTTGAGGGGTGAAGTTTCTATAGTGGGGTAATTTATGGGGTTTTACTATTATTAAGGCCTCTCAAAGTCACCTGAAAGCTGAGTTTTCCCTCAAAATGTGAGTTTTGGCAATTTTCATGAAAATAAGAAAAATCGCACCTAAAGTTCTGCACCTCATAACATCCTAGAAAAATGACCGGAAGCATAAAATATCATCCCAACATAAAGCAGATATTCTGTAAATGTTAATTATCAAACTTTTTGGGTAGTTTTACATCTTGTCTGGAAACCAGAACATTTCAAACTTGGAAAATGAAGAATTTTTACAAACTTTTGCCAAATTTTCACTTTTTTTCAGAACGAAACGCAAAACGTATCACTTAAATTTTATAACTAACATGAAGTACAATGTGTCACGAGAAAACATTCTCAAAATCACCCGGATATGTTAAAGCGTTCCAAAGTTATAACCAATTATCGTGAGACTTGTCAGATTTGAAAAATCGAGTCTGGTCATTGAGCTGAAAACTAGTGTCGGTGATAAGGGGTTAAGCTATGATGATAAAAAAGTAATAATATTATGATAATAAAAATTACCAAAATCAAAATCAATCATGATAAACCAGGGAAACGTACTCATAGACCTACCGTGATTGTGGTAATCTTTTTAGATTTGTTATCCATGGTCTTCTTTCAAAGATCAACTTTTATAATATTGCTAATTTTCCTAAAGGGCTCTGTTGAATGTTTCCAGAGCCCCTCAATTCTGTAGCTTCACAAGCGGTTACAATGAGCATACCAGGTCTCCCCTCCTCGTGTACTTCCTTCTGCTGCTAGATTATGCAGGAAGAGGGAGGACAGAGAGAGCAGGGGATTGGGTAAGACATGTTCTGCCCTGAAGTGCCCACAGAGGACTACAGACTTATTAGCATCATTTTAAAAGTTGATTTTCGGAAGGAAGGAGGCCATGGATAACAAATATAAATAGATGATCACAGTAGCGGTGCCTGGATTTATGAGTGTCCCTGGTTTATCATATTTGATGGTAGTTTGATGGTGGCATGGTGATGGGCATCACGGTGGCTCAGTGGTTAGCACTACAGCCTCACAGTGCTGGGGTCCTGGGTTTAAGTCCCATCTAGGTCAACATCTGCAAAGAGTTTGTATGTTCTGTGCTTGCGTGGGTTTCCTCTGGGTCCTCAGTAAATGCAAGAATTGGAAACTGTTTACGCCTTGGAGGCGTCTTATTTTTCTGTAAGTGTAAAATATGAACTAAAGTAGTACATTGTTTAACATGGTTTAGTTTTAGTGCATTTCTTAACAAAAGTTCAATTATTTTAAAGTTATTCCATTGCTTATACTTGTTTGTCATGCAGGACGACACCTCCTACACACATCATAGGAAACTGGAAGCCCTGACTTCAATAGACACTGCAACATGCTTTGCATAAATCACTAATGCAAACAAATATAAGAAACTTTATAAGATTTTTTGTTAGAAATATATGCTTTTTTCTCCACTGATCAGATTACATATCACACACAGAAGTCTATGGAGGAGAGGTGGATTTTATCAAACAAACATTTTTATTGGCTATCAATAATTATTTAGTTACATTAAAGGATCTCAGTATTTTATTTTTATTAATGGGTTTATCTTCATTGTGCATTTATTTCTGTAGTGTATTATACAGCATACATGCAGTATGTATGACATTTTATGTGTGAAAACCAATAAATTATACACTCACCGGCCACTTTATTAGGTACACCATGCTAGTAACGGGTTGGACCCCCTTTTGCCTTCAGAACTGCCTCAATTCTTCGTGGCATAGATTCTACAAGGTGCTGGAAGCATTCCTGAGATATTTTGGTCCATATTGACATGATGGCATCACACAGTGGCCGCAGATTTGTTGGCTGCACATCGATGATGCAAATCTCCCGTTCCACCACATCCCAAAGATGCTCTATTGGATTGAGATCTGGTGACTGTGGAGGCCATTTGAGTCCAGTGACCTCATTGTCATGTTCAAGAAACCAGTCTGAGATGATTCCAGCTTTATGACATGGCGCATTATCCTGCTGAAAGTAGCCATCAGATGTTGGGTACATTGTGGTCATAAAGGGATGGACATGGTCAGCAACAATACTCAGGTAGGCTGTGGCGTTGCAACGATGCTCAATTGGTACTAAGGGACCCAAAGAGTGCCAAGAAAATATTCCCCACACCATGACACCACCACCACCAGCCTGAACCGTTGATACAAGGCAGGATGGATCCATGCTTTCATGTTGTTGATGCCAAATTCTGACCCTACCATCCGAATGTCGCAGCAGAAGTCGAGACTCATCAGACCAGGCAACGTTTTTCCAATCTTCTACTGTCCAATTTCGATGAGCTTGTGCAAATTGTAGCCTCAGTTTCCTGTTCTTAGCTGAAAGGAGTGGCACCCGGTGTGGTCTTCTGCTGCTGTAGCCTATCTGCCTCAAAGTTCGACGTACTGTGTGTTCAGAGATGCTCTTCTGCCTACCTTGGTTGTAACGGGTGGCGATTTGAGTCACTGTTGCCTTTCTATCAGCTCAAACCAGTCTGCCCATTCTCCTCTGACCTCTGGCATTAACAAGGCATTTCCGCCCACAGAACTGCCGCTCACTGGATGTTTTTTCTTTTTCGGACCATTCTCTGTAAACCCTAGAGATGGTTGTGCGTGAAAATCCCAGTAGATCAGCAGTTTCTGAAATACTCAGACCAGCCCTTCTGGCACCAACAACCATGCCACGTTCAAAGGCACTCAAATCACCTTTCTTCCCCATACTGATGCTCGGTTTGAACTGCAGGAGATTGTCTTGACCATGTCTACATGCCTAAATGCACTGAGTTGCCGCCATGGGATTGGCTGATTAGAAATTAAGTGTTAACGAGCAGTTTGACAGGTGTACCTAATAAAGTGGCCGGTGAGTGTATACCCTAACAACTTCTGTGAGCCTATATAACACCTAATAAAGTGCACAGAAGACAGGGGCATTAGAGCCTGATTTGTGAGTTTCACTGTTAAGACACACAAGTACTGCAACTAGATAAGAAAGCTGGCATTCCTTTATTATTATATGGAAAACGAATTAAGAGAAGGGTTAGTGCACGTTTTGTGGTATTTATTGCTGTTTTTTGTTAATTATGATATTGTACTTTTTTATTATTATTATTAGCTCCTACCTAATCGCCCACAATTTAAATTTTGTTTCATCAGTAAAACAAATGCCCGAAATGTGAAAATTTGCCCAATTGTAAAATGCTGCATATTTGAAAGTATACTTAATTATCATCACCTCTTGTATACCAATACAATGTAAAAAAACATGTTCTACATGGGCAGGCATCCACAACAGTCAATGGCTGCTAGGGCTGTGCTATGCATATTACCTGCATAGTGGGCACTGTGCTTTCAAATAAATCATCATCAAATGTCCCCTTAAATTATCCTTAGGGGTTCTCTCTCATGCTCACGATTTGCTATATGCAAATCCACGGTGCATTTTTCAAATAATTTTTCAAAAGATTCTGTTCTGTGTTAGCCTTTGGTTAAATAGATAAAATAGAAGAAAGTCCTCAGTTGTTGATACCTTTGGCTTACTAAAAAGGTTAATGAGAATTGCAACCTTTCATGAATACTCAGGTGCCTGATGAAGAGACCTGAGTAGTCTCAAAAGCTCTCAATTATTATCTATCAAAGAAATCTGGAAGTTCAATGCCAAATGACAGGGACAGCAGGGAACATTCTAGATCTTCTACTGAAATAACTCTTATGATCATGGGGTTCTTAACACTTGAAGCCTCACTGATCAGCATGTTGTCTCCTGTGGGCCCCAACTATACAGGTTTCACATACAGTATGATATATCCAGTGGAGTGACTACAGAGGTCGCAGTTTCATCTGGGCCGTAAGCTAGGGGGCCCCCCAGCTGCTGTACAACATTTCATTTTTGTTGACTTTCAGGAATTTAAGCACTGTCAATCCTTCAACCTATTCTGCAGACTACAAATTATGACACAATGGGGCACATTTACTTACCCGTTCCTTGGAGATCACAGAAAGTGCACTGTCCGACGATAATGCACTCTGCCGCGATTCACTAAGATCGTGCACCTGATATCCTGTATGTGTCGCTTCCCCGCTCAGGCCCGCGGGAGTTCACCTTCTTCTTCCTGGTGCATGTAAGTGCATTGTCTTGCGACAAAATTTAAATCTTAAATCCCGCGCTCAGTCCGAATCAGTCGGATCGTCCGACAACCACGCCCTCTGATTTCTGTTGCATGAAAGCTCAGCTGCACCACAATCCGATTGCATGCGACACAATCCCAGTGCAAACACCTGTTAAATAGCTGTCAAAGCTGCGCAAATCATGAAACCGGTGAACAGTCTGTCGAAACTGCGATCTGGGACCCTTATTAATAAGCCCCAATCTGCCAGATGTGTCTTCAACCTCCTAATATCAAAATTTGGAGAACTCAGTATACATATAAATTCAAGTAACTGAGGCTGTAGAGAAATATGCAGCTGTAATAGTTACAGTAGTCTCCTTTCACTCCTTTCTTGCTACAGTCAGAGAAGACATCACAGAATGTGATGTGAATGGAGCATATTTACTTCTCATTGTGCACAACTGTTATCCTTAAAAAGGTGTCTATCGTACATAGAGACGAGCAGATGTATCTAAACTCCTTTGTTAAACTCCTTTGTTAAAAAAAGATCTATTGTTTATATGTTTCCAAGATATTTAGCAATTTTAGGAGGGCAAGTGGGCAAAATATATATAGGGGTCCAAAGGCAAACTTTTCCCTTGGGGCTTGTGAATCTTTAGTTATACCCCTGACTTTCTATCTTCCCCTCCCCCTCAATTTCTAAGATTACATTGTAGAAGTCAGACAAAAGTTTAACGATGATTTTTCTTGTAATTTCTACTTTTAACATTTGCATTTATCAATTTGGATTTTTTTAATAATATATTGTGTATGCCAACAAACTGCAGTTATGATGGAGATTTCACATATGTTGGTGTATTAAATCACGCTGAAGTGCTATACAATGCAAAACAGATTTTGATGTTAATGACTGTGGAATCTGTTTTTATCCCGGATGCTTAATCCTGATCAGCAGTGGATTACCAGCAAGTTGTCCCCTGAACTTCCAGAGCTAAAAACAAGCAGATGTTTTGGTATTTCTGGCACCCGTCCCGACCTTTCCACTTACACATGTACAGCTCTGAGATTAGTTTACGATTAGATACAATTATGTCCTACTTTGGTGCGCTGGACATGGAAGGCGCATTATTCCACATTGCACAGTGGTAGATTTGACTCACATTTCTGTGTTTTTTGTCTGTTTATAAAAATCACATGGTTACTTTAATAAAAACAGATGTGATAATACTCCACCCATTGGCACAGAAATGAAAAGTATTGGCGGCAGAGCAGAACAAATGATTAAAGTGTAGTTTATCATCAAATATAAAAGTGTGACTTGTGGATAGAAATAAAGGAATTAGTCCTGAAATTTGGGTACTGTACAATAGCATGGTTTATCTGCTTCTCATTTCACTATGGCTAACCTGCAGTGATTCCAACCTTAGTGGCTGCAACCTTAAAGTACAATTGTAAAATATAAAAACATTTGCCTAACTCTGCCCTCTGCAAAAATAAAAAAAATCTAATCTACTCTAATTAGCTATCTGCAGGTGTTTAGCAGCAAGCAGCGGTTTTACCTTGTCCCCACAGGCTAATCTCCATTTGCCATGCTTCCCGGTAATCATGGGAAACCATATAGAACTGCTAGAGATGACAGGAGGTTTATTGGGAGTGGCTCTAAGAGAGGAGTACAAGAAAATTATATATGAAGTGATGTCACAGGCATGTGGCTCATCACATGCTTCAGGTTGTCCAATTACAAACATGCTGTCCTGATTCCTTTGAATGCCCTGAGTACTCTGGCTTCAGTGTCCTACGCAGATTTCACAACCAGGAAGTGCCCACCCACTGCATCAATCTGAATAGGATTAAATAAGAAATGATGACAGATATACCAGACTGTATCTAAGGCTAGGAAGAAGCCAGCAGCATGATACAGGTATTGTTGGAATTGTTGTCAAAGGCTCTCTCTGGTTGTGCTAAAACTATTTTTTGTCAGTAACTTTACAGTTGCGGCTTAAAGGGGTTTTATAGCCCGGGCTAACAAAGACCAATCAACTATTTTATACTATCGATGGAACTGGACAAGTATCTACAGGTACCCAGAATAGGCGGAGTTGTCTTGTTTAAGGAAAGGAATTCAACGTTTGTGATTCCATTTTTGGCTTGTTTCTTCTGTGGTCAAAATTTTGACCCATCTGTCCTTAAAGTATTATTACATAATTATTTTTGTTTTAATTTAAAAATCATGCAAGTTTCATTGAGCTGTATCAATAGTTTGCATCAGTATTTGAAATCCAAGATAAAAAAAGGATCCTAACCACAGAGTTGTTTAGTTCTTTCCATTATACTTTTGCGTTTATTTAATTTTTTTATTTATATATTTTAATTGATTTTTAAAGACTTTTCAGAGATTTATGTTACAGATCCGGTGTATTCTCTGGACATCTTTACAGCAGCCACAGACCCTTAACAAATGATGTATAAAGTAAAAGCTATATCCCCATGGGGTTAAATGGATTTCAGAAAAAAAAATCTACTTAATGCTTACTTAAAGGGGCTGGCTGGTGACAGATTCCACTCGACATTGCATAATATTTTTTCTAGACTTACTCTGATCATTCTCAATCATTCCATACTGTTACATAAAATATTTTCCCAGGAGTTCTATTTTGAACCTACTGAAACAGCTGTTCAATCACATGGATGAAAAGCAACTGAATATGAAGACGCCAGTTATGTTTGTCATAGTCGAGTGTGTACCCCTTAGACTGATGAGTACAGAATGAGTACACAATTTTTGTGTGGCCGGGAGCGGGCTGCCTAAAACAATAAAGCTGTACTTACCTTCCGGTGCCCTCCCGTATACAGCGCTGCTGTCACTCCGGTCCGGGCGCCATGTAAACAAACATGGCCGCCGGAGCAGCGCTGCATTCAGCTTCCGGCCGGACACGACAACCTTCCGGCCCCCATACACAATGCTGTGTATAGGGACGGATAGGCGTACCAGGCCACGGCCGGCCGGAAGCTGAATGCAGCTCCCGGACCGGAGCGACAGCAGCGCTGGATACCGGAGGGCACCGGAAGGTAAGTACAGCTTTATTATTTTAGGCAGCCCGCTCCCGGCCACATATATATATATTTTTTTTAAACTCGGACAACCCCTTTAATCTATGGTACCAATAGGATGAAGTACTTGCACCGGACACTGTACAGCTGCCGGGAGATTACATACATATAAGGGACATTGAATATGAATGGGGAACCCGCATTATATGTGCCAAGATTCAGTGAGAACTGATTGCTCTTCTTCCATTGTATGAAATGTATTCTGTGGATTTAAAGGGAGTACAACACTTTCCCAGCAAAACCACTTAGCTCATGTATTAAACAAGATATGTGTCTGCATCAGTGTAGCTACAGCATTCTTGAGGTATGTTTGCTTCATAATGCATCAAATCAAATGGAGGGTTTCCTATAAAAATCTGCAGCTCATATAATTTTCTTTGTGGAGACATTTGGCATGGTGATACCTCTAATCCAATGACTATTTGCAGCATACAATTCTGTGTAAAAAATCTGTTTCATTGCACCCTGTGTGCAAGGTCCCTAACACCATGCTGTAAAGGGCCTGCGCACAGTACAAAAGTAAGTAGCAGGACTGCTGAATCGCTTGATGAACATTCATGGATTACCTACAAGGCAGTAAAGGCTCATGGACAACTTAAGTAAAGTAGTGACTTTAAACATTGCTTTATTATGGTAAAACATGCCAAAGCAAATATAATTTATTCTGCACAGTGAATTACATAATAACAAATTAAATAATAGGTAATAAAAGTTCTATATAGTGGATGTAATGGATTACAAAATAGCAAAATTAAAATATCTAGTTCTCTCTCTCTATAGCTCTGAGGAGCACAACAACAGCTAAGAATGGGTAATCAATATACCTAGACTGTTCTCTCTAACTCCTGCTTTCTCATACAATGTTCCATGTATCTCCCCTTTCCCACATACTGCCCATAGTTTCCCATTCAACATGCAAACTGCTTGCACATGTATTTGCAAAGTGTTTGTGCCGCCGCGCCACAAAATCCTGCAACTCTTCCAGTGCAGAGTCTGACCACACGTCACATTTATTACTGTGACTCGACAGAAATTTTGTTGCACTCTCTATGTTAAAGGTGCACCCAAAAAAGTTGGTGCACACTTCCCGATGAGTACAGGGTGCACCAGATTACTAAAGACCACGAGCCAGTATTCAATAGCCTGGCACACTCTGCACATTAGTGAGGTAACCTGCAGATAGTACAGTTTGCACTACTTTTGATATATGTAGGCCATAGTCTACTCATCCCCTTCTTATTCCAGTTCTTAGTCTGCATTCTCAAATCCACCCAAAATATTAACCCATATACAGTACTTTCAGATTTCCACCACCTCTACATTCTGTCCAGCAACAGTAACTGGCCCAATCCTATCCTTCTTACTCACAATACCAAGTCGTTATAGTCAAATTGAGGATAAGTCCATTTGTCCTACATCCATCCACAAAGTCCCTTGCGTATCATCTTTACATCCTCCCTTATTATGGCCGCCATGGAGTGATCAGATCATTTTTGTATGTGACATCTTGGAATTAAATCGTGTGTATCTGGGAAATACAGATGAATATGGCACTGTTTATGGTGCTTCAGTGCTACATAACAATATGTCCGAGGACAAACTGTGGCCTATTTAACAAGTAGTCATTAACCCAATTCACTATTGGCAACACAATGACCATATTTACAAGCTTGTTACTCAGCAAATGGGGATAAATCATGTTAAATGCACTGGAAAATCCTGAATTTTTAATTCCCTTCCAGTTGCAAGTAAATTCTCTGTAGTAAGTAAATGATGCTATCAGACTAATTTAGGCTGGTAAGAAAACAGTAAAGGATCCAGAAACAGATGAACCGTTCTTATCATATAGGCCAGTGGTGGCGAACCTATGGCACGGGTGCCATTTCTGTGGGCACTCAAGCCATCACAGAACAGAATGAGGTCACCAGTCATGAACAAATCCAACAAATCTTCCTGCAGTCCCAGGCGACTTAAGAGATGCTGCTTTTAGCGCTATTTTAAAGCAACACTCCATTGGCTGTTTGGAATGGTGGGAAAAGTGAGAAGGTGTGGACAGGGCTGCATTACCTTTGAAAGTCATCCTGCGGGACCCACCATTCTTCTTCTACAGACCCTGGAGAGACGCTGCAATGATAGTCTGAATTTGCCCTCCTTCTTTCAACTGTATTGGTGGCCTCAGGGACTAATACGATTGAAAGATGTGGAAGAACGTGTAGCAATAAGTTACAGCTTAAAATACCATGTTGGCACTTCGTGAAATATAAGTGGGTTTTTTGTATTGGGGTATTTGGGCACTCGGTCTGTAAAAGGTTCGCCATCACTGATATAGGCCAACACCAACCTCTCAGTAACCTTCATGATAGAAGATGTTCATGCCATGGAGCAATAATGACTAAAGCCAGTCTGTGTCCCAGATTAAGGCAGCAGGACTACACACAGTTTTTTTTTACAAAACATCAGAAGTGAAGGGGAGAATTGCATCTAAGGAAGAAGAAAGAGGTTTTGTGTTCTTCTTCAGTTATACAACTATGGCCAATGTGATCCAACAAGCCATTAGGAGAAATTGATATATCATAGAACATGATAGAACATAATTTTGCAACATGATTTTATTGTGTACCTATTTTCTTTTTTGGTATCTAGGACCATATTTTGTGTAGAAAGTTACAAACTTTTTGTTAATTAAAATTGCTAGATTAAAAAGAGGCAGACAAACTTATTAATATACAGTTATGCAGGGACACAATAGGACCTGTTTGCTCAGGCACCTTTCCATATGGGAAAGTGCCTTTAATAAGTCTATGCAGCAGAGCATTGTCTAGGGTAGAATGCAGAACACCAATGAGAGGCGCAGGGAGAATGTGAATGCGCTTCCTGTAAATACAACTTGCATTAGGACCCAGGAGCTGCCTAAAAAAAGCATCATTCTGGGAATGGTATTACAGTATTATCCAACGCTTATAGTCTGCCAGGTTATGCTTTACAGTATTTTTCTGACTATAAGGCGCACCGGAGTATAAGGCGCACCATCAATAAATGCCTGCTAAAACATTTAGGTTCATATATAAGCCAAGGCGCACAGATTATAAGGTGGCAGACTTATGCACAGTTCAAGGCAGCTGTTGTAAGTGCTTCATGTAAAAATACTAATGTACTTACCTTCTCAGTCCCTCCTGGTGGCCCACGTGTCTCTCCAGGGACGGGTGGGCGTGGCAGGCCGTCCGGCTCGGCTGTCTTGAAGTTATCTGACCATGTGCAAGAGGTCTTGGTCCTATTAACCCTCAGACTCATACTTACTTCCAGTTGCAGTAACTGGGAGTGGGGGGCAATAAAGAATTTGGTAATATTACATTATAGAATATTATTTACTTGCATTTGTAATCAAGACAATAAGGTCCTTTATTACCAACTACTATTATATCTTACAACAAGGTAAAAAAAAATGTAGCCACTTTACAGAAGTTGTTGGTCTGAGTGTATGTGTTTTATTCACTTTGGCTGAATTTTAGTTCTCATAAAAATGATGATCCTTTAAGATTAAAATATTTGACTTTAACTAGCGTAATCTTTTCCATTGAGAAGAGCCTGGATTCTATCATTCTGAAGCCTATTCCTCTGACGTACAAGTAGGGATTACAGTGTGATTGTGGAAAAATGTAACATCTTTCAATGGAGGCTCAACTTTTGATATATCTTTTAAAGAAGAACATAATTAGTGTTTAACTTCAGAAAGATGGTTAAATAAATCAGTTGGGTCAATGGAGGCCCTCCTGCCATATGTACCGGATGTGCTGTCATCACAAAGGTCTAAATACTTCCTAGCCATGCAACTTTATAAAACAATAGCAAAAAGGAAGTTCTATTTGATGAATTCAAGATATTTTACATCTTTTTAAAAATGTAATTATAACGCTCAGCCACATCCCAGCAAATCACTGCTTCATTCTCATTCCTGTGTCAGGTTTCCTACTCTTACTTTCTTAAAGAAAGTGTACACCTGCATTGTTGCTCACCTGGTATTATATTGTCCAGCATTCCCTGCTTTCAGTCGCCTTAAGAAAGGTTCCTAGCTTGACTAGTCCTGCTGTATGGTGTACCTGCTTCTATTGACTACCTGTTTTTGACCCTTGGCTTGTAACATGACTTTGTTCCTGATGTGTGTTTGTTCCTTCATTGCTTGTTTCTGATCCTGGTCTAATCCCTTTCAAGGTGTTTTCCAGAAAGTCTTGAACTAAATTGAACTAAGTTTATCTACCTTTCTCCTGAACAGACTTTTTGGGGGGTCAGTGGCCATTTTGTCCTGCCGATGGCAGATAGAGGCCTGATCCATGGCGTGATAAACATTTAGAAATAATCACACATATTCCATAGATGAAAGGAAAACTGGATGTGTATATGTCTATAAACAAACTGAAACATTTGGGGGCATCTAACAAGACCATTGTTTTCCTGCTGGTCTTGTTGCCCATTGCCCTCCGTAAACAATAATGGTTCTGCCTTTCCCTACCCTCACCACTATCCCTTTTTAGAAAGTGGAGAAAATAATCCCTCCATTTGCCCAAAAATGGGCATATGGAGGAGAAAAACACTACTTTCCAAAGCAACCAAGAATTCATACATGCCATGGATGCTTCTTCTTTTTGTGGATGTTTTTTTAGGAATTTCACAACAAGAGCCTGAAGGAGTTCTCCCTTTTATGCTTATTTTGAGTACAATATCGTCTCATACTGATTATAGTCTATGGATAGAGGTATTGAATATCTTAGTTATTCAATATAACAAATATTTCCCACAAATATAAAATTTAGAGTTTTATTCCTGTGCATTTTTGAAAGTGTTTTGCACATTTGCACGTCCTCGCTGTTTTGCTTCTAGAATATCATAAATTCAAAGAAATCCCAGACAATACACACAGTGTAAAGCTTCTGATATCTGGGAAGCTGTAAATGTTAATGTGCTTATGATAGACACTTGCATAATAAGCGGCTGACATTTACAAAGGAACTGTGTGGTGTGACCTTTATATTAGCAGGATCCCTGCATACTGAAAAGGTATCCTTCACCTGTTCTGCTGATTGTGAATCAACACAGGACCTTCATTCCCAAGGCTATAGTGTGATCCAGCAAATAAAGGAGAATGAACCGTTTTATTGTGTGTGCTGAATGTAAGAACTGCAACAGGGGCAGAAAGACACTTGTAATATGGGCGAGTGTAGGCGATGACACGTCTCTGCTATGAAGTTACTAATTCTCTGTTCCGGTACATCAGTTATATAATATGAGTTCTGTCCCAGTGGTGAGGATATCCTAGAGCTTACTGGGCCAATGTTCTGCTGTATAAGTGATAAATATGAAATGTACAGAACTACGTTGCCCAGTAGGTTATAAGAAATCATCACTGCCTGGATCGGACCCATTTCATTACTGTATCAAAGAATTAGTCTGGGTTCACATCACATTTTTTGCCTGACGGAGATGTTTTTGACAGCAAAAAAAACGTATGTAAATGCGTTTTATGGCATATTCATTAATGTCTATGGACAAGACGGATGCCCAAACAGTGTACGTTTGTTGTCCTGTGCGTCTGTTTAATTTTTTTTTTTAAGTTGAGAAAAATGTGGGTGTAACGTCCGTGCCTAAACGTCGCTCTATCCGCAGTTGGGAGAATAGATGGCATTAATTTGTGTGTGAACTGCGGCTTGTGTTTGGATTAACTGAGCCACACCCTGTTCCTTGCATTTCAGCCCTGCCCAGCAAGGGTTACTAGCCTGATGGACAGTTTCCCCAGTGTGCTGCTGGAGGCATGTCCGGAACTGCCTTATATACCTGCCTGCTCCCATCAGACCTTGCTGGTTATTTCAAGTCTTACCTGAGTATCTAGTGCTCTTGCTATCTTGTTTGGTATTCTGTTTTTTGTATACGATTCTGTACCTTTGCCGCCATCTTGGTTCGGACCTGGTTTGTTTGTCTCTGCTTGTCTGCCTGTATCTTGACCTGACCTGTATATAACCTGCTTGATCTTGACCTGACCTGTATATATACCTGCTAGATCTTGACCTGACCTGTGTATATCACGCCTGTAGACCTGTATGTATCTGTTGTTTGTCCCTCAGTATCGTTTACCTCCTAGTGTTATCCCGCTTTCCCTGTCTCAGTGTGTTAGTATTCTGTGCACCAGTGTGAACACTGTTCTATTCCTGTATTCCGGTTACCTGTCTGCTCCACCATCCGGCAGCTGTCAGACGAAGTAAGTTTTCCCTGTCATCTTGTAGGGTCACTCAGGGACCGTCAGGTTCCTGATAGTGGGTCCGCCCTTATCAGGGCGGTTTATCTGCTTTAGGCAGGGCCTTAGCCGGCAGGGACGTCGCAGGTTGAGTTCGCCACCACTTACCTAGTCTGACAGCTAGCGCCAAGCCTGGTTGTGGTTACGCGGTTTGCAGGACAGGTACTAACAGTGGGCTGCTGCGTTTTCCAGGTCCTTTTTAAAAACTTATGAAAAATCAATGTTTTTTTTTAACATTGGTGTCTATGGATGACGTATGCAGAATTTGTTCAAGCGTGTGTATCAATCCGTCACATCCGTTTATATGCCCAAATATGGATCTTAAAATTCTCCATCTTGGTAAGGACACATAGGAACGGCTTCAGAAGGTGCAGGAAGCAGAAGTGGGAAAAACCTGTATGCAAACAGATGTGATGTATACGATGTACAAGTCAAATAAAAGTAGATAGATGACACAAAATGCATCAATTGTACATTTTTAAACATATACATTTTACCATATGTCAGGCGGATAAAAAAATGTGTTGTGAACCCCAGTGATGGTGGTCCTTTTCTCACTAACGGCTGGAGCGACAGACTGAGCGTGCGCTCTGCCTCTTTATTTAGTTCTATTGGATAGGCTTCAGAAAGTGGAGCTCTGTGCCCTTCATGTTTCAGCCTGGAAGCTTGGCCTGCATTATTTCATCAGATTACTTGCCACCATTATTTTATACAATGAGTTGTGTACTTTGCTTTGTTAGGTTCCCTTCTTTCTACATTGAAGAACCATCTACTCTATGAAAGAAATGGCAATTCTAATCGTGGGGACACAAATATTATAGCAACAAAAAATGATAGCTGGAAACAGTGAATGGAAATTTCATTATTCGCTAATGTTTATGGAACATTTTTATGTGTTTTCGGAGTCCCTCGATTATTTAGGTTCGTGGAACAGTGAGCTTAAACACTTTATGAAACCTGGATCATCAGTTACATCCTTTATTAGATGATACAATTATCATCTAAATATCCGATATAAAAACAATAGAAAGGCAGACGTTGAATACCTCTACATTAACCCCTTCAGGTCTGGTGGCCTCATGGACACTGACCTATTTTTCAGATCCGCCCTGTGTCACTATAAGTGGTTATAGCTTTGGAACGCTTTAACATATCCAGAGAATTTTGAGAATGTTTTCTAGTGACACATTGGGGGGATGTATTAACGCACTTGCACCACAATTCTGGTGCTTTTGCTCCTGAAACACAGTGTGAAAAGCCTTTTACCAAATTTATCAAGGCTTTTTATACCTGTTTTTTTTACTTGTCCGACCGAGGGGGCGTGACCTTTGAAAATGGGCGTGGCTTGGTCTAAAGGGGGTCGTAGCCTATTTGGAAGTTCCATGTGCCAGAGTTTAGACCACTTTAAAGTAGGTCTAAACTGGAAACCGAATTCTTCTCCTGCACCAGATTCATTAACACAGGGATAAATCTGGCGCAGAAAATGACTAGGGTTTTCCTCCACTAAACTGACGGAACCTGGGACACATTGATAAATCCCCCCCTTTGTGCTTTGAATTTGTTTAAAAACTCTAATGATATCTTTTGTTTTTAGTTATGAAAAAAATGAAAAATTTGTCAAAAACTCTGAAGGCTCTGATTTTCAAAGTTCTACATTCTATACTTTTTAGGTAGATAGTGATACTACCCGAATTAATTCAGAACTTACATTTCCTAATTGCCTGCTTTATGTTGGCATGGATTTTAAAGCATCCATTCATTATTTTAAGCCCCGAAGCCTGAGAATCAGCAGCATGAAGGGACTCTGGTAACGCCCAAGGAGTCCTTCAGGCTAATTAGCATAATTGTAAAGGTTGATTTTAGGCGGAAGGAGGCCATGGATAACAAATATAAGAAGATTATCACAGTCACAGGGGGTTATTTGTCTTATCTCTGTTTTAATAATTTATCAAGCTCACTTTTTCCTTGTGTTAAATGGGTTTTTTCAGGTCTCTTTTTGCAATATTTGTTGCAAATGTCTCAAAAATGTTGCACAAATGTCTCAATGTCTCAAGTCACTTCTTTCCATTTTGTAAGCTTTCCATATGCATGGTTTCCTCTGGAGTTTTTTGCGCAAAATACATCAGGAATACAAGATAAATGTGACTTCCTGACGATAAACAAATGCCGGCAAACTTTCCAGCACATTTCAAAAACTCCCCAAAAAGTTGCAAAAATTGCAATGCACCCAAAAAAGTCTCAAAGAAGACAGGAAAAACAAAGGAAGAAAAATAAAGTTAACTGACCCCCCACTAGCTAATAGTTCTGAATAGGATAAGATTTCAGGCTTCTGTGCTTGAAAACCACATCCAGAGCTGACAGCTCTCTTTCAGGACCTTTCCCTAGGGAAAGCTGGGTGTGAGTTTAATCTCGTTTTGTGTGCAGCTGTGGCTTGAGTGACTAGTCAGTGCTGGGGGCAGCATCCATGACTCCCTTTATTTTCTACCCAGTCTCTTCAGTGGGTGACGGTTATTGTAGTCCTTCTCCTTGCCTTTGCTTGTGCTATTGCTATCTTTGCTATTCTGTGTATCCAACTTCAGCTACGTTTAATTAACCATTCTGTTGCTATATGATTCTGTGCCTAGCCACCACCAAGGATTTGACCCAGTTTGTCAGACTTTGCTATTATGTGATATTTGTCTCTCTGTGTCTTGTCTCTACTTGAGTGACTTTGTCTCAGACTACTGTTTGTTATTGGCTTCCATGCGACACAAATTGGGGGTCGTGCCGTCGGATGGTCCGACTGATTCAGACTGAGTGAGGGATTTAACATTCAAATTGTGTCACACACCCTATGTTAAAGATGCACCACAAAAAGATGGTGAAATCTGTCGGACCTTAGGGGGGAAGCAACTCATTAATGATTGCCACACGGTGCATTATAGACGGACAATGCACTTTCTGTGAACTTAAGTGACCGGGTAAGTAAATGTTCCCCAGTGTCTAAACCTATGAGTTATTGTCCTTGAAATATGATGCTTGATTTGAATTACTTTTTTGGCACCTATCCATATTTGGACCCCACCTAATCATGAGCATACATTTCTATTCATCAATCTTTAAATTGTAATGTGTTTATTTCATTCTTTGCTCGCTGCTGTCTAATGAAGCACAGCCTAGTGAGTGATGGACCATTAATACAGCCACCCAGAGTCTTAACAACAGGGTGTAAATCCAATGTATAATAAGTGACAATGAGTCATACTGAATGGATCTCCTATGATAATAACCATGATATACAAATCTAGATCTTGGTAACAGGAAACCCCAATAAAATGTTCTGTTTATTTTTAATTCTACTGATTTTCATTTGTGAGGGATTTTCTGGGCTTAAGATATTTCAAACATATATTTAAATATGAAAATGGTGATGGGAAAACAGCCAGCGGCTCACAGCTCAGCTGTTCTCAGAGAATGAATGTGACAGTAAACAGCTCTGTTTTCTGTGTAGTGGTCACAACAGGTTACTGCAGATCGGGTCCTATTCTTTCTTCTGCATTGGCCACTACACAGGAAATGGAGCAGTCTACTTCCTGTTCCATTATCAACTCCTGAGAACAGCTGTGAGGGTTCTGGCCCATGGAACTCCACTCATCTGAAACATGGAAATCATTACATTTTAGATTTGAGACTGACAGACTTGATTTTTTTTTACATTCTAAATGGAATCTGTCTCTACTGCTAAACACAGAACATTCTCAAGTAGGGTATAAAATATAATATCTAGCATTCATTTTTTATATTAAACAATGCCCAGTTACCTACAAAAGAATTGCTTCCAAATGAACTGAAAAGTCTCAATTAGTCCTAGTTATCTACGTTTCATAGCACTAATCAACATGCTTCTGGAGTCATTTTAAAGATGAAAATCTGAGCTGAAGATACAGATTCAATTCCAAATAATGGCCCACATTTGTTAAAGCCCCTGCACCAGTTTTTGGCTGACTTTGCACATTCTTTTCAGTGCAAACTGCTTGCACAAGTATTTGTGCCGTGGCTGCACTATACCGGATGCTACACAAAATTCTGCACTGAAAGAGGTGTTACGGTGCACATTCGGACCGTCCGCCAGATTTATCATGCAAAGTCTGACAGTATTGTTCTGCACGCTCTAAGTTGAGGGTGCACCAAAAAAAAGTCGCAGCAGTGCAGGGAGAGCCAGATTCATGAAGACAGTGCACCATAATTCACCACAATCTCGCACACTTGACACACTGCACCTTGTTGAGTTTGCACTGATATTGATTATTGTGGGTAAGTGCAGATAACCTGCTGTATATGTGGTCAGAGGACTTCAATCCTTTTGTGATTTTAAAGCTGAGATTCTTATCTTGAATATTTCACCAGAAACATGGTACTTGGTGCTACAGAGCCCAAGATTGATGCATCTGAAGTAACCCTTCCCCCTCCACTCTTCTACCTGACTCATCTCAGGTAAGATATGTGTTCCCCACCTGAGGGTGCTGTTAGTTTAACAGTAAATACAATGGGCCACATTTACTAAAAACACTGCAAACTGCACTATATACTACTGAACACTGGAATGCCCCTTTTAGTGCAGAAATTTTAGTTTTAGTGTCGAGAATAGTGCAGCCATAATCTGGAACAACATTCCACCATATTTTGTATGGTGCATTCATATATTTATATAGATTAATCATGCCCCCTCTTAGTCATCTCTTTTCCAGACTAAATAAATCTAATTGTTTTAATCTTTCCTCATAACTGAGACCTCCATACCCCTTATCATTTTTGTGGCTCTACGTTGAACCCTCTCTAGCTCCAGGACATCCTTTTTATGGACCAGTGCCCAAAACTGGACGGCATATTCCAGGTGAGGCTGAACCAGTGCCTTGTACAGTGGTAATATTATATCGCTATCCCGAGAGTCCATAACACTTTTGATACATGACAAGATCCTGGTGGCTTTAGAGGCAGCTGATTGACATCGCATGCTGTTATTACATCTATGATCTACTAGTAGCCCCAGGTCCTTCTCAACAAGGGATTGTCCCAGATTTACTCCCCCAAGGACATATGTTGCATAGAAGGCATGAATACATTTAGATGATGAATATTTAGTTATAACATTTGTTCCTGCAGCTTTATAAGATTTGAGCAATGTGATATTGTCTTGTGTGATATAAAGTCCCAAATACACATTACAACATTGCATCTACGATTGTCATTTGGGGCACCTCGTGACATGAGACCTCCTGCCACTGTAACATGAATTTTACAAAGAAAATCCAAACCACTTGAATTTTGGATCCCGCATTACAAGTGGCTACCATTATAGAAGATAAAGTCACTGACTTGCATCCTGTTTTTACAGACAAATTACAGCTCTCAAGTACTGTTGCCATGCGACAGCAAGTTATTGTGTAACCCTAGCCTGAAGCACACGGCAGTCAATTCACACGTAACTGACTAATAATTGCTTATGGAAAGTGTTGGAATAATTGTGAGAATGGTGTAAGCATGTGTTCATGGCTGTGAGACCGCATAAGTGTGTAAGTGTGTCCTTGTAGAACAGAAAGTTAAACATTCATCGGGCTTTGTGACTGTGTGCCTAACACTGTCGCTGTTATTAAACATCTAAGGCTTAAAGCGACTTTTTTCTTAAAAAATCTATGGGTGGGCAAGGAGGGTTTGCTGTAAAAAAATGAGTACTTACCTCTTCCGGTGCTCCCGGTTGCCCATGCTGCAGACTGTTTCTGCTGTGCCCCTGTTTGTTTACAGGGGAATTGCACCTCCGCTCAGGCAAATTCTGTCAGCCTGACATGCCCACCCGAAACCCCTGCATCGATGACCCCTTTAATGCCCACGACTTACAGACGACCCCTCGTTACAGATGTAATTAAGTTTGACTAATAATCCTGGTTCCCATTACAACACAAAACAACACAACACAAAAGAAGCCAGAGTGGGCGTAACCTAGGTCGGGCAAGCTGTTTGGCGTCCGTATGGACTTTTATGTGATGCGCGCTTTTATAAACGTACTTTTGTGAGTATAAGATAATAAAACATTTTTACTTGTTTACCCTGGTAATCCGTCCTATCTGTACCAAATTTCCAGCACAGGATCTTTGTGGAACGAGGTCCACTGTTGAAACTACAGCAGGAAATTTACAGAAAGCCAGGAGGAATTACCGAGGAACTCCTCTATTTTTAACCATTTCGAAAGCTGGTGAGACTGTTCTGTGGATCAAATTCGGATTGATTTGCATATTAGAGTAGAGCACTAACTTCTTTAAGTCCTGAGAGGTGATTGTCCTCTTTTAATAAAACAGAAGAATTGTAGGAACGTCCAGGACTAAATCGCATTTAAACAATGCATTTCGGTAAAGAACTTTCCCCTTTATCAGGTCACACTAAACCACAAGGAGAACTATGATTCCCTCTCTGTCTTCGTTGTTATGTGCTTGCAGGTGAGAGCATCACTATCTCTCTCTATAAATCTAACACCTAGTGATCCAGCATAGCATAATACATACTCGGGATTAAACAATTTACCTTACAGTCATGATTATTGCGTCTCTCTGTTATGGAAGAGAGTAACAGACAATGGATGTCATAAACATTTAGTTTCCTTTGTAGTGTTGATGTGTATGTCCTCAGTGATGGGTCAGTACCATGGATCCTGTTGTAGCTCCTTCTGTTTTTTCATTCCATTACAAAATGTTGTTGCTTGGAAATAGGGAATTTGTATAAAACTAATGTTTTATCTTTACCAAGTGATCTATTTATACCATTTCCCAGGCAGCAGCGGAATTTATTAGCCTATTAAAAGATTTTATCACAAGTTCCTTGGAGAGTATTGTGCTTTGTTGTGCCACTGAAATTGGCATTGCCAGACACATCTTACAATACATGGCCTAAATGGGTGATCAAAAGTGGTTAGAATACTGTTCTACTAATTAGAATAATTCTAATACATCAAATATAAAAGAAAATGGGAAATACAGTTTTGCCTATGAAATTAAATAGATATTAAAGTTTTATTTAAGACACACATATTATCTTATATTTTTAGTTGTAATCCAGAGGATGTCATACTGAAGAAGGGTCAATGTGTTAAAGGAAATCTACAATTTGTTTTTATGTAAGGTGAGCCAAACATACCTTGAGAACACTGATGTCGAAACATGTCTTGTTTAATCCCTGAACTCAGTGGTTTTGCTAAAAAAAAAACAATTATAAGAATTGTGACCATGAGAAAGCTGGGTGCATGCAGGCTGCCATACACATTACACAGAGCTTCCTGAACTGTCCAGACAGGACTAATCAACCTGAGCTGGATGACTTATACACAGCAGCTGGGGGAGGGTGCAGCTATTGATTACTTCTGCCTGTCAGGGACAATGTGGTGATGACGTATTCTCGGCTTATGCTGGGCAGGATAAGGCTGAAGCAGTGCATAATTAGGGTAAGAGGAGAGCGCCAGGGCAGCCACAGGAGCGACAGAGCTTCGTTATCATAATTGCTTTTTCAGCAAAACCACTCATTTCAAGATATGTTTTTGCATCAGTGTCGCTACAGCATTCTCAAGGTATGTTTGGTTCATAATGTATAAAAGCAAATGGTAGATTTAAAGGGGTTGTCTAGTTTAAATTGAGTTTTATTCTTTATGCTATTGAGAATATCAGTGCCTGCCCAATAGAGTCTTTCACTTCACCACTACCTCCCAGAGCGGCCCACAGCGTCCAAACCCTGCCCCTTATGCTATATATTCTTTTCACTGGAGCTGAGCTGAAGTCACACGCTCTGTATGAAGAATCATCTGTTGTAGAAACATCCGATTCTCCATTGCAAGGTCTCTAGGAGTTGCCCATACTAGTACTTTCTATGGACAGATGGACAGTCTGGATGATATACAGTGAAACTCAAAATCTGTCACAGGAAATTGGGTCTGGATTATAGGGGTAGTCTCAAAGCAGTGATATTTCACTGTATGATTTTTCATTTACATTTTTTCCCTTTTGGTATTGAGTTCTCTTGGGAACAATAAAATCCCTTAAATATCCCTTGCTTTTGGGGGGAATTCTATTTGGAGACATTCCAGAATTAGTATCTTCCCATGGCACATTGTAGTTCCTAGTTTTATAAAATAATGGAATAAAGATTGTAAAGACTGTTAAGGAAGTTGATTGGCTGTTAATGTAGTTGAATACGATAAACCTCTCCCATAAACTGCCCTTGCAAAGGCATTGCTGCCCGACAGTTATGTCACAGGGCAAATTGGTCATAGAAGTTTCTCATCATATATTTAGGTCCCAAAGGTTTTCCAGAAAATAAAGTGTAACATATTATTCAAATTAGATAGAGAGTGAACTTGGGGCATTGCAATAGGTTTGGAGCCCTGCTTTGAGTTGCCCCTATTTCCTTTTTCTGTTCAGCACCTCTCCTCCTTCACAATCCCTAACTCTTCCACTACCATGATAGGAACTTAGACGAGTTAGGCCCCTTCCACACTACCGTTGCATTTCACGTCAGGGTGCAACGCGGGAAAAACTGACGTTTTTGGCTGCGTTTTTGTTCCATTTTTCCTTGGAGTCATTAGCGTTTTTGCGTTTTTCACGCGCTTGTTGTTCGCGTTTTTCTAGCGTTTTTTCTAGCGTTTTTTAAATCACATCGTCTTTAATAACGAGCCCCATTGAAGTCAATGGGAGACTCGAGCATTTTTCAAAGGGACCATGGTTCGGGAATGTGTTATTTAATTGAAAAAGAATGTCTTCTCATAAGTTAGCAGATGTATGCAAACATCTGCAATCTCTTCTTCACTGTTCCGCGCGTATATTATCTCCCGACAAGTTAGCAGATGTGAAGAACAGTGAAGAATAGAATAAAAACAGTGAACACAGTGAACACAGGATCATTTAAGTGAAAACGCAGTTCGGCACATCTGCTTACTTGTCGGGAGATACGCGCGGAACGGTGCGAACAAAATAGCATGTGAAGAACACGATATATGTGTGTGAAGAACACATTGCAGATGTTCTTTCACTCATACGTGAAAAGTCGCCGGCTGTGTCTTTTTCTACGCCAGGCCCTGCCTGGCGTAGGATAAACGCTTTGCAGCCTCCCACCCCGATACATCAAGAGGCTGGACCCTCTTGATGTATCGGGCTGCGAACTTGCCAGCGTATGATAAATATCCCTCATAGTTTATATTACCTACGAAACAATATATAATGGATTTGACACTAGAAATTTAGTGCACATATTCCATCATAAGACCTCTTGCACAAGACGGAGTTGTGTGGCCCAGCTGACATTGGCGGGTATGCACTGTTTACCCCACCAATGTCAATTGAAAAAAAAACTTCCGGCGCTTTATAACTTTTGACACGGTTTAGCATAACATTTGGCATAATAACACTCCCGTGGCTTTTATAAAACTAGGGCAATTTAATGGGGCCCTTTCTAATGGGCAAGGCTTTTGCACCCAGGATGCACCAATAGCACTATGATAACTATTGCCCATATTGTTTTCAGCTAAAACAAAAATGCATAGCTCCTATCCCCAGAAAATGAACTTTGTAACCCTACCTGGCACTTTGCCAGAAAGAGCAATGAGTCACAAGGGGCATGTGTTATTCAAGCAAGTAACTGTGTGACTCAGCCCATGTCTCCAGCATCTCCCTCAATTCAGCAGAGCAAAGGATGAAATCAGCCAAAGGTAGGGAGGAATGAGAGAACTGCCGAAGATATGCGCCGAGTCACACGCCCATTGGGACTCGTAGCTCTTTCTGGCCAGGTAGGCTTACAAAGTTTATATTCTGGGGATAGGAAGTATGCATGTTTTATCTAAAACAGTGTTGGCAATAGTTATCGTATTGCTATGGGAACCTGCCATTAGGTTTATTAGTGAAAATCTGGTGACAGGTGCCCTTTAAGATGCCAGTACCTCTTAATAAATCTGGCATCTCTGGCACCAATGGAACTGATCATTAAGACCAGTGCAGAAAGGGTTAATCTGAATAAATTGGGTTTGTGTTGCAATCGCAACGTTTGAATCCATTGTCAGGCTTCGACTTTAACTCTACAAGTTTTAGGGTTATAATGATCTCACAATAGCATCTAATGTTACACTATTTATGTGTTAGGGTATATATATATATACATATATATATATATATATATATATATATATATATATATATATATATATATGTATACAGAGTGTCTTCATGGAGAAAAAAACTATTTAAAATCTTCTATAAAATAAAAATAGTGGATGTTGAGTTGGTATGAAACAAATGCTATTTTAAACAGTACAGAACAAATTACAAGCATTCAACATCAAAGCCTAGAGTTAGTCATTAGGCGGTGGAAGATTGTTAGTGTGTGCACAATTAAACACTCACATAGACCATTATGTACTAGTCTTGACATGATGTGACCCAGTGTACTCGCTCCTCTGTTTTACACCCACCAACAATAAGATTTTTCTTTTTTTTTTCAAGAACAGAACCTGCTTTACACAGGAAATCATAATTCCTTTTTATCTATCTAAATTCTCATAGAAGAACGTTTTTAGATGGCAGACTGTTGTATTTTTCTCATTGGTTACTTTGGCTCCTGCACAATTTATGTCATATTATTATAAAATGGGTTCTGACCTTGCTGCTTATGATAAATTGTTTTTCCTTTTTGAAAGAAGTAAACAAGTAAAACTTTAAAGAGAACCTGTCACCTCTACCGCCTGGTCTGTTAAGGCAAATGTTTATATTCCTTATAAAATAATTTTGAAGTGTTTTTATCCATGTGCAATGCCTCTGCTAAATGTATACATTAAGTGACATGTTGCTACCGGTTGTTACCGGTTGCTGTAAGTGCCTGATTATCCAGGGACACACCCCTTTCACAAGTGGAATCATCTGGATCTAGGAATAATGATAGAGGAATCAAGTTCTAAAAATGTTCCAAAACTGTTATTTCTAGGTAATTCCTAAAATAGATATGCAAGACATGAGTTTCGATATGGATTTAGATACAGTGCCTAATGCCCTTTTTCTGAATGTAAACACCTTGCCCCCATGAATTTGGCCAATAATAAAATTATAAAGTGTACTTACCTGCAGGCGATCCTATGCAGTGACAGCTGCCTCTTCTCATGGCCTCTTCTAATCAAGTTCTGTAAAACGGTGTATGAGCCATAATGTCATCACCTGTGTCATAAGGAAGGCTCAAGCAGGTGTTTCTTGGCTGCACCACGCTCCCAACCAATGTTATCCAGGTCTTAAAGATACCATTGATTCTGTTTTGAGAGGATTGCTCAGCTTTGGAGCTATTGGTGGGTCAATATCTATGGGGTCATTCTGTAATCTGCTTCCATTTGAGAGACAACAATACATCTTCTCCACCTCCTCCCTTGTATGACCTGACCCTAGCCTGCAGATGGATACGCAGTTTGCTAATTGACCAATGACCAGTAGAGATGAGTGGACCCAAACTTTCCATTCGGGTTTGGGGCTAGGGTGCACACAGCAGGACCTGAATATATTGCGGAACCGCCTGCCATACACCCAAACCGGCATATTAATGCCCATAGCAACTACCCATGACTTTGATTGGCCAGGGGTGTTTTCTTGGCCAATCTCAGCCATGGCTAGTAGCTAGGGGTGTTAACTTGCCGGATCGGTTGCCAAATTCCAAACATAGAAGCCAAATGGGAAGTTTGGGTCTACTCATCTCTAACGACCAGTGCTTCCAAACCAATTACTCACATTCCCGTCTCTTCTATTTAAGCCCTGGACTTTTCATTACTGCAACTTTTGCCAGGTAATTACAAGTAAATTCACAAGATAAGAATACTAGTATGCCCTGTCCTAACCCCAGAATAGTGGGAGTCAAGTAAGAAGTGATTTATCGAGGGTGACTGAATACCACCAGACAATGTAAAATTACAGTTATAAAAGCCTGACTGGACATGGATATATACATAATCATTTTGCTAACTTCCAGGAGAATAGTTATTACAGACAGTTGTCGTAATAAGAACCATGAATTCATTAATTCACCTATTCATTTTGACTATGATAGAAGAGATATTCTACTCTACGCTAAACCCATCTGCGACTGTAACCAAGGTAATTTCCCCATATTCTTTTGTCCTTTATCGTACCAGACAGATATTGCAGCTTTTTTTTTACACTGCTGTAAGGAACATATAATTTAAATATCAAATTTCAATTGTAACCATAATACCTTTTATGTTCAATGACAACTGGGATACAATGTGAAGCTACTAATTTTCCTTATTGGTACTGATAAAATGTTATCCTGCTCATAAGAAAAGACCTACAACTACAGGTGAGGAAATTATAATGTAAGGCACATAGCTGGGAAGATGTAAGCGGCTTCTGTGAGCGCAAAAAGGGAGAAAAATTTGTTGTAAGTGATTCTAGATAATAGAATGTGCTTAAGGGAGACGTTATTACAGAACGTTAGGGATTAACCTCAGGAGCCACAATGTATATTCACTTGTCATGTTCACCAGTCGCATGATCAAACTGACTATAAATGAACTGACCTGGTCAGTTACACATAGATTGACTTCTCTTCATAGAGGGTCTATTAATTCTTACCTTGTTGTTATGGAATTAAAATATATATTTTTTCAAGACAACACTTTAAGGGCCATACTCAAGAGGTCATGTAAAATAAAACCAGTCAACCCATACCCCATTTCCTGACACCACAGAAATCACCAGGAGAGGTTGCTTAGGCAGTAAATATTCAAGGCAAACACCACGCCAACAATGGACTGGATGCAGTGGTAACAGAGTGGTAGTGGAGCAGGAAGTGGAGTGCACTGGGGAAAGGATGCAGTGGTAACAAAACGGTAGCGGAGCAGGAAGTGGAGTGCTCTAGCGACTGGATGCAGGGGTAACAGAGTGGTAGTGGAACATGAAGTGGATTGCACTGGGGATGTGATGAGGTGGTAACATAGAAGCAGTGGAGCAAGAAGTGGAGTGCTCTAGCGACTGGATCCAGTGGTAACAGAACAGTAGTGGAGCAGGAAATGGAGTGCTCTAGCGACAGGATGCAGTGGTAACAGAGTGGTAGTGGAACAGGAAGTGGAGTGCACTGGGGATGGGATGCAGTGGTAACAGAGAAGCAGTGGAACAAGAAGTGGAGTGCTCTAGCGACTGGATGCACTAGTAACAGAGAGGCAGTGGATCAAGAAGTGGAGTGCTCTAGTGACTAGATGCGGTAGTAACAGAGTGGTACTGGAGCAGGAAGTGGAGTACACTAGGGACTGTAAGCAGTGGTAACAGAACAGTAGTGGAGCAGGAAGTGGAGAACACTGGGGACTGGATGCAGTGGTATTAGAACGGTAGTGGAGGAGAAAGTGAAGAACACTGGGGACTGGATACAGTGGTAACAGAACGGTGGTGGAGCAGGAAGCGGAGTGTACTGGGGACTGGATGCAGTAGCAACAGAGCAGTAGTGAAGCATGAAGTAGAGTGCTCTGGGGACTGGATTCAGTGGTAACAGAATGGCAGTGGATCAAGAAGTGGAGTGCTCTAGTGACTAGATGCAGTGGTAACAGAGTGGTAGTGGAGCAGGAAGTGGAGTACTTTGGGGACTGGATGCAGTGGTAACAGAACAGTAGTGGAGCAGGAAGTGGAGTACACTGGGGACTGTAAGCAGTAGTAACAGAACAGTAGTGGAGCAGGAAGTGGAGAACACTGGGGACTGGATGCAGTGGTAATAGAACGGTAGTGGAGGAGAAAGTGAAGAACACTGGGGACTGGATACAGTGGTAACAGAACGGTGGTGGAGCAGGAAGCGGAGTGTACTGGGGACTGGATGCAGTAGCAACAGAGCAGTAGTGAAGCATGAAGTAGAGTGCTCTGGGGACTGGATTCAGTGGTAACAGAATGGCAGTGGAGTAGGAAGTGGAGTGCACTGGGGACTGTATGCAGTGGTAACAGAACGATAGTGGAGCAGGAAGTGGAGTACTTTGGGGACTGGATGCAGTGGTAACAGAACGATAGTGGAGCAGGAAGTGGAGTACTTTGGGGACTGGATGCAGTGGTAACAGAGCAGTAGTGGAGAGGGAAGTGGAGTGCTCTTGGGACTGGATTCAGGGGTAACAGAGTGGTAGTGGAGCAGGAAATGGAGTGCACTGGGGACAGGATGCAGTGGTAACAGAACGGCAGTGGAACAGAAAGTGGAGTGCTCTAGGGACTTGATGCAGTAGTGACAGAGTGGCAAAGGGACAGAATATGGAGTGCATCAGGGATTGGATGCAGTGGTGATAAAGTAGTGGTGGAGCTAGAAGTGGAGTGCTCTAGGGACTGGATGCAGTAATAACAGAACGGTATGGAGTTGGAAGCGGTAGATAAGGTTTTATTATTTTACCGACTCGTTTTTAAAGATTCATTTCCTGGTAATGGAAAACGTTTTTTTTTTAACTTTCTGTCCAAGGATTTCTGGCTTATATGTTCTTGCTTATCTGCCAGAAGAAAGTATAGTGGGGGCTAGGGGTTGTGATAAAACACTAGGTTGGTGTTAGACTGTATGTAGTTTATGTTAATGAGTGCTTTATGCTGTAATGCTGTGCAACTGTTTTTATAGAGCTGTTTTGGGGGACACACTTTAATGGCACTCAAGCTTTACACACAAGAAATAGCCTATTCATATATAAAACTCTTCAACAAGCCATATGAAGAGATGAGCAGATCCCATCTTTCAGTTCAGGTCCAGGGTTTGAGTGCGCTCTATGCAACCTGAACATATTGCCATATTGGTAGGCGTGCAGCCAATCTGTCAAATTGACATCTCTAGCTACTAGCCATAGCTGTGATTGGCCAAGGATGCCCCATGACCGCACCTATGTCTTTTAGCTAGGGGCATCAATTTGCTGGATTGGTTGCATCACCTCCAATTCTGTAATATGTACTGGCCGGGCGGGACACACTCGAACCCTGGACCCAAAGTGAAAGTTTGGATCTTCTCATCTCTAGCCATAGGTTCTTTGGGGCTGTATTTAAATGTCAAAACTTAGGCGTAACTAGAGTTTGCCCCTTGGCATTTCCTCCCTCCCTCCCTCCCTCCCTTCCTCCCTCCCTCCCTTCCTCCCTTCCTTCCTTCCTTCCTTCCTTCCCTCCTTCCCTCCTTCCCTCCTTCCCTCCTTCCCTCCTTCCCTCCTTCCTTCCCTCCTTCCCTCCTTCCTTCCTTCCTTCCTTCCCTCCTTCCTTCCTTCCTTCCTTCCTTCCCTCCTTCCTTCCTTCCTTCCTTCCTTCCCTCCTTCCTTCCTTCCTTCCTTCCCTCCTTCCTTCCTTCCTTCCCTCCTTCCTTCCTTCCTTCCCTCCTTCCTTCCCTCCTTCCCTCCTTCCCTCCCCCTGATCATATAGCAGCTAGTGTCCCTTTCTCTTTGAATCAGATGCTTAGTCTTTTCTACAATCCACCAGAATGCTTTCTTGAAAATCTAGACCTTAACTTTTTCCTGAGTCTGTATCTAGTATGCCCTGGGTCATGTGCACTATGTACGCTTTAGAATCTGTAAAGCGCTAAGTAATGTGATGGCGCTATATAAATACAGATTAGTATTATTATTCTATGTCTTCTTTTTGAGAAGTTGTAACTAAAGTACAGGCAGTCCCCAGGTTACATACAAGAACAAGAAGGTTCTGTAGGTTTGTTCTTAAGTTGAATTTGTATGTAAGTCGGAACTGTATATTCTATAATTGCAGCTCCAGGCAATTTTCTTTTGGTCTCTGATCTTAAGTAGGGGACTGCCTGTACATGTAAGTCCTGTAGTGTCTTCTTTTTGAGAAGAGACTGTAGTGGTCTCCTTCTATCTGGGCGATTCATGTGCTGTTGATAAAATCCTTGAACGTGAATCTGGCAAAAAAATGCACCAATGAACAGATGTAACATAGTAGGATGATGAATAACTCCTATACATACAGACACAGTCATCTTTAGTTTTCTGTCTTGATGACAACATGACATCTCCTCCACTGAGTTCTGATCCTTCTG
This sequence comes from Engystomops pustulosus, assembly GCF_040894005.1. NCBI lineage: Eukaryota > Metazoa > Chordata > Amphibia > Anura > Leptodactylidae > Engystomops > Engystomops pustulosus. The sequence continues at coordinate 83,975,776 of NC_092418.1, forward strand.
TGAAATTAAAGGCACGGGAATGTGTCTGCCATTCTTTAGGCTCCAATATTTTCATCAGTAGAGTCAGTATCAGTAGTATTGAAGTCATGATTCAGAGAACTTAGCATGCTTAATGTGGGGAGAACATGCCAGACAGGAAATGCTCGTCTTGGTTTACAGAAACATTGCGATGATTTATTATGGTTCTTGAGCGCGGAGCATTTCTGGGTTCTTTCACTGGAACTGATATCCTTTAAATGATAGGACTCGAAATGTAGTGACGTGTAACTGTGTCTACAAGTTTAATGTTAGCAGTGATTCATCGTAGGATATAACGTCAGCATGCGTGCATTAACCCCAAGCAATGCTGGCACCAGATGCTTGTGTTTGCTCTCGCTAACGTTGCTTAGTATATACAGTTGTCTATGTATATTTGAGTTGACTTTTCCTAGTGGATATGTTATTGCAGGCTTTGTTTTTCCAAACTTGTTTGCAGTGTTTTTATGTAAAACACTTGTCCTGAAGTTTCGCTGGCAGATTCCTTGTTTTATTTTTCTTACGGCTTTGATTGTTGTCTCAGATTTGGCCCAACCCTAATTGTAAGAAGCGAAATGTAAGCAACCCAGTCATCCAGTGTCATCCAGTCATCTAAAACACAAACCCCAAACAGCATAAACATTGGCGTATTCATTTAAAGGGGTTTTCCCACAAACGAAAAAACTCAAATCTCAATCCCCTAGTGATGTTTACACAATAAAGATCATTTTAACCCCTTACTTCACAATTTTACTCAGTTTTATTGCTGTATAAGACACATTATTATCCCTCTAGTTCTGTGAGCTGACAGTGTGGTTAGATTATCAAGGTATTGGTGTACAGACACTTTCATCTGGCTTCTAACATTATACTAACACAATGACACATAGAAGGAGAGATGAGACGGATCAGAGATGAGATGCATGGCTACTACACAGTGGCTGACAGACTTTTACACTGTCAGTACTGCTACATCTCTATTCTCACAGCTATGTGCCTGCCTCCCTCTTCCACCAGATGTGCTGGCCCCCTCTTTCTCCTCACAATGTGCTGGCAGGAAGTGAATCAGTGAGTGTCTGTGAGCTCAGTGCTGGACAGCAGGTAGCGTGGCTACAGGCTCAGAGCACAGAATCTCAGCAGCACGGAGTCACACATGATTCCAAGATGGCGGCCACTGTATTACTGAGTCAGCTAAGTGCGGGCATTGCCCAAACATGCAAAGCGCTCACCAACACACAGATTGGGATTAATAAAACAGTAATACTTTATTATTGAAAATTACATAAAACCATATAATTATATCCTTATCACATAATTCTTATAATCATGAGAAGCAAACATCAATATATTTACCGGATATTGTAGCATCACTTCCCTATTGGGGGATCTCGACAGAGGAAGGCAGTTTCCCGGCTTGCATCACAGACAGAAGTGCGTCCACTTGTCACGTCTGGAAAGTCCCTGCCCCCTGTCAGGATCCCCTTGCTTTTATAACATTTCATAAACAAAGGCATTATCTATATTAGATACTGCCGCATCATCATTTTGTATCATATATATCAACGATCACGCGCTGGTATGTGCAGAAGACACTGCGTGATCACATCATGGATGAGACAAAGTACGAGGTTTTACTCCATTTTGTATAGTCCTTATTAGAAACTTAATAGGCCACATTGTCACAATCTAATTGATGTAATTATCATTCACACTCCAAATGCTTCACATTTGTATCACAGCCACCCGACCCTTAGTCAGAAGTAACAGGGTCATGTCTAGAGGCAACTGAAATTCTATACACCAGGACTCATAGAGACAGGTTGGACTTATATCTGTGAGGTGCTGTATTAACAGGGAATTAGAGAATGTGTTATTTTACTATCCTGAGTACATATAAGAAACTTGTCTTCGCGGGAATACCTATTTAAGAAAAAATTCCACCCTTGCATCAAGTCATGTTAAGGACGTATGTGCAGATGCATATTTTAAAGTGAACCTTTCAGACTACCAAGGCAGGATTAACCACCAAAGCAGCTGTAGCAGCTACTACAGGTCACACGCAGTGGTGGAGGCAAAAGGGTGATAGAGCTGCTCAGGTAGAGTTGAATAGTGAAGCAGAGAGCGGTAGACTCTTCTACTCTCTCCATCATAGAACCTTCGATGTGGTAGAAGCTGTCGTGACATCATTGCACCAAGTGGCATCAGAGATGCACTTAGCAATGATAGATAAGAAAAGTTTGCTATGGGGCCCAATTGTTTATAGTTACATCCCTAGTAGGTTAAAAGGCAGGAGATAAGTAGGTGGATGCATAGTTTTCTTAGAAAAATTCCAAAATAAAACTTACCAACCATTACATATTAAGGGGGACTGTCCCCGATTTTCCTGGTCTGTTCTGTTGAGTTGGGCATCTTGAGGTGGGTCCTGGGATTCAACTCTATCTGTCTCTAGCTTCTGCCACAGACAGGGTGTGCAATGTCATACCTACAAGCTTCAGAGATGTGCAAAGTCAAGGGCGGTGGCATAACTTAAAACTGATGGTCTTCAGTGCAAAGTCTGTGCCAGGCCCCCGACTATATTGTATTGTTTGTAGTACCAGTCTTCTTACTGGTAAAGGGCCTCTTGGGCCCGGTTGTGACCACAACCTCTGCACACGCTCCTGGTCAAGGGAGCTGTTTTAGAGGAACTTGGAAAGTTGAGTATCTGAATTTTTGAGGACACTACTGTAGAAGGGAGCATAAGCATGGGACCATTATAAATGATGAGTATAACATAAGTTGAGGAACTACAGAAAGGGGGGCAATGTAAGAGAGGGGCAACAAAAAAGAAGCTACAGAGGCTACAGAGAAGGTGGGATTTTAAATGGGGACTGACAGAAAAGGGGCCATTATAAGTGGGGGTCATACTTAAAGGGGGGCATTATAAGTGGCGGATTAAGGTAGATGAGAATTATAAAGCAGGGATTAGAGGAAGTGAGGCATTATTAGTTGGTGGGTCACATTAGAGGAAATTTTATGGAGGACCACATGGGGTTTTATACAGTTTGGGGGAGGGGTAGAGACACTTACCCCTTCTACTGCGTGCTGCTGGAGTGAGAATACAGCAGGAAAAGTATCCAGGGTGGAGCCTGATTCAGTGTAAAAACCTGTGAAGTCAGAGCACGGAGGTCTCAGGTAGAGCACTTCAGCTTCATTAGCATAAGTTTATTTTAGAAGGAATGAGGCCATGGATAACAAATATCAGAAGATTACCAAAGTCATGGTGCCTGGATCTATTAGAAAGTGCCTCTGGTTTATCATGCTGGATTTTGATGGTAGACTTCGGCAAGCAATTTTTTTAAATATCCTAAATATATTTGTGTCATGAGGTGGATTTGTTTAATTCTGTTCCAACAATCCTCAGATCGGGCCGCAGCTTTGTGCCATATCCATAAACAACAGAAATCATCTTCCCAATGCTACAAATATATAGATGAGAACCAAAGAAGGAAAAAAAGACACTGGGTAGAGGTCAGGGAATAAACATTTCGTGTTACTAAGAAAAACATTGGAAGTACTGTCTAATGATAGAGTATCCCAATATCATCTTTACCACATTATGATAAAAGTTGGTTTAGGACTGTTGGCAGAATCCTGTTAGAGAGGGGAATGAGAACAGTGTAAAAACAGTAACAGCAATCTGTCACCCATTTCTGCTGGATCTACGGGTATGGGACCCGTTGGTACCAGAATTGACTGTAACTGGGGGCCACTCATTGATAGCACACTGCAATGCATTTTCCATTCTCTCGTTACACATTATGCTTTTTATTTTACCTCTGTTTTTTTTGTTACAATTTTTGTTTAAAGTGCAAATTACATTTTTAGCCTTTCTGGGAAGAATGCAAATCTGTTTTCCAAGGTATTAAGTGGAAAACAATGCCTCCTTTTGCCACCTTGAAAGGCAGCCCCTTAACACCAAGCATGACCTACAAGAAGCCTAACAACATGATGTAGGATTAAGCCAAACCAGTATATCTATTCCAGAAGGAACAGACTCCCAACTGTAGACAGCGCTGTTACAACCTGGCTTGGTCTCCTCAGCACAGTGTAGGGAACTGGTTTGGCTGTGTGAGAGGCAATTGACTAGGGTCAGGAGGTAAGATTTGTAACCTTTCAAAGACAAAAACTAGGACATCTACCACCAGACTGAAGGATTGTAAACCAAGCACAATTACATGCTGATATGTGTCCCCTTTGGCAGGATCTGCTCTTCTTTTAGCTTCTTAGGCCCTGTTTTTTTTTTTAAAAAAAAGGCTTTTATAATTATGCAAATGATCGTGAGGGGCTCCAAGTTCCACAGGAGCTCCTCAGACTCATTTGCATAATTTTTAAACCCTTTTTTTCTTAAAAATAAAGGCACAGGAAGCTTAAAAAAGAGCAGATCCTGCCAGAGGGGGCACACATCTGTATGTCAGTGTGCTTGGTTTACAATCCTTCATCCTGGTGGTAGATGTCCTATAAACAGCATGACATACAAACAAGATAAATATTCCAATTATAAAGATGTAACCTTCAACGTGATCATAGTAGTCGTGAAACTAAATTTCCTTCGGAAGTATATTTATAAGACTATAAGATATCTAAAAGAAACTTTACTAGTTCTTAAAAATGAGTCAATTTGGAATATTCCACTTATATCCTTGGCACCAGGTAACGAAGGAACAATCCTATAACTTTTTTCCTTTTCCATTGCTATATTTCTGATTTACTATTATTGGCAGTGTGTCTTCTCTTGGGTTCTACTTTGTAACTTTACAAATGAAACAGTTCTATACAGAATTATTACATAGGCTAAATTGTATACCCTATATCAATGGTACTTCACCCCCAGAAAGAAATGGCACAACCCTAAGGGTTAAACTTCTGGGACCAGCATTGTTCCTCAAAATGGAGGATTGCGACTCTTAAAGAGGTTGTCCATATTAAGAAACTAATTGATATTGTTTGTGTAAGGAAAATTTATAGTTTTCTAATATACTTTCTGTATCAATTCCTCACTGTTTTCTAGATCTCCGCTTCCCAAATTTCAAATGGAAGCTTCATTGTTTACTTCCTGTGGATAAAAATCTGATAGACATCACATGACCAGGGACAGTTTTTTATCCACCGGAAGCAAACAATTAAGTTTTCTTTTGAGTGACAGCAAGCAGAGATCCAAAAAACCACGAGTAATCGGTATAGAAACTATATTTAAAACTTTTCTTTACACAAATAATATCATGATGAAAGTGGACATCCCTTTTAAAGGAATTATACGCCCATCTGCATATCGATGGTCACATTCATTCTGTACATTTAGAAGACTTTGTAACTGAATTGTATGTGTATACTTTTTTTATTTTTTTCATATTAGTATTAGTAACATATTAGTATCTTCATGTCCCAAAATGCCCAATATATTAAAATATAAATATAAACAATTATCCCATGCCGTGAACGCTTTAATGGAAAATAGCGGCCAAATGTCCAAAATACAACTTTTTCACCATTTTTCATCCATAAATATTTGAATAAGAAGTTATCAAAAGGTCATATAGGTCCCGAATTGACCCGGATCTATAGACTATCTCAGACTGTCTCTGACACTGGCAGTTTCTTTCAGTGACTGTCTGTCTCCGGCAGTCTCTCTCAGTGACTGTCTGTCTGTCGCCGACAGTCTCTTTCAGTGACTGTCTGTCTGTTGCCGGCAGTCTCTTTCAGTGACTGTTAGTCTGTCGGCGGCAGTCTCTTTTAGTTACTGTCTGTTGACTGACTGTCTCAGAGCTCAAGTTTCATTTTTGCACAGCTGTTTTTAAAATTACAGCTGATCTCTGATTGGTTTCAGTGGGCATCTGGAACAGTTTTACCTCAGACATTCCTGATAAAGCTCTCCCTATCTCTGTTTTCCTATCCATCTTACCTCACACATAAGTGTCTTCTACTCATTGCCTATAGTAAGCAATCAAAGGTCAGAGCTCATATTAATGACCTGTGGCAGAACAGCAACCAATTGTGGCTCAGCTTCTAACTGCCACAGTAGCAGCAGACAATGGCTCTGGTACATGGTGGGTAATAAGTGGGTTTTGGAAAGCGTGGGGTGAAAATTTCAGCTAAAAACCTGGTCTAAGACTTTCCCTGACAACAGGCAATAATTGTGCAAAATTTGGTGATCGTAGACGCGACGGTACAGATTCCTTTAGCTGACATCAATACATACATACATACATACACTCTGCTTTATATATTAGATGAGAAGTTTCAAGTAGCAATAGCTAGAGAGACCCTTGCATATATGAGCTTACAATCTAAATAATCACTAAGCACTATGAGTTAATTCCGAAATCTAGTAGAAATAGCCCAGCATTATATTAGCACTTAATATTCATTCTGAAAGATAAATCTTCTACTTTCATATCACAGCACAGCCTGCTTTACATCAAACAGCTCCGGAAGGAAGACACAAGACTAGCGGTATAAATAATACTTCCATTCTTCATTTCCCTGCTATAAAACATAACGCTACATCTTCCAGATTCCCAGGTTCAAAGTGAATGTATTTTACATACTGCAGCATCTCTGAGTATAACGGATGGTCCCTTGTTATGCAGCAATATTTATTAATAATGGAGAAATAAAATAAACCCATACAATTTATTTGAAGAAAATGAGCTGCGGTTGTAATATTTATTATTCCCCATTCCTTCCGCCATGAGGAAAGTACAGACACAGCAAGAATGTGCTCTACAAGCCCCACTTGTTTATAGACAGGCTGATAAAAATAGGCAAGTTTGTTACATGGAGAACTGAGAATTAGAGAAGCACCCATGACCCGAAAATGTTTTGTAGCTAAAGTGCGGTCACTAGTCTCTAGGGAATCTATTTGCCGAGTTCTCAAAATAGCAACTTTGGGATTGTGCCTCAAAACTATCTCCATGTGACCACAGAGACAAGTCAGAAGTGCTATAGGACACCGTTAGACCCAGTTGACGCCACTATCAATAAATTCTGTTATTTGTTTTTGTTCTGCATGCTATTTTTGTGTCACTTGACGCTCTGCGCCGTAGCTGTACGGCACAGAGGTGCGGGGGGTGTAGGAAGAGGGCTCACGGGCCCTCTACATACACAGGGGGAGTTTGTTGCATATTGCAGCAAACCCCCACCGCTAATAACCGCGGACGGTGCTTGCACCGATCATGGCTATTAACTCCTCTGATGCCGCCGGCAAAGCTACCGTTGGCATTTTAGCGATCGGTTGCCATGACAGCCTCAGGTCTTCGGTAGACCCGAGGCTGTCTGGTTACTGCAGTTTTGTTACAATGAGCCAGTGGTTCATTGTAATGTATACTGTGCAGAAATGCCATATACTGCAATACAGTAGTATTGCTGTATATGGTAGGAACGATCAGACCATCTGAGGTTAATGAACCCTAGAGGTTCTAAGAAATAGTAAAAAAAAATGTTTTAAAAATAATTTTAAAAAGTTAAAAACCTAAAAGTTAATATCACCCTTCTTTCACTAGAACTGATATAAAACATAAAAAACAGTAAAAAACACATTTACTTACCCGGTTCTGTCGCGATCCCCGATCCGGACTGTCCGACGAAGTTGAAGTGCGGCGCGATTCACCTTCTTCTTCCTGGTGTATGTGAGTGCATGGCTTGCGACACAATTTGAGATGTTAAATCCTGCGCGTTGTCCGAATCCGTCGGATCAGCCCGGCCCCCCGATTTGTGTCGAATGAAAGCCGGCACCAATGTGCTAAAATCCGATCGTGTGCACCAAAAACCCCAGTTAAGTTTCCCCAGCAGTGGAAACCCAACGGAAATGCGTTCCGCGGACCATTAGTAAATGTGCCCCATATGGTTATTGCTGGCGGTGAACCACATGACGGAAAATAGCGCAGAAACTTGACTTTTTACACCATCTTACATCACATAAAAAATGGAATATAAAGCGACTAAAAAGGCGTCCAGACCTCAAAATGGTAGCAATGAAAATGTCGGCTCATTTAGCAAAAAATTACACCTAACAAAGCTCCGTACACCTATAAAACCTGTATAAATTTGGTATCACCGGGATTGTACCAAATCAAAGAATAAAGTAGAGGTGTTTGGAGTGCACAGTGAAAGTCGTAAAAACTGATCCCACAACAACGTGATGCGAACATTATTTTTTTTCCATGTTTTCCACATTTGGAATTTTTTCCAGCTTCCCAGTCCACGGCATGGAATAATAAATAATGTGACTGAGAAGTAAAATTTATTATGCACAAAATAAGCCCTCACACAGCTCTGTACACGGAAAAATGAAAAAGTTATGGATTTCTGAAGGTGGAGAGCAAGAAATGAGCAAAAAAACCCTGGGTTCTTAAGGGGTTAAGTAACAGGATTGCAATAGATGAGAAACATACATACATGAAAGTCTATAGGGGTGATGTATCATTGTTTTTTCAGTCTATGTTTGGCGTTTTATTGGAGCGACTTTGCAACTTTCCGTATAGGTGCAAGTTTTGACGCAAGTGTATACCAGTCTGCACCCTGGTCTATGTTCTGCAACTTTTGATGGTTTTTTTTCAACTTTTTATCTGACTGTCACACAAAAAAGTAATAAATTGTTTGAAATACAGCATATTGTCCATAAAAACTGACAAGTTTCGGAAAACACGTGTCCTAAGACATTAAACTGTCGTAAGAAGGAGACCTAATGATAAATTACCTCCTATGAGAACTGATGGTAAACAGAAGGTATTTCCATTTTCCATCAGTTAAATTGTCCATTTTTCTATTCCATAACGGACTAAACTAACGGACACCACTAGCGGGTTTGAACTTAGCATTGGGAAAGAGAAGCTGATCTGTGTTTCGTCGATAACAAGGTCCAAACTTTTCTTTTCCAACTTAAATGTGAAGCTGAACTGTGATTGGTCAATAATTATGTCTATATTCCATACTCCCACATTTTACCTACTTCTTCATCCTTTTTTTAACATGAGATAAGAGGTAAATGTTCTTATTTTTGTGGATCATGTTTACCCCAGCAATCTTAGCAATCACTGGTATTTCTCAAAATGGTGGTTTTGATATTTTTTTTCTTTTCAGGTTTCTGTTTACGAAAATAGAAAAAAAATATTTTTAAAGGGGGTTTTCAAGTTAATACTCTTCATGACCTATCCATAGAGTAGGTGATGGGTGGGGTGCGACATCCAGCACCTCAGAAATAAGTGGTTTGACTCTTCAGACGGAACCAGATGCAAAAAATGAATAATTAAAGTGAAATATACAATGAAGCATGGCATAACAGACACATGAGTCTCTACCACAACCAGTCTATATACCTAGGATAACATGTATAGGCAGTATAAAATGTATATATACAATGCCCAGGACTGATTCTCCACCATAGCCATTCTATATACTCAGTATTATATGTATAGGATGTATAGAACAGCCATATACAATGCCCAGGACTGATTCTCCACCATAAATAGTCTGTATATTCAGTATTATATGTATGGGTTGTATAGAACAGCCATATACACTGCCCAGGACTGATTCTCCACCATAAATAGTCTGTATATTCAGTATTATATGTATGGGTTGTATAGAACAGCCATATACAAAGCCCAGGGCTGATTCTCCACCATAACCAGTCTATATCCTCATTATTATATGTATAGGTTGTATAGAACAGCCATATACACTGTCCAGGATTGATTCTCCATCATAACCAGTATATATACTCAGTATTATATGTATAGGTTGTACAGAACAGCCAAATACAATGCCCAGGACTGATTCTCCACCATAAATAGTCTGTATATTCAGTATTATATGTATGGGTTGTATAGAACAGCCATATACAAAGCCCAGGGCTGATTCTCCACCATAACCAGTCTATATCCTCATTATTAGATCTATAGGTTGTATAGAACAGCCATATACATTGCCCAGGACTGATTCTCCACCATAACCAGTCTACATTCCCAGTAGGTTGTATAGAACAACTACCGTGTTTCCCTGAGTGGATGTCTTATTTTTCCATGAGTAACAATTTACATTAAAAAATGAACATTTATTGAAGGGGTATTCCAGGAATCAGCATAATTCATATACAAATGGGTCCTTAAAATATAAGCTTATATGTAATTAGTTATTTAAATTTTTTCTCCCGTTAGCAGAAAAATGCTGATGACATATACTATAATGAAGAATTAAAATGCTACTGGCCCTTTATTAATTTCCTCCATGTGGTCCGTTGTGGAGAAGACACACGACAGAAGATGGCCACTGGTCACATGTCCACATCACATGTCCTTCACCTGTCTGGGCAGGTCATGTGATCACCACTACGCTTGGCTGTAGTCAACTTGTAGTATTTACTGTAAATGATCTACTAATACTAATGTATTGCTTGGGGGGTAGTTGTAGCAATGACGGCTGCTTGGTCTTATTTTGAGGGGAGGCCAAAAAATTAGGTCTTACTTTTGAAGCATGTATTATTTTTGGGGAAACAGGGTATTTACCAATGATGGCAAACCTTTTTGAGATCGAGTGCCCAAAATGAGACCCAAAAACCACTAGCTTTTCCCAAAGTGCCAACACGGCAATTTAGGCAGTAACAAACTTATTGCTACCAGAATCTTTGAGCTCCAATCCGACACCTTTTCACTCTTAGGACAGGACCAAGCAGCACAGGATGGGTCACTTTACAATAGCAGGGGACTACTTGGACTGTCTGAGACTGCAGGAAGATGCCATGTCTGGCAAACACTGTGCCTGGGAGACAGCCCGTGTGCCCACAGAGATGCCTCCGAGAGCCATCTCTGGCATCAGTGCCATAGGATTTTCCACCATAACCAGTCTACATGTATTCTGTATTATGCAGGAGAAGATAATACATTAAATGTAGAATTGTATTTATACATCTCATCATCTGAAAGGAAATCTCATTAGATTCCAATATAATCCATTTAACATAATCCGTATACATTACCATAGTTCCTGCAGACAGTTATCAAACATCACCATTTTGGTTGCTAATGGGTGCGCTTTCTGTTATTTAGTCTGCAGTTGATTTCAATGAAGTGCGAATAAAATCCACATTTATTAGAAAAATGAGTCACAATTTCATTCCAAAGTAGAAGAGGCACTGGATGAATAATTCAAGTTTATTAGCAATTTATTTTTCCTGAATTGAAATCTAATAAGGAAAATTATTCATTAAACATATGTCTACTCTAAGTGTTAATAAAGCCTCTCATGTATTCAGGACCAAATTAAATACTCATTTATACCTTTATTAAGTCTTCTGGCATCCGTTGTCTCTAAAATCCACGGTCTCCTGGGAAATACTGCCATGACATTTTGTGGAATAACTTCTGCTAAATGGACAATGTACAAGTTCACTAAGAGGCGCTAGTACCTAGCTAGGAAATCTACCTCAAACATTCTCCAGCGTATCAGACCAGCAAAGTTCTGGCACCCAGGGCCATATTTTGTGTTGGTGCTGCCCCAGACGCCTTCAGTGCTTACGGCCTCCACCCATAACCCCCAGCATGTTAGTAAAAGAGAGCAGCGCTGAACCCAGGAGGTGTCTCTCCAATGACCACGGCTAGCATTAGATTCATAAACTGCTTGCACAAGGACCCGCAACACATTTGTGTCGCACACAACCGTTTTGTGGCGCGGTTGAACTATTCTTCATGCAACACAATTTTCTTCTCTGCTCATGCTACCTCTGCATAACTTCCAATACCTTGTTTCAGCAGTACATCCACCAATCTTTACCCGGGATCTTCATGTGCTGACACAAGAGTCACAGGGTCATGACCTCATCTTAGGGCCTTTAGATCAGTGTTCCAAAAATCACTGCCCCAAGACTGGGCTATGCTGCACCTGGTCCTGGGCCGCGGCCAAACTCTGTGAAGAAAACTCAAATACTCATCTACCCCATTCCCTGCAGCTGTCTTCTCTTCTTTCACTTCTCTTTCACGTTAATACGTGGCTCTAGTGCTGGTGTGCGTAATGATGTTATCACGTAGTGATTCGTGTCTGCCAACATCATTAATGTGGAAGAGAAGTGAAAGAAGAAAAGGCAGCTGCGGGGGAATGAGGAAAGTGAGTATTCAATTTTTTTATTTTATTTGGCCTGGAAAGGGGGCATTGAGGGAGAGGGGCATGCTGCAGAAAAGGGGGCAGCGAGGGAGGGGGGAAGCCAGTTGTCTTACAATAAGACACTATTTTAATTGCAGTATCATATAATAGCATCAAATTATAGCATTAATTATTCTGGGTGATTTTCCATTTTTTTAGTTTGATCAATAGTTGTGTTAAAATTGTAGACATCAGACAACATCATCTAATGACATAATATAGCAAATAAAATGTAATACGGTAATTCTTAAAGATGAGTGTAGAATGTAAATTTTGTAATTAAAAATGAGCCAAAATTTCTAAAATGGCCATCAATGGTGTCTGCATCATTTTCTGAAAGCTGCAATAAATATTAACCGAAATGGTGTCCAGATTCTGAGTCACAAGTAATGACGGATCTCCCCTATCCATCATAATCCGACTGTGGCCTTGAAAATCATGTTAGGTCTGTGTAACATAAACGGCTGTCACTTCATGTTTCCTCTTTCTTTCCTGATATATTGTTAATTAAAAAAATAAAGCTGGATTTTGTTTGGAGGTTTTTTTTTTTACTAAAAAGATATATTGCTGTCATTTTAGAGTTTTTACAAAATGTTCTGGTCCAAGGTGAAATATAAACTTAAACCTGCATAGTATCTAATATCTCCGTTTTAGCTACTTATAGTGGGAGATGGCCTCATATATCTGCTCGATCCTTGGACTTTCACAATGCGAGTGCCCCCCCCCCCCCCATACACGGTTGGATTCAGCTATTGATTGCAATATATTTTTACTGCTATCACCACATGTGCTATGCCTTCACCTGGAGTCACCTTTACAATTGCAAATTGTTGTGATTACTCAATCCTTTGTCATTGCCAAACTTCAATAAAGTTTATTGAACAGAAATATAAACAAATAAAAAAAAAATAAAACAAATAAATTACTACTAAAACTGAAAATTTGGGCATGCTGGAATTCCATTGTAAATAGATACAGTACCGTTGCTGTACTTCTTTATTGAAGCCCTGGCATTTATTAAATGAGTTAAAAAAATATAAGCCCTATTCCAAAAATAATCCCTGGTTTCAGGGGGCACACTTCAAACGGCAATATCTTCTAAACCACAGAGTCATTATAAAGAAGAGAAGGATTGGAGATATTCATTGTTACAGTTACAGTCCAGGATGTGGTTTTCATATACGGCTTCCACTTCCAATGTATATTTTAACTGTGGATGTTTCCCTTTTTGTAGTGCCTGGAAACATTGGGGCACATGTACTAAGGCAGGGGTAGGGAACCTATGGCTCAGGAGCCAGATGTGGCTCTTTTGATGGCTGCCTTTGGCTCACAGACAAATCTTCAATAAGATCAGTGCTGATCAATTAGTGTAACACAAGGGGGGCATGTGCTGTGGCTAACTATCAACTAGGGGCATGTGATTTGGCTACCTATCTACTGGGGGGCATGTGCTGTGGCTACCTATCTCTTGGGGGTCATGTGCAGGGGCTACCTATCTACTGGGGGCATGTGCATATTGCAAGGGTCTCAAGGAATTATATTTTAAAACATGTGGCGTTCATGGCTCCCTCTGCCAAAAAGGTTCCTGACCCCTCTACGAAGGGCTTTGCGCCACACTTTTGCCGGACTGTGCACATTCCTCTAGGCTGAAATGGCTTGCATAGGTATTTATGAAGTGTGTGCGTTTGGATTGTGGCCCACGCGACCCTTTTGTGGCGCAGCTGCGCTTCTATGTGACACAAATTAGAGGGCGTGCTGTCGGGGCGGTGTGACTGATTTGGAACGCGTGCCGTATTTAACTTGCAAATAGTGTCACATGCCCTATGTTAAAGATGCACCAGAAAAAGATGGTGAACTCTGTCGGCCAGTGTGAGTAAGTGCTAGATTAATGATTTCTGGCGCACGATCTTAGTGAATCGCCACACGGAGCATTCTCCACGGAAATAGCCCTTTTAGTGCACTTTCCAACTTTCTAAGTAAATGAGCCCCAGTGTGATTGAAGAGAGGATTCTTGCCTTGTGGTGCCACATTACAGAAGTTATAGGTATGTATCATTTGGACCAGAACGTGAAAGGGGTTAATTTGTTTTGTAAATTTTACTGCATTCTGATTTTTTTTGTTGCTGTCCAGTACGTATGGCTCTGTAAACTAAAAAAAAAAAAAAAAAGTTGCAGCATATGGATTGCAATAAGTTAAAACAATGGAAATGCAGAGACAAAAATGGGCCTGGTCTTTAAGGGATTAAACTGATTGTTTTATCATCAGGGCTGGAAATGCTTCATCATGGACTAGCATTGAAGCTTTTGTTAGGCCAACTCAAGTCGCTCATGTCTAAAAGTGACTCTTGAAAATTCTCTTTGACTAATTTGCATTTCTGGTTATTTCACGTTACCTGATTCTTGTTGAGTGGTTAAACACTAGGATGTGGAATATAGTACAAAAAAAATCATTGTACAAAGGCTTTAATCAGAAGTAGTAGTTGAAAGCACCAGCAAATAATTTAATAAGTGCTGATAAAGAAAAAAAATGGAATTCATGAATAAATTATGAAAATATCCTAAAATATTTAATAACACTTTGGAGATATTGGCAAATGTATCAAAAGTTTAATTTCCGGGCCAATACTTCAAGGGACTGGATCCCCTGCCGTGTGTTAATTCCTAGCGGGGATCAATTCAGTGTAAATGTTACTTATAAATTATAGAAAGTATTTGAAGTATCTGTTAGAGCAAGATGAATCATTGCTTTATTATTAATGACAGAAGAATATTCGTTAAAATGATGACCTTGACTGTAATGGAAATGTTTCATCTCTTGGTTGTTGATATTGTCCAGGATGCAAAGGAACAGCTTGAACTTGGCTTTAGTTGTCATGTTGTCAAATAGACCCAACAAGATGATAAGGAAGGGAATATTTACCTTTCATTCAATGTATTCTAGCCATAAGGGCACATTCAGTTATTATCTATTGTGTTATGTATTTTGAGTTTTTTTACTTTTCCACAATGTATCTGGTGGCTCCTATGTGTGCTGTTTTTACTCAGATGTACTATATACAGATATCAGCGGACAACCAGGATGATTTCTACAAAAGAATGAGAGAATATTATTAGGGAGAACTAAACATAATGGTGAAATGCCCTCCTAACATTTATTTCCCCTATTCAGTAGTCCCTCATCTTATGCTGCGCCCTTTTATGTAAAGCCCACAAGTTATGTTCCTCTTTATATACCTCCGCTATGTCCCCCATTTAGGTAATTGCCCTATCTTATGCCCCTTTGGGGTAGCCTTCCAACCTTATGTTACCCTTTCATTAGCCCCCCACCTTATGCCTCCCTCTGGGTAAGTCCCACACCTTATTCCCCTTTAGGTAGCCCTCCCAACTTATGTCCCATTTAGGTAGCTCCCCTGCCTATGGCCCCCTTTTTTAACTTCTTTGTTCCTCTTTCTACCTTTTCCTACTTCCATCCTTGTTTAATCAGTCAAATCAATGACAAAGCTATTGGGGATATTTTATATATATCTGCAATTAGAGAGGGACGCAGGAGTTGTTAACTCTGTCATCTCTTAGAACCCTCTGTAATGAAATGGCAGGGATACAGGGGGGGGTGACATAGTGGGGTTCACCACCTTCAATACCATATGAGAATAACAGTGTTTTTAATACCAAAGAACAGGAAAAAAAGGAAACTCTAGTGAGAAAATTCACAGTTGGCCTTACAGTATTTTAGTCAGGGGCTAATAAGCTGGTTGTCAGTGTGAAGCTGACAGGCAATACACATTATAATACAGAAGTGCAGTGTATTAATAAAGGTTTAATCGCGTAAAGAACTGTAAAATTCTATAAAATATTTATAATAGTTATAAATGTTTATAAATATAACAATAATAATTTTTTTTTCCTGTTCATATAATTAGCATATTAACCTGCACAATGACTATCAGAAAGATAAAGATGAAAATAGTTTTTAACATTTATCTCTTTTAACCAAAAAACTAAAAAGTTATCAAATGTTCTATTTATTCCTTAAAAAAAAACAAATTAAAATGACATAAAATTATATAATATGTAATGTATATAATACAAGTACTACATCTACTCACATGGTGATTTCTCTTATTTCCTGCAAATTTTGTAGGAAAATTCTGATGAACCAGTAACAGGTTTCAGTGTCGGATGGAGCAATTCTCATGCAAATGTCTCTCATTACATGTCTTGTTTACAAGCAGAACTGATGTAATATACCAAGACAGTGTCATAGCCCAGATAAGTCACTTCATAAAGGGCAGAGGGCAGTCTGCGGTAATTGATTAGGTGACATAACCGGCTGCTGAATTCCCAGAGAGCTGTCAGCGGATTAGATGGATCTCCTTCTACACAGCATAAATATAATCTGTAGACGTGTTTTGTGATGGCAGGAGAAAATTATGGAGTAAAGTATCAATGAATTGGCATGATGCGGATAAAAATACTGTAAATGGGAAGATTAATGCATTGATATTTGTGGACCATACATGGGGGGGAGGGGTTAATAATCCATGTAACAAATTAAAAGTCCAGATGTATGAGAAATACAAGCATTGTAGATTGTGAGGGTTGATTGTGGTAATTTTAAGTATGGAAAGTGGGCATGCAGCAGATGTGTACTATGGATATAGCCTAGTGTTGACCTCTCAATAGTCATGGTGCCTTCAAGATGATATGGATGGAAGGTGCTCCAATGGCAAAGAGGAGAAGATCCTGGAAGTAGAGAATAGAGCAGCCCCAATGTGAGGCAAGTGTCAAGGTAATAAGTGACTAATGTCAGGAGTAGAGAGGTGCCTAAAAAACCTGTAATGTAGGGGACCAGGGTGTCTATATTTCACGTTATAGCCGTGCGGGGCCACAGATGAAATGAAGTGGACATCATACCTCTAGTGGTGACTTGTACCCCTAGTATACAAGCCATTTAAATGTCACAATACTTTGACACTGTTAGGAATTAAGATGGCAACCCACACCACCCTCCTGCAAATAAACATATATCCAATGGTCATGGACAAGCTCTTTTACACTATATCCTACGCGTTTCTCCTTAAATTCTCAGGCTTATCAGGGATATTTGGTTATATAGGGATTGCATGCTCCAATCAACATTATATAGATCAATGCATAAAACAAAAAGCATCATAAACACACAATTGGCTCCAAATGTTAGTTATAGCAACTATAGTATTGAGTATCACACTGTATGAAGAATGTCCTATAAATGAAGGGCTTTAGAGTATATATTTTCTTTCGTCAATGGATGTAAACTTCCTTCCACTTCGCGAAAAAAACGGATAGCCAATGAATCTCAAATATGCTTGTCTGAATGAGCCCTTAAACTTCAGTTCATCTCATCTCTCTGTGTTGCTTATTTCTAATGTTCTGCAATCTAAGTATAGGTCCCAGATTCCTAACAGGAAGCAATAGACTAGAACGGGATCCATCACATTTCCATATGGAATCTGATGATGACCAGACAAAGAGTAACGGAGGTTCTTCCAGTACAGATGTGAACACTACAAAACCAAGTACTTCATCAGTGAGAAAGATATCAATAACATATCCATTAACATTCATTGCAGCACCGGTTTAGAAAGGTACCAGAAACCCCTTCTATACAAAATGCTGCTGTGGAAAATAAGGAGTCAAATCAGTCAATGATTGTGAGAGTTTGGAAGAAATAGGCACAAATCTCTATATGAATTAGTCCTGTCTCTCTCTACAGGGACTCCTATTCTCTGGGATCGATAGGTACTTCCTATTGTATTCCCAGAAATAATCCCAGGGAGGGGAAAGAGCCGGCTACAAGTGCTGTAGCTACGGGTTTAGAGCCGGGAGCTGAATAAATTCTTGTAACTACAGTATAAAATACTTAAGAATTTCCACCAAGAATATTATACCTGAATTGTCATTTACCCATTGTGTCTGAATGAGATTCTATAACACAATACTGTACACAATAAACAAACAATTACCAAATTGAAAATGTGAAATTCTATTGTTTTGTTTGATATTGCTTTGTTTTGCTTTGTTATATTATATTGACTAATATCCCATCACTTTTCATTCTGATTTCTTTGTTTGTGGCATTTCCAAACTCATTTTCTCACCCACATGGCCTTTGTTACTTGATAAACAAGCAGCAGCACCACCATTGAGTGGCAATACATAGACACATAAGGGATAGACATGAACAGGCGGTCCCCGACTTAAGGAGACCTGACTTACAGATGACCCCTAGTTAGGGACAGACCTCAAGATGCTGGTAATGTACTGAACTTTACTCCAGGATGCAATGATCAACTGTAAAGTTTATGCAATGAAGCTTTATTGTTAATCCTTAATAAACCAAAATTTCGCAAATTGGTTTATCACAGGGACCAAAAATGTTTTGACTGGAGTTATACAAACATAATGGGGCAGATTTACTTACCCGGTCCATTCGCGATCCAGCGGCGCGTTCTCTGCGCTGGATTCGGGTCCGGCCGGGATTTAATAAGGTAGTTCCTCTGCCGTCCACCAGGTGGCGCTGCTGCGCTGAAAAGCATCTAAACGCGCTGGAGTTCATCGGCTCGGGCTGAGTGAAGGTAAGCGCGTTCCCGAGCGACAAATTTTCCGTTCTTAAATGCGGCGGTTTTTCCGAATCCGTTGGGTTTTCGTTCGGCCACGCCCCCCGATTTCCGTCGCGTGGATGCCTGCGCCGATGCGCCACAATCCAGTCGCGGGAGCCAAAATCCCTGGACAATTCAGGTACAATCGGCGCAAATCGGAAATATTTGGGTAACGCGTCGGGAAAACGCGATCGGACCCTTAGTAAATTACCCCCATTATACCTATTCTGACTTACATACAATTTCGATTACTACTCGTACTATTCTGTACGTAGCCCAGAAATGCCTGTAGTTATAAATTGGCCTTTTTGTGGCTTACAACTACGGCCAAATTCACACTACCGTATGGGGGACGTACGTATGGCCACAAGCTTCCGGCCGTACATACGTCCCTCATAGACGGCAATAGGCACACACAGTGATACGGTGCCTCACGTATGTGATTCCATACCTTTCCGTACACGGGGAAAAGATAGAACATGTCCTATCCTTCCATGTGCCATGCATCTCTATGGAGAGGGGTGGGGTCAGCCCTCCTCCTCTCCATCGCCAGACATGAAGTAAGCAAGGAAATACCATAGAGATAGCAGATGCAAATCAAATGAGGCTTTTGAAACCGTGGGACCTGTTATGGGTTGTTCTTGCTCACATTGTAATGGCTACAGCCAACTCATACAGAGATGTTATCTTCACACAAAGCACAGGCATGGAAATGGTTTTTGGATATTGAAAATACTTCTACCCCCAAGTTGAGAGTGGAATAACGTCATGCAACATCTTAAAGTAAATCTACCCGCAGGATGAAGGATTGTAAACCAAGAATACTGACATACTGGTGTGTGCCCCCTCTGGCAGGATCTGCTCCTCATTAGACTTCTTATGCCCTTGTTTTTACAAAAAAGGGCTTTAAATATTATGCAAATTAACCTGAGGGGATATGGGGTGGACCCCTCAGGCTAATTTGCATAATTTTCAAAAAGCATTGTTTTGCAAAATCAAGGGCATATGAAGCTTAAAGAGGAGCAGATCATGACAGGGAAGCACACACCAGTATGTCAGTGTGCTTGGTTTACAATCCTTCATCCTGGTGGTAGATTTCCTTTAAATGTCATTCTAATGTCTGGTTCCCCAGGCTCTGTGTCTGTCACTATTTGGTACTTTAAAATATAGGACAATAGTTAATAATAATCTATATTTTCTGCTATTTTACAGATTAAGATGTTTGGTGAAACAGCTAGAGAAAGGAGATATTAATGTTTCTGACCTTAAAAATAATATTGAATATGCAGCATCGGTATTGGAAGCGGTTTACATCGATGAGACCAGGTAAGTAGATTTACGTTTAGTCTTGTTTTTTACCCTAAGGTACACTATTCTTACTATATGGGCATCATCTATTAAAGCTTGTAATAATAATGAAGGGAAAACTGTACATAATATGTGTTTAAAAATCTTGTTAAGGTACAAATATTAACACACTTTAGTCCTCAATTGCCTCAAATGGAGAATCATATGAAGGTCCTTGGGCTCTAGTGGGCTAAGAAACTTCCAAGGCAAACTCCTACAGAATATCACATATATCTTCTAATGTCCTAATCTATTGAATGGCAAAGGGTTTAAGAGTACATCTAGCTTGGGTACATATGTAAGACAGATAGTGGCATACTCCATTAAAGTAATATGAAAATGAGCAGAGAAGAGTCATATTTTGCCTTAGATGACTCAAGTTTAGAAGCTGCAGGAGGAGTGCCATTTGAGACACCGCCATATTTGGTTGTTTAGTACCAAAAATATAACATTTTTGATGTCTTATGTGAGAAGAAACTGATCTTTCACATTAAATCGGGTTTATGGTTAAAGAAATGGTTAGAATTACAAACAGCAGAAAAAAGATACAGTTCCTGCCCATATCTTTGTCTGCATGTATCTCGGGTTCTGAGCTCACAGTTCACAGTCTGAAAGGTGAGATTTTTATCTTTAATTCTGACACAAACAGCAAGTTTCTTGATACTAAAGAACCAAAGATAGAAGCTTCTGTAATGACCCTCCCCTAAACTCTCTAAACTTCACTCATCTCAGGCAAAATATGACTCTTCTCTTCTTATTTTTACATGACTGGTGAGATTACACAATAAAGAGAGAATTCCAGTCTAGTCTAGTATTTTAGACAAAGTCCCTTAAAATATAAGAAGACAAATTAAAATGGTTGCTTTTTTATTACTACCCAGAGATATAAAGTAATAAAAGTGATATTTACTCCAAAAAGCCATAAAAAAACATAATACTGTGGAGGGTCTTCAATCTCTTATTAAAAAAAAAAACTTCTGGTAATAAATGCAGCTATTTAAATTCATCATCTAATGAGACGCACTCTTCATAGTTGCTCTAAAGAAGAAAAAGTAATTTCTGAAACTCTTGTCCCACAGGCCGTGACCTAAAGTCTAATCTTGCTGAAAGTTTTGTCTAAAAATAGTCCATCAACCATACATGGTGTTGTTACTCATTCATTCGGTAGATTATCACTTTAATATCTGCTTGAAATCCCGACCTACAAATTTATGAATATTTCATCCAGGTTTATTTACTTTTGTAGAACTAATAAAAAATTTGGCTTATGTTGACAGGACAAAGTTTTCAGTTTCACCCAAAATGAACACATTGGCCTAAAGCAACAGGGGAAGTAACCTTTATGGTAGATTATAGGATGCAGAAAAGTAAATATCAGCCAATTCCATAGCAATGATAAAATTACGCTCTGTGTTATGAAAAATGGTATAGATACCTCCCGAAAGTGGCATTTTTGTGAAAATAAAACTGTTTTTTAAAACTTTAGACTAACATCTTTAGTAAATATGTTGCTGATGTTACAATTTACACTTTCATGAAATCTTCCATCTCATAAACAATATATGTTCAACTGGGTCATTAAAATAGAAGCTTATTAGTTGCTATTCAAATTTTTGCTCCCCTTAGCAGAAAAATGTTGTGGACATACATTATAATGGAGAATTAAAATGCTACTGTCCCTGTGGAGGAAACACAGGACAGAAAAATGGCCACTGGTCACATGTCCACATCATATGTCCTGCACCTGCCTGGGCAGGTCATGTGATCACCTCTATGTTTGGCTGTAGTTGGTAGCTAACAGTGCATCCAGTATGGCTATAGTTGTGGTGAGACGCCTCTCAGTGTGGTAATGTGCAGTGACGGCAGTAACACACAGATTATTACTATGGTAACAGAGCAGGACAGTCTGTTAGATCATTGACAGGAGTAGAGCATAAGAAAGAGGAGCTGTTACTGAAAACTAAGGGATCATGGGACTTGTAGTATCCTGTGGCAGTTATCTTGTAGGTAACCCCGCCTACTTTAGAAAGCTCATAAAATTTTGTGAATCCTAAAAGCAAAATATTTAAGCTCCATTTTAGGATTAGATGTTCATATTCCCTGTATTTTTAAATATAGAAACCGTAAAAATAACTGCCTTTCTGTATTCTCCTTCAATACAACTTTGACCTCTAGATGACTGGCTATTTGTTGTTGCATTATTATGTTTTCATTATATCAAATATGTAGGAAACTATTGGATACGGAAGATGAGCTCTCTGATATCCACACAGACGCTGTTCCGATGGAAGTACGGGACTGGTTGGCATCTACTTTCACAAGAAAAATGGGAATGAGACGAAGACGCCCAGAAGAGAAACCAAAGTTTCGCAGTATTGTCCATGCAGTTCAAGCTGGTATATTTGTTGAAAGGTATTTATGCTGCTTGCATTATGTAGATGTCAATGGAATTGGGTTATGTCCATATGCCCTGTGCCCATGTTCTTATTTAGCATCATTTTGCATTTGTACTACAAAGTTTTTGGAAACTTGTTTAGCTTTTTGATCTTCAAACATCAAATAAAAATTTTTAATGATGTAACTTAGTTTTCTTAGTTGTGTACACGAAGTGGGGCTCACTTATCAACCCGTTTTCGACAGAATCCTGTTGTAATTTGCGCAAAAAAACAGTCTTGGAGCACATTTATCAAGGGTTTAAGACAAGAGTTTTTAGAGAATTTACAACAAAAGGGGCATTTCCATGGAAAAGGGGATGTGGCTTTGCAGTAAAAGGGATGTGTGTGCCAAAAATTATACATATACGCCAGAATTTTGGCAAATTTTCTATTGCAAGTCTTCTTAAACTATGCCAGTTTTTGATTTGCCCCACATAGTCCACCACAAGCAATTCTTAAGGGGATTTATTGAGAATGGAGTTTTAAACCCATTGGGGGTCATTTACTAATGGCCCGAATCGCTGTTTTCCGGTGGGCTCACCGAATTTTTCAGTTTTTCGACGATTTTCCCGGAATTGCCCTGGGTTTTTGGCGCACGCGATCGGATTGTGGCACATCGGCGCCAGCATGCACGCGACGGAAATCGGGGGGGCGTGGCCGTACGAAATTCTGACGGATTTGGAAAAACCGCCGCATTTTTAAAAAAAAAGGGTCGCTTGACACACGCTTACCTGCACCCAGCCTGGCTTGGTGAACTCCGACGGAATTCAGCGCAGCAGCAACACCTAGTAGACATCGGGGGAACTACCTTAGTGAGTCGCCGGAAGACCCGAATTCTCCACACAGAACGCACCGCTGGATCGCGACAGGACCGGGTAAGTAAATCTGCCCCATTGTCCCTCTGCTGGCATACTGCAGGCTGGATTTACTATGAGGCTTCAGCAAAAGACACAGCGTGACTAATTCCTACCTCGATACCATCAATAAATAAATTAAATAGTAGTGGGCCGAGCACAGAACCCTGGGGTCCACCACTTATAAATGGTGACCATTCTGCGTAGGAATCATTGAATGCAAACCTCTGGATACGATCCTTCAGCCAGTTTTCAATCGAATTGCAAATGATTCCTGCCAAACCAATGAACCTTATTTTACCCATCAGGCGTCTATGAGAGACAGTGTTGAATACTTTTGCAAAATCCAAGAACATAATATCCAAACACTATAGACAAACCAAAGCCAAGAGTGTCCTCTTGCCGTGAATAAAAAGTACCCAAATCTCTCAATTAAGACAGGTTCTGCCTCTAATTTTACATAATGGGAGTCGTCAAAGTCTCCCCTAGTCTCAAATGAGAGATATCGTGAATGTAAGGAATCGGGCAATCTGAAACACAAATGACCAATATTTTTTTGTTCTTGGGAGACAATCTCCTGGTAGTAGCTCCATTCATTGAATACACAAACACTTTTGGCCATGGTTTAACAATAGGGGAGGGGGGTTACATCTATTTAATGTGTAGGGGCTTTAGTTTGGTATATGGGATGTATGATCTTTGCCTTGTATATTTTTAGGATGTATAGGCGATCCTCCAACATGGCTGGACTCACATACCCATCAGCTGTTATATCATGTCTGAAGGTAAAAGCTAATTAGCAATATGTTGTTTTGTAAGGAAACAGATTTTTTAACATATCCTATATATTTGTGTTGCGTGACTCGGTATCCACAATGCCATACATTTCAATTATTTTATCATCTTTAGGTTTTATGCATAGAGAGCATTCAGATAATTAGAAAAGAATTGGTTATAAGGTTCTGTACTGATACTATGGGGCACATTTACTAAGGGTCCGAACAACGCATTTTTTGGGGTTTCCCGACTTTTTACCGTTTTGCCCTGAATTGCCCCGGGTTTTTGGTGCACGCGATCAGATTGTGGCACATCAGTGTCGGCTTGCATGCGACCCAAATTGGGGGGCGTGGATGTCGGACAACACGACTGATTCGGACAAACCGCGAAATTTAAAAACGAAATTGTGTTACAAGATCAGCATTCACATGCACCAGGAAGAAGTGAACTCTGGCGGACCTCTTATATTTGCTCTATCCAGCCGATGACCTCTGAAAGAGCACTAACCTACCTAGCCTCCCCTAGTCTTTTTATAAATGGGCACTCAAAGGTCTAAAACCCACAAAGTCTGATGGGGCCAACTAGCTTCAAACTCGCATCATGTGCTTGCCGAAATGTCCGGCCCCAATGCTCAGAAACTAGAAGTGAACTCAACCTGTCAGTTCAGTTCCGGTCTCTGAGCGTTTGGGCCGGACATTCCATCGAGCACATGAAGCGAGTTAGTCACATCAGACTCGCTTGTGGGTTTTAGCCCCAATAGTAGCCGCAAAAATGGTTTCCATCTTTTTCCTCACTATCGGTTATCAATATCAGATTGATGGGTGATAGATTCATATAAAATGTCCCCAATGGATGAAAGGATAATGTGGGTTTTTCCAGCTAAATGAGATTGATGAACTACCCATAGAATTGAAACGGTCAGGTGATAATTTGTTATCCAGGCCTGACCCCTGTAATCTTTCATAGTATTAGAAGCATAGTTTGATCTCAGTTTTATAAAACCTTATTCACTTGTATTTGATGTGTTTCTGTATTTTCCCAACAGGAGGTGGATCAGTGGTCATTTAATGTGTTTTCCTTAAATGAGGCGAGTGGAGAACATGCACTAAAATTCATGGTCTACGAATTGTTTACCAGATACGACCTTATCAATCGCTTTAAGGTACCATCACTCATTTCTGCTGAAATCATTTTTGTTCACTCTAGCTGATAATAATGGCCTCACGTTGTCACTCATCTATCCTACAGTTCTAAACAAAATAGACAAATCCATCTAATTCTGAGCCAATATTGGAGCAGGGAATGTATCGCTGCATGACTAGACACATTTGTACTTGGAAGCGTGAGTGACAACTCCTGTGGGTGAACAATTTAGGAATGGAAATATTTCATGAGCAAAAATTTAGTGGTAAATATTTAATTTTGGTGGGGAGGGGGGGTCATTCAATTTTTGTGACTCTCACATGCTCCTATTTGGTGCTATCAAGGTCCTATTCAGTCCAACCAGTTCTATGTGCATGAGTATATAGCATCCAGCCTATAGCATTTCTGATAAAGCTACACATTTTAATAAAAACAAGGAGGGGGTTACACCTGTTTACTTCATGAAGTACTTCTGCATCTGTTATACGTCATGAAACAATAATGATGGAAGTATAGTTCATCCATTGATTGATTTTTAATGGCTTGTGTAAGTGTCCATCTGTACAACTTCTGGTAGTTTTCCATTATTTGAGCGGAAAATTGGACGGAAGCTGCAGATATTTTTTGTTCCATCTCAAATAACTAAAGTTAAAACGGAAGTGGTGCTAACAGACAATAACAGAAGCCATTAAAATTCCATTCACATTAGTGGACATGTTAACCCCTCTCTGACATCTGCATCGGGTCTCGGTGCATGGAGAGGGCTCGCGGGCTGAGTCCTCTCCATAGCCGGTAAGTCTTGGCTGCAATATGCCGGTAACACTGCGGGTGTTTTCCCGCCGATCACCGCCGGGGCGCGGCCATCTTGCCGAGGATCGTCGCTCCCCGTGACATCATCAGGGAGCAGTGATCTGTCGCCATGACAGAAGACCCGAGGCTGACTCGTTTTAACCCTTTCATTACATTGTGCTATCAGCAAAAAAACCAAATAAATGGCCAGGTTTTTAAGGGCTTAAAGGATGTGTTATGTTTCTGGTGTTATTTTTTAGTAATAGGAGATAATAGCGGATCTCTAATTGCATGTGGGCACTGACCCTAAGCCAATCTACCACTTAAGAATCTACATAGTAGGAGAGGGATCTGGAAACAGATCTATATTAAAGGAAATCTACCATCAAAATCCATCATGATAAACCAGGGACACAAACTCATAGATCCAGCAACTGTGGCTGTGGTAATCTTTTTATATTTGTTATCCATGGCCTCCTTCCTTCTAAAAAAATCAACTTGTAAATTTATGCTAATGATCTAGATAACTCTGGTGGCATTGCCAGAGCCTCTTCATGCTAAGGCTTCACACTGTGCTCCTGTAAACCAGCCCATGAAGCTGCAGCGTGAAGGGACTCTGGTAATGCCCCAAGAGCCCTCCTGTCCCAATGGCATAATCACAGTGCCGGAATCTATGAGTAAGTTCCCCTGGTTTATGGTGCTTGATGGTAGATTTCCTTTAAGGCACAGGAACTTGTAGTTACCCCCATAATCAAAGGCTTGTTGGATATAACACATATCTTTTCTAACCTCCTCTAGATCCCTGTTGCCTGTCTTGTATCATTTGTAGAAGCTCTGGAAATTGGTTACAGCAAATACAAAAATCCATACCACAATCTAATTCATGCAGCTGACGTTACCCAAACTGTGCACTATATAATGCTTCATACGGGTATCATGGTAAGCTATGTGATCATCCGACTCAAAGCTAGACTGGATTATTTCTGTGTTTGCGCAGGCCTTAGTGAACACCTTGTGTAAATGAACTGACCTGATTTGGGATTTAGGGACCAAGCATTTTTTTGTTTGTTTTATTTGTTCCTTGCAAGACCAATTGCTTTCAACCTTTCTCCATCGAAGTAGCTGTTTTCAGGCTTTTAGGATGAATAGTATTTTTAATTGGGGGTTCATTGTAGTATTCATATCATTTATTATTTTAATGTTTATTATAGTTTTTATTGATTGAAGGAAAAAAAAACAACTAGAGACTACTGGAGCTAGATGATACTTTGTTATCTCACCTGAAGTGCTTGTCCTTCAATACTTTTCTATGATTTGCCACATGGTCCTCATTATACTTTGAAATCATTAAACTTAAAAGTCAGGTATTTTCTCTGCACCCACTTGTTAGAGTATTGATAGTTTTCTGCCTCTTATTAATCATTACTATGACACTAATCTTTTATAAGGAGTAATCCATTCTGCACCCTTGACAAATGTTTATCTTGAATATTAGAATATTTTCTTAGCTGGCACATTACATTGTTGTCACAGTGATCTTTAACTTCTCCAAGCTTTGTGGCAGATTGTGGCTTTTCTACTCTTGAGGCCAATATATATTAAATGTAAAACACAAAAATGCCTCACATATGCAAAATAAGTGCAAAAACACCAATATTTCTCAGCAAAAAGCAAATGATTTTTCAGTTTAGTTTAGTTTAGTCATTGTTACATCAAGTTAGAACTTGAAAGACAAACATTATGAATAATGTGAATGACACATGACATATAAGAGTGGATATATGGAAATCTTTAAGGCATATAATACTGCACTGTCAAAACTCGTCATTGTCAGGGTAATGATATCCCTGTCCTGATGTGCTGTGAAGTATAGAAAATCTACATTTCTCTCAAGCTCTAAATTTGTTTAAATGGAATGTTATTTTACAGGATTCAACAAATATAAGAATTTCAATTTTATATTTGTTAAAGGCAATAGTGGATTATTATATAGGCAATTTGGACGGTAGCCCAGGGCCCAAGCCTTCTAGGGGGCCCATGGCCACCCAAATCACCCACAAAATGTTATACTAAGAAGGACCTTCACCCATGAAATCCTCATACATCTGTTTCTGAAGGTCCTCCAAAGGTCCTGAAACCACAGATTGAAAGCAGGCAGAAGTGACACATTTTACATTTCACAAGAAAATTGATTCTAGCGCCATATGTAGGAAGTGATTCCCAGACTTGTTCGGGTTATAATATTCATACAGCACAGGGTCCATGGCTGTTCTTATTTGCCCCTGGTTAAAGGGAAGGGGAAGAAAAGGGGAAGCCTTGTGTCTTAAGGAAATATACATTGGCGAATTCATCATGATTCAACAAATTTGCTGCATTGACTTCAAAATGCGCCAAAGTAGTGAACTGCTAAATAAAGAAGGCCCCTTTTGGTGCAATTTGTACCAGTTTGGTGAATTACATTGTTGTTCTAAAAGAATGGGAGAAATACATAGTACAGGTTCTAAAAGTGCAATAATTATGACTTTTACAGCACTGGCTCACAGAACTGGAAATTTTGGCAATGATCTTAGCTGCTGCTATCCATGACTATGAGCACACGGGGACCACAAACAACTTCCACATACAAACAAGGTAAGAAGCTTTTGCAAAGTTACAAATATCCAACTAATAATTGCAGTATTTTGTAAGATAAAAATGCTTTATTTTATACAAAAAGATTTTCTAACATATCCTATTTTCTGATAAAGCAATGGTCAATTGTCTTCCTGTAATGCAGCGGTCAGGAACCTTTTTGGCTGAGAGAGCCATGAATGCCACATATTTTAAAATTTTATTCCTTAAGAGCCATACCCGTGCCCCTCTCCGTGGCAGTGCCCCTTTCCGAGCTCGCTCAACTCACCACTTCCCGGCACCCGTCCTGGCTGACCAGCCTTTGCGCCTGAACTCACAGATTTAAGGGGCAAGTGTGCTGCCGATTGGCGCTGCCCACTTCCTGGTTTCCTATAAAAACCACCGGATCTTAGTGCTTCATGCCTACGAGGAAGCTTTCAACAGTGTTTCCTTCCCAAGTGTTGACCCCGGACCTGTTCCTGATTCTGCTCCTTCGTTGCCAGCACTGATCCCTTGCTCTGTCCCCGACCTTGCATCATTGATGCCTGCTTTGACCATCTGCCTGTTCCTGACAACAAGACTGCCTAGTGATTCTGTACCTCGACCTTGGTTGCCACTGTGAACAAGTCGCGTCTGTGGAAAGACCTGGTGGTACCACGCCGCAGCAAGACCATCCTGCTTTGCAGCGGGCTCTGGTGAAGACCGGGTGCCACTTAGATTCCAGTCCCATGTGTCTGCTGACATCATTATCCTCAGTGGTCCAGGAGCTTCACTACTCGAAATCCTGACACCCACCACATGCCTCCCAGTAGATATGTTGTCTCAGCACATACCCCCAGTGGATGGCTAGCCACAGCACATACTCCCAGTGGATAGGTAGCCCCAAGTAGATAGGTAGCCACGGCACATGCCCCCAGTAAATCGGTAGCCATGGCACATACTCCCAGTAAATAGGATGACCCAGCACATAATCCCAGTAGATAGGTAGCAACAGCATATGCCCCCCCCCCCAGTAGATAAGTAGTCACAGAAAACAAAAAGAATATTCACTTTCCAGTGCTCCCTGCAGCCAGCTCCTTATCACTCTTCTCTTTGGTTTAGGCGATGGCGCCTGGGTCGTACAAAGGACATAGGCAGCGGTAACATCACTATCTTTTAAGATCTATCTGAGAGCCAGGTGCAGCCAACAAAAGAGCCATATCTGGCTCCCGAGCCGTAGGTTCCCTACCACTGCTGTAATGGTACAAGTTGGTCTTTGAACAACTAGATGTTTCACTATTACTCTACAAAGCTGATATATCTAAAAGGTTAAATCAAGTACATTACTTTAAAAACAAAGAATTTTTTTTTCTTTGACTTACCAAATTAGGATCAACCAAACATCCTGTAAATGTTTTATGATTACTCAGTTTCTTTAAAAACACCTGGTCTGGCCAGCCTTAGTTTAATGTGTATGATGGCCAACTTAAAGGAAACCCATCAGCAGAAAACAACCCCGTAAACTACTATCAGCATATTCAGCAGATTACAGGCGGTCCCCTACTTAAGAACACTCGACTTACATACGACCCATAGTTACAAACGGACCTCTGGGTATTGGTAATTTATTGTACTTTAGTCCTAGGCTACAATGATCAGCTATAACAGTTATCAAAGGTGTCTGTAATGAAGATTTTGTGTTAATATTGATTCTTATGACAACCCAACATTTTTAAAATCCAATTGTCACAGAGACCAAAAAAGTTCTGGCTGGGATTACAATGATAAAATATACAGTTCCGACTTACATACAAACTCAACTTAAGAACAAACCTAAAGACCCTATCTTGTATGTAACCCGGGGACTGCCTGTATTACCTTTCAAATTATGTACCTTTTATGGCCGGGGGTGGTGGCATCATCCAGAAAATTAACTTTGAAGTGAGGTGTAAATTGGACCCGAATTGATTCCTCCATCAGTTCATGCATTGTTGCTGACTATACAAACATTCAGACTTTTCTTCCTCTTATTCTTTATGGATAAAAATTTACTTCACTTCAAAGTTGATTTTCTGGATTATGTCACCATTGTGGTCCATTAGAGAAACATGACCAGGAAGTTGTTAGTCTGCTAGGCAATATACTAGTAGTGGTTTATTTGGTCAATCTTTGATGACAGGTTCCCTCTATATGAGGTTTAGAATTAGAGAATACAGAATAAATTGTAAGCCAAGGAAAATAAATTCACAACACCTTACACCTCTCCTCTATCAATAAAATTGATGCACGTATGGGAGAAATGCCATCACAGTGCCCGGATGACAGCTCGCTGGACTCCCAAATATGCACATGTAAAACTGCAAAGGAAAAGGATACTATGTGGATAAAACACTATGTTAAAAGTTTTTCAAAGCTTTATTGATTAATGATTAAAATTTTCAAACAGCACATGTTAGCTTAGCTGACGCATTTCGAGCCTTACACGGCCCTTAGTCACAACTAATTCGTGGCTACAACTAAGGGCCATGTAAGGCTCGAAATGCATCAGCTCGGCTAAGGTGTGCTGCTTGGAAATTTTAATCATTGAAGAATAAAGCTTTGAAAAACTTTTAACAGTGTGCTGGCTGATTCTTCTTCCTTTCTGGTTTTACAAATACAGAATAAACCCTGGGCACCCATAGCCGGGGTAAAGAAAAATAAATAAAATCTGTGGTCAATCGGTGAGTGTTTCTCCTCCTTGAAACCATTGACACTTCCTGCTTAACTGGAGGCATAACCAATAAACACAAGGGGGGGGGGGATTAACAATGTGTCTCAGTTTCCTCCAGTCTCTAGATGGAAAACACTATTTTTCGCTGCGCCAGATTTATCACTGTGATGATGAATTCTGGTGCAGTATAAGACTGTCGGTTCCTACTTAAGACCTAAAACCTCACCCATTTGTTGTGATACCACGCCCCTTTTCTGGAGTCTCCGCCCCTTAATTGGACAAGTCTGGAAAGTGCCAAAAAAAGGTCTAAAAGCCTTGATAAATGTGTTGCATTTTAGACATTGTTTCTGGCGCAAAACCATCATTGTGGCACAAGTGCGTTAATAAATCCACCCCAAAAAGCCATATCATTGGAACATGGAAAAAGAGGAAGTTAAGTTGTTATTTTTGTCTGCTAGCTCCAGTATAACTGGAAAAACTCCTTGGAGTTGGCCATACTTTTCATGCAGTTGCCCTCTGTCCTCTTGAATAGGGTTAGATGGGTAGTAGGGGGAGTCCTGACCTTCCAATAACACTGCACTGTAGAAAAGACTTCTTCTCACCAGCACTGGACACATTAGTAGAAGAAAATCAAAGAATCGCCATTTATGTAATAGCAATATTACACAACTTTTTTTTAATATAAATCCAGTTTAAATCAGGAGACAACCCCGTAAGTGAACATTGTTGTGTTAGCAGGATACAGCCACTGCCAATGCAATCTTTCCAGAACTCGGGCTTGGTGAGATGATTGGGCCTGACAGTTACCTTGGCTTTTCACATCTGAAAAATAACTAAGTTTTATCTGCTGCCAACAGCTATGTCATGTGAAGTTCACGTCGGTAAAACATAGATAATTATTTTATAGTTCCCTTTAATCATGTATTTTTCTTTATATTCTTGCCTTTTATTTTAAATAAATTATAAAAATTCACCATAAAAACTCCCCCTTTTGGGCTAAAGAGCCCCCACTTTTCTTCCTACATCCCCAGGACTGTTAGAGCCTTTAAAAACCCTTTAAATTTTTCATCACTGCTTCGTTTTTGTTTTTCCTGTCCAGGTCTGATGCTGCAATACTGTACAATGACCGTTCTGTCCTCGAAAATCATCATGTAAGTGCTGCCTATCGTGTTATGCAAGAGGATGACATGAATATTTTGGTAAATTTGTCCAAAGATGACTGGAGGTAAAACATTCTACTTACTAAAATTTGTTTTTTGGGATTACATTTTTTATGTATTTTTATGTTTTCCATAAATGAATGGGAATGATGTTAATTTCATAAAAATATTATTAACTTACAGATGACCCCTAGTTACAGACAGACACTTCTGCTGTGACCGCTGTGACCGCTGGTGAAGCTCTCTGGATGCTTTACTTTAGTCCAGGGGTGTAATGATCAGCTGTAAGGTGTCTGTAATGAAACCTTATTGGTAATCCCTGTTCCCATTACAGCAAAAAAATTGAAAATCCAATTGTTAATGGGACAAAAAAATTTTTTGTCTGGAGTTAAAATGATAAAATATTCCAGTTCCAACTTACCGTATATACTCGTGTATAAGCCCAGTTTTTCAGCACAAAAAATGTGCTGAAAAAACTCACCTCGGCTTATACACGAGTCAAATAAAAAATAAAAAAAACTGTATCCTCATCCTCCGGTGTCCGGATCATTGGCGCGGGTCCCAATCTTTGGCGTGGTTCCCAGCACCTCCTCTTCTCTTTTATATCTTCTTTCTTCTCTCTTCTTTCTTTCCTAGCCAGCAGAGTCCCGTCCATGCGATCTGTCGCCGGGCGCACACTATGATGCAGACCACCGCATCACAGTGTGCGCCCACCAGCAGATCGCATGCACTCTGCCAGCTAGAGAAGAAAGAAGAGGAGCCATCGAGAACCGCGCCAAAGCTTGGGAGCTGTGCCAACGATACGGACACCGGAGGGTGAGTATTAAGTTTTTTATTTTTTATGCGCTTGGCAGGGGACGGGCTGTATACTACATGGGGTCTGGCTGTATACTACAGGGGGCTGGCTGGCTGTATACTACATGGAGGCTTGCTAGCTGTATACTACATGGAGGCTGGCTAGATGTATACTACACCCTCGGCTTATACTCGAGTCAATTGGTTTTCCCCGTTTTTGGTGGTAAAATTAGGGGTCTTGGCTTATACTCGGGTCAGCTTATACTCGAGTATATACGGTATATCTTTGTTCTTCAACTTCAGAACAAAACTAAAGAACCTATCATGTAAGTAACCCGGGGACCGCCTATACATGTCAGCCCATTCTTCCCTTCAATAGATTAGGTAAATACCGGTTTACTGTTTGCAGTGCATTGTGGAATTTAGCAAGAGCTGGTGCACACTGCTGTGGATACTAAAAGGTTCTTGTGTCCGGATCAATTCTACACTGTACTATAACCTGCCCCAGGAACCCCCCCCCCCTTTTGGCATTAAAGTGGTGTAGGGGGGGGGCAAAAGTCACAGTTCTCAATCGTGTGTCAGGAATTGCCACTTTTCATGCAAAAAAACTGACTGAATAAATGTTACCAAGGAAAGAGGGTGTGGTCTAGCAACAAAAAGCTCCTTGCACCAAAAATACTGCTAACCTGACAGAATTTTGTTGTAATTTTCTGGCATAAAGTAAACCAACTAATAGGAGATTCAGAGTACAACAGTCTTATACTAGGACATGTTTATCATCCAGCACCAGACACTTATATGAATCTGGTGCAGAATAAGACTGTCTAGCCGAACTCACTGTCTAGTCTATTCTAGCACTGTCTAACTTTAGGACACTTTTTATAAATCTGCCCCAATATTTAAAGCTGCCATCAAAATGAAGCATGATACACCAGGGACACTTACTCATAGATCCAGGTACTGTAACGGAGATAATCTTCTTATATTTGTTATCTATGGCCTCATTACTTCTAAAATCAACTTTGAAAATGTTGCTAATGACTGTGGGGGCTTTACCAGAGCCCCTCAGTGCTGCAGATTCACAGGCTTTTACAATGAGCAGAACATGTAGCTTCACAAGGCTTATTTTTTTGCCTCGTACACCACAAACTGCTGTGAGGAATTCATGCACCGGCTGTA
The DNA here is from genome assembly GCF_040894005.1 of Engystomops pustulosus. Lineage (NCBI taxonomy): Eukaryota > Metazoa > Chordata > Amphibia > Anura > Leptodactylidae > Engystomops > Engystomops pustulosus. The sequence continues at coordinate 84,010,380 of NC_092418.1, forward strand.
ATAAAGAAGATCATCAGCTGTGTATCACTCACCATGCCCCGCTCCAGATCCTTTGGGTACTATGGCACTGCTGGCTGTGCTGTACTACTACAACGGCAGCCAGAATAAGTTTATTTAATTAGATTTTCATACTAGTTATGTGCATAATTCTAAATGTCAGGCTTCATGTACATAGCTACAGCGTAGCTCAGTAATAGCACCCAGCAGTGCGGGATCATAATGCAGCTTACATTAATATCTATGTTTGCCCCCAAGTTCATCACAGAAGCATAAATATTAATTTATTTAAAATAACTTCAAAATGCAAAAGAGAACAATAATGGCATACTGCATTATGGAAGTATTCACACCTAGCAGCATGACTTCAGGGGGGAATACAATCCACTTCCATTGAGAGGTACCATATGGTGTCACACAGCCTCGTAGCAGAGACCCCCAGGGACCCTGTGTGTGGCCGCCAGGCTCTGTGAGAACTGAAATATTTGTATTGTAATGCAGGTCCCCAAACACATACAGATCCTTGGAATAAGATCTTGCATTAACAGGGAACTTTTTCAGTTGCTTTGGGAATATTTCTGGTTTGTTTTCACTATGTAAATATCCTAGAATGTACCCAATAAAGCAATTATCTAACCTGATACCATAACAATAACATCCTAAAAGTTTATACTGTTCTCCTTACAGAGACTTGAGAACGCTGGTGATTGAGATGGTTCTATCCACTGATATGTCCGGTCACTTCCAGCAGATAAAGACCATGAGGAACACGTTACAGCAGCCAGAAGGGTAAAAGATACAGCAACGTCATCTGTTATATAGAGCAAAAGAGTGTAAAAGTATAGAAATGACGCTGCGTATGGGACAGAAGATTGGGTCAGAATATCAGAAAATACTATGAAATCTATTACGTATTCCCACTATAGCTTTTGGGTGGTGGGTCCTGTATAACCAGTATATAGCTCTATTCAAAGTCTATGGGGCAGTGGGATCATTTCTCAAGAACCTTTGTCAAATAGGGGTAAACAGATGATAAACTTCAATTTAGGAAAATAAAACTCTTTAAAACTCTATTCACACATGATTTTATTTAGCCAGAGTCCGAGTCCAAAGGCATTTGGGGGAAATATCAGATGAAGTCTTCCTTTTGCATTCTCTTCTGGCTCTTAATGCCTCCATGTATACAGATGTACACCAGTAGTATGCTGCACTGTAGGTAACATCTACAGTTAGGGCCAGAAATATTTGGACAGTGACACAAGTTTTGTTATTTTAGCTGTTTACAAAAACATGTTCAGAAATACAATTCTATATATAATATGGGCTGAAAGTGCACACTCCCAGCTGCAATATGAGAGTTTCCACATCCAAATCGGAGAAAGGGTTTAGGAATCATAGCTCTGTAATGCATAGCCTCTAGAGATGAGCGAACATGCTCGTCCGAGCTTGATGCTCGTTCGAGCATTAGCGTACTCGAAACTGCTCGTTGCTCGGACGAATACTTCGCCCGCTCGAGAAAATGGCAGCTCCCGCCGTTTTGCTTTTTGGCGGCCAGAAACAGAGCCAATCACAAGCCAGGAGACTCTGCACTCCACCCAGCATGACGTGGTACCCTTACACGTCGATAGCAGTGGTTGGCTGGCCAGATCAGGTGACCCTGGGATAGACTAGCCGCTGCCCGCGCTGCTCGGATCATTCTGTGTCTGGATGCCGCTAGGGAGAGAGCTGCTGCTGGTCAGGGAAAGCGTTAGGGTGTTCTATTAGCTTACTGTTAGGCAGGAGTGATTCTCCAAGAACCCAACAGCCCTTCTTAGGGCTACAATAACGTTCTACTTTTTTTTTTTTTTATTTGCATCTAGTACCATATTGTGAGGAATTAGCAGGGGGACTTGCTACCGTTGTGTTTAAACACCAAAGTGGGAAAATTTAGTAGGGGTTGGATTTCAATTAGGCACAGTCTGCCATTTGTCCTTTTTTATTTTACGTTTATTTTGTTTAATAACTCAGCGTCATCTCATCTGGCATAGTAGTGTGCTTTCATACTTGGCTAGAAAATAGCCATAGGAGAATCCAAACGGCTTACGCCTACAGTAGCGTTATATATTTGATTTCTGGTTGATCTGCTGGTGGCTGTACTTGCTGCAGTGCATCTACTAGCCAATTGTGAGCAATTTGTAGTGAGACTTGCGACCGCTGTGTTTTGCGCTTAGTGACGCACATATCCATTGCAAAGACCGAAGTGGGAAAATTTAGTAGGGGTTGGATTTCAATTAGGCACAGTCTGCCATTTGTCCTTTTTTATTTTGCGTTTATTTTGTTTAATAACTCAGTGTCATCTCATCTGGCATAGTAGTGTGCTTTCATACTTGGCTAGAAAATAGCCATAGCAATAGGATAGCATCGTTTGGTTTTAAAAACTCAAAAACACAAAAAAAAAAAAAAACACAAAAAAAAGTTAAAAAAAAATTAAAGCTATAACTCTCATTTTAAAAATGTTTAACCCGAGGGCTAGGGGTAGAGGACGAGGGCGGGGACGTGGGCGTCCAACTACTGCAGGGGTCAGAGGCCGTGGTCCTGGCCGGGGTGAGACACCACCTGCTTATGAGGGAGCAGGGGAACGCCGCAGAGCTACACTCCCTAGGTTCATGTCTGAAGTTACTGGGACTCGTGGTAGAGCACTGTTGAGGCCAGAACAGTGCGAACAGGTGATGTCGTGGATTGCTGACAATGCTTCGAGCAATTTGTCCACCAGTCAGTCTTCCACGCAGTCCACCCATGTCACCGAAATCGCCACTCCTCCAGCTCCTGCACCTCAGCCTCCTCCCCCCCAGTCTGCCCCCTCCCAGGAAAATTTGGCATTTGAACCGGCATACTCTGAGGAACTGTTTTCTGGACCCTTCCCACAGTCACAAACCACTTGTCCGGTTGCTGCTGAGCAATTTTCCGATGCCCAGGTTTTCCACCAGTCACAGTCTGTGGGTGATGATGACCTTCTTGACGTAGTGGAAGTGTGTAAAGAGGTGTCCGACGATGAGGAGACACGGTTGTCAGACAGTGGGGAAGTTGTTGTCAGGGCAGGAAGTCCGAGGGGGGAGCAGACTGAGGGATCGGAGGATGATGAGGTGACAGACCCAAGCTGGGTTGAGAGGCCGGGTGAACACAGTGCTTCTGAGACGGAGGAGAGTCCTCGACCAGAACAGGTTGGAAGAGGCAGTGGTGGGGCCAGACGGAGAGGCAGGGCCAGAGCTGGTGCATCAGCGCCAAATGTGTCAACTAGTGAAGCTCCCGTGGCGAGGGCTCTTGCGGCGAGGGCTAGATCTTCAGAAGTCTGGAGGTTCTTTAAGGAAACACCGGATGACCGATGGACTGTGGTGTGCAACATTTGCCAAACCAGGCTCAGCAGGGGTTCCACCACTACTAGCTTAACTACCACCAGTATGCGCAGGCATATGAATGCTAAACACCCCACTCAGTGGCAACAAGCCCGTTCACCTCCGGCCGTGCACACCACTGCTCCTTCCCCTGTGTCAGCTGATAGTCAGCCCCCTGCCCAGGACCCTGCCACAAAAACCCCATCGTCACCTCCACGATCCTCCACAGCATCCACCAGCGTTCAGCTCTCCATACCCCAGACGCTGGAGCGGAAACGCAAATATAGTGCAACCCACCCGCACGCCCAAGCCCTTAATGTGCACATCTCCAGATTGCTTAGCCTGGAGATGCTGCCCTATAGGCTAGTAGAGACCGAGGCCTTTCGCAACCTCATGGCGGCGGCCGCCCCTCGGTATTCGGTCCCCAGCCGCCACTACTTTTCCCGATGTGCCGTCCCAGCCCTGCACCAGCACGTGTCAGACAACATCACCCGTGCCCTGACCAACGCCGTTTCTGACAAGGTCCACCTGACCACGGACACGTGGACGAGTGCTGCCGGGCAGGGCCACTATATATCGCTGACGGCACATTGGGTTAACTTGGTGGAGGCTGGGACCGAGTCTGACCCTGGGGCTGGTCATATACTGCCGACGCCGAGGATTGCGGGGCCTACCTCGGTCCAGGTGTTTCAGGCCTACTATGCCTCCTCCTCCTCCCACCCCTCCTCCACCTCCTCCTCCGAACTACCATCCGTGGGCACGGCGCCATCAGTCGGTAGCTCTAGGCACAGCAGCAGTGCCGTTGCTAAGCGACAGCAGGCGGTGCTCAAACTGCTGAGCCTAGGCGATAAAAGGCACACCGCCCAAGAGCTATTACAGGGCATCACGGCGCAGACTGATCTGTGGCTGGCACCGCTGAACCTGAAGCCAGGCATGGTTGTGTGTGACAACGGCCGTAACCTGGTGGCGGCTCTGCAACTCGGCAGACTGACACATGTGCCATGCCTGGCCCATGTGTTAAATCTGATAGTTCAGCGTTTCCTCAAGACATACCCCAATCTGTCTGATTTGCTCACGAAGGTGCGCCGCATCTGTGCGCATTTCAGGAAGTCCAGCACAGATGCTGCCACTCTCAGGGCAGCGCAGCGCCGCCTCCAACTGCCCGCTCACCGACTGTTGTGCGACGTGCCCACGAGGTGGAATTCAACACTGACCATGTTATCCAGAGTTTACCAGCAGCGCCGAGCCATTGTAGACTGCCAGATGTCAACTTCCACCAGAACTGGTAGTCAGGTCAGTCAGCTTCCTCAAGTCTACAATGAGGAGTGGACGTGGATGTCTGATATCTGTCAGGTGCTGAGTAACTTTGAGGAGTCAACACAGATGGTCAGTGGCGATGCCGCCATCATCAGCCTCACCATCCCGCTGCTTGGCCTGTTGAAAAACTCTCTGATCAGCATGAAGTCGGAAGCTTTGCGCTCCTCACAAGAGACGGGGGAAGAAGATTCCCTTGTTGATAGCCAAAGCACCCTTAGGTCTGTTTCTCAGCGCATATCGGAGGAGGTGGAGGAGGATGAGGAGGAAGAGGAGGAGAATGTTGGCGAGACACAAGAGGGGACCATTGTTCAGTCCTTCACTGTTCAGCGTGTATGGGCAGAAGAAGAGGAGTTGGAGGAGTTGGAGGAGGAGGAAATGGACAGTCAGGCCAGTGAGGGGAGTGAATTCTTACGCGTTGGTACTCTGGCGCATATGGCAGATTTCATGCTAGGCTGCCTATCCCGTGACCCTCGCTTTCAAAGAATTTATTCCAGCACCGATTACTGGGTGTTCACTCTCCTGGACCCACGGTACAAGCAAAATCTTTCCACTCTCATCCCTGGAGAGGAAAGGAGTGTGAGAATGCATGAATACCAGCAGGCCCTGGTTCACAAGCTGAAACAGTATTTCCCTTCTGACAGCGCTAGCGGCAGAGTGCGTAGTTCTGCGGGACAAGTAGCGAGGGAGAGTAGGCGAGCAGGCAGCTTGTCCAGCACTGGCAAGGGTACGCTTTACAAGGCTTTTGCCAGCTTTATGTCACCCCAGCAAGACACTGTCACCTGTCCCCAGTCTCGGCAGAGTAGGGCTGATCTTTACAGAAAGATGGTGAGGGAGTACGTAGCTGACCATACCATCGTCCTAAATCACACAGCTCCCTACAACTACTGGGTTTCAAAGCTGGACATGTGGCACGAACTGGCGCTGTACGCCTTGGAGGTTCTTGCCTGCCCTGCCGCTAGCGTCTTGTCCGAGCGGGTTTTCAGTGCAGCTGGTGGCATCATCACCGATAAGCGTACACGCCTGTCGACTGACAGCGCTGACAGGCTGACGCTTATTAAGATGAATAAAGCCTGGATTTCTCCTAATTTCCAATCTCCACCAGGTGAAGGAAGCTCAACCTGAATAATTTATCCACTCCTCCTCCTCCTCATTTTCCCCCTTCTCCTCCTCTTTGTACAGTAAAGCAGAGGAAACTGGCTATTTTTTGACAGGGCCCACTGGCTCTAGCTATAGTACTTTATGCATTTAATTTTTATGGAGGGCCACCGACCCGGTCCTCTGTTTTAAACAATTTTTGGGAGTGCCACATACAGGCACTCAATCTATTCCATTTTTCTGGAGGGCCACCTACCTGCTCCTCTGGTTTGAAAACTTTTTTGGACTGCCACATACAGGCACTCAATCTATTCCATTTTTCTGGAGGGCCACCTACCTGCTCCTCTGGTTTGAAAACTTTTTTGGACTGCCACATACAGGCACTCAATCTATTCCATTTTTCTGGAGGGCCACCTACCTGCTCCTCTGGTTTGAAAACTTTTTTGGACTGCCACATACAGGCACTCAATCTATTCCATTTTACTGGAGGGCCACCTACCTGCTCCTCTGGTTTGAAAACTTTTTTGGACTGCCACATACAGGCACTCAATCTATTCCATTTTTATGGAGGGCCACCTACCTGCTCCTCTGGTTTGAAAACTTTTTTGGACTGCCACATACAGGCACTCAATCTATTCCATTTTTCTGGAGGGCCACCTACCTGCTCCTCTGGTTTGAAAACTTTTTTGGACTGCCACATACAGGCACTCAATCTATTCCATTTTTATGGAGGGCCACCTACCTGCTCCTCTGGTTTGAAAACTTTTTTGGACTGCCACATACAGGCACTCAATCTATTCCATTTTTATGGAGGGCCACCTACCTGCTCCTCTGGTTTGAAAACTTTTTTGGACTGCCACATACAGGCACTCAATCTATTCCATTTTACTGGAGGGCCACCTACCTGCTCCTCTGGTTTGAAAACTTTTTTGGACTGCCACATACAGGCACTCAATCTATTCCATTTTTCTGGAGGGCCACCTACCTGCTCCTCTGGTTTGAAAACTTTTTTGGACTGCCACATACAGGCACTCAATCTATTCCATTTTTCTGGAGGGCCACCTACCTGCTCCTCTGGTTTGAAAACTTTTTTGGACTGCCACATACAGGCACTCAATCTATTCCATTTTACTGGAGGGCCACCTACCTGCTCCTCTGGTTTGAAAACTTTTTTGGACTGCCACATACAGGCACTCAATCTATTCCATTTTTATGGAGGGCCACCTACCTGCTCCTCTGGTTTGAAAACTTTTTTGGACTGCCACATACAGGCACTCAATCTATTCCATTTTACTGGAGGGCCACCTACCTGCTCCTCTGGTTTGAAAACTTTTTTGGACTGCCACATACAGGCACTCAATCTATTCCATTTTTCTGGAGGGCCACCTACCTGCTCCTCTGGTTTGAAAACTTTTTTGGACTGCCACATACAGGCACTCAATCTATTCCATTTTTATGGAGGGCCACCTACCTGCTCCTCTGGTTTGAAAACTTTTTTGGACTGCCACATACAGGCACTCAATCTATTCCATTTTACTGGAGGGCCACCTACCTGCTCCTCTGGTTTGAAAACTTTTTTGGACTGCCACATACAGGCACTCAATCTATTCCATTTTTATGGAGGGCCACCTACCTGCTCCTCTGGTTTGAAAACTTTTTTGGACTGCCACATACAGGCACTCAATCTATTCCATTTTTATGGAGGGCCACCTACCTGCTCCTCTGGTTTGAAAACTTTTTTGGACTGCCACATACAGGCACTCAATCTATTCCATTTTACTGGAGGGCCACCTACCTGCTCCTCTGGTTTGAAAACTTTTTTGGACTGCCACATACAGGCACTCAATCTATTCCATTTTTATGGAGGGCCACCTACCTGCTCCTCTGGTTTGAAAACTTTTTTGGACTGCCACATACAGGCACTATCCAAATTGAATTGTCTCCATAGCAGCCTCCACACGTTGTCTCCATTGCTACCTCCAAAAGTCGTCCATATAGCTGCCTCCATACATCGTCCCTTTATCAAACGAGGTGTGTCAGGCCGAAATTTGGGTTGTTTTCATGGATTCCACATCAAAGTTGTTAACTTTGTCGCCACCCTGCTGTGTTATCCACAAAATACACTGGCAAACTTTTACCATTTACGGATATTATTTCAGCGCTTCTTGCGCATCTGTTTACATTCCCCTCACCCGCCATATCCTAAACTTATAAGAACGCTACTACACTTGATCTTATACAAAAGGTTCTTAGAAGTGCTGTTTGGGGAGTAGCCTAGAGACAGGGGCTTGGATTGGCGAAAGCTCGCTTGGCAGCGGAGCGCCAGCTCCATGCCAAGATCCAACTAACATAGTTTTAACTGCAGCACCTTTAATCTACTACTAGTTCACTGCCTCCATACATGGTCCCCTTATCAAACGAGCTGTGTCAGGCAGAATTTTGGATTGTTTTCATGGCTTCCATGTTAACTTTGTCGTCACCCTGCTGTGTAATCCACAAAATATACTGGCAAACTTTTATCATGTACCGATTTTATTTGAGCGCTTCTTGCTCACCTCCTTTGGTCCCTCTCTGCCACCCATTGGTTTGAAGCCTGAGTCCATTTAGGGTATGTCGCCATGACACTCTCTAGCCTGCCACTGCTGCCGCTGCCTCTGCATGCCGTCCCCTATAGTGTCATGGTCAATTATTGCATGTTTTAGATGCTATCTAGCCTCATTCGGTCACTCTGTCATGGCCATGCTGTTCCCCATAATTTTGGCATAATGGTGCGATTAAGCAGCCTCAGAGGCATCCATGCATGCTGCCCCTGCTGTTTCCTGTCCATTTCCGTGGTGTTTCCATCCTTTTCTGAGGTTCCCAGGTGTTTGGCCAAGCTTCCCTGTGCAGAGCCTTGGTCCCCTTGAAAAATGCTCGAGTCTCCCATTGACTTCAATGGGGCTCGTTACTCGAAACGACCACTCGAGCATCGGGAAAAGTTCGTCTCGAATAACGAGTACCCGAGCATTTTAGTGCTCGCTCATCTCTAATAGCCTCCTCTTTTTCAAGGGACCAAAAGTAATTGGACAATGGACTCTAAGGGCTGCAATTAACTCTGAAGGCGTCTCCCTCGTTAACCTGTAATCAATGAAGTAGTTAAAAGGTCTGGGGTTGATTCCAGGTGTGTGGTTTTGCATTTGGAAGCTGTTGCTGTGACCAGACAACATGTGGTCAAAGGAACTCCCAATTGAGGTGAAGCAGAACATCCTTAGGCTGAAAAAAAAGTAAAAATCCATCAGAGAGAGAGCAGACATGCTTGGAGTAGCAAAATCAACAGTCGGGTACATTCTGAGAAAAAAGGAATTGACTGGTGAGCTTGGGAACTCAAAAAGGCCTGGGCGTCCCCGGATGACAACAGTGGTAGATGATCGCCGCATACTTTCTTTGGTGAAGAAGAACCCATTCACAACATAAACTGAAGTCCAGAACACTCTCAGTGAAGTCCAGAGCGCTCTCAGTGAAGTCCAGAACACTCTCAGTGAAGTAGGTATATCTGTCTCTAAGTCAACAGTAAAGAGAAGACTCCATGAAAGTAAATACAAAGGGTTCACATCTAGATGCAAACCATTCATCAATTCCAAAAATAGACAGGCCAGAGTTAAATTTGCCGAAAAACACATCAAGAAGCCAGCTCAGTTCTGGAAAAGTATTCTATGGAGAGATGAGACAAAGATCAACCTGTACCAGAATGATGGGAAGAAAAAAGTTTGGAGAAGAAAGGGAACGGCACATGATCCAAGGCGCACCACATCCTCTGTAAAACATGGTGGAGGCAACGTGATGGCATGGGTATGCATGGCTTTCAATGGCACTGGGTCACTTGTGTTTACTGATGACATAACAGCAGACAAGAGTAGCCGAATGAATTCTGAAGTGTACTGGGATATACTTTCAGCCCAGATTCAGCCAAATGCTGCAAAGTTGATCGGACGCCGCTTCATAGTACAGATGGACAATGACCCCAAGCATACAGCCAAAGCTACCCAGGAGTTCATGAGTGCAAAAAAGTGGAACATTCTGCAATTTCCAAGTCAATCACCAGATCTTAACCCAATTGAGCATGCATTTCACTTGCTCAAATCCAGACTTAAGACAGAAAGACCCACAAACAAGCAAGACCTGAAGGCTGCGGCTGTAAAGCATTAAGGAGGAAACCCAGCGTTTGGTGATGTCCATGGGTTCCAGACTTAAGGCAGTGATTGACTCCAAAGGATTCGCAACAAAATATTGAAAATAAAAATATTTTGTTTGGGTTATGTTTATTTGTCCAATTACTTTTGAGGTCCTAAAATGTGGAGTGTTTGTAAAGAAATGTGTACAATTCCTACATTTTCTATCAGATATTTTTGTTCAACCCTTCAAATTAAACGTTACAATCTGCACTTGAATTCTGTTGTAGAGGTTTCATTTCAAATCCAATGTGGTGGCATGCAGAGCCCAACTTGCGAAAATTGTGTCACTGTCCAAATATTTCTGGCCCTAACTGTATGGCGTCTTACAGAGATATTATTCAGTGGATACTGAACATGGAGTGTATTATGTGCACAGCCATACTATCTGCTTAAAGGGAACCTGTTACCATATTTTACCACATTAACCTCAGGTAAGGCATGAAACGTCCTATAAAAATCTCTTCCAAAGTCATGGAAAAAATAAGCAGAGAAGAGTCATGATCTGTCTGAGATGAGTCACTTTTAAAGGCTGGAGAGATTGTATGACGTCAGATGCCACTACCTTTGGTTCTATAGTACCTAGTAGTATGGTGCTTTTGAAGTCATAAAGATATGAATCTCATCTTTCAGATTGCACCTTTCAGACCTTTCATATTTATCTGCAGGTCTTTAGCTTCCTGTATCTCTGCTCACAGAACCACAACCGATGTCATTTGAAAGATGAGATACTTATCTTTAATATGGAATCAAAAGCATTTTTATAGGAAACTTGATAAATGGGGCATTTGAAGTAACACTCCCCCTGCAGGCTCTATATTTGACTATGGAGGATATTTTTTATTGGTAAATGGGTGAGATTCACATAAAATAAGGAATTCTAAAAAGGACATTTCATACCGAACCTGAGGGAGCTAATGCTTTAATGAGGTAAAATATGGTGACAGGTTCCCTTTTAAAGGGAACCTGTCATCAGGATTACACATTTTCATCTAATGATAGGTTCCAATAGCCTTATTAATACTATTTCCCAATCTGTTTTTATAATTAACAGCACAGGTTTCATTTATTTCTAAAATTAATCGTATACATGGCTCCCTGCCAGCAAACTGTCATGGGCCATGGGTTATCTATGTCATTTTCATTATTTCCTCTATGCTCTGCTAGCTCTTCCTCCCTTCCCTCTCCCTCCTGCAGATGTGACCTGATGGAGATTTGCTCTGAGCACAGGGTCTGCTAAAGACTGCATGAAGGATGGAGAAGTAGGAAGAGCTAGAGAGGAGATAATGATGATGACACAGTAAAAAAGACTACGGGAACCGGTCATTAGGTGAAAATGTGTGATCCTGATGACAAGTTCCCTTAAAATCCCAAAACAATAGGCATAACAGACCTTTTTTTATGTTATGTTGCATACTTAAAGGGGTTGTCCAGGAAATAACATTGATGGCCTATCTACAGGATATGGCTGATCAATGTGGGGTCAACATAGACCCCCGAACTTGTCAGATGTTGGACCCAAAATAAACATGGAGAATGGAGTCAGAAACAGTTGACTCTGTATGCTGTGTAGGGGCAGAAAGCCATAACTGCAACCCTGGTCTCAAATCAAATATGTATTTGATCACAGGCCTATTTTGCAAGTTTTCCCACCAACAAAGAATGGGGAGGTCTGTAATTTGTATCATAGGTTCACTTCAACTGTGAGAGACATTATCTAAACAAAAATACATAAAATTACACTGATGGTGATTTTTATTGGACCTCTCCTTTCTTTGTAGGTGGGAACGTTTGCAAAATCATCAGTTTATCAAATACTTATTTTCCCCAACTGTAGAAGTGAATATTAATTGTCCTTCCATAAAACCAGGAATATGAGCGGCAAACAATATCCAGGAGATCCTGGAATAGATCCTTGGCCTCATGACTCCTAGATGATGGCATATATTATAGCTTTTCTATAGCCTTATCATGAGATAAATTAGCACAAGACCTTGATGAGAAATACTGAATGGTTGTGGCTGTCATTGCCATTGGCTTCATTCAGGACAAGATTGAATTGTTTTCTTCTATCACACAGAATAGATAAATCGAAAGCCATGTCCTTGATCCTTCATGCTGCTGATATCAGTCACCCTGCAAAAGTATGGGATATGCATCAGCGGTGGACGGACTTACTGATGGAGGAGTTCTTCAGACAGGTGCTAGTTCAATATTCCATTCACTTTTCTATTTCTAGTATCAATGTATTTTTTGGCTTCCTGTATACATATTAAATATGTTAAATATTCTACATTTGTATTGATATAGATGAAATTGTTAAAGAACAACTTTAAAAAAAATTCCACAAATCAATAGCTCTTGGGATGTAGAACAACTTTGCCTATTTTCTTTGTTACCTATATGCATCAGTTTCATTGCTTTAGCCCTCAGATTATCCCTCAGGATAGCTCATGTAATGAGCCCCGATGTCTGGGGATGACTGCTTTCCTGACTGGGGACATCGGAGCTGGCAATTTCACTTATGTTCCCTGAGTACCTCGGTTGGCACGAGCTTCCGCTGTGTAGACATTGTTCATTAGGTCTATCTAGTTCATAGTCTTCATCCCTTACTAGCTTTCACCAGTCCTCTTTCATATCAATTCTTATACACTGGGGCAGATTTACTTACCCGGTCCATTCGCGATCCAGCAGCGCGTTCTCTGCTGTGGATTCGGGTCTTCCGGCGATTCACTAAGGCAGTTCCTCCAACGTCCACCAGATGTAACTGTTGCGCTGAAGTTCCCCGAGGTCCGCCGGAATGCACCATCCTATACCTGGTGAAGGTAAGCGCGTGTCCCGCGACACTTTTTCTAAAAAAATGCGGCGGTTTCTCTGAATCCTTCAGGTTATCGTTCGGCCACGCCCCCGATTTCCGTCACGTGCATGCCAGCGCCGATGCGTCACAATCCGATTGCGTGCGCCAAAATCCTGGGGCAACACAGGGAAAATCGGCGCAAAATCGGAGATATTCGAGTAACACGTCGGGAAAACGCGAATTGGGCCCTTAGTAAATGTCCGGGCATGACTGCTCTTTTGTCTGTGTAACACCATTGTAACTCTGCAATAACTTTATGTACTTTTACCATGTTTATGTGTTGTGACATGTATTTATGTGAATAAGGATTGTTATATTTGAATTCTATTTTCGAAGACATGGTCTTGCCTCATTTTCTCTCCTCTTCCTGAGAAGTACAATAGGTTGTAGGCATCCTCTACACCTAGAGGGGAGGCAGTTCTGCCATCACCATAGACAGGGGGCATCCTCTACACCTAGAGGGGAGGCAGTTCTGCCATCACCATAGACAGGGGGCATCCTCTACACCTAGAGGAGAGGCAGTTCTGCCATCACCATAGACAGGGGGCATCCTCTACACCTAGAGGGGAGGCAGTTCTGCCATTACCATAGACAGGGGGCATCCTCTACACCTAGAGGAGAAGAGGCAGTTCTACCATCACCATAGACAGGGGGCATCCTCTACACCTAGAGGAGAGGTGGTTCTACCATCACCATAGACAGGGGGCATCCTCTACACCTAGAGGAGAGGTGGTTCTACCATCACCATAGACAGGGGGCATCCTCTACACCTAGAGGAGAGGTGGTTCTACCATCACCATAGACAGGGGGCATCCTCTACACCTACAGGAGAGGCGTATCTACCATCACCAAAGACAGGGGGCATCCTCTACACCTACAGGAGAGGCGTATCTACCATCACCATAGACAGGGGGCATCCTCTACACCTACAGGAGAGGCGTATCTACCATCACCATAGACAGGGGGCATCCTCTACACCTAGAGGAGAGGCAGTTCTATCATCACCATAGACAGGGGACATCCCCTACACCTAGAGGAGAGGCTGTTCTATCATCACCATAGACAGGGAGCATCCTCTACACCTAGAGGAGAGGCAGTTCTACTATCACCATAGACAGGGGGCATCCTCTACACCTAGAGGACAGGCGGTTCTACCATCACCATAGACAGGGGGCATCCTCTACACCTAGAGGAGAGGCGGTTCTATCATCACCATAGACAGGGAGCATCCTCTACACCTAGAGAAGAGGAAGTTCTACCATCGCCATAGACAGGGAGCATCCTCTACACCTAGAGGAGAGGCAGTTCTACCATCACCATAGACAGGGGGCATCCTCTACACCTAGAGGAGAGGCAGTTCTACCATCCCCATAGACAGGGGGCATCCTCTACACCTAGAGGAGAGGCGGTTCTACCATCACCATAGACAGGGGGCATGCTCTACATCTAGAGGAGAGGCAGTCCTACCATCAGCATAGACAGGGGGCATCCTCTACACCTAGAGGAGAGGCGGCTTTACCATCACCATAGACAGGGGGCATCCTCTACACCTAGAGGAGAGGCGGCTTTACCATCACCATAGACAGGGGGGATCCTCTACACCTAGAGGAGAGGCAGTTCTACCATCACCATAGACAGGGGGCATCTCCTACACCTAGAGGAGAGGCAGTTCTACCATCACTATAGACAGGGGACATCCTCTACACCTAGAGGAGAGGCAGTTCTACCATCACCATAAACAGGGGGCATCCTCTACACCTAGAGGAGAGGCGGCTTTACCATTTCCATAGAAATGGAGTCTTTAGTGTAAGAGCAGTGAGACTATGGAACTCTGAAGCAGGAGGTTGTTATTGTGGATTCTTTGTACATGTTGGCCTGGAAGCCTTTTTTAAGAGCAAAAATATCTTGGGTTATCGGAACAAAACCCATCCTAAAATATAGGTTCGACCTATGTGTTTTTCCAACCTTATCAATTAAGACACTAAGCCTATGAGATTTTATGAAGGGTAATACATCAATATTAATGGTAACTTTTCTATTTACAGGGGGACAAGGAGGTGGAATTAGGACTTCCCTTCTCACCTCTCTGCGACCGCAAGTCAACACTTGTAGCACAGTCACAAATAGGTAACCTCATTTATTTCTCTGATATAGTAATTCTGGTCCGCCAGAGTTCACCTTCTTCATCCCGGTTGTTGAGATGTGGGGTCTTCTGGCCGTTAAAAAAAAAAAAAATCTTTACTCAGGCTTCAGGTCCAAAGAAAAGGCTTGCATTTATTTGCACAAAAATAAAATGTACAGAACAAAAATGCTGATAATTCAGGGGATAGATTGCAGCTACCTTGGAACAAGCAGCTCCCCTGTGGTCAGATCAGACACTCTGACCTAGAGACAATCCATGTACACACAGGTGTCATACCCAACTATTTCCCTTGAGTTTTAAAGGGATACACCCCTGGGTTGCACCTTTAACAACAAACATCACACAAAGATATATTTCTTACTTAATATAAATAACACCACAATACAATATAATACACAATATAAAAATAAAGGGGAGTTTACAATATACACAAAGTAACCAAAGTTAGAAATGCAAACATAAACCACATGGCTTCAGCTCTGCATCACCTGGCAGTAATCAGGTACAGGCTATATAACCCCAGCTCACCCTCTGCTCAGGTTTTGCACGCACACAGGTAAGATCAGGTAATGCTGAGTGGTGACTGCTGAACTGGTTTGTCTGGTGAAACAATAGTGGACAGAGACAAAGGTTTGCTGGCCAGCAGGAGGAGAAAAAGAAGAAAAGTTAAACACACAGAGAAGACAAACAGTTCACCATTCACCCCTCAACACCAGTCCATGTAAGTGCTGATCTTGCGACACAAATTCTTTTTTAAATTCCCCGTTTTTTCCAAATCCGTCGCGTTGTCACGCACTCAAGTGTCACGCACTCGATTTCTGTTGTGTGAAAGCCGGCGCCAATGCGCCACAACTTGATCACGTGCGCCAGAATCCCGGGACAATTCAGCGTAAATCAGAAATTTTGGGAAACCCGACGAAAGTGCGCGATTCGGACCCTTAGTAAATGAGACCGGTGTCCTATCTATAGGCAGCATATTATAAAGCAGAAAGAGCTGAGCAGATTGTACATAATGTCCTATCTATAGTCAGCATGTTATAGACCAGGAGGAGGTCAGTAAATTGTACATAATGTCCTATCTATAGGCAGGATGTTATAGAGCAGGAGGAGCTAAGAAGATTGTACATAATGTCCTATCTATAGGCAGGATGTTATAGAGCAGGAGGAGCTGAGCAGATTGTACATAATATCCTATCTATAAGCTGCATGTTATAGAGCAGGAGGAGCTGAGCAGATTGTACACAGTGTCCTATCTGCAGGTGGCATGTTATAGAGGGACAGGTTTATAACACAGCAGCTGCCATTTTTTTTTATTTTGGTGGCGCTGATAATGTTCATTGTGAAAATATATTTTGATTTAATAAAACTAAATCTAGATCCAGACCCACTGTTGAGTGGAAGCTACATTTATCATTACAATATATGCATATGATTTATGTCATGTTTAGATGATGACAATTTTTCTTCTGTATAACTTACAGGATTTATAGACTTCATAGTGGAGCCAACATTCACACTCCTAACTGATTCAACCGAGAAAATTGTTATGCCTCTTATAGAGGAAGCTACAAAATCCGATCATTCTGTCTACGATAAATCCAGGTTTGTCACTTCACTTTACATTTATGCCATTGTTAAGATTTGTTCCTGCTGAATAGTTCTTCTTTTCTTGTTTTCCTCCTTCCTCATCCATTCCTATACAACACTGCCACCAAGTGGTGACTGCATGTGCTGCAGGGGCTGTGAAAATGACTACCGTACTGATAACAAAATAATTCTTTTACCCAAGCGCTGTATGTGTACTCATTGGGTTTAATAACTGAGAAAAAGGTATACAATTAGTTTTACAATGTAAAGGCAATTTTATTGGTGCGATATTGCTAGACATGGTGGAGTTCAGCTGATGTCACTCCTGCAAACCATGTTATGTTATCTCTATTGAAACCTTTAGGATGTTTGTATATCTTTTCTAAGGAATATCCTAAGTACATCAATTTTCTTTTCTTTTGAAGCCTGAATAATTCTGACATGCAGAGGAAGCCCAGTGTACGGACACCACAACCAGATGGGAGCCCTACAATGGATTACTCTTTGGCAAATGTGGACTTACAGCATTTCAAGAAGAATTTGGTTGAAGTTATTCAGCAAAACAAAGAGCGATGGAAAGAACTGGCAGTGCAAGGTATTGCTAATTACTATTATTGCTTCTTATTGCAGAGTTAAAGGGTCGCAGCCCTTACAGAATAAAAAGGAGGAACAAATTGAGCAATTATAAATGTAGCTTCCATAAAAGCTCAGTCCTGACTTGGCTGATGCAGATGATCTAAACATGAATTGTCCAGTTACAGCATAAAACTGATTCCATGGAAACGGCAAGCCAACGTTTGTTTTTTAGAAGGCGTCACTTATCTCAAAAAGAAGAAATAGTATGTAACAACAGTTGAGATGTATTTGTCCCAGTTGAGATGTATTTGTCCTATTTGAGATGTATTTGTCCTATTTGAGATGTATTTGTCCCAGCTGAGACATATTTGTCCTATTTGAGTTGTATTTGTCCCAGTTGAGATGTATTGTCCCAGCTGGGATGTATTTGTCCCATTTGAGATGTATTTCTCCCACTTGAAATGTATTTGTCACAGTTGAGATGTTTTTGCCCCAATTGAGATCTATTTGTCCCAGCTGGAATGTATTTGTCCAAGTTGAGATATATTTGTCCCAGTTGAGATGTATTTGTCCCACTTGAGATATATTTGTCTCAGTTGTTTCCCCTAAAATAGGACATCCCCCGAAAATAAGACCTAGTACAATTTTGTTCAAGCTTAGAAATATAAGGCCTCCCCTGAAAATAAGACCTAGCGGCCGTCACTGCTACATCTCCCCCGATATATTATTAGTATTAGATCTTTTAGATGCTGCAAGAGGTTGTGACATGGGGGAAGAAATAATGGGATAAAATCTCTGACTATTGGGCTGCAAATGTGATACCAGCAGCTACCCAGGCATGAAGTGCTGACAAGAAGGGGATCATTTAAGGAAAGTGCTATTGCCAAACATGAGAGATTGGGGCCAATGATTCCAATAGAAATGGAGTCACAGGAAATTCTGCATGAAACAAGTTTGGAGAGTTATAAGGATGTTAGAGAAGTTTAGTTTTTGTTCAACAATAAATGTGAATTATTTTTCATGGAAATATAAGACATCCCCTGAAAATAAGACCTAGTGCTTTTTTAGGAGCAAAAATTAATATAAGACACTGTCTTATTTAAAGGAAACCTGCCTACCTTATTTAAAGGAAACCAACCTACCTAGTTTTAAAGTGTTTTAACAGTTTATTAATGTTTGTATCCTTACTATCTTCCCCGCACCGGGGTCCGCGCTCGGCGCACCATGCTCGTTACCACTTCCAATTCAGATGCACGCATTCTGGAGTCTCTGTCTGGGCTTTGACTTATTGGTCCCCCTTCTGAACATATATGTAATCTGACACTTGGGAGCTTCTGTCCGTCTTACTAGAAAGACAGAATTCAGCAGTCAAAAGCAGATTAGCAAGGAAAGAGATGGAAGGACAAGAGTCTTTCCTCTCTCTCTCTCTCTATATATATATATATATATATATACACTCACTGGCCACTTTATTAGGTACACCATGCTAGTAACGGGTTGGACCCCCTTTTGCCTTCAGAACTGCCTCAATTCTGCGTGGCATAGATTCAACAAGGTGCAGGAAGCATTCCTCAGAGATTTTGGTCCATATTGACATGATGGCAACACACAGTTGCCGCAGATTTGTCAGCTGCACATCCATGATGCGAATCTCCCGTTCCACCACATCCCAAAGATGCTCTATTGGATTGAGATCTGGTGACTGTGGAGGCCATTTGAGTACAGTGAACTCATTGTCATGTTCAAGAAACCAATCTGAGATGATTCCAGCTTTATGACATGGCGCATTATCCTGCTGAAAGTAGCCATCAGATGTTGGGTACATTGTGGTCATAAAGTAAAGGGATGGACATGGTCAGCAACAATACTCAGGTAGGCTGTGGCGTTGCAACGATGCTCAATTGGTACCAAGGGGCCCAAAGAGTGCCAAGAAAATATTCCCCACACCATGACACCACCACCACCAGCCTGAACCGTTGATACAAGGCAGGATGGATCCATGCTTTCATGTTGACCAGGAAACGTTTTTCCAATCTTCTACTGTCCAATTTCGATGAGCATGTGCAAATTGTAGCCTCAGTTTCCTGTTCTTAGCTGAAAGGAGTGGCACCCGGTGTGGTCTTCTGCTGCTGTAGCCCATCTGCCTCAAATTTCGACGCACAGTGCGTTCAGAGATGCTCTTCTGCCTACCTTGGTTGTAACGGGTGGCGATTTGAGTCACTGTCGCCTTTCTATCAGCTCGAACCAGTCTGCCCATTCTCCTCTGACCTCTGGCATCAACAAGGCATTTCCGCCCACAGAACTGCCGCTCACTGGATGTTTTTTCTTTTTCGGACCATTCTCTGTAAACCCTAGAGATGGTTGTGCGTGAAAATCCCAGTAGATCAGCAGTTTCTGAAATACTCAGACCAGCCCTTCTGGCACCAACAACCATGCCACTTTCAAAGGCATCAAATCACCTGTCTTCCCCATACTGATGCTCGGTTTGAACTGCAGGAGATTGTCTTGACCATGTCTACATGACTAAATGCACTGAGTTGCCGACATGTGATTGGCTGATTAGAAATTAAGTGTTAACGAGCAGTTGGACAGGTGTACCTAATAAAGTGGCCGTGAGTGTATATTAAGCCTCAGTTCACACTTGCGTCCAGCAGTCTTATCAAAAATTTAAAGGGATATTCCCATTTCAGAAAATTAATGTTATTGTTTTTATTGATAAAAATTCTACAATTTTCCAATATACTTTCTCTATCAATTCCTCACGGTTTTCTAGATCTCTGCTTCCTGTCATTCTATAGAAAGCTTCTATAATAATAATAATATTAATTCCTTTATTATTCTTACTTCCAGTGGACAGAAATCTGCCCATGGTCACACAGGTGCACGGCTCATTATATCACAGAGTAATCAGAGCTGTGGGCTATAATGAGCCGTGCACCTGTGTGACCACGATCAGATTTCTGTCCACTGGAATAAACAATGAAGCTTTCTATAGAATGACAGCAAGCAGAGATCTAGCAAACTGTGAGGAATTGAAACAGAAAGTATATTGGATAATGTCATTTTATGTAAATTATTGCATAATTGTATATGTAATGGGAACACCCATTCAATAGAAGGTAAGCTTCTGTATATTAAAGACTATAGGGAACAGAAGATTCCATTCATCTTTTGTGCATCTTTTTTTCATCATTTTTTGGTGCAGTACAGGGACCTGTCTCTTTTGCAGGTCTCCTTCGGTCTTTCACAAGGCATCCGTAAAAAACCAATTGCGATATAATTTACCTTTTCCATTGCAAATAAATGAAAATCATTGGTAATAATTTGCAACAGAATTGCTGACCCCAGGCTGGAAATGTGTAGTAATTCTGCAGTGTGTTATTTCACCCATAGAGGGCAGTGTTTTCTGTCTATTTCCAGTCCATGAATCTCTCTCCTGAATACAATACTGACCACATCCAGGACTATGAGAGCTTGTAGTTCTGTGGATAATCATCTCGAATGTTTTGTGGCATGAATATGAGCATGTACATATGGCATACACAGATATGTATACACGTATGCAAGATCTGTGAATTTTCATGGTTTTCATGAGTTCTGAGGTGGCAGGTGATACAGATCATCAGTGGTCACACTCATGGGGCATAATATGGGCACAGTTGGATCATGTGATTTGGTGATTTGAGCAAATGACCACCTTCTTGGCTGTCCCTTAATGCATCAATTCAACTGTGCAAAAATGTCAATTTTATGCAGTTGTCAATGGTTTTTATATATGGTATATGCAATTTGTAGCAGAAGTTTTCACTTTCATTTTCTGCCTACAAGAAGAGTCGATGTGGCCTGAACCCTGAGCATTTCTCACACAGATATAACTTTTTTGACCCTTTTTAGTATTAAATTCCATTATGGACAACACGATGGCTCAGTGGTTAGCACTACAGCCTTGCAGCGCTGGGTTCCTGGGTTAGAGTCCCATCCAGGTCAACAAGTTTGTATGTTCTCTCTGTGTTTGCATGGGTTTCCTCTGGGTCCTGCGGTTTCCTCCCACACTCCCAAAACTTACTGGTAAATTGATTAGATTTTGAGCCCCATGGGGACAGGGACTGATTTGGCAAGCTCTGTGTGCGCTGTATAAATAAAGGAATTAATATTATTTGCTCACCACTTCTAAAAGTTCATTTTTTTTGGTGTACAGAACTGTACAAAGGCTTTTTTCATCTTTATCACATACTCCCTAGTGTGAGTATTTTATATGCCATGCAATGTACTGGGAAGCTAGAGAAAATTCCAAATGCATCTTTTTAAATATTTTTTTCACTCTTTTTAGGCTCTTTTATCTGATTCACTATTTTTTATGATACAATAAACTGCAACACTACAGTATTGCAGTAAATTGCGAGTTCAGTGCATCTGTATAAGTCCCAGGCTCCAGAAGGCTCTATTACAGATTGCTCTACAAAAACTATAAGAGTCCCGCAGAAACTCCACTGATTGCGCCCCCTCCCCCAATGATGATGCCATGAGGGGTGACAGTTTTTACATTATGGGGTATTTTAAGTGAGTGGGATGCCATATTTTTGGGACTAGACACCCTGAATATATTCAGCATAAATACACAAAAGTTTTGTGAAAAATATATCAACACTTTATGCCCCTGTGATGAATAACACATGGAAAATACCAGAGATCCAGACACCAGGGGCAGATTTAGGTCAGATTTGCCCTTTAATAATGAGAATTCTGTCTAATAACTAATAGTCTTTGGCATTCCCAAAAGAACCCAAGAATATTGGACCCTTAAATGAATATTGGACACATGAAAAATAACTCTCCTCTAAGCAGAACATAGTACATATTATGTCATTTGACCTAATCCATGAAGATATAAGAGGAACCTGTCTGTAAACTGAGCTATAAATAATTAATATTTTAAGAGACTTTATTCCGGACAAACAATACATACAGCAATAAAGTATATGACTGCTATAAAAATCAGGAAGGGGCAGCGTCATGGGCCACATAAACTGCAGGATATGATGACGGCAAGGATTTAGGATGACGGAAATCAATATAGAGTCTGTCCTGTGATTCTGTGATCCCATCCTACATGACATTGTGATGGCTGCCTGCCAAGTCTTCATACTCAATATCAATAAGTGTAATGCTCAATAGATGAACTAGATCATAATACGTAGTAGTAGGCAACATTATATCATAGGCATCATGTAACACGGTGTACACATTACTAGAGCCATTGAGGACAACAAATCAACTATAAGATCTGGGGTGCAAGGCTGGTTAAAATCACAATTTCTAGCTCATGTCATAGAAATTGCCATTTTTTTTTGCATTTTGGAGCCTGTTCACCACTTTTCAAAACAATGGGTCCAGCGGAGATCAAGACAGAATACTGGCACATGTATTGATGGTTTGTCCCTATTCACAGGTAACATGCTGATCGGTGGGGTCTCATTGGGGGGACCCCCCATGGATCAAAAGGTGGGGTACCAATTGGACCCCTAAAGAATGGAGCGGAAGGTCAGACATGCATGTTGCCGCTCCATTTACTGTCTCTGGAACTGACGGAGATATCCGCGTATGGAAGCTATCTCTGTCAGTGCCATAGTGATGAATAGAGCGGCAGGGTGCATGTCTGTACATTTGAGGTGCAATGGGGGCTATAACAGATAAGTTCTTGTGACTGAACAACCCCTTTAAGGGTACAAAGCCCTTAGTATCTTCAGTATGGAAAAGAGAGACCCTTCTTTATTGTCATACAGGCTGCAATAGTGTGCTGATATTTTCTTCTGAAAGTAATGACTTATAATAGCATGATACAGATGGATAGAGGAAAAGTTTATCCACAGGATAGGGGGAAACAAATAATGGACAGAGCCCCCTACCGAAAGTGAACTAAAGTGTTCATGCTGTGTCCATTCACTTCTATGGTATCCCCAACATCTGAGGTTCCTTAAAAGTGCAAAGAGTGCAGATAAAGGGTGCCACATGCGTTTCATTCAGAATGGATCACTGTAGAAGACTTTTGGTTTCCCTATTCAAATTCCTGGGGTACAGACCACCTTATTCCCTTTATCTATGGAAACAGAGGATTCTGTGACACCTCCCAACCACTTGTACGCTCAGTATTGTCAAAGATGAAATCTCCAAGAAATAGGATTAATAAAGTAAAACTTGCAGCAATCAATCCCTGACTCTAATGACAATTACTAATCATCTTTACAAGTACATTACGATAGTACGATGATGCGTAAAGGTATTAAATAGTGGCGACATATAACAATAGATCATCTTCCCGTCATAAAACTTGTCTTAGAGATATCATTTCCTTTAAAAAAAAGTAACTATAAAAGTGACATATGGCCCTATAATTAGTCTGCTAAGACATGTAGAGCGTAGACTTTAGGCAGAAGGAGGGGCAGTAATGAGAAACCATCGATGCTTCAAGGCTGGTCTGGAAAAGTGCAAATCCCTCTAAAGAGACTCTCTGGCATTTAAACTTGTAGGCTAATGTGCTCTGCCGCAATTATCGAGGAGACAAAAAGCCATCTGCAGTCCATTAGCGCTCGAAGAATACACATTGATATGATTGATAAGGAGTCAGGTTACCTCTTACCTTCTGCGAGCAAACTGCTGTGTACTGCTGAATCACATGGAAACATATTTTACTCCAACAATGCCGAGATGGAAACTCATTGATGTCATCGCTGCTTTTAGTCTAAGTTTGCTTTAAAAATTAGGATCATTTTGAAATGATTTTGTTGAATTTCATTAACAACCAGAAATGAGATGTAAAGTTGTTTTCTTAAGGAAAAAAAAAGACGTTCCAGGAATAGCAAAGTCTTCAGATGAACCGGATAAGTGTTTCTGCCCAATCTATTTCTGAACCAAAAATATTGTTGTGTGTGTACTGGGTTTTAGTCACAGTCGCTGCTGCCCACACACTCATTAGTATACATGAAGTTAGTGATTACTCAGGGCGCATTCACACGATGGCTTGCAATTTTTGTTGCGTTTTTGATGCATTCCAAGGGCTTGAATCATGATGACATGCTGAGGTTACGTTGCGTTTTAGTATATGCAGTGGACACGCAGGGTAACCTCAGCATGTGATCAGGGCTGAAGCCTTTGGAATGCATCAAAAACGCAGGGAAAAAAGTGACGCAACGCATTGTGTGAACGCACTCAGTGTCCCCAGATTACTATGAAGTTCTAATATTTTGGAATAACTTGCAGTGATACCGGCCACTGCACAAACAGGTGAAAAGTTGTGACCAATTTGTCATGCTTTGTGCAGCGCTGCGTAATCTGTAGGCGCTATATAAATAAAGAATTATTATTATTTTCCTGCAGAAGGGGTCGGAGTTCATACTAAGAATCCACAACAATAGATGACATGCGGCAGATCCAAAACCCACAGCGAAAACCATAACGAGCTTTTTTATGATGATTGATTATTTATGATTATTGATATGAATTATACTTATTCAACTAATAATTAGCTTGTATAAGAGACCCTGAGGTTGCATTCACACGTGGCAGTAATAATTACAAAAAAGGTCTATATATGACCTCACTGAGACCCATTAGTTAATCATACATTAAGACGTCACTTTTATTCATTCTCATTAAAAAGAACCAGTAGATATTCTTTTTTTTATATATCATGGGACAGATTTCTTTAACAGTTAAAATTTATGTAGTCTGGGAGGATTGTATATGGAGGATGTCAAACGTCAAAGCCAGAGAACTATTAGAGCTGCAAATTTTTTACAATAAAGCCTCTTCTACACTTGCGTTTTTCACGCGCGTGTTCTGCAGGTGCTTTTGACGTGCAGAACTTGCATTGCACTCTGACCCACAATATATATGTGTGAAGAAGACATTGCAGATATATGGAAACATCTGCAATGTGTTCTTTACTCACATATATATTGTTCTTCACATGCTATTTTGTTCGCACCGCTCCGCGCGTATCTCCCGGCAAGTAAGCAGATGTGCCGAACATCTGTAATCTATTCTTCACTGTGTTCTGCACTGTGTTTTTCACTTAAATGATCCTGTGTTCACTGTGTTCACTGTTTTTATTCTGTTCTTCACTGTTCTTCACTGTGTTTTTTTAATTAAATGCTCGATCTCGAGCAGGGGAATTATTCATGTCACCTAGCAACCCATCCATTTAAAACGCATTGCACTCGCATTGCACTTGCAATGCTTGCGAGTGCAATGCATTTTTGATGTGTCTCTATAGACTTGAATGGGGCGGGAAAAACGCGCGTGAAACGCAAAAGTAGAGCATGCTGCGATTTTGACGCGCGTCAAAACAAACGCAAGCACGCGCGTGAAAAACAACGCAAATGAGGAATGGTCCATTGGAAACAATGGGACAGAGTGCAATGCAAGTTCTGCTCATCAAAAGCACGCGCAGAACTCGCGCGTGAAAAACGCTAGTGTGGAAAGGGCCTTAGTGTTCTTAGTGCCACACGTTTTCAAACACATCAGAACAGATGAGAAGAGATTTCCCTGATTTCATAGCTGTTAACTTCTTTTTTTCTGTCTTTTTTGAGACTTTTTTGGCACATTTCAATTTTTGAGCCTTTTCAGGGACTTTGTGTGCACTGTAGTTCGCCAGACATTAGTTTATCGTCAGGGAGATACATTTATATTCTATTCCAGATGTGCTAAATGTCGCAAATGACATCTGTCTTTTGACATTTGACGAACATACTAAAGGAAAACTTAGAGAATGGAAAGAAGTGACTTGAGACATTTGTGCAACATTTTTGAGACATTTGACAAAAAAAAACATTTAACACAGGCAGGCAAGACAGGCAAACAAGCCAGAACAGAGATAAGATAAATGACCCCCAATGACTAAGAAGCTGCAATTTATTTTTGTAGGACAGGATTTTACTAATTCACACGCAATGTAAAATTTACACAGGAAACAAGTTGAACACTGCAGCTTTAAATCCGTAACATGTCAATTATTTCTGACAGTTTCACTCTTTGTGGTGCACAGGTTGAAAGCCATTGGCTGGACAGAGGACCTACATTTAATAAATCAACTTTTGGGGGTGTTTTTTTGTGGCAGATATTTCTGGAGCGAATTGTCTATTGTGCCCTGCTGCTCTATTCAATGTTATGGGAGTGCCGTAGATAGTGGAGTGCTGCACTCACCTATCCCCTGCTCTCACATAGTCAGTGAAATAAGTGGAGAGGCCCATGCTTGTAATGTCGAACAGGATTGCAATTCTCCAGATAATGGGGGTGCTATACTTTTGATCGGTGGGAACCCTAGCATCAAACTACAACACTTCAATGGCACTGATCAGTTTCTCGGAGAGTCTCCCATGGCATGTCAATCAAGCACCACAGTTTGTAGAGGTAAAAAAATTTCCAAAAAGTAAAAATAAAGTACAATAAAAACTCAATTCACGCCCCTTTTCCCACATGTAAAAATAAACAAAATAAAAATATATTTGGTATCCACACGTCCCAAAATATAAATATAAGTATCCCATGTGGGGAATACAATAAATAATCATCTAAATATATGAATATGCCTTTTTGCTATTTCGACAAACATAAAAACATAAAAGTCAAACTTTTCCTAAATAATTATCTATACAACCCTAACCTTGCCCCACAAAAAATTGCACCTTACCCAGCTGCGTAAACTGAACTATAGAAAAGGGTCTCAGAAATCCAGCAATTTATTTTTCATGAAAACTTACAAGGTTTTAAAATTCAACAAAACCTCTCCAATATGGTACTTACCGGAAGAATAAAGGTGATTTGTCATTTAGACCATGCAGTGAAAACCATAAAAACCAAGCCATAAGATAATGGCTTAGATATTCCCAGTTGATAGAACATAATGCTGAATGTTGGGCACTAGAAGTACAATTTGTTAGGTTGAAAATAAGCCCTAAAATATCTCTGGGAGATGGGGAACAAAAAGGAGAATTCAAAATTCGAAAAAGTACCTAAATGGTTATGTTTGTAGGTAAGCAAGACAGAGAAGATCCACAGTGTGGCGCAACTTCACTTTGGTAAGAATCTTTATTGCAAATGAACTACGCGTTTCAGCGCTTGGACCAGCGCCTTCGCCAGGTTCGGCAAACATCTTGTTTGCCGAACCTGACGAAGGCGCTGGTCCAAGCGCCGAAACGCGTAGTTCATTTGCAATAAAGATTCTTACCAAAGTGAAGTTGCGCCACACTGTGGATCTTCTCTGTCTTGCTTACCTACAAGCATCTCCACACCGCGGGATTCTACCTCTGGACGTTCAATCCTCGTGGCTCCATTGGCAGCACTCCACATACTTGACTACATGCTAGGCTAAAAGATAGCCGCAAGGTGAGCAGCTTTTATTAGCATTTTTTAAATACCTTTTTTAATCAAACCTACACCTGAGTCGATGCGCCCTGGTCTTTTCCCTTCTACTCCTGATTCATAGAATCGGTCCAGACCCTCTCCTAAATGGTTATGTGTACATAACTTGTAAAATGATCATCCAATAACACAGGATCTCCCGCACAATGATCAGATGTACAGTGTGTAGCATCAGGGAGTGGACATGTGTGCTATAACCTGCACCATTCTTTTGGTGTAAGTTACAGTAAATTTGGTTGACCAGAGCTTCTCCTCCATGGCCAGAAGTCTAAAGTCTAAAACTAGAAGCCACATGGCACAAATGTCTGTTGGCAGGGCTGGATTATAGGTAAGGCTCCAGGGGCAAGCGCCCCGGGGCCCCCACCACTTTGCTCATACTAGCAATGTGTGACAGCTCACTGCTGCCTGCTGACTGTCTATGGAGCACTAGACGACTAGTACTAGTAGTCAGTACAACTGCCACTGTGCTAGCTAGGCCAATAGATGGGCTAACAAGTAAGTAGAAAAAAGTTTATGCTATTCCTGATAACCTACAAAGTGCAGTGGGGGCCGCCCACCAGATTCTGCGCCCAGGGGCCTCCAGCTACCTTAATCCGCCCCTGTCTCTCAGATATGGGCATACTGTACATGAGATAGTTAACACCAATTAGTATTTTGTTTTATTTCGTGTTTTTACAATTTTCCATTATTGTTTCTCTTATTTTACAATTATGTTCTCCTTTTTTTGTCGTTTTAGAAAGAAATTCCAAATCAATCAACAACAATGAAGAAAGTGAAAGAGAACTTTGAGATCTGAATCTGCAGACTGTGGGAAACTGTAATGGTTACCAGATTCTGGAGGTAGCACAGAGACAATGACTTGTGGCATGGCTACGTGAACACTGGAGAAATGTACACTTGTATAGATTTACCTATCGATTTCATTAGGAACCTAGGAAAAGACACAAATCCAGACACAGTCCATGCAGTGAATGATGGGATTTTTGTAGTAGATAATAATTTATGACTATATCACATATACACAAGACCTTGTAAATATCAAGAGCATGTAAATAGTTTGTTGACCTATGCACTCATTTCCTTTATAATTTTTCCAAAAATTTTGACACTAGGAAAATCTGATTGCTTTTCTTGGTTGTTCCCTTGTGGACATCTTTTCACTTTTTTTCAGACTGTTAATAAAACTTTGTTCATTTTGATTGCTGTGTTTTTCTTTTTAATAGAATTGAGTTTTATGGTATTGTTTTGATTAAAAATGGTACAAAAAAATTACCAAAATTAATTTTGTTCAAGTTCTGTAGTGGAGATTTAGCAGAGGGGAAACTGAAGCCCTCTTCAAAGTCAATAAGCAAGTTTCAACTTCAGCCAATGGGATCTTGTGGTCAGTCCATGATAGTGGTGAGTTCAGTTCTCATGGCATGGTTGACTGAAGTTTGAGAGCCATTTTGCAAATACAAAAAGTAGGAAAAGTCATGAATATCAAAAGTGTGGTGGTCCTACAGAACTGGAACTATACAGTGGATAAAGACATTCAAGAGTTGGATCTTGACCCCATGTCATCAATAGCAAATTTGCAGAACACACATTTAAAACATTTTAAAGCCAGAATTCTAAGGTGCAGGAAATAATCTCAAACACAGCAGCAAATCTACAACAGAATAGTTTAAATAGAAAAGAATCAGGTGGTTGCAGTGGCCCAAAGTGGAGACTGCAACCAAAGGACCTAATGGATATTCCCATCATTATGATCATCGTATTATAGTATTATAGTTTGTTTGGTTGAAAAAAGACACATGTCCATCAAGTTTAACCATAGAAAGGGAAAGATTCCCTATATAACATAACTGTCTATGTTATTTAAGTGTAAAAAGGCATCTAGGCCCTTCTTGAAGTTTTCTGCTGTCCCTGCTGTGACCAGCACCTGAGACAGGCTATTCCACAGATTGACAGTTCTCAGATTAAAAAAGCCCTGTCGCCTCTGGTGATTAAACTTTGTTTTCTCTAGATGCAGACAGTGCCCCCTTGTCTTTTGATTTGATTGAATCTGGAATAACTTTCCACCATACCTTTTGCATGGACCATTCATATATTTACACTATATGTCCCCTCTTAGTTGTCTTTTTTCAGGAATAAATAAATCTAGTTGTTTTAATATTTCCTGATAACTGAGCCCCTCCATACCCCTTATTATTTTTGTGGTTCTTCGTTGTACCCTTATATACTCCTGTATGTAGTCTTTTAGTAACCCTTCCAATTAGCTTACAGGCCTGTAATTACCTGGTGAGATTACAGAGACTTTTTTAAATATTAGCACCACATTTACCTTGCGCCAGTCACTTGGCACCGTACCAGTCATTAGGTATCATTGGCACAGTAATAGCAGAACTGAGTGTCACCCATCTGGTCCAGGAGCCTTGTACAAATTTATTTTATTGAGCTTATATTGGATCATGTCTACATTCAGCCAGTCTGGTATATCACAGGATGTGTCACTCGCACTGACTCGCACTTACACCAAATGTTCTTTCCTCTATTGTATTAACAGAGCTAAAAAAAACATTTAGTATCTCCACATTCACTTGGTCTCCAGTCACCAAAGCCCCATTTTCAGAATACAGGGGTCAAACCTGCTCAGACCTAATTTTTTCACATTGATATACTTAAAAAATTTCTTAGAATTTGTTTTTCTATTTTTGGACTCCTGTCTTACATTTTGTATTTTACATTTTTTGAATGCCCTCTTTTTTATCATTAATTGCCCTTTTAACTGTAGCTGTAAGCCACGTGGGGTGTAATCTAGCCCGTCTATACTTGTTACCTATTGGAATAAATTTAGAAGTATAAAAACCCAGGATAGATTTGAATTTCTCCCATTTAACATTAGTATCATCATGTGACATTATTTTATCCCCAGTCTATATCCTGTAGTGCAGCCCTGAATTTCTGGAAATTAGCCCTCTTAAAATTCAATGTTTTTGATTTTCCCACCTGTTTTTGCTTTTTACAGTTTAAGAGGGAAATAATTATATTATAATCTCTGTTCCCAAGGGGCTCCCGGACACTGACATTTTGGACAATCTCCACAAGGTCCAACAATGCGTCACCTCTTGTGGGATCTTCTACAAGCTGCAACATAAAATTATCCTGCAGAAAGTTGATAAAATGTCTCCCCTTCACAGATGAAGACGAGCCCTGACCCCAATTTATATTTGGAAAGTTAAAGTCTCCCATTATCACTACGGTCCCCTCCTGTGCAGCCCGCTCCATCTGTTTATATAGGTGACCCTCTATTTCCTCAGAGATATTGGGGGGGGGTCTATAAATTACACCAAAAATAATTTTCTCAAAGCTCTCCCGGCTTTGAATCTCAACCTTTAAAGTTTTAGCCTCCTCATACTCATTGACCACTGTCTGATTCACAATGACTTTTAAGTCTCTTCTGAATTACAGACATAACCACCTCCCCTCCTATTTGCCCTGTCTCTCCTAAAGAGTGTAAAACCTTAAATATTATTGCCCCAATCATGCGATGCAGCGAGCCATGTCTCCGCTACACCAATAATCATTACTGCCAGGGGCAAAGAGTTTCCATCTAGCAAGAAGAAGAACATGCTGTTGCCTATTGAGAGGTCTTGGAATGGTGATAAGCTCGGAAAATGAAAATGTTTTTAGAAGTGCAAGTAACATTCTGCTTATGAGCAGCCAAGAACAAAGCAGAGACATAGTTCTGCAGCTAGCAAATAGTAGGTTAGCATTTTTTTCATAAAAACTAAATCCCAAGAAGGTAAAAGAAAACCAGATCCTGGTAAGTGCGCTTGGTTTACAATCCTTCATCCTGCTGGTAGATGTCCTTTAAAAAGCAAGTGCGTAAAGTTGTATAATGATCAATTGTCTAATATTCAAAGCGTTTCACAGATTTTATAGAAATTTTATACACAATATTACAGGTCTCCTATATTAGGGGCCGTACTTTAGACAGAAATAAAAGGGGAAATGAGGACAACAGTCTGACAGGATTTTACGCTTCTCTTCTACACTAGTGGTTTATTGTCTATTAGAGGTTCTTTTTATGAATAAATGATGAGAACTTACTGTATATTTAGAGCCCATTTTTATTCTATTTTAATACTTTTCATATGCCTTTAAAATCTTCAAAATCTGACGCAAAATGGGTGTTATATTTATTATAAATTTATTTTAAAAAAATGTACCACACACTTTGTGTCCCTGAATAACATGCCATGATGGTGCATACAAGCATAGCAGGCACCTAACTTTCATGAGTGATCTCTGTCTAATGCTGTTGTGACCATATGTCCTATGCAAAGTTTACCAGCATTGATAAATGAGTATGGTGACAAAAGAGAACATAAAATTAAACGTTCACAAATTTACATGCTTAAAGGAAACCTACCATGACGGATCTATCTATTAAGTATAGTAGGATAGTCCTTTTTAGGCTAATCCTTTAGACCCTTCCAACTTTTATAATCTTTTATTACCCTTTTATTTCTGAAAGAGGCTACTGGGGCGTGGAGTACCCGGAGCTGAAGCTACATGGCGTGGCTACTCCATGTCCCAGTAGCTTCTTTCAATCCTCCTACCAAGACATCTTCTGCGCACAGCTCCTTGTAGCTGTGTGCACACCTCTGCGTTCTGCATAGACTATCTGTGCAGAGCTGTGCAGTCTTGGCTCTGAAGCATGCGCATGCGCAGAACTCCAGCTTTGCGGACTGGTGCAGTTCGTTAGCTGCATCTTCTGAGCTGAGCGCAGGAGAAATCTTGGTAGGAGGGTCGAAAGAGGCTACTGGGGCGTGGAGTAGTTGGCGCCGTGTAGCATCAGCTCTGGCTACTCCACGTCTCAGGAGCCTGTCTCAGAAATTTGCATATTAGGGTAATAAAAGATTATAAAAGTTATGGGGGTCTATAGGATAAGCTCTAAAAAGGGCTACCCTACTATAGATTAGATGAACCTGTCACCAGGTGTACCTCATTAGGTAGATCCGTGATGGTAGGTTTCCTTTCACATATGATCAGTTTAAAAATCTGTATTTTAAACCAAAAAAACAACAAAATATTTTCTGTTTCAAAAAATTCTAACTTTTACAATTATTGTTCATTGTATAAAATCTTTGTCAGCAGGTAAAGGTGTAACATGGGCACAATTCATCAGTTTTCTTTGTTTGCGAACTACTATGCTATACAATTCAACCCAGGGGCTAGCAATAGTTTTGCAAACTCATGTTTGTTATGATTTTTTTGCCCCACACAACAACCCTCGTTGTCCCAAAAAATCTTCATATTTTGCTGAAACTCTATAAGTCAAGAAATTACTGACCTATTTTATAGCATTATTCATTTTATTATTAACTCATCAAGGACTCACTAAATCCTAACCTACTTCAAGCCATAGCTTTCTTTTTAACTTTCTGTTAATGTGCTCATACGAACAATAGTTTTTCTTAAGGGGTTGCAATTTTTAATAGGACCATTTTAGAGGGTGACAGAAAATGAAAAAAAAAAACATCAATTCCGCCATTGATTTTTGTGTATTGTCTATAAGAAACTCTGAATAAATCTCTTACCTGAAATCATAGAAACAATTTTGTTTTTCTCTAAATATTTATTTATACATGGGTTATTATTTTGTACTATTTACAGGTGATCGTCTTCTCACTGCACACATTTGTTATCCATTAGTAGGAATAATAAAGTTAATCCGGTAATACAGGAAGCTTGGAGGAAGTGACATCATCTATGTGCTTCATTCTGTATCTGATTATGATGAGGTTGTGTATCGATGCTCTACAGTTCATGGAAGAAATCTCACTTATAAAAACCACCCCTTAGAATACTGAGAGACAAATACCTCCCAATATGTAATCAGATGATGACAAAATAGTCTGCAGTTAAAGTTTTTATGATTAATAAAAAATGACCATATTGGGATTCAGTGGTCGCACTCATCATCATCCTCAGCGTTTTCTTCTTCCTCCAGAAAAGGAGACGCCTCCTGCTTTTTCATCTGTGTAACCCCTGAGAACAAACAGATACGGATCATATTAAACTTGATTGTTTCTTACAAAATGGGCTTACTGGTTCTGTATGAATCATTGGCTCACTCAGAGATTTCTCGTAAAGTCAAATTGACCCTTACGTTTGAGAACACTTATCAGATACTGATACTAAGGATGTTAATATAAGACATTTTTCAACAGCTGAACTCATATAGAACTTTAATTTATCACCTCATATCAGCATCTCTGATGGACATGAATGGTGAAGAATATAATGTCACCATGTGGTCATTGTTGTACAGGACATTATGTCCATTATGGTTTGAATCTTCACTTACTGCCAGAGGCAGCCTGTATACAAAGTAAATACCTGAAGGTCTAACAACCTTGGAGTCTATTTAAAGATTCTCCAATCCTTTAGGGATATGTTGGTGGGCCCCTCCAGACCAAGGTAGCGGAGCCACATGTCCCCCATTTTACACCTTTTATACCCTACCTGTCGTTCCCCTTCTGTTTTTTTCTTCCTGTACATAGTAACTTCTTCTCTTTTCTCTGTGTAATTTTTCCGCCATCCCTCACTGACTTATCATAATCCTAAAGTTTTTGGTTGGTCCTCACTTTGACAGTCTCCCCACAAATACCCAACAAGCATGCTATGACATAAAAAAATCATATTATATGTATTCATCCAGGTTTCATGCAGTGTCCTCAGTATCCTGCAGTGGGATCAGGGTCCAAAATCCTATGCCGTTCAGCTGCGGGGGATAGCACCTAGGATCTTGTCCTGTCGAAACCGTGGCCCTCTTTAAGACCAGGCTCTACACCTGGTCACACCCCTCATTACCCATTCACAGGTTGAGACCTAGGTTGATTGGAGACTACACAATGTGGTTCAACGTGGAGCCTCAATTGCTACAAATTTGAAATTGTACTAATGTATCCTTGTTTTTCCAATTTGTATTGATATATTTTTGTTATATTTACTACCTTTTTGTTTGTTTTGGTCCAGTAAACTTGAATGAACCATAAACCCGTCCGTCATGTACTTTTGTTCTTGGAAAACCCTTTACACATTTGCATGGTTGTCTCTAAGATCGGAAGGAGGACCTCATGGATCACACCGCCACACAACTAAATAGAAACTGTATTGCTGATATCCTCAATATACAGATTTTACAACATGCAATTAACTCTTTTCACCCCTTATATTATCCATTCTGCCCCCCCCCCTACACTTTATCACTTTAAACCTCGGTGATAAAATACATTTTACACTGTTTATTCTTGTACTATTTGTGCTGTTTGTGTATTCCACCTTTAGTTGATGTTATTGGCAGGAACACGGGGTCACCCTGTCCTGTTAGATCTGACAGATTTGGAAACCTTCTATATGAACGACTTTTGCTGTTCTCCTGCTTGTTCGGCTTATTTGTCATTTAGCGTGATTGTTCTGTCTTGTTTTATAGCTGCTGTCATACTTCTATTGTTCCTAATTATCTGGCGCTCTTGTCACCAGGCTTTTATTTCTTCCATCTAGACACAGGCAAACAAATCTCTTTGTGCTGTGTAAGTCCTTAATACTGTTCTTCCAAAAAAAAATTTTTTGTTACAAATTAGGCTGAAAGGAACATCCTTTAATAATGAAGGGGTTCTCTGGGGGTACATACATATTGGGGCTCATTTACAAAGGGTCCTAACGACGCACTTTCGTCAGGTTTCCCGAATATTTCTGTTTTGCGCCAAATTGCTCCAGGATTTTGACGCACACGATCGGATTGTGGCGCATCGGCGCCGGCTTTCATGCGACGGAAATCGGGGGGGTGTGGCCGTCGGACGACCCAACAGATTCGGAAAAACCGGGGAATTTAAAAAACGATTTGTGTCACAAGATCACGCACTTACAAGCACCAGGAAGAAGAAGTTGAACTCTGGCGGACCTCGGCACATCAGCAACCCAGCAGACCTGAATCCGCGTCGGACAAGGCACCAAGGGGTCGCGACTGGACCGGGTAAGTAAATGTGCCCAATTGAGTAGGAGTTTATATTGTAGTTTTGTATACGTTGTCCCAGTGCATAATTATGGACCTTATTCCTGTAGCACAGATAAAGAGATGGGGTGATGGGTAAGCCCATAGGGTACAGAATATGGGTAGAAATGCAATATTTTAGAAGTTAAAAAAAATTCTTAAAGAAAAAAAAACAGAGGAGAGAGAGGTGACTTGGGTAGAGAAGCAGGAGGAATCAACGCCCCTTACAGATACATGGACCTTACAGATGCAGATACTGGTATGGTAGGGTGGCCTCAATGCAACTTGCAGCAAAATTAAGGTATCAGGTAAAAGACCAAACGCATTGATTCATTTGAATAATATATAATTATAGCTTTCATTTTAAAAGAATATCTGTACCAAAAAAAAATCTAAAAAATGTAACTAAGTAGTACATTTTTTAAAAGATATCTACCATGAGATTGACTGATGGTAGAGTAGACCTACTCACATGTTTCTTAGGATTTCTTCAGCAGGAAACTTCTTTTATTATAATCCAGAACATCACAATTTCATCTAAATAGTTTTAATACGCTATGCAAATTACATTATGGCCTACGTCACTGTAGCACCCTCCCCTCACTTGTCCATTCTGGGTCCCACTTAGATGACGTTAGTAACCAGGCAGGACTCGACGAGTGGGTGGGAGTGAATTAATTATAAGATGAGGCCCTCAGAGGCGCTCCAGTTACGTAAGCTGGAATGTCCCAGACTAATTTGCATAAAAAATTTTTAAAACTCTTTTATCGTTGACATTGTGCCTTCTGGAATATAATAAAACAAGTTTCTTGAAGAAAAAATCCTTAGGAGCATCTGGATTGGACTACTCTACCATAAGTCAATCTACTGGTAGTTGTCCTTTAAATAAATGAATTTTTAAAAAAATTCAAAACATAAATTAGCAAATGCAAAGTTTTCCCTTTCAGACAAACAATGGTGCAGAATTACTTGGCAGGATCTTACGCCAGTTTTTAGAGTAACTTGCCCATCAGATTTATCATAGCTTGTAGTGGATATGCTAGTATTTCGTTGAAAAGTCTGAAAACGGTCATAAATTTGGTAAAAATTTTCACGAAACTCTTGAAAAAATATAGAACACCTACTTATAGAAATGAAGTAAAATTTGAATAACTGGGTAAAGATATTTTAGAAAAATTTAATTTCTTACTATTTTATAGCTCGTACCTGGAAAAAATGGCAAGTCTAGGTGGTATGGAGTATCTTTTCGTTTTGGTCTCGTAAGAAGCTCAGTTCTCTCTGTTAGAGCTTGCTCTTTGTCATCAGTATAAATTAAAGATTTACTCTGCGAATTGATGCCTGCACATGCAATAAAGCAAAATAAAAACATAAAAAGCATAACATAGCAAATAAAATATCAAATCGGTTTATAATAAAGGAAAAATAAGACTTTTTTGGAGTATGAGTCAGCAAGTGATCTTTATGTAGATAGATTTTTATTATTAGAATAATAAAATAATATTAATATTAAATACAGTCACCAGGTTAGGTACAAGATGGGTTCTATAGGTTTGTTCTTAAGTTGAATTTGTCTGTTAATCAAGTATATTTATTTATGTGAAACTCCTGCCGAAATTTCTTTTGGTCCCTGTGACAATCAGATTCTAAAAATTTGGGGTTGACAAGGGAACAAGGATTATCAACAGAGCTTCAGTGGAGACACCTAACAGCTGATCAATGCAGCCTGGGACTAAACAACAGTAAATTACCAGCGTCCAGAGATCTTCTCCAGAGGTCACAGTGGACAGAGAGGTCGGTTTATACTGTAACTAGGAGCTGTCTGTAAGTCAGTGTTCTTATAGTGAACAGAATTAGTAAACGTGGCTGCTTTCTTAAGAAAATAGAGCTGGATCTATCCAGGAGCTGAGCTACCTCTAAGGTTTGGTTCACACTTGGTACATTGTGCGTGTTTCATGTGTACACCAGAAAGTTCCCAATATATGTCGGAACTTAATGACCCTTAGTACAATAAGAAACTAGAACCCCAATACCCTTGTTAAAAAGGAGCTAAAGGTGATAGAGAAAGAAATTAACTCAGATCTGGAATATAAGTTTACACATCCAGATAACACACATATAGCGGTATTTTACATCCCAAAGGTACCTAATGGGCAGACCAATAGTAACAGAAGTCAACAACCTCACTCCAGGTGCAATGTGGATCAGGTACTCAGATCCTTTGTGGTGTCCCTTCAATCCTACATGAGGGATACCATGCAGATCCCATAAAAAACTTTAGGAGCTGGAACTGGGGTAAGATCTCTTGATACTCCTTGATACTCCTTTATCCCTTTGACAAGGGGATGGAGGTGGTGGAGTACTTCCTCCATATAAGGGCTTTTCAGATTTATGTTGGAGGTTCTGTTCTTTGTCCTATGCCAAAATTACTTCCTCCTTGAGAGCACTTACCACCAGTGCAGAAGTGCCGCAATGCGGAGCCCTAAAGCTCTCATGTATGCCAACCTGTACCTCAACTTTTGAGAAGATAGGATAGTCTTCAGGGAGGAGCTTAGTGAGTGGACAACACACATTCCCTATGGTTGCAGTACGTTGACAATGCCCTCTTAATCTGGACATCTACTACAGATATTTTGTGCTTGACAATGTGGTTAGATTATCAAGGTAAAAGGTTTATATACACTTTCATTTACCTTCTGAACATTGTACAAATATCTGACACAGAAAAAGAGAGTTGAGACAGATCAGGGTCATCAGATGTATATAAGACACAATGACACTAGGCTCTGCTACCTCACCCAATCAATAAAACACACAGTAAGCACTGCTATGTCACCACCCCCTCCCCTCGGATCAAGACCTTATCTTGTCTGTTGTTTGCAGAGTTGGTGTCAACCCTACATGCTACTGCTAGACATGAAGTGCCTCTGCCTATAGTGATCTCTGCCTCCTGTCCCTGTGATACAAGAAAAACTATTCATGTGAGAGGAATCTGACCAAAGTCAGGAGTTTATGGTCGTATTCAGGGGGCAACCAAAATTGTATACACCAGGACTGATAGAGACAGGTTGGAATTATATCTGTGAGATGCTGTAGTTATTATGTTATCCTGAGTAAATAATATATTTTGGGGTTATATTTTACTGAAAAAATTCAGGAGAAAGTAATAGTCTTCCTTAGTAATAGTCTATAACAAAGTTACTACAACCCACAACCTCCTGCAATGGATGAGCTGACATGCAAATACCCACAAAAAGGTATTCCAATCGGCCAATATTTGAGAATGCAGTAAAATGAAAGCATTCTGCCCAAAAGCTGCTAATTTCACTAAGAGATTTAGCAGAAAGGGTTTTCCCCGACCACCTCAGTGTTTTCCAGAATTTCTGGAAAACCCCTTTAATCAATACTGTTTCTATGCTTACACCAGCATCCTTTGATCATAATTTGATCCGTTATAAAGTTAGGATGATCCAATGGCATTGGCTTTAAAAATCAAAGCGTTGGGATTTAATTTTTTTTTTATATTATTTGCAAACGACACCAAAAATAAAATCCAACTTCATTATGGCCGTTATTGAATAGAAGACTTGAAAAACATTCATACAAGTGATAATATTAGAAGGTTCAATAATAATGATTAATAATAATTCTTTTATTTATATAGCGCACACTATATACACACAGTGCTGCACAAAGCATGTCAAATCGGTCAATAGATATTCCTTGTTGTTTGTCATGTCACTGTTATGGTGTAATCACTAGAGTCCAGAATCTCTGCATCCAGGTAAATGCAGATGAGAAGTTCATACAAAGAAAGAATTGAAGGCTAACAAGCATTGCAAGTCTCTATGTACAAACAGAAAAATTAAATGCTCAGCTGTCTTTGCCAGCCACACAGAGGTGAATGGAGCAGCAAAATCCCACTCTTATTTTAGCTAACAAAATACAACAGACACTGGCAGATTACCTTATGAAAAAGGTGATAGACCAGAATACGTAAAACTTCTTGTACAATTCCAATCCAATAGTCCCTGTTTTCTACATACTTTCCAAGATCCATAAAAGAATGGACAAACCTCTGGGGAGGCCCATGGTGGCCTTTACCAATTTCCAACCATCACCTTTGGCCATATTTTTGGAAAAGGTCTTGACCCTTTTGATAAAGAAGACACCAGCATTTCTACTTAACACTAACAAATTTTTACAGCTCATAAGGTCCATCAGCATCATTCCATCGGATGCACTCCTTGTCACCTGGTACGTATAAAGTCTATGTACAGCGATAGAACATGACAATGGCATTAGAGCAGTCTCTGATCTCCTTAGATCTACTGAACATTCTCCAACGGTCAATCAATTTTGCATCAACCTACTTACCCTAATCCATTATTTCCTCTTTCAAGACTCTTACTATTTAAAGGTCCATGGTACAGCCATGGGGTCTACTGTTGCCCCCTCCCCACTATGCCACTGCATACATGGCATTCTTTATATACCTTTACTATTGACTTCTCCCCCCCCCCCTCTTTCTTAAGCTCTTCTTTTCTCTGCCATACTTACCTTTTGGTTCCTACATTGTCTATCTGCCTCCTGGATTTGGTCAGGATGTGTTTTCAACTTGCTGGAGTGGTAAGTGGGTCACGTTTGGCGGGCGTCATTTCTGGACAGTGGTTGACAAGCACACGTCTGCCGAACCACGACACTCCTCCACCACAGCGCGAGGTCACCTTCTCTTCTCTATGTCTGGTCCAGCCCCCATAGTAACCACAGCAATTTGTCATTAGCGGTGAGACTCCACCCGTTCCAAGGACGCTAACACACATTGTGGCCAAGGGCTGGCCCTTCTTTTATCCTCTCTTATGCCCTCCAGCAATCTGGTTTGTGCACATCTTATACCTCTGTTGCCTAGAATAAGAGTTTAGAGTACTGAACTGTTACATTTTTGTCCTCCAGTTACTTATACCTGTTTGTGGCCATAAAAAGTGGCCATACTTAGTATACT
Source organism: Engystomops pustulosus (assembly GCF_040894005.1). Classification (NCBI taxonomy): domain Eukaryota; kingdom Metazoa; phylum Chordata; class Amphibia; order Anura; family Leptodactylidae; genus Engystomops; species Engystomops pustulosus. Next base: position 84,050,993 of record NC_092418.1, read on the forward strand.
AATTAGCGCAACTATTTACTCCAAAATATCTTTTTCCTATAATAATCTTATCATTCACTCAGAAATATTTCTCTGACTACTGTACCAAAAACTACACCAAAAAAATGTTTTTGAGTTTTAGTTTTGAGTTTTAGACCAAAATTTATTCAATAAAGTTTTATCAAAATACATGCACAAAATGTTTTTTTATTTATTGTAGAATGCTTACAAAAAATCATAAATTAAATATGAAACAAAAAGAGGGTTTTTACACAAAAAAATAAAAACAAATTAAAAAAACCTGTGGATAGCCTGGGTATTTAAATAGCTCCTGTAATTTTTTGCATATTTTTTTCCTTTGGGTAAATAACCAAATAGTATTTTTCTGAATTTGCTATAATGGATGCATTGCACAGTCCCTGCTGTTATTATTGCACTTTTCCTTTAAAATTTCAGCCCAAAGATGCCACTTTAAACTTATATTGAAAAATCTTCACAGCAATAGGAGTACTTTCTGATTGGACCCGGCACCCACAGGACACCCTCGCAGCTAATTAGCGAAGCAATAGGGCCAAATTAGGCCAATACCAGAGCAGCATTGCAGTCCATACTTAGTATTATTCCCTGACACATGTATCGACAAAATACTTTAGAAACAATAATAGAAATTATACAATTATCCTTTATGTATACTTTTTTATGTGTGACCTCTACAAAATACCAGAGTGAATATACTATGTACTTCAGAGGAAATGTACGTCTCTACTGCTATTTCTTCATCTCTGATATGTGTGCACCATGATTTTGGAATTTGTCAATATGTTTTCTGATTTTGATTCTGTGTTTTTTCTGTATTTACCTTTTTAGTCTCTTTTAGTTATTGTTATTTGAAGGGAGCAGCAAGGCGCATGTGCAACAAGATGTTCTATTCATTTGGGAATACAACAGATCTCGTGATCCATGGGGGTCAAACCACAGGGGTGTCAAAGAAAGTCACGGAGACCATGGAAAGCCAGTGACATTTGCTGCCAAGAATTACTGTACATTTATTGTAAAGCACACCTAACATACTTTGTAACACACTTTATGATAATTAGTGGTGCAAGGTACATGAGGAGAAAATCTGTTCCTGGCTGTTATATCACACCTCCAAACTTTTCCAAGGTGTTAAATGGAAAACAATGCCTCCTTTTGCTACCTTGAAGGAGAACTCTTACTTCCTGACCCTAGTCAATAGCCGCTCACACAGCCAAACCAGTTCCCTACACTGTGCTGAGGAGACCCAACCAGGTGGAAACAGTTCTGTCTACAGTTAGGAGTCTGTTCCTTCTGGAATAGATATACTGGTTTGGCTTGGTGTAAACGGGCCTTTCAAGGTAGCAAAAGGAGGCACTGTTTCATTTACACCTTGGAAAACATATTTGCAGACTTCCCAGAACTAGTGAGACAGTCCCAGTGGGTGGTTTGTCCCTGGACTTCCATATAGCTGATTGTAATGATGATTCAAAAAGCTGACATCATTGAGCCCCTATCACTGACGTGTGAGGCAGAGACCGACAGGAGTCATGTGATGATGTCATTGCACCCAGAAGAGCAGGGAAAGGTAAGTAACAAATGTTCTTTTTGTTTAATACACAGCAACAAGAGGAGGGTTCACAATGTGAGAGGGAGACGGAGAGTGGCCATCATGTGAAGAGGAAGAGGAGGAGAGGGTGCACAATGTGATGAAGAAAGGGGCCACAATTAGAGGAGGGTGAGGAAGGGGGTCAGAAGGGGAGTAGGAGTGGCCAGCATGCTCGGAATAGTATGGTGGAAACAAAGTAGGTAGGAGCAAAGAACAATGTGAGGGGAGGAGGAGAAAGACCCCGATGTGAGAGTTGGATAGGAGTACAAAAAAATTGGGCATTATAAGTTTGGGGGATAACTAAAAGGGCTCACTAAGTGGGGGGCCAAAACCAAAGAGGGAATTAAATGTGAGGGGTATTACGAATGGGGAGATACAGAAAGAGCGATAAAATATAAAGGGGGCATTGGATGGTGCTGGGTTGCATTAGGGCATATTATATATGGCTCCATGGGGGTTCTGGGAAGGGACATTATACTATAAAGGGGGTCCATTAAGATGTATATTATACTATGCTAGGGGCGTGATAATGGGCAGGGCAATGGGCGTGGCCTATGACACACAATCTCTTTGTGGCGTATTGTGGTTGCTGCCTCTTTCCTCTTTCTTTCCATATTTCTTAAAAGTTTTGAGAAAGGGGGAGAAATGAAATCATGATAAACACAGATGTAAATAACATATAGGTTAGAAAAGTTAATATGTTAGAACATGGAACAGTACCTGAACAGTACCTTTCATGGCAGGGGCTGAGTACACACTCTGCTTCCTTTGTTTGGGGGAAACATTCTACGGTTGAAATATAAGAAACAGATACAAATTGTATCATAAGCTTTATAAAGTGTTATACGTTTTATACAGTCCTGTAATTATATAATAATAAAAATGCTAATAAATTATGTATATAATACACAACAGCCTCTATTACAAGGAGTATCTACTGCCTAGTAGAACATAGGACCCAGCAGCTCTGCTTTTCTAGAAGAAGCCTGTGGTCAGCTGACGCAGGTTCTGCTAATCTAGAAGCAGTCAGTTATCACGTGATGAAGGCTCTGCTAATCTAGAAACAGCCAACGATCATATGAAGTAGGCTCTGCTATTCTAGAAACAGCCAGTGATCATGTGAGGCAGGCTCTGCTAATCTAGAAACAGCCAACAATCATACAACGCAGGCTCTGCTATTCTAGAAACAGCCAGTGATCATATGAAGCAGGCTCTGCTATTCTAGAAACAGCCAGTGATCATGTGATGCAGGCTCTGCTATTCTAGAAGCAGCCAGTGATCATGTGATGCAGGCTCTGCTATTCTAGAAGCAGCCAGTGATCATGTGATGCAGGCTCTGCTATTCTAGAAGCAGCCAGTGATCATGTGATGCAGGCTCTGCTATTCTAGAGGCAGCCAGTGATCATGTGACGCAGGCTCTGCTATTCTAGAAGCAGCCAGTGATCATGTGATGCAGGCTCTGCTATTCTAGAAGCAGCCAGTGATCATGTGATGCAGGCTCTGCTATTCTAGAAGCAGCCAGTGATCATGTGATGCAGGCTCTGCTATTCTAGAAGCAGCCAGTGATCATGTGACGCAGGCTCTGCTATTCTAGAAGCAGCCAGTGATCATGTGATGCAGGCTCTGCTATTCTAGAAGCAGCCAGTGATCATGTGATGCAGGCTCTGCTATTCTAGAAGCAGCCAGTGATCATGTGATGCAGGCTCTGCTATTCTAGAAGCAGCCAGTGATCATGTGACGCAGGCTCTGCTATTCTAGAAGCAGCCAGTGATCATGTGATGCAGGCTCTGCTATTCTAGAAGCAGCCAGTGATCATGTGATGCAGGCTCTGCTATTCTAGAAGCAGCCAGTGATCATGTGATGCAGGCTCTGCTATTCTAGAAGCAGCCAGTGATCATGTGATGCAGGCTCTGCTATTCTAGAAGCAGCCAGTGATCATGTGACGCAGGCTCTGCTAATATGGACCCAGCCAGTGATCATGTGATGCAGGCTCTGCTATTCTAGAAGCAGCCAGTGATCATGTGATGCAGGCTCTGCTATTCTAGAAGCAGCCAGTGATCATGTGATGCAGGCTCTGCTATTCTAGAAGCAGCCAGTGATCATGTGACGCAGGCTCTGCTATTCTAGAAGCAGCCAGTGATCATGTGATGCAGGCTCTGCTATTCTAGAAGCAGCCAGTGATCATGTGATGCAGGCTCTGCTATTCTAGAAGCAGCCAGTGATCATGTGATGCAGGCTCTGCTATTCTAGAAGCAGCCAGTGATCATGTGATGCAGGCTCTGCTATTCTAGAAGCAGCCAGTGATCATGTGATGCAGGCTCTGCTATTCTAGAAGCAGCCAGTGATCATGTGATGCAGGCTCTGCTATTCTAGAAGCAGCCAGTGATCATGTGATGCAGGCTCTGAAATTCTAGAAGCAGCCAGTGATCATGTGATGCAGGCTCTGCTATTCTAGAAGCAGCCAGTGATCATGTGATGCAGGCTCTGCTATTCTAGAAGCAGCCAGTGATCATGTGATGCAGGCTCTACTATTCTAGAAGCAGCCAGTGATCATGTGACGCAGGCTCTGCTATTCTAGAAGCAGCCAGTGATCATGTGACGCAGGCTCTGCTATTCTAGAAGCAGCCAGTGATCATGTGACGCAGGCTCTGCTATTCTAGAAGCAGCCAGTGATCATGTGACACAGGCTCTGCTGCATCTTTTCACTACATAGCATCCATTCTATAGTGTGTAAGGAATATCCAAATAACTTTTCCGGTTTAGGAAATGAAAACTATGCCCCCAGTGCTTTCTTATCTAAGGTCGCTCCCTCTATATCTTTGGAAGTCTGATGACGGGGGATAATAGCTAAGCCAGTAATAACACTGAAAAAATGCTATTATCCCATGTCATCTAGCAAGGCTTCCTGCAAGTCTGGCATTGATGTATATGGAGATGCCTTATTCGAGGTAGCACTGGAGGCTTAGTTTAAATTTTCCTATACTGGAAAATGTATATGTATTTTCCTTACCCAGAATAACCCCATAAGCTTTAGAACAGGGGTCCCAAGCCATACTACAGTGAGGAAGGGTGTTGATGCATTAGTCCTGCCACCCTATTCAATGTCACCAGGGCTGATGGATTACATTACTCATTTGTTTCTCTTGGCTCCATAAACATCTAATGCCTTAGAGTGAAAGGGAAGGGGGCACATAAGATCTAATTCTGAGAGTTTTAGCTGTGGGACCCTTGGTGATCAGGTATATTTTACTCGTCCTATGGATAGGTGATACATGACTGCAGATGCTCTGCATATAGACAGTCCATATACTGCAGCAATGTACAGAGTTACTCTGGAGCTGAAATAATCCCCAGAATATTTATAGTCTAATATAATAATCTACCCACAGTCATTGAAAAACACTGGAGATATTGCTCAAAAATCATTCCTTAGTCCCATGTCAACTAAAGGAACTAACAAAAAATGGGAATTTCATGAAGGTATCTTGAATACATATAAAGGTGAGATCTTACCTCCTCGTGTGTACCGCTCGTCCTGTTGTCATTGATTTCTAGAATCAAAAAACAGTTTTATATGTAGTTTATGCTTATTCTTTGAGGACATAAATTATGTATGTGCGTCATCATTTTCATCCTTTGCATAGTAATACAACATCAATTATCAGAAAAAAAGGTAGAAAAATTTTTTTTTTTGCTTAAATATTATTACATTTGTTGGTTTTATTGATATATTTTATTAATAAATATAACATAATGATTTTTAATATTTCTCGTAGTTGACCAGCAGAGGGTGTTAAAGGAAAGCTACCATGAGGAAACTACCATAAGAAGTAGATTCCTGCCTGCCTATGATCTAATCTGCAATTTAATAATCCTGGAACCTAACTTGGTAAAAATTTTGAGGATTATGTAAATTAACTGCAGAGGCTACTGGGGCGTGGAGTAGCCTTTGCTCCCAGTGCCCAGCTGGGCTATTACACGCCCCAGTAGCCTCTGCAGGTAATTTACATATTACTAAAATAACGTTTTTATGTTAGATCTAATACTGATGGTAGATTCCTCATGGTAGGTTTCCTTTAAAGGAGACCTGTCAGGACGATCTGGGACACTAAACCAGGTCCCAAATGGACCTTTTGGTTTAGTGTCCCAAAACAAGCCATCAGCAGGTGTAATAAGCATCATCTTTTAATATTCTTTATTTCTTAAATACAGTTTTCTCACTTTTTCAGACCCTTGAGGAAGATGTGGACATACAATGACATATACAATATATAGCAGTTAGAAAATACAGATCAATATAATTTTAAAACTAGAACATAAGTGATATTCCAATTTTAACAAAGAATCAGTAGTGGACACCCAGCAGCTACTTTGTGTTTATTTTATTACAATTGCACAAATGGGATTTTCCCACTATAGAAAGATATAGCATATTCAGGGGTGTACCAAGCCTGTCTGCTGCCTGAGGCGAGCCATAGAGAGATGCATTCCTCCCCCCCACCCCGCCCATATATGTAATATATCAGGGAGTGTCAGGACCAGATCCATCATATTGGTTTGGTGTAAAAATAAAGCAATGCAATGCGTACCGCATAGTATAAAATGCATACAGCGTACCGCCATGTAGTATAAAATACATACAGCGTATCACCATGTAATATAAAATGCATACAGCATAGCGCCATGTAGTATATAATGCATACAGCATATCACCATGTAATATAAAATGCATATAGCATACTGTCATGTAGTATAAAATGCATACAGCGTACCGCCATGTAGTATAAAATGCATACAGCGTATCACCATGTAATATAAAATGCATACAGCATATCACCATGTAATATAAACACACAAACATATATACACACAAATATATATACACATATACATACACACATATTAAATATATACATACATATTACATATATATACACAGATTACATATATATATATATATATATATATATACACATATTACATATATATACACATATTACATATATAAAGTTAAAGTAACCTTACCTGTTTTTGGAAAGTTCGGGGCCTTGTCTTGCAGTGGCGGTTGCGCGGCGGGGGAGCTGGGAGCGGTAGGTCAAGAGCCGGGAGCGGGTAGGTTGAGAGCGTGAGGGGAGTGGGAAGGGAGCCTGGAGCTTGATCGGGGGCTGGTGGAGCAGGGAGCTGAGAGCCTGGAGGGGGGAGACGTTAGCGGAGCGGGTGTTCAGACGGGAGTGGAGGGGGAGCCGGGAGTGGAGACCTGAGAGCCTGGAGGGGGGGGGGGGGAGCGGGAAGGGAGCCTGGAGCTTGAGCGGGGGGAGAAGGGAGCCGAGAACCTGGAAGAGGGGAGGGGAGGAGGGGGGGGGCGCGTGAACGGAGCAGGGTTGAGACAAGAATGGAGGGGGAGCCTGGAACTGCGGGGAGTATGGGGCAGCAGTACATTGAGAGCATGGTGCCAGACAGAGCACTGGCCAGCCGGCAGGAGTTTGATGCAGGCATGCAGGGGGGTGGAAGCTCGGTGCCGGTGGCGTCGGGGGGCGGGTGCAATGTGCCGGCAGCGTCGGGGAGCAAGGTGGGCTGAAGGAGGGCTGCAACGCGGTCCCGTCCGGCGTGCGACCCGGGAACTCAGTGCCGGCCGGTGCCGCCCACTCATTGAGCAAGAGGAATGCCACCAGAGGCGAGATGCTCAACTCGCCTCATGGCAGGTGCGCCCCTGAGCATATTAAAGGAAACCTGCCATTTGGAAATGGTCATTCCCACACATACCTGCACACAGGTGTAGCCGAGATGATGCAGGAACATATCTTGGTTAAGCACATAATCCGGCCGTTTTGTTATAAAATCGATTCTTATATTATGCTAATCACCCACTCTGTGCTTCTGTGTGCGTCACACAGGCCAATCCACTCTTGGGCATTAGCATAATAGGGCAGGCAAGTAGAGTGCAGTCCCTGCCTCCCGCCACCCTCCCTTCATTAGGGCATGCGCATCTGCATAGCACAAGACTTTGGCAATAGTACCCGCAGCCGCCCTGTGAGCCGGCAACCCGTTCAAGACCTGAACTCGCAGCCTCAACTCATTTGAAAAAGTAATCCTTTGAAATTCCGAAACGTGTTGTGTCATTGAGATACCAATAAAAAGTTTCGTATGAAGAACACTCCCAACTCCATTCATTACCAGTGTGCGCCGCAACGACAACCACTTCTCTACCCATGTCCTAAGGTGGTCTATGGCAGACACACTGTGTCACAAGACATGTCCTTTCTTTTGCTAGATTGTGGGAGCACCCACCCCTCCTCTCTTCTCCACTCCACTGTGTTCTGCAGGCCGGATATACTCATTTTGTAGGGAAAATATTTGAAGGGGTTTATTAGAGATGCTATCCTGGAGTATCTCACTGTATGTAACCTTATAACTCAGCATCAGCATAGGTTTATGAGGGATCGGTCCTGTTAGATTAATCTCATTGGCATCTATGAGGAAGAAAGTTCCTGACTGGACTTGGGGAGGCTGTGGATGTTGTATATCTGGACTTTTCAAAGACATTTGACACAGTGCCGGATAAAAGGTTGGTACATAAAATAAGACGGCTGGTACTGGAGGAAAAATCTGTGTATTTGAAAGCAATTGTCTTAGTGTTAGAAAATAGGGTCATCATTAATGGCAGGTTCTCAGATGGGTTGACGTTACCACTGGAGTGCCACAGGGGTCAGTATTGGCGCTACTTCTTTTTAAAATTTATTTGAACTTGTTTACACAGTCAAGTTTCAATATTGGCAGATGATACTAAGTTGTGTAAAGTAACTAAAACTGAGGTCAATAGTACAGCATTACTAAGGGATTTGTGGAAGCTTGAAGTGGGCGGAGAAATGGTTGATGAGTTTAATGTAGATAAATGTAAGGTTATGCCCTTCGGCCATGGAAACAAAAAGTACAATTATGTTCGAAACAGTCAATTACTTGGTAAAACTTCAGCAGAAAAAGACAGGGCGGTATTGTTAGATAGTAAACTTAATTTTAGTGATCAGTGCTAGGCAGCTGCCTGCTGCTAAAGCAAATAAAATTATGGGATGTATCAAGAACGGATAAGGACATAGTTTTTCCCTTATACAAATCACTGGTAAGACCACACATGGAATACAGTTTTGGGCCCGCGTGCCCCTCTCCGCTGCCGTGGACTTACCTCTCCACACTCCCGCTCCCATCCGGACTAGGCTCTGCACGCGGCAGTACTTCAAGCTTTACAGGGCCAGCGCACAGGTGATTGGTGGAATTTTCACCAGAGCCCGCCGCAAAACAGAATGGTCTTGCTGCGGCGAGGTGCCACCAGGTCATTCCACAGGCGCGACTTGTCCACAATGGCAACCAAGGTCGAGATACAGGAATGGCAAGCAATCTCATAGTCAGGGACAGCCAGATGGTCAAGGCGGCAGGTCCAAGGTCACAACGGGAGGTCAATACACAGGAATTACTCACAGGAAGCAGCTTTCTCAATGGCATTAGCACAAAGATCCAGCAGGGTGTGCAGGAAGAGGCAGGCTTAAATAGTTTCTGAAAATGGCCAGTGGCAATTAGCGGCGCGCTGGCCCTTTAAACTTACTGAAGCCGGTGAGCGCGCACGCCCAAGGAGTCGGGAACGTGCGCGCACGGCCGAGGGAGTCGAGACAGTAGCCTAGACAGGCAAGAAGCGTGTGACATATATCACGGGTTATGGAGAAAAAACATTTGTATAATTCTTAAAGGTTGGACTTGATGAACTTCATCTTGATGGACTTCGTCGTCGTCGTCTTTTTCCAGCCTTACGTACTATAATACTATGATTGGTTGAATGTGACAATTATCTTAAAAAAGATGCCCTTGGCATTTATTAGGATATCATTTCATTTATCCCAAATACAGGCAATTTTTGGTAACCGAGTTTCCATTATGTGCATTATTCCTGGCACTCGGCCATTTACCTGCCTAAATATAATATTCCCTGAAGAGCTGCTCTACAAAGTCAGAAGAGAACAAGCATCCCAGAATAACATGACCTAAAAAATCATTAAAATGTCAAATGTGTGTCACGTGTCAGTAATCAAACAGCACAAGCATAAAGTAGCACAAGAACCTATAAAAACTAATTGGATTTGAAATATTGGTAAATACTTTTAGGTCTTATTGCTCAGGCAAAGAGACATAGGGCAAGTTTCTTAAGTAACACATAAATACCTATAAATAGACTATGCAATACATATCTCAAACACATGAAAAGATAAAAATCCCAATTCAATCCATAATATCAATTTTAATAATGCATTCAAAACATACTAGTTACTAAGCCTTAAAAACACCCGTTAAAAAACTCAATACATACAAGTGGTACAGATGATGGTCCTAAATACAAAAGTAGAGTGCACAATATACATTAAAAAGATTATATCCAAACAGCTGGAGTAATAATCATATAAAGTGACAATGCCAGTTCATACATACAGTTATACACAATTCTAACCATACTGCATATTGGAATGAGGACCAAAAATGACCACACCATCACAGAACCCCGACGCGAATGTTGGCATCACATTCTCCAAGGGTATCTCAGGTTATAATCTTTTTTATGTATGTAGGACCATCACCTGTAGCACTTGTATGTATTGAGTTTTTTCAGGGGTATTTTTAAGTCCTGGCGGCCAAGGCGACGTACAGAATCATAATGCAAGCTCGTGGTCGGGGACAGGCAGGAGGTTGAGACAGGCAGAACAGGATCAGAGTCGGGGATGTAACTGTAGGTCAGGACAGGCAGCACGGGATCGGAGTCAGGAACAGAATCGAGGTCACAACGGGAAATCAGGATAATCGCAAAGGGCATGGAACAAAGCTTTCTCTCAGGCGTAGAGCACAAAGATCCTGCAGGGTGTACAGGGAGAGGCAGGTTTATATGGAATTCTGGGAAATGGCCAGTGCCAATTAACGATGCGCTGGCCCTTTAAATTTTCTGAAGCTGGTGTGTGCACAGCCGGAGGACCGGGAACAGGAGCGGGGAAAGGTAAGAAGCGTGGGTGTTGCGCTAGCGAACAAGGCGGGGCACGGGTGAGTCTACGACCCACGATATGGGTCGCAGGAGCACCCATGTCAATAAAATTGCTATTATGGATTGAATTGGGTTTTTGATCCTTTCATGTATTTGTGATATGTATTGCGTAGTCTATTTATAGCTATTGTTTGTTGATGTGGGATTTGTATATAATAATATATATCTGTTTTTTGGTTTTCTTTACGGGGTTCTTAATTGCCTGGAGCATTGGCTGAAGTTTAATAAGTGTATAGTTAACACAAGTTTACATGTTTTCATTAGTTTGGCAGTCAATAATCTACTGGTTTCACAATTCAGTGCAATGGGTTCAGTAATTAACAAGTTGTGTCTTTTACACAGAAAGCCAGAATTTTGGGTAGTGGCCAATTTTTTTTTTTCAGTATTCATAATGACTCATGAAAATGTGCATGTATATTTAGATCTTCCAATAATCATGAGTAGTAAAATTCTGTTTAATGCCCCAACCCCACATCTACACATTGTGGCCAAGAGAGACAGCTTCTTGGTTCCCAAAATGTCTATTCCCGTCTGTATATTCCCAGCACTCTCTTTTCCTAGCATGGGATATTTTCCCACTAGAGCTTCAATAATCCTGAAAATTTGGTGAGAATTCTTCTTTTATTCCAAAATTTAGTACTTGTTTTTGACTGAATAATGTTATAAAAATAAAGTACTATAAGTTGTATAACTATCCAGTTATCCACAAGACAGGTTTTTGTTTAAATAAGGGGGCCAACTTCTAGATCCCTACTGATCACTTAATAGGTCCCAAGCCAAATACTCCTCCCCATTTTATGACCACAGTCCCATGGTCCCATATACACTCTATGAGTACAGGCGGTCCCCTACTTAAGAACACCCAACTTACAGACGACCCCTAGTTACAAACGGATCTCTGGTAATTGGTAATTTACTCTACTTTAGCCTTAAGCTACAATAAACAGCTATAACAGGTATCAAATGTGCCTGTAATTAAGTTTTATTGATAATCCTGGTTATAACTATCCAATATTTTTAAAATCCAATTGTTACAGAGACCAAAAAATAATTTGTCTGGGGTTACAATGATAAAGTATTCAGCTCCGACTTACATACAAATTCAACTTAAGAATAAACCTACAGAACCTATCTTGTACGTAACCTGCCTGTACAATACATTTCCATTGGCCACATTAATGGAATGGAGTGTAATGTAGAAGCATCAACATGTCATCAATTCATCATTTACTGCAGAATAATGGCAATGTCTGATGGAGGAGTAAGTTAGTCTAACGCCCACTTCATGTCTAATCAAAGGTTCCTGTCTTCTATGTGCATACGCATAGATTTCGGTGCTATGTTGGTGCCTATGTTTTTTTTTTGCCTTAAAAAAATGTAATAAAATAGAAAAACAATATCTAGGCGATAGGCATTTAAAAAAAAAATAGATATGGCTGTGAGATGGGCACATTTTCTTGAGAGAGAGGGGTGGTGTCCTTTGTTTAAAGCCGATCAGTGTGGGGGCGGGGTGTCAGTCCTCAACCAATCAGACACCAACCAGAAGATGAGTATAGAATTTACTAGGGAGCAAAGACTAGGCACAACAAAAGATAAACTAATAATTATATATTAGCAGAAACCCCAGGAAAATCAACAAACTAGACTGGCAGGAATTCAACTTGATGTCTGGACTATTAGGCCCAGATCTATAAAGTACAGAACTATGCGGTCAGAGTCAGGAAGAGGTGGTACAACTGTTGGAAATATATGACATGTTTATGTGTATAATAAAATATATATACAGGTAGTCCCCGACTTATATACAACCCGTCTCTGCCCAATGTGACCTTAGATGGAGCTCTCTGGATGCTAGGAAGTTACTGAACTTTGTCAATTTAAGGCCCCTTACACACTTGCAACGTGCACTGGTTAGAACATCCGTCCTGAACACTGAGCAACTGGAACTGAACTCAGCATGTCGGATCAGTTCCGTTTGTCAGGGTTCAGGACAGACTTTGTGACGCTATGAGTGTGATGCAAGGTAGACGCATCACACTCAAAAGTATGTAAGGGGCCTAAGAGTCATCAAAAGTGTCTGCTATGAAGCTGTATTGTCAAACCTTGTTCCCATGACATCCCAAAATAATGAAAATCCTATTGTCACAGAGGTGAAAAATTTTTTGGGGGGGAGTTACTCTAAGTATACCTGTTCTACCTTGCACACAAATCAGGGGCGTAACTACAGTGGTAGCAGCCGTAGCAATCACTATGGGGCCCACAGTGTCATGGGGCTACGCCATCCGACCTGACACGCTAAATAGTGGAGGACGTGCATCATTATATCCAAAACATCATAATATGTACATAACATATATGTCATGTATATATGCTTCATCTTTGATGTGTATATGCCAGTGATGGCGAACCTTTTAGAGATCGAGTGCCCAAACTACAACAAAGATCCGCTTATTTATCGCAAAGTGCCAACACAGAAATTTAATTTGTGATTTATACTCCCTTCTCTGTCACAGTTTTCATTGATACCAGCACATGAGGCACCAATAAAGCAGAAAATAGTCCCAGGTACAGCTGTCACTTTAAAATAGCTCTGTGCACAGCAAGTCCTGGGCTGTCTGGGACTGCAGGAAGATACCTGGACTCATCTCTGGTGATGGCCTGAGTGCCCACAGAAAGGGCTCTGAGTGCCACCTCTGGCACCAGTGCCATAGGTTAGCCATCACTGGTATATGCTATATGTGTTTATGGTATAAGGCAGTCAGGGCCGGCGCTATGGGTAGGCAAAGGTGGCAATTGCCCAGGGGAAAGGGGAGAATCTCTTCTTTCAAATGAATCTTGAATTTTGTTTCTAGGTGCCCTGGATCCAGAGATATTCAGGTTTAAAGTGAGAATATCAGGTGCCATTTTTATATATAAATATCTCCGTTTTCCTACATTTCAGAAAAACAAATTTAGATTCATATAAAAGAGGAGACTCTCTTCTTTCATAGGAAAAAAGAAGTAAGGTTCTATGTGTCACAGAGCGGGAGATACAGCCCCCTGAAGTGTCTCCCCCATCTCCAGATTTTTAGCCATCAGGCTGCAGGGAGCATTTGCTGGACACAGGAGTTGCTGCACCTCACAGATAATGGAAATATTCACTTTATATGTTACTACATTTTGAGAAGGGATAATATCAACTAATATTCATGTTTTTAACCCTTCTCTATGCAAATCTAAGAACACACTTTGGGCCACATGTATCAATGGTTTTTTTCTGTTGTTTTTGCGCCTTTTCATTCAGGCGCACCGTTTTTGTGCCATTTTTGCGACTAAATGCCAAACTAGCTGCGCAGCAAAAATAACCAGCTTTCCCTCATCTATCCTAGCAATCCAGATGTTTTGCTGCGCCTAATGATATTCATCACTTGCGACTTTTCATTTAGGCGCAAAAACGGGCACAAAAACACTCCAGCCCGAAGCTGGCGTTAACTGAGAAGAAAGCACTGAGCCCCTTTGCAGAACAGCTCATTTCTAGCAGCAAAGCTCAGCCAGACACTGCAGACACTAGAACAGATCATACAGACATGAGATACTCTGCAGACACTAGTACAGATAATACAGTCATTAGATACTCTGCAGACAGGAGCTGTAGACTCTATTTACACTGCATCACCTTCTATTTACAAAACATTCTGCAGAATCCTGAGCTCAAAGCAAGAGAGAAAAGAACGTTACAGAATGTTGCACATAGTACTGACAAGTGTCCCCCATGTAATTCTGCACAGTATCACCAGTGTCTGAGGGGGATATTGTGCAGAATTACAGGGGTGCAGCAGGAGACCAGCACTGGGGGATCCCCTCCAGGAGAAGCCCCTGCTGAGGAGGTCACTGGGTGCAGGGTGTCACACACCTGGGTGCTGCTGTGAGTGTTATCCTCATTCTGGGCTGTGGGAGAAGCAGAGAGGAGCTTGTAGCAGGATCACATGTAAGTGCCTGAATCTAACATTACGCCTTAACTGCGCCAAAATTGCGCCTAAACTGTGTTAAAGTAAAGTGATTAATAAGAGGCAGGAAATTACCTTATCACAGATGGTTGTAGCTTGTGATAATTCTGGAAAACAGTGCGCCAGAATTTAGGCGCAACTACTACACTTAGGCGCACAAAAGTGATAAATGTGGCCCTTTCTCTCTTATTCCCTTTTATTTTGTGATAGTTATTTTTTGTTGGGAAAATTGACTGATACAATGAACATTCAATACTCTTCGCTTAATGTGACTACACCGCGACCAGAGCATGTCCATAAAGTTATATGTAACACCAAAAACACCCACAGGTTCTGGAATAAAGTTTTTATTTCCCATCATCCTCCATTATTTACACATGTTATAACGTTCTCACTCTCATTCTTATGAAGCGCGGAGAGTTCTGTTATTGTGCGGCTAATACATTGGCGCACATCTAAAAGTGACTTTATTATCTCATTAGAGAGGTTTATGGATATATAGTTATTATTTGGGTTACTATTATGTAAGGAACAGACAATGATACATCTGTGTGAATTTTCTGCAGTTCCCTTTGCTGCATATTTTGGTGAATACAGTATATTGGTGTGGGGTATGTATGCTCTCCTCACATCTTACTGTATTAGGAAAGTAGATTTTCTTTATATAAGTATCTGGATTTGTACATATTTTAGAGGAAATTTTGAATGTTAATTGCCAAATGCATCGCCTGGTTGTCTGCTTTCAAAATTCTATAGGTTTTATGGCGCCTTTACTTTTTATTCTGTTTTATTGATATATTTTGCAGGTTGTGACTGTCTAAAAATGTCTAGCTGAAAAGCAGTTATCTAGTTATTACAGTTTTAGTGATATTATGATGAATTATTCATGTGAACATATCAATATGAGGCATTTGTGAACTCTACAAATGTCCATGTTTGGATCAAATTTTTTGCCATCAAAGTCAAATTTTAAGTATTTTTAATAAAATGTTTCAATTTGAATCCAAATTGCATGAAGGCGCCTATGTCTATAAAATCTTTGATGCAATTTTGAAAATGGGGCAAGTGTCTGCTTTCAGAAAATATCGGTCCCTCTCCCCAATGGGCCTCACAGTCTAATCAACCTACCAGTAATTTTTTGGAGTGTGGGAAGAAACTGGAGGACCCGGAGGAAACCCACGCAGACACAGAGAGAACATACAAAATCTTTGCAGATGTTGACTAGCGCTGCAAGGCTGTAGTGCTAATCACGGAGCCACCATGCTGCCCATAAATCTCCCTATCATTTATCTATCTCCTATAAAATTCTCCCATATTACAGTTTGTTTTACCATACTAAAGGGAGCCTCTTACTGACTGTGACTGGTCATAAAATAGTTTTATTTTGGGGCCCCACTTTTAGTTTTGCCCAGGGCCCCACTTTCTCTAGAACCGGCCCTGAAGGCAGTGATGGCGAACCTTTTACAGAGAGAGTGCCCAAACTAATACAAAAAAAACACTTATATTTCATGAAGTGCCAACATGGTATTTTAAGCAGTAACTTATTGCTACCTGTTCTTCCACATCTTTCAATCGTATCAGCCCCTGAGGCCACCAATACAGTTGAAAGAAGGAGGGCAAATTCAGACTATCATTGCAGCGTCTCTCCAGGGTCTGTGGAAGAAGAACGGTGGGTCCAGCAGGATGACTTTCAAAGATAATGCAGCCCTGTCCACACCTTCTCACTTTTCCCACCATTCCAAACACCATTTAAAATAGTGCTAAAAGCAGCATCTCTTAAATCACCTGGGACTGCAGGAAGATTTGGTGGATTTGTTCCTGTCTGGTGACCTCTGTCTGTTCTGTGATGGCCTGAGTGCCCACAGAAATGGTTCTGAGTGCCACCTCTGGCACCCGTGCCATAGGTTCGCCACCACTGGTATAAGGTGTCTGCATATACTGTATGTGTGTATATATGCTCTATATAAGTGTGCATGAGTGTGATTGTAACTCGCATGTGTGAGTATACAAATATGCATACTTGGAAGGGGGGCCCCATGCCAAAGCCTGCTATTGGGCCCTGCCACTCCTAGTTACGCCAGCGAAACAAATCCAACTTAAAGGGCATCTACCACCAGGATGAAAGACTGTATGCAAATGAGCCTTCTGGGCTCCAGCTCTATTTACACCTATGGAGCCTGGAGCCCCTCAGGCTCATTTGCATAGAGTCCTTGCCGACCTTGTACAAAACCCAAAAGGGACTTCCTGTACAGTAAAAAGAAATTTAAAATGAGGATGTGTACAAAATCTAAATCAAACCGGTAGGGCAGGAGCACAATATAAAATTAACATATAGTAACATAAACAGATAATAAAGAACCTATCTGTGTGTCTGTTACATGTGTATTCTTTATACTTTTGCTATTTATAAACACAACTAAAGAAATAAAAGGGGGGAAAAAAGCAAAACAAAACATTTTCCCATACTGAAAACTAGTTTTTTTTCATCTGCTTCTAAGAAGTCAACTTCCTTTGAGTTACAGTAAGATATCAGATTCGACTGTCAGCTATAAAATATTAAGAGGAAGCAGAACACCAAGGATAAAAGCTGGAGCCTGGCGCAGCGCCAGCTCACACAATACAGCGCTCAGCCCTGGTCTTCAGGGAGCAGCCTAACATTGACTGCAAGGTTTAAGGTTATTTCATTCTCATACTGTAAAATGTTGCTAAACTTAACTTCATTGCAACTTTCTGTAAATTGGTTATGATGATTCTGTAGAATTCAACAGTAGGATATCCGAATGGAAACGTTATGTTGGGATCTACAAGTTCTTAACTGGAAATCTACTGGCAAACTACGTTTTTTCTCAGTCTCATAAATATATAGTACTGCTACAATGTATTAGAGGATTAAGAGCCGTAACAGCATGAACAAAAAATGGATGACTGTGTTTCACTTACAATACACTTAGAAGTCTTAAAGGGATATGGTTTCTTGTTCTGCCTCTCTGAACAGAATATTGATTATGGAAAGTCCATAATCAGTGTGTGCTGGGTACAGAAAGCCTACGTACTTCTCTGTCCCTACTGCCCACTTCTACTCTACTCTTTTGTTACATACTATTTTCATTGACCCTACCCTATCACCCACCCAGGCCCATACTCATTCAATCACTAGCCACTAGAAGGACACATGAGTGATTAGAACTGAAAGGCGGCTTCTACTACTATTGCAACTACTACAACAACTACTAGTGTCTAGTTCTTACATTAACTAACCATTGCAATTAATTGTGGAGACATATAAATGAATTACAACTAATAATAGCAACCAATGGCGTTTGATGCTGAAGGAAGCCATTGCAATGTATCCAGTATGATCTGCTATGTCATGCTTACTCTGGTCCTCATCAGAAAACACATGGTACAGCGACCAATTAAGAAAACGTACAGTATATTACATTCTTGGATCCAAAGGCAAAATGGGGCAGTTTGACTTTTTGGGACTGTCACTCCACGTACATTTAGTGTATATATTAAATCAGTGGCACCCCAAGGGATCTAATATTCGTTGCTATTAATATAAATTGAGGTTTAATGCTAGCAGTGTTAAGATCCTACAAGTCTCCAGTTCTATGATTACTATTTTATTAAAAACAATTGTTCCCAGAGAATCTTCATCCCTGTGTAAGGCCCCCAAATTTTAGGAGGCTCATGCAGTTGTGTAGGATAGATAATAGGCTAATCTTCACCTGAGTTTTTTAAGCCAACATAGAGTAAAGAAGATGGCCGTCTATTCTAAGTCCTATTATCCACATCAAAATAACATTGACCGTTATGTTATAATATACAGTAGAATTATTTCCCTTTAATCCCATTCTCATCCAATCCCTTCCCCTCTGTGGTACAACTTGATGAACATGTGTCTTGTGTCTATGTGTCTGTGTAACTATGTAACTGTGTATGAGAAAAGAGCATGTGCTCAACCACTGTAATAAAAAAAAAAAAAAAACATTAAATCCTGTTCTCGGCACTCGTGGTTAAAGAGGATTTTGTTTCCCTTTAGGAAAAATAACAGCCGATGCCTTATCAGGGCCGGTTCTAGACAAAGTGGGGCCCTGGGCAAAACTAAAAGTGGGGCCCCAAAATAAAACTATTTTATGACCAGTCACCATCAGTAAAAGGCTCCTTTAGTATGGTAAAACAAACTGTAATATGGGAGAATTTTTTAGGAGATGATCGATGATAGGGAGATTGATGGGCAGCACGGTGGCTCCGTGGTTAGCACTACAGGCTTGCAGCACTGGTCAATATCTGCAAAGGGTTTGTATGTTCTCTCAGTGTTTGCTTGGGTTTCCTCCGGGTCCTCTGGTTTCCTCCAACACTCCAAAACCATACTGGTAGGTTGATTAGATTGTGAGCCCCATGGGGTTAGGGACTGATCTGACAAGCTCTGTGCAGCGCTGCGTAATTTGCAGCAAAGGGAACGTAAAATCCATAGGGGACACCAAAAATTTTTGCAGAAAATTGCACTGTGCTTTACGCAGATCTATCATTGTTTGCTCCCTTACACAATGGTGACCCAAATAAATAACCATTAACCAAGGTAATGAGATAACAAAAGTCACTTTTAGATGTGTGCCAATGTATTAGCAGCACAATAACAGAACCCTCCGCGCTTCATAAGAATTTAAAGGAAACCTACCACTTGTAGTGGCAGGTTTCTGATGGCAATACCGGGCACCAGCTCAGGGTGAGCTGGTGCCGGAGCTTATTTTAGTTAGTGTTTAAACCGCGGTATCGCGGTTTAAAACACTTTTTAAACTTTATAGCCGGCGCAGGCAGGTACGCGCTCGGCGCTTACCATGCGCGCGGCTCTCATTCACTTCCTATGTAGCCATTATCGGTGAGGTGCAGCAGCTCCTGTGTCCAGCAAATTCTCCCTGCAGCCTAAGAATCTTAAGGAGGGTTACACTTCAGGGGGCTGTATCTCTGGCTCTGTGACACAGAACCTCACTTCTTTTTTCCTATAAAAGAAGAGAGTCTCCTCTTTTAAATTAATTTAAATTTGTGTTTCTAAGTGTCAGGAAAACGGAGATATTAACTGTTAAACTGCCATCGGGAGTGATTTTTTATATATAAAAATGGCACCTGATATTCTCACTTTAAACCTGAATATCTCTGGATCCCTGGCACCTAGAAACAAAATTCAAGATTCATTTCAAAGAAGACATTCTCCTCTTTCAGGGGGCCCTGGGCATTTGCCCACTTTGCCTACCCATAGCGCCGGCCCTGTGCCTTATAATAATAGCTTTTCCCTATGCTGAACATCCATACATTGCCACTTCTGGACATAGAGTAACCATAGTAGGAACATGACCCTCTTCTCTCTTCATTCCCTGTGAAATCTTCGCAACAGTCCAAGAACTGAAGGAATTGATCCCAAAAATTTTGTATAGCGCACACAGAATATGCAGCGCTGCACAAAACTTGTCACATCAGTCGCTGTCACCAATCAGGCTCACAATGTAATCAACCTACCAGTATGTTTTGGAGTGTGGGAGGAAACCGGAGGACCCGTAGGAAATCCATGCAAACATGGAGAGAACATACAAACTCTTTTCAGATGTTGACCCTGGAACTTGAACCCAGGTCCCCAGTGCTCCAAGGCTGTTATACTAACCACTAAGCCACCGTGCTGCCCACAGTGGTAGACCAAGTAACTTTGGACCATGATTTATGTTTTTCTTGTTCTTTAAGTGCACATGTTTAATGCATAAGCAGGAGCGATAGTACACAAATAATACACAGAGTGATATTACACTACACTGATAATGCACACAGTGATGTCACAGTACATTATTAGGGAATCCAATGAAGTCGATGTAGTAAGAATGTACACCATAGTGCCACATTACATTAATAATACACACAGTGATATAACACCACACAGATAATGCAAATAGTGATGTCACTGTAAGCAAAAGGGACACAGTGATGTCACAGTACATGAATAATGCACACAGTGATAAAACACAACACAGATAATATACACAGTGATGTCACAGTAAAGGGACAATACACACAGTGATGTCACAGTACAGGGATAATAAACACAGTGATGTCACGGTACATGAATCATGGACACGTTGTCACAGGGATAATTCAAACAGTGATGTCACAGTACAGGGAAAATATACACAGTGGTGTCACAGTACAGGGATACTACACCCAGTGATGTCACATTAAGGGGATAATACACACAGTGATGTCAGAGTACAGGGATAATACACACAGAGATGTCAGAGTACAGGGATAATACACACAGTGATGTCAGAGTACAGGGATAATACACACAGTAATGTCAGAGTACAGGAATAATACACACAGTGATGTCACAGTACAGGGATAATACACACAGAGATGTCAGAGTACAGGGATAATACACACAGAGATGTCAGAGTACAGGGATAATACACACAGTGATGTCACAGTACAGGGATAATACACACAGTGATGTCACAGTACGGGGATAATACACACAGTAATGTCACAGTACAGGGATAATAGACACAGTGATGTTACAGTACAGGGATAATACACACAGTGATGTCAGAGTACAGGGATAATACACACAGTGATGTCACAGTACAGGGATAATACACACAGTAATGTCACAGTACAGGGATAATACACACAGTGATGTCACAGTACATGGATAATGCACACAGTGATAAAACACAACACAGATAATACACACAGTGATGTCACAGTAATGGGAGAATACACACAGTGATGTCACAGTACAGGGATAATACACACAGTGATGTCACGGTACATGAATCATGGACACGTTGTCACAGGGATAATTCAAACAGTGATGTCACAGTACAGGGAAAATATACACAGTGGTGTCACAGTACAGGGATACTACACCCAGTGATGTCACATTAAGGGGATAATACACACAGTGATGTCAGAGTACAGGGATAATACACACAGAGATGTCAGAGTACAGGGATAATACACACAGTGATGTCAGAGTACAGGGATAATACACACAGTAATGTCACAGTACAGGAATAATACACACAGTGATGTCACAGTACAGGGATAATACACACAGAGATGTCAGAGTACAGGGATAATACACACAGTGATGCCACAGTACGGGGATAATACACACAGTAATGTCACAGTACAGGGATAATAGACACAGTGATGTTACAGTACAGGGATAATACACACAGTGATGTCAGAGTACAGGGATAATACACACAGTGATGTCACAGTACAGGGATAATACACACAGTAATGTCACAGTACAGGGATAATACACACAGTGATGTCACAGTACAGGGATAATACACACAGTAATGTCACAGTACAGGGATAATACACACAGTGATGTCACAGTACAGGGATAATACAGACAGTGATGTCACAGTACAGGGATCATACAAACAGTGATGTCACAGTACAGGGATAATACACACAGTGATGTCACAGTACAGGGATAATACACACAGCGATGTCACAGTACAGGGATCATACAAACAGTGATGTCACAGTACAGGGATAATACACACAGTGATGTCACAGTACAGGCATAATACACACAGAGGTGTCACAGTACATGGATAATACACACTGTGATGTCACAGTACAGGGATAATACACACAGTGATGTCATAGTACAGGGATAATACACACAGTGATGTTATAGTACAGGGATAATACACACAGTGATGTCACAGTACGGGGATAATACACACAGAGGTGTCACAGTACATGGATAATACACACAGTGATGTCACAGTACATGGATAATACACACAGTGATGTCACAGTACAGGGATAATACACACAGTGATGTCACAGTACAGGGATTATACACACAGTGATACCACAGTACAGGGATAATACACACAGTGATGTCACAGTACAGGGATTATACACACAGTGATGTCACAGTACAGGGATAATACACACAGTGATGTCACAGTACAGGGATAATGCACACAGTGATGTCACAGTACAGGGATAATACACACAGTGATGTCACAGAACAGGGATTATACACACAGTGATGTCACTGTACAGGGATAATACACACAGCGATGTCACAGTACAGGGATAATGCACACAGTGATGTCACAGTACAGGGATAATACACACAGTGATGTCACAGTACAGGGATAATGCACACAGTGATGTCACAGTACAGGGATAATACACACAGAGGTGTCACAGTACAGGGATAATGCACACAGTGATGTCACAGTACAGGGATAATACACGCAGAGGTGTCACAGTACAGGGATAATGCACACAGTTATGTCACAGTACAGGGATAATACACACAGTGATGTCACAATACAGAGATCATACACACAGTGATGTCACAGTACAGGGATAATACACACAGTGATGTCACAGTACAGGGATAATGCACACAGTGATGTCACAGTACAGGGATAATACACACAGTGATGTCACAGTACAGTGATAATACACACAGTGATGTCACAGTAAAGGTATAATACACACAGTGATGTCACAGTACAGGGATAATACACACAGAGATGTCACAGTACAGGGATAATACACACAGTGATGTCACAGTACAGGGATAATACACACAGTGATGTCAGAGTACAGGGATAATACACACAGAGGTGTCACAGTACAGGGATAATACACACAGTGATGTCACAGCACAGGGATAATACACACAGTGATGTCACAGTACAGGGATAATACACACAGTGATGTCACAGTACAGAGATAATATACACACAGTGATGTCACAGTACATGGATAACACACACAGTAATGTCACAGTACAGAGATAATATACACACAGTGATGTCACAGTACAGGGATAATACACACAGTAATGTCACAGTACAGGGATAATACACAGTGATGTCACAGTACAGAGATAATACACACAGTGATGTCAGAGTACAGGGATAATACACACAGTGATGTCACAGTACAGGGATAATACACACAGTAATGTCACAGTACAGGAATAATACACACAGTGATGTCACAGTACAGGGATAATACACACAGAGATGTCAGAGTACAGGGATAATACACACAGTGATGTCACAGTACGGGGATAATACACACAGTAATGTCACAGTACAGGGATAATAGACACAGTGATGTTACAGTACAGGGATAATACACACAGTGATGTCAGAGTACAGGGATAATACACACAGTGATGTCACAGTACAGGGATAATACACACAGTAATGTCACAGTACAGGGATAATACACACAGTGATGTCACAGTACAGGGATAATACACACAGAGATGTCAGAGTACAGGGATAATACACACAGTGATGTCACAGTACAGGGATAATACACACAGTGATGTTACAGTACAGGGATAATACACACAGTGATGTCAGAGTACAGGGATAATACACACAGTGATGTCACAGTACAGGGATAATACACACAGTAATGTCACAGTACAGGGATAATACAGACAGTGATGTCACAGTACAGGGATAATACAGACAGTGATGTCACAGTACAGGGATCATACAAACAGTGATGTCACAGTACAGGGATAATACACACAGTGATGTCACAGTACAGGGATAATACACACAGCGATGTCACAGTACAGGGATCATACAAACAGTGATGTCACAGTACAGGGATAATACACACAGTGATGTCACAGTACAGGCATAATACACACAGAGGTGTCACAGTACATGGATAATACACACAGTGATGTCACAGTACAGGGATAATACACACAGTGATGTCATAGTACAGGGATAATACACACAGTGATGTCACAGTACAGGGATTATACACACAGTGATACCACAGTACAGGGATAATACACACAGTGATGTCACAGTACAGGGATTATACACACAGTGATGTCACTGTACAGGGATAATACACACAGCGATGTCACAGTACAGGGATAATACAAACAGTGATGTCACAGTACAGGGATAATACACACAGAGGTGTCACAGTACAGGGATTATACACACAGTGATGTCACAGTACAGGGATAATACACACAGTGATGTCACAGTACAGGGATAATGCACACAGTGATGTCACAGTACAGGGATAATACACACAGTGATGTCACAGTACAGGGATAATGCACACAGTGATGTCACAGTACAGGGATAATACACACAGAGGTGTCACAGTACAGGGATAATACACACAGTGATGTCACAGTACAGGGATAATACACACAGCGATGTCACAGTACAGGGATCATACAAACAGTGATGTCACAGTACAGGGATAATACACACAGTGATGTCACAGTACAGGCATAATACACACAGAGGTGTCACAGTACATGGATAATACACACAGTGATGTCACAGTACAGGGATAATACACACAGTGATGTCATAGTACAGGGATAATACACACAGTGATGTCATAGTACAGGGATAATACACACAGTGATGTCACAGTACGGGGATAATACACACAGAGGTGTCACAGTACAGGTATAATACACACAGTGATGTCACAGTACATGGATAATACACACAGTGATGTCACAGTACATGGATAATACACACAGTGATGTCACAGTACAGGGATAATACACACAGTGATGTCACAGTACAGGGATTATACACACAGTGATACCACAGTACAGGGATAATACACACAGTGATGTCACAGTACAGGGATTATACACACAGTGATGTCACTGTACAGGGATAATACACACAGCGATGTCACAGTACAGGGATAATGCACACAGTGATGTCACAGTACAGGGATAATACACACAGTGATGTCACAGTACAGGGATAATGCACACAGTGATGTCACAGTACAGGGATAATACACACAGAGGTGTCACAGTACAGGGATAATGCACACAGTGATGTCACAGTACAGGGATAATACACGCAGAGGTGTCACAGTACAGGGATAATGCACACAGTTATGTCACAGTACAGGGATAATACACACAGTGATGTCACAATACAGAGATCATACACACAGTGATGTCACAGTACAGGGATAATACACACAGTGATGTCACAGTACAGGGATAATGCACACAGTGATGTCACAGTACAGTGATAATACACACAGTGATGTCACAGTACAGGGATAATACACACAGTGATGTCACAGTACAGGGATAATACACACAGTGATGTCACAGTACAGTGATAATACACACAGTGATGTCACAGTAAAGGTATAATACACACAGTGATGTCACAGTACAGGGATAATACACACAGAGATGTCACAGTACAGGGATAATACACACAGTGATGTCACAGTACAGGGATAATACACACAGTGATGTCAGAGTACAGGGATAATACACACAGAGGTGTCACAGTACAGGGATAATACACACAGTGATGTCACAGCACAGGGATAATACATACAGTGATGTCACAGTACAGGGATAATACACACAGTGATGTCACAGTACAGAGATAATATACACACAGTGATGTCACAGTACATGGATAACACACACAGTAATGTCACAGTACAGAGATAATATACACACAGTGATGTCACAGTACAGGGATAATACACACAGTAATGTCACAGTACAGGGATAATACACAGTGATGTCACAGTACAGAGATAATACACACAGAGGTTTCAAAGAACAGGGATAATACACACAGTGATGTCACAGTACAGGGATAATACACACAGTGATGTCACAGTATAGGGATAATACACACAGTGATGTCACAGTACAGGGATCATACAAACAGTGATGTCACAGTACAGGGATAATACACACAGTGATGTCACAGTACAGGGATAATACACACAGTAATGTCACAGTACAGGGATAATACACACAGTGATGTCACAGT
Source organism: Engystomops pustulosus (assembly GCF_040894005.1). Classification (NCBI taxonomy): domain Eukaryota; kingdom Metazoa; phylum Chordata; class Amphibia; order Anura; family Leptodactylidae; genus Engystomops; species Engystomops pustulosus. The sequence continues at coordinate 84,077,519 of NC_092418.1, forward strand.
ACAGGGATAATACAGACAGTGATGTCACAGTACAGGGATCATACAAACAGTGATGTCACAGTACAGGGATAATACACACAGTGATGTCACAGTACAGGGATAATACACACAGCGATGTCACAGTACAGGGATCATACAAACAGTGATGTCACAGTACAGGGATAATACACACAGTGATGTCACAGTACAGGCATAATACACACAGAGGTGTCACAGTACATGGATAATACACACAGTGATGTCACAGTACAGGGATAATACACACAGTGATGTCATAGTACAGGGATAATACACACAGTGATGTCATAGTACAGGGATAATACACACAGTGATGTCACAGTACGGGGATAATACACACAGAGGTGTCACAGTACAGGTATAATACACACAGTGATGTCACAGTACATGGATAATACACACAGTGATGTCACAGTACATGGATAATACACACAGTGATGTCACAGTACAGGGATAATACACACAGTGATGTCACAGTACAGGGATTATACACACAGTGATACCACAGTACAGGGATAATACACACAGTGATGTCACAGTACAGGGATTATACACACAGTGATGTCACTGTACAGGGATAATACACACAGCGATGTCACAGTACAGGGATAATGCACACAGTGATGTCACAGTACAGGGATAATACACACAGTGATGTCACAGTACAGGGATAATGCACACAGTGATGTCACAGTACAGGGATAATACACACAGAGGTGTCACAGTACAGGGATAATGCACACAGTGATGTCACAGTACAGGGATAATACACGCAGAGGTGTCACAGTACAGGGATAATGCACACAGTTATGTCACAGTACAGGGATAATACACACAGTGATGTCACAATACAGAGATCATACACACAGTGATGTCACAGTACAGGGATAATACACACAGTGATGTCACAGTACAGGGATAATGCACACAGTGATGTCACAGTACAGTGATAATACACACAGTGATGTCACAGTACAGGGATAATACACACAGTGATGTCACAGTACAGGGATAATACACACAGTGATGTCACAGTACAGTGATAATACACACAGTGATGTCACAGTAAAGGTATAATACACACAGTGATGTCACAGTACAGGGATAATACACACAGAGATGTCACAGTACAGGGATAATACACACAGTGATGTCACAGTACAGGGATAATACACACAGTGATGTCAGAGTACAGGGATAATACACACAGAGGTGTCACAGTACAGGGATAATACACACAGTGATGTCACAGCACAGGGATAATACATACAGTGATGTCACAGTACAGGGATAATACACACAGTGATGTCACAGTACAGAGATAATATACACACAGTGATGTCACAGTACATGGATAACACACACAGTAATGTCACAGTACAGAGATAATATACACACAGTGATGTCACAGTACAGGGATAATACACACAGTAATGTCACAGTACAGGGATAATACACAGTGATGTCACAGTACAGAGATAATACACACAGAGGTTTCAAAGAACAGGGATAATACACACAGTGATGTCACAGTACAGGGATAATACACACAGTGATGTCACAGTATAGGGATAATACACACAGTGATGTCACAGTACAGGGATCATACAAACAGTGATGTCACAGTACAGGGATAATACACACAGTGATGTCACAGTACAGGGATAATACACACAGTAATGTCACAGTACAGGGATAATACACACAGTGATGTCACAGTACAGGGATAATACACACAGAGATGTCACAGTACAGGGATAATACACACAGTGATGTCACAGTAGAAGGATAATGCACACAGTGATGTCACAGTACAGAGATAATACACACAGTGATGTCACAGTACAGAGATAATACACACATTGATGTCACAGTACAAGGATAATGCACACAGTGATGTCACAGTACAGAGATAATACACACAGTGATGTCACAGTACTGAGATAATACACAAAGTGATGTCACAGTACAGGGATAATGCACACAGTGATCTCACAGTATAAGGATAATACACAAAGTGATGTCACAGTACAGGGATAATGCACACAGTGACGTCACAGTACAGGGATAATGCACACAGTGATGTCACAGTACAGGGATTATATACACAGTGATGTCACAGTACAGAGATAATACACACAGGGATGTCACAGTACAAGAATATTGCACACAGTTGCAACATCCCCCACCGGGGCCTAGCCCTTGAGGTGAGGCCTGGAGACAGCCGGGGCCCGCGGTACCGGAGTGGCTGGCGGTTGCGGCCTAAGCACGCTATTGTCACGGTGCTTGGTACGGGGGAACCGGAGGGCTGTCCTACAGCCTGGCAGGTCTCCAGCAGGGTGGTGTTGGCAAGAAATGATGAGGGAGAGGCTGCTATAGCGGATCTCCCTGGGGCAACCCCTTAATGTCCCGAGTGTGAGTCTCTGGGTGATGGACAGGGTGCCGGTGATGAAGGCAGCCGTATTAGCAGGGACCAGACGGAGACAGAAGTTGAAGAAAACAACTTACAGTTCTTTATTTGAACCGCAGGAACCGCAGCAAACGTGCCTTTAACAGGTAGGTAGGGTGCTGAGATGTGAGTTGGAGGGAGCCTCAGGAGATAGTTCACCAGCCTGGATGTAGAGGGCAGGCTGGGAGGCAGCTGTGTCCTGGTAGGAAGCTTCAGCTTGTCCTGTAGGGCTTCAGGTATCACCTTTAAAGGTAAGATGGTACCCCTTTTCCTCACTACACTAACTCTAGTCTGATGCTCCACTCTTCAGAGGCAGGGGCTAGGCTCTTCCTGCTCTGGTATGGGCTAGACAGAGATTACTCACTCACTCTAGGATTCTCCTACACTTGAATCTCTCTGAAAAGATCTCTGGAAAGACTCCCTCAGAATCCTCCAGAACATTCCTGGCCAGAGGTTTTATTACCTCCCTTTGGTCAGGTGGTGGCTGCTCCTCCAATCACATCTCAGCTTACAGAGCACAGGATGTAACACATATCATTGGACAACAGCATCTTGCATCATACAAAATACTTAACCTCTGCCTTGCCAGGCAGGATTAACCACTGCAATATCCCTATGTCCTATCAGAACCATGTTGTGTAATGGGATTACATGCAGGTGGGACGTATTCGCAAACCCTACCTCGCCATTGCATCGGCGAGGGTGTTGCACAGTGATGTCACAGTACAGAGATAATACACACAGTGATGTCACAGTACAGAGATAATACACACAGTGATCTCACAGTACAAGGATAATACACACAGTGATGTCACAGTACAGGGATAATACACACAGTGACGTCACAGTACAGGGATAATATACACAGTGATGTCACAGTACAGGGATAATATACACAGTGATGTCACAGTACAGAGATAATACACACAGTGATGTCACAGTACAGGGATAATACACAAAGTGATGTCACAGTACAGAGGTAATACACACAGAGGTGTCACAGTACAGGTATAATACACATAGTGATGTCTCAGCACAGGAATAATATACACAGTGATGTCACAGTACAGGTATAATACACACAGTGATGTCACAGTACAGGGATAATACACACAGCGATGTCACAGTACAGGGATAATGCACACAGTGATGTCACAGTACAGGGATAATGCACACAGTGATGTCACAGTACAGGGATAATACCCACAGTGATGTCACAGCACAGGAATAATATACACAGTGATGTCACAGTACAGGGATAATATACACAGTGATTTCACAATAAGTATGTACAATAATGTTCCAGAACAAATATGATACACACCATTATTCTAAAGCAATGCATCATACTGTATAGGAGAAATAAGTAACAGAACAAGGGAACAATGGAAGTTCAGTTTTCAATACTCCATATTGATTATAGTCTACATCTGGCCTTTATGTTCAAACATTCAAAGACCCTATCGCTGCAATTCTGCAAACTCTGGTAGTTATGTAGCTTTATGTAATCCTGTATCTGTAGTCCTGACTCCCACAGACACTACATTACTCTTATCATCATATGAATGGATCACTGACACCTTAATATATACTTAAAATATAGTCTAAGGGATATTGGGGGCATTAGACATACACAGTCTCAGTGCCATTTCAACACAAATGATAATTTTAGGAAATTCAGCCAAAGCAAGCAGAGATACATAATCTTAACACCTACGTACCTGGTGGTGATGGCTCATTTAAAATAACCAGGGACGCCGGCGTTGGCCTTCTCTTTCTGATCTGTTCAAAACGCAAAAGTAAACAATTGCATCTTTAGTCATTTAGATCAGAAACTCATCGCCCTTCCAATAGATGACAACATAGATGCTGTAAAATGCCTGCTCAGCCTATGTAGGGTACAACCTGTAATATGGGGGTACATTAGATTCCATCGCATTCTAAAATAGTGAACGATCATCGCCTAAATGTCCGGTCATAGTGCACCTGTCTCATTTCACACAATGTCAATGCTATATATAAAATTGAGAAGAATTGAATAAGAATGTAGTATATTGTAAAATGATATGTGTCCTGTTCACATGAGGAGTGAAACAATAGTTCTGTGAAACAATGAGTTCTGTCCTGTTGAGCTTTAGTGGCCCTAATAGACCTGGATAGATATATTTGAGAAAATTAAGACAAAAAACATACTGGAAAATGGTGCAATTTTTTTGTTGTTGAAAGATTCATGTTCCATCTATCACGTTACACATTTTCCATCATGTGACCAGGACACATACAAGCTCCCAATTTGTTGTCACTGAATGGAAACATTCATTATTGCTTATGTTCAGTGGTTTGCTCATTTGATGAGCATACAGAAGACTGGTTGTCTATCCATTATCTATCTATCATCTATCTATCTATATATCATCTACTATCAATCTATCTATTTATCTATTTAAATATCTATCTATCAATCATCTACTATCTATAAATATTTCCTCTGTCTTTATCTATCTATTATTTATTTCTATCTATCTATCTATCAATAATCTATTACCTACCTATCTATCTATCTATCTATCTCTATCTATCTATCTATCTATCAATCATCTACTATCTATAAATATTTCCTCTGTCTTTATCTATGATCTATTTGTATCTATCTATCATCTATATATATGTATCTATATATCTATCTACATATCTATCAGGGCTCTGTCAGTAAGTCGCTTTGCACTGCTTTTTTCAGAATAGATTTTTATCAACTGGATGCAAAGCTTTTCTATTGAATGACAGCAAGCAGAGATTTTAAACATAGCAAGGAATTGGAAAATGTATCAACTCTATTATACATAGTTAAAACAATATTGGCTGAAACCTATTTCTATTTATTAACAATTTTGTTATGCATTTTATTCATAACATAATCCTACAGAATGCACGTTCACCAGTAAGTAATGTACCTGTACACACATCTTATACTTAGGTGTACACGTGTGTTCCACAATCAAATGTGCCAGAGTATCACATATAAAACACCTGTAGCAAGATGATTTCTGTAATATTATATTATATTTAGTGCTTATCTTGGTTGTCGTTTACTTGATATAACATTTGCCTAAAAATGCTAAAAATGAAATTTTTAAGACTGATAAAGGCAATGTAGGTGTCGTAGAGGTTGTGTTGGCCAATCTTATAATGATAGAGAACAGGATATGGGAAATCCTGCTGTATGGGATACGGGAATCTGCTTTCAGGAATGTAAGGAGACGTGAAGAGTAAGAGTCTGTAGTATGACTAGACATGTAACCTAGATTAGTGCTTATGGAAATTTCCATTTTTTACGGGACAGGACAAATGATTTAGGTAAACAGATGCCATTGCCCCGCGTTGTATTCACCACGGTTCAACAAATTTCCCATGTTCCTCGTCTGTTCTAGCAAGTCTACGAGATTTTCTTGTCTACATGGCTTTGGTGGTGGTCCACGTTCTCAGCCAACCCCTCATGGCTGACAAACAGGATGGAAAACATATGTTTAAAAAAAAATGTATGATTTCTCTACCCTTTTATTTCTGGAAACCATAATTTGAAAGGAAATTTAGACCTCCACTTTTTATGAATATTACATGTAAAAACATACAATAAAAAGTGCATAGTCATATAAGTACAGGTGGTCTCCTACTTAAGCATACCCGACTTACAGACGACACGTAGTTACAGACAGACCCCTGTGAACTTTACTCCCAGACTGCAATGATCAGCTGTAAGGAGTCTGTAATGAAGTTTTAGTGATAATAATCCTTGGTCCCATCATAGGCAACAAATTTGAAAATCCAATTGTCACTGGGACAAAAAAAATTTTTTGTCTGGAACTACAATTATAAAATATACAGTTCTGACTTACATAAAAATTCAACTTAAGTACAAACCCAAGGAACCTATCTTGTATGTAACCCGGCGACTGCCTGTATTAGTGTTTATTATAATGTAAAATAATAAATTTACAAAATATAAACGCATATTGTTAAACGTCGCAGCAAAGCAATGTAATAACTTGGACTCATTAGAAATATTTAAATATATAAAATAAAAAATGTTTTATAATTATTAGGTAAATTCTCTGTTGTTTTACCTGTTCAGAGGCCTCTGGATCCAACTGACTCTGAAATAATGGCACAGCAAACTGTATCTTTTTGGGACTGTTGGGTTCCATATTGTACTGATGGTGATTGGAAGAATGATTGAAAAAACTGACACCCCCCGGTTGAAGCCGCGCAGTCCAAGTATCTAGCCCCCGGCAAACGTTTTTAAGATGCCTCTCAATGCAGTTTGGTGATAGCTGTATTTTCTTCCTTATCAAGTGCTGCCGCATGAAAAGAGCAACTCCCTTATTCCACATCAATAGCAGTTCTTGTAACTGGCTCGTTTTTTTTTTTTCTCCAGTCCTTCAGATCCTCTCCGCACAAAGCTGAAGGAACAATAAGCTAATTGTGCACCAGTTTTGCTTCTGCACATGCCAGGGATTCACTCAGAGCCTAATTGAAAATGCATCGCTAGCCCTGAACGGCCCAGAGCCCTGGGATTTGGAAAAGTGGATGGATCCACTGTACATTACTAACAGTCTACTCAAAAATGCAATCTAAGCTCCCTCTGAGCATTGCTGATGGACCATTAATATTTCATCACGACAAATCAGAAAGTGAGGAGGCCTTAGCAGTAATATGTATCTAGCGCACCACTTTTAGCTTGTCCCGGTGTTAAGACGAGAAGCTTTATCATCTTTTGTACAAGGCAAACAAATTGATATTAATTGACAGGAACACACGAGAAAATGTAAATCATCAGTCGAGTAATTAGTTAAGGTCAATTTATCCCTGTCCCGGGAAGCCACAACCGTTTAGATGATATTTTTGGACATTATCTTTCCATTGTATGATTCTATTCTAAGCAGCTATCAATAAATTCATTCATGTTTTTGTTCGTCAAAGATCTGCGTAAGGCCTGGGACAGGCCAGGGTTTGCTGTAGAGGAATCTGTTGTGTCATTGAGTCCTTCAAATGTTTTTGGAAAGGTCACACCAATATTCTTCATCAGGGATAATGGAGATCATTGGACGTGCCGAGTGCCGTGCCATGGATTGATCCCTATGGTGGGCGTTATATTGATATAGGATGCACCGAGTTCTTGTTTCCCAGAAACGTAGCGGAGCCAACTGTGATCCATCCGTGATCAAGGACCGATTACTGACTAATGTGAAACTGCCCTTACCCACAGTGATTTACATTAGCAGCTGAGTGAATGGAAATAATATAAAACTCATCCACATTCTGCAAAAATAACCTGCTGCAGAAATGTTGAGGAGTTTCAGGTTTTAAAGGAACCCTACAGTCATGGCTGTTATATATTGCGCAGGGCCTGAACCGGGGATCATCACTCTAGGTTTTAGGAATACAATGAAAATGAGTCATGCTCCTTCCTTCAGGTCCTGCACCAGGCAGTATTCAATTAGTTTTGACTGGAGGGTTCCTTTAAGGGACATGTACGTTGCTCCGCCTTATGTCACCAGTGTGCATCGGTTTATAGTTTATTCACTCCCCCTCAATCTTTCTGTCCCGCCAGTTCCTTTCCCACCCATTGATATTGCCGACAGCCTCAGGGACCAGGTGGACTGGGCAAGTGAGGGGGAATTAATAAATTATAAGCGGAGGTGCTCAGTGCACTTCAGCGACATAAGCCAGAGCACCTCAGACTTATTTGTATTATTTAAAAAAATCCTTTTCAGTGAAATTGCACCGTTTAGGATTATAATAAAAGAAGTTACTAGGAGAAGTGTGTGTAGGACTAGTCTACCATCAGTCAGTATGATAGTAGCTGTCCTATAAATCTCTAGGATGTTAATTATTGCGGTTGAATTTGCAAAATGTTTTTTTTCTGCCACAGTTGGAGACACTGCTAAAATTTTACACAAAGTCAAATAAAAATGGAAGTTTGTCTAAAATGAGAGATCCAATGACAACAGTAAAAGTATTCCTGGAAAGCTAACAAAGATCCCCGTGAATAAACGCTTCAATTCTGGCTCAATTTGGGAATAGACAAAATACTCTAGAGAATCACAACTTGTTAAGGATAGCTAGCATGTCATAATAGTGTATATATTTTGTGTCATGAGTCCTTCAAACGTTTATGGAAAGGTCACACCCATATTCATCAGGGATAATGTCATCAAGCAGCTGAACACCTTCCAGATCATGTGTACTTCATGGCCCAGCACGGTGGCATCGCCCTGAAAATCAACTTTGAAGCGACATGTAGTATGTGGTATAAAGTCAAGGAGGTGGAAAGTTTAACATTCTGAAGCTCTCCTCACCTCTGGATGCCCTCTTCACTGTAATCGATGGTACTGCATCCAGACACATCACTTCATTCTGAGGTCAGGAGAGTTTGACTTGAATGTTGAGCTCTCCGCCTCCATGACTTTATACAACCAATTTACAACTTATTTCAAAGTTGATTTTATGGAGGATGCCGCCACACTGGACCATGAAACAAAAATGAACTGGAAGGTGTTTCTCTGCTTCACAACATACTAGTAGTGGTTTATTAGGTCCATTTCTGATGACCGGTTACCTTTAAAAAGAAAAAGGAAGCTCTACTATGACTGTATACAACAAACAGCAGCTTTTGCTCTGTTGGTCTCTATAGAACCATAAATTACAGGGTTGTCCATCTATTTAAATGGTGGCATCGGCCTTTCCCTAATAAGGAATCAAAAACAAAAGATGGACTAGCAGTAATCCATTTCTTTCTGGTAATTTTCATCCCTTAGGAACTAATCTTTGACCTCTCAATTAGAGCAAAATGTTGATTTTCAGGCTTTAAATCTCACTTTTCTTTCATCATCACAAACCTAAAATTATTTCTGCTATATGCAATCATCATTACCTGAAGAAGGGATCTCATTAGCAGCGATTCTCATCTAGTTTTACAGGATTACTGACAAGTGAATACAGTATATGGTTTATATGCCGAAGATTAGACTAGTAAAAAGTTTCTTCCTCGAAGCTTCTTCTCAAGTCATAGATCTCATTTCATCCAGTTTCACCATATGAGGGGGATTAATCATACAGGCAGCTTCTTAGAAGGTCAGATTTATAAAATAGTGGCTTAGACTGCCTGATAAATGTGACATATGAGGTGTTAACATATTGCATTGGATTTGAGACTTTATGGCGAAAAGTTCCCAAAAAAAAAAGTCTCAAATTGCTGCATTACTGATTCCCACTTATGTTCTACATCAGGAGGGGACTGAAGTGAATTTACTCCATATACGTCTACCGAATCTGGATCCACTTAATAAATCTGGCTAAAGTGAAGTAGTTTGGCAAGACCATCCTGCAGCCTATACCTTGCTGACAATGAGAGCTTCCATCCCTGAAGTACAGTTGAAAAATCTTCTCTGCTCCTGGTTCCTCTTCTGCTCTCGCTTCTGATATTTGTTCGACACTCCAGTGTCAGGACCCAGAGCAGTGCAGCTCCCAGAACAAGAGGGGACCACAAATGCAGTGAGTGTCATCCTGTTCTGTACTCACTGCTCCGGATGCAGGCGCATAGAACAAGCGCAGAGGAAAGTCCAAATAAGGAGCAGGAAGGTGATGAGGAGCCACAAGAGGTATTAATATTAATCTGCTCTGAAAGTCTCCAGTTTTACACACTGCTACACTAGGCGATTCTCCATTATCATCTGCTTTGGACAATCTCCATTATTATTGGCCATGTCTGAACACCTAGGGTTGAGCAGTATAACAATCCGACGCCCGGGCCAATAAAGGTTCTGCATCCCTGGTAAAGGTAAATGCGGCCTTTGGCTGTACAGCTACCACAGTTCATTATGAAGTTTTTGCCAATTTAAAGGTTATAGAGCAGGATACAAATATGCCTTCAGTCTCCCGCATCACTCCTGTCCACAGATTCTGCATGACCATCTTTTATGCATTTCAATAGAGCCGAGATACCAGACAACCCACGGACATTTGTGTTGTGGTTTTGGAAGTAAAAAGCAAGGTTTTTCTAATTCTGGTCAACCTCTTTAACAAAGAAATAAAATAAGGTTTGTCAAAGCTATTTTGATTGACCACTTCTTTCCCCCATTGAAATGACTATGGACGGTAAATTTGGTGAATGAAGAATGCGTTGCCTCTAAACACCTTTGACAAAGGATTACGAATGATGACTTCCACCAGCATCGGCTGTGTTGGGATGAAGTCTGTAGATTAGACCTTACAGATCGGGTCTATATTGGCGGTTCCACCACAATCTATCAAGAAAATGGCCAACCTCATGTCATGTATTTTAACACGACTTTCGCACAACAGTTACCGATTCAAGTTACCGCCCAATTTATACAATTCTTTGCAACCCACATAAATTACAAGACAGAATCCAGCAATTTATTTTATGCAAAATAAATACTTTATTAATATATTTAGAAATCAGCCCTTGTGTATAGAGTAACAAATGTATACGGTTTTAGTCTTTCCACATCAGTTATATTCTCAAATATTGTTCCAATAAGAGCTCAAACAAACTAAAAATGAGGCAAAAAAACACTTCTGCTTCAATGTGCCATGACAAGCCGGGTCTTAACATCACTTTCACATAAATATTTTAACAGCTATTATCAAAAAGGGCTCATACGGGAGAAAAAAAAAAAACAAGCCCTTTCTACATTGTGTAGATTACACTGGAAAACAGACAGTACAGGAATAGTGTTGAAATATGGCACATAAAAGTAGTTTAAAACCTACGGGGCAAAATGTTAGTAATCCTGTGCATGAAGCTTAACTTTCAGTGTAAAAACTCAAAAAAAGGGGGTCCAAGTCAAGTCTCGCTGCCTAAGACCGTGAGAGAACTTAAAGTGCTCACATTGTACAAAATACCCTACGACATATGGCTTCTAACAGTGTGTATATACAGGAGAGGGCATTGCGTCAGAGATGGGGCTGTTTAGATCCAGCAGCTCCATCCAAGGAGCTGTAAGCACCGACATGTCTAAAGCGAGTCCAGGCTACCGGGGATGGACCACTGTCACACTACTTACTGCATTATGATTATGCTTCTTAGGGAAAACAGACTGTGCACTGTATATCACAACCACTTTAAAAAAAAGGTAGGTAAAAACAGGTAGAAATCTAGCACACAGGTAACACAATGAAGCTAAGGCAGCTCTCAAGTGGGGAGGGGGCGCTTACATTGTTCATATCACACACATGGTACAACCTCTCTAATGGCTCCTTTCCAACTATTTAAGTTATCCGTAAGATGAGCATTTATCCTACTGGTCCAGCCAATTGTTGGGGAGAATTGAAAATTGCTGAGCACAGCGCTTGGCTATCTCCAATACTCACATATAGAGCAAATAGGAGTGCTGAAGATATCAGAGCGCTGTGCTTGGCAATTTCCTAAACTACCATACAACTCAATGGAACAGAAAGATGCTTGATTGACCTGCTGGTTTATCCATTAGAAGAACAGGACACCCCCATCCTGTTCTGAGGAGCCCGTTCTTGTAATTAGTAGGGGTGGTAGCAGTCAGACCCTCAGTGATCAGCTTGGCATTCCCAATCCTGTGGAGAGGGTAACGTAAACACTTGGTACTGAGCTTTGAGGCACCAGTATTGTTTAGCAAAGGTTCAAAGCCCTAAATTTCTAACTTCCTTCTATGTGCAGGTGACAGAATTATAATCAGGTTTTTGTAGGCACCCTTCCCCCACCTAATCTATCATCACATGAGGAGGAATGCAACTACACAATGGATGGGACAATTGATGAGGAGCCAACAAGCGGCAAGTGCTAACAGGGGTCTGTTTCTAAATAATGGGATCATCGCTTCGTGTTAACCAGTAGCTTTGGCAGCTGCACTAGTAAGCTTTTCCAATGTCAGATCAGGCGGTAGAGCATGTCAGCATAACCCCTTTATAGTGGTACTACACAGCAGTAGAGGTGGGGGAATTAAAAAAAAAAGTTCCTTGCAAGCTCAGAGTGAATTATTTATTGCACAGTCTATACCTCATGGAGGTCAGTGTCAAAGCTATTCGCACTTTAATACAAGTTTATTTATTTCACCCGACAATGCATCACTTTGCGACGTGTGTATCAACCCCCCAAAGAAAAGGAAAAAATTTAAAGAAAAAAAAAAAAGGAAATGTTCAAGTTAAAAAAAGAAAAATATCTCCAAACATGTAAAATTTAAAATAAATATTGTTGGAAACCCCCACAGTCCTCTTATTGACAGAAAGCTAAGAAAAGTGCCCAAACTACACAAAAAAAAGAACTTTGTCAAATATTAAGAGGGGTGGGGGTAGACAAGATAAACAGTAGATCATTTCAGCAGCAGATAGTCCTCCTGGATTCTTGAACTTGGCATAAGAGCTTCATTCAAAATTCTTCTTACGGGTTGCCAAGAGTTCAACCAACTTATGTGACCTCAAACCTATATATAAAAGCAAAAATACAAGTTTTAAAAGGAAAAAACAAAAAAACAAACCGACACACTTTATAAGGGGTAGGCCACTTTAGCTCATGTTTTTGTAATAAGTGTGGGGGGTTCTAGATTATTTACCAATATGAATCTATTAATAGTTCTGCTAATGTAAAGTGAAGACCCTGGTTCAGAAAGTTCTGTTACCTCACCAGCCAACTAATACAGTCATAGAATGGCTGGACAAGGGATGGAGAGTCATGTGATCCTAATGTTCCATGACCAACCTTAAGATTGTGTTCATGACTTCTATAATAAGGTCCTGGAAGGTAGATTGCTCATGGATAGTTAGAGATCACATAGCCCTTCATCAGTTGCAATTTTATGGACATGAATGGAAGTTGTGCTAAAAGATTCTTTGTACCTTGTTAGCAAGTAGTTACAAAGATGAAAGTTGAGAGTCCTCAGTTGATGATACCCTTTATTGACCAACATTAAATATGATAACCATTGCAAGCTTTCAAGACTTCTCAGGTCTCCATCATGAGCTGATGGGGTAAAAGACATTCCTGATCCAGGGGCTTTACTTTACATCTCAAGAAAGCGGTGCAGACTGTTCAACAGATGGATGTTGGGACACTCACAACTATATAACTCCCCAAACTTAAACATTACAAAATACACAAGGTAATTTGGCCCATCCCTTTAAATACAATACGAGTAAAGGGGTTAGCCAAAAATAAGAAAGTTCACCGGGGCAAGTAGAATATCTTAAAAAGGCTTCCCACATTGTACCTACCCTGCTAAACTTCCCGTTCTTCCCAGATGCGCTGCAGGTCATGTGACTTAATGAGGACACATGTCCTGCAGACTTCCAGCAGGTCAGGGGGGCTGTGGCCCTTCCGACACAAGGGCAAAGTTTACCCGGGGAAGTGCAATACAGGTGGCCAAACCCTAAAAATTGTGTGCTGATCATGATTAAAATACAATTTTTGGAGCTCTGGCATGAATGATGCCCCAAAGGACAAGTCCATCATCACAAGGAAAGGGAGCAGCTTCTTAAGGTAGTAGATAATGAAGTACCCTTTAGGAAAAAAATACCCTAGAAGCGGATTTATTAAACCCCAGATTGAAGCATTTTGCTTGCTGTATTGGTGGGAGCTTGAGGGCGATAGAAAAAACAAAACAAAAAAGTAATGGGGTAAATTAAGCAATTTATAAAGACACTTGCACTGCAGGTCATTATAAACCCTTTGTGCTTTGGACAGATCTACCACTGCTCAGATATATCGCCTACCCACAGGCCTGATGACTCACCCATTAAATCCGGCCATCGTTCTTTCCATCCATCGACCGCACTGGTGAAGATACAGCTGCTAGTAGTCCGCTTACTATTTCTCGCCGAATGTCTCCAACAATGGCTTCTTTAATCTTAAAAATAAAAAAAATAATCATTTTTCTAAATCTATTTTCTACACCGGAAGAGCCCTCACCTTTAATTGCTGAAATAAACAATTGCATAGGACAGTTTGTATGTACCTGTATCTATAATACATATCTATATAGGTATAGATGTCATTACATTTTTCTATGCCGTGGTGGAATAATCCTTAAAAACACGAAACAGAGCCCCAAAAAAAAATTGACCAAAAAATGTATGATATTTATATACCTCAAGTTCTATAAATGCTGATCACTAGGGCACTAACCGTCCATCAACAGAAACAAACATTAAAGCCATAGCACTGGAATGACAAATAGTGACATGTATATACACTGTGCATAGGTGGACGCATCTGTCTCCAGGACACGGTTTACAGATAAAGTCAGCTGAATAAGTAACTAAAGTTGTAGACAAACTATTAGGCCACAGAAATATTTACAGAATGTGCAAACAATGTACATACACGCACAGAGGCTCTGTCTGAAAACTCCATTTGTTTTATCTGACTTCACATATACAAGTTGTGTTACGTGCGAGACGACCAACATTAGGGTTTATGTGAAGATCTGCTGGAGAGAGATCCGATAAGACTCTTTGATGATTTATTGATTGGAGTGACTTCCTTGCTAACTTTTTGGTCCGCCAGACCCTTACATGTACATAATTTTAGAATCCACCAGTTTTGGATCTAATAAAAAATGGCTTAAAATATGGTTATTCGCCCAAAATATTGTCCTCCCCATGTCCTCTAGCAGTGTTCATCTTCCAAACCCTAGGACAAGATACATTTTATTGGACATCCTGTACCATTTCCTATGGTAAAATGCATTTTTAGGCAGCACTAGTAACTATAGTACTATACAATCTATGACTTCACCCGTGTAGGAAGAGGCCAGGTCACACATTACAGTCATGCATGCCACCCAAACACAGACACATGATCTGAGGAGAAGAATAAGACTCTGTTTCCTACGGGGGCCGGGACAAGGGAACCATGTAATAGTAGGGACCACAATACATTTCTTCTGTCACCTACTATTCTAAACTGCATCTAGATTTAGAGCCAAAAACAAAATGTCAAATTGTTCTAGCGGGAACGATGCAGATCACACTCCCACCTCCTGACCGTAAAACACTTTTGCATATTGCCAGTAAATAAGTATCTGTGCATTGTACAACTGTAACCGTACAGACCAAAACGCATCTTTCGGTGATTGAATATTTTGATGTATAGTGATAACTAATCTAATTTTATTCCATTGAAGATTTCCCTACATGAGCAAACTTGGCTGAAGCTGCAGCAAACTAGAAGGCTCTTAGGTGCACAGGGCTGAGCGATCTGACATTAAACATGTAGAAACCATTTTCTTCCAGAAGATGGACAGCAGAGGTTCCTTGTAGGACTTTAATTGCCCTTCCCCATTGAGAGCTCATGTACGTTTAGCTGAAACATGCTTTTGTGTATATAAAAAGTTGGGAGGACCAGCCAGAGCTAGGATGGGTTTTTGACCATTTGGCCATCCTAAAGTGTTTTTCCACAAACACTCATCCAAAGGAGACTGGAGTCTGATCTTTGGAGGTCTAACCCTCCGTGACACCAATTCTGTAAACATAGATTCAAAGGCCACCAGATTTTTATCAAACTTTGAAGATTATTATGATAGGTGAATATAAATAACCTTGTGCGTTATCAGTGTATACTTGGTCCCATTAATGCTCCCTTCCAGGTCTTTTGCACACAAAAAGGTTCCACCTTTGTTTATATGGATACGATTCATTTTTAAACAGTGATTTTTCACTGAACCCATTTTGGCCTACAGACACAGTTTGGTTTTCGCTTCCTTACATGGAGATACCCCCAGGGTGCGTTCATAAATGGCATTTTGGTTGCGTCAGAACGCAAGAGTTTTCAAATGTTCCTAAACGTTTGGCTGCTTTGAAAGAGTTTGTCTTTATGGCTGTAAGCAGCTGTTTAAATGTTTACACAGCTACTTACACTTCCAGAAATAAACAAAAACTCTTAAAGCTGCACATTGTATAGTAACATTTGAAGTTGCATGCGTTCAAGATGCATCCTCAAATATCAACTTTTATTGAGGTGTTATAAGATACAGAAGTGGGCACATTACTAGCAAGTTAGCTGCCATATTAACAAAAGCTATTCTGAATTACCACCACATAATACCTACCTCCCGTATAACTTGTTGCAATTCATTGTTTTCTTCAGGAGTCCAACGCGAACCGACTTCAGCCACAGGTGGAAACAATTCAGAGTCTCTCTTCTCTGATGACTCCAATTTCAAGCCTCCCCGTTCCTCCAGTGACTCGTCTGCAAAGTTTTGACTTGCTCCAGCTCTGGTTGGAGGACTTGGAGTCAAGGCTACAGTAGCACGAAATACAGTTTTTCCTGGTGGTGTATGGATTTTGGGTTTATCAAAAGAGTCTGAAGACTTTAGTGGACCTTTCCTATTTTTATTAAGTGGACTGAAACAAACCGAGGAAGAATCAGAAGGTGCTTCAGAATCACAACGTTCAGCTCCATGATCAAGCCTGGAGTCTTCCAAACAAAGCTCCGATTTTAGATGGCTCTGTTCTCGAATCAGCTCATTTACCTAAAGAGAACACACACATTTTACAACCAAAGGCCTCAATGCATAACATAGGTATTTTTAGTAGGGACATAGCAATCTGAAAGAGACTGCTCCAAAACAATGCAACATTAAAACAGAATCACCCATGTGAATGACTAAGGTAATAGGAACGGAGTGTAAACCAAAACAGATCTAAGGACTATATTGAGTAAAAACAATGCAGCTCTTCAATCATATCAGAAATATCTTCAATGTCTAACATTGAAAACAATAAGAAAATATGTTTTTATAAAATCTTCTTACTGGCTCAATGACATTTAACGGCGAGGAAAATACCAGACTGTCTGTACTGCCTCTTGCACCATACATTCCCTATTAAAAAGGAAATAAGATTAATACAGTTCTTTATCACCTCAAATTCTAAAAAGTATATAAAAAAAAATAAAAATATACCTACCATTGCTGCCTGGCGTTGAAAAGGAGAGGAAACGTGAAAACTTCGGAGCTGTTCTTCTAGCGTCAGAAGCCGTTCGTCCAGCTGTAGCTCCAATTCCTGCAGCTCCATTCGTACAGAGTTCCTCAGACCCTGCAGCTGATCAGCTTCATACCTAAAAGTAAATAGAAAATGTCCTCATGTTTTCACTACATCTATGACATTTATACACATGGACAAAATTGTTGGTACCCCTCATTTAATGAAAGAAAAACACAAATGGTCACAGAAATAACTTGAATCTGACAAAACAAAATATTTTTTTAATGAAAACCAACAATTTGAACCAGCCTTCAAAAAAAAAAAAAAAAAAAAAAAAAAAAAAACCCCCGACAGAAACGATTGTTCCCTTAACCTATTGTTTAGTTGCACAACCTTTTAACCCTTTCAGGACCTGGCCCTTTTTTGTTTTTTCATTTTCATTTTTTACTCCCCATGATCAAAAATCCATAACTTTTTTATTTTTCCATGTACAGAGCTGTGTGACTGCTTATTTTCTGCGTAACAAATTGCACTTCATAGAGATGGTATTGAATATTCCATGCCGTGTACTAGGAAGCGGGAAAAAAAAATTCCAAATGCAGTGAAATTGGTAAAAAAACGCATTTGTGCCGCCTTCTTGTGGGCTTGGATCTTACGGATTTCACTGTGCGCCCCAAATGACATGTCTACTTTATTCTTTGGGTCGGTACGATTACGGGGATACCAAATTTGTATAGGTTTTATAATGTTTTCATACATTTAAAAAAATTAAAACCTCCTGTACAAAAAATTTTTGGGGGATTTTGCCATCTTCTGGCGCTAATAACTTTTTTATACTTTGGTGTACAGAGCTGTGGGTGGTGTCGTTTTTTGCGGATTTTGATGACATTTACAATGTTATCAATTTTAGGACTGTTCGACCTTGTGATCACTTTTTATAGAATTTTTTAATTTTTTTAAATGACAAAAAAAGTGCCATTTTCGACTTTGGGCGCGATTTTCCGTTACGGAATTAAACGCAGTGAAAAACCGTTATCATATTTTGATAGATCGGGCATTTTCGGACGCGGCGATACCTAATGTGTTTATGATTTTTACTGTTTATTTATATTTATATCAGTTCTAGGGAAAGGGGGGTGATTTGAGTTTTTAGGGTTTTTTATTATAATTTTTTTTTTTTAACTTTTTTTTATTTTTATTTTTAGTACTTTTCAGACTCCCTAGGGTACTTAAACCCTAGGGGGTCTGCACGATCCTATCATATACTGCCATACTACAGTATGGCAGTATATGGGGATTTTACTCCCCATGCATTACAATGTGCAATTAGCACATTGTAATGCATGGGTTAACCTGAAGTAGCCTCGGGTCTTCGCGAGACCCGAGGTTACCATGGCGACGGATCGCCGCTCCCCGATGACGTCACGGGGAGCGGCGATCCTCGAAAAGATGGCGGCGCCCATGCGCCGCCATCCTTTTGAAGCCGCCGGCAGCATTGCCGGCGGCGAACGAGGTGAAAACACCCGCGATCGGTGCTAGCACCGATCGCGGGTGTTACCGGTAAGCCTTTGCTGCAATATGCAGCAAAGACTTACCGGCTATGGAGAGGGCTCAGCGCGTGAGCCCTCTCCATGCACCCGCGGCCGACCCGTGACGTGCTATTACGTCACGGGTCGTGAAAGGGTTAAGGCAAATTGCTGCAATCCCACAATTTCTGTAACTGTTAATGAGACATCTCCAGCTCTCAGCAGGTATTTTGGGCCACTCCTCATAAGTAAACTGCTCCAGGTGCCTGGGGTGTGAAGGGGCCTTTTCCAGACCGGATGTTTCAGCTCCTTCCAAAGATGATCAATAGGAGTTAGGTCCGGTCTCTTAGACGGCCATTTCAGAATAGTCCAGTGTTTTCCTCTTTGCCATTCTTGGGTGTTTTTAGCTTTGTGTTTTGTGTCCTTATCCTGTTGCAAGACCCATGACCTGCGGCTGAGACCAAGCTTTCTGACACATTTCTCTCTAGAATCCCTTCATAGTCTTGAGATTTCATTGTAGCCTGTGCCAATAGCAGCAAAGCAGCCCCAGAACATAACATATCCTCCTCTATGTTTCACAGTAGGGACAGTCTTTTCAAGATGAGCTTCATTTATCCATCGGTGAACACAGAGCTGATGTGCTTTGCCAATGTCAGATTTTTGTCTCATCTGTCTATAGGACATTCTCCCAGAAGCTTTGCGGCTTGTCAACATGAGCAATGGTGTCCTCCGTGGTAGTCTCCCATTAAGTGCACTTTGGCTCAAACAAAGACAGCTAAGGAACACCTGTGTCTGATCGCATTGAGCTTGAAGTTCACCTTTAAATCGCTTTAGACATTTTCTGGGGCCTGGTTACCATTTGTATTATTCATCTCTTTGATTCATCATTTACCTCCCAGCTACGTACAGGGATCGACTACAGTCCCACAGATCTTACATTTCTGTATAATTTGTGCAACTGTAGGCACAGGAACATCAAGCTGCTTGGTCTTCTAACATGCTTGCTACAGTTTTTTTTTTTTTTTTTTAAAGGCTCCCAAGACGACCCTTTTCATTGCTTCCCCTGGTCCATGTTGAGTGGGGTGCACACCATGTCACCAAACAGACATACAGGCCACTGACCGATTAGAGGATTATCGTGATGCTAATTAGTTGACCTTGATTTAACATGTCCCTTTGCTCCCATTTTCTTCAGGGGAACCATCATTTCCGTCCAGGCCTGTTTCATGGGGTTTATTTATTTATTTTAATTCTGTTGAAGCCTGGTTGAAATGCAATGTCCAACTTTCATTTGCTCATTTTCATAGAAATTTTATTTATTTTTACTTTTGCCAAATTCAAGTAATTTCTGTGACCATTGTAGGTTTTACCTTCGTTAAACGAGGGGTGCCAACAATTTTGCCCACGTGTAAAGGATTTTAATCCAGGAGTTTTACACCCTTGCAGGCGGAGTCAAGTTGTCTGCCTCTACATAGGGCTGGAGGGATGTAGTTACATGGCACTGTCTTTTTAATGTTAACACACCCCTCTTGATCCTTCAGCCCCAATAAATGACATCACTATTCTCTAGTCTCCCAACGTTTATAGTCCAGTCCTGCCTCGCAGACCTTTAACTTTTCTCCTCCGTTAACTCATCCCTCAACACAGATATCTGATGCTTCTCTGCTCCTTGATGGCCCTACCCCCTCAGTAATCACTGCAATCACCCGACTACAGCCAAATATAATGATAATCACAAGACCTGCCCAGGCAGGTGCAGGACATGCGATGTGGATATGTGAGCAGCAGCCATCTTCTGTCCTGTACCTTGTCCGATGGGAGAAAACCATGGACTCATTCAAGGGCAAGTAGCATTTTAATCCTTCATTACACTGTTTGTACACAATTTTTTTGTGGAGCTAAATTTTAAAGAACTATTTATGCATTTAGCTTATATTTTAATGTGAATATTTAAATATTAATTATGCTTGTTCCTGGAATACCCAATTAAATACAGGACACAGAAGACACTCACCTTTCTTCTTCAGTTAGATGCTGGTAAACCATGGTCTGCTGCCGTAACATATTTAGCTCCAGGTCCATCATTTGGGTCCGGAATAAATTCAGGCTTCTTCTCATGATCTGCAACTCCTGGAAAGTGTTCTGAAGCACAGTGTACAATTAGATATTATGCTGAAATTATGCTGAAATTATGCTGAACATCAAGAGAGAAAGAAAGAACTTACTTCATACAGAGACAGAATCGATGACTTTTGGCTATAACCACCAGAGGTCAAGTCTTGTCCACGCATTACAGGATGCTAGAAGAAGTCAGAAAAAATATTTTATTAAGACCAGGATGCCCAAGATATATCAATTACCAGCTGTATAACACAAGTTTCAATTAATTACATAATTAATATTTTCCAAATAAATTATGGGTTGCAATGATCTGAAATGAGAACATGACATGTTTCCCACAAGAGGGTGGTCCTAATCAGAGTTAAAGCAGTTACCAGCTATCACTACATTTTACCAGGGTAAGTACAGAAGCTTAATAGGATCAACATTATAGTGATTACCCTGGTAAAATGTGTGTAAAGCCGCCAGGATCAGCAGGTCACATGATCAGGTCACGCTGGCTTCCGACCGATAGATGGGTGGTGCAAACATTACTGTATGGACAACCACTCCCATAACAGTGGTTGGAGGGGCAAAGATACGCAAACGTCCCTCCAACATACAGATAGAAATATGGCTTTACACAAATTCTCCAGGGTATGTACTATATTGGTAATCCTATTAGGGTCTTATATTTACCCTGGTAGGACTTTAGAGAAATCAATGACCAAGGGGCAGCACCCACTCAACTTTATGCATAATAAATACAAGGGTTCAAAATAATGAGACGTTTTATACTTTGGTTACATAAATTTGTATGAAAAGCTAAAAAAAATATAGAAAATTAAATAAATGTCAGTATACACTTCCTCAATCCATCTAGCTGTTCTATAATTTATGCATTTTAGCTTTATTACCTGTGAAAGATTTTGAATTGAGCTTCTTATATCATGTAGCACTCTTCGAAGCTGCATTTCAGTAGTGGATGGTGAAGAGTTTAAGGGCAAAGAACAACCAGAACATGATCTATGAAGAGACCCATAGCCAACCCGCTGATTACAAGAAAATGGAAACATCATGGAGCCACATGTGCCAGGAAAGTTTGGGACGCTATGCGTGCTCCAGGCTCTAGCATGTTCACACAGTGGCCTTTCATGCCAGTCAGACTGTAAGGAATGAAGCGAACAGGAAGAATGGGACCTGTGGGAAGGGGCATGGGCAGTACATGATTGTGGTCTGCGGGGGTGATCTTCTGCCATTCGCCCAGTGCTAAATTTTTGGGCATCTCTTGTGTCAAAAACATTAGGGGTAAAAACCATAGCTTTACTTGTAGTGTTTAAATCCTCAGGTTGCTCAGATAATTCTTCATCTTCTGGTGTATATTTGTAAGAAAAAGATGGTGGGCTGCACACAGTTGCCTTCCCAGAATTTAATACAATGTTGACTTTGGAAACCACTTTAACAGGACTTAACAGGGGTGTGGGCAGGGACTGAGTCCTTCTCAGAGGGTACCCAGAACTTGCATACTTGTGCCTCCGTTTTAGCAAGTCCTTTGAAGTTATCATGCTACGACCAGTCCTAGATTCTGCCGTTTCTGAACCGTAAATTTTCTTTTGTGCTCGTTGCAATGCCACATTAACACGATCCAGGGATCGAGAGTCAGAACTACCCAAACCAGGGAACCTATTAAATTCAGGAAAACTGTCCAACTCTTCTGATATGTGATGGGTGGTGTAAGAAATAGCTTCATATTCGCTGTTTGTTTCCAACTCACTATCAGCTGTACATTCCTGTTGTAAATCTGACTCTTCTTCACTTAGGTCATGAGTGTCATCAACAGCGCGGTTGAGGTCTTCGCTAGACTTGAGCTCCTCTTTTTGATTGTTTTGGACTTCAGTTATTACATTGTGTGCTTCAAGTTCTGTTTCTGAAAAGAAAGCTCTTCTTCCTAGGCCTACAGGAGTCAGGAACTCGTCATCAAGGTCTATGGATTCTGTTTGATCAAGTGCTAGTGGAGTCCTTAGGTCTTCTCCAATGGAGGTTACAGTAGTTTCACTGTCATAGCTGTCTGCACTGCTTCCCATCGCCTGCAAAGAATCCTGAGCCTAACAAAAACACATAAATAGGAAAATTATACAACTAATAAAATAAGATGACTTTAATCTACATGAATCAGACCTAGTCAAAAGTAAAGGAAGCAGTACTTATCTCACCGATATCCTGCTGCACCCATACACCAAACAATGACTAATGTCTGTGGGTTTAAATATCAGTCAAACACCACAACCTATCTGAAACCAATAACATTCTCATTTTTAAGGAATATACAGGAAAAACAATTCTTCTACAACCTCCATGTACCCAGCTTCAAAGCAGAGGGGGAGAAAGCAAAAAACAGCAATGCCTGCATGAAAAGGGTGTGGGTTGGGTGGAGGATCTAGACCCACCGGAAAAAGAATAGATTAAAGAATATGATGTTTGACATAGATAAATGTGACATTTCATGTCAAGATGGTGTAAGTTAAAGGGGGTGTGGGTTGTAAAGTTGGACTAGACAGTAGTAATCGATGCCAGAACTTTGATATACCTGGTGTAGTAGAAGACCATCTGTGTTACTTTAAGACACTTGATGAATTCACCTTAGCGTCCATAGGACAATAGCGGAGGCCATTTGCTCCAACAAACCTGCATAATGCGCATGCTTTATTTATTGGACAAAACCTAGAAGTGCTGAACTGAACTCAGTGGGGCAGATTTACTTACCCGGTCCATTCGCGATCCAGTGGCACGTTCTCTGCGTTGGATTCGGGTCCGGCCGGGACTTATTAAGGCAGTTCCTCCAACGTCCACCAGGTGGCGCTGCTGCGCTAAAGAGCATCGGAAAGCTCTGGAATACACTGAGCCGGGCTGAGCGAAGGCAAGTGCAATTTTTTGCGACTTTTTTTTTAAAAATGCAGCGGTTTTTCCGAATCCGTCGGGTTTTCGTTCTGCCACGCCCCCGATTTCCATTGCGTGCATGCCAGCGCCGATGCGCCACAATCCGATCGCGTGCGCCAAAATCCCGGGGCAATTCAGGGGAAATCGGCTGAAATCGGAAATATTCGGGTAACACGTCGGGAAAACGCAAATCGGGCCCTTAGTAAATGACCTCCAGTATGTCCATTTGTTTCAGCAGTTCTAGGTTTGGTCCAATAAATCCAGCATGCACAATCTGCATGTTTGTCGGAAAACAATCGGCAGTTGGGCAAATGGCCTTCGCTGTTGTCCTATTGACTGTGTTGCGTTTGGATTCTTAAATCTGGCACTTGTGTGCAAGGTGTATTGCAAGTTTTGAGAACGGGAATGTACATCTGCAAATCAATGCGACTTCTCTGCTTTTTGTCCACATTCCAAGAGTCGGTTTATAGGGGGGAGAATGACGGATATGGCCAGATAATAGGTATAACAGACCCAGCACTCTTATTTTTTTTATATTTGCTTTATGCAATGTTTGTTGAAAAGTTACAGATCATTTAAACCAAACATGAAGAATTCTCACCGGAAGAGAGCTTGTCAATAGACAGTCACCAGATGTGTCCTCTGCAAATCCACTGCTATCAGAGTGCTGGCTAGCAGTCCTCAGCAGATTATCTGAAAAAAAGAGAAATTCAGTCTCATTTCAGTCATCAAAAATGGTTGCATTTGGAGAATGGCGTTTCAATAATCAATTGTAAAACTTCCATCCTTAAGTTTAACTTCTGGTTGACAACACTCATCTATCCTGTATGGTTTGGCCCTTTATCTGTGGTCACCTACTCCGACAAGGGGCACCAAAAAGTGATTATATCCCGGCCTGGATCTCCTATATTGTCTCATATTTTGCAGCTGGATATATTTACAAGTTTCTTGCATTGTCCAAATTTAAGTGGTTGCAATTGGATTTTCTTTACAATATACATATAAAATGTTCCATATCTGCTTCAGGACATTTTATATATTTTTATGCTTTTATTCTTATAGTGTAAAGACATCTAATATTGGACATATTAGTGTTTTCACTTAACTTTTAATAATATGCAATAAGGCATCAATAAAAGCAGATACTGTATTGATTTTGATACTTTGTCTCGGTGACTAAATTACCAAATTAGCATATAAATACTTATATACACACACACTATATATAATAGGAGTAATAAAAATAACAAATGCATGTATAATCTCCATTGTAGGAAGATTGACAACACGCGCCACCATTACGTTTTCAGAATTGATGGCGACAGTGCTGGAATACAATCGCATGAAGATCTAGCAGTCACCTACTATAGCAAAAATTTGATACACTAATGCTCATGTGCCAATACAGCGCATTATAACGGGTAGCTTGTAAATAGAGACAATGTGGAGCATTCACAATTAACAAAAGGAGTATAGAAGCGCACTTTTTTGGGGGGGGAGAACACACACACAAACACACACACTACGCGGAAACGGCTTACCTTTGCCTATTTTCTCCAATGCCAAGTGACAAATGGGTGGAATTTGGTGAGGTTCCTCCTCCGCACTCTGCAACTAGAAAGAAAAAGAACAGTCAGAAGTGAAACGTGTTCTGAAGCACAAGACTATTTTAAGATGCTTGAAAACGCGGCTGTCAAAAGATAAAAGTATCAGAGGCTCCGCACACGGACCTTCCTTGCAATAAAGCCTCAACACTTTAAAGAAACATGCAAATAGGGAGACAGAAGAATATGAAAAAGAAAAAACCTGCACAATACTTTCCAAAGCGCAGAGGAAGTCACTTGTGACATGTTTTAAACAAAGAAATCCCGTTGTAAAAAGCAGTTACTGAAAATGTGAATCACGCACCAGTTTCCTGTGCTGCGGCGTCTTACAATAGTTTGGCAGCTGTAATAGATCTGGGAGGTAAACATCTATTGTGGGCAGTGAAAAGCTTCCAATCTGCCCTGTGTAAGGGTTAAAGAATGGCACCGTTTTTAAATGGATACAACCCAAGCAAAGCAAAAAAAAAAAAAAAAAAAAAACCAAACAAACATTGGGTTGTGCAATAACCTATAAGCCGTGATGCATTGTAGTCCCACAAGTAGCTTCAAACATATGAGAACATTACACAGCACACCAATGGAAAAAGTGTGTCGCACACAGAGATAAGCTGAGTTTACTCATATAGGTTATATAATGTTCTGCTGTTTATTTAGGTCATTGCCATTGGTTGAGTTCATGTTGTTCATTGCACATGTGTGTTTTTCACATATACTTCCTAATCTCACACACACAAAAATAAAAAAGGGAATATAATAACATCCTAGATCTGGAAGAAAAAAATATTCTCATTAAACCAGAGTAGAAAGAAGTGGGAGGCCCCGCTGCACAACTAAGCAACAAGACAACTACATTAGAGTCTAGTTTGTTAAACTGACACCTCACGTCTTCAACTGGCAGCTTCATTAAATAGTAGCCAACAAAACGCCAGTGTCAACCTCTACAGTGAAGAGGAGACTATAGGATGCTGCCTTCAGGGCAAAGTCAAGAAAAAGCCATATCGGAGACTGGCTAATAAAAGAACAGACATTGGGCAGAGGAAGATTAGAGGGGGAAAAAAAAAAAAAAAAAAAGTGCTCTGGACAGACAAATCTAATTTTGAGGTGTTTGGACCACAAAGAAAACCATTTGTTTGATGCAGAACAACTAGAGATTATGGAAGATGCCGGAATGCCATCTGTCAAGCATGGAGGAGGACTGCGCTTTATTAGAGTCAATTTCATCTTACAACAGGACAATGACCCAAATCACCTCCAAGTTATGCAAGAACTATTTAGGGAAGAAGCAGACGCTGGTCGTCTATCTGTAATGGAGTGGCCACCCAGTCACTAGATCTCAACTACATTGGGCCGCTTTGGGAGTAGCTTGAGCGTATGGTATGCAAAAAGTGCCCATCAAGCCGATCTACCACACAAATATTTCTTATAGTATATTTTATGGCAAACTTACTATAGTCTGTCCCATTAGTCTTTAAGGGGTTTTCCAGGATAGAACAACCTATTCTTATGATAAAATTTAAATATCGGATTAATAGGGATGAAGCACCCAGCAACAGGGACTAATTAAGACTACCATGGGCCCTGGGCTGTATGATTATTATAGCTCCTATAAGTCTGGAATCACTTTCTACATATTGTACTAGTATCAGCTTCTTGGGGAGTGGAGCTTGCGTCTTTTCTGTGGTTTCAAGACCCTTTGAGTAACTTCAAAAAGGTCCTGGAATGGCTCTTAATAAGTATTCAAGCAGGAAAAGATGTACAAGGATTTCATGGGTGAAGGTCCTTCCGAGTACAAAATTTAGTGGGTGGTTATGGGCGCACTATAAGGCTTGGGCCTCGTGTTACTGCCCAAACAGTCTATATAATATATATTAATCCCCTACTATCCAACACCCTCACAGATCTGCTCTTCTCCAGAACTGATAATCAAGAGAACAGAACTGTAAGCAAACAGCACTAGTCTCAGAATAGTGGCATTGCAGAGTCAATGCAGCTTATATTCAATTCAAATAATAGAAGCTGATCTGTAGTAACTTTGTCTGACCACTATACAGAATGTAAATACAATCCTTCAGCTACAAAGAACAACGGATCTGGGGTAATATTAGGTGTTGGTCCCCCTCACACATTCCACATTCTAGCCCCCAGCATGCTACTGTGCATCCAGTCCACGAGCCGGTGTCTGACCAAAGGTCCCAGGTGGTAGATGAAGCAACTCTTGTGGACTTCATATTTATGGAAAAGGTGACCACATTAGTTTTGGTCATTTTGGAAGAAAGATGGATAAGGCTGCTGGATTTCAACATCCCAATTATTTTATGAGAATCCAGCTTTAGTTATACAGAACTGCTGAAGGGATCCAAAAACAAATGCAAAGTTCTGCAGAATAAAAGCCTTCATCATAGATAAGCGAAGAGTGATACAAAAATCGGAAATATTTCATGGGTACAATAGGTTTTCATGTTACTGTATGCAGAAAAGCAAGGAACACGTCCTATTCTCCCAGTGATCAGTGAAGGAAGGAGTTTTCCACATCGCAGCCACAAGATAGCAGTGTTCACCTGGCAATGTCACGGCTTTCCTCAGACAATCCGGCTTTCTGTAAATACTTTGTCTAAGAAACAATCCTGCAGATGGGAAAATTCCCAAAATGATAAAGTTTTAAATAACAACAAAGAACCGCTACTGCTCCAGCAGAAAAGAAAAACACATCCGAGCCCGGCTTATCTACCATCTAGGTCACTGTGGAAATACAAACTAAAAGGACTCCCACATTTCATGCATCATAGAGATATTACTTTTCCACAACAGCCGGGGTCAATCTTAAAACATATCCGAGAATATGTCAGAATTTTTAGCCTCATCAGACATGAAAGAGAACCTGTCACCAGGATTTTCACCCTTGCGTCCCAGTACATGACAGGCCGTCTGATCCCTTGTGAAACACTGCTTCTTCTCATTTTCTTAAATAATGGCTGCAATGGGTACATGTAATTTATTTCAATATGGAAAAGCACTGCACAAGTGTCAGGAGTGTGGATCGAAGGAAAGCCACCATCAAAATCAAGGGGACACACTCAAATCCAGGCACTGTTTATATGTTACCTCTTTTCTCCTTCCTTCTAAAATCAACTTTTTAAACTATGCTAATGAGCCTGAAGGACTCAGAGATGCAACCAGAGCCCCTGCGTGCTATAGCTTCACAGGCTGTTGCACAAGCACTTTTTTCCTGCTGTAACCTAACAACACAAGTGCTGAGGGAGCAGAGACTAAGAGCCTGTGAAGCTACAGCACACTCTGGCTCATAAGCATAATTTTAAAAGTTGATTTTAGAAGGAAGGATGCCAAGGATAACATAGAAAATTACCACAGACACTGCCTGGATCTATGAGTAAGTGCCCCTTGCATTTCACTCATGATTTTGACAGTAGATTTTCAAGCTTTCCACAACTTAAAAAGGGGTTGTACACTTTCAGTACAGGCAGTCCCCGGGTTACATACAAGATAGGGTCTGTAGGTTTGTTCTTAAGTTGAATTTGTATGTAAGTCGGAACTGTATATTTTATCATTGTAATCCCAGCCAGAACTTTTTTGGTCTCTGTGACAATTGGATTTTAAAAATGTTGGATTGTCATAAGAATCAGGATTAACAATAAAGCTTCATTACAGACACCAGTGATGACTGTTACAGCTGAGCATTGTAGCCTAGGACTAAAGTACAATAAATTACCAATATCCAGAGGTCCGTTTGTAACTAGGGGTCGTATGCAAGTCAAGTGTTCTTAAGTAGGGGACCGCCTGTAAATAACTGATAATTTTTGTAATGAAATGTTACTTTGGTACGGTACTTTCTGTATCAATTGCTCATCGCTTTCCAGATCTCTGCTTGCTGTCATTTATGGGCATCACAGTGGCTGAGTGATTAGCACTTTTGCCCTTGCAGCACCGGGGTCCTGGGTTCAGGTCAACATCTTCAAAAAGTTTGTATGTTCTCTCCGTGTTTGGGAGGAAAACTGAGGACTTGGAGGAAACCCACGTACACTCCAAAACATTCTGGGAATTAGATTGTGAGCCCCATTGGGGACAGGGACTGATCTGACAATTTCTGTGCAGCGCTGCGTAATCGGTGTGCGCTATATGAAGGAATTATTATTATTCTATGGTAAGCTTCACAGTTCACATGACCGTGGACAGCTTTGTCTACTGGAAGTTAAGTCGCACAGGCGCACAACTCGTCATAACATACACCTCTGATTACTCTGTGATACTAGCGGGCCTTGCACCCGTGTGACATCACATTATCATGGACATTCACTGACAGCCAGCAGAGATCTAAAAAACAATGAGGAATTGATACAAAAAGTATATTGGAAAATTGTTTAACTTTCATTACACAAACCATATCAATTATTTACTGAAAGTAGACAACCCCTATAAAGTGCGACTGGAAACGTTTTAGGAAACCTACAGCCTGCTCAAACTCAATTAGTCCAACTTTGATTTAACAAAAAAAAAAACAAAAAAAACCACAAACATACAAATGAGCGACACGTTCCGACGGTTACGCCTTAATAGTGAGCTGAACTTACATTGCATCTGGAGTGATTGATACATTCTTTACCAAACTACCTTATACAGGCAGTCCCCGGGTTACATACAAGATAGGTTCTGTAGGTTTGTTCTTAAGTTGAGTTTATATGTGAATCGGAACCATATACTTTATTATTGTAACCCCAGTCAAAATTTTTTTGGTCTCTGTGACAATTGAATTTTTTAAAAAAAAAATGTTGGATTGTCATAAGAACCAGGATTAACAATAAATCTTACAGACACCTGTGATAACTGTTATAGCCGTTTATTGTAGCCTGGGGCTAAAGTACAATAAATTACCAAAATCCAGAGGTCTGTTTATAACTAGGGGTCGTATGTAAGTCGGGTGTTCTTAAGTAGGGGACCGCCTGTACCTGCTGGAGTCTCAGGTGATTTCCAGGCACCTACTAATGCATTATGTGACGGTGCGTTGACAAGCTGCATTTTGGACCGTTTTTAGATTTGATTAGTAGCTACTAACCTTCCTCTAGAACCAAAAAAATCAGCTAAATTCTCTCTGTGGCCTTAAAAGTCTTCATTTACTGTATATGGGCTAAGTCACAGGAAAAGAGAGGAACCCAAGCAGGCAGAGCAGTTAAAGCTCAAAAATATAAAAGGCTCTAAAAGCCAACAAAATTATCCACAGATCTTTTGCTGTTGGGTGTAGGTTTATTGTGAAGCCTATGACATCAGCAGGTTTTCATCATTTTTCGGTAGCATATTAAAAAAGGAAATGTATGCTTATCTAATGCTACAAGGGAACACATGGCACAGAGTGACCAAACCCATATGAAAAACAAGTGACATTTATAAGTTTCTGGAAAAATAAAACACACAGAAAGGAGGGAGAAGTCTTCCTTTGTTTAAAAGTCGCCTACCAACCTAAACTTCTGTTTCCTGTCACCGTTACCCTCCTAATTTTCACAGTAACAGCCTTTTAATGACAAAAGAAAAAAAGTCTTTAGCGAGTTCAATAGGAATTACGATCACTGAGCACAGAAAAAAAAACCTGAAACAATTATGGATTGAACAAGGACACAATTTGAGAACTTATCAGTCCAATTTTTAATACACACAGATATGCAGAAGACTAGGAGATAAAAATCTACATGGGATTAGAGACTAAGAAAGTGTCAATTCATTCATCTTTGGATCGGTGGATGTGTTTAAATGGGGCAAAGATCAATCTTCAGTACAATGTGACAATCCCTCCCATTAGGACTTTATACCTGCGGAGTCTGCCCGCTTCCTTCAGATCATTTCTGGATCCTTCTTACAATAATCTCATGGTCATGGTCAATAGGAATAGAAAATGTGAACAAAGGCATAATATCTGCAAAAGTTCAAAAGTGGAATGAAGTAAAAGGTTCTTTATGAAATTCTTCCACCAAGTAAGTTGTTACCAGGTAACACCACCAGGTAAGTAATGTTACTTCTGGTTGGGAATCAGCCATATGACGAGTCAGCAGGATTCATTTTCATAATCATCTATAATGGAACAGAAGTCAGCGAGGGCAAGACGCACTTAGACTTGAGAGTCACACCGGCAACTCATACAATAGTCAATCAGGTTCCCACCAACATGCAGGGAGAAGATATAAAATTACTCCAAAATGGAGTTTAATTCATCAAGACCACAATCGGACTGAAGAGTTTTTCTCCAAGAAGAGAGCCAAGCAGGTCAGATTTTACTATGACACATGCAATGGAGGCGATTCATTGTCCCCCAATGTATGTGTTCCAATGGATTACACATTGACAAAGTCCCTGCACCTCCAGCACCGCTGGATACGTCTAGAGGCTCCGGCCTCTCCTGCAGACAGAATTAGTTACCGGTCCTGCCCAGCCTGGCCGGGATATAGTGTAAAAGGGTCAAAATCGATAGTGGCTTGCTAGCAGTTTTCTGGTATAGAAACCCTGATAAAATGTCCCCCACTGTGTCCAAGCTAAATATGAAAAGGTCTTATTGCTTTACTGTATTTGCAGCCATCAGCGGACTTCAGACGCCAAAGAAACAGGCCATCAATATGGAGTTTTCAGCTTTAGAACAACACAGGTTAGTGTGTATGTAGCCTTAATGAGATTCAGTAACTGATAAATTAGCCAACACATTGCTGGCCATTTTTGATCAATTTTAGGGCCATTAAAGAAATGTGTTCCAATCATCAGGCCCCCATTTACAGGAGCTGAGTATGAATAGAGTATGTGGAGTATGTGTAAAGACCAGAACACTACAAATTAGGGGGGGGGGGGGGGAGGGTACATTCTGAGAGAGAATCAACACAAAAAAAAAAAAAAAAAAAAAAAAAAAAGTTTTAAAACGCTAGTCTTAAACCCCCACCTCCAGCCTCTTAGTAGTCTCCGTCAGGTCAGATTAGACCATGTCTGGCCTGGCGGTCCTGCCCATCACGACCAAGGTGGGGTGCGGGCCGGAAAACTCTGCAAATGGGTGGTAATGGGAAGATCTATGTGCCCATTTTCTGAAGGAAAGGCACAATAAATCTCCCCTAATGTCTTTAATAATTTCAACTGAAAAAAGTTTTTGCGTGACGCGACAGAAATTTAATGCAGCAAGGTATTTAGTAATGTACAGGGTTAATAGGATATCCACTTCTCTGTATTTTATTATCTGAATATTTTAACTACCATCAGTGAAGAATTACAATACAAAACGTGCACACATTTCTCTAGAAAACAGACTTCCTCATTCCTCAGCAGAATGGTAGACCAAAACCGGAAGGCATGTGCATGGCGATTGGGGGTAATGTGCACGCTAAGCAATTTTTCACAGCGACTGTAGGTTTCATCAGATTTAGTATACATGGAAGTTGTATGTATGTCATCGCTAGCAGAATTTCTCTAGTAAGCATTTATTCCCGTAATTTGGACACATTGCCTCACTTTCACATAAAACGTCTAGACCAGCGCTCTGCAATACAGCTCTCAGGAGGAAGCTACAACTCAACAAGTAGCCACAGGCACGGAGAAAGAGCGAGCCAAAAGTATGGGAAGACCACAACTAGAAGCATAGAAAAACCAAAAGATGGCTGCACTAAAATGCTAAGACTGCCAGGGAAACTGTAGAAACCAGTAAGAGGCCATGAAGTCTTTGCTGCTATCGATATTGTCCCGCTTAAGAACTAAGTATTATTGTTAACCTCCACCCATTGACAATATATAAAACAAACAAACAAAGAAAACAATCTGGTCCTTGGCAGTCCATGTGCTGTGCACCGTTACAAAAACTGAAGTCCTGTACTCACTAACTGATGGAGCGGCATGATTAACATGTGTCCAACCACACCAATACCATGGGAGCTTCAGTAAAGGATGTGACGATTCCCAGATAATGCAGACTGCATCTTAACATTGACAAGTATATGACAAGTATCTTTTGGATCCATCACCAGCATTATCAGCTGAAATTTTGGAAAACAGGTCATTGGGCTCAGATCCGCTCTTCCGTTAGCTCTTTATGCCCTTGTTTTTGTGAAGCTTTACACATTATAGAAATGAGCCTGAGGGGCTCTGGGTTCAAGAACAGCTATGGAGCCCAGAGCCTTTTTTTTTTTACAAAAACAAGGGCATAAGATAATAAAAGACGTGCGGGTCCTGGCAGAGGAGGCACAAAGCTGCATGCAAGTGTGCCCGATTTACAGTCCTTGAACCTGGTAGGGCCTTCACACAGCTGGTTTCAAACTCTACAACAGGATGGTATCCAATACAGTTTTTGCAGGTAGAGGGCTGCGGATATTCATCATAAAATTAGGTGATCAGCCAATAAATGCTTTCCTGTCTATCAATGGATCACTGCACCATCATGGGACAAGTATTGTACAGCTCTTGTATTGTACAGTTGAACAACAACATGTAAAATGTGCCTTTTTTGGATGCACATTCCCACCACATTTTATCCCTTTGTTGGAAGGATAGGTTGGTCAGATTCCCAATATGCCCTTACAACAGAGGGCTGGGTTCCTCCCTTGCCTCCTGAAAGTGGGAGGAGTGAACATTAGCAGCGAGAGCAAGGCGTCTCCCCCAATGATGTGTGACCGCCCCAATGACAGTTCTTACACAGAGTTACCTCATTGGGAACTTCCCATAGTGTTCACTGAGCGGAGGCCAGAGATGTATGCAATACCATTGCATCCATCCACCATAGCCCATGATGGCCTCCGCCGAGTATAAAATGTTACAGCAGCGGTATCAATTCTTGCCCCAACCAACTATGCAGAGTCGAAATGGATGCCTAAATCTGCCAGTTCAAGTCTAGTTTTCCTGGAATTTACCTTGAATATGTTCATTTGCAAGTGTAGCCTTTTTCTATATGATAAACTTTTAGTCTTAAAAGGGAAAAATTACATTTAGATAGAGATATATAGAGATATATATATATATATAATCCATGTTCAGCAAAACTATTTCTAAGATCAGATTTATTGCTGGGTTAAGTCTTATAGGTCAAGGGCTATAGGTTAAGTTCTGAAACCCACACCCCCTGTAGCCGATTCATGCTGGAGGATGCCACTTCTGAATGTCTGAGCAATTACCGTTGTGTAAAATCTGTAGCCGTTCCACTACATATACAGATAGTCTTAGGCTAGTTGCACAACTGTAGAAAACGCACCTTCAATATTATGAATGGAAGAGGAATCAATGCACACGGACATTATTTTAACTGACCGTTCGATTAAAATGAAAGGCATTTCCAAATCCGATCCAGTTTTCCGAGATTATTCATAAAGTATATTTTACAAGGATCAGTGAAAAACAAGTGCCAAACTGATGCAAATCATCTGAGAAAAACACTGTCCGTATTTCATGGCCGGGAGTCGGCTCATCCGTAGAATTTGTAGCCTCTAGCTCTCCAACAGTGTCCAGCCAGTGCCAGACCGGCTGCCTCGAAGAATCCACACATCACGAACACCAACATTCCCATGGTAAATCGCCACAAACATATTTATGGAACAACTCTGGAAGTCAAGTTTTAATCGGTTTTAAAAGGACATTAAAAAAAAAAATGTTCTGCCAACTTATTACCAAGTTAATACTAGACAAACTTGCAATTAAATGCAAAAATTTTTTTAAAAAATTACCCTTGTGGTACACTGCAGTGTAGCCCTCGCTCTGCCAGGTCTGAAGAAGGGCTTTTTACTTGTCAGAGAGGCCTCCTGTTATTACACGAAGCGCACTCTTCACACAAGGGCTTAACATTTAACAAGAGATAACGTCCCAGAAAACAGAAGCTAAACTTACCACAATTATGAAACAGACTCACTTGTTCTTTTTTAGGAAGGGAGGAGTAATGTTAAGTACAGATAAGAGCCGAGACAGAAGGGAAACAATGCCCATGACCTGGAGGGGGGGGGGGGGGGCATGTGGGTGGCAGCATGTGATAAGTAATTTATACCCACATGGATGTCATATCCACCCACGCTGTCAGTTTTATTGTGACACTTCAGGAAATAGTTTTATAAAAAACCTGTCAGAGTAAGATTGTCGCCTTTAAACACAACAACCTGGCAGACATTACCCCATTACTGTGGCTGCAGAAGAGTTGGGGGCTTTCTGGATGACGGTCTTCCAAGTCAACTTTGTGCAAACAATCTGGGACCCACCCGAGTCTACAGCCCCCCTAACAAGCTGTTGGCAGCATGTTGTAGAGGACAGCACAGCAAATTCATAAATACCCAACGTTATTTCCGTATTATCCAGTTTGAGAAATTCCCATTTTAATCCGTATGCTAATAACAGCTTATGAATAGGTTAGTCTCAAAAACTTTATGAACTAAAGACGCAGTGAACGTCTCTTCACATATATATTATATATCTCATGCTCTTAATATAGGATGTATCTCCCAATAAAATGTTTAGTGCGACCAGTCTGAGGCAGGCAACTCTGAAGAGAAAATTTGTACTTGATCCTCTAGGACAATGGTTATAGTATTACTCTTATCAGGACAGAAGAAGCTAAAGTGCCATCATTTAAGCCACCACCTTTGCCTCACTTATCAGTTCTCTGCTCTGATATCAGGGTTAATCATTAGCCGCCTTAATAAGACAAAAGGCTGCAAAAAGCACTAAAACTGCCACATCCTTCTACTGACCACTAGGACCTCCCATCATTCCTCTGGACTTCCCCATACACACCAATGCTCAACTATTTGCAGACGTAACAGCAAACTGACCATCTTAGAGTTGAACAAATGAATGGTTTACTTTTTTAGGTCGTTAAGATGTAAAAATATTGTCATTGACACAAGTGACCTCTGTGCAGGACCAGAAGCAACTTACAAAGGTTGGTCCATGATTCATAACCATGCACCCGCTGGATTCAAGGACCGACCACAGTACAGAGGACAAGACTGCGAGCATCATAGTGATATATCATGTAAGGAGTCATTTCTTCCCCACAAAATAGCCGATACAGAAAGGATGACGGGACTCCTTAAATCATATATCACTACACTACTCAGAATCCCGCTCAGGGTTTGTCCTTCAATCCAGCGAACAGATCACAGTCATGGACATCTTGTGTGTTAAGCAAGCGGCACTCTTCTGAAAGCTTAAGATTTTACAATCTAACCCAAAGCGCAGTTTGCTTAACCAAGAGACTGGCGCTTCTTGGTAATTCTTGCGCATCCCTCTCTTAGGAGTGTGACAGGCCTTTCATTCTTGGAATCGAAGAGCTTAACCTACTGGTATCCAATGCTTTATGTGGAGGAAAAAATAAAAACAACCAAAATGACACTATGTAAAAGAAAACTATTTGAGTAACTGATGACAAAACTCAGGCATGCTTAAAGATAGTTAAGGGTCTTCAGGTATGGTGTCGCTTGGATAACGTTTGTACGTCAAATGTGATGCTTAAAGAAAATCTACCATCAAAATCCAGCGTGATAAACCAGGGGCACTTACTCATAGATCCAGGCACTGTGACTAAAATATTTGTTATCCATAACCTCATTCCTTCTAAAAATCAACTTTTAAAATTATGCTAATGAGCCAGGAGAGGCTGTAGGCGTTTTATCCAAGCCTCTGTGTGTTACATATGCTGTTCCATTCTGAAGGAGCACAGACATACTGGTGTGCGCCCCCTTTGGGAGGATCTGCTCTTTTAGCTTTGTATGCCCTGGTTTTTACAGAAAAAAAAAAAAAACTTTTAATTATGCAAACACTATCAGCCTCTCAGGCTTATTTGCATAATTGTTAGTTTTCTTAAATGCAAGGGCATAATAATCTTTAAGAAAAGCAGATCCTGCCAGAAGATGTACACTCCAGCACCTAATTGTGCTTGCCTTTCAATCGTTGATCCGGATCCTCTAAAGGCCGTTGCACACATGCAAGGTTTTTTCACCAAAGTTGGCCAGTGGTTTTGGCCACCACACAGAATTTGGTGAAACAAATTATCCCTTTACAATGCAGTCTTGGTGCAATTGTGTAAAAGCACCTGAAATCAAAATTGTTCTTCTAATAGGTGTAGAGTGCAGGCAAGAAAGCATGTACCTCACATAATTTATTATTGTTTAGCAAAGAGGAAAACATAGTACGTACCTCTTCCAGCTCGAAAGATTCTTTATCTTGCTTCAAGAGACTGGATATGGAAGGGTTAGTCACACACAAATCCCTCTCTGGCGTTGATGTGGATGGATTTTTGTCGGGTAGGTAGTGTTCACAATCCTGATCAGTAGATACACTCAAATCCTTGTGAGTAGGGGAGTCCATAACACAAGTATCACATTCAGTAAGATTTGCGGGAGATTGTTCCTGCCCATTTGTGTTGGAGTTAGGTAAAGGCTCTAAAACACCATTTTCTTTTGGATGGGCAGATCCATCAAGACCGTTGGTGTCGGAGACTAAGGAATTAAGGACTAAAGGCACCTCCTCTTTAACTGTGGCAAGAGGTGGGGAAGTCTTTTTAAAAGGTTTCAGTACTTTCTGATCATTTTTGTTGGATTCATCATCATTACCATTTTGGTTTGGACCTTTGTCTTCTAGAGACTGAGCGGAATGGTTGGACTCTCCTAAGGACCGTGCCCCACATAAGTTAAGTTTAGATAGTGTCTCCATAAAACGAACTGCAGTCTGACTAGAAGACCGGGCGAGAGGTGCTGGTTTAGCTTCAACAGTAGTAGAAGTAGTTAAAGATTTAGAGCTGCCGATTTGTTGGAGTGGAGTTCCAGATACGTGAGAATATAAAGATGAAAAAGCATTCGCAACATCAGTGAGGACTTTAATCTGTCGGAATCGACCTGGTTGGAAAAAAAAAAAAGCAGATTAAAATATGGCAAGACATGAAGAAGATAAAAAAAAAAAACCCACACACAGCAAAAAAGTCTCTCCAAGTAGGAGGCCTTCGTTTGGAGGAACCAATGACCACAGAGGCATCAAAATAGCAGCAGCATACGTCTGGTAAATATTTTTTTCTTTCCCCTGTCTCATAGAACTAAAGCATTTTATTTTGTAGAAATCATCATTTAAAAATAGAGAACTTGCTCTGCCATAGTTTTTATTTTAGCCTAAGGCATTTAAAAGATACATCCACCATACTCAACACACAATTACACCATTTATTATCCAGCCTCTTACGAGTGACAACCACTCATTTTCCTCGACAGGGGATAAAAAAAAAAAAAAAAAAAAATCATAGCAAACTTTAACCTAGACAGACAATATCAGCTTCAGAAAAGAATCAACAAGATGTCCTGGAGGAAGTAATCTTTGAGGAGGTAATTTTAAGAAGTGAGGGAAAAAAAAAAAAAAAAAAAAAAAAAAAAACACACTACTTAGCACTAGTGCATAGGATATAGGATCCAGAGGAATTTTTTTTTTTTTTTTAAACTTAAAAAAGCCTTCAACTGTTTCATGAGAACTCTATTGTGTTCTTACTTTACCCGAGCCCCAGAGAACAGAATGAAATGCTCAGCATGAATAAGGAAATGCTTACTCAATTAACAAGAGACTGCGCTTTGGCACAGACTGCTGTAAAGTATTCTACTATACTCCAACCAGCGTGAGGCCGATGCCAAGAAGGCCTGGAATTTTAAGTTGTAACAATGGTCTATTCAACGATTAGAGGCATCATGTATGCCCGCACGCAGCACAGTAACTAAAGCTCTCGATAAACTCTCAGGTAAGCTTGCTAATTTAAAAGTATAAACGCCCCCCCCCCCCCCTCTTTAAAAAAAAATAAAAGTAAAAATATCCGTGCACGAACACACACTTACTTGTTAAGGCATAGTTTGGATTCTCCAACTCTAACCGTTGCATTTGCGCATTTAAAAACACTTTGATATCAATCCCATGGGCGAAAGAGGAATTGTTGAAAAAGCGGGACGGTATTTTCGAAGCAATGTCTGGCTCGTCCCTTCCAAACCCTAGGTTGTAGAGAATTTCTTCGGGATCTTCTTCATAAAGGTCTAACAGTTCTGATACGCTAGAGGAAGAGGGGACATTAAATAAAAAGTTAGAAAAAAACATTATCATATTAATTTTAATCCCTAACCAAGGGGGAGGTAGGGAGATTAGTTACAGCAAGTCATTGGTTTCCAGTCCTGCATTACACAGTGGACCTGTGTGATTTGAATGGACCCTGAACTGCTCCATTTCTCGTTTGTTGGTAATATAGTGAAATTTAATATTTAAGCCCCAAGAGCTAGTTTGGTCAAACAAACTCGCTATCTGCAAAATTATTGGACCGAACCATGCATATCCTCTCCGTTCAGTGGTTGTAGGTTTGGACGAGTAAATCCAGGAAGCCTATTGGAGTGACATTGTTTGACCGATGGGCAATGGCCTTCACTGCCAGGTTTCCCCACCAATTAAAGCAGGTGCTTGAGGAACACTTCTAACGAGTAGAAATGTTGTGCTTTACCAATGATCCACAAGCAACAGCCCAAATGTTTCACCTGTAGAAGAGTGGCGGAGACAAATTTGCTTCCATAAGGACACCCTCAATGTAGCTTACAAAGACAGATATGAAGAGTGAAGCTCACCTTGATACAGTTGCACTGCTTTTTCCAGATCCAGTGGAATTCATGCTTCTCCCTTTCTGGTGAAACTGGAGTCGTCGATCTTTTGCCAGCATGCCATTGCTTTAAAGCAGAAAGACATGAGCGTGAACAATCGTTAATGATATCAGTCTAGAACAGAAACATAAAATTGGGAGCTCCATGACATGTTACTTACATGGTGGGCTCCATCGGCAGGAACCTTTGATGGAGATGATTAGCTAGAAACAATAAGAGGAGGAGACGTCAGTCATGCTTTAGTTACTATGGAGACACGCAACTTGAATCTTTACTGGCAAGGGCTCAGAACGTGGAATACTTTCTAAGTGCCCAACCTGTCAGATATGCAGGTACATGCCACTTCTAAAATTCTTTTACAGAGCTTAAAAACAATTAGCAGCAGCTGCCTCATTCACAGGACGGGTCTTAAGTCTCCAATAGTCAGGTTTTGTTTCAGAAATAAATCCTGTAATTGATTTAACAAACACCAAATTCCTTTTATGGGATGATACACGGCATACACGCATTCATCTACTTCATTACACAGCGGATGACTTGTACGTGTCGTTACAAGTGCGCTTTCCACTGGCACTGCATAAGTTACTCACTCATGACAAATCTATATATGGAATTTTTTTTTTAATTTAAAAAGATATAATACAGTACCTATGTTAAGGTGTTATAAAATAGAATTTACAATGTAGCTTCAAAAATTTGAAATCCTCTTGGGAACACTCCAGTCAAAGTCAATTCATTGAATTATTCCTTGTGCAGGGTCTGAAGGGAGGAACAGGACTCTAGGTTCTAGAAAGTTTCTAGGGATGCAACTAAAAGGAGTCATGCTCCGCCCTTCACCAAGCATTCAATTACTGGTGGCCCCACACTTAAGGACACCTAACTTACAGACAGACCTCTCTGCCTACTGTGACCGGTGGTGAAGCTCTGCAGTCCTAGGCTGCAATGATAAGCTGTAAGGTGTCTAATAAAGCTTTATTGATAATCCTTGTTCCCTTAATACAAATTTTTGAAAATCCACTTATAAGGGGGCAAAAAATGGTTTGTCTGTAGATACAATTAGAAAATTTACTAGTTCCAACTTACATACAAAATTCATCTTAAGTACAAAACTAAACCACCCATCTTGTATGTAACCCAAGGACTGCCAGCAATTAGTTTTGACTAATATTCAACATCAAATATAACCAATACATTTATTACATAGAACAGTCAATGAGAATATGAAGCTCAAAACCCAAAAAGTACAATAGAGATCAGTCAAGAAGGTCCTAAAGCACAATAAGGAGGGTACACTACCCGCATCTAACTACATGATACAATGTGTCTAGGGACATGCAGCCCTTGACATTCACAAGAATGTTTTATAATCTTGACATTTCCTAGAAATGAAAATTCAGGGTAGAAACGGCCTTCAAAAAAACTCATGGTTTAATATTAGAGAGGAAGGGAAAAAAAAAAAAAAGTAGATAAGGTGCATTTACGTTTCTAGAGGAGAAACCACCCCATCGATGCTTATGTAACAAAACACTGACCCCTTTGTGGTGTCTTACCCAATCTGTGTGTGTACTTCTGCACGCCATGGGTCTAAACAAGAGGCAAACTCCAGATTTAAGACGACAAAAACCTTAAATCTTTGACACATACACCCAGAGGAGAGTAAATAGCACGGCACCGGCAAGGTTGCTAGGAAGTTAATTCTGAACACAAAAGGAAGAAATTGACAGATCTGGTTCTTGTGCTAATACACAAACTAAACAACAACCATTACAACACACTGAAAGCTCCACAAGACTTTCCTCCCAGCTCCACATGTAACTCCGCGCTAGACCGCAGCTTGCCACGACTTGCAGCAGGAGACAATCGTTCCTTCTGAGAAGTTGAAGTTGCTGCAGGTTTTCTAGGAGAACTTCTAAGCTACCAGACACTTGACTGTATTACGTCTTTATATACTTGCC
The DNA here is from genome assembly GCF_040894005.1 of Engystomops pustulosus. Taxonomy (NCBI): domain Eukaryota; kingdom Metazoa; phylum Chordata; class Amphibia; order Anura; family Leptodactylidae; genus Engystomops; species Engystomops pustulosus. The sequence continues at coordinate 84,119,699 of NC_092418.1, forward strand.
ATGTTATACTTCAATGCACTTGTGCAGGTTTACAAGGCAAAACCACTTCGACAAACGCTAATAATGTTGTGTATTTAGGATGAAGGGTGCTTGTGGCAATGCAGGTTATATGGCTAAAAGCTGTCAGTTTTATTTATTACTTGTACAGGTTTATGAGATCATAGACTATAGTGGATGTTATGCAATGAAGATCTCCAGAAATGGTGCTTCTGCAGCCGAGAGAACAGTACACCGCACTATTCCCAGATTACATAAGACTAAAATTAGTGAACACGAATAACATGTCCATACAGGAGGAGGTTAATTAACACTGCGCTGTCGTTTTCGGTACAAATGTAGTACAAGGATTATTCACATGCACATAAATCCTGCTACTTTAAAGGGTCGGTGCAACAAATTTTTGATGCACCGTGCCTGAGTGATGACCTCCCTACAAGCCATTTAGAGGATGACCAAGTAGCTGGGAGCAGGAGGGTCCATTATCCACATAGAAACATACAGGAAAACTGACTCAGTATGGAAAACTGAAACAGCTGCTATATAAAATTTCATATTACATCTAAAAAAAAAAAAAAAAAGTCAAAAAGTTTGAAAACCTTCTTTCGATAAATGCAACCCGCAGGAGTTTGGTGGTCTCCAAATACAATCCATAAACATTAATAAGAAGAAATCCAACAGTCAAATCTGGCATGGCCTTGCACATCCAATAGCCCCTGTAATGTACGGTACCAGCGAGGGGCACGTGTCCTATACTGACCTTCTGCTCCAAGGGACAAGTCATCTTCAAAACTGTTGCCATTCTTTAAAATCATTCCTAGGGGAGAAAAATGGAAAATGACCGCTCAGTCAGACGTGCCACATGTTTTTCTTGTTACCATATCAGATGCCTGCAGCGTACTGAAGGTCAGTGTTCAGCTAAACTAAGCACAGCTCAAACAAGACCAGAAGAAAAAAAAAAAAAACACACACACAAATGCTAACGCAACATGTTTCACTTCCGTATTGTCAAGTGAAAACTGAGAAGAAGAAAAAAAAAATGAAAATCTGAGAGCAGAGATACTTACTGTAAGTGTTAATTCTCACTGTACCACAGGTGCTTTTTACAAAGACATTCCCACCATTAAAGCTAGACTAAATCCAGAATTAGACTACATAGCGTTTAATGTATTTTTTGGCCATTTTTTCTTACGGGCAAGTCTACACTTGTACTAAATTTTGAAACACTCTCTCTTTAACAATAAGTCTGCTGGACATTTGATGGCTCGATGCTCTCCCTTTCAAAAAGCCACATATTTTAGAGTATATATTAAGAGTACATTCCAAAACTATATATTGAGTATTGCCAAAAATGTATTTGTGGTGTTTTGTTTTCTTGCATTTATTAGGTTTTCAAAAACACCTGAAGCAAATCATATTTTTGCAGTGCTGTGAGAAGGGAAATATTCAGAAGCACTTAACACCCCCCCCCCCCCAAAAAAAAAACAAAACAAAAACAAAAACAAAACTAAGTCCTGGTCTCAGGGATCACAGCCCTACATGAAATTGTGTCAAGGTTTTCATTATTTCCTTAGGTTTCTATTATGTATAACTGCTCACACACTGGCAGACAGGACAATGTTGGGAATGAAATTTTAAAAGTGAAATGTTATTCATCAGACAAAGATAATTTGGTGATAATTTAGGCTAGAAACAAGTTGCACTTCGGAAAGGTTAAAAAAAAATGCTTTAAAGATTGTGTTTGAAATGCATTTTATACCTGGAACGTGAGATAATTTACACCTGTTCTAGGGTAGAATGAGTCCAATGACACAATCCCACTGTAAGTTTGCATAAGATACAGAACAAATAGCGGCTATTAAGTTGATATATCTGTAAATAGAGAGCAAAAGGCAGAACGATCACTTACCCTTAGGAAAGCCTGGCGGGGTGCTCTGTTCATCTAAGGACGCTCCCAGTGGTGTTCTAGAAACCACAAGATTACTCAACTTAGTTTGTCTCGCTCCTGATAATTGTTTCATATCCTTCCTCTGTTACACAGTAAACACATGATAAAGGGTGGGAGGCCTATCATCTTTTCGCAGAGAACCAGAACTATGGAACACCAAAAATTACACTCCTATCGGGGGGAGTTAAACCAGGCTACTTGTTTTCATCCCTTCTGGTGTATGACCCATCCTTAGAATTGGTTATCGAACTATAATCGGCGAAGGTCTGTACACCCACCCCATCCGCTGCACAAGCCTGTGACATCATACTCATTGGTCACATGGCTGGTCCATAGATAACAAATATAAGAAGATTACCACAGTCACAGCCTGCATCTATGAGCGCGTTTATCATGCTAGATTTCCTTTATGTGAACAGGGCATGTATATTGAGATTCTCAGAAACTCAGTGTAAAAGTAAGACTAGACAATGTTATACCACGCCAGATTCATCAGTGTTTATGTAGGATGATAAACCTATTCCCATATGTAGGACCCCACAGATCACTAGAACATGCATGTCCGAGCTGCCCCATTCATTTCTAGGGAGCTGACGGAGATTGCCAGCAACCTCCATCAAAAACATAGAGATGAATGGGGCAGCCCAGCCGTGTACACCTGGTTGCTCTGCTCATATCTGTGGAAGAGACAAGGGCTCTGACTGGGGTATCCCTCATGCTAGTGATCTGTGGGGGTCTCATCAGCAAAACCTCCACTAATTAGCAAGTTAGGCACTTTCCACAGGGTGGGACCGAACTCGCTGCGTGGGAAAAGCCCTTTAAGGCTATGAAGTCTATGAAGTCTATCCACTTACAAATTGGATACATTTATACCCGAAAATGGTGTTGCATTTCAACTTAAAATCAATCATATAATTCATAAACAGGCCCAACTTGGTAATTTTTTTTTCCCCTTTTACTTCATTGTGAGTGAATGCATTCCCACGTAGTTAGGACAAGTGAAGGCCTACCAGACACCCTGAGGGCAAGTAACAATAAGAAGCCGGGTTCATCATCCTACACTATCATATGACGACACCTACAAACAATACCACCATCCTCCCTGGAACACAAGGAGATTTGAATATTTCTGACGGCGTTAAACACCCGTTTTTCAATTGTAAGAATAAAGTAGCACATGGATTTTAATTGGCCACTTATCTACTTATTTAGTTTCGGAGGAAATTACATTATTGCACAATAAATTTGAGAAATCCTTCTCCAAAATTGACAGTAAGCGATATTTGATCTCTGTAGAATACAGAATGGTGTCATGTGATACACATTTTTCGGTCCATTCTAATGTAGATTTTGCGACTGAAAACATACAAAAGTAGAAAAGTGTAGTTTAGAAATTTGAGACTCTTGGGCTCATTTGCATACAGCCCTTCATCCTGCCGGTAGATGCCATTCAACATTCACATTGGCAGTGGGTCACTGAAATACCAATAGAGAATGGGGTGGTGACGCAAATATGGAAGTCTCAAAAAAAAAAAAAAAAATCCAAACCAGTGGTATTTTTGGTTAGAGGGGACAGTAGAGGACTAAGGGCAGTTCCACCCTGTCATGGGCAGTCCATGAAGCTCACACTGCTGGGGACCATACTTCATGCATCATAATGGTATAAGATGCAAACAGTCCCTGCTTCCCCAAAGAATTGCAGTGTCAGCAGTGCTGTTCAGCGGGGAAGCAGGGACTTACCATCATGTAAAATGAACAGGCAAGAAACCGTTTCCCCCAAAAGTATGGTTGGTCTGTAAAATCTCATGGAACCTGGCATAGAATTCATCGAGGTGCATGATCCGGCACCTGAAATACCAATTGACCAGAAGTTTCTAGTATTCCCCCCCTAAAAATCTTCCCCAACAAATAGCTAATTTCCTACGTACTCCCCCATCTACGAATGTACTTCTACAGGTGTTGTGGCGACCCGACCCACCTGCATATTTGCTCCTGACTTTTGGACTTGGCTCTGCGGCTTGTCTAAGATTTATGCAGTTAAACTCCTTGCAAATTGGAGCAGATTTATCAAATCTTTCTTATGGCAAAGTTAGGTTGTAATTCACTCCAGAAAACGGTCTTGCACCATAGAGCTTTAGACACCATTATGACTATTAATAAAAAACAGATGCAGCCTTGTGGGTCATGGCTTCCCAGAAAAAAAAAAAAGGGAGTGCGACAAAAATTATGCAATAGGACCTGCTCCGATAATGTAGGAGCATAGAAATACATGGAGACGTACAGCAGCTAGCACACGTCCACACAATGTGCATGAGCCCTTGAAGGAACGAGTAGACTGTTGTAGACCGTCTCGCCCAACATTAAACTAGGTTTTAAAAAGTTTGCCCTATTATGTTTTACCTGGTGGTGAGTTTTGTGGAAAGCTTATACAGTTTACTCATGAAACAAGTTGAGCCCTATCCACAGGATAGGGTCTAACTTGCTGATCTGTTCTGCTCAATTCATCTCTGTGGAGTTAATGGATATCGGGGCTTTGCAATCTTTGTCAGCTCCATAGAGATGAATGGAGCAGAACGGACATGCACGGCCGTCTCTTCCGCTTATCTCTGGTGGCAACAAGGGATCGGACAGAGGTACTTCAAACCCTCCGTTCCCGTGATCTATGGGAGTCTCAGCACTCAACAAAGCCCCAAGCAGAAATTTCCCAATACCGGGGCAAAAAGCTAATTGCCGTTACTTTCCTGTGCTCACACGCAACTAGTGATCGGAGCAGGCAGATTGTGGAGATTGGAGAGATCAGGCTTCAGCTAGCTCAGTCTGACCACAACAATTATCTGTCTCATGGTCAGGTGATAACCCGGCTCTCGTCTACACATACGTCTCACTGATCGTATACCAGTATTTCCACTATTACTCGCTATTAAGGGGACGTTGCCCTGCAGGAAGTAACTGAGGCCGGCCGGTGGTGTAATCCAGCCACAAGCAGCAAGTCATAGCTGCCAGCACAGGATTATACTTCATAAATAAGTACCCAGCTAGATGTTATTCTTGTAATTTAGCCACACCGCTCTACTACTGAATATGTTGTACCAGTCCATTTTTTTTAAAGAAAGACTCAAATACTTTCTAACAGCTCTACACTGAAACTTACATAACCATTACACTAAATGGTCAGGTAGGTATTAAGGGGGAAAAAAACTCAACCTAACAAAGCTCCGGTAGAGGCAGACAAATTAGAAACTGCACAACTATAGTACATTTTTGTACTGTCTTCCTACTGGCTAGAGAACTAGCGATCCATGGAAATTTGGCTCCTAAAATCCAGTCATCGGTCATCAATAATATTCATTGATCTTATCTCTATATAGTGCATGCATACTCTGCAGTGCTGTACACAGCTCTGATCATAAAGGGGCTTACAATCCAGTGTCAATTAGCTATACAAAAGGTCTTTGTGGTTAATCTATACACGAACACGGATTGCCAAAAAAAAAAAACTGTGGAGAAAGAGGGAGGCCAATAAAATTACTTTAGAGTACAAATTTTGCTGCACACTTTAGAAATAAATAAATGGTGCTGTGGAAAGGGTCCCAAATCCTTTAATATAACGTAACTATTGAATAGAGTCTAATTTATTTGATTTTATTACAGTAAGTACCACAAACTATTCAGTAACGTTTCGGTCATTTACTGGCCTTACTTTGACATCATTTGCAGAAAAGCAAAGCCAAAATGCTGCACATAGCAAAGTGTGGGGCAGGCTATAGTCACCACGTGGAGCGCCACACACTGCTATGTGCACTTTAGCTGTGCTTTTCAGCAAATGGTGTCTGAAGGTGGTCAGTAAATTACCAAAAAGTTACCAGTTTGCGGTATTTTCTACAATACTAAACATTTATCAATTGTGACTGAAATCAATAATTACTGTAACCATTACCGTCAGTATAACCCTACGCACAGTATACGAGACAACAAGCTGTCAGTGAGCATCTGGAATGCCTGGACTCCCACCTTCCCCAAAGACCAGCAGAGCGGGAACCCCATTCTTACCAGCTTATGGAGGAGTGGCAGGTTATGCATATGTCCTCCTGCTCCATTGAACTCTATGGAGTTGCTGATTCTCAAAACATCAAAAACTATTGAATGGAGCGGCAGGATGCTTGCTCGACCTACCACTCGCCCCTTTATAGAGTATTGGGACATCTGTTCTCGTGATAGGGGGTAGTAGTCCCACCAGACGATCATCAGTTAATTATACATCATCTGGTGGACCGGGGATAACATGAAAACTTGTTACGCCCCCTTAACTTAAGCTTAACGCCATTTATTTTTACCTGTCAGCAGCAGGTTAGAGTATGACAACCACCGACAAACAATAAGAAGAGCAGTCAGGAGTTGAAGAAGAGTTGGAAATATAAAGAGAAGAAAGAAGAAACGCTGGAAGAAGAAGAGAAAAGAAAGGAGGGTTTGTTCACAGTTTTTATTCCCCAAAGCAAAAAGAAGAAAGGACTTAAATAATCCTTACCTGCAGTCTTTTAACCATATTGCAATCTTCTCATTAGGTATATTAGCTGCAAATGAAAAACAAAAACACTTAATAAAATACATCCAAAGTACAAAAAGCATAGGCCATGCGCCATTCATTATAAGCATTATACAACCATGGCCAGTGGTTAGAGAGCAGAGAAGTGGCTGCCAGGCTTTGCTCTACATTCACTTATATCTACCCTCAACTCTATAATATTTTACTAATAAGGTCTTGGAATGTCAACATATCCGTCCACTGATCACGGTTATACTAAAAAAAAAAAATCTATGGAAATGAGAAAACGGTGCTAGAGGTGCTAAGAGGCAGAATACATCACAATGCAGAAGATAGGGAGCATTGGGATTAGTCGTTCTGTCAACAGAATTTGCAAAAATGTTGCACGTCGTATGCAAACTGCACAGATATTTGCAAATTGACAACACAATGCAAAGTAAACCTCACATTGAAACATACGGCAACATCGCACAATGTGATTTTATTAAAGCAAAATCTACTGAAAACAACAAAAAAAAAAAACCCACAACAGTAGTTTATAATATGTGTTGTGTAATGTAAAGCCTCTGTGGATGTGCACACGGCAGGTACATGCGTTCATCTCCGCCACCTTTATATAAGATTTCTGAATCTGAAGAATTGTGTTCCTGCAGGCCAGGGTATATAGGCACTTCACCTGATTACAGTACAAATGAGAAAAATATTTCTGCAGATTAAAGATTGAGAGAAAGAAGAGAAGAAATCCTAGTGAGCTGATAAACCAGTATAACAGGAACCTGTATAAGAAGCAATGGCCAGATTTTGTCTAATAGGACCCAATACCAGCACATGCTCCCCTGCACAGATAACGTCCTATTCGCTGATGTAGTTCTTCTATTCCAAAACATCTCAATTGGCTGACAAGTACCAGGAGTCTGTTGCCGGTACCTTCACAATGCTATTACACAGTATGGACACATTTCAACCCTCAGTGTTTCAGGCTCTCCCAGCGCATTTTGAAAAACGATTCAATTGCGATAATGGAAACAATGGGGCACATTTACGAAGGCCCTTGGCCAGTTTTTTGTCCGACTTTGCACGTTCTTTCTAGTGCAAATTGTGTGCAAAGGTATTTAAGAGGTGTCCTAGACACTTTTGGGTCACAACAGTCACTATTTTGTGGCAAGGTAATAGGCATCATGCCATACAAATTAGGGGGCATTCTGGAGGTCAGTCTAACCGTGCACCAGATGTATCGTGCAAAGTCAGGCAAAATTGTGTCGCAATTGTTTGTAACTGTCGGCCCAGTGCAGGGAAGCGCCAGATTCATGATTTCTGGCGCACCGAGCATTATACACATACACCGACTTCTAGTACAGTTTGCACTAGTCTTCGTAAATGTGCCCCAATGTTTGTAAACAATCCAAAACACGTGGTGCCCCTACCCTTTACTACCGAAATGCATTTCAGAACTCAATTCAACCAGAATGTATGAATGTGGCCTTACTGGACTGGAAATAGGTGCAGGACTCATGGAACCAATCAAGACAATGGGGGAGATTTAGGATAGGTTTTAGAACAGTTTGATATCCAAACCAGGAGTGGAGTGAAAACACAGCAGGAACAGGACTCGCCTATTGTGATCCACACTAAAAACAATGCATCTGAAAAACAATGTGTGCAAATGATGAAAACTTGCCCCTGCAATGCTGCCAGATGAGGCTGGAGCCTCCCGATGCATCCGGCCCCCAGGAAGTGCTGGCAAGGAATTCCGCCATTAACCAGAAGGAATGCACAGGAACGGGAAAGGAGCTCCAATAACGTCTCCCCCCCCCCCTCCTCACGCCAGAAAACTGGCGTACAAGCCCTGATAAACATCCCCCAATAAACTTATCTTGTGGAGAGATGTTAAATATGCACCCTGGGGAAAACCACCTTTGGAGGTTTCTTTGGGTTTATTACATCGTATAATTAGAGTAAAGTCACTGCTTTTCAAGCGTTTTATGATGCAAAAAAATAAAATCTGAAAAATGCAGAGGCATGCAACCACAGCAACCTGCATGCAAACAGACCACCAGTAATGCGAGCCGCCACGATGGTTTGGAGGGGCGAACAAAGCCAGATATAAGAAGCCCCTGCAGCTGGCTCTCAATTTGTTCAATCTAAATTCACTTCTGCTATGCCACGGAGCAGCACTCATTTTTACAAATGTATCTTCACATGTTAAGGACCTAATCCTAGGTGTCAAGTAGGTTTATCTCCCCTTTGAGCAGAGCATACATTTTTCACACCAAGATACAGAACAAACCTGCACCACCTCCTCCTCATCTTGTAACATTAACGTTCGAGGCGAGATATAAACCAGTAAAATCCCTGGATAACATTTATTATGTACAATCTGTACATTATGTTATATCCCATGGAATGCGCCTGCTCTATCCACAACACACAACTAAGGCATTCCTAAATAACACAAAGATACACTGTACACAGAGGTAGACAATATGGTGCCACATACGTCACCCTGTGCCCTCTATACTATGCCCTATGAAGCAGGTTGTAGGAACTTCTCCAAACTACAAAGATACAAGGTCACATTCCTATGTTGATTATGAAACATTCTTGTAATATATTAGATACATTTCTCCTGTAGAATTGTTTATTGTATTTTCAGCCAAAGCAAGAAGTGGATGCAGGTTGATAGATTTTCTATATTCTTTGGAATCCTAAATGGATTTGACTCGAACATTGAAGTGCATCCAAATGTTCAGTGTTGCAGTTTTTGAAGCGAAAAGCCGATATGGATCAAAATGGGAGAGAAGATATCATTGAGAGAAGCTGCTCTTCCTCTTTTTTCACTCCACTCCTGGTTTGGACATTGAAAACTGCATCGGAAAAACTGAGGGTGCAGTCACACGTCACTTCTAACGCACGCGCTTAAGAATGCATTGCAACAGCTGAAGAGAGGTTTTCTTAATTAAACAGCAGTTAACATTTGCATTTACAAAACGCTAATGTTAATGCTTATGTTAACATGCATAAATAGTGCATTAAGGCTGCATTTTGTAAACGCAAATGTTAACAGTTGTCTAATTAGGCAAATCTCTCTCCGTTAGACGCAACATGTGACTGCACCCTGAACGTCTGAACGCAACCTCAAGCGCTTATAAGGTTTGTAACTTTTTATGCAGGTGTTCTTTGTTAAAGTAGGAAGCCGTTAATGCAATTGGTTGCAATCAGGAATAGGATAAAAAAAAAAAAAAAAAACACACCTGGTAGTACCGTAATCAATAATTTGTCTTGGGTGTATAAATGCAAGATTAGTGGCCTATAGCACAGTCTACCAAGTGCATATAAGTGCACATCTGAATTACCAGAATTAAACCAGAAGAACTAATACATCTCTAATCTTATCCTTTCAAAATGTTGTGGCAATATCCCACCACATACTGTTGGTTTCACTCCATCAACATCGCTTCTTCCCAATCACACCATGACCACTGTTGTGTTACACTCCACTACAATCTCTCTCTTACCTGCCGTCATCATCTCTGCTTCTCCTTTCCACCGATGAGAGCTCTCCAAAAAGTATCAGATAGTCCCCCACCTTCTAAACAGAACCTGAAAACCCATGTGTTTATGATTACCTACAACACGCACTAACTGCGCAACTCTGCTCCCTCACCTTGTGTCTCCATCTACCCTCCCATATACATTGTGAGCCCCCACGGGCAGAGTCCTCCCACTTGTTACTGATCCCTGTAGTTTTTGTATGTGCTTTTGCTTGTGTTAATGTATGTGAACCCCTTATTGATAGTACAGCAGCATGGAATGAATGAAGCTCTATAAATAAAGTGTTCCTATGACAATCATCATAATATTCTCGGCTGCAATGGGAGACTGAAAATTAATTTGAGTCCAGATAAGGTAGGAGACATCAGTGTAGTCGAGAAGTCCTATGTATAGTCTATGGACACAAAAGTTGGTGTCAGGTAGTGGACACTTGACGTCCATAATGTTCATTATGATTATTTTATTTCTGTAAATAATATTTGCAGCGTTATACTTGTGAGTGATAAATTCCGCTCCAAAGTCATATGCAAATGAGCAGAGAAGAGTCACATGGGTCACATTTAAAGGCTGCAGGAGGAGCGCCCCTTCAGCTTTAAAGTACCTAGAAAAATGCTTGTTTGTGCCATCTTAAAGATAAGAATCTCCTCTTTCAGATGGCAGAGGGCTACAGATCAGTTAAAGACACAGCTGGAAATGCAAGCTGCAGATAAAGATCCAGTTCCCACCTATGACTAACGGTCTCTCGAGTTCTGCAGCTCACAGAACCACCACAAGTAATGCATTCTGAAACATGAAATTCTTATCTTTAATATGACACCAAAAGCATTAGTTCTTCCTGCAGCCTGTAAACCTGGCTCATCTCAAGCAAATATGACTCTTCTCTGTTCATTTTCACATGACATTGGATATTTTCTTTTTTACAGGTAAACAAGCAAGACTTCACACAAGGGAAATTCTAAAAAGGACATTTCAAACACAACCAGTGGCAATAAGTTATTGGCATCACCTTGGGCACACTCCCTCAATACCATAATTAGAGGTCTCCATCAGACCAGCGGACCTATACAAGCTTTTAAAATCCAGATAAGTACACGCTGTGCCGATCTCAGGACATTATTATTCTCAAAACAGCAAATTCAACAATGAAACCAAGTCAAGGGAAAAAAAAAAAAAAAAAAAAAAAAAAAAAAACAGCAGCCCGTTCAGAGCCAACATAAACAGTGTCCAAAACGTGATTGGATTAATGATTGGGTCAGTCAAGAGACTCAAACCCATAGACATCAGCCAGGGATACAGGACACAAATAGAACAGGAGGGTATGAAGGTCAGGCGTACCACAGGTAGATGCTACAGACACTTTGTATTGTGAGAGAGATAAGTGCATCTACACCGAGCCCAAACAATGCAGTATAAACTATAAGTAAACACGATCAAGAAGTTAATGCCATTGTGTCATCTACATAGGACCATGAAGATGTGATGTAACAAGCTGATCATGGTATGAAAGAGTTTACACACCATAGACAGCACGAGTCATCAGACACAATAGTTATGTTGTATATTTTAGGTTAACACTAATATTTATATATCCTAAAGTATAATATTTACAAGTTATACATAATACTGTTTTACAGTTTCCCACAAATATCAGCCCTTTACTTTGGTTGGGGAAAATAAGCTGTAAGAATAAGATTACTGGGACCCTTGGAGATTGTAAAATGGGGGTGTACACAATCCCTATGTGAGATATCCACTATAGCGGCCATTAGTGGCATTACTTGCAGTTGAAGGTCCCTGTGCAAGGTCTGTGCCAGGCCCCTGACTATAATGTATGGTTTATATGGGAAAGTGACATCTTATGGACCCCATAATCCTCTTGTCACTGCACCCCCGCAAATTACACTCCTGGCTGCCAGACATCCATCAGTCTCCATTCACATATCAGTTTATCTCCAGCATGTTATCTACGATATCAGGGATAACATACTGACCCTCCATTCTCTATATGCCCTTTCAAATGTCTGCTAGAAAAAAAAAAAAAAAAAAATATTGGAGCATGCATTACATTTTCACCTTTCAGACTCAAAAATATCAATCAATATCAAATACAAGTCAATGGACTAGCAAAATAAACATTTTTGCAAACCATCTTTTTTTTTTAGCAATTCAAGAAAGTTTTTCCAATGAGTGCTGAGAAACCCAATTAGAATAAAAAAGGATGTTTATATGGTGCTGGCAGAAAGTCTTAACTCTAAGATGAGATTGAGTGTTAAATATTATATCTTCTATTAAATAAAAGATGGTTGTAACAACCCTTTATAATATAAAGAAGGCACTTCAAAAACATACTCCAGGACCAGGCGTTTCACACCCATCTGTTTGCGCTTTATCATCCTAGAAACTGATGCATGGAGAAAGCAGACACCAACGTGGACGCGTCTGTGTGAATGAGCCCCTATAGAAATGAATAAAGTCATCATACACACACAGCACAGGTGACATAGAGACCTCCGATATGATGATCTCTGGGGGTCTTAGATGTCATCACCAGCATGTGACCACCTATCATGAAGGTAAGTACTAGTCCAGAGCTGTATGTCCATAATATGCTGAAGCTTAGCTACAAATACACGTGGAGACATAGATCAGAGGGAAACAAAACATAAAACTAAGGGAAACTGTCCCAGAACTTAGATGTAGGACCTGTGCATGGCACAGCATGACGGGCACAGCACCCTGGCACTACAGAATGAGGAAGTCACGGAGGACTCAAGTGTGAACAGAGTCGTAAAGTTAGTAGAAGAAGTGACTGACCCGAGCTGTCCCCCAGCTGCAGCTTCCCCTGCACAGCCCGGGCTTCCGCTGAGACATCCTCTGCCTCCGATGCCTGCCAGGAATCTCTGCTCTTCGCCCAGGCCTTCCTCTTCTCGGTGACCATCGCCCTGCTCTGAGCCTCCTCCAGGGCGGCTTCATCCATGGCGAGCGCCGGTGTGTCAGCCGCCCCTCAGCTAAACCTGCAGAGGCAAAGCCAAAACATGACCTCCCGCTCCAGTCCCGGGCGGCGGAAGTAACGCCAAACACAAAACCACGGCCGCCCGTCCGGATACTCACATGTCAATCATCCTCTACACGTAGTGAAGCGTCCGTGCTGTAAGCGTCCGTGTGTGCAGTCCCCAGCCAAGCGTCTTTTCTATTGCTCTTTCCTGCTCCGCTCGCCCCCGCCTTTTCCACTCCGCTGCTTTTCTTTTTTTTTATCACTTAAAAACTTTTCTTACGAAGCCATCACAGAGCGGAAGCCACTGCGCAGGCGCCTTGTGTCAGCATTATATTCAAACAACACCTGAAAGAGGCGGGGACAGAGCTGTCAGCGCCGCCCCCTCCCCTCTCCCCGGGCGGGCGCAGTGTCAGGACAGGGGTCACACTAGGAATGTGGGTCCGCGGCCAAAACAATGCGGTTTTTACCTCAGTGGCCGTCATGTAGCTGAGGGATTAGGCGCAGGGCGTGCAGTAGGGAGCCTAGGTGTCTGTAATTGTACTTATCTGCCATACACACCTAATAAGAAGGCCTTTCAGTAAATAATAAGTTAATAAGTACTTGGGTGTTTACTGTGTACACTGTGAGTCACTTTTTGTTTTACCTCAAAATTACAGAACATGACAATACAGGCAGCTATGGCCTCTGAGGAAGTTTTACACCACATTGTTTCAGTCCAGGATTCCCTAATCCCGTACATTTATGACTATGAGGATAGAAGTGTCTGAACTCCACCCACAATGTCAGGCCACGCCTCCTTGATTTTAGAGTGGGCCCATAACAGCCAATGGCGCAACTTGAAGACCCCCAAATCTAATGTATTATGAAGGAGCCTGCACAAAGAGCCGGCTCTTTCAGGTGAACGAGAGGAGTCGGCTCTGACCTGACCCCCGCACTTATTCCATGGCCACACCCCTTTTTAGCCTGAGGGCGCTTTCACCTGAGGAGAAGTGATTTGCCTAATTACATTACTATTTACATGTTTTGTAAACGCATGTGTTAACACATTGTTAACACTATGTTTTGTAAACGCAAACGATAACAGTAATGTAATTAGGCAAATCACCTCATCTCAGCTGCTGTAATGCGTTTAAAACGTAATGAAAACGCAACCAAAGCGCAACGTGTGAACGCGTCCTCAAAGTTTCAGGTTTAAAGTGGAGCGGGCCCTGGCAGGTACCTGGGAACAATTCTCTATGTAATTACATAGGGTGCCGTTCAGGAGCCTGAGGGCGCATTCACACGGTGCGTTGCGTTTTTTGATGCGTTTTTGATACATTCCAAAGGCTTCAGCTTTGATCACGTGCTCAGGTTACACTGCGTTTCCACTGCATCTGCTAAAACCCAATGTAACCTCATCATCTGATCAAGGCTGAAGCCTTTGGAATGCCGAAAACGCATCTAAAAACATGACGCATTGTGTGAAAGCGCTCTCAAGAGTCGGTAATAATCCAGCTCACTATAAAGAGCCGGATAATAACTTTCCTTCACTAATCTATTGCTTATAGTACTAGTCTTCTCATACAGGAAAGGTACAGTACACCATATGTGCCCCCTAGGCCTCTTGGGCCTAGTTGTGACCCTCTGTGCCCCCTCAAATTATGCCCCTGGAGCACAGGAATCCCCCACCAAAGAAAAAACTTTATGATAAATCTCTATTGGTTAAAGAGGTTCTCTAACTTTATACAAGTATAAACTCAAAAGTAATATTATATGGTATGGCAGCAATAAAGATGCACGGACCTAAGAGGTCATCAGAGGGCAGGGGTCACTTGTACAGATCTTTATTCTAGGCCTATAAATTACAGAACATGATATTGCAGGAAGCAATGGCCCCCGATGGTTCCTAGTCCGTTGTTATAGCCACATAGTCTCATCCACAACAAAAATAATGTCAAATCGGATCGGCACACAATTCAGCAGGCAGTTATGTGTTCAGATCATCTGGGCCATTGGAACATTATGGGATGTTATGAGACTTTCTGTGGGGGCAACTACATAGTAAAACAGCTCCAGCCTGCCAGGGCTGCACCATACAGCCAATGCAGCGCCCACAATTATTGTGTCCAATATCCAGACCATTCTGATACACCAGGGATTTATTTCCAATGCGCCAAATACACGTCTTACCACTGACAATCATATGTTTTCAGTCACATCATGACCGAGCTACCTTTAGTAGTGAAACTTATTTTATTTGTATATGTTCCCCGCAATCTGTAAAGCAGCACGGAACCTGATGGCGCTATATAAATAAAGATTATTACTATTATTATTAAAGGAAATTTACCACTAAGATCAAAGATTGTAAAACAAGCACAATGACACACTGGTGAGAGCCCCCTTAGGCCGGATCTGCTCTTCTTTTAGATTCTTATGTCCTGGTTTTAAAGAAAAAAAGCTTTAAAAAATATGCAAAGTAGCCTGAGGGGCTCCAAAATCCATTAACACCAATGGAGCCTGGAGCACCTCAGGCTCTTTTGCATACTTTTAAAAGCTTTTTTTATGTAAAAACCAGGACATAAGAACCTAAATGAAGAGTAAATCTTGTCAGAGGGGGCACTCACCTGCATGTCTGTGTGCTGGGTTAACAATCCTTGATCCTGGTAGTAGATGCCATTTAAACCATGGATGCTAAAAGCCCAGCTGTATGTTTAGGACCCCCTGCATGTGTTACCTCTCATGAAGGGCTTACTATTAGCTTTTCCCTTCCCTTAATGTTCCCCCTACACACAGCAAATCCTCTATTACACCGATCTGAAAATGATATACCTTATATACTCGAGTATAAGCCTAGTTTTTCAGCACAAAAAATTTGCTGAAAAACCCAAACTCGGCTTATACTCGAGTCAAAAAAATAAATATATCTAAACTCACCTTTCCAGCGACCCCTGTATATCTTCTGTGCGATCTGTCCGTCAGCGGCGGCAGGCTATATACACTGGGGCAGGGTCTGGCAGGCTATATACACTGGGGCAGGGTCTGGCAGGCTATATAAACTGGGGCAGGGTCTGGCAGGCTATATACACTGGGGCAGGGTCTGGCAGGCTATATACACTGGGGCAGGGTCTGGCAGGCTATATACACTGGGGCAGGGGCTGGCAGGCTATATACACTGGGGCAGGGTCTGGCTATATACACTGGGGCAGGGTCTGGCAGGCTATATACACTGGGGCAGGGTCTGGCAGGCTATATACACTGGGGCAGGGTCTGGCAGGCTATATACACTGGGGCAGGGTCTGGCAAGCTATATACACTGGGGCAGGGTCTGGCAGGCTATATACACTGGGGCAGGGTCTGGCAGGCTATATACACTGGGGCAGGGTCTGGCAGGCTATATACACTGGGGCAGGGTCTGGCAGGCTATATAAACTGGGGCAGGGTCTGGCAGGCTATATACTGGGAGGCTGTGACCAATGCATTTCCCACCTTCGGCTTATACTCGAGTCAATAGGTTTTCTCAGTATTTTGTGATAAAATTAGGGGTCTCGGCTTATACTCGGGTCGGCTTATACTCGAGTATATACGGTAATAATAATAATAATAAAGAAGAAGATATGCAGCAGTGAATATGATTGGATAAAACGTTTTGGTTGTTTAGAGGTACAAAACAATTATCCTTTATTTCATCGATTTTAGATTGATGTGGTGTAATGAACAAGAAACGTTAGGCGTATATAGGGTTAATAGTGTAGAACCCAATGTTGCCATTTTGTGAAAATGAATTGGTTTGTCGGATGGCATTGTTTCTAAAAGCTTTTATGTAGATAATATATGATTTTGTTTTTATGCAGGAATATTGAGAATAATGAATATACAGGCAGTCCCCGGGTTACATACAAGATAGGGTCTGTAGGTTTGTTCTTAAGTTGAATTTGTATGTAAGTCGGAACTGTATATTTTATCATTGTAATCCCAGCCAGGACTCTTTTGGTCTCTGTGACAATTGGATTTTAAAAATGTTGGGTTGTCATAAGAATAAATATTAACACTTAAGCTTCATTACAGACACCAGTGATAACTGTTATAGCTGTTTATTGAAGCCTAGGACTAAAGTACAATAAATTACCAACATCCAGAGGTCCGTTTGTAACTAGGGGTCGTATGTAAGTCGAGTGTTCTTAAGTAGGGGACCGCCTGTATAAGGATGTAGGAAGAAGATGGGGCAGATTTACTTACCCGGTCCATTCGCGATCCAGTGGCGCGGTCTCTGCGCTGTATTCGGGTCCGGCCGGGATTTAATAAGGCAGTTCCTCCGCCGTCCACCAGGTGGCACTGCTGCGCTGAAAAGCATCTGAACGCGCCAGAGTTCACCGGCTCAGGCTGATTGAAGGTAAGCGTGTCCCGAGCGACACATTTTCCGTTCTTAAATGCGGCGGTTTTTCCAAATACGTCGGGTTTTCGTTCAGCCACGCCCCCCGATTTCCGTCGCGCGCATGCCGGCGCCGATGCGCCACAATCCAATCGCGTGCGCCAAAATCCCGGGGCAATTCAGGTACAATCGGCGCAAATCGGAAATATTCGGGTAACACGTCGGGAAAACGCGAATCGGGCCCTTAGTAAGTGACCCCCGATGTGTGGAAGGGTCGGGTGAGAATGCCGACAGTGCCTCATGTGGATTTTAGAGTTAAGGCCTTTTTTAATAGATTTATTTGGAAGTATAAAGAATAAAATGGTGGGAATTTTTATCAAACGTTATTGTGCTATATGTGTTCATTAGGGAAAATTTATCAGAAGTGCTTGAGAGCAGAACTGCTCTAGTTGCCCATTGCAACCAATCAGAGCTCAGCTTTCATTTTCCCACAGCTGTTTATAAAATTTAAGCTGAGTTCTGATTGGTTTCCATGGGCAACTGGAACAGTTTTACCTCAGAAACTTCTGATAAATCTCCCCCATTATCTTTGATAGTGACTGCTGAGTAAGGCCCCTTCCACACTAGCGTTGCGTTTCACGTCAGGGTGCAATGCGTGAAAAACTGACGTTTTTGCCTGCGTTTTTGTTCCATTTTTCCTTGGAGTAATTTGCGTTTTTGCGTTTTTCACGCGCGTGTTGTGAGCGTTGTTTTGCGTTTTCGGCGCATTTTTCACGCGCGATTCAATGGGAGACTCGAGCATTTTTCAAAGGGACCATGGTTTGGGATTAAAATGTGTTATTTAATTGAAAAATAATGTCTTCTGATAAATTGCAAACATCTGCGATCTATTCTTCACTGTTCCGCGTGTATATTATCTCCCGACAAGTTAGCAGATGTGAAGAACAGTGAAGAATAGAATAAAAACATTGAACACAGTGAACACAGGATCATTTAAGAGAAAAACACAGTGCAGAACACAGTGCAGAATAGATTACAGATGTTCGGCACATCTGCTTACTTGTCGGGAGATACGCGCGGAACGGCGCGAACAAAATAGCATGTGAAGAACAATATATATGTGTGTGAAGAACACATTGCAGATGTTTAAATACATCTGCAATGTGTTCTTCACACATATATATTGTTCTTCACATGCTATTTTGGGCGCACCGTTCCGCGCGTATCTCCCGACAAGTAAGCAGATGTGCCGAACATCTGTAATCTATTCTGCACTGTGTTCTGCACTGTGTTTTTATCTTAAATGATCCTGTGGTCACTGTGTTCACTGTGTTCAATGTTTTTATTCTATTCTTCACTGTTCTTCATTGTGTTTTTTTAATTAAATGCTCGATCGCGAGCAGGGGAAATAATGTTATTCTGGTCACCTAGCAACCCTTACGTTTAAAACGCATTGCACTCGCATTGCACTTGCAATGATTGCGAGTGCAATGCGTTCTTGATGCATCTCCATAGACTTGAATGGGGCATGAAAATCGCGCGTGACCCGCAAAAATAGAGCATGCTGCGATTTTGACGCGCGTGAAAACGAACGCAAGCACGCGCGTTAAAAACAACGCTAATGGAGAAAGACCCATTGAATACAATGGGACAGAGTGCAATGCGAGTTCTGCGCGTCAAAAGCACACGCAGAACTCGCGCGTGAAAAACGCCAGTGTAGAAGGGGCTTAATTAAGAGAGACACGTTACCAAGAGAATCTTTCCAAACTATTAAGAAATCTGTGCGAGTATTTATCTGTGAGATTGTGGATCTGACTTGAACTTCGCTTCACCTCAAGGAAAGTGTAAAAGTCCCATGGTGTGTAGCCTTGAACCTGTATGTAAAATATATAAGGACACAGGGGGAGATTTATCAGAAGAGTCTGAGGTAAAACTGTTCTAGTTGCCCATGGAAACCAATCAGAGTTTAGCTTTAATTTAATAAACAGCTGGGGGAAAATGAAAGCTGAGCTCTGATTGGTTCCCATGGGCAACTAGAACAATTCTGCTCTCAGACACTTCTGATAAATCTCCCCCTGTATGCACTCCAGGACTTTTTCTTAAAACCAAGCGCTCCCCGGAGCTGTATTGTGTTATTAACATGTTATTATATTTTATATTTTTATTGCCGCTACATTTCTCTGGCCAAATTTATCACCAGTCGAGCTTTTTAAAGAGCAGCCGGCACCCATAGCTCAGTGTGCAGGATCTATAGGCACAACCCTAACATCTGCGGGGACATGTAATGATTTCCTGGAGGGTCATGTAGATTAGTTTCGGTTTATTAGCTCATATTTATTTGCTGAAACATGACAAATGGGGACGTGACTGGCACGAGATAGGGGATGGCCATTCTTCTTCACAATCAATACACAAGTAATTTATAATCTGCTTTGTTCAGGGACAGTCCACTAACATTGTAATTATGCTCTACACATTAAGAGTTATTGTACAGGCGGTCCCCTACTTAAGAACACCTGACTTACAGACAACCCCTAGTTACAAACGGACCACTGAATATTCCTAATTTACTGTACTTTAGCCCTAGGCTAAAATAAATAGCTATAACAGTTATTTAAGGTGTCTGTAATGAAGCTTTAGGGCACGTTCACACTTTGCGTTTTGGTCGGGTTTTCATTGCGTTTGAAACGCATATACAACAGCTGATGAGAGGTGATTTGCCTAATTACATTACCGTTTACGTTTGTAAACACAATGTTAACGCATGTGTTAACAAAATGCACACGTTAATGCGTTGTTAGCGTGTGCGTTAACATCACGTTTAGGATGCGCTTTGTAAACAGAAATGTTAACAGTGATGTAATTAGACAAATCACCCCTCCTCAGCTGTTTTATATACGTTTCAAACGCAATGAAAACGCAGGTCAAAACGCAACGTGTGAACGCGCCCTCAGTGTTAATCCTGGTTCTTATGAGAATCCAACATTTTTAAAATCCAATTGTCACATAGACCAGAAAAATTTTGTCTGGAGTTACAATTATAAAGTATACAGTTCCGACTTACATACAAATTCAACTTAAGAACAAACCTACAGAACCTATCCTGTACATAACCCGGGGACTGCCTGTATCTAGTCTTTCTGTATTACCTCATTCAGGGAACAAGTTTTCGGCTGACAGTCATACAACGTTTAAATCTTCTTTATTCTTTTTATGATGTAAAGGGTCAAACCTAACACATATTTATGATTTTACAAGGGTTCTTTATAACCTACAATCTCCTTAGCGTGACAATTGCTTTCCTTCTCTTCTTTATCTACATTAAAGGGGTTTTCCTGCTTCCTTGAACTTGAATGGGAAATACATTGCAGTTGCCCGGTCTCACCACTGCAAAGAGAATGGAATAGAGCTGTCCTTCTGCCTCAGTGTTGATTGTGGGGGCTTGGGATCTTTATTAATTTGGGTAGGTAATCAGTATCAATGAAATGGAAAACTCCTTCAAATGTAATTTACCACATACATGACTACATAAACTAGGTCTATCCCTAATGTTCTACAAACAAGCTAAGGTGAAGATTCTCATATTCCTTGTTGAATCAAGCAATTACTTTCTATTGAAGCCAAAAGATTATTAAAAAAAATAGATAAAAAAAAGCTTGGATAAATATATTGGGTGCGGCTACTGGATTTATATGGATATACTGTATGTACCTGCAGGGTAAGGGTATGCTCACACTTTCTGGCTTTGATATGTTTGGTAATGTATTTGTATAGGTTTACTTAATGCTTATTTTACAATAGATAGAATTTGGTTAGTATTTTATATGTATTAAAGCGACAGTATTTTTCACACTATGACTTGCACTGTTCCTCCTCCGCCCTGTATTGTAGCTGATAGATATCTTACAGACACGCTGAAGGTGAATATCAAATATAGTTTAGTGGTTAGACTCTAGATAAAACCAATTGTAGCTAAATAGGCCTGTCTCACTATACAATACAATACAACTTTATTGATCCCTTTCGAGAAATTTCTTTGTACACACATCATTTGGGCCAGGAGTACATATAGACAAATACATGGAAACACACAGGAAATTCAAACACACAGTTAGAATCATTAATGCAGAGGGTCGGAGGTTGAGCAGGAGGGTTATTGGTTGTTGGTTGCAAAACTAGTGTCACGGTCGCCCTGCGACCCATATCCCGGGTTGCTGGCACACCCGTGTACCTCTGTGTGCCCCAGCTTGTAAACTCGTGTGCTGGCTCTGTAAAACTGTCCTGATAGATTCCAGCCCCTTCCTATGTTCCCTGCTGGATCTTTGAGCCTATGCCATTGAGAAAGCTCCCCTGCTGCATTCCTGAGTATTCCTCCGGTCCTGTGTGTTCCTGCTCCTGAGTTCCCGCCTTCCCGTGTTCCGGTGTTCCTGCATTCCTGTGTTCTGGTGCTCTTTTGCGTTCCTGTGTTCTCGTGTTCCTGTGCTCCCGTGTGTTCCAGTCCATTTCTGTGTTCCCGTTCCCATCTGCCTGGACCTCCCGTTGCTGACCCCGAATTGGACTTGACCTTGCATCTCTGCCGCCAGCTCTGACCCTATGCCTGAACCTGACCATGAGACTGTCTCCCTGTCTCCTGCTAAGGTACCTCGACCTCAGATGCCACCACGGGCTAGTCGCACCTGTTGAACGACCTGGTAGTACCTCGCCGCAGCAAGGCCATCCTGCTTTGCGGTGGGCCCTGGTGAAGACCAGGTGCCATTTAGATTCCGGTTCCAGGCGTCGGCTAGTACCACCTCCCACGGTGGTCCAGAGTATCCACTTATGAATTCCGGACAACTATCCATGTGGCAGCTGGTGGTTTTGTCGTATATTTCGATAGCTTTCGGAATGAAGGAGTTACGAAATTTCTCCCAACGGCAATTGATTTGGCTCTATACAGTAATACAGTTGAGAACATGCTATGTGCAGAGTGTGAGATGTATAAATTAGGTTATATTCACATTTTTTGCACATGTTCAATGTATACGGTGTACACACGTGTCCATAGTCATATACCGGCAGATGGAAACCTCCTTTCATCCTTCATCTGTTCAGTATACAGTGGGGCAGATTTATCAAGTGTCTGAAAGTCAGAATATTTCTAGTTGCCTATGGCAACCAATCATAGCTCAGCTTTCAATTTACCAGTGCTCATGAATATTTTAAAGGGGAACTGTGATTGGTTGCCAGGCAACTAGAAATATTCTGACTTTCAGACACTTGATAAATCTGCCCCATTGTGTCCTGCAGGAAACACTAGATGAAAAAGTTCTTTAGACATGCTCAATATATGCTCAGCCGAGGTCATTATAGCCTATGAAGGATGGATGTCACTGTATGGCATCCATCCCTTACCTATGCCGAGTGTACACTGTGGGTGTCCCTGTCCAAATATGAACAGTTGTGTCATTCAGGAGACTCCTCCTCACGTTTTCAGGGGGAGGAGCTGAACTGGAGAAGGACGTATCCCAGTGTTTTCATGAGCATCCAATTATCATTACAACAGTGGGAAAAAATATCTGAATGCAGACTGGCCAAGCTGACTTCTAATACTCTGGATCATTTATATTATGGTGTACATGATACTAATTCATTTCCGGGCTAAACATCTTGGTAACATATCCATTGAATAAGCACTGAATTTCAAATGGGTGGGGTTCTAACATCCAGCAGCCCCATTCAACAGCAGAAAAAGAAGCAGAAAATAGACAGCTCCATTATATATGTCAGACCAGGTAACTACAGATAAGCTACCATTAGTTTGAATGGGATCCAGGCTACAGTGGGATGGCCAAAACACTTAAGGTTCTGCTTGGCACTTAATTTGGGCTTAATATATACTGTATATCCACTAAATCACATTGGTCAATTGACAGTTTAGCTTGGTCTCATAAGAACTAGTGTGTCAGGGGGTAGTGGACCCACTAGACCACCGCAAGCAATGATGTAAGCTCACACCTGGGACCGGAGTCTAAGTGGAACCCGGCTTTCACCAGAGCCTACTGCAAAGCGAGTTTGACTTGTTGCGGCGTGGTACTACCAGGTCACTCCACAGGCTTGACTTTGTCCATGGTGGTGGCCAAGGCGAGGTACCGAGTCATGAGGCAGAATCGTGGTCGGGGACAGGTAGAAGGTCGAGGCAGTACAGGATCAACGTCAGAGACAGAGCAGAAGGTCAGGGCAGGCTGCGGAGAAGCGAGATCAGGAACAGAACCGGGGTCACAACAGGAAATCAGTTCAAACGCTGAAGGCATGGGACACAGCTTTCTCATTGGCATGGAAGAACAAAGATCTGGTGGGGCAGGAAAGAAGAGGTTGGCTATTTATAGATTACCAGGTGGTCAGCGCCAATTAGTGGTGCGCTGATCCTTTAAATCTCAGACGGTCAGCGCGGGCCCTAGCAGAAGAGGATGCGCATGCTGCAGGGAGGAGACCGCCGCTGGAGCATGGCGAGCTAATTAAACTTGCTGCTAGCGTGAGGGAGCACCGGGAGGAACTCGGTTGTACCTGCGACCTGGGACATGGGTCCCAGGAGCACCCGTGACACAGTGGAAATGTGATAATCCAAGATACCCAGTGATCATGTGACCGGAAGTTCTGTGCTGTGTAGCATTGCCTCAGGGTCTCCCGTTGGACCTTTAGCAATTTAGATTTTGAATTCAAATTTCCTGTTTTAGCCCCTGAAACAAAATGCTCCTAAATATTACATGAAATAAATACGGTATATAACCTAATAAGTAACGTATAATATGTAACCTGTAATATGTAATATGAAAGTAGTACAGTACACTAATAAGTTATGTGTAATATGTAACCTATTGGAACATGAAAGAATATGAAAGAAGTATAGTATTACTACAGTTTTGCCAAATGCACTCTATAAACATTACAGAAGGAGATACCATCTCAAGAGAGTGGATGGAGAAGGTTGTACCACTGGAAAGAGAGAACACTCCTGCTAATGTTTAACTCTACTAGAACAAATTTGTGTTACAGGCCTTTACAATGACCATTTTGAATGTTTTTGGGGGTCTGTAAAGTGCATGTCTTTGCCTGTGCAGGGGTTGTTAAGGGTAGCGTACAAATGCCAGACTTGATAAATGTCCCTCATGGTATAACTCTGTCACCAGATTTTATCTTATTAAACTATTAACCAGGTAGTGTATGAAATTCCTTTCTAGAATTTTTATGTGGAATTTTGCTTGTAAGCTTATAAAAAGATTTTTAATGTTCATAATTTTCCATAGATGAGTCAAGTTTAGAGGCTGCAGGGGAAATGTCACTACTATGTACTTTAGGTTCTATAGTACTTAGAAAATTATGTGTTAGAATCTTATCGGTGATCTACAGAACCGGTGATACTGGCATAGTCGGGCATTGGAGCATTTGACTCCCTGTATATCCAATTCTGTTGCTCACAAAACTACAAGTTTGGTGTGGTCTGAGAGATGAGATTCTTGTCTTTAATATGACACAAAAAGTTTCTAGGTACAATAGAAGTGACTGCATCTTCTTAACATGACTCATTTTAGGCAAAAGATGACTCTTCTCTGCTCATTTTCACATGACGTTAATTTTAAATAGGCAAGATTTCACATAAAAGAGAGAGCTCTCTAAAGGACATGGCCCAATGTAATACAACTCCCTCCCTACTCATCATCTGTTTGGGGACACTACTATAGGGGCTGCCCTGGGGACATTACTACGGGGGCTAGGGACATTACTATGGTGCATTTTTGAGGCGGCTCTGCTCTGGACATTTGGTTAATGAGTAGCGGCTGCATTTCCCACACCAGGTTTATAATCAAGTAAATAAGATTCCCAGTTAATTTTGTGGTAAAATTAGGTGTGTCTGCTTATACTCGGGTCGACTAATACTCATGTATATGTGTTATAAAAAGGAGGCTACACATAAAGGAGCACTATCAGGTGGGGGGACTACATAAAAGGGGGAAATATAAAGAGGGTATACAGAAAAGGGAGGGGGATACAAAAAATGGGGCACTATAAATGGGCCTATAGTAACGGGAGGGGTTACATAAAAGAGAGTACTATAAAGGGTGGCTACAGAAAAGGGGGCATTTTGGGTCGGGGGCTGCAGGAAATGACACTTTATATGGGTTGGGGTAAGACGGATTGGGCTATTTGCTGGGAATGCAATTTGTATTTACAGGGACCTGGTTCTGGTCCCTGGAAAAAAATTTTGGGTACAGCCAATCCCCGAATAAAAAAAGGTTGGGGACCACTGCCCTAGAATATACTTACCGAAGAGCCAGACTACACAGACCTACACTCCTGTAGTATAAAGCAAAATCAAACATAGTGGAGCTAACTAGAAGTGAGGGTATGTGTTCCATTAGAACTGTAAATATTTTATAAGAGAGAGGACAGTGGAGTTCAGTACAATAGGCTGATAGTACACTGAATGCTGCTTCCTCTTTTTTGCTTCTATGTACTGTGCAATCCTTTGTGTTCAGAAGTTAAAGTGTAACTAAACTTTTAACAAAATAGTCCGGCTACAAATGGTGTACACTGTAATATAGTTTAGAAGAAGTATGTTAAAGGAGTTTGCCCATGAAAGAAAGTTCTCAAATTCTACCCTAGTGTATATACAATGAAGATAATTTTTAACCCCCTTATTTTACAATTTTACTTGCTTTTACTTACTTTATTGCTGTTTTATCTCCTATCACTCATTGATGGTCATTTTTAAATTTCAGAGTGTGAATGGGGATTCTCTAAGCAGACACTTCATGATTCCTCTGTGCTGTGAGATGCTGTGTGTTAGATTATCAGGGTTCAGGGTTTACCTACACTTGTATTTAGCTTCTAAACATTCTAATAGTATCTGACACATAGAAAAAGAGAGATGAGAGATGATGAGATCCATGGATAAAAAACACAATGACACTCTCAGCCCTGCTAATTCACCTATAACACACACAGTGTCAGCTCTGTTATATGCCTCCCTCTCTCTCCCTTGGATAAAGACCTTATCTGTCTGTAGCTAGTAGAGTCTCTGACTGTGTTTAAGCTGATCTTGTAATTCAGGGGGGGGGGGTGTAGGAGGCAGAGAGAACTGTAGTGTGCAGACAAGAGAAGCTATTCATGAGACAAATCCGACCATAGTCAGAAGATTTACGGTTGTATCCAGGGGCAACCAAAATTGTGTACACCAGGACTAATAGAGACATGTTAGAATTATATTTATGAAATACTGTATTTTTGATAACAGTGAATTAGAGAATGTGTTATTTTGTTTTTTGAGCCTATTTAAGTGGTTTTCCCACAAAGACAAGTTTCTTAAATGTATTCAGGATAACAAAATAACACATTCTCTAATTTACTGTTATAAACAAAAATGCAGCATATCACAGATATAATTCCAACCTGTCTCTATCAGTCCTGCTGTACACAATTTCATTTGCCCCTGGTTTACGACCCTCCATCTCTAACTTTTGGGTCGGAAACCATCTTGCTTTTCTGTCTGATACTGTGGAGCTGAGCTCTTCTCTGTTCTCTGCCTCTAAGCCCCCTAAATTCCAGGGACAGTTCACACTTACTAACTTCCTGTCTGCAAACAGCAACACATCACATTGTGGGCTACAAGCTACAGGCAGATAAGTTATTTATACGGGAGGGGTAGGCTCATTAGATCTGATAGTGTGTGTGTAGCTGAGATGTAGCAAGAACTGGAGAGTGTCATTGTGTGTAATATGCATTTCATGGATCTCATCATCTCTGATCTGTCTCATCTATCTCTCTATGTGTCAGATACTAGTAGAGTGTTCAGATTTTAAATAAAAGTGTGGATAAACCCGCACCCCAATAATCTAACCTCATTGTTAGCTACAGAACTAGATGGATCATGAAGTGTCTGCTCCCACAGCCTGGAACCTTACACAGACCATTAGTAACAGGAGCTTAAGCAGCAATAAAACTAAGTAAAATTGTAAAGTAAAGGGTTAAAAATGATCTTTATTGGTGTTAACATCACTAGGGGATTGAAATTTGATAATTTTATTTTATGGACAAACCCTTTAACCCCTTAATGCCTAGGCCCTTTTTCATTTTTGCATTTCTGTTATTTTACTCCCCACATTCAAAAATCCATAACTTTTCTCTTTTTTCCATGCAATGAGCTGAATGACGACTTGTTTTCTGTGTAACCAATTGTACTTCATAGTGACAGCATTTAATATTCCATGCCATGTACTGGGAAGCAGGAAAACAATTCCAAATCCATTGAAAATGTTGAAAAAAGGCATTTGCTCCATATTCTTGTGGGCTTGGATTTTACCACTTTCACTGTAGCCCCAAATAACATGACTACTTCATTCTTTGGGTCAGTGCGATCACGGAGATACCAAATTTGCATAGGTTTTATAATGTTTTCATACATTTACAAAATTAAAACCTCCTGTACAAAAATAAATTCTTCATTTTGTCATCTTCTGGCGCTAATAACTTTTTCATACTTCAGTGAACAGAGCTGTGGGTGGTGTTATTTTTGCGACTTTTGATGACATTTTTAATGCTATCATTTTTCGGACTGTACATCCTTTTGATCACTTTTTATTGAATTTTTAATATTTTTAAAAATGGCAAAAAAAAGTGGTATTTCTGACTTTGGGTGCTATTTTCCGTTAAGGGGTTAAACGCCATGAAAAACCGTTATTATATTTTGATAGATCGGACATTTTGGGACGTGGTGATAACTACATGTTTATGATTTTTACAGTTTATTTATATTTATTTGACTTCTAGGGAAAGGGTTTTTTTTAATATAATTATTTTTTTTAACTTTTTATTTTTTACTATTTTCGGACCCCCCTAGTTTAACCCTAGGTTGTCTGATTGGTCCTACCATATACTGCCATACTACTGTATGGCAGTATATGGGGATTTTCCTCCTCATTCATTACAATATGCAAATAGGACATTGTAATGAATAGGTTAAAAACATATTTATAGGCCTTCGGCGGAGACATTTAAAGGGTTAAGACCCGTGATTGGTGCCACCATCGGCCACGGGTGTTACCGGTGGGTGTTTGCTGCAATATGCAGCAAACGCCCACCTTGTATGGAGAGGCCTTGTGAGCCCTCTCCATACCCCCACAGCCAGCATGTGACATAGTAGTATATCACATGTGGGTAAGGGGTTAAGAATCTTGTCTTTATGGGAATACCCCTTTAATGTGTCCTCCTTTTTCCGCTGCTTTTCTTCATTATTTAAGCAGCTTGTGTAGATCATCTTTCTATGCACTACCTCTAAGTCCCGAGATAGTCCCTAGTCTAATCTCCTTGCATAGCTGGAAAGAGTTCATCTTTAGCCTCCTTATCTTTTCTTCCGCTGTGCTTCTATTCTGCTATGGAATAAACAGGAAAATAAACAGCAAAATATACTTTGCTACACTACACTGCTCACTACAGGAAGAAGAAGCATAAAAAACGTCAGTAAAGCAGCCTTACTTTATGAAGTATATTACGAAGTTTACTGTTACCACCAACTTTATTCATTTCTGAAATGAAAGACAAAATTCCTGTAGTTACACTTTAAGCAAAAGGGTTTAGCAGGTCTATTGAACAGAGGAGCAAAAACTCCTTTTAGCAGAGTTTGGATTGCAGTTTATATTACGCTGAGGTTGTATGGAGAATGTCCACTTGAAAGTATCACACATGACACAACAGTGTATTCTCTATAAACATATGGAAACCTTGTGTAATGTAGAAGAATACAAATTACTTTTTGGAGCAAATATTTGTCTTGTACAGCTTTAAAAAGAGTATACTGCCTCCTCCCACACCTGAAAACAGCATTGCGCAGGGCAGTAAAAATCTCCCATTCCCATTCTCCCAGTCATATTTCCGAAAATGCTGTCTTTTTTTTTATTGCAAACAGTCTATTGGTTGCACTGGGGGTTGCATGGCCTCATCTGATGTACCTATTTTTCTGTTGTAATCAGAGATGTTATCCAAGGGGGGATGTTGGGAGATGTAATGAAAGAAGAAAACAGGTGCAGCAGCAGATACGACAATGTGCCTGCTGCTCCGAGAAGCTCATTTACATAAATATAAAAACAAATTTTTCTCTTAAAGGAAACCTACCACATGATATGGTAGGTGTAAGATGCATATACCGAGCACCAGCTCAGGGTGAGCTGGTACCGGTGCTTACTTTCATTAGTGTATCGCAGTTTAAACACGTTTTATTCTTTACAGCCGAAGGAGCTTCGGCACACCAAGCGCGCGACGGTCGGTTTAGCCTGGTCAGTTTAGCGTTATCCCCTGAGTCATTGGGGCACATTTACTAAGGGTCCAAACGCCGCACTTTTGTTTCCCGAATATTTCCAATTTGCGCCAAATTGCCCCGGGATTTTAGCGCACACGATCGGATTGTGCCACGTCGGCGCGGACAGCAATCGAGGGGCGTGGCCATCGGACGACCCGACGGAATCGGAAAAATTGTGTCGCAAGATCAAGCACTCACATGCACCGGGAAGGTGAACTCTGGTGGACCTCGGCGCAGCAGCGACACTTGCTGGATATCGGGCGCACGACCTTAGTGAATGCCGGCTGAATCAGTGCCGGACAACGCACCGCGGGATCGCGACTGGACCGGGTAAGTAAATGAACCCCATTATTTCTGAAGAAAAGCCTAGATTTTAATACATCATTTTAGGTAGAAATTATAGGACTCCTCACCTTCACCTTTCCTGAGCAGACAATCCAATATATATCCAAATATAGGACTCCCCAACAGTGTCAGCACCCCCAGGAAAACATGGGAAGTAGCAAGGTTATTGTTATTTTGCTGGTCGGACAGAAGACTAGGTTGGTTTTCTTTGTTCTTCTTAGAGATTGTATATAGTGTATTGTCTGGAGGAAACATGTTATAGATCAGGAGTAGAGATGAGCGAGCACTAAAATGCTCGAGTGCTCATTACTCGAGTCAAACTTTTCCCAATGCTCGAGTGCTCATTTCGAATAACGAACCCCATTGAAGTCAATGTGAGACTTGAGCAATTTTCAAGGGGACCAAGGCTCTGCAATAAAATGTACAACCCAAAAGAGAGCCGGAAAAAAGCCATCAAAAAATGAATAAAATTCACAATATATTTTATTAGAATGACAATACACAAATTACAAAAAAACACGTAGTAGGGACAGAAATGGGGGAAATAATTAGCCCCTGGAGATTGGGGCAACCATTGAAAACATAAGCGCCCTAAAGGAACCCCAGAACCTAGAAATGAATCAATAGTACTACAGACTACACAGTGGTAAATAATGCGAACGGTAGTATAACCAAGAAAATGTATCCTTAATGCAATCCTATTTGAGGTAGGGCCCGGAGGTACCTTCCGGCTCCCACTATACACATAATCAATTAGTGCTTACCCGTAAGCATGGTGGAAGGTTCAATGGGGGATCCTAGGAGGCCAGTAAACATCCTAGGATCCCCCATTGAACCTTCCACCATGCATATCAGAGACTGATAGGACTGCCCCCATGACTGGATAACTTCTTTTAAACATAGAAACCGCAGAGATAGACATTAATAAAATGCAGGTTATATTGATTCTTTTCCCATAAACACTATATATATCTGCTTACAGCTTCCTGCTCTATAATATGGTGCCTGCAGATTATTGTCGGTAGTTCACTTTAAGTAGAAAAGTGTTTTTTTTCTTACTTTATGCATATTTATAAATTACAAACATTACTCACATGAAATGTAGTGCAAGAAAGAACAAACAGAACTCACATGGCAATAGAACATACAGAACAATACGAGCTAGAACATTGCCCATGGGCTCTTCAGCAGTGTTAATGAGACTGGCAGGAATAGGAAAAGAAATCCCCCCTAGGCAGCAGGACGGACATAGACTCCAATCTTTGAAACCTGGAGGCCGCTCAGAAGGGATCTGTGTGCCTCAAAATGCTGAAAATCTTCCCAATATAATCAGGTTTTGAAGAAGATGTTATAGGAGTCTGTGAGAGGATGCCAAGTATTCCGTAATCTGTTACTTGCATTAATTTTGTAAAGCTAAAGAGTCGCTTTATTCTGACTTCTTCCACCTCAGATGGATGAATGCTCTGGTGGTTGTGACCAAGAGGCGAAGTAAAAACGTAGCTGTATAACCTTGTCTCGCTTGTACATGTGTAGTAGTTTTGCACTGCCGAAAAAGAATCAATGTCAAGCTAAGCTTTAAAATACCGTACATGAAAGATAGTACACCAGGGGCGTAACAACAGAAGTAGATGCTGTAGTGGCTGCTATGGGACCCGCCAGCCTAAGGGGCCAGCACCGCTACCCTCTGGGCCTTCGATGTCATGGGCTGTACTCTGCAAACACGGACGCCCACCTGCTGCCTCCCCCAAGTCACCCAGCCCAGCGATGTTATGGGCCCCTGCACTACCCCCTATAGTCGGCTGATGTCATTATGTGCTGGGCTGCACTTCTGGCTGTAATTACTTTTTCATACTGTGTACAGAGCTGTGGGTGGTGTCATTTTCTGCGAGATGATATGAAGTTTGTAATGCTACCATTTTAAGGAGTGTACAAGCTTTTGATCGCTTTTTATATTTTGCAAAATGGCAAAATGTGTAATTTTTCGGCTTTTTTCTATTTTCCTTTACAGGGTTAAACACCGAGAATAACCGTTTTATATTTTAGTTTCAAATTCAGCTTTATTTGCCATATAAAGACTTGACTTGAACTTAACCCCCCAACCCTCACTGTAGACATTCATTTCTCCTATCCAAGTTATTGGTTTATATTCCTTCCCGTCAGAATTTCCCTTATTAGCCTTTCACTTAGGGCAGTGATGGCGAACCTATGGCACGGGTGCCAGAGGTGGCACTCAGAGCCCTCTCTATGGGCACTCATGCCATCTCCCCATGGCAGGCTTCGCCAGATAGGACACAAGGCCTCTTGCAGTCCCAGGCAGCCCAGGACCCTAGAAGGACGCTGCAATGATAATACAAACTTCTACTCCTTCCTTCTACTGTATTGGTGTCCTCAGGTGCCTACACAATTTAAACATGTGACAGAGCAGGGAGTAATAAGTTACTGTTTAAATTGTTGCATCGGCACATTGCGAAAAATATGTGGGTTTTGGATGTAGTTTGGGCACTCGGTGTCTAAAAGGTTTGCCATCACTGGCTTAGGGTATGGCAGTGGTATGCCCTCCTTATATTTGCTCCAATCAAGCAATATGCAGCAAATGCTTACAGGCTATGGAGAGTGCACAACCCGTGAGCCCTCTCCAAACACCTGCTGCATTAAAGGAAACCTACCACTTGTAGTGGCAGGTTTCCGATGGCAATACCGAGCACCAGCTCAGGGTGAGCTGGTGCCGGAGCTTATTTTAGTTAGTGTTTTAAACCGCGGCATCGCGGTTTAAAACACTTTTTAAACTTTATAGCCGGCGCAGGCAGGTACGCGCTCGGCGCTTACCGTGCGCGCGGCTACATAGGAAGTGAATGAGAGCCGCGCGCATGGTAAGCGCCGAGCGCGTACCTGCCTGCGCCGGCTATAAAGTTTAAAAAGTGTTTTAAACCGCGATACCGCGGTTTAAAACACTAACTGAAATAAGCTCCGGCACCAGCTCAGCCTGAGCTGGTGCTCGGTATTGCCATCGGAAACCTGCCACTTCAAGTGGTAGGTTTCCTTTAAGGGGTTAAATATATATATATTAAGTATATAATAAATTGACAGATTTTCTTTTATTTATGTTTTTCAGATCCCTAAATGCTGTATGCTTCACCTGATTCGGTGGACTACATCGATGGCCTGGATTATTTTTTTTTAAATAAAATAATGAACACGAATGTGTCAGGGAGTTTTTATCTTAATAAGATATATTTCCTAAAAAAGGTGTTTTTTTCACCTAAAACTTGCCTTGGTAATGGGCTGTCTAATAGCACCCATTGCTGGAACGGTGCCTAGTGTAAGCAAGTAAAAAAGGCAAACACTAACCCCCTTATGATTACCCCGGTACCCACCACCACCAGGGGGACGGGAAGAGTCAGCTACTTGCCATTACTAAGGCAAGTTTTGAGTTAAAAAATTTTTTTAGGAAATATATTTTATTAAAATAAAAGCTTCTCGATTATCCCGGTCACTTCTATAGTCTGCAGCATTCATACACACACTGCAGACTAGGTGGTTCACACAGAAACGTCGCCACTATTTCAATAAACCTCACCCTTTAGAATTTAGCATTTTTGGAGTGCTGCCTACAGATTTTTAACTATATATATATATATATATATATATATATATATATGTATACACATATATGTATATGTAAGGGAGGGGGGCCCAGCCGAAAGTTTGCTATGGGGCCCACTCATGCTTAGTCACACCACTGGACACCACCACTGTATAGTTTCCAGGCTTCCAGCAGAAATCATCCGTGCAGTATATACTTGTATCCCACAAGTAAATGTGTAGGTTTCTCATGTAGGAAACATGTCCTGTGCACCTGGAGTGACTGTTTATACCAGATGAACACTGTCTGAGCTTTTGTTTATGCTCATTCCTCCTAACATTTCTAACAGAGCAAACAGAGACTCGGAGCAATATTAACTTCTGAACAATGTAAAATATATATTTATGCCACAATACCGTGGACTTTATTAAAGAAGAAAAAACGCTTCATATTTTTACATGACTGGTTTACATTTTGCCATCTCTAAGGCTGAGCTACTTCTACGCAGCATTGCTGTTAAAGCTGCGTTTAAGTTTTTGAGCATACATTACCTTTAATATCCTGTATGATAACATAAGAACCCTAAAATGATGATACCTACAAACATCAACATAATAATAATAATTATAAAACAGCTACAATAGGTACGGAAAGTATTAAGACTAGAGATGAGCGAACATGCTCGTCCGAGCTTGATGCTCGGTCGAGCATTAGGGTACTCGAAACTGCTCGTTGCTTGGACGAATACTTCGCCCGCTCGAGAAAATGGCAGCTCCCGCCGTTTTGCTTTTTGGCGGCCAGAAACAGAGCCAATCACAAGCCAGGAGACTCTGCACTCCACCCAGCATGACGTGGTACCCTTACACGTCGATAGCAGTGGTTGGCTGGCCAGATCAGGTGACCCTGGGATAGACTAGCCGCTGCCCGCGCTGCTCGGATCATTCTGTGTCTGGATGCCGCTAGGGAGAGAGCTGCTGCTGGTCAGGGAAAGCGTTAGGGTGTTCTATTAGCTTACTGTTAGGCAGGAGTGATTCTCCAAGAACCCAACAGCCCTTCTTAGGGCTACAATAACGTTATACTTTTTTTTTTTTATTTGCATCTAGTACCATATTGTGAGGAATTTGCAGGGGGACTTGCTACCGTTGTGTTTAGCTCTTAGTGACACACATATCCACCTCAAACACCAAAGTGGGAAAATTTATTAGAGGTTGGATTTCAATTAGGCACAGTCTGCCATTTCCTTTTTTATTTTACGTTTATTTTGTTAATTAACTCAGTGTCATCTCATCTGGCATAGTAGTGTGCTTTCATACTTGGCTAGAAAATAGCCATAGGAGAATCCAAACGGCTTACTTACGCCTACAGTAGCGTTATATATATTTGATTTCTGGTTGATCTGCTGGTGGCTGTACTTGCTGCAGTGCATCTACTAGCAAATTGTGAGCAATTTGTAGTGAGACTTGCAACCGCTGTGTTTTGCGCTTAGTGACGCACATATCCATTGCAAAGACCGAAGTGGGAAAATTTATTAGGGGTTGGATTTCAATTAGGCACAGTCTGCCATTTACTTTTTATTTTACGTTTATTTTTTTAATAACTCAGCGTCATCTCATCTTGCATAGTAGTGTGCTTTCATACTTGGCTAGAAAATAGCCACAGGAGAATCCAAACGGCTTACTTACGCCTACAGTAGCGTTATATATATTTGATTTCTGGTTGATCTGCTGGTGGCTGTACTTGCTGCAGTGCATCTACTAGCAAATTGTGAGCAATTTGTAGTGAGACTTGCGACCGCTGTGTTTTGCACTTAGTGACGCACATATCCATTGCAAAGACCGAAGTGGGAAAATTTATTAGGGGTTGGATTTCAATTAGGCACAGTCTGCCATTTACTTTTTATTTTACGTTTATTTTTTTAATAACTCAGCGTCATCTCATCTTGCATAGTAGTGTGCTTTCATACTTGGCTAGAAAATAGCCATAGGAGAATCCAAACTGCTTACTTACGCCTACAGTAGCGTTATATATATTTGATTTCTGATTGATCTGCTGGTGGCTGTACTTGCTGCAGTGCATCTACTAGCAAATTGTGAGCAATTTGTAGTGAGACTTGCGACCGCTGTGTTTTGCGCTTAGTGACGCACATATCCATTGCAAAGACCGAAGTGGGAAAATTTATTAGGGGTTGGATTTCAATTAGGCACAGTCTGCCATTTCCTTTTTTATTTTACGTTTATTTTGTTTAATAACTCAGTGTCATCTCATCTTGCATAGTAGTGTGCTTTCATACTTGGCTAGAAAATAGCCATAGGAGAATCCAAACGGCTTACTTACGCCTACAGTAGCGTTATATATATTTGATTTCTGGTTGATCTGCTGGTGGCTGTACTTGCTGCAGTGCATCTACTAGCAAATTGTGAGTAATTTGTAGTGAGACTTGCGACCGCTGTGTTTTGCGCTTAGTGACGCACATATCCATTGCAAAGACCGAAGTGGGAAAATTTATTAGGGGTTGGATTTCAATTAGGCACAGTCTGCCATTTCCTTTTTTATTTTACGTTTATTTTGTTTAATAACTCAGCGTCATCTCATCTGGCATAGTAGTGTGCTTTCATACTTGGCTAGAAAATAGCCATAGGAGAATCCAAACGGCTTACTTACGCCTACAGTAGCGTTATATATATTTGATTTCTGGTTGATCTGCTGGTGGCTGTACTTGCTGCAGTGCATCTATTAGCAAATTTTGAG
The DNA here is from genome assembly GCF_040894005.1 of Engystomops pustulosus. Lineage (NCBI taxonomy): Eukaryota > Metazoa > Chordata > Amphibia > Anura > Leptodactylidae > Engystomops > Engystomops pustulosus. The sequence continues at coordinate 84,156,089 of NC_092418.1, forward strand.
CAATTTGTAGTGAGACTTGCGACCGCTGTGTTTTGCGCTTAGTGACGCACATATCCATTGCAAAGACCGAAGTGGGAAAATTTATTAGGGGTTGGATTTCAATTAGGCACAGTCTGCCATTTCCTTTTTTATTTTACGTTTATTTTGTTTAATAACTCAGTGTCATCTCATCTTGCATAGTAGTGTGCTTTCATACTTGGCTAGAAAATAGCCATAGGAGAATCCAAACGGCTTACTTACGCCTACAGTAGCGTTATATATATTTGATTTCTGGTTGATCTGCTGGTGGCTGTACTTGCTGCAGTGCATCTACTAGCAAATTGTGAGTAATTTGTAGTGAGACTTGCGACCGCTGTGTTTTGCGCTTAGTGACGCACATATCCATTGCAAAGACCGAAGTGAGAAAATTTATTAGGGGTTGGATTTCAATTAGGCACAGTCTGCCATTTCCTTTTTTATTTTACGTTTATTTTGTTTAATAACTCAGCGTCATCTCATCTGGCATAGTAGTGTGCTTTCATACTTGGCTAGAAAATAGCCATAGGAGAATCCAAACGGCTTACTTACGCCTACAGTAGCGTTATATATATTTGATTTCTGGTTGATCTGCTGGTGGCTGTACTTGCTGCAGTGCATCTACTAGCAAATTGTGAGCAATTTGTAGTGAGACTTGCGACCGCTGTGTTTTGCGCTTAGTGACGCACATATCCATTGCAAAGACCGAAGTGGGAAAATTTATTAGGGGTTGGATTTCAATTAGGCACAGTCTGCCACTTACTTTTTATTTTACGTTTATTTTTTTAATAACTCAGCGTCATCTCATCTTGCATAGTAGTGTGCTTTCATACTTGGCTAAAAAATAGCCACAGGAGAATCCAAACGGCTTACTTACGCCTACAGTAGCGTTATATATATTTGATTTCTGGTTGATCTGCTGGTGGCTGTACTTGCTGCAGTGCATCTACTAGCAAATTGTGAGCAATTTGTAGTGAGACTTGCGACCGCTGTGTTTTGCGCTTAGTGACGCACATATCCATTGCAAAGACCGAAGTGGGAAAATTTATTAGGGGTTGGATTTCAATTAGGCACAGTCTGCCATTTACTTTTTATTTTACGTTTATTTTTTTAATAACTCAGCGTCATCTCACCTTGCATAGTAGTGTGCTTTCATACTTGGCTAGAAAATAGCCATAGGAGAATCCAAACGGCTTACTTACGCCTACAGTAGCGTTATATATATTTGATTTCTGGTTGATCTGCTGGTGGCTGTACTTGCTGCAGTGCATCTATTAGCAAATTTTGAGCAATTTGTAGTGAGACTTGCGACCGCTGTGTTTTGCGCTTAGTGACGCACATATCCATTGCAAAGACCGAAGTGGGAAAATTTATTAGGGGTTGGATTTCAATTAGGCACAGTCTGCCATTTCCTTTTTTATTTTACGTTTATTTTGTTTAATAACTCAGTGTCATCTCATCTTGCATAGTAGTGTGCTTTCATACTTGGCTAGAAAATAGCCATAGGAGAATCCAAACGGCTTACTTACGCCTACAGTAGCGTTATATATATTTGATTTCTGGTTGATCTGCTGGTGGCTGTACTTGCTGCAGTGCATCTACTAGCAAATTGTGAGTAATTTGTAGTGAGACTTGCGACCGCTGTGTTTTGCGCTTAGTGACGCACATATCCATTGCAAAGACCGAAGTGGGAAAATTTATTAGGGGTTGGATTTCAATTAGGCACAGTCTGCCATTTCCTTTTTTATTTTACGTTTATTTTGTTTAATAACTCAGCGTCATCTCATCTGGCATAGTAGTGTGCTTTCATACTTGGCTAGAAAATAGCCATAGGAGAATCCAAACGGCTTACTTACGCCTACAGTAGCGTTATATATATTTGATTTCTGGTTGATCTGCTGGTGGCTGTACTTGCTGCAGTGCATCTACTAGCAAATTGTGAGCAATTTGTAGTGAGACTTGCGACCGCTGTGTTTTGCGCTTAGTGACGCACATATCCATTGCAAAGACCGAAGTGGGAAAATTTATTAGGGGTTGGATTTCAATTAGGCACAGTCTGCCACTTACTTTTTATTTTACGTTTATTTTTTTAATAACTCAGCGTCATCTCATCTTGCATAGTAGTGTGCTTTCATACTTGGCTAAAAAATAGCCACAGGAGAATCCAAACGGCTTACTTACGCCTACAGTAGCGTTATATATATTTGATTTCTGGTTGATCTGCTGGTGGCTGTACTTGCTGCAGTGCATCTACTAGCAAATTGTGAGCAATTTGTAGTGAGACTTGCGACCGCTGTGTTTTGCGCTTAGTGACGCACATATCCATTGCAAAGACCGAAGTGGGAAAATTTATTAGGGGTTGGATTTCAATTAGGCACAGTCTGCCATTTACTTTTTATTTTACGTTTATTTTTTTAATAACTCAGCGTCATCTCATCTTGCATAGTAGTGTGCTTTCATACTTGGCTAGAAAATAGCCATAGGAGAATCCAAACTGCTTACTTACGCCTACAGTAGCGTTATATATATTTGATTTCTGGTTGATCTGCTGGTGGCTGTACTTGCTGCAGTGCATCTACTAGCAAATTGTGAGCAATTTGTAGTGAGACTTGCGACCGCTGTGTTTTGCGCTTAGTGACGCACATATCCATTGCAAAGACCGAAGTGGGAAAATTTATTAGGGGTTGGATTTCAATTAGGCACAGTCTGCCATTTACTTTTTATTTTACGTTTATTTTTTTAATAACTCAGCGTCATCTCATCTTGCATAGTAGTGTGCTTTCATACTTGGCTAGAAAATAGCCATAGGAGAATCCAAACGGCTTACTTACGCCTACAGTAGCGTTATATATATTTGATTTCTGGTTGATCTGCTGGTGGCTGTACTTGCTGCAGTGCATCTATTAGCAAATTTTGAGCAATTTGTAGTGAGACTTGCGACCGCTGTGTTTTGCGCTTAGTGACGCACATATCCATTGCAAAGACCGAAGTGGGAAAATTTATTAGGGGTTGGATTTCAATTAGGCACAGTCTGCCATTTCCTTTTTTATTTTACGTTTATTTTGTTTAATAACTCAGCGTCATCTCATCTGGCATAGTAGTGTGCTTTCATACTTGGCTAGAAAATAGCCATAGGAGAATCCAAACGGCTTACTTACGCCTACAGTAGCGTTATATATATTTGATTTCTGGTTGATCTGCTGGTGGCTGTACTTGCTGCAGTGCATCTACTAGCAAATTGTGAGCAATTTGTAGTGAGACTTGCGACCGCTGTGTTTTGCGCTTAGTGACGCACATATCCATTGCAAAGACCGAAGTGGGAAAATTTATTAGGGGTTGGATTTCAATTAGGCACAGTCTGCCATTTCCTTTTTTATTTTACGTTTATTTTGTTTAATAACTCAGCGTCATCTCATCTGGCATAGTAGTGTGCTTTCATACTTGGCTAGAAAATAGCCATAGCAATAGGATAGCATCGTTTGGTTTTAAAAACTAAAAAACACAAAAAAAAACAAAAAAACACAAAAAAAAGTTAAAAAAAAATTAAAGTTATAACTCTCATTTTCAAAATGTTTAACCCGAGGGTTAGGGGTAGAGGACGAGGGCGGGGACGTGGGCGTCCAACTACTGCAGGGGTCAGAGGCCGTGGTCCTGGGCGGGGTGAGACACCACCTGCTTATGAGGGAGCAGGGGAACGCCGCAGAGCTACACTCCCTAGGTTCATGTCTGAAGTTACTGGGACTCGTGGTAGAGCACTGTTGAGGCCAGAACAGTGCGAACAGGTGATGTCATGGATTGCCGACAATGCTTCGAGCAATTTGTCCACCAGTCAGTCTTCCACGCAGTCCACCCATGTCACCGAAATCGGCACTCCTCCAGCTCCTGCACCTCAGCCTCCTCCCCCCCAGTCTGCCCCCTCCCAGGAAAATTTGCCATTTGAACCGGCATACTCTGAGGAACTGTTTTCTGGACCCTTCCCACACTCACAAACCACTTGTCCGGTTGCTGCTGAGCAATTTTCCGATGCCCAGGTTTTCCACCAGTCGCAGTCTGTGGGTGATGATGACCTTCTTGACGTAGTGGAAGAAGTGTCTAAAGAGGTGTCCGACGATGAGGAGACACGGTTGTCAGACAGTGGGGAAGTTGTTGTCAGGGCAGGAAGTCCGAGGGGGGAGCAGACTGAGGGATCGGAGGATGATGAGGTGACAGACCCAAGCTGGGTTGAGAGGCCGGGTGAACACAGTGCTTCTGAGACAGAGGAGAGTCCTCGACCAGAACAGGTTGGAAGAGGCAGTGGTGGGGCCAGACGGAGAGGCAGGGCCAGAGCTGGTGCATCAGCGCCAAATGTGTCAACTAGTGAAGCTCCCGTGGCGAGGGCTCTTGCGGCGAGGGCTAGATTTTCAGAAGTCTGGAGGTTCTTTAAGGAAACACCGGATGACCGACGGACTGTGGTGTGCAACATTTGCCAAACCAGGCTCAGCAGGGGTTCCACCACTACTAGCTTAACTACCACCAGTATGCGCAGGCATATGAATGCTAAACACCCCACTCAGTGGCAACAAGCCCGTTCACCTCCGGCCGTGCACACCACTGCTCCTTCCCCTGTGTCAGCTGATAGTCAGCCCCCTGCCCAGGACCCTGCCACAAAAACCCCATCGTCGCCTCCACGATCCTCCACAGCATCCACCAGCGTTCAGCTCTCCATACCCCAGACGCTGGAGCGGAAACGCAAATATAGTGCAACCCACCCGCACGCCCAAGCCCTTAATGTCCACATCTCCAGATTGCTTAGCCTGGAGATGCTGCCCTATAGGCTAGTAGAGACCGAGGCCTTTCGCAACCTCATGGCGGCGGCCGCCCCTCGGTATTCGGTCCCCAGCCGCCACTACTTTTCCCGATGTGCCGTCCCAGCCCTGCACCAGCACGTGTCAGACAACATCATCCGTGCCCTGACCAACGCCGTTTCTGACAAGGTCCACCTGACCACGGACACGTGGACGAGTGCTGCCGGGCAGGGCCACTATATATCGCTGACGGCACATTGGGTTAACTTGGTGGAGGCTGGGACCGAGTCTGACCCTGCGGCTGGTCATATACTGCCGACGCCGAGGATTGCGGGGCCTACCTCGGTCCAGGTGTTTCAGGCCTACTATGCCTCCTCCTCCTCCCACCCCTCCTCCACCTCCTCCTCCTCCGAATTACCATCCATGGGCATGGCGCCATCAGTCGGTAGCTCTAGGCACAGCAGCAGTGCCGTCGCTAAGCGACAGCAGGCGGTGCTCAAACTGCTGAGCCTAGGCGATAAAAGGCACACCGCCCAAGAGCTATTACAGGGCATCACGGCGCAGACTGATCTGTGGCTGGCACCGCTGAACCTGAAGCCAGGCATGGTTGTGTGTGACAACGGCCGTAACCTGGTGGCGGCTCTGCAACTCGGCAGACTGACACATGTGCCATGCCTGGCCCATGTGTTAAATCTGATAGTTCAGCGTTTCCTCAAGACATACCCCAATCTGTCTGATTTGCTCACGAAGGTGCGCCGCATCTGTGCGCATTTCAGGAAGTCCATTTCAGGAAGTCCACTCTCAGGGCAGCGCAGCGCCGCCTCCAACTGCCCGCTCACCGACTGTTGTGCGACGTGCCCACGAGGTGGAATTCAACACTGACCATGTTATCCAGAGTTTACCAGCAGCGCCGAGCCATTGTAGACTGCCAGATGTCAACTTCCACCAGAACTGGTAGTCAGGTCAGTCAGCTTCCTCAAGTCTACAATGAGGAGTGGACGTGGATGTCTGATATCTGTCAGGTGCTGAGTAACTTTGAGGAGTCAACACAGATGGTCAGTGGCGATGCCGCCATCATCAGCCTCACCATCCCGCTGCTTGGCCTGTTGAAAAACTCTCTGATCAGCATAAAGTCGGAAGCTTTGCGCTCGTCACAAGAGACGGAGGAAGAAGATTCCCTTGTTGATAGCCAAAGCACCCTTAGGTCTGTTTCTCAGCGCATATCGGAGGAGGTGGAGGTGAAGGAGGATGAGGAGGAAGAGGAGGAGAATGTTGGCGAGACACAAGAGGGGACCATTGTTGAGTCCTTCACTGTTCAGCGTGTATGGGCAGAAGAAGAGGAGTTGGAGGAGGAGGAAATGGACAGTCAGGCCAGTGAGGGGAGTGAATTCTTACGCGTTGGTACTCTGGCGCATATGGCAGATTTCATGCTAGGCTGCCTATCCCGTGACCCTCGCGTTCAAAGAATTTATTCCAGCACCGATTACTGGGTGTTCACTCTCCTGGACCCACGGTACAAGCAAAATCTTTCCACTCTCATCCCTGGAGAGGAAAGGAGTGTGAGAATGCATGAATACCAGCAGGCCCTGGTGCACAAGCTGAAACAGTATTTCCCTTCTGACAGCGCTAGCGGCAGAGTGCGTAGTTCTGCGGGACAAGTAGCGAGGGAGAGTAGGCGAGCAGGCAGCTTGTCCAGCACTGGCAAGGGTACGCTTTACAAGGCTTTTGCCAGCTTTATGTCACCCCAGCAAGACACTGTCACCTGTCCCCAGTCTCGGCAGAGTAGGGCTGATCTTTACAGAAAGATGGTGAGGGAGTACGTAGCTGACCATACCATCGTCCTAAATGATCACACAGCTCCCTACAACTACTGGGTTTCAAAGCTGGACATGTGGCACGAACTGGCGCTGTACGCCTTGGAGGTTCTAGCCTGCCCTGCCGCTAGCGTCTTGTCCGAGCGGGTTTTCAGTGCAGCTGGTGGCATCATCACCGATAAGCGTACACGCCTGTCGACTGACAGCGCTGACAGGCTGACGCTTATTAAGATGAATAAAGCATGGATTTCTCATAATTTCCAATCTCCACCAGGTGAAGGAAGCTCAACCTGAATAATTTATCCACTCCTCCTCCTCCTCATTTTCCTCCTTCTACTCCTCTTTGTACAGTAAAGCAGAGGAAACTGGCTATTTTTTGACAGGGCCCACTGGCTCTAGCTATAGTACTTTATGCATTTAATTTTTCTGGAGGGCCACCTACCCGGTCCTCTGTTTTAAACAATTTTTGGGACTGCCACATACAGGCACTCAATCTATTCAATTTTTCTGGAGGGCCACCTACCCGCTCCTCTGGTTTGAAAACTTTTTTGGACTGCCACATACAGGCACTCAATCTATTCCATTTTACTGGAGGGCCACCTACCTGCTCCTCTGGTTTGAAAACTTTTTTGGACTGCCACATACAGGCACTCAATCTATTCCATTTTACTGGAGGGCCACCTACCTGCTCCTCTGGTTTGAAAACTTTTTTGGACTGCCACATACAGGCACTCAATCTATTCCATTTTACTGGAGGGCCACCTACCTGCTCCTCTGGTTTGAAAAGTTTTTTGGACTGCCACATACAGGCACTCAATCTATTCAATTTTTCTGGAGGGCCACCTACCCGCTCCTCTGGTTTGAAAACTTTTTTGGACTGCCACATACAGGCACTCAATCTATTCCATTTTACTGGAGGGCCACCTACCTGCTCCTCTGGTTTGAAAAGTTTTTTGGACTGCCACATACAGGCACTCAATCTATTCCATTTTACTGGAGGGCCACCTACCCGCTCCTCTGGTTTGAAAACTTTTTTGGACTGCCACATACAGGCACTCAATCTATTTCATTTTTCTGGAGGGCCACCTACCTGCTCCTCTGGTTTGAAAACTTTTTTGGACTGCCACATACAGGCACTATCCAAATTAAATTGTCTCCATAGCAGCCTCCACACGTTGTCTCCATTGCTACCTCCAAAAGTCGTCCATATAGCTGCCTCCATACATCGTCCCCTTATCAAACGAGGTGTGTCAGGCAGAAATTTGGGTTGTTTTCATGGGTTCCACATCAAAGTTGTTAACTTTGTCGCCACCCTGCTGTGTTATCCACAAAATATACTGGCAAACTTTTATCATTTACCAATATTATTTCAGCGCTTCTTGCGCATCTGTTTACATTCCCCTCACCCGCCATATCCTAAACTTATAAGAACGCTACTACACTTGATCTTATACAAAAGGTTCTTAGAAGTGCTGTTTGGGGAGTAGCCTAGAGACAGGGGCTTGGATTGGCGAAAGCTCGCCTGGCAGCGGAGCGCCAGCTCCATGCGCATCATGCGCTTCTTGCGCATCTGTTTACATTCCCCTCACCCGCCATATCCCAAACTTATAAGAACGCTACTACACTTGATCTTATACAAAAGGTTCTTAGAAGTGCTGTTTGGGGAGTAGCCTAGAGACAGGGGCTTGGATTGGCGAAAGCTCGCCTGGCAGCGGAGCGCCAGCTCCATGCCAAGATCCAACTAACATAGTTTTAACTGCAGCACCTTTAATCTACTACTAGTTCACTGCCTCCATACATGGTCCCCTTATCAAACGAGCTGTGTCAGGCAGAATTTTGGGTTGTTTTCATGGCTTCCATGTTAACTTTGTCGCCACCCTGCTGTGTAATCCACAAAATATACTGGCAAACTTTTATCATGTACCGATATTATTTGAGCGCTTCTTGCTCACCTCCTTTGGTTCCTCTCTGCCACCCATTGGTTTGAAGCCTGAGTCCATTTAGAATATGTCGCCATGCCACTCTCTAGCCTGCCGCTGCTGCCGCTGCCTCTGCATGCCGTCCCCTATAGTGTCAGGGTCAATTATTGGATGTTTTACATGCTATCTAGCTTCATTCTGTCACTCTGTCATGGCCATGCTGTTGCCCATAGTTTTGGCATAATGGTGCGATTAAGCAGCCTCAGAGGCATCCATGCATGCTGCCCCTGCTGTTTCCTGTCCATTTCCGTGGTGTTTCCATCCTTTTCTGAGGTTCCCAGGTGTTTGGCCAAGCTTCCCTGTGCAGAGCCTTGGTCCCCTTGAAAAATGCTCGAGTCTCCCATTGACTTCAATGGGGCTCGTTATTCGAGACGAGCACTCGAGCATCGGGAAAAGTTCGTCTCGAATAACGAGTACCCGAGCATTTTAGTGCTCGCTCATCTCTAATTAAGACCCCTTTACATTTGTTTCATTGCAGCCAATTGGTAAGATTAAAAAACTTGTGCTTAGGGTCATTGAATTGTTGGAAGGTGAACCTTCGGCCCAGTCTGAGGTCCAGAGCTCTGGAAGAGGTTTTCATCCAGGATATCTCTGTACTTGGCGCATTTATCTTTCCTTCAATAGCAACCAGTGGCCCTGTCCCTGCCCCCATAGCATGATGCTGCCACCACCATGTGTCACTGTTGGGACTGTATTTGGCAGGTGATGAGCAGTACTTGGTTTTCACTACATATCCTGCTTAGAATTAACACCAGAAGTTCAATCTTTGTCTCATCTGACCAGAGGATCTTATTCCTCATAGTCTGGGAGTCCTTCATGTGTATTTTTTTTCAAACTGTAAGCGGCTTTCATATGTCTTGCATTGAATAGAGGCTTCCGTCGGCAAACTCTGCCATGAAGTCCCAACTGGTGGAGGGCTGCAGTGATAGTTGAATGCACTTCTGGAGCTCAGTCACACTGATCTTGGGGTTCTTGGGGTTCACCAAGGCTCTTCTCCCACAATTGCTTACTTTGGTTGGACGGCCAGGTGAAGGAAGAGTTTTGGTCGTCCCAAATTTCTTCCATTTAAGGTTTATGGAGGCCACCGTGCTCTTAGAAACCTTGAGTACTGCATACATTTTATGTAAACCTGGCGAGATCTATGCCCTGCCACACTTTTGTCTCAGAGCTCCACAGGCAGTTCCTTAGACCTCATGATTCTCTTGTGTTCTGACATGCACTGTGAGCTGTGAGGTCCTATATAGACAGGTGTGTGCCTTTCCTAATCAAGTCCAATCAGTTAAATTACAAAACAAATTAAAAACAAAGTTGGACTCCAATGAAGGAGTAGAAACATCTCAAGGAGGATCGGAAGGAACTAAAGAAGTTAAATATGTCACAGCAAAGGACCAGAATACTTATGACTATGTGATAATTCAGTTTTTCTTGTTTAATAAATTAGCAAAAAATATCTACATTTCAGTTTTTTCTATCAAGATTGGGTGCATAACCACCAGAATAAAGGATTGTAAACCAAGAATACTGACATACTAAAGTGTGTGCTGCCTCTGGAAGGAACATTGCACAGATATTTAAGTAGTGCCTGCGCCAATGACTATACTTCATGCAACACAAATACCTGCACAGATTACCATGCACCAGATTTAACATGCAAAGTCCGACAGAAGTGTGCCGCGTGGCACTTGTTAAAGGTGCACCGAAAAATGACTTTTAATGATCCCAAAAATCGACTGCAATGAAACTGTGAGTGAGGGCTTTGAGTACTTTACATACCCACTGTAAATACAGTATTTTTGCTGTGTGAAAATGCAAAAAGAAACAAAGTTTACACTCCCCCTACAGCGTCAATCTGTGTGAGATCCTGCCAGTTTTTGTGACAATTTCCAGACCCTTTGGTTTTGGGACAAAATAAAAATAGAAACAAGATATCCCTCCTGCTCCGCCAGCTGTGCCCAAGTCCAGGCCGACCACTCCCCGTTCACAAGGGGAAAATAATCCCAAGTTCTAGCAATAAGCTAGCATTTGCATTTATTTCAGGGCTTCTACACCAGTGTCCTGGGGCAGAAGATATCATGGAAACAAGGGTAGGAAATCAGGAGGCTGTCCCAAGAGGCTTAAAGTGAACATCATTTTTTGCTATTGAAATAGTGTGTACCACGTTTAATTATTTTGTCCTTTCCATAACAATCTGATTGTTAGGGACCCTCAATGGTGAGAATGGGGTCTTATTTCTCCTCTTAGATGAATTGGTAGGTCTAGCACACATACTGCTACTCCATTCATCTTGCTGTGGCTCTTTCCTGCACTACTATAGAGTATGGAAAGGCAAGTCTTGACCTGTCATTCCATCAATCAGGGGGCAACAGTTCCCCTAATTTTGTAACTGAATAACTTAAAATCTATCTCTAAGTATAGGTATAGGCGGTGCCCTACTTAAGGACACACGACTTACAGATGACCACTAGTTAAAGACAGACCCCTCTGCCCGCTGTGATCTCTGGTGAAGCTCTCTGGATGTTACTTTAGTCCCAGACTGCAATAATCAGCTGTAAAGTGTCTGTAATGAAGTTTTATTGATCATCCTTGCTCCCATTACAGCAAAAAATGTTGAAACTCCAATTGTCACTGGGACAAAAAAATTTTTTGCCTGGAGATACAATTATAAAATATACAGTTTTGACTTACAGTATATACGCGAGTATAAGCCGAGTGCTGAAAAACTTCACCTTGGCTTATACTCGATTCATGAGAAAAAACAAACACTGTACTCACCTTCTGACGCCCCCCTGGCAGGTCCTCTTCTATACCACCATGCTCCGGCATCGGCTCTGTTTCCCCACGCTGTCCAGGGATCGTGACGTCAGCCGCTCAGCACACACTATGATGTCAGCAAGTGGCTGATGTCACGATCCCTGCGACGGACAGACGGCAGGCTGTATACTACAGGGGGCTGGGCAGGCTGCATACTTCAGGGGGCTGTGCAGCCTGTATACTACACGGGGCTGGGCAGGCTGTATACTAAAGGGGGCTGGGCAGACTGTATACTACAGGGGGCTGGGCAGACTGTATACTACGGGGCTGGGCAGTCTGTATACTTCAGCGTGCTGGGCAGCTATCTACTCGAGTCAATAGTTTTTTCCAGTTTTTTGTGTTAAAATTAGGGGTCTCCTCTTATACTCGGGTTGGCTTATACTCAAGTTTATATGTTACATACAAATTCAACTTAAGAACAAACCTACAAACCTATCTTGTACGTAACCCGAGGACTGCCTGTAATCGTAGAGGAGAATGATTTCTTACTTTGTTGGCACATAAAGGACAATCAAATGGCACATATATACCTGGGGCACTCTAGAAGCATGACACAGCAATTCTATCTACCTCCTTACATCCTCCTACAAGATTAGCGCTATGTGGAATCTAAATCAATGCACAAAATCATACATTAATCATTACTTTAATTCAACTTGTTTTATTTTGATCAAAACATGTTTTGTTTAGGCATATTTTCTACACAGGAAAAGTTTATCCATGGTTGAAGTATTTATAGCTAGAGGGGAGAGCACAGCAAGGCCATTTAATCTTTATTCTATGATTCATAACTCTTATTTCTTGGAGTCCTTGAGGATTTTATTCTTCCTTTTTTGTGCAATCATTTTACTTGGTCTGGCAAGCTTGTATTTTCTTTGTCATTTCTATTTGTAAGTTAATAATTAGATAATGCCACAGGAAGTTCTGGCTGCAATGTTTGTTTGTATCAAAATAGTTAATAAGTATTACTGGCCTTGCCCTTATAAAATGAAGAAGTAGAAGCAGTGGAACTAAATTACAATTTCTTAAAATGCTAATTTGTAGACTTAATACTTGGGCTTCACGCAACTCAACAGATGGAGCAATGTGAAGTTTATTTATACAGATATTTAGCTGTTGTTCTTGCTCCTTTCCCTGTGTTGATTCTGAACTTATAATAACTATATGGCAAAACATAATATAAAATACTCAAAATTTTAGCTACCAAAAGGAAAGAATAGCAGAGGCTGTGACCATGAGAGGTCCCAGGGATAGGAGGGGCCCACAGCCTGCAAGCCGGCAGTGTGCAGGTCTATGGCAGGAATATAATCATGATGTGAAGATACCCATACAATTGATTATTTATTATAGATTATTTGTCTCTGCCCACACAACTGCACAGGTCGCCGCATGGAGAAGAGGAATCCTGAGCATGAGAGGTAAATACTGCCGCTTTTGTGTATTTCATTGAGTTGAGGCTGCTGCTGCACATTTCATTGAGTGGAGGCTGCTGCTGGACATTTTATTGAGTGGAGGCTGGTGCTGGACATTTTATTGAGTGGAGGCTGCTGATAAGGTGTATGAGTATGGTGCTGTGAGTATATGTTGGGGTTGCATATATGTGTTTTTACAAGTTTAATGTGCGGGACAAGGGTGGCAGCATTGGGGCCCACTGTGTTATTGAATGGATTAGACTTGGGGGTTCTTCTAAGGACATTGTCTAAGTATTTACCTTTAAAATCTTGTACAGATATCTAGACTTTACTGACATTTTCTGCAAAGAAAAAAAAGTGGCGGGGGAGTATGGGGAAGAAGTTAGGCTATCTAGACTTTATTGCAGGTAAACTACCAGGTTACAAATTCTTGAAGTCTCTGTTCAGTAACAACTGCTCTTGTCAAATTGAGAGATGTAACACCAAACATACAGACAGAGAGGTGGTCAATGGATAAGCCATGTTCAGTGCAGGCAGGAGTGTATCAATGTGATAATCGGGCAGTTGGCATAAGTGGGGAGCTATGGAGTCATACAATCACACAGTGGTCCAACACAATTCATTACAGTATTGATAGTATGGTAATATGGAATGAGTCCAATATGGAATATCATCATACTGGTCAAGTTGATATCATCCCCCAGAACTACAATTCCTTCCTTTAATTTGTGGACAAATCACTGGGCACATCCGTTTAGATGGTGTGCTACATAAGCTTTCTACAGCGGGTACATTAACAATGGGCATACTACATGGATAGTCAACCCATACCTTAAGATGCTTTAGGAACTCAATCTTGGAACCTAATTGCTCAGGCACCTTCCCTTGTGGGATTTCTGAAGCTTCAAGAAGCAGACAGAGCACAAGCACACCCTGGGAACACAACTAAAATTGAAACCTTGGATCTTGGATCTTCAGAACAGAAGAAATTAAACTGAACATGGCATTGCATGGATATTGAAACTGGTAGAAGCTCTGAGTGCTTTGAGAGTAAAGATGCTAATGGCACCATGAGGAACCTTAGCAAAGAAATCACTGGCCAGAGCAGTGATCTTAGTGTAGATGGCACCCGAGCTTTGTGATCTGCATTCAGTAATTTGTCAGGTATGACATATTGGGGCTTATTTACTAAGGGTCGCGCTGCTCACTTTTGTCGGACTTTGCGCCGTTTTTGGGCTTTGCGCGAATTTGACAGGTATTTAACAGGTGTGATTGTGTCACACGCGATCAATTTTTAGCGCATTTTTGTGCCATTGGGCGATCCGGCTGATTCGGACTGAGCGTGGGATTTAACTTTCAAATTGTGTTGCAAGACAATGCACTTAAATACAGCGGGAAGAAGAAGGTGAACTCTGTCGGACCTGAGCGGGGGAAGCGACACATGCAGGATATCGGGCACCTGATCTTAGTAAATCGTGGCAGAGTGCATGATCGTCAGACAATGGACTTTCGGTGAACTCCTCGGACTGGATAAGTAAATGTATCATCTGGGTTGTAAACAGTGAGTCTATCATGGTCTGTCTGTTTATGTATGTACTTGAATAATATTTTGTCATATATGTTACAAAAACTCCTTGAAGATTATTTTTATTTAACCATAATTGAAGCAAAATTTTATAAACATGCCTTACCATCACGTTATAAAGGCAAGTAGAAGCGGTCCACATCACATTAAGTTTCCCTCGATCACTTGGAATGTTTGCTGTTGAAATTTGTTCCCTACAAAAATGTAAACGGCAAATATCAGCTTTAATACAGTTACTCAATAAAAATCACATTAATTTGAGGTAAGGAACATGGGTTTGATATATGAATTGTAGCCTAATAATTATACCGCGCAAAAGCGCCAAGCATTTAGAGTCAGGCATTGGATGCATCTTCAACAATGCATAACATCTTTCTTTAACTTGGTACAACTTAATTATAGAAGTAGTAATTGCCAACACATCCATCAGTTTGCTAAAACTGTCAAAACCTTCTTGGAATGAATAATAGCTTGGGCAATATATAATGAACCGCATGTCAAAATACAATGAAACTAATACATGTGACTTATACAAACAAAACAAAACATTTTTCGCTTCCCAAAAAAAGTACAATATTGACCCACTTTCGTAAATAGCTAAGACATCAATGTAAGTGCTTAATTGTCACAATAATTGTTAACTCTTAGAATTTCGGAAACTGTAACTAACTATTACAGAAGATTACAGTGTGCAGTGAAGAAGATCAGCCAACAGACAAGCCTCATTATATAAACTGGCAACCATGCGACCAAGAATTTATTCAGAGCATAGAGGAACTACAAAAAGCATTTTTTTTTGGTTACAGTGAATGACTGGCATATGACGAATTCAGAAGTCTTCAGACCCTTTCACTTACAAGGCAGTCACTAGGAGCTTTGGGAACCCTGACTGGCAAATATTGTGGGCCCCACATAATGATAATCCGGCCCTGTTGTGGGTTCCTTGCACCTGGGAAGGTCAGGAGGTTCTTCTGTGACCTTACTCTTCCTTAGGGCCCCCTGAACACAGTCACACTACCCCCCCCCCTGATGGATTTAACATTTTGCTATGCTGCAGCCTTGTACTTAAGAGCAAAAACCAAGTCCTGAAGAAGAAAGAGTGTCTTTCCGAGAGCAAAGTGATCTCTATAATTCTCAAATGAATGTTTGGAGCAACCAGGACCTTTCCCAGAGCTCACAGTTCCACCCATCTGAGTAATCTGTAGGGAAGGCACATACGTAGTCAGAGAGGTTACCAAGAACCCAATACAAAGATTACAAAGAACTTGTGTGAAAATCGAAGAAACTTCCTGAAGTTCTCATCACTGCAGCACTACAACTAACTGGTCTCAAGAAGCCTCTCTTCATTGAAAAGCCTTCCTCAAGTTTTAAAAAAGCACCTAATGGAGACTGAGACTGTTATAAACAAGATTCTCTTTTCTTATGAACCAAGATCAAAATTTGTAGACCTAGGTGTTGCTCGGGAACAAAAATAAATAAAAATAATAAACTTATGCTCAACTCCCATGGCACTGCCGTTTCAGGCTGTAGGAGGCGTGTGATTGGGACGGCACTGCTGGTTTCTGTAGACAAACAGAAGCCGGTGGTGACAGTTGGCCCCATGGCTGAACGAAAGCATGGAGAAAGGTGAGCATATGAGGTTTGTTATTCTTACAGCCCCGAGTCATCTATAAGAATTTTTTTCTTCCTGGACAACCACTTTAATTCTAAGAGTGAAGAACCCATGCACTGCTCAACACATGCCCAATACCATGACTACACTACACTTAATCTCCAATCCTGGGCCAAGTGGCAAAAACTCATCAAGGCTATAAAATCAGACTTCCATCCTTTTTGATTCTGCATAGTTATGTCAATGAAATTAGCAAATTTTTTTTTAGCATTTTTTTTTTAATTCTTGCTCAGGGCTGCAGCAAAACAAAATATTATAAAGTGAACATGTCTAAAACCTTCTGAATCCTTTTTATAATGGTCAGGCCCTTTCACCTCTGCCTTAGTGCCCTTTACAGCTTCCTGTATGTTTTATCACTTATGATCTACATGTAGCCTGCAGGACTATGAAGAAATCAAGTTCACCAGGTCAATCCTTCTAATAGGATGCACTGATACATTCTGCTGGACAGCAGGCAATAGTTGTAGTAAAACATGTTTGCCTCTTGAAAATATAATTACACCTCAGGGAGCTTTCCCTCAGAGTTAAGTTCCTACCTATAATAGGAAGGAAGACGGGGAAAGTTAAATGAAACCGCCCGTCGCACAAATTTCCCTTAGTCCAAAACCTAAGCCCATGTAGCTCTCAGATAAGGCAGCTTTATGTTAGTGACGGGTTCACTTGTCTGATGAAGAAGAAGGGTGACCACACAACATGCAATGTTGGGATGCAAACACTGGTGAATGGCTCTTGTGTGAAGCCTATAATAGAAGCCTGCACTCCTGTGACACTCATTATTTTAGCTCTGCACGTAGTAAAACAGAGCATTATGTATTTTTCTGTATACCCTGACTGCTGCTCTGTTGTGGACACAGCATTTATTATTTCAATTTCTGTGTAAACAAACAGTACTGAACCAAGTCTGATCTACGCTCTCACGCATTTTAGTTTACTCATCTGATACCATGGCTACTCTACTCTTAGGTCACATTTGAAAACACAGGGAGAATTTATTAAGAATGATGTTTTAAACGGCCTCTTACTAAATGCAGGCAAGATCTCTGCCAGGTCAGACCTGTTTAGGCCAGGTCTGTCCTGGCAGAGACTTCAACTATAGTCTCTGCCGGTTTTCTATAGACTATAGTAAATGCGGAAGGCTGGGGTGCTCACGCCCCTGCCTCTCCCAATCTTTGAAAAAACTTGCGGAGAAGACATAATAAATCTCCCCCATAGAGTTGCAGATTAAATTTAATTGAAAGTTTACAAAAACATGAATAGATAAGTGAAAAAAATGGTAAAAATTGTTCACAGCTACTTATCCAAAATTTCAGCACACAGTGTGAGTTCTCCTTGCTCATTTCAAAGGAATTTTTCAATCCATAAAATGATGACGATTTTGTTTAGCCTCGTTATATGAGAAGTTAATTTAATAATACCTCAGCTTCAAATTCACCTATAACATTCCTAACCTCTTCTCAAAAATATTAGCATACTATCATACCCTGCTTGCTATGAAGGACCATTTTATTACAGTAGTTTTGCCATAAAGTTTACCCTCCTCTTGCGATTGGTTCTTACGTTGGTTCTGGTCTTTTGAGCAACGATGGCTTAGCCAGAATGCCAGGGACCACTAGAACTGCTTCAGACCATGGGATGTCACCATGGTGCAATACAATAGATGGAGCAGAAAAATTACATTTTCTTTTTTTGGAGAGGGTGCCCTAGCTCTCGTGGGTTTTCGAAAATTCCTGGGAAACGCCATGAACTCAGTACTCCCATTATTTACTGTTAAACAAATAACTAGATATTTAATATTTAATTTAATATTTTACAGGTTTAAAGAGGGATCAACCATAACAATAACTCTTAAAATCTGCTTAAAATCCTTTACTGAAACCATAAAAACAAAAGGAAAGCTGACCATTCACATAAATGCGAAGTCCTCAGAACCCATCAATTTTGAAAGTATCAGTCCACAATCTGATGGGTATTTTGGATCAGGTATTTTGAATTTCAATATTCATCATCCACTTTTCTTAAAGAAAATAAGCAGTTTTCTGATACGGCCCTACAAACCCAAATAGAGCCTAATACATTAATCACATAATGTTATAACCCAGGGTCTGGTTTTTATCACCTGTGTACCTTCTACAAAAGATCTTATTGTTTGCACATAATTTATTCTCTTGGCTTGGCTTGTCTGTTTGGAAAATCTGCCACGACAAGGTATTATGTGGTCACAGAGCACAATAAATATCAGTGAATTACAAGTTGTTGTTCCATTTTGAAAACTTTGGGTCTTGGGTCAGACATAGAAGCTGTATATTTATCACTAAAGATTATTTTACCTATGATCCAAAAACCTATCAACTGCAGTCCTACATTTTTCTTTCTGCTTTAAGGTTGTGAAATTGCCCTTGCAGTTTGTTCCTTTCTAAACTCCAAAAATCTGAAAAATACTAGATTTATTCATTATATAGTAGTAAGAGATATATTAACTGATAACTTAAAATTATATCATAACTTTGAAGAACGGACATGTGTATGAATGGACTTACAGAAGATTGGGTGAGAGGTTGAGTATAGTTAGTTGGAGTGGGGCCAGGTGACTGCGCTTGTGCAGGGGGCCGTGCCTTGGCCTGATCTCAATAGCGTTTCCAGTGAAACAATGGCACGCGTTTCACTGCAAACGCAAATAGCGCAACATGTGACCGTACCCTTAGGGTGTTTTTCTCTTTGGTCCTCTCCTATCCACAGAATGGGGAATAAATGTCTGACGGTGGATCATCTGGTGGGATGTAAGCGACAATTGAAACAGTGGTGCGTCCTGTATTCATTGAGTAGCTGGTCATAGAATTAAAGTGGAACCTTTCGCCGGGGATGTCATTTTTAGATAGATATAGGTTACAATAACCTATGCAATGCTAATTTTCAAAATGCCTTTGCAAGTGTTCTGAATTATTTCAGTAGTTTATCATAGTTTATTTTATATTAGCTGGCTCATTGCAAGCAGCATGTGGTGAGTCCCAGGAGGGGCAGCTGCAGTCTGCGTGTGTCTGTGTCTCACTCTCCTTATGCATTCTTCCTCTCCTCCACACCATCCCCATCTCCCCAACTCAATGCACATGACAGGGAGTGGTGAGGGAGCTGGATGATAGTGGAGGATACTGACCCAGGCCCACAGGCTGTGCAGCTGACTCGGGACTCACCACAAGCTGCTAGCAATGAGCCAGGTTATATAAAATAAACTACTGAAATAATTCAGAATACTTACAAAGGCATTTTTAAAATCAGCATAGAAGAGGCTATTGGAACCTGTCACCAGCTAAAAATCACATTCCTGGTGACAGGTTTGCTTTAACCCCTTCCCGACGCACGCCTTACTAGTACGGCACCCGCCGGGTCCCGGTGCATGGAGAGGGCTCGCGGGCCAAGCCCTCTCCATAGCTGCCAAGTCTTTGCTGCATATTGCAGCAAAGGCTTACCGGTCACACCCGCGATCAGTGCTAGCACCGATCGCGGGTGCTTTCATGGCGATCGCTGCCGGCAATGCAGCCGGAGGCTTCAAAAAGATGGCGCCGCATGGATCCGTTGCCATGACAGCTTCGGGTCTCACGAAGGCCCGAAGCTGTCTTGTTTTAACCCATTCATTACAATGTGCTATCAGCACATTGTAATGAATGAAGAGTAAAATCCCCATATACTGCCATATTGCAGTATATGGTAGGATTGATCAGACAACCTAGGGTTAACGTACCCTAGGGAGTCTGAAAAATAGTAAAAGTAAAAGTAAAAAAAAGTTAAAAAAAAAATTATAATAAAAAAAACCTAAAAATTCAAATCACCCCCCTTTCCCTAGAACTGATATTAATAAACAGTAAAAATCATAAACACATTAGGTATCGCCGCATCCTAAAATGTCCGATCTATCAAAATATAATAACGGTTTTTCACTGCGTTTAACCCCGTAACAGGAAATAGCGTCCAAAGTCAAAAATGACATTTTTTTGCCATTTTGGAAAATATAAAAAAATTAATAAAAAGTGATCAAAAGGTCGCATAGTCCTAAAAATGATAGCAATGAAAACGCCATCAAAAGTCGCAAAAAATGACACCACCCACAGCTCCGTACACCAAAGTATGAAAAAGTTATTGCCGCCAACATTTTTGTACAGGAGGTTTTAATTTTTTTAAATGTATGAAAACATTATAAAACCTATACAAATTTGGTATCCACATAATCGTAGCAACCCAAAGAATAAAGTAGACATGTCATTTGGGGCACACAGTGAAAGCTGTAAAATCCAAGCCCACAAGAAAACCTCGCAAATGTGTTTTCTCACCATTTTCACTGCATTAGGAATTTTCTTCCCGCTTCCCAGTACGCGCCATGGAATATTAAATACCGTCACTACGAAGTGCAATTTGTTATGCAGAAAATAAGCCAATAACAGAGCTCTTTATGTGGAAAAATAAAAAAGTTATAGATTTTTGAAGGTGGGGAGTGAAAAATGGAAGTGAAAAAACTAAAAAAGGCCAGGCCGTTAAGTGGTCCCATTCACTTATATGGGAACACTGAAATAAAACTGAGGGCACCAGCCTGCGATCTCCATTACACCATCTGGATGACTCACCCCAAACTATATTCTTAGTTTTGGAGTCAGCATTGCAGCCCCTTTCATGTTTATAATTAATAGGGCCCCACTGTCATTGATGGGAGATAGGAATGGAGATGGGAATACAAATTAGTAAAACAGATAAACCTTTAGGTTTAACTTGTTGGTGGTTAAAATCCACATTTTAAAAGCGTCAATTGGGATCCCAAAAGTATAATAGAGTATTGCATAAACAATTCATTATATGAAAATCTCCATAACCTGAGGGTGTCTCCGAAAAGAAATAGGATTATAATTGTGATTACTGATTGATTTTCCTGAAGAAAACATTAGCAATGTTCACACTTTATTATTAGAACGAATAGCGGAGATTAAGTATGTAATAGGCTCGGTGCAGTTGTCTCTACCACGTAGCAAATAATCACTTAATAACTCAATTGTTCCAGTGTTTTCTTCTGGGTCTCTATCGCACAATGCCAATTTTCTACTGTTGATGTGATGGCTTTTATAATTATGGTAATGATTCTCTGTGCCTTGAAAATGATTATTATAATGTTTTTTTATCAAGCAGGCTGAGTCAACAGCTATTTTAAGACCCATTTTAATGGGTGTTGATGTTTTCTGGCCTTTGCCAGATGTAGGTGGAGGCTTTTTAGACGAGACTATTGTCATATCACATCTGATAATTCAGTTCTCACAGTGTTTTGCAGAGACATGTTCTGCACAATTACTCTATAACTTTCCTGGCAGAGAATATGTACTGTGTTATAAACGTGCTAAGTGTACAGTGCACATAAGACACATCACGCTCACATTAAAGTAAGTGTTCATTACTCCTCAGATCCACTCATATAGGGATTTTATTTGATTTCAGTCAAACAAGTTATTCTAGTTTGAAAGAAAATATGAAAATGAAGCACCCACCACCACAATGCACACCCTTGGGTGCAGAGCATGTTACTATTCGTAGCTAACTAGCCTATTAGGGGCATAACTAGGATAGGCAGGGCCCCATAGCAGACTGCTGAATGGGGCCCCCATAAAAATGGAGATATTACACTCATATATATACCCGACTTACAGATGACCCCTAGTTAAAGACGGACCCCTCTGCCCACTGTGACCTGTGGTGAAGCTCTCTGGATGCTTTATTATAGTCACAGACTGCAATGATCAGCTGTAAGGTGTCTGTAATGAAGCTTTAGTTATAATCCTTGTTCCCATGACAGAACAAAACTTTGAAAATCCAATTGTCTCTGGGGCAAAAAAATTTTTGTCTGGATCTACAATTATAAAATGTACAGTTTTGACTTACATACAAATTCGACTTAAGAACAAACCTATGGAACCTATCTTCATAGCATCATAGTATCATAGTTTATACAGTTGAAAAAAGACACTTGTCCATCAAGTTCAACCAAAAAAGGGAAGGGATTGGATGAGGAAGGGATTTAGGGGACACAATTCTATATAACATAACCATCAATGTTATTTAGGTGTATAAAGGCATCTAGACCCTTCTTGAAGCTCTCTGCTGTCCCTGCTGTGACCAGCGCCTAAGGCAGGCTATTCCACAGATATCTTGCATGTAACCCGGGGACTTCCTGTACCTATATACATAAACATACAGTACTTCACTCATACACACACATTTATACACTCACACACATATATAGGCAAACATATAGAGAATATGCACATCATATACACACACTTATAGTGCCATATATAGACATACAGCATATATACACAAACATACAGCATATACACATATACACACATATAGCATATACACATATACACACATATACACATACAGCATATACACATCACAGATATACACACAGTGCCACATACAGACGATGTGCAGCATAATATGTATATACATGGTGCACATCCTCCAGTCTTCAGTTCTAACCTATTAACAGGACTAACACAGTAGCTCTCACTACTTTCCCTCCTTGTTTCCTAACAAAGTGGCTGTAGATAAGGGAATCACGTAGATGTTCACCCCACCAATGAAAAAGGTGGACCCCTGAGCTGGTACCTTCCTTCTTACTCCTTCTTATATAGTCTTATAGCTTCTGAAGAAATGGCTTCTATGTTTGCATTGTCGGTGATCTTATAAGTAGTCATGAGGGAACCCGAACCAAAATGGCTTAGGTCCACAAACCCAAACTTGCACAAGCCATTAGTATCATAAGGCTCTGATTACTCTCTGTGATACTAACGTCTTGTGCATCTTCCTGTCCTTCACAAGACCAGGGGCATATTTCTATCCAGTGGATTAATGCAAAATAATTATTACAGAAAACACACTGGAAAATTGTATAACCATTCATTATACAAACAATATCAATTATGTGCTGAAAATGGACAACCCCTTTAACTGTTTTCCTTGGTGCCCAGTATCGGTTACACAAGGACATTTGACAAAATCTGGATTAGCTGTCTATTATCCACTCCATTAAATGTTAATGCACCATATTGGCACAGCATGCTACATTTTATATACAATCCTAAAAAAGATACCGAAACACTATAATACTACATGCTAAATCTCAATGAATGAAATGCTCCAGTTTCAATTCTTTATTCATTATATTGTGAAATGTCCTGGATGGTCTGTGGTGCAACATGGCATTGGTGGATGAAACAAGACATTTTTGTCCAGATGTGCTTGTTTGGGCAGGTCATCAATGCTTCCACGATGTAGGAACTGCTGAAACACAACAGCCACATGAAATCTAGCATTGTCATGCATCAGAAGGAATCCAGGACCTACTGCACCTGCATATGGTTTCACAATGGGTCTAAGACTCAAATCCAGGCATCTAATGGCAATCAAGATACCTCCTCCAAAGAAATGCCTCCCAAACCCACTGCCAAACCGGTCATGTTGGAGGATGGTACAGGCAGCAGAACATTCTGCTCAATTTCTTAAGACTGCAAGGTGTTGGGTTGGAAGCTCAACAATGAATTTTGGATGGCAGGCCCTCATACCACCCTCATGGAGTCTGTTTCTGACAGTTCGATCAGACACATGATTATTAGTGACCTCTTGGTGTCATTTTGCAGGGCTCAGGCACTGCCACTTCTATTGCTCTTTTCAAAAAGAAGGAGGAAGTGGTTCTGCTGCTGGGTTGTTGCCCTAGCTCTATTTATTTATAGAAAAACTAGAAAATATTTTTTTTATGTAGTGCCTTGTGTTACATTCATGTCATGTGACCAGAGGGACATAATCTAAGGTCCTTTAGCAAACTGCACCCATGTATGTATATGATTACATGAAATCCAGCATGCCTCCATGGAGGATGGGGAGAAGTAGAAGTCCTTCGAGGCATGCTGTGATTTCATGTGATCAGATATATGCATGGAGAATGTTTTGCAAATGTAAAGGGTATAGGACCTCTGATGACAACACAGGGCATGAACAGCTCAATAGTAAGGAGGGATAAGGCATGGGGAGGAGTAGATGGGGGGGTTGGCTGAGCAAGAAACCCGTTCTCTGATTCTAGGTAGTAAAAGATAAAGTTGATTTATGGGGATGAAAGGGAAACAATTTTAGGCTAAGTTCCCTTTAAAGGAAATGTTTACTTGGTGAGTATTTTTTTAAAATTTTTTTTTACAGTATTACTAGAATGCATGTTATAAACCAGTGATAGAGGAAACAATCTTTTTATATTTTGAATTTAAGTTGAACAGCTGGTAAAGCCACTAGTGACATATGTTAAGTGAGATATACTTCTGATAATTGCGGATTGACGTAAGAGGCGCACACTTATCATGTGTGTACAGTATTGTTGAACAAGGATAAATAGAAATCCAGACTGAGTCATTTGAATCAGGTTACATAAAATATACAGGAAAGAGTAGCCTGGGGTCAATTGTAGCTCAACCCACTACTGGTTAATGGGTTTATGGATTTTTGTTTCGAGTGAGCCCTGCTGTATCTGTTAAGTCAAGTGACCATGAAGAAAAACGTGGAAATTATTTGATTAATGAAAAATACATATAACTGGGACATCGATATTTTTATGCTCCAAATAAAGACTTTAAAGGGAACCTATCACAAGATTTTACCCCTTTAAATTATGAGCACTCCTAGGTAGGGTATAACAAAGAGAATTCACACACTAGTGCACCAGAGTGTTACAAATCCAGAAACCAAAAGACTAATTCGCTTGAACAGTGCTTGGTGCTGAAGGCCCAAATACCTAGGATTTTAAGTGACTGATACATACAACTAAAAAAGTACTACCCAAAATCACTTTTTATTCCAATTTTTATGACTTGCAAACTGACAAAAAAAGTGGCGTTTTGGACATTTGGATGCTATTTTCTATTATGGGGTTCACTGACCGGAATAATATCCGATTTTATATATTGATAGATCTGGACTTTTGGGTTGCAGCAATACCTAACATGTTTGTTTTATCAATTTTATTTTTTAATCAGTTCTAGGAAAGGGGGAGTGATTTGAACTTTATTTTTTGAACTACTATATTTTATACCACTTCGGGTACTGTAACCCTATGGGTCTGACTGATTCTATCATATACTACCATACTACATTATAGCGGTATATAGTATAGCATTTTGGTACCTGATCTGTAACACTGTGCCACTGGCACTTTGTAACAGATCTGCAGAAATGACATGTCCTGGAGTCCCCAAGATGTCATGGTGACTAATCATCGCTCCCCAATGACAACTTTATATGTTTCTACATTTGTTTAAAAAAAAAATAATAAATTAGTGTTCGTTATTCTCAAAAAATTGGGCTATTTGTTAGAGCATACGCAGTACAGTATACATCCAAATAGTTACTCCCTCAATTGTGCAGAGGGACCGTCCTTGAGGAAATATATATATAATATTACATTGATCCCTATATATATATTATTCAACAAAACGGAAAATGAGTTTATAGTGTACACAAGAGTTTATCACGACGTTAGTAAATGAGCCCCTGGCTAATTTTCAGCCATAACTAAAACAAATAGCTGAGAACTTGCGTCAGAAGGAACATACTGTCTACAAAGAGTCAATGGCAAATACAGTAAGATTCTACAGTTGTGGACATAGGTGATAGTTGGGATACAAGGTTGTAATTCCAGCGTGTCTATATGTATGCCATGTAAACATCACAAGCCTCAAACTGTCTGCCTGACTTAACCGACTGGATTGTTGTTAGGGAGATACAGATTATACACATGGATATGGTTCATGCACTGGAGTAAATAGGAAAAAAATACATGACACATTATCACAAGATATTCTACTTATTATGTTATATGAAATGGTAAATTGGACTATACAGGGTGTAACTTGAGGGGGTCCAGAGGGTGCGATCGCAACCGAGCCCAAGAGGCTTAGAGGTCGCAAATGGTGTACCTTTCCTATATGAGAGGACTAGTATTATAAAAAATACATTATACAGGCAGTCCCCGGGTTACATACAAGATAGGGTCTGTAGGTTTGTTCTTAAGTTGAATTTGTATGTTAGTCGGAACTGTATATTTTATCATTTTAATCCCAGCCAGAACTTTTTTGGTCTCTGTGACAATTGGATTTTAAAAATGTTGGATTGTCATAAGAATCAGGATTAACACTAAAGCTTCATTACAGACACCTTTGATAACTGTTACAGCTGATCAATGTAGCCTAAGGATAAAGTACAGTAAATTACTAATATCCAGAGGTCCGTTTGTAACTAGGGGTCGTATGTAAGTCGAGTGTTCTTAAGTAGGGGACCGCCTGTAATTGGGGTCCTGGCACATATTTTGCATTGGGGCCTAGCAGCTTCAAGTTACACCCCGGGGACTATATAAGCACAATTGGGGGAGATTTGGCTTTCATTTTCCCACAGCTGTTTATAAAATCAGAGCCTGATTGGTTTCCATGGGCAACTAGTACAGTTTTACATCAAAAACTTATAATAAATCTCCCCTAGATGAATGTCTGGAGACTTAAAGGCCATGCATGCTCTGCTGGGGATTGTCAGGCTTAGAGGTAGTGGATTCTCTGAACCACTGCGGACGATGGCACAAGCCACTACCTGGGAGTCTAAGTGGTACCCGGTTTTCACCAGAGCCCGCGCAAAACAGGTTAGACAAGCTGCGGCGTGGTACCACCAGGTTGTTCCACAGGCGTGACTTGTCTGCAGTGGCAGCCAAGGACGAGGTACAGAAACGGCAGGCAATCTCGTAGCCGGGGACAGGCAGGAGGTCAGGACAGGCAGCACAGGATCGGATTGGAGACGTAGCAACAGGTCAGGGCAGACGGCAAAGGAGCCATGTCAGAAACGGAACCAGGGTCACAACGGGAATTCACAAGAAGAGCACAAGGCATCAGAAAAGCTTTCTCTAGGACGCTAGGCACGAAGACCCGGCAGGGGCTTGCAGGAAGAGGCAGGCTTAAATAGATTTAGCAAAATGGCCAGCGACGATTAATGGCGCGCTGGCCCTTTAAATTTTGAGAAGTGGCCACGCGCGCCCTAGCATTCGGGGCCACGTGCGCACGGCGGAAGGGAGCGAGCCGGGAGCCGGGGAAGGTGAGCAGCGCTTGCGACGCGCTGGCGGGGGCAGAGAAGCACGGGTGAGCCTGCGACCCGTGATATGGGTCGCGGGACCACCCGTGACAGGGATTCTGGGACGTAACTATGCAAATCTGTCTTCCAGGGTGGGATAAGATAAACTTTCCCTCAAAACTCCCTTGAAAGGAGACCCCTTAATATCAGTGGCAAAACTAGAAGCTGATGGGCCCTTGTGCAAAGTCTGTGCCAGGCCCCCGACTATAATGTATGGTTTATAGTAAGAGTCTTCTCATATGGGAAAGTGACACCGTAAGGGCCCCCTAAACCTCTTGGGCCCAGGTGTGATTGCAACCTCTGCACCCCCTAAATGTACACCCCTGCTTAATATCAAGCATGAAGGAAACAAGTGTAGCAAATGCTTGACAGAGTAACTCTCAGAACTGAGAAACTGGTTTGATAGGATTGTTATTCATCATGGCACATGGATATTATGAAATGATTTCTAGAAAGCGTTATATGAACAATACCTACATGGCCAACGTATGTGACTTACTAGATAAAACACTAACGCAGTCACTCATGTTTGGGATATCAATATGGCTTCTATTAGATCTGCTAATGGGACTGATCATACAACCCAAGCAGATTTTTTAAAAATGAGGTTTTTGGTGCGGTCCCTTTTCTCTGATATTTGGAGAAATATTGGACATTCCAAGCCCAAAAACACCAACCATGACTTCCTCACTAAACTTTCAATGCTATTCAGCTGATTCAGCTGAACATCCCTACGGCTTGTGGGACTGAAATCTTGATGGCTTATGACCATGCTGACCATGAGAGAGTGAACTTGTATATGTAAAGGTAACTCTATGTTCAACTATATTTAAAAGGCTAAATACAACTATTTTCATTTAATATTTCATTACTCTGCATAACGCAGAACATAACGTGAGCCACTTTTATAGTTTTCATTTAAAAACAATGGAACAGATTTATAAAAAGTGTCCTAAGGTTACACAGACTAGACAGCCCCTATACTGCACCAGATTCATATAAGTGTCTGGTGCTGGGTGATAAATCTGTCCTAGTATAAGGCTGTCTAGTCGTACTCTGCACCTCCTATTAGTTGACTTACGCCAGAAATTTAAGACAAAATTCTTACATGGACCTTTTTGGTGCAAAGCCACACCCCTTTACACAAGCCACGCCTCTTTTGTGGAACTAGGTGAGCCAGAAAACTGTCTAAAACCCTTTATAAATGTGGTGCAGACAGTTTTTAGTGCAAACTATGACAGAATTCTAAACTGATTAATAAATCTCCCCCTATATGAACAGATTTACTGTATTTTTTTAACTATAAAGACACACTTTTTAGCAAGAAAAAATCTTTCTAAAAAGTGCCTGTGTCTTAAAGAGCAAAGGTCAGGAGGATCCAGCACTGCCAGACCCTCCTGAGCACTGTAATGGAGATTGGGTGATGCCCTGAAATAGAGCTGCACCCGATCTCCCAGAGAGGAGATGCTCCGTACTGCTCTCCCCACTGTCCTACAGGTACAGGACCTGCGGTGATATCAGAATCATGTGACTTCCTTTTTTGGAAGCCTAAATCTGGGGTGCGTCCTATAGTAATATATATGTATATAGTCTTATAGTCCAAAAAATACGGTATGAGGTTATTTTACACTGTCCGTTACTTCTTTGCAGACGACTAAATACTGTATACATAATAATAAACACTGCTCAAAGAAATAAAGGGAACACTCAAACAGCACATCCTTGATCTGAATGAAATATTCTAATTGAAAACTTTGGTTGAATGTGCTAACAACAAAATCCACAGGAAAGGGCCTAACTTGCCGATCAGTGGGGGTCCAATGGGGTCCCATGTACCTCTGTCGGGCCCCATGTTGCTCCATCAGAGTAACTGAGTAGACGGCCGCGCATGACCGTCCTGCGCCATTAATCTCTATGGAGCAGACGGGAATTGCCGAGCGTAGCACTCACCGATCTCCATTTTTCCTCACTATGGTCAGTAAAGGTGGTCAATGATCTTTGTGAGCCGAGAGATTCTAAATGACACAGCAGGATGCATTCTTAACCAACACTCCTCTCAGCACATTATTATACAACAGGGGTCTTGAAACCCCTGTCCTGGGGAACAATAGGGGTCAGAAAAAAAGGGAAAACATGTTTGGTATATAAATCTGCTTATGTGCACGTAGAAAAGCACAAAACAGCATTTTTGTGGCTTAACACAAATCAACCATTTCCTCAACTGTCTGTGCCTATTATTCATTTATTCAATTCACCATCGTTTTGCAATATTACCAGCTCATAAAAGTATTTTGCAAGACAAAGTACATTTTTTTTTTGTCAGGAAAAACAACTTAGATGTTGACATGACTCAGTCAAGCAAAATTGAGCAGCACACAAGTGATGCTAAACATTGGAGGGATGAGTAAATGTCTGCAGGCAAATCAGATATACAATGACAGGTTTCTCAGGCATGACCTGAGATAAAAGTGACTTCTATTTGTCTGTATTCCTGCAGAGACTGTACTATGAAAATGCCAAGAATGTTGCTGAACAATTTCAGAAATAAATATAAGCATGAAGTGCAGTATACAAAGATTATTTAAGTGACTGTCAAATCATGAGCTCAGAAATGATCATTGTTTAAGCATGATCCATGGAGGCTGCTGCGATTTCATGTAATCAGATATATACATGGGGTAGACAGTGCAGATGTAACAGGACCTTAGATGATGTCACCGTGATCACATGTCATGAAGTGCTGAATGCTTAGAAGAAGCATGGGACATGGGGAGGAGTAGATTGGAAGGGCCGGTCGAGCAAGACACATCCCCTGTGATGCCAGGTAATATTACGTAAAGTTGATTTATGGGGATGTGAGGAAAACGATTTTTAGCTAAAAGAAGGGTGTCAGTTAGTTTCCATAGAATCCTATTAACTTTCTCACTAGCTGTATTTTTAAAAAAATGTGGTGACAAGATCCCTTTAACCTTCTAATCTGTGACTACACATTAGTTATTTGTCTACAAGAAGCCTATGATAGTCTGAGACACCCCTCCTGTCTTTCCTACTCCCTGCAGTTCTGCCTCATTTGATTGACTTCTGTGTATAAACTCACGTCTTAGTATCATAGTAAAAAAGGTTAGGAAAATACATCAGTCCATTAAGTCCAACCTATATATTATATTGCGTTGATCCAGAAGAAGGCAAAAATCCTGCAAGACTGATGCCAATTGCCCAAAGCAGATCAAAATTCCTACCAAACACCTATGGCGGCCAGAATAACTCCCTGGATCAACAGAAACTACTAGCAAAAAGTTTTATTCCCATACAATGGGATATTTTTGCTTTCCAGAATGGCATCCAGGACTCGGAGATCCGGACTCTCCGAGGTGATGCACTGTGCCACGATCCACATAGATCCTGCGCCCGATATCCTGCATGTGTCGTTCCCCGTTTAGGTCCGCCGGAGTTCACCTTCCTCTTCCCGTTGCATGTAAGTGCTTGGCTTGCGACTCAAATTTAAATGTTAAATCTCGCGCACAGTCCAAATCCGTCGGATTGTCCGATGACCTGCACCCTGATTTGTGTAGCGTGAAAGCCCCAATATGTTAGTGTCTGGAGATGGATATTGAATGACTGATTTCTACATTCATTTGTTAGTTTTCCTTTGAAGAAACCCTGCTGGACATTGGTCCAGTTTAATAAAAAGTTACCTATTTTTAGTTATCAATCAAACAGATTTATCCAAATCCACTGGTATAATGTTTTTTTTTTATAAGGGCATGTTGTATTTCTGAATTGCAACTTGTTTTGTTTAGAAAATAATTAACATTTCCATTGTTACTTTTGGATATTATGATTTCTTGGTGGATCAGGTAGGTGGAAGGCAGGCATGCAGCTTTGTGATTGATGTGTTGACTTTGCAGAGCGTTACATACCAAAAGAACTTCTAGAAATCTATGTAATACAGGCCTTCAACTTTTTTTTCCAACTAAGACTGTGGAAACATTTTTTAAAAATACTGATCTTTGTGACTAGGCAAATGGGGACATTTTTTAAAAATGTATATATAATAATGAGTTTTCTAGGGTAGGAAATGAAAAACAGTGCACCAAAGATCGTGACTTGTCTTCCCTTTTGTAACGATGCCTTTTTTCCAAAGTGGGTGCAGTGAAGCAGGGAGCAAGGTGGGCCACAGTGAGGACACCTTGGCCAGCCAAATGTGCTATAACCTACACCAGAAAACTGCTGCAGGCTACAGTTGAAATCTACGCCAGCCTAGGATTGTCGTAGATTTCAATTTGAGTACAGCACCAGAATTATTAATAGGCTGGAACCTCTAAATAACTCAGGTTTATTGTGCTCCGTCTGTTGGCACACAAAGCACCGGTCTTGAGTGCATCAGCCCCTGTGTCTCCAGTGCTACCCTGAAGGGGTTGTCTAAAGTATTAAAAGGTATCCTGTATACAAAGGCATAATGGAATATAGCACCAAAATGTTTACCATTTCATAGCACAGAAAAAAAATTATCAAAATGTTTTATGGTCCCCAAAATGGTATCATTAAAACCATCAATGAAAGCTTGTCCTGTATAAAAAAAATGACGGCTCAGACAGCTCCATATACTGAACTATGAAAAG
Source organism: Engystomops pustulosus (assembly GCF_040894005.1). Taxonomy (NCBI): domain Eukaryota; kingdom Metazoa; phylum Chordata; class Amphibia; order Anura; family Leptodactylidae; genus Engystomops; species Engystomops pustulosus. The sequence goes on from NC_092418.1 coordinate 84,187,970, forward strand.
GGCATTGATGTCAGAATATGGCAAAACTAAGAATTTTTTGGGGAGGGACTAAAGATCTTTATTTTTGTTTTGAATGAAAACATAATAAAACCTATATAAATTTGGTATCTCTGTGATCTTACCAACCCAATGAATAAAGGTTTTTTTTGCATCGTACGGAAAAAGATGTAGGGCACAACTGTGCTTTGTTTGGCAAATCAATCACATTTGGAAATTTTTTTCCAGCTTCCCTCTACAAAGAACAAAATCCCTCATATATCTCTGTAAACTAAAAAATAAAAAAGATACGGCTTGTGGAAAGAAGTGAGTCAAAAACTGAAACTTGAAAATGGAAAAGAAAGTTATTGATGTAGAGGAAACTGCCCTATTTATGGTAGCAATGGAGGCAGAATTTTACTTTTTCAACCCTGGAAAGTTTATTTGCATCTTTTCACGGTCAGAGGCTTGAGATATAAGGGCTCATTTACTAAGGGTCAACGGTTCGCACTATCATCGGAATACCCGGCGATTTCCAATGTGTGGCGCATTTTGAAGGGATTTTGGCGCATGCGATCGGATTTTGGCTTTCACGCGACACAAACCAGGGGGCGGGCCGTCGGACAATCAGATGGATCCTGACCAAGCGCGGGATTTAACAAAGCAATTTGTGTCGCAAGACATGCACTTACATGCACTGGGAGGAAGATGGTGAACTCCGGTGGACCTCAGCGGGGAAGCGACACATGCAGGAACTCGGGTGCACGCTCTTCATGAATCGCGGCAGATGTGGATTCCGGCAGACAACGCACCTCGGGGATCGCGCAGGGACCAGGTAAGTTAATGTGTCCCATAGTGTGAATTATTGGGAGATTTATCATACATTTCTAAGATAAAACTGTTCTAGTTGCCCATGGAAACCAATCTGAATTTGACTTTCATTTTATAAACAGCTGAGGTCAAATGAAAGCTGAGCTCTGATTGGTTTCCATGGACAACTAGATCAGTTCTGAGAGACTACTGATAAATCTCCCATTTATGTCTCTCTGCTGCAGTCTCACCACTGGAAGTTTTTTTTCATTTTTACCTTGCCAACTGGTATATTTTTTTACACACTTGAAATGATGATGGACAACATAAAATTACATTGCGGGAAGAAAGTTTGAGATGCATGAAAGCCACCAACCTCTTAATAATGGAGGTTACAAGGCTCCCTAACATAAGTATAAACATGAGTATATTCATGCTTTGTGGCATGAATTTCTATTACTGAGCAGCTACGTGCAAACGGCTGGGGGATACATTACCCACTTGGTGGTCTTTTTGGAGAGGTTTCACTGTGTACAAATACAATGGTAAAATATTTCTCTGTGGGTTTTGTATTCCATCATAGTTTTGACCAAATTGATTGGGCAATGAAGCATTTCCTACATAATTGTGGGTAACTGTATAAATTAAAATTTAATTTGTTGGCTATAAGCATTTTGCTTCTCTGTTATTTTTGGCTACTTATGCAAAGCATTTGAAGTCATGAGCAAATGAGTCTTCATTAATAAGAACAAAGGCTTTGTTGTTTACTTAGAATTGAGCAATATGCATGAAGTAATATTACATGTATAACACTGATGAGGTGTGGTGTTGGATATTTTTATTTTCCAAGAACTCAGCTCAACCCAAAAGTCCACTCTTATTAACATCTATAGTTCAATAATATAGAATTGCTTAGTCCGTAGATACTTTTGTAGGTATTCGGTGCACATAGCTTAAACAGCAATATAAATTCTTAATCTGGAATCAAGATCCCTAGCCACGCCATGCACGTCTGTATAGCTCTTCCATATGACTCTACAGATGGGAATTGTTCCAATTGTTTATACTGTATTGTAGTTAAAGGATATATAGCACATTACTGCCCTTTAGTTATCCATATCTATCTATCTATCTATCTATCTATCTATCTATCTATCTATCTATCTATCTATCTATCTATCTATCTATCTATCTATCCATATCCGTATCAAAGTCTAATGTCTTTAGAAGAACCCTAGTCAAAATCCCCTCACTCAACTAAATCAGTTCCCTACACTGAGATGACTAAATACAAGTGCATTGAAACAGTGCCGTCTACAATGGAGAATCTGTTCCTTCTGAAATAGATATACTGTTTTGGTTTTTATCCTGCATCATGTCATTAGGATTCCTAAAAGTCATGCTTAATGTTTAGGAGGCTGTCTTACATTGTAGCTAAGAGACAATGTTTTCCTCATCCTATCCTAGAAAACATATTTGCAGAGTTCCCCCTTGCGGAGTTTGTCACAGGTGCTCCCGTGATCCATGTCTCGGATCGTGGGTACACCCGTGCTCCACTGCCTGCCGGTCCTTGTCCCCCTGCCCTCTCCTGGCTCCTGTCTGTGCTCTGGGTCCCGGGGTGGAGGCCACACCTATGCTGCCTCCAGGGCACGTGCTCCTGCTGCTAGGGTGCGGTCACGCTCACTTCCCTGAACTTAAAGGGCCAGTGTCTTTCCCATTGGCGCTGGTCACTTCCGGGTTTCCTATATAACCTGACCGGTTCCTTCACTCCTTGCCGGATCTTCAAGTCTTCCCACTGAAGTGAAAGCCTCCTGTGTGTATCCCACGGTCCTGTTTCTGTGTGTTTCCAGAGGTCCTGTTTTCTGTGCGTATCCAGGCGCCTCCGTGTCCCTGTGCGTTTCCAGATGCATCCTGTGGTCCGTGTCCGGTGGTCCGTATCCTGTGGTCCGTGGCCTGTGGTCCATATCCTGTGGTCCGTGTCCGGTGGTCTGTAGCCTGTGGTCTGTGTCCGGCGGTCCGTATCCTGTGGTCCGTAACCTGTGGTCCATATCCTGTGGTCTGTGTCTGGTGGTCCGTATCCTGTGGTCCGTGTCCGGTGGGCCGTCCAGGGTTCCAGCCCAGTGGTGTCTTCACTCCGTTCCAGCGTTTCCAATTCTCCACTGCGTTCCTGCTGTCATCTCAAGTTGTGACTGTTTCCTGCATCTGTTGCCTTGGCTGCCACCACGGATCTCATTCCTACCCCCGCGGTGGTCCAGTGGGTCCACAGACTCTGCCCTTAGAGACTCTTCCTCCACCCCCGTGCGTGACAGAGCTTCAATGATTTTAAGTCTCCTTACAGCAACCAAATGTCTGTGTTATCAAAAAACAGAACAAAAAACCTCCAGTAATAACTCGGAAAAAACAGCAATGAAGGGTGATGGAGGATATAAAACATAACTTTTAATAAATAATTATGTAAAACCGCATCCGTATGAACGCCAGGATACAGAATATTAAAAAAGAAAACACCTGCACTATGTAGTACAAAATGCAAAGAAGTGCAATCAAAGGTATATATCGTCCACTAGATAGGATTATGACCGTTTGCAGTCAAGGTAACTGTATCGCCAACTGCGTATATGGGTAACCAAGTCCTACCGTGATTCAGACGTCCTGATACCGGGCTGGGTATCCTGGGGCATAAGGACCTATACTCTCCCTATGAGTACCCCAAGACTCCTGCCCTAACAAGGGCAGTCCACAACTGTCCTTAATAAATGATACGCATGCCCCCTGTACTGCGCCACCTTCCCTGACGCGTTTCGTCTTATGACTCTTCAGAGGGATTTCATAGGGACCCGCCGTCCATCCTGGATTGGGGCTAAGTCCGGCATAAAGTGGCATGCACCTAGAACCACTTAGCTGTATGCTAAATTGTGGAGAGATAGCTCCTGCTAGATCCACAGTCCTGGTGGTGGACTAGTGGAATAGATATGCAGGCAGAACTGGACGATATATACCTTTGATTGCACTTCTTTGCATTTTGTACTACATAGTGTAGGTGTTTTCTTTTTTAATATTCTGTATCCTGGCGTTCATACGGATGCGGTTTTACATAATTATTTATTAAAAGTTATGTTTTATATCCTCCATCACCCTTCATTGCTGTTTTTTCTAAGTCTCCTTACACCTGCAAGGTGACCTTAATTGGCAAAGTCTCTGTAAGGGTAGCTCTTACTTATGAACTTATCCTGGTAGCTCCACAGAAGTGAATGGTCAATCATGAATCCACTCCGGAGCTTCATGGGAGGAATTCACACAGTTACTTTTGGTCCCCTATGCTCTCAAAATGCAATATAATACATTTTGATAAAAATGATGAAATAGTATGCACTGAGGGAAAGTAAAGTACAGCAATAGACTACACAAATGATTGCAGGTAGAGAAGTGCTTAGTCATAATAACATATAGGGGGTCATTTACTAAGGGCCCGATTCGCGTTTTCCCGACGTGTTACCTGAATATTTCCGATTTGCGCCGCTTGTACATGAATTGCCCCGGGTTTTTGGCGCACGCGATCGGATTGTGGCGCATCGGGGCCGGCATGCGCGCGACAGAAATCGGGGGGGCGTGGCCGAACGAAAACCCGACATATTCGGAAAAACCGCCGCATTTAAAAACCGAAAATGTGTCGCTTGGGGAGCGCTCACCTTCACCTTCTATGGGATGGTGCATTCCGGGGCGTTAAGATTATTTTCGGCGCTGCAGCGCCACCTGGTGGACGGCGGAGGAACTACCATCTTAAATCCCAGCCGGACCCGAATCCTGTGCAGAGAACGCGCCGCTGGATCGCGAATGGGCCGGGTAAGTAAATGTGCCCCATAATCTCCTTAACACATTGCTCATAGAAATGCATGTTCTCAATAATACACATAACTCAGCCATTGTATCGAAACTCTTCTGAAAGTAGATAAAATGAATTAACTCCTGAATCAGAATTATAAAGAAATCATTACTGTATGAAAGTGTAGCAATTATTGTGTATTGGCAGGTTAGATGGTGCAAACTTTGTGTTGAAATGTGGCCGCCAAAAATTGTATAGGTGTCATCAATGTATTTCACCATATGGGAGTATCCATAGATCATGTGATTGTAAAGTGGATAGAAGATTTTATGCAAAGGAAGATATTCTGATCCAGATGTTGCTTACAAAACTCTCCAAGATCCACAGAAACCACATAGATGAATAAAGGAAAAGGCATTTGGGAGACTGATAAAAGTTTCTGGCCAAGTTTACAATCAAACTATGTACACAGGCTGAAGACCAGCGCCTAGATCTAGTTTCTGAGCAATGGTTCTATAATAATAATAAGAATCTCTATTTTATAGCGCCATCATATTCCGTAGCGCTTTACAAATCATAGGGGACATATACAAATATAATATTACATTACAGAGTACAAACAGTCATATGGAACAATAGGAGTGAGAGCCCTGGTCACAAGAGCTTACAGTCTATGAGGATGAGGGGGAGACACAAGAGCTTACAGTCTATGAGGATGAGGGGGTGACACAAGAGCTTACAGTCTATGAGGATGAGGGGGTGACACAAGAGCTTACAGTCTATGAGGATGAGGGGTGACACAAGAGCTTACAGTCTATGAGGATGAGGGGATGACACAAGAGCTTATGGTCTGAGGATGAAGGGGTGACACAAGAGCTTACAGTCTATGAGGATGAGGGCGTGACACAAGAGCTTACAGTCTATGAGGATGAGGGGGTGACACAAGAGCTTACAGTCTATGAGGATGAGGGGGTGACACAAGAGCTTACGACCTGAGGATGAATGGGGGTGACACAGGAGGAATAAGAGCTTGTATAATGGTCCAACCATTCTTTATAAGGGAACAGTGTAAAATATTTCTGCTTCTAGAACCAGTCATCTGTGGCCATATATACAAGCTCCAAGCTGTATGTGACTGCAAAAAAGCCTGGAGTTTGGTATATATCTGGTGTTTGCTGGATAACTGACAGGAGGAGGACATAGGATGGATTAGTAAAGAGAGATAACATTTCATAGAGTTCATGCCTAAAAAGATTGGTTTGAAGACCACGTTTGAAACTCTGAAGCATGGGTATTAGTCTGATATTCCGGGGAAGGGCATTCCAGAGGATTGGTGCAGCTCAGGAGAAGTCCTGAAGACGTGCTATGAATTTAACTAGAGATGTCATTATGTATACAGAATTTAAACTGGGGGACACAGGGCTGGGAGCATGAGCTGCTGAAGCTGCAGTTACTCCTGAGACCAGGGCCTTTAGGTGGCCAATAAAATGTCTTTTTAGGTAGGGGATCAGTTTTGCATTAGGGACCAGTAACTTCAATTGAAAGGAGATCCACCATCAAAATCAGGCATGAGAAACCAGGGACACTTACTCATAGATCTAGGCACTAGGACTGTGGTAATTAGGGGCTTCACTAGGACAAAAGATCCGGGATCCATGCGCCTGATCTTTTGTCCAGTGCCTCGAACGTAGTAGGACAGTTTGTCCGCGGCTCGGGTAACATTCCCAGAAATCAACCTTAACTGCATCTTCCAGATGCAGATAGTGTTGAGTGTAATGGTGGAGCTCAGTCGCTATATCAAGCAGCTCCAAGGCTTGCTTGGTGAAAGTGGTGCGAAGTAGTGATGTCATTATTCTGCATCTCTACACCAAGCTGTTAATTTTATGACAGGAACAGGATGGGGGCATTAATTTTATGACTGGGGCAGGCAGAGGGCATTTTTATCAAGACTGGAGCAGGCAGAGGGCATTATTATCAAGACTGGGGCAGGCTGAGGGCATTATTATCAAGACTGGGGCAGGCTGAGGGCATTATTATCAAGACTGGAGCAGGCTGAGGGCATTATTATCAAGACTGGGGCAGGCAGAGGCCATTATTATAAAGACTGGGGCAGGCTGAGGGCATTATTATAAAGACTGGGGTAGGCTGAGGGCATTATTATCAAGACTGGGGCAGGCTGAGGGCATTATTATCAAGACTGGAGCAGGCAGGGGCCATTATTATCAGGACTGGGGCAGGCTGAGGGCATTATTATCAAGACTGGGGCAGGCAGAGGCCATTATTATAAAGACTGGGGCAGGCTGAGGGCATTATTATCAAGACTGGAGCAGGCAGAGGCCATTATTATAAAGACTGGGGTAGGCTGAGGGCATTAGTATGAAGTCTGGGGCAGGCTGAGGGCATTATTATCAAGACTGGGACAGGCTGAGGGCATTATTATCAAGTCTGGGGCAGGCTGAGGGCATTATTATCAAGACTGGGGCAGGCTGAGGGCATTATTATCAAGACTGGGGCAGGCTGAGGGGGGCATTATTATCAGGACTGGAGCAGAGTAGGGGCATTATTATCAAGACAGGGACAGGCTGGGGGAATTTTTATCAAGACCAGGGCATGCTGGGGGTATTATTATTAAGACTGTGGCAAGCTAGGGGTATTATTAATGCTCTATGGCGCAGCTACTCCATGCTCCAGTAGCCTCTAAATAAAATTTGCATATACAATTATATCAATTAAGGATTTATTAAGTTCTGGGGAACTACAGATTTAGCTAAATAAAGCAAAGTGCTACACTTGATTAGAGGAACCGGCCACCGGATCTACCTTATTATGTAGATCCGTGATGATAGGTTTCCTTTAAGGCGGTTGACAGAGAGAAAGGAGAAAGACATTCTTACCTCTGTCCTTACCTTTACTAAGCTGGACTAGAGGTAAAGAAAGAGGTAAGTAAAATTTCTTAATTTTACACCACCTGGGGCCAGAAACCCTTTATGGTTGTGTTCACATTTTGAAACATATGTATTTTTCAAGTAGCAATATTTTTAACAGTTAAAACATGTGCTGCTACTTAAAGATGGAATGCGTTTCAAACACTATGCAAATAAATCATGTGAGCACAACCTATGGCTACATTCACACGAACATATGCCCGCCAGGTTACACATGCGTTCGCCGCGATGGAGAAGAGCAGTGGTGACCCCACCCCTTTCCATTGAAATGCATGGCGCTGTAACACGGGGAAAGATAGGACATGTCCGTGCACCCATTGCCGTCTATGGGGGACGTACATACGTCCCACAAACGGTCGTGTGAATACAGCCTAAGGCGCCTTTCACAATTGCGTTATTCACGCGCATGTTTTGCACATGCTTTTGACACGCAGAACTTGCTTTTCACACTTTGTAATCAATGGGGCACATTTACTAAGGGTTCGAACACCGCATTTTCTCCGGCTTGCATGCGACACAAATCAGGGGGCGTGGACGTCGGGCAACCCGAAAGATTTTGACAAACCACAGAATTTAAAAACCAAATTTTGTCGCAAGAGCAGCACTCACATGCACCGGGAAGAAGATGGTGACCTCAGCGGGGGAAGCGACACATGCAGGAAATTGGACGCACGATCCAAATCCTCGTCGGACTTTCCGGATTGGGAGGGGAAGGGTAAATGTGTCCCAATGTGTTTTTTTTTACACACTCATGCACATTTTTTTTAACGCGTGTTTAAATCTTAGCATGCTCTACTTTTGCAAGTCGAGTGTAAAAATGCATTGCACTCTGAGACACATGCAAGTCCACTGCAAGTGCAATGCGTTTTTCACGCATCAATTGCCATAGAAGAGATAGAGCTCAGGCCTGAGTGCTTTTCACGCATGTGAAAAACTGAGTCACTGACAGTGAAAACTGATTGCACTCTGATGATAAATGTCAGTTTTTCACTGACCAAACCCTGATCGCACCCTGATCAGATTCTGACGTGATCTGCAACGCAAGTGTGAAAGGGGACGTAGGAACCATATAGTGTGCAGGTGCCATTATAAAATGTGGTGACTAATATGAGGGTTATTATTAGATGTCAGTGGCACAATAGGTGGTGTATTATTTAGTACTTGGCCATAATCGGGACAGTACACTGTGTGTAGCTAGAACAGGGGGCTATTCTACAGCGTAGGGATCACAATACTTATTTTACAGTGTGATGACTAAGGTGGAGGGCATTTCACAGTATGTTACATTGTGGTGCACTATTTTTGTGGTTCTGGTATTTTAAGGAGGCTCTTTATACCTCTATTACAGTATTTGATCTATGAGTAAGGCCCCTTCTACACTGGCGTTTTTCACGCGCGAGTTCTGCGCGTGCATTTGACGCGCAGAACTTGTATTGCACTCTGTCCCATTGTATTCAATGGGTCTTTCTTCATTTGTGTTGTTTTGCACGCGCGTGCTTGCGTTCGTTTGCACGCGCGTCAAAATCGCAGCATGCTCTATTTTTGCGATTCACGCGGATTTTTCACGCCCCATTCAAGTCTATGGGGACGTATCAAAAACGCATTGCACTCGCAAACATTGCAAGTGCAATGCGAGTGCAATGCGTTTTAAACGTAAGGGTTGCTAGGTGACCAGTATAACAGTATTTCCCCTGCTCGCGAACGATCAAATAATTAAAAAAACACAATGAAGAACAGTGAAGAATAGAATAAAAACAGTGAACACAGTGAACACAGGATCATTTAAGTGAAAAACACAGTGCAGAACACAGTGCAGAATAGATTACAGATGTTCGGCACATCTGCTTACTTGTCGGGAGATACGCGCGGAGCGGTGCGAACAAAATAGCATGTGAAGAACAATATATATGTGTGTAAAGAACACATTGCAGATGTTTCCATACATCTGCAATGTCTTCTTCACACATATATATTGTTCTTCACATGCTATTTTGTTCGCACCGCTCCGCGCGTATCTCCCGACAAGTAAGCAGATGTGCCGAACATCTGTAATCTATTCTGCACTGTGTTCTGCACTGTGTTTTTCACTTAAATGATCCTGTGTTCACTGTGTTCACTGTGTTCACTGTTTTTATTCTATTCTTCAATGTTCTTCACATCTGCTAACTTGTCGGGAGATAATATACGTGCGCGGAACAGTGAAGAATAGATTGTAGATGTTTGCATACATCTGCTATCTTATCAGAAGACATTCTTTTTCAATTAAATTAAACATTTTATTCCCGAACCTTGGTCCCTTTGAAAAAGTCCCATTGACTTAAAAAAACGCGCGTGAAAAACGCAACGAAAACGCAAAAAAACGCGAACAAAAATGAAACAAAAACGCAGCAAAAACGTCAGTTTTTCACGCATTGCACCCTGACGTGAAACGCAACGCTAGTGTGGAAGAGGCCTAAGTGTCATGATGATAGATTTCCTTTAAACCTCTGTCTGGATGTCTTTACTTGTTGAATATGTAGAAGAGATTTGTTGTCCATTCTATATAGAAACAAAATAAATTCATATGGGAATATATAATCAGGATATGAATTTTATAGATGGATTGTACAGATGACTAATAGAAATCATAAGGGATCATTCATATTTAGTTTTAATTAATGATACAAATATTCTGATTCATAGTATTTTTAAATAACTTTAATAATTTTGTCTTTAGATTCAGAGGGGGTGTTAGGTATCAGACCCCAACAGTGTTATATTGAAAATAAGGATAGATCATCAGTATTGAAAAGCTAGAAAGTCCCATAACATGGAGACTGTAACAACAGCATATTTGGGCTCATTTACTTACCTGTCTGACCAAGTTCCTGTGCGCCCGATATCCTGCATGTGTCGCTTCCCTGCTCAGGTCCACCAGAGTTCACCTTCTTCTTCCTGGTGCATGTAAGTGCATTGTCTTGCGAAACAATTTGAAAGTTAAATCCCACGCTCAGTCCGAATCATTCGGATCGTCCAACGGCCCGCCCCCCAATCTCTGTTGCAGGAAAGCCGGTGCAGCTGCACCACAATCTGATCACATGCGACACAATCCCAGCGCAGACACCTGTTTAACACCTGTCAAAGCCATGCAAACCCCCAAACAGTCAGAAACTCCAACTAAATTATTTGTTATTTTTGAAGTTATTTTCTTCTTGAATCATTTAAAGGGATCACCTCTGTAAATGCCATGGTTATTGATAATTGACCATTTTAAATGGTCTTATGACGAAATATATGATGAAAACCACTTACTAGCCAAATGCGTCATCTAGTTGTTTAGAACTTGTCCCCTCAAGGTAGACTGTTATCCTAATTTTCTACTTGTAGACTTACTGGTGATCTGTTGTCTAGCGTGCAAGACAGCATTTTACATTGATGAAAGGGAACAGTTAGAGTAGTAAGATCTAAGCACTTTGAAGCATGTTGGATTGAGGAGTCCAGTGGTTGGTCATATCAATGTCTGTCAGTCTTGCATAAGTGTACACATAGATATTTCTCTCATTCACTTTGTAGGATTAATAACAATGGGGCACATTTACTTACACGTCCTGCGCGCTATCCCCGATCCGGACTGTCTGACGATCCTGAGTTGTGGCGCGATTCACGCAGCTTGTGCACCCGAATTCCTGCATCTGTTGCTACCCCGCTCAGGTCCGTCGGAGTTCACCTTCTTCTTCCTGGTGCATGTAAGTGCTTGGCATTACAACAAAATAAATGTTAAATCCAGTGCATTGTCAGAATCTGTCGGATGGTCCGACGGCCCGCCCCCCGATTTGTGTCTCGTCAAAGCCCGCGCCGATGCGCCAAAATCCGATCGCGTGCGACAAAAACCCCTTCTAAATGCGGCGCACATCGGAAATCGTTGTGTGTTCTGACAATAGTGTGGACCTCGGACCCTTAGTAAATGAGTCCCAATGTGTGTAACTCTTTCTGCTCTATAAGGTCCTGCTTGAAGTTAGGACACTATAAACAATCTGCTTAGCCCCTCCTTTTCTTACACATTCTGCATACATAAAGGACACTATGCATAGTCTGCATCTGCCCCTTCTGCTCTATAACATGCTGCCTGCAGAAAGGACACTATGTGCAATCTGCTTTGCTCCTCCTGCTCTATTATATGCTGCCTGTAGGTCAAACAACACATTCATTGCAAAAGTTGGTATAGCTATCTGGTAAAAATAAACTATGGGTAATTTATGAACTTTTTTACATACAAATTGTGCCTCTTTTTTTTTAGGATAGCTGGATAAGGTCTCATGAATCTTATCCATCTGCAGATGTCATATGCTACAGAAGACAATATACAGTAGGTGAATCACCATCCTTCATATTTGCAGTGGGTGGAAATAATAGTATGAGATCATGGTGTCTCTGTAACAAGACCATAGCAAATAGCTGTGGCTTAGGTTCCTGACCATCACCCCTCCTGTCTTACTCAGAAAGTCATTCAAGTAGAAAAAAAGGAGAATAATTATGTAATGGGAATTTTAATTGAAGATTTTTAAAGGGGTATTCCAGTTATTTAAAGTCATGCATACATGGTGGTTAATGTGTTGATTGTTAGGGGGTCTGATTGATGGGACCCTAACCCATCACTTGAAGGCGGGTATCTGGCTGTGAATAAACTCATAAATATGGACAAGTAGCTCAGTTGGTCAGAATGTGGGGCTGATAGCACTAAGGTCATGGCTTCTTTCCCTGTAAGGGCCAGGTTCTTCAGTTTCTCTAACTCACCTCTTTAACCTTTCATTATTCACTGGTATTGTTCCATTGTCCTTTAAACATGAAATTGTCACACCCATTCTGGCTAGAAGAGGTGATATCTGGACTAGAAATATTGATTTGTGTGTCACCTTAATGAGCTGATCAAGGCCAGAGATGTAGATGGAGAAGAGTAGGGGTCCCAGAACAGAGCCTTGTGGGATGTCAACAGCAAGAGGGCGAAGTGAAAATGTGGCGTGAGAGTAATAGTAACACTGAAAGTCTGGTTGGGAAGGTATGAGGAGACCCATGAAAGGGCCACAAAGTGTCTGCTGCAGGAGAGAATGGTCAACAGTGACAACGGAAGAGGATAGATCAAGTAGGAGGACAGGAGAGTAGAATAGAGGTGTTTTGCCTTGGCAGATAGTAGATTCTTGGAGACTTTGGTAAGGGCAGTCTGAGTGGAGTGATTGGGTAGGAAACCAGATTGTAGTTTGACAAATAGGGAGTTGGAGGAAAATTCCAGATGGAAATGATGTTCTAGGAGTTTTGATGCAAATGGAAGTAGCCAGATAGAACATAGAACAGTAGTCAGCATAGAACATGGGTCCAGAGGACGAGTGGGAGTGCAGACACTCTGCCTGTCTCACACCACCTCTTCAACCAGCCCCTGTCTATTGACATCCCACAAGGCTCTATCCTGGAACCCCTACTCTTTTCCATCTACACCTCTGGCCTGGGGCAGCTCATTAAGGCCCTTGGCTTCCAATACCACTCCTATGCAGATGACACACAGATCATTATTTCTGGCCCAGATATCAGCCATATCCTCCTTCTCTTTCCTAATTTCTTAAACGCAGCATGGACAAACACAATCAATAATCGTTCCTCCACCTAACACATCCCTCCCACAAAGCATAACAGTAACAATCCAGGGCTCTACACTCTCGCTGGTCCAAAAAGTCTTATGTCTTGTTATCTTTGACTCTGCCTTATCCTTTAAGCCTCACATCATGGACCTTAATACAACCTGCCACCTCCATCTCAAGAACATCTCTTGCATCTGATCCTTCCTCAACCCCGAGTCTACCAAATTGCTAGTCTACACCCTCATCATCTCCTGCTTGGACAATTAAAATAAGTTAACTCTCCCCTCCAATCTATCCTTAACTCTTCCACCCAGCTAATCCATCTTTCTCCTTGTTTCTTCTCTCCCTCTCCTCTCTTCCAGTCTCTCCATTGGTTACCCATCGTAGAACAAATTCAGTTTAAAATATGAACAATGACTTACAGAGCCATTCACAACTTTCTTATATATATGAACTAATCAGCCAATATCTTCCCATGCGTCATCTCCATTCAACACTGGACCGTTTGCTTCCCTCTATTACCATCTGCTCTTCTCATAACTGTCTCCAGTACTTCTCCCGTGCATCTCATATACTCTTGAACTCTCTACCAAAGGGTGTCAGACAGTCCCCAACCTTACAAACTTTCAAATGTAACCACAAAACCCATCTGTTTAGGATCCCTACAACACATGATAACTGCACTGCTCCGCTCCCTCACCTTGTGTCCCCATCTACACCCCCATATAGATTGTGAGCCCTCATATTCCGCAGATTCGTTTTCCCACTTGTTCCAGATCTCTGTAGTTCTTGTATTTCTATTAGTACTTGTCTTAATGTAACGTATGTGAACCCCTTACTGATTGTGCAGCACCATGGAATTAATGGTGCTCTATAAATGAATACGGTAATAATAAAAAAGAAAATATAATTAAAAAAAGAAAAAGGAATAGATGAAAACCTAAAAAAATGGACTAAAATAGGAAAAGAATAATTCCAATCATTCTAATTATATTTGGCCTAGATGGGGAAGAGTATGGTACCAGACATGGTATATGGTGGTGTAGTACAGACTCATGGACATTGCGGTGGTGCAGTAATACCGCTGTGTACTTATAGCTTTAAGAAGAAATCTGTTCTACACATTCTTTATTTTTAACATGTGCATGCAAGCCACCTGTAAAATCTGCTGTAACCCTGCTATAGTTCCCTGTGCTGTTGTCCCCCTACATAATAGTTATCACCTCCAGGAATGTAGACAAGTTACCACAGAATAAATAACTACTGCAAGACAAGAATAAGCTATTTTCTTAGGTTTTATGATATAAATCATTTCTTTAGATTTATAGTACAGATACCCATAGGTCAGCTGTGCCGTGTAGAAGTCATTGGGCAGCAGTACTCTGGCCCCCTAAAAAATGGGCAGTCACCTGCTTGTGCATGAAAGTTAAAGAACAGCTGATGGGTGCGGGGTCCCAGAGTCGGACTCCCATCATTCACATGCTCCTGACCTTGCGTGAGGATGAGTCATCAGTTTGGAAACTGTCTTGAGGCCAAAAACCTGTCAGTTCTCATGACAGGACAGGTTGGAGGAGATTTATGAGTGGACAAAATCTTGCTCCAATTTTTTATGATTTTTTTTAGCTCAGGTTTAAAGCGAAGCCTATAGGGAACGGATGCATTAGTTCTGCATGCCCCTATGGCTTTCGCTTAGTGTACACTCAAGGAGGTTCCCCGTGACAATGTCATGGTCCATATAAGGTAAGTGACATCACTTGGGAGACACCCTGAACATCGCTTTCAGGGGGAGAGGAAAACCAGGAGGACATATCCCACTAATAAGCAGGCATTGGAATATGTTTACATTGGAAGGACACATTAGGAATCCTTACAACGAAGGTAGCTTAAAAAACTCAATAACCTTGGAACAGAAAAGATGCAGATTCTGTACAAATGGATAGATGCGACAATTGTCAGATGTTTTTTACTTTCAAGAAATGTTTTATTGCAAGTCTTAACAGTACAAATAGGTTACACATCGTGATTAAGATACATAAGATATTCCAGAAATGACAAATCCCAAGCATGTATAACTGGAGCTGAAAAGGACTTGGGGGTACTGGTGGATGGTAAACTTAATTTTAGTGACCAGAGCCAGGCGGCTGCGGCTAAAGCAAATAAAATTATGGGATGTATCAAGAGAGGAATAGATTCTCATGATAAATACATAGTTTTGCCCTTATACAAATCCCTGGTCAGACCACACATGGAATATTGTGTACAGTTTTGGGCACCAGTGTATAAAAAGGATATAGTAGACCTCGAACTGGTGCAGAGGAGAGCAACCAAGATTATTAGGGGAATGGGGGGATTAGAATACACTGACACATTACAAAATTTGGGATTATTCAGTTTAGAAAAAAGATGACTGAGGGGAGACCTTATTAAAATGTACAAATACTTGAACGGACAGTACAAGGATCTCTCATCTATGACTAAGGACCTTATTGGTCAGAAACGCGTAAGAAGATGCTTTTTTCTGCACTTATGTGTTAATACCTGTAACTTGCTGTGTCACCATGTTTGAATAAAGGTTTCAAGATTTCCGGTGAAACAAAAAGTGCCAACCTCATCTGTTCTGAAGTTTAAGTACAAGGATCTCTCCAAAGATCTTTTTATACCTAGGCCTGTGACCAGGACAAGGGGGCATCCTCTACGGCTAGAGGAGAGGCGATTCTACCATCACCATAGACAAAGGTTCTTTACTGTAAGAGCTGTGAGACTATGGAACGCTCTGCCGCAGGAGGTTGTTATGGCGGACTCTATGTACATGTTCAAGAGAGGCCTGGATGCCTTTCTGGAGAGAAAAAATATCACGGGTTATGGGGATAAAACATTTATTTAATTCTTAAAGGTTGGACTTGATGGACTTATGTCTTCTTCCAGCCTTATATACTATGATACTATGTAGCAAAATTACACTTATAGTTATATGGAAACTTATGTAATACATATGACAAGAAAAATGCACTCTAAAGAGACTGACATCCTATCCTTGACCCAAAATCCCCACCCTAGAATCTGGTCTATCACGCCCATGCATGGCCTCCCCACTTCCACTCAACCGATTGGCTCCTGTTCTAGACTATGCAACATATACCTGAAACTGTCACATGGAATTCCTAACTAGCAGTAAAAAATAATTAAAATTTGTTTATAGATATAAAAGAGAAAAAGAAAAGACAAAAAGGGGGAATAACAAGGGTGAGAGTAGGAGGGGAAAGAGAAATGGAAGGGAGTCAGGCTTCATGGGGGACCTGTAACTGCATACCACCATCCCAAGGCTCTCATATCCTTCAAGGCCTATTCATTGTGAGATGTTGTAAAATGACAAAATACTGACGTAATTGCAATGATACATTCCCCCTTTGAAGACAGAAAACGAATGTAACTGTAATAATACACCTCTTCTTCTAGTATAGACTTGTTCTTATATTTGTCATAAAATAAGAAAGATTCTTGTGGTAATATATGAATAATTCTCATTATTAACTCCTGCAGAGCCAGACCGTGCAGAGACGCTCCCAAACGTCATGATAAACGGTAACACTCAATATGGACTTTATCTTCGGTCATAGAGATGTTTTTTATATTGTCTCAATAGGTTCTTGTTACTTGCATTGCATGTGATTTTAAACCCAAAAATAAATTTTAACCACCTCCTCCCCCCCCCCCCCGGCCTACTTTGAGGTGCAAATCTTTTCTAGGAGAAGTAAGTAATACAATGCGGGGCACAGGCTGCAGCTCAGTCAATGGTTTGCGTAATATTACATTCCACAACTGGCTCAATGTATTTTTCCTTCAAAGGAATGTGATTTTCTCTCCAGGCAGCAATTATAAGTTTAATCATGGGGCTTTCTCTTTTTTTTCACTAAATCTGATAACAATATATTTAAAGAATTTGAAAAGAAAACATTTCTTTATATGGAAACTGTGGATATTTTGAGAAAATGTTATCGGATCACTATTTAGTCCTGAATATTTTCTCGTAGTGTGTCTGATTTATAAATGTGATGCGTCAGGAAATTGTGTATTATGACAAGCTTTATCCTTTCCACTTTTATCCAAATGTATCCAATGTATAAAGCATATGGTTGGTTATTGCAACATTTGAATATAGTTATCGTGTTCCTAACCTTTCACCCAACATTACAGGAATCACTCAAGTCTGCATTGACGGAATTACATTGTTTCTATTACCATTATATGACATGTAATCTTCATTTTTTAGCAGTTCTGATTGTGCCGGTAGGTGATCTACTGTGTTTCTCCAAAAATAAAAAAGGGTCTTATATTATTATATTATTTTTTTAGTCCTATAAAGGGGATAGGGCTTATTTTAATGGGAAATCTTATTTTTTTCCATGAACACTTATCACATTTATCCATGCAAATATATAAATATCATTGTATTTTCATGCTTTGGAACATCCTCATAATTCTTGAAACCTTTTTACTCTGTTGCCTTTAGAATCATTGGCCCCAATATTCCATGTCTACCAATGGCACTTTCCTTACATGAGCCCCTGTTGTTCATGTTGCTGCTTTTATTACATACAGACAAAGCTATCCACACTTAAATTCACAGTCGGGAAATTGTGTATATGAAAATTACACTTTTGAATGTAAATTTAAAGGTGGATATCTCTGATTCGGTGTCATCTAGAAAAGGAAATAAGTGACATTAAAGGGGAGATTATCAGCTTTAAAATAATATGTGGACTGTGTTTCTAGATACAATGGTTCAGAAGATATAGCCATTAATATATAGAAGTTAAGCACCTGGAAATATTAACCCCTGAAAAAAAAACAATTAGGGTGATGGAAACTAGGACTGGTAGTGAGTACAACTAATGTGAGACTTCAAAGACTCCCTGACAAAAATCCCATGTCCAAGAGTACAACTACTGGGATCTGGGGGCAGAAGATTCATAAAACCATGGGAAGCCTATTGTCTTCTGAGACTGATGTGTAACCACCAAGCTTCCTACCTTACCTTGAGTAAAACTACTGGTTTACTTCATCTGTAATGTCCATCTGAGTTATTGCCTTCATTGAGTGTGGCACCGGACATGCCACTCGTAGGGACAAAAATACACTTATGGATAGATCTCCTTACTTCTTGGATAGCATTGGGTATCATATTTTGCTCACTGCCTTCCGTATAGCCCCTGTTTTTAATAATAATTCTTTATATATATAACCTACAGATTACGCAGCGCTGCACAAAGCATGTCACATTGGTCCTTGTCCCCATGGGGCTCACAATCTAAACAACCTAACAATATGTTTTGGAGTGTGGGAGGAAACTGGAGGACACCCACGCAAACACGGAGAGAACATACAAACTCTTTGCAGATGTTGACCTGGGTGGGATTTGAACCCAGGACCCTGTGCTGCAAGGCAGGAGTGCTACTCACTCAGCCACCGTGCCGCCCATTTTGTCCCAAACAATAAATACACCCGGAAGTTAAATGGAAAACTCTGTTTCACATGGATAACAGGATTAGTGGAAACCTATGTATTTTTAATACAAAAGCACAATATCTGTGTTGTTTATAGCAACCAATGGCAGCACAGCTGGTTTTACCATAGCACAATTGTAAGATGAAAGATATGGCTGACATATGCAACAAATATAGTTTTTCTTTTCTGCAGTTTCATTAATGTCCCCAATATTTTATACATTTCTTTAACACATTTAACATTTTTCTGGTTCTGTCTTTTTTTTTTAACATTTTATTACTAGATCATAATGTTCTACTCATTACTATATTAGTTTATTTGGAAACCACTGGCTCATAAAAATGTCACACAAGCTATTTGTAGAACAGGTTTAATACTTGGAGGTTAGAGCAGAACTTTTGAGAGTTATTTTGGGCAGATTTTAACATTGGATTTAGTTTCAATTGCCCAAATAAATCAAATATGATGTCAGATCTCTAAGACTATATAGAAACTGTATAACTGTCTGGTATCTGCCCCTGCTGGTCTTTACTGCCAAATTTCTCTTTAAACCACTGGATGAGGTGGGTCCAATGATTTGCTGAGTTAGCAACTCCAAAAAAAACCCCACCAGAACCAGGTCTTTTTTTTTTTAACCAGCTTTAAAGAGTAACCGTCTTGAGATAATTTTTTATATTGTGTGTGTATCAGACACAATAAGAGATGTGTATGAATGACAAAAATTAAACTTTATTAATAAATCAAGTTAAAACATACTTAAAAACCCAAAGGACAGATTGGGTGTACATCAATTACGAACTCCCCAGTCCCGCCACATGAATGAATCACAGATGAGCCACAATGTATAATAAATGTGAATGGGCTTAAAAAAAGCAATATAAATACATGTTTAGGACCAAGAGAAAGGGTAAACAAATCACTCATGTAAATAATAAATACTATAATAAATATATGGTCCAAGGTGGATAATCTGCGAAAGTAAACAAATACAAACAATTATTATATTACCAATAAGGTCGTTGTGGTCTGGGGAGGATGGAGTGCCCCACGCGTATCGCCCGGCTCGCGGGCTTCGTCAGGGGATGCCAACACAAAGTAAGTGATGCAAATATATACCCCCGTCACTACAAACCGGCGCGGCCCACCTGCGCCCCTTGTTGAGGTAATATCCGGTCATGCGCCTTAGAGGTCAGGAAGTCGCTCATGCGTTCCACACAACCGGAAGTGTCCGGCGTGGAGCGCATCTGTCATGCTCCGTCATTGAGATGACATGCTCCATCATTGAGATAAGAAATTTAGAAAGGTGGACAAAAAAAGAAGAAGACTAGGTTGAAACCAAAAGAAATGTCAATGAGTGAAAATAAATGACAGATAAGTATATGAATATGGCCGTTTATATATCAAGAAAAAATATAATACAAAACGAGTATGGCCATTTATATATCAAGGAAAATAAAGCAAAACGAACGGCGAGATCCTATGGCAACAAAGAAAAGGACGACGGATTATAGAATTAGGAGATAGCTCGGCAGGTAAGTATCGGCGGTGGTAAAAGTGCTGCATATTCCAAATATAGAGAAGAAACATACATTTTCAAACGAAATAATATCACAGGTCATCAAAAAATATGGACCAAAGGGATGTGTCCAAGAAATGGAAACGATTTAAGAACGAGGGCGCTTACATGACAATATGACCATAACCAGTACACCAAACGTTGTCTAAATAGAATATTTTATTTAACTGTATAAGAAGAGTCGGCGATGTATAAAGCTGATAAATGCCCATACAGTAAATATCAACGAAACATGACGAAATACTGAGACAAAAGAAGGAGTGTTATATGAAGCACACATGGTCACAATGTTATAGGTGCGCATAAAAAGTTCATAATGGCCGAAGCAAGTAGAAGGTTATCCATTTAATAACACAGGGATGCCAAAAATATTGTATACAGAGCGGGTGTATATACACACGTGAAAAACTAAAAAAGGGGCCTATTAATACAAATATGTCCAACAAAGAAAACTGCATTGTCAGAACGATAGATAATCAAACATAGTGAAGAAGTGACTCCCCAAATACGGGAAGATTTACAAACAGGACTAACTAGGGCTAGATAAAAACGAATCTATCACAAAGGTAAACACAAGTGTGAGTAATACATATGCAGAATTTTTTGGAAAATAAGCAAAAAGGTTACAGATGAAAAGTGTAAAAACCATTATCTAATATAACTAGCTTAAAAAAGTACACCTCACAAAGTACCTAATGTATAAATAGATAATAATTATTCTAAAAGGACCAATAGCACGTTTGGTCATATATGTCGGGTACCATGCTCAAAGTGCAAAGTGCTGGGAAGGTGAAGAAACCATACATAGTCGCCAGGACTGACAGAGGAAGTTATCCTCCTGTAACCAGTTAATACAAAGTAGTTGAAAAAGTTGTTTTAGAAAAAAAGTGACAGACGATGGAGCCAGGTAGGGGAAACAAACGATGGGCCGCGCCGGAGTGACCGGGGTACATACAATACACATATAGACAAAGAACAAATAGTTATTGCAAAAAATTATATACAAAAATAAGTATAGTACAATGTATAAAGATCAAAATAGAAAAGATGATCACATACTGATCACAAACAAGAACCAATTGGCCC
Source organism: Engystomops pustulosus (assembly GCF_040894005.1). Classification (NCBI taxonomy): domain Eukaryota; kingdom Metazoa; phylum Chordata; class Amphibia; order Anura; family Leptodactylidae; genus Engystomops; species Engystomops pustulosus. Next base: position 84,209,300 of record NC_092418.1, read on the forward strand.
TCAAACGGTCAGACAATAGCAAAGGATAAAGCAGTGTCGCGTGTATCTAATATAAACATATCTAGTCATCGCACAACAAAAATGGGTATATATATTCTGGACACAGCATATAACAAAAGAAAAAAGCCAAAATTAGCTCAGGACAGTAGGGGCTTTGAGGCCCTAAATCAGAGTTTGGGGGATCATCGCCACGGATATGAAAGATGCAGTCCTGATGTTGTTGAAGATCAGATCTTCCGTATTGCAGGTCAGTTCGGCTAGAGTGATAGGGTCTCCCAGGAAAAAAGAAATATGTCAAAAACAATTATCGGCAGCTTAAAAAACGAAAAAATAGGAAAAAAGAAAAAGAAGAGAGAGGTGATAAGTATAGTGAGATCAACAATAAAACACAAAAAAATATATATGATGGAAAAATTATACAGTTAAAACACATATTAGGGGGCCCTGTACACAAACACACACTAAGGGGTCCAATGTGTGAGCAAAAGATGTGTATGGATGTGTTAACCAAATAAAGCGGATCAGTCAATACAGTGACACGAAGGGAATGTGTATATGAAAATAAGAAATTTATAATTAGAAAGTGTGTGAATAATAGAGGTTACGTGTGTGCACCTAAGCTAGGTGATACATAAGTGACAGAAAGAAAAAGTGTGTTATATATTGGTGTGCTGCCAAACGAGAAAGGGAGAGATGGCCCATAACAATAACAGAATCATGTTCTATAATGGCCGGTAAACAGAAGTTCCTCATTGAGCCCTTTGGGAGCAATGGTGTCTAAAGTATATATCCACCTGGATTCTACACGTAGAAGGAGGGGAACAATGTCTCCTCCCCTGTTGCTGAGTATGGCCTTTTCCAAGCCAATGACCTGGAGGCCTCGTGTGCAGCCCCCATGATATTGGAGAAAGTGGAGGGCAATTGAGGTTAACTTCTTACCTTTACGTTGGTCAGAGAGGGCCGTCCGAATTGTAGAAAGGTGTTGTTGACATCTTTTCCGAAGTTCTTGAGAAGTCTGACCCACGTACAGCTTGCGACAGGGACATATCACCAGATTATGGTGGAACATCCGCACCTTGGAGGAATATTTGAGGTTAAAAATCTTCCCTCGAGGTCTGAGGGTGCAGATCTTTCCCTCCTGGGAGGTGGACCTCGACGAAAAGGTTAACTGGGAAAAAGGCCTTTCCCAATGTTCTCTGATTTTGGTTAACATGTTACTCAATCACGACAGGGAATTACTCAATCGACAACGTGAGGAAATTAAGAACTTGGAGTCTCGTCTGGTGAGTTTTGATACAGCAACTTTGTAGAGCCGTTTCGCAAGAAATTACAGGAAACCATTGAAAAGTATGAAAAAAATATCATTCAAAACAAACAACACAAACTACAGCGTGATAAAAAGGATTATGAGAGAAATAAGGCCTATCACTGGACTCATCGTGGCAATAGTCGACGATTCTACTCTAGAACTTCTCAGTATAGACCAGCCACTGTACCCCAGATGAGCGACTCCCAATCCACAGATCAAAGTGAATCTGACCTGTCGCAGGACGATTCGGTTACAAACCAACGTACTAACAAAAAACGTGGTCCGAGACACCGTGATTGGTCCCCCAACTACAAAAGAGACAAACCCACCAGGAGTAGGAAGCCTACGAATGAAGGTAATTCTTGTGACCTCCAGGTTATCAATCTGTCTACATATCAACTGAGTGACATTGAACTATCTGTCCTTAGGAAAGGCCTTTCATTCTCTCCTATGAACCGTTTGGATAAGTTTGTCCTGACAAAAGATCTTTATTTATTTTGTAGGCAACTAGCCTTCAAATTGCTATATCATCAGTCGTCACTCCTGGATTCCCTCCCGATCGAAGACAGACAGGTTATGAGGGATCTTCTAGATCTACTGGACGAAACCCCGGCGGAACAAGGTAGGAGAAAGTTTACCCTCCGCACGCCTTCTAATAGCACGCCTAGTTTCAGGCTTTTCCCTGCCCTGCAGATCTTCTATGAAACCGTGCTACGGGATATCAGGGCACTAAAACCGGATAATAATAAAATGGAGAACCTGTCCAGACAGGAACGTGCTGCCCTCAATTGCCTCAAACAACATAAGTCCTTCCTGATTAAGGAGGCTGATAAAGGGGGCAACATTGTTATATGGCCCCTAGAATTATATCTTGAGGAGGCAAAGAGGCAACTAAATAACCCTCAGTTCTATGTGACATTACCCTCAGACCCTACCAACATCTTTAAAGAGAAAATTGATCGACTATTAACGGCAGCCTTCCAAGTTGGCATCTTGAACAAAAGTGAAATACGCTTCCTTACGACGGATAAGCCCACAACACCTACCTTCTATATGTTACCGAAGGTACACAAATCACTAGAGAAGCCCCCGGGGCGTCCAATTGTTTCGGGGATTGGGGGTTTGAATGAAAAGCTGTGCACTTATTTAGATTTTTTCCTTCAGCCCCTAGTCACCGATCTGCCTTCCTATGTCCGTGACACCACGCACCTTATTCAGAAGATTGAAGACCTGGAAATCCCAACCCACACTCTTTTGGTCACCCTTGACGTAGAAGCATTATATACGATCATTGGACACCAGGTAGGCATCGATGCCATTACATATTTTTTGGATAAGCAGTGGTCAATGGACAGGAGGCACGACTCCTTCCTCTTGGACCTTCTGTACTTGGTCCTGCATCAAAACTACTTCCTTTTTGATCGGGTTTATTACAGACAGGTGTCGGGTACGGCTATGGGGGCCAAATGTGCCCCCTCTTACGCTAACCTCTTTATGGGGTGGTGGGAGGAGAATGTAGTATACCATCTCGACGCCTACAAAACCTGGGTAGCGGGATGGTATCGCTACATTGATGATATTCTTTTGTTATGGACAGGTACCTTGGAGGAATGCCATAATTTCATCAGACAGTTGAATGCCAACCCTTGGAACATAAAACTCACTTCACACATCTCGGACGTGTCGGTAGATTTTCTGGATATAAAAATCAGGTATGACCGTGAACATCTCAAACTGACCACCTCTTTATTCCGTAAAGCCACGGACTCTAATAGCCTGTTACATTTCTCCAGCTTCCACCCGGCCCACCTGAAAACCGGAATCCCTACGGGACAATTTCTCCGGATTAAACGGAACTGCAGTAACGAAGCAGATTTCAAACAGCATGCAAAGGACTTGACTTCCCGGTTTAAGAACAGAGGCTACCCTCATAAAATCATCTCTAAGGGCTTCCTTCGAGCTAAGGGCAGTGAACGTCATCAGCTACTTCAGACTAGACCACGATTGACAGATTCAAGACCAAGACTAATCACAACTTTTAATAATCAGTGGACTCAAATTTACGGGATCCTTGAGAAGAACTGGGGTATCCTCAAAAGCGATACCAGACTCACCCCCTTCCTTACCGACAAGCCACAGATTACAGCGAGACGTCCAAAAAATCTAAAGGAAGTTCTGACCAGGAGTCATTTCCAGCGCCCGACTACCCCTCTTGGTAGGGGTTTGCGCTTACAGGGCTCTTTCCCGTGTGGGGAATGTTCCATCTGCCCCTTTATCTTGAGAACCTCTAGTTTTGAGGATCCAGTGCACAAGAAGGAACATAAAATCAGGAGTTACATCAACTGCAAAACCAAGGGGGTTATCTATATCTTGATATGTCCCTGTCGCAAGCTGTACGTGGGTCAGACTTCTCAAGAACTTCGGAAAAGATGTCAACAACACCTTTCTACAATTCGGACGGCCCTCTCTGACCAACGTAAAGGTAAGAAGTTAACCTCAATTGCCCTCCACTTTCTCCAATATCATGGGGGCTGCACACGAGGCCTCCAGGTCATTGGCTTGGAAAAGGCCATACTCAGCAACAGGGGAGGAGACATTGTTCCCCTCCTTCTACGTGTAGAATCCAGGTGGATATATACTTTAGACACCATTGCTCCCAAAGGGCTCAATGAGGAACTTCTGTTTACCGGCCATTATAGAACATGATTCTGTTATTGTTATGGGCCATCTCTCCCTTTCTCGTTTGGCAGCACACCAATATATAACACACTTTTTCTTTCTGTCACTTATGTATCACCTAGCTTAGGTGCACACACGTAACCTCTATTATTCACACACTTTCTAATTATAAATTTCTTATTTTCATATACACATTCCCTTCGTGTCACTGTATTGACTGATCCGCTTTATTTGGTTAACACATCCATACACATCTTTTGCTCACACATTGGACCCCTTAGTGTGTGTTTGTGTACAGGGCCCCCTAATATGTGTTTTAACTGTATAATTTTTCCATCATATATATTTTTTTGTGTTTTATTGTTGATCTCACTATACTTATCACCTCTCTCTTCTTTTTCTTTTTTCCTATTTTTTCGTTTTTTAAGCTGCCGATAATTGTTTTTGACATATTTCTTTTTTCCTGGGAGACCCTATCACTCTAGCCGAACTGACCTGCAATACGGAAGATCTGATCTTCAACAACATCAGGACTGCATCTATCATATCCGTGGCGATGATCCCCCAAACTCTGATTTAGGGCCTCAAAGCCCCTACTGTCCTGAGCTAATTTTGGCTTTTTTCTTTTGTTATATGCTGTGTCCAGAATATATATACCCATTTTTGTTGTGCGATGACTAGATATGTTTATATTAGATACACGCGACACTGCTTTATCCTTTGCTATTGTCTGACCGTTTGAGGGCCAATTGGTTCTTGTTTTCTATCAGTATGTGATCATCTTTTCTATTTTGATCTTTATACATTGTACTATACTTATTTTTGTATATAATTTTTTGCAATAACTATTTGTTCTTTGTCTATATGTGTATTGTATGTACCCCGGTCACTCCGGCGCGGCCCATCGTTTGTTTCCCCTACCTGGCTCCATCGTCTGTCACTTTTTTTCTAAAACAACTTTTTCAACTACTTTTTATTAACTGGTTACAGGAGGATAACTTCCTCTGTCAGTCCTGGCGACTATGTATGGTTTCTTCACCTTCCCAGCACTTTGCACTTTGAGCATGGTACCCGACATATATGACCAAACGTGCTATTGGTCCTTTTAGAATAATTATTATCTATTTATACATTAGGTACTTTGTGAGGTGTACTTTTTTAAGCTAGTTATATTAGATAATGGTTTTTACACTTTTCATCTGTAACCTTTTTGCTTATTTTCCAAAAAATTCTGCATATGTATTACTCACACTTGTGTTTACCTTTGTGATAGATTCGTTTTTATCTAGCCCTAGTTAGTCCTGTTTGTAAATCTTCCCGTATTTGGGGAGTCACTTCTTCACTATGTTTGATTATCTATCGTTCTGACAATGCAGTTTTCTTTGTTGGACATATTTGTATTAATAGGCCCCTTTTTTAGTTTTTCACGTGTGTATATACACCCGCTCTGTATACAATATTTTTGGCATCCCTGTGTTATTAAATGGATAACCTTCTACTTGCTTCGGCCATTATGAACTTTTTATGCGCACCTATAACATTGTGACCATGTGTGCTTCATATAACACTCCTTCTTTTGTCTCAGTATTTCGTCATGTTTCGTTGATATTTACTGTATGGGCATTTATCAGCTTTATACATCGCCGACTCTTCTTATACAGTTAAATAAAATATTCTATTTAGACAACGTTTGGTGTACTGGTTATGGTCATATTGTCATGTAAGCGCCCTCGTTCTTAAATCGTTTCCATTTCTTGGACACATCCCTTTGGTCCATATTTTTTGATGACCTGTGATATTATTTCGTTTGAAAATGTATGTTTCTTCTCTATATTTGGAATATGCAGCACTTTTACCACCGCCGATACTTACCTGCCGAGCTATCTCCTAATTCTATAATCCGTCGTCCTTTTCTTTGTTGCCATAGGATCTCGCCGTTCGTTTTGCTTTATTTTCCTTGATATATAAATGGCCATACTCGTTTTGTATTATATTTTTTCTTGATATATAAACGGCCATATTCATATACTTATCTGTCATTTATTTTCACTCATTGACATTTCTTTTGGTTTCAACCTAGTCTTCTTCTTTTTTTGTCCACCTTTCTAAATTTCTTATCTCAATGATGGAGCATGTCATCTCAATGACGGAGCATGACAGATGCGCTCCACGCCGGACACTTCCGGTTGTGTGGAACGCATGAGCGACTTCCTGACCTCTAAGGCGCATGACCGGATATTACCTCAACAAGGGGCGCAGGTGGGCCGCGCCGGTTTGTAGTGACGGGGGTATATATTTGCATCACTTACTTTGTGTTGGCATCCCCTGACGAAGCCCGCGAGCCGGGCGATACGCGTGGGGCACTCCATCCTCCCCAGACCACAACGACCTTATTGGTAATATAATAATTGTTTGTATTTGTTTACTTTCGCAGATTATCCACCTTGGACCATATATTTATTATAGTATTTATTATTTACATGAGTGATTTGTTTACCCTTTCTCTTGGTCCTAAACATGTATTTATATTGCTTTTTTTAAGCCCATTCACATTTATTATACATTGTGGCTCATCTGTGATTCATTCATGTGGCGGGACTGGGGAGTTCGTAATTGATGTACACCCAATCTGTCCTTTGGGTTTTTAAGTATGTTTTAACTTGATTTATTAATAAAGTTTAATTTTTGTCATTCATACACATCTCTTATTGTGTCTGATACATTGGTAGTCTCCAGATGTGTGACTAAGTCCCTTATTGGATTATTTTTGCCCCAATCTCTTAAATAAGCGTTATATTGTGTGTGGGGGGATGTGGTGAACATTTTTCTCATATACTTCATTAACAATTTCTGCTTAGTTTGTAAAATTAAATACAAGCTAATCCCTCCCATAGACATGTGTATTCCAGCTGCTGCATGAGCTCACATCTAGTCTCCCTGTGTTTGGTTAAACAGCTCTGAGAAGGGATTAATCCCTTTCTCCTTCAGCTTGATGTATATAGTGCTCATAGCATACTGACGCCAAGGAGAAAAGAGGAAGGGTTAATACTCACAGTTGTGTAACAAAAAGGAGAGAAGTCTTCAGTCCTCTAGACAGATTTGACATAGCACTCCCCCAGAAGAAGCCTGGTTGGTGAAACACGTGTCGGGGTCCTTGCTCCTATCTGTGGTTTGTACCTGTAACCTTTGCTATTCCCTGTGTTTGTGCACTTTAGTATATTCTTGCTGTCCCTGTCTCGGCGGCAGTGAGACAGCCTTGATTCTTACCTATGTGATGCAGATATATTCTGTATGTAGAATTACTTGTGTAGTACTCTTATCATTGTTCTGGACTTAATATGGTCCTAAACCACAATTTACATCTATCAGGGATTACAATAGCATTGTTCACTTTTACACTAGGGTAGTGTTCATTGTATGTTAGTCTGTCTGTTGCTCTTGTATTGTCTATCTTGTGTTTTTTATTGTGTCTGTAAGGGACATTTTTATGTGTAAGCAATAAAGATTTTTTACATTTATTGGTATTTTCAGTATATTTTTTCATATAATGTTAGTGTGTGCTTTTTTGCGAGGGGAGGTGAGTTTGTTGTGCCCGGTGCTCAGTGCTTCCTAAACTATTTTGGTATAGCACTGTAGAAGTAACATTGTACAGGGGCGTAACTACAGCGATAGCAGCCATAGCAGCCGCTATGGGGCCCGCAGTGTCAGGGGGCCCCGTCATCCGACCTGACACAATAAGGAATGGAGGATGAGAACCATTATATCTATATTGTACTGCACATGTCCAGCATAGTATGTATATAACATATACTGTGATGTATATATGCAGTATCTGTGATGTGTATATGGTGTCTATATACACTGTATGTGAGTATGTTGCATAGGGCACTGGATGTATGTGTATATGCACATGAGTGTATTTATATGTGATTGTAACTCTCATGTGTGAGTATACTAATATGTATATTTTTTAAGTGGGAAGGGGGGCCCCGTGCAGTAGCCTGCTAGGGGGCCCTGTCTTTCCTAGTTACCCCACTGACATTGTAACTAAGGGGAATACTGCAGCCATTTTCTTTACAAACTAAGTAGAAAAATGTTCACAATATCCCTCCCACACACAATATCAAAAATGATCTGAAATGATGGTTACTCTTTAAATATATTTAATTTACATGGAAAACATATCTATATGTTCTTCCAAGTCCTGCTACACTCTGCAACAAAAAATGACTAATAGAAAGTCATGTAAGTGAAATTGATCTGTGGGAGTTACTCTTTCACAATTGTGAATCATAGTTAGTAGCCAGGTCATGAGTGCAGGGAGTAAACTTTGCTTTTATTATGACTGGATATTGCAGGAATCACATTGATGCCTCATACGCAACAAGAGGCGATACATAACTACAGCCTATAATATTCATTCATGCGTCATATCACTCCTTGATTCTAGCACATTGATTCCAACTATATCCTGATAAAGTACCAAACAGGCAACACCCCTGTGTACAAAACGGTACAGTCATATTTAGAATACAAATGCCCTCTAATTCCACAGTCCACATGTAATATTGGTCAAGCTGAACACTGCCCATGTATGGGGGTGGGAGGAAGCCAAAAGTGGTTCAGTGGTTCAATGTTGGGTCATTCTTAAAGGTCATTTCATTACAATGTGCAAAGATATGTGAAGTCTCTACAAAAAAATTCCACATCATTTATGTTAAACGGGTTTTCCCACCACTCGGCAATCGCCATCAGCTCCATAGATATGAATAGAGCAGAAAGGACGCGGCCATCTGCTCCACTCATCTTGGGGAGCGTCAAGGGATCCAATGGGGTCTGAGGTGGTCTCCTGGTCTGTGGTGGTCTCAGCATTGATACCCCCAGCAATCAGCAAGTTAGGAAAGGGCCTAACTTGTTTGGTGGGAAAACCCCTTTAAGGACTGCGTAAATAAACAAGGGATCATCTTTTTGATTTGGATGAGTTTATCCATGCATTAGTATAGCAAAGGATTTTAACTCGTTAAGCTATGAGATTCCTTACCATCTGACTATGACCATATTCATAAAGAGTTGTACATACTTATCCAATAGAAATTGTTACTAAAGGGGTTGTCTAAATATTTGAGCTGGTGGCCTATCCTAAGGGGGCCGACACCTATAACTGCACGTGCGACTATCAATCAAGCTTACTTCAATCAAAATTTGTGTTTAATCCCTCAATGGTTATAATAATATAGTTTAAAGCGTAACTGTCATTCAAGATAATTTTTTATTTTGCATGCGGGAGGGGGGGGGGGTGTGGAATATTTTTCTAATTTACCTCATTAACAAATTCTTCTAAGTTTATAAAAAAAAATCATGCTGCTCCCTCGCGTGGAGATGTGTATTCCAGCCTGTACAGTACGTGTCTATAGGAGCTGCTCCCTGTGTTTGGTTAAACAGCTCTAAGAAGGTAGGATTAACCTTTCACTTTCTGCTTGAATTTTTAAAATACTTCTCATAGCATACTACAGCTGGGGAGAGAGTAGAAGTGGTTAACACTCACAGTTGTGTAACAAACAGTAGAGGAAAGAGAGACCTGACTTCATTCCAGTAGACAGATTTACCATAACAACGTAGAAGTAACATTGTTACTAAGGGCCACATTGCAGTCTGTTTCTTTACAAACTAAACCGAATTTCCTAATGATGTATAATAGAAAAATGTTCACAACACTCCCCCACACACAATATCAAAAATTATCTGAAATGATGTTTACACTTTAAGGCTAATAATAAGAATTAGCAATGAATAATATATAGTTTCATGATTGATCTAACAAAAATTGACCAACAAGTTCTCATTAGTAATTTAGTAGTCATGTGCTTATACCAAATTTATTACGGCACGGCAATCAATATAGCTTTACACAACCACAACACATTCATCACAAGATATTTAAATGAATGAATGTCCTGATATTCTATGGCATTGAATGAATGGGTAAGATGCAGGATAAAGGTAGTTTCATGTATAAAATGATGTGTCTGCCATTGACCTTATAGGCATTTGCTGTGCCATGTAGGTGCTTTAGCAGAATATCTGCAGAATATCTTCCCATCCATCCTATGACGTACAATCTGTTTTCTAGTTGCGCTGCTAAAGATATTTTAATAAGAAACCAAATGTACCAGTTAGACAAAGCTGTAATAGAATAATGTGCCTATCATCCCTTTTACTTGGAACACGACCATTGTATTATGTACCGACTATTATGCAAATCTTTGCCGCAGTCGCTGCTATTCATCAGAATGTCATTTACATGTTTGTCCTCTGAATCAATGTCTCACCCACTAACAGAGATCTGGGATGGGAGCCAAGACAGATTCCCACAGTAACAAGGTATCTCCTAGTTAGAGCCATTGTTTTCATTTCTATTATACAAGTCCAATACATTGTATCACATTTTGCAGCGATTAACATCTTCAAAACAAAACAGGATTTTAAATTATTATATATTTTTTACATAGATTATTTTACCTAAATGAGCATCTTGTAGTGGCCGAGACAAGTTAATCTTTAACTAGAAGCTATTTTATCTTGCTTTGTCAGTATTGACTCATAAGACCAACATTCATACAATGACCATTGAGCATATGTGACCTAACATTATTAGACATCGGAAGCTTTCACTGGAAGGCCAATCTATTAATATGGGATCTTCATATTTAACCCCTTAACGACCAGCCCCTTTTCCATTTTCGTGTTTCCATTTTGCACTCTCCACCTTCAAAAATCAATAACTTTTTAATTTCCATGTACAGAGCTATGTGAGGCCTTGTTGTCTGGGTAAATTGCTCTTGGTAGTGACTGTATTTCATTTTCCATGCCGTGTATTGCAGAAATGCCATGAAATTGCTTTTACTGCTTTTACTGTGCGCCCCAAACGACGTCTCCACTATTGTTTGGGTCAGTACGATTATGGGAATACTTATATAGCTTGTAAAAAATTTCATTATTACACCATTTCGACTGCGCAACCTTTTTATCACTTTTTATTACAGAACATTTATCAAAACTAGTGCTGTCTGTTCTATGTGCAGTTTGCTTGTGTAGTCTGCGGGGTGCGCCATATTCATCAAAACTGGAGCACGGTCTTTATTAACCTGGTGCCCCCTGCACTGCTCTGGATATTTTTTTTTGGTTCACTTTGTTCATGCTGCAGAATTGTGGTGCATGTCAGTTATAAATGTGGCGCAAACTCTGACTAAGCGCTATCACGTCCCTATATTCATAATATAGGTCCTCAATATGAGGTCAGTCGTTCTCAGCATCTGATAAACAGAGAATGGAACATGAAGCAGAGAGCTCCTTTCTCAGTGTAGTGGCTGAACTGAGTCACTGCAGCTTATAATGAATTGGAGTTTATGTGCAGTAACCTTGTCTGACCACTACACACAGAATGGCGCTGTCTGCTTCTTCTTTCATTCTCCATGTATCAGCAGCTGATCTATGGGTGTGCTGGATTTTGTACCCCACTCATCGGATAGGCTATCAAAAATCTGAGCCCAGAAAGCACATATAAAGCATAGTTGCACCACTGATAATGGTTTATACTTTTACTGTTAATAAATGTGAACATAAAGAGATTTTAAAAACACCTTTGTTAACTTATAAATGTTGACGTAGATTAACATTTCTTGTGGTTTGGAGATGATACTGGAATCTAGAACTTCCTGTCTTCCTTTGGTGCTATGTTAGGTCAAGTTGATTCCCTTCTAAGAAAATGATTTACTGATGTTTTAAGTGCATATTGTTCTCAGCTAATGCTATGAGCATGTGGTCTGTGGACTGCGATGACTGCAGTTATTGTTTACTGGGTGGTATTATTATGTTGGCAGCATAACTTTTGTTTTGGGATACATAAGGATAGTTAGACACTTAAAGGTAGAGTATGAAATCTCCACTCTAAATTTCCTATTTTATGTGAAATCTCACACATTTACCTATGAAAAAAAATCTTTGCCAAAGCCAGGCAAATATGACTCTTCTCATCCCATTTTCCCATGAGAAGCGTCAAGTTTAGTGGCTGATTTAGTTTAGTGTCACTTCAGAAGTCTCTATCTTTGGTTCCATAGTACCGAAAAACAAGCTTTTTATGTCTTAACATTGTGCTTATGGTTCTGTCAGCTATAGAACTGAACGTATAGGCATTAAAAACATATAACTGGATCTTTATCTGCAGCTTGCATTTCCAACTATGTCTTTAAAGGAAATTTACCATTTGATTTCGTGCCTTATGAACCAAACATACCTTGAGAATGCTGTAGATACACTGGTGCAGAAATTTATCTTGTTTAATCCCTGCGCTGAGTGGTTTTGCTGAAAAAACTATTATAAAATTATGATAATGAAGCTCTGTCACTCCTGTGTTGGGGCTCAGCGCTTCTCCTTTCTTCAGTATACACTGCTCGAGAGGATGATGTAATCACTGTGTTGAAGAAGTAATCAATCGCTGTACCATCCCCCAGCTGCTGTGTATGAGTCTTCTAGCTCAGGTTGATTAGTCACGTCTGGACAGTTCAGGAAACTCATGTAACATACAGGCTGAAGGCAATCCAGTTTTCCCAAGATGCTGAACGTTATACTTGTTTTTTCAGCCAAACCATTCAACTTAGGGATTAAACAAGATATGTTTCTGCATCATTGTAGCTACAACATTCTCAAGGTACATGTGGTTCCTAATGCATGAAATCAAATGGTAGATTTCCTTTAACCTGACTGGATCTCTGACTCTTCACTGACACTATTCCTGACACCACTAAACATGAATCAAATGAGGTGAGAAAAGTCATATTTGCCTGAATTTGGGGGAGATTTTTTATAGGTAAACGTGCGAGATTTCACATTAGAGGGAATTCTAGAAATAAAATGCCATACCTACCTGTGGGTGCTATTAGTTTAGTGCGGTAAAACCAGGTGGCAGGTTCCCTTTAACGGACAACTGCTCTTTAATAACATTTTATTTTACAATATTCTACAGGTTAAGCCTTTAAAAATAGTTACAGACACTTTTATATAATAGGTTTGTGTCAAATGGCAGAAGTATCATCAGTCCCGCGACTTTTTCTAAGTGAAGAAGGAAGCCAGCACAACAAAAACTTCATTCCCTTGAGCTTGTTTCAAGCCAAGCGAAAAGCTCCGCTGCATAGACATATCAATGATGCTTCACCCAATAGTGGCCTCATCCTTCCAAAGTTAAAAATAATCTAGAAACAATAATAACTATGTCCTGTAGATCAACATCTAACTAAATCAACCTGATGTTCCAAGGATTTTAAAATCATATACAGGCAGTCCCCGGGTTACGTACAAGATAGGGTCCAGAGGTTTGTTCTTAAGTTGAATTTGTATGTAAGTCGAAACTGTATATTTTATCATTGTAGATCCAGACAAAAAAATTATTTTGGCCCCAGTGACAATTGGAGTTTTAACATTTTTTGCTGCAATGGGACCAAGGATTATCAATAAAGCTTCATTAAAGACACCTTAAGGCTGATTATTGCAATCTGGGACTATAGTAAAGCATTCAGAAAGATTCACCAGAGATCAGAGGGGTCTGTCTGTAACTATGGGTTGTCTGTAAGTCGGGTGTCCTTAAGTAGGGGACCGCCTGTATATAGTTTTTGTTTTCAAAATGTGACCACAGTGGCTGTTTGCCTCCTGCTTTACCTACTCTCCAGTAGATATTAATCCTGCCTGGAGGAGGGACCTGCACATATTTTTGATACACGACTAAGGTCATAGTCTAAATGCCAGAGAGATGAAAACTTTATTTTGGATGGAGGTATGGAAAGAAAAATCTAACCTCTTTATCTTCTCAATTCCTTCTTTATATTTTGACTTAAAGAAGAGTATATCTCATTGTTGAAGAATGTGCCATGTCTTATAATGTGGGGAATTCTTACTTATGTACCATTTTTTATGTGTTTGTTCCAATAATTTACTATGTGCATAACTTTATCTAGAATTCAGTGCTGATTACATCTAAATTATGAGAGAGACTCGAAACAATTCTTCTGCTATTCTAAATACAGACCAGAGGTCAGGGCAATCAATACCCCAGCAGTGCATCCCAGCAGTGCAACCTTTCACCAGTTCAACTATAGGATATAACCTACTCACTAAAGGTCACAGGTATAAGCCTCCACTTTGATTTATAGATAGAAGGAAAATGTGGCATAATCCATATTACAGCTTCACCAATGTCCCTAATAATTACAGGCAGACTTCTACAGCGACTATGTCAAATGGTGGCTTCACCAAAACAGGAAACAGTTGCCTAATTCCTAAACTATTTCCACTAAACTCATCATACATAGTATGTATGCGTGTGGCGCATTATGAGAGAGTGTTTAGGATGCCCACAGGGCAAGATATCACTCAAGAAAGATTCTGAGGCTACAAGGTTTGTTTACAACTACTCATAATAAAAGACAATAATCATATACCAGGTCTCCTGGTGTCATCACCAGCAGGGGTGGTCAGGGAATCTTAGAATCTATTTACATGAAAGTCTCCATCTCAAAATGGTCATTATTTGGGGGTCTCAGGTGGACAGTTTGAGGCCTTTCTACTTCCCCAGACTTAAAATGTCCCATAATGGGGCAGATTTACTTACCCGGTCCATTCGCGATCCAGCGGCGCGTTCTCTGCGCTGGATTCGGGTCCAGCTGGGATCCATCAAGGTAGTTCCTCCGCCGTCCACCAGGTGGCGCTGCTGCGCTGAAAAGCATCTGAACACGCTGGAGTTCACCTGGCTGGACCAAGTGAAGGTAAGCGCGTCCCAAGCGACACATTTCTTTTTTTAAATGCGGCGGTTTTTCCAAATCCGTCGGGTTTTCGCTCGGCCAAGCCCCCCGCTTTCCGTCGCGTGCATGCCGGCGCCGATGCGACACAATCCGATTGCGTGCGCCAAAATCCCGGGGCAATACAGGGGAAATCGACGCAAATCGGAAATATTCAGGAAAACGCGAATCGGGCACCTTAGTAATTGACCCTCAATGTGTTAAGTTCTATTTAATTTATCCCTTTTTTATTTTACCAAACAATTTTTTTTGCATTGTATGTTTATGTCTGTTTAATTTGTCATCCTTTTTGTATAATAACCCTTGTTAATTGTAAGCACTGTCTTTTTGATATCAACTGTCATTTAACCCCTTAAGGACGGAGGGTTTTCCGGCTCATTTCTCGCTCTCCAACTTCAAAAATCCATAACTTTTTCATTTTTCCGTGTACAGACCTGTGTGAGGGCTTATTTTGTGCGTAACAAATTTTACTTTCCCGTAATGTTATTTATTTTAACATGCCGTGTACTGCGAAGCTGAAAAAAAATTCCAAATGTGGAAAAATTGAAAAAAAACCGCACGTGCGTCACGTTCTTGTGGGCTCAGTTTTTACGACTTTCACTCTTCGCTCCAAATAACACGCCTACTTTATTCTTTGGTTTGGTGCGATCGCGGTGATACCAAATTTATATAGGTTTTATTGTGTTTTAATACATTTTCAAAAATTAAACGAATGTGTACAAAAAAGAAAAAAAAATTTTTGCCATCTTCTGACGCTAATAACTTTTTCATACTTTGGCGCACGGAAATGTGTGAGGGGTCATTTTTTGCGAAATGAGGCGACGTTTTCATTGCTACCATTTTGAGGTCTGTGCGACATTTTGATCATTTTTTATTTCATTTTTTATGTTATGTAAAAAGGTGTAAAAGTCGCATTTCGGACATTTGGGCGCCATTTCCCGCCTCGGAGGTCACCGCCGGCCGTAACCGTTTTTATATTTTGATAGATCGGGCATTTTGGGACGCGGCGATACCTAATATGTCTGTGATTTTTACTGTTTGTTATGTTTTATATCCGTTCTAGGGAAAGGGGGGTGATTTGAACTTTTAATATTTTATTAATTTTTTTTATTTTTTAAACTTTTTTTTTTCTTTTTTTTTCACTATTTTTTAGACCATCTAGGGTACAATAACCCTAGATGATCAGATCGCTCCTACCATATACTGCAATACTACAGTATTGCAATATATGGCGTTTTTGCAGGTCTTACATTACAATGAGCCACTGGCTCATTGTAACGAACCTGCATAAACCATGTAGCCTCGTGTCAAGAGAAGACCCGAGGCTACCATGGTAACCGATCGCCGCCCCCCGATGACGTTCGGGGGCGTGGCGATCGAAAAAAAGATGGCGGCGCCCGCGCGCCGCCGTCTTTTAAACGCCGCCCGCGACTTTGCGGGCGGCGTTTAGAGGGTTAATAGCCGCGATCGGTGCAAGCACCGACCGCGGTTATTAGCGGTGGGGGTTTTGTGCAAAATGCAAAAACCCCCACCTCTGTATGAAGAGGACTCAGCCCGTGAGCCCTCTTCATACTTCCCTTATACCTCTGCGCCGTAGAGCTACGGCGCAGAGCGTTAAGGGGTTAATAAGAGCCTTCTTGTGTTCTAACGATTCCATAACTCTGAGGAGACGTTACCTACTCTCATTGCTTAATTTGGGACTATAATATAATATTGGTGCATAAGATATCTTAGGTGTCTCATCAGCCTATATATGACGAGTGGTGGTTCTGCGAGCAAGGTCCAGTGAGACCCAACAGGCTCCCTTCCTGAACCTAAGTCACATCCAGTCAGCGAGCAGCAAGGTTCCTGACAACTTCTATAGCCTTTTACACACTTTTTTTAGTACTTGTGTTTTTCAGTAGTTTGGTTACTTTCTAACACTACTTAATGAAAATGCAACATTTTCTCTATTTGATTTTAAACTCTATCCATCTAGTCTACTCTGCCTTTGTAGACACAACCTAGGCATTGTTAGCTGTGCTCCTGTCCAGTGTAAAAGTCTGTAAAGCTATAACATGGAGGGGCTCTAGTAACACCTCCAAAGCCCTTCTGACTCATTAGCATAATTGTAAAGATTGTTTTTAGAAGGAAGGAGGCCATGAATAAAAAATATAAGAAGATTATCACAGTCACAGTGCTTGGAGCTATGAGTAAGTGTCCCTGGTTCATATTGCTTGATTTTAAGGGCAGATTTGCTTTTAAAGGATATTATCAAAACTGTATCTATAACATAACCACAAGGTATGATATACATACTTGGGTCTCTATCAAGAACAATGCTCTGCAGACCCCTTCCCATTAGTAGACTTTTATATAACATCATTCATTTGATATATCATTTATTGATATTCTCACAAAGACAAGATTCTTAAATATACAAAATAACACTTTTTCTAATTCACGGTTACAAACAAAAATACAGCATTTCATAGATATAACTCCAACCTTTTTCTATTAGACCTGGTGTACACTATTTCGGTTGCCACGGAATCCAACCGTTAATCTTTTGACTTTAGGGTCGGGTAGGACAGATTTTTCTCATGAATAATTTCTCCTGTCTCACACTGCAGTGTCTCTGCATCGCCCCTCTCCCCTGCATCAGAGCTAGAGAGTGCCATTCTGTCATCCATCTCATGGATCCACTCATCTCTCATCTCTGATCTGTCTCATCTATCTTTTTCTATGTGTCAGATACTGGATACAGCATTTTAGCACAGAGGCATCATGAAGTGTCTGCTTAGAGAGTCCCTATCCACACTGCTGCATCTTACACTGACCATCGCTGAGTGATAGGAGCTAAAACAGCAGTACAATTGTAAAGCAAGGGGTTTAAAATGATCTTTATTGTGTAAACATCACTATGGGGTTAAAATTTGAGAACTTTCTTTCATGGGCAACCCCCTTTAATGTATGCATGTAGATCCTTTTCAAGTATATAAGTTGTACAGTGTAATCCCTATCTTTTATAATGCTCCATCTCCATATGTATGATGCTCTCTGCACTACATACATGTTGACTTTATATCCAATATTCATTAAGGCAAATGTCCATCACATGCACATATTTCCACATCATTTCAGCACAATGTACACACCAAGGATCGGCAGGTTCTGTTATATACCACGTTCTACCATTGCAGAGTAATGAATGTCCTGAGATTGAGCTTTTGATGGCATTATGCACAATGTAAGCAATGTAAGCAGACTGCTTGCGTTTCACATCATTAGTCCCGACTTCTTGTAAATGCAATTCATAAGCCGAAAAATTTTATCTAAAAGGACTATTTCCATGACTTTTAAAAACTGCTGAGCGATTTGTTTTAATGAACTTTAATCATTTGAAGCCGAGGCATCTGCCATATGGAATAATACATAGTCACTTGTCATTTCCAGATCAGGCTTCCACCATGATCCCTGCCAAGTTAGTCATTCACCCATGTTTAACGTCAGTTAATATTCATTTACACATTTACAGTATGTCATCCAAGGCACTTAGGAAAGACATGGATATCCTGCTCTGTTTAGTTTTTTTGGCTTTTATCCTGGCTGTTGAAATGTAACATTGATGCAATTCAGCCAGGTACAAAGTTTCCCTTTTTATTTATTTTCTACGTAATAGACAAGTGACGTATTTTATGCAGTCAATTTGGGAGAAATCCTTAGGAAGCTCTGCTATGGTTTTCATATTTGTCAGAATAAATTGTTGAGATCATTTATTAAAAAGAAATATGGTAGACGCATAATAGGATGAATGTACAACATATTCCCTAGACCAGTGATGGCGAACCTATGGCACTGGTGCCAGAGGTGGCACTCGGAGCCCTTTCTGTGGGCACTCAGGCCATCACCAGAGATGACGCCAGGTATCTTCCTGCAGTCCCAGACAGCCCAGGACTTGCTGTGCACAGAGCTATTTTAAAGTAACAGCTCTACCTGGGACTATTTTCTGCTTTATTGGTGTCCTCCGGTGCTGGTATCAATGAAAACTGTGACAGAGAAGGGAGTATAAATCACAAATTACATTTCTGTGTTGGCACTTTGCGATAAATAAGCGGGTCTTTGTTGTAGTTTGGGCACTCAATCTCTAAAAGGTTCGCCATCACTGCCCTAGACTAATACAGAAAACTTTACTTTATGGTTTTCACTGGGATGTACCGAGTCAAAGGATACACTCAAGTCAAAGTACGGATGAGGATGCGCTGATAAGTGTCATTTTATTTCATTCTACTCTTGCATTTTGCTCTGGTTTTCAACAAGTTAGTAGAGATGGAAAAAATCTTCCTACACTCACATTTCTGGCCATCTCATGTACAAGCTGCCTGCCATTTCAACTGTGTTTGCTATAAGTCTTATTTTGTGCTTGCTTTTATCTTGTGTTCTCCATTTTGTATTCCTTGACCCTTTTCCTGTTTTCTGACTATCGATTCTGTACTGCATTTGCCCTCTTGTTTCTGAAACGTATTTTGTCGACTACTCTTTGGTGTTTGTATTGTTTTGTCTTTGTCTCTGTGTTTGCACTTTGGTGCTGGAATGCAACGTCAACAAGTTGGCACCTTTTAGGCTGGTCAATTAGGCACGGAACTGCTTGCATCCTGTGATGCTTGGATTCCCATAACTGGAGCAGTGCTCAGTCTATGGTTCATGTTTCATGGTCCAATAAAATTTATGTGAATAAATCTTATTCATCTGATTCCTCTTGGCAATGAGCTCTGATAAGAATACAGCATTTGAGCTTTAGTCTACAGTTTACGACAAGATTTTCTCTTCTATTTTGTTAATAGGTTTTGCTTTTAAGTTATTTTATCTTATTTTATCAGTTCATACAGCGCAGTTTTAATGTAGATTTTGATTTTTTTTCTAGTCTTCTGTTTAAAAAACAAATATGCCTGTGGCTCAACATAAGTCCACAAGACTGCAGTAAACTGCCTTGTGTGAACTCGTGCCATGTGTCCTTGCCATGTGCCATCATTTACTTTAGTGGGTAAACCCCTTTTACTGCTTAAAAATATGTTTTTTTGTGTTAGATGCCAAGTTTGCTGTGTTAACTTAGTATAAAATGTTCACCACATTGCTTATACTACTAAAAATATTGGATCAAGAGAAACTGATATAAAAATAGGACTGTGTGCCACGTACCACATTGGACGCATGATAACAAATAAGAAAGAGAATTAGAAATATAAACTATTATCTTTATATAGTATATTCATATTTTACCTATTTTAGTTTTAAAGACCTTACAGTTTCATTGCCAAATCATCTTTTATTTCCCTGGATTGTCTTGTAAATATATAAATGTCTTATTATGTAACTTTTTTTTACTATTAACTAGCATAACTCTTCTCTTTTCTGAATGACATGTAGATATATTCTTTGTCTTCCTTAAGAGAACAATGGAAAGGATATACCCAATATCAAGTCATGGCCGGAACATTTGGAGAGTGAAAAGATAAAAGGAGGCATTAAGTTAAAATTGAGCGTGCAGCTTAATGAGATTTTACACTAATGTGGACCAGAGTTACATAATGTGAGCACATGTAGTCATTTTGTAATATTCACCATGTTACATTTTTACTGCTGAAGTAGTTTTAATGACCTTGGCTCAAAAAGGAGCAGACATTGTGGGTTTGTGTCTATATAAACAAGTGCAAAAAGTTAGATACCTTCCCAAATCTGTAAAGTGGAATTGTTAGCTCCCCGAAACATGTCTAATGCAAATACTAGGGTAGAAACCCTGCAAATCTTATACTAATGCACTTTAGAAATATGTATATAAGGCTGAAGTAGGGAGGGGGAGCAATAACAACGCCTCCTGCTAAAATGGCAGAAATCAATTATTGTATACAGTCATATTATTCCTTTATGCCGAAAGCTTAAGCAACTCTCAAAATTGATATTTTTCAGTGAGTGCAGAGTCACTGTTACAGGTAAAGGCACATATACTATACAAAAGTAGTCTAATGGATGGGGAAACATGTTTTCCCTATCTGAATGTGATAAAAACTAAATTTGCACCTTAAATTTTCTGGCTTTGCTCTGTAAAAATTGAAATGTTCACCTTGTATCAGGCGCCATCCTTCAGTTTAATCTCTAGAATCCCAGGTGGTTATAGATTCATATTAACTAGCATATCAAATGTCTTATCCATATTAAGACAAAGTAAAACACAGGGAAGAAAGCCAGAAGGAAAATGTGCGTCACTTTAATCCTGAACAAATGCAAATACACTCCTTGGCCGCTTCCCATAGAGAACAATACATCCATACAAATATATTTTCTGTTGACAATCTTATCCCCATAGAAACTATTTGGTAGCTCTACAACAGGTGTAAGCAACCAGTATTTCCAAGCGTAATCTGGAACCTTAAATTCCAGGTCCAACTAGATTATATAATAGCCAGACATGGTTTGGGCAAAACAAAGTTTAAGGACTTTCGAAATCACATGTGGTGAAACAATGGTGGTACATCCAGCCTTGGACTATCGCAGAAGCCGCCGATACAAGTCTTATACAAAGTCTTCACGCTCTGTTTACAATAGTTGTTTTTAAATACAAATTTGGCAATAAGCAGATACATATAGTTCTTTCTAGGCACCACCCTAGTGCACCTACTTATACCATTATGAAATGGCCCCTGTGTGGGGAAGTTGATTATGTTTTAATATATGTTTCAAATAAAACAATTCTTTTCACTAAACACACATAAACCAATAGTAAAGGATCAACAAAGTAAAGTAAGTAAAGATGATTGACTTATGGGGGAAAATTAATTAAGTCTGTTGTTTTAAATGCCAGTGTTAAAATTCCCCCTACTGGTGCTCTTCTGCCTCAAACTACTAAGAGGCGCTAGCCTATTAATAGTTCTGGTTGCAATATCCACCAGGTTGGGCCTGTTTTGACCAGGTCTGATCTGGTGGAGATTTTTGAGCTATATAGTCTTCTGGAGGAGACTATAGCAAATGAAGCGAGATCAGCTCTCACATGCACCGGAAAGAAGCAGGTGATCTCCGGCGGACCTCGGCGCAGCAGCGAAACCTGCTGGATATCGGGCACACGAACTTAGTGAATCCCGGCAAATCCGAATCAGCGTCGGAGAACGCGCCCCTGGATCACAACTGGACCGGGTAAGTAAATGTGCCCCATTGTGTTCAGTAGCATCGATGTAACAATTACATATGTTGTACTTACCTGTAGGGGTCCAAATACCTTCTTCTTCTAAGACCAACAGACTCAAGACACACGTTCTGAAAGGCGGTTTACGAAGAAAATCTAAGTTTTTTACTGGAGCTTGGCTTAAAATAACCATCTTATTACGGAAGAAATAGTTTATGGAGTAGAAAAAGTTTTGAGAAAAGGGTCATGTAATATAAATGGGCCCCTGTTATTGCCGAATCAGTCAGAAATGGAAAGAAATGAGGTAAATTATTAATCTCCCTAGGACCCTTTTATTTCATAACAAACGACACCCGATATTATTGGACAAAATGATTGCAGCTTTTTGTTGCTCCCTTCCAAATCTCTCAAAAGATTCAGTTCAGTTTCTTGGCATAAAGAATCAAAGGTTGTTAATGAATAACTTTTTAATGGCGGTAATTAGAAGAAAACTTCCTATGACATCACCAACACAATGTGGTATGTATCCTGTCTGAAATGAAAATATACAAGTGCCATTATTTAGAGCTGAGTGGGTTTGGCAGCACTTATAATCTGACTGCAGGTAGTTATCCATGGCAAGATAAAAATGTCCATTATGACTTAAAATAACACAAGTAGAGCTCTGTAAACACTCCCAAAAAATAGTTTTCTTTCAACTTGCCTAAAGAAGATTTGTATACCAAACGTAGCACATTAAGTCCTTCCGAAAGGAAAACATAACCGATGATACAACCAGTAAACAAGTTACTCACACACTTATATCTCACTGCAAAAGTCCAGAAAAGGACTGGATAATAAAACCTTAGATCAACCATATATCAAATTATTAATGTAAGGTGAAGATAGCATATGTTATCGGTGTTTGATCATTCGCAGGCCCTTCACTCTGCCCAAGAAAGGGAGATGGTGCTTCCGTGAGAATTGCTTATCATTGTTTTCGTATGACTATTGTCAGAGCAGGAGAATAAGCAGACATAGTATTGAGGAATAGGCTCAGGGTACTGAGTCAAGATCAGGCAGGATACAGGGTTCCAGACCAGGTAGGATACAGGGTTCCAGATCAGGCAAGATGTAGGGTTGCAGAT
The DNA here is from genome assembly GCF_040894005.1 of Engystomops pustulosus. Taxonomy (NCBI): domain Eukaryota; kingdom Metazoa; phylum Chordata; class Amphibia; order Anura; family Leptodactylidae; genus Engystomops; species Engystomops pustulosus. The sequence goes on from NC_092418.1 coordinate 84,232,418, forward strand.
CAGGCAGGATACAGTGCTCCAAAATGGCAGGATACAGGGTTCCAGATCAGACAGGATACAGGGTTCCAGATCAGGCAGGATGCAGGGTTCCAGATCAGCAGGATACAGGGTTCCAGATCAGCAGGATACAGGGTTCCAGATCAGGCAGGATACAATGCTACAAATCAGCAGGATATAGGGTCCCAGATCAGACAGGATACAGGGTTCCAGATCAGGCAGGATACAGGGTTCTAGATCAGGCAGTATACGGAGTTCCAGATAAGGCAGGATAAATGGTTCCAGATCAGGCAGGATACAGGGTTCCAGAATCAGCAGGATACAGTATTCCAGATCAGGGATGATACAGGGTTCCAGATCAGACAGTATACAGGGTTCCAGATCAGGCAGAATACAGGATTCCAGATCAGGCAGGATACAATGCTCCAAATCGTCAGGATATAGGGTCCCAGATCAGACAGGATACAGGGTTCCAGATCAGGCCGGATACAGGGTTCCAGATAAGGCAGGATACAGGGTTCCAGATTAGGCAGGATAGAAGATTTGAGGTCTGGTAGGATACAAGATTCCTGGTCAGCCAGGCACAGGTACCAGATATGTGTATGGCCCAATTCTATTCAACACCTGTTGGGTAAAAATGTTTACTTTTCCTCCTGATAAAGTCTGTGATGGGTGTAGTTTGCAAACTGGGAACATTTGTTTTAGGGGAAAATTGTTTCATTTTCATAGTGCATGAAAATATTTTTAGTTGATAAAGTTTATTATACCCCTGTATAAATTCCTTGGGGGCATTGTTTGCAAAATGGGGTCACATAAATTGTGCAAACAATTTAAGTTTTCTTGTCTAACTGCTTTTTAGTCTAATTCTATGAAAAATCTCAAGGTGAAAATGCTAATTATACCCCTTTATAAATACCCCAAAGTGATGTTTACAAAATAAAGATCAATCTTTACCCTTACTTTACAATTTTATTCAGTGTGGGTGGGGACTCTCTAAGCAGATACTTAATGTTCCCTCTGTGCAATGAGATGCTGTGTGATGACAATGTGCTTAGATTATCAGGGTACAGGTTTATCTACACTTTTATTTAGCTTCTGAACATTCACTAGTATCTGACACATAGAAATAGAGAGATGAGACAGATCAGAGATAGGAGATGATGAGATCCATGAGATGGATATAACACACAATAACACTCTCCAGCTCTGCTATCTCAGCTATATTGCATACACTGTCAAATCTGCTGTTCCTGTTTCCCGTGATACAAAGGTCTTATCTTGCCTGTAGCTTGTAAATTTAGTCTCCTCACACTGTTGTTTACAGGCAGGAAATGTGAGAGTCTGTATAAGCTCGTCTTGGAATGCATGCGGAGGGACCCATTGCACCTGAATTGCAGTGGAATCTGCCTCTAAAAGGCAAATAGCGCTCTTTTCCTTTCAAGTTGGCAGTGTACCCCTATATCAGTATGTAACCACATATGGGGTAATTCTGTAACCAGGGAAAAATTTTGCAAGCAACTTAGGACATATTTTTCTTTTAACCTGTTGTGAAAATGCAAAATTTAGGGTTAAAATAGATTTTTTATAGAAAAAAATTATATTTGTTTTTATCTTATAGCCTAATTCTATGAGAGATTTTAAGGTAGAAAAGCACATTATTCCCCTACATAAATTCTTTGGGGAGTATAGTTTTAAAAATGAAGTCCAAATACAGTGTGGTGGCTGAAAACAATTCCAGCCGATTCTGACTCTAAAAGTCAAGTGGGACGCATCCTTTTAAGCCGCACCACGTGCCCCTACAACAGTTTGGAACTAATATGCAGTACTGACATATTCAAGAGAAATTGGGTAACAGACTTTGGGGTGCATGTTCTTATTTGACCTTTTGCGGGTGTGTAAATGTTGGGGGTTAATGAACAGGTTATTAAAAAATATTAATATTTCTTCACCATTGTGTTTTAACTCTTGGGAAATAAACCTTCCATTTTTAAAAAGCTTAAGGGGGTGCCCTATTGCCTTAACAACTACATTGATTGCTAACAAAATGATTTTTGAAATTTTGTTAAAATGTGGAAAATTGCTGTTAAATTTACAACTAATAAAATAAAAGGATAATTAAAACAGCACACATATAATTAATGTTAGTGACTAAATTAGTGGGGTGGTATGAGTATCTGGTCTAAAAGCAGAGCATTTAACATTTTAAAAATAGCAATTTTTTTGAAATTTTTACTATAATTTCTTTGTTTTCATAAATAAATGTAAAATTTTTACTTAATATTAAATGTGGGAGATTAATTATGGCTTCTCCACCAGTTTTCTGGCGGAAAAAAAACACATAGGGGCAGATTTACTTACCTGGTCCATTCGCGATCCAGCGGCGCGTTCTCTGCGGTGGATTCAGGTCTGGCCGGGATTCATTAAGGTAGTTCCTCCGACGTCCACCAGGTGGCGCTGCTGCGCTGAAGTTCCCCGGAACGCACTGTAATACACCGAGTCGGGCTGAGTGAGGTAAGTGCAAGCTCCGCGACACATTTTTTTTAAAAAATGCGTCGGTTTTTCTGAATCCGTCGGGTTTTCGTTCGGCCACGCCCCCCCATTTCTGTCGCGTGCATGCCAGTGCTGATGCGCCACAATTCGATCGCGTGCGCTAAAATCCCAGGGCAATTCAGGGGAAATCGGCACAAATCCGAAATATTCGGGTAACACGTCTGGAAATCGCGAATCGGGCCCTTAGTAAATGACTCCCATAATCTCAACATCCCTCCAGTTGCTGGAATTCGCCGACCCACACGCCACTTTCGGGTGTGTTGTGCTTGGACTGACTGAACTACACCTGGTTCCTCTGCAGCTTTTCTCTGTCCAGCAAACAGTAAAATGAGTGATAATCAGCCTGTCCAGTCAGGAGCTGGGGGCGGTGTCCGAGAACTCCTCTATAAATTCCATTACAATTTGCTGGTTTTACTTTTCTCCTGACACGTTTTCCATTTGACTTGCTATTGCTTTTGCTATACTGTGTATCTGACCTATGCTATCTTAGTTTGAACATTCTCTTGCTATTTGTTTCTGTGTTTTGCCCCCATCTTGGATTTGACCCACTGTTTGACTTCGATTATCTGTCTGATATTTGTTGTTTGTCCCTCTGTGTTTGGTCATCTCTCCTGTGTACTTAATCAGCGTAGGAATTGCCAACGAGAAGTCTCTACCCAATAGGGTTTGCAAAGCTTTTTAGGTAGATGACAGAAGTTAATGGTGAGTCTGGGGCCTGCACCCCCTTCTCTACTGTGATAATAACCCCAGTCTCCGATTCTGCGAGCTGTACAAGAGGAGTTTGTAAATGATCCGTTTATGGGCATCCCACATATGGCTTTGTTTAATATTAGAGATGAGCGAACACTAAAATGCTCGGGTACTCGTTATTCGAGACGAACTTTTCCCGATGCTCGAGTGCTCGTCTCGAATAACGAACCCCATTGAAGTCAATGGGAGACTCGAGCATTTTTCAAGGGGACCAAGGCTCTGCACAGGGAAGCTTGGCCAAACACCTGGGAACCTCAGAAAAGGATGGAAACACCACGGAAATGGACAGGAAACAGCAGGGGCAGCATGCATGGATGCCTCTGAGGCTGCCTAATCGCACCATTATGCCAAAATTATGGGCAACAGCATGGCCATGACAGAGTGACAGAATGAAGCTAGATAGCATCTAAAACATCCAATAATTGACCCTGACACTATAGGGGACGGCATGCAGAGGCAGCGGCAGCAGGCTAGAGAGTGGCATGGCGACATACCCTAATTGGACTCAGGCTTCAAACCAATGGGTGTCAGAGAGGAACCAAAGGAGGTGAGCAAGAAGCGCTCAAATAATATCGGTACATGATAAAAGTTTGCCAGTATATTTTGTGGATTACACAGCAGGGTGGCGACAAAGTTAACATGGAAGCCATGAAAACAACCCAAAATTCTGCCTGACACAGCTCGTTTGATAAGGGGACCATGTATGGAGGCAGTGAACTAGTAGTAGATTAAAGGTGCTGCAGTTAAAACTATGTTAGTTGGATCTTGGCATGGAGCTGGCGCTCCGCTGCCAGGCGAGCTTTCGCCAATCCAAGCCCCTGTCTATAGGCTACTCCCCAAACAGCACTTCTAAGAACCTTTTGTATAAGATCAAGTGTAGTAGCGTTCTTATAAGTTTAGGATATGGCGGGTGAGGGGAATGTAAACAGATGCGCAAGAAGCGCTGAAATAATATCCCTAAATGGTAAAAGTTTGCAAGTATATTTTGTGGATTACACAGCAGGGTGGCGACAAAGTTAACAACTTTGATGTGGAATGCCCTGTAATAGCTCTTGGGCGGTGTGCCTTTTATCGCCTAGGCTCAGCAGTTTCAGCACCGCCTGCTGTCGCTTAGCGACGGCACTGCTGCTGTGCCTAGAGCTACCGACTGATGGCGCCATGCCCACGGATGGTAATTCGGAGGAGGAGGAGGTGGAGGAGGGGTGGGAGGAGGTATAGTAGGCCTTTGAGACCTGGACCGAGGTAGGCCCCGCAATTCTCTGCGTCGGCAGTATATGACCAGCCCCAGGGTCAGACTCGGTCCCAGCCTGCACCAAGTTAAGTGTAGTAGCGTTCTTATAAGTTTGGGATATGGCGGGTGAGGGGAATGTAAACAGATGCGCAAGAAGCGCATGATGCGCATGGAGCTGGCGTTCCGCTGCCAGGCGAGCTTTCGCCAATCCAAGCCCCTGTCTCTAGGCTACTCCCCAAACAGCACTTCTAAGAACCTTTTGTATAAGATCAAGTGTAGTAGCGTTCTTATAAGTTTAGGATATGCCGGGTGAGGGGAATGTAAACAGATGCGCAAGAAGCGCTGAAATAATATCCCTAAATGGTAAAAGTTTGCCAGTATATTTTGTGGATAACACAGCAGGGTGGCGACAAAGTTAACAACTTTGATGTGGAATCCATGAAAACAACCCAAATTTCTGCCTGACACACCTCGTTTGATAAAGGGACGATGTATGGAGGCAGCTATATGGACGACTTTTGGAGGTAGCAATGGAGACAACGTGTGGAGGCTGCTATGGAGACAATTTAATTTGGATAGTGCCTGTATGTGGCAGTCCCAAACATTTTTCAAACCAGAGGAGCAGGTAGGTGGCCCTCCAGTAAAATGGGATAGATTGAGTGCCTGTATGTGGCAGTCCCAAAAATGTTTCAAACCAGAGGAGCAGGTAGGTGGCCCTCCAGTAAAATGGAATAGATTGAGTGCCTGTATGTGGCAGTCCCAAAAATTCTTCAAACCAGAGGAGCAGGTAGGTGGCCCTCCAGTAAAATGGAATAGATTGAGTGCCTGTATGTGGCAGTCCCAAAAATTGTTCAAACCAGAGGAGCAGGTAGGTGGCCCTGCAGTAAAATGGAATAGATTGAGTGCCTGTATGTGGCAGTCCCAAACATTTTTCAAACCAGAGGAGCAGGTAGGTGGCCCTCCAGTAAAATGGGATAGATTGAGTGCCTGTATGTGGCAGTCCCAAAAATGTTTCAAACCAGAGGAGCAGGTAGGTGGCCCTCCAGTAAAATGGAATAGATTGAGTGCCTGTATGTGGCAGTCCCAAAAATTGTTCAAACCAGAGGAGCAGGTAGGTGGCCCTGCAGTAAAATGGAATAGATTGAGTGCCTGTATGTGGCAGTCCCAAAAATGTTTCAAACCAGAGGAGCAGGTAGGTGGCCCTCCAGTAAAATGGAATAGATTGAGTGCCTGTATGTGGCAGTCCCAAAAATTGTTCAAACCAGAGGAGCAGGTAGGTGGCCCTGCAGTAAAATGGAATAGATTGAGTGCCTGTATGTGGCAGTCCCAAAAATGTTTCAAACCAGAGGAGCAGGTAGGTGGCCCTCCAGTAAAATGGAATAGATTGAGTGCCTGTATGTGGCAGTCCCAAAAATTTTTTAAAACAGAGGACCGGGTAGGTGGCCCTCCAGAAAAATGGAATAGATTGAGTGCCTGTATGTGGCACTCACAAAAATTGTTTCAAACAGAGGACCGGGTAGGTGGCCCTCCAGAAAAATTAAATGCATGAAGTACTATAGCAAGAGCCAGTGGGCCCTGTCAAAAAATAGCCATTTTCCTCTGCTTTACTGTACAAAGAGGAGGAGAAGGAGGAAAATGAGGAGGAGGAGGAGGAGTGGATCAATTATTCAGGTTGAGCTTCCTTCACCTGGTGGAGATTGGAAATTCTGAGAAATCCAGCCTTTATTCATTTTAATAAGCGTCAGCCTGTCAGCGCTGTCAGTCGACAGGCGTGTACGCTTATCGGTGATGATGCCACCAGCTGCACTGAAAACCCGCTCGGACAAGACGCTAGCGGCAGGGCAGGCAAGAACCTCCAAGGCGTACAGCGCCAGTTCGTGCCACATGTCCAGCTTTGAAACCCAGTAGTTGTAGGGAGCTGTGTGATCATTTAGGACGATGGTATGGTCAGCTACGTACTCCCTCACCATCTTTCTGTAAAGATCAGCCCTACTCTGCCGAGACTGGGGACAGGTGACAGTGTCTTGCTGGGGTGACATAAAGCTGGCAAAAGCCTTGTAAAGCGTACCCTTGCCAGTGCTGGACAAGCTGCCTGCTCGCCTACTCTCCCTCGCTACTTGTCCCGCAGAACTACGCACTCTGCCGCTAGCGCTGTCAGAAGGGAAATACTGTTTCAGCTTGTGCACCAGGGCCTGCTGGTATTCATGCATTCTCACACTCCTTTCCTCTCCAGGGATGAGAGTGGGAAGATTTTGCTTGTACCGTGGGTCCAGGAGAGTGAACACCCAGTAATCGGTGCTGGAATAAATTCTTTGAACGCGAGGGTCACGGGATAGGCAGCCTAGCATGAAATCTGCCATATGCGCCAGAGTACCAACGCGTAAGAATTCACTCCCCTCACTGGCCTGACTGTCCATTTCCTCCTCCTCCAACTCCTCCAACTCCTCTTCTTCTGCCCATACACGCTGAACAGTGAAGGACTCAACAATGGTCCCCTCTTGTGTCTCGCCAACATTCTCCTCCTCTTCCTCCTCATCCTCCTCCACCTCCACCTCCTCCGATATGCGCTGAGAAACAGACCTCAGGGTGCTTTGGCTATCAACAAGGGAATATTCTTCCCCCGTCTCTTGTGACGAGCGCAAAGCTTCCGACTTCATGCTGACCAGAGAGTTTTTCAACAGGCCAAGCAGCGGGATGGTGAGGCTGATGATGGCGGCATCGCCACTGACCATCTGTGTTGACTCCTCAAAGTTACTCAGCACCTGACAGATATCAGACATCCACGTCCACTCCTCATTGTAGACTTGAGGAAGCTGACTGACCTGACTACCAGTTCTGGTGGAAGTTGACATCTGGCAGTCTACAATCGCTCTGCGCTGCTGGTAAACTCTGGATAACATGGTCAGTGTTGAATTCCACCTCGTGGGCACGTCGCACAACAGTCGGTGAGCGGGCAGTTGGAGGCGGCGCTGCGCTGCCCTGAGAGTGGCAGCATCTGGGCTGGACTTCCTGAAATGCGCACAGATGCGGCGCACCTTCGTGAGCAAATCAGACAGATTGGGGTATGTCTTGAGGAAACGCTGCACTATCAGATTTAACACATGGGCCAGGCATGGCACATGTGTCAGTCTGCCGAGTTGCAGAGCCGCCACCAGGTTACAGCCGTTGTCACACACAACCATTCCCGGCTTGAGGTTCAGCGGTGCCAGCCACAGATCAGTCTGCGCCGTGATGCCCTGTAATAGCTCTTGGGCGGTGTGCCTTTTGTCGCCTAGGCTCAGCAGTTTGAGCACCGCCTGCTGTCGCTTAGCGACGGCACTGCTGCTGTGCCTAGAGCTACCGACTGATGGCGCCGTGCCCACGGATGGTAGTTCGGAGGAGGAGGTGGAGGAGGGGTGGGAGGAGGAGGAGGCATAGTAGGCCTGAAACACCTGGACCGAGGTAGGCCCCGCAATCCTCGGCGTCGGCAGTATATGAGCAGCCCCAGGGTCAGACTCGGTCCCAGCCTCCACCAAGTTAACCCAATGTGCCGTCAGCGATATATAGTGGCCCTGCCCGGCAGCACTCGTCCACGTGTCCGTGGTCAGGTGGACCTTGTCAGAAACGGCGTTGGTCAGGGCACGGATGATGTTGTCTGACACGTGCTGGTGCAGGGCTGGGACGGCACATCGGGAAAAGTAGTGGCGGCTGGGGACCGAATACCGAGGGGCGGCCGCCGCCATGAGGTTGCGAAAGGCCTCGGTCTCTACTAGCCTATAGGGCAGCATCTCCAGGCTAAGCAATCTGGAGATGTGCACATTAAGGGCTTGGGCGTGCGGGTGGGTTGCACTATATTTGCGTTTCCGCTCCAGCGTCTGGGGTATGGAGAGCTGAACGCTGGTGGATGCTGTGGAGGATCGTGGAGGCGACGATGGGGTTTTTGTGCCAGGGTCCTGGGCAGGGGGCTGACTAGCAGCTGACACAGGGGAAGGAGCAGTGGTGTGCACGGCCGGAGGTGAACGGGCTTGTTGCCACTGAGTGGGGTGCTTAGCATTCATATGCCTGCGCATACTGGTGGTAGTTAAGCTAGTAGTGGTGGAACCCCTGCTGAGCCTGGTTTGGCAAATGTTGCACACCACAGTCCGTCGGTCATCCGGTGTTTCCTTAAAGAACCTCCACACTTCTGAAGATCTAGCCCTCGCCGCAAGAGCCCTCACCACGGGAGCTTCACTAGTTGACAGTGGCGCTGATGCACCAGCTCTGGCCCTGCCTCTCCGTCTGGCCCCACCACTGCCTCTTCCAACCTGTTCAGGTCGAGGACTCTCCTCCGTCTCAGAAGCACTGTGTTCACCCGGCCTCTCAACCCAGCTTGGGTCTGTCACCTCATCATCCTCCGATCCCTCAGTCTGCTCCCCCCTCGGACTTCCTGCCCTGACAACAACTTCCCCACTGTCTGACAACCGTGTCTCCTCATCGTCGGACACCTCTTTACACACTTCCACTACGTCAAGAAGGTCATCATCACCCACAGACTGTGACTGGTGGAAAACCTGGGCATCGGAAAATTGCTCAGCAGCAACCGGACAAGTGGTTTGTGACTGTGGGAAGGGTCCAGAAAACAGTTCCTCAGAGTATGCCGGTTCAAATGCCAAATTTTCCTGGGAGGGGGCAGACTGGGGGGGAGGAGGCTGAGGTGCAGGAGCTGGAGGAGTGGGGATTTCGGTGACATGGGTGGACTGCGTGGAAGACTGACTGGTGGTGGACAAATTGCTCGAAGCATTGTCAGCAATCCACGACATCACCTGTTCGCACTGTTCTGGCCTCAACAGTGCTCTACCACGAGTCCCAGTAACTTCAGACATGAACCTAGGGAGTGTAGCTCTGCGGCGTTCCCCTGCTCCCTCATCAGCAGGTGGTGTCTCACCCCGCCCAGGACCACGGCCTCTGACCCCTGCAGTAGTTGGACGCCCACGTCCCCGCCCTCGTCCTCTACCCCTAGCCCTCGGGTTAAACATTTTTAAAATGAGAGTTATAACTTTTTTTTTTTTTTACTTCTTTTTGTTTTTTTTTGTGTTTTTTTGTGTTTTTTTTTTTTTTTGTGTTTTTTGTTTTTTTTTGAGTTTTTAAAACCAAACAATCCTATCCTATTGCTATGGCTATTTTCTAGCCAAGTATCAAAGGAAGCACACTACTATGCCAGATGAGATGACACTGAGTTATTGCCTAATAGAAATCCAACCCCTACTGAATTTTGCCACTTCGGCCTTTGCTATGGATATGTGCGCCACTAAGCGCAGAACACAGCGGTCGCAAGTCTCACTACAAATTGCTCAGAATTGGCAAGTACATGCACTGCAGAAACTACAGCCACCAGCAGATCAACCAGAAATCAAATATATAGAACGCTACTGTAGGCTTCAAGAAGCTGTTTGTATTCTCCTATGGCTATTTTCTAGCCAAGTATCAAAGGAAGCACACTACTATGCCAGATGAGATGACACTGAGTTATTGCCTAATAGAAATCCAACCCCTACTGAATTTTGCCACTTCGGCCTTTGCTATGGATATGTGCGCCACTAAGCGCAGAACACAGCGGTCGCAAGTCTCACTACAAATTGCTCAGAATTGGCAAGTACATGCACTGCAGAAACTACAGCCACCAGCAGATCAACCAGAAATCAAATATATAGAACGCTACTGTAGGCTTCAAGAAGCTGTTTGTATTCTCCTATGGCTATTTTCTAGCCAAGTATCAAAGGAAGCACACTACTATGCCAGATGAGATGACACTGAGTTATTGCCTAATAGAAATCCAACCCCTACTGAATTTTGCCACTTCGGCCTTTGCTATGGATATGTGCGCCACTAAGCGCAGAACACAGCGGTCGCAAGTCTCACTACAAATTGCTCAGAATTGGCAAGTACATGCACTGCAGAAACTACAGCCACCAGCAGATCAACCAGAAATCAAATATATAGAACGCTACTGTAGGCTTCAAGAAGCTGTTTGTATTCTCCTATGGCTATTTTCTAGCCAAGTATCAAAGGAAGCACACTACTATGCCAGATGAGATGACACTGAGTTATTGCCTAATAGAAATCCAACCCCTACTGAATTTTGCCACTTCGGCCTTTGCTATGGATATGTGCGCCACTAAGCGCAGAACACAGCGGTCGCAAGTCTCACTACAAATTGCTCAGAATTGGCAAGTACATGCACTGCAGAAACTACAGCCACCAGCAGATCAACCAGAAATCAAATATATAGAACGCTACTGTAGGCTTCAAGAAGCTGTTTGTATTCTCCTATGGCTATTTTCTAGCCAAGTATCAAAGGAAGCACACTACTATGCCAGATGAGATGACACTGAGTTATTGCCTAATAGAAATCCAACCCCTACTGAATTTTGCCACTTCGGCCTTTGCTATGGATATGTGCGCCACTAAGCGCAGAACACAGCGGTCGCAAGTCTCACTACAAATTGCTCAGAATTGGCAAGTACATGCACTGCAGAAACTACAGCCACCAGCAGATCAACCAGAAATCAAATATATAGAACGCTACTGTAGGCTTCAAGAAGCTGTTTGTATTCTCCTATGGCTATTTTCTAGCCAAGTATCAAAGGAAGCACACTACTATGCCAGATGAGATGACACTGAGTTATTGCCTAATAGAAATCCAACCCCTACTGAATTTTGCCACTTCGGCCTTTGCTATGGATATGTGCGCCACTAAGCGCAGAACACAGCGGTCGCAAGTCTCACTACAAATTGCTCAGAATTGGCAAGTACATGCACTGCAGAAACTACAGCCACCAGCAGATCAACCAGAAATCAAATATATAGAACGCTACTGTAGGCTTCAAGAAGCTGTTTGTATTCTCCTATGGCTATTTTCTAGCCAAGTATCAAAGGAAGCACACTACTATGCCAGATGAGATGACACTGAGTTATTGCCTAATAGAAATCCAACCCCTACTGAATTTTGCCACTTCGGCCTTTGCTATGGATATGTGCGCCACTAAGCGCAGAACACAGCGGTCGCAAGTCTCACTACAAATTGCTCAGAATTGGCAAGTACATGCACTGCAGAAACTACAGCCACCAGCAGATCAACCAGAAATCAAATATATAGAACGCTACTGTAGGCTTCAAGAAGCTGTTTGTATTCTCCTATGGCTATTTTCTAGCCAAGTATCAAAGGAAGCACACTACTATGCCAGATGAGATGACACTGAGTTATTGCCTAATAGAAATCCAACCCCTACTGAATTTTGCCACTTCGGCCTTTGCTATGGATATGTGCGCCACTAAGCGCAGAACACAGCGGTCGCAAGTCTCACTACAAATTGCTCAGAATTGGCAAGTACATGCACTGCAGAAACTACAGCCACCAGCAGATCAACCAGAAATCAAATATATAGAACGCTACTGTAGGCTTCAAGAAGCTGTTTGTATTCTCCTATGGCTATTTTCTAGCCAAGTATCAAAGGAAGCACACTACTATGCCAGATGAGATGACACTGAGTTATTGCCTAATAGAAATCCAACCCCTACTGAATTTTGCCACTTCGGCCTTTGCTATGGATATGTGCGCCACTAAGCGCAGAACACAGCGGTCGCAAGTCTCACTACAAATTGCTCAGAATTGGCAAGTACATGCACTGCAGAAACTACAGCCACCAGCAGATCAACCAGAAATCAAATATATAGAACGCTACTGTAGGCTTCAAGAAGCTGTTTGTATTCTCCTATGGCTATTTTCTAGCCAAGTATCAAAGGAAGCACACTACTATGCCAGATGAGATGACACTGAGTTATTGCCTAATAGAAATCCAACCCCTACTGAATTTTCCCACTTCGGTCTTTGCTATGGATATGTGTGCCACTAAGAGCTAAACACAACGGTAGCAAGTCCCCCTGCTAATTCCTCACAAAATGGTAAAAGATGCAAATTAAAATAAAAAAAGTAGAACGTTATTGTAGCCCTAAGAAGGGCTGTTGGGTTCTTTGAGAATCACTCCTGCCTAACAGTAAGCTAATAGAACACCCTAACGCTTTCCCTGACCAGCAGCAGCTCTCTCCCTAGCGGCATCCAGAGACAGAATGATCCGAGCAGCGCGGCCAGCGGCTAGTCTATCCCAGGGTCACCTGATCTGGCCAGCCAACCACTGCTATCGACGTGTAAGGGTACCACGTCATGCTGGGTGGAGTGCAGAGTCTCCTGGCTTGTGATTGGCTCTGTTTCTGGCCGCCAAAAAGCAAAACGGCGGGAGCTGCCATTTTCTCGAGCGGGCGAAGTATTCGTCCGAGTAACGAGCAGTTTCGAGTACCCTAATGCTCGACCGAGCATCAAGCTCGGACGAGCATGTTCGCTCAACTCTATTTAATATTCTTCATTCTCATGATAACTTTCCATCTTTTATTAAGCATTTGACCTTGACTTGAGCTATTCTGCAAAAAGCAAGATAAACATTTCACCCGTGTTCTATGAATAATACTAATACTGTATAGTAGCAGTGTCAGTATGTCTCCTATACATCCACCAAAGACACTCCATGCCTGACCATAAAGTATTACAAAGACTATGGGGGGGATTTATCACAAGTTCCTTAGAGCAGAACCGTTCTCTAGTTGCCCATGTCAACCAATTAGAGCATGGCTTTCATTTTCCCAAAGCTGTTTATAAAATTAAAGCTGGTCTCTGATTGGTTCCATGGGCAACTAGAACAGTTTTACCTCAGACACATCTGATAAATCTCCCCCTGTGAGTATTATATAGGCAGACATACAGATTTACTTACCCGGTCCTATTGTGATCCCGCGGTGATCTGGTATGCGGCGATTCACTAAGATCGTGCGTCCAATTTTCTGCATGTGTCGCTTCAGCGCTCAGATCCCTCAGTTCAACTTCTTCTTCCTGGTGCATGTGAGTGCTTGATCTTGAAATTTTGTTTTTAAATTCCGCGGTTTTTCCGAATCCGTCTGGTTGTCCGACGGCACGCCCCCCAATTTCTGTCACATGCGAGCTGACGCCGATGCACCACAATCCAATCGAGTGCGCCAAAAACCTGGGACATTTTGGCGCATAACAGAAATATTCTGGAAACCCGACGGAATTGCGGTCCGTGGACCCTTAGTAAATGAGCCCCAAGGTATTAGACAGAAGGTCGAGCCCTTATATCTAATACCTATAGCCGCCTATAGAATTAGGCACGTCTTTAAGTAAGCAGCCGGTGGTGACAGGTGACAAGCTACATTATACCATATCTGTCACTTCTAAAATGTTTCTCAGGCCACTAAGCTTCAATTTGTGAGCGCAAAAATGTAATCCTACAGCTTTTTTTCACATCTCTTATCCCTGCTCATGTACAACTGCACCACTTTTTACCGTGAAATTCCTAAATGTCTTTTATGACGCCCATAGCAGGACAACAGCGATGATCCAGCTGATTTCATAGCGTGGTTGGGTTGACGACATTTCTCTCCAAATAGACATTAGGTACATGAGTTCTTACCTGCATTCACACCTTCACAGTCAGCAAATTTAATTCGGAAGAACAAGCTTGTTAAGAAGATGATATAGATGAGGAGAAAAGGTCATGGCCAATGCCCTGTGATGCTTTACGACAAAAAGTCCACTGGTCGTACACTAACATTTTAATTAGGGTGACGTCAGATGACACAGACTGCAGAAAAGCTCCACATCATTTAAAAGAAGTTCAGAAGTAAAGGATTATTATAATATCAATATATGACTTAAGGCACCACATTTTAAACTACCGTATTTATCGGACTATAAGGTGCACAAAAAATCCTTTGATTTTCTCAGAAATCAAAGGTGCGCCTTATATATGAACCGTACTTACAGACAACAGCTGCCTTGAACTGTGCACAGGTCTGCCACCTGCTGGTCATTCATCCTTATAATCAGGTGCACCGTATATATGAACCTAGACATTTTAGCAGGCATTTATTGATGGTGCGACTTATAATCCAAATAAACGAAAATAACGTCTCAGCCAGGCTCCAGGCAGTGCATTTAACGTCCTTTATTTATGCATGAAAGTGCAACATCCACTGTGTGGGGAAACAGCAACAGACTTATAATCCGGTGAGCCTTATAGTCTGAAAAATACTGCACTACCCCTTCAGATAGATCCTTTCTAGAATTCCCTCTCCTATGTGAAATCTCACCCACTTATATAAAAAAAAAATCCTCCAAAACCAATTGCCAATGAGCAGAGAAGAGTCATATTTTGCCTGCCATGAGTCAAGTTTAAAGGCTGCGGGTGCAGACACCAATATCTTCACTTCTATACCACCTAGAAACATACTTTTGGTGTCATATTAAAGATAAGAATCTGTAGCTCACAGAACCAAAAGCCCTATGCAATATGGAAAATGAGATTCTTACTTATTCGCAGGATAGTGGATAACAATCTGATAAGGGGGGATCCCCCAGTGATTATGCGAATGGGACCCCAGATAACTAATGTGTAGAGCAACAATGGATGGGTGTGGTAGAGAATTTCAGAAACTACCATACAGTTGACTGAAGCGCCAACACGTATGCTTCTTTTGTGGCTCCAACCATTAGGGAGAATGAGAACCCCATTCCCTGGATTGATGGGTGCCTTGTTCTCATGATTGATGGGAATCCTAGCATTCAGACCCTCACCAATCACCTAGGGCAGTGGTGGGGAACCTATGGCATGGGTGCCAGAGGTGGCACTCAGAGCTATCTCCGTAGGCACCCAGGGCATCAAGGTATCTTCTTGCTGTTTCAGACAGTCCAGAACTTGCTGCACTTAGTGCCTTTTTTAAGCGACAGAAGTGCATGGATTACAGGAGGAGTGGGTGGGTGTGAACACATCTGGATTATCATTACACCTCCTGCTTTGGCCTAACAATTCTTCCTGTTCAGGGGAACCTGGAGGGAATTTACAATGATCAGCCAAATTTTCCCTCCTTTCTATTGTATTGGTGTCCCTAGGATGCTGATACGACTGAAAGCTGTGAGAGCAGGGAGCAATAAGTTACAACTTGTGTTGGTACTTTGCGATCAATATGTGGATTTTGGTTGTAGTTTGGGCACTCAGTCTCTAAAAGGTTCACCATCACTGAGCTCGGGAATAGCTTATTAGTTGGTATAACCTCTTTAATTCTGCAGTTCTAACAAGATGGACAGAATCCAACTGAGGTGTCAGTTCCATAGGAGCTCTATGCAGGAGGCTATGCAGCTGTGAGACAACTCCAAATTCACAGAGGGGCACATTTACTTACCCGTCCCGTCGCAATCCCCGAGGTGCGTTGTCTGACAAGGATTCGGAGCTTCCGCGATTCACTTGGATCGTGCGTCCAATTTCCTGCATGGGTTGCTTCCCCGCTCAGGTCCTCCGGAGTTCACCTTCTTCTTCCCGGTGCATGTAAGTGCATGGCTTGCAACACAATTTTGAATGTTAAATGCCGTAGGTTGTCCAAATCCGTTGGATCGTCTGACGGCCCGTCCCCCGATTTGTGTTACGTGAAAGCCGGCGCCAAAATCCAATCGCGTGGGACAAAAAGCCCTTCTAAATGCGGCGCACATCGGAAATCATTGGATATTCCGCCGATAGTGTGGTCCGCGGACCCTTAGTAAATAAGCCCCAGAGTCTGCAGAGCAGGTAGCTGAAAATGAAGATGACACACGCTGGACACACACATTTTGCTAAGCTTGTTGTAGCCAAGTTAAGATAAGATAAGATAATCCTTTATTAGTCCCACAGTGGGGAAATTCACAGCGTTACAGCAGCAGAGAGGGTACAGAGAGTGAAGTACAAACTATGACAACAATAATATTAGGGATAAATGAACAAAAATAAAAGGGGGATAAAAAGACAAAAAAGAGACAAGCAATGATCGGCAGTTTGATGTTTAGTCTGTGGATGGGACCTGCAGGGACTGGTTAGATGGGGGGCGCAGGTTACTTCTGTTTGGGCCTTGTTTGTTGAACAGCCTGATGGCAGCGGGGAGGAATGACTTACGATAACGCTCCCTCTCACATTTGGGGTGAAGCAGTCGGTCACTGAAGGTGCTCCCCAATGCCACCACAGTCTCATGCAAGGGATGGGAGCTATTCTCCAGAATAGACTTCAACTTACCCAGTGTCCTCCTCTCAGCTACCACCTGCACTGTGTCAAGAGGACCTTATACTGTCTGGTGTTTTCCCCTTCCTAGAGAACTACATAAAGATACCCTTAAAGGTCATCTATCACCAGATCAAGGATTGTAAACCAAGACCATATCACCAGTGTGCTTGGTTTACAATCCTTGATCTGGTGATAAATGTCCTTTAAAATCTCTGCTCCCAATAGTAACATTACATGGACTTGGAGAAACAGGAATAAACTGATTACATTCTAGATCTAGGTGTTATTTGTGTGAAGCTGTTTCTTAGTTGAATTGCACGACAGGAAATTAAACTCCCAGGACTTGGCATGTATTCCATAAGTCTTCAAAGTAATGAATGCTCCGCGTACATATTTATATAATAAAAAGACGTCAGAGTGAAACCATGGTGAGAAACAGAACGACTAAAAATAATGATTTAAGTCATTTCAGACTGTACCAAAATAATTGGGAAACATCGCCCCGGAGAATTACTAATTAAAAGCCCTTTTGTTGATATACAATCCATTGTTCTAAGAGGATTAGAGTGAAAGGCATCGACAATTGGCATTTCTGAGAAATGTGGGGGCTTGCACACGTGCCATGAATGCACAGGTTTGGTTCTCAATGTCCAATAATCCAGAATGACAACAGATCTTTACAGGGCGAGTGATTATTTTCATGTTGAGGAACAATGTAGTAATCCAACTTGTACAGTAGTGGATTATATTACACCGTATTTTCTAGTATATAAGATGACCCCCCAACTTTTCCAGTTAAAATACAGAGTTTGGGATACACTGACCGTATAAGACTACCCCTCTTCCAATATTCCCACATAATTGTGGCACATCACCATTACACTGAGTGCACCTGAAGAAAACTCGCACACTCATTTATTGCACGTTTTACATGTGGCGTAACTAGAAGCTGATGGGCCCCAGTGCAAAGTCTGTACCAGGCCCCTCGACTATAATGTATGGTTTATAGTAATAGTCTTCTCATATGGGAAAGTGACACCATAAGGGCCCCCTAAACCTCTTGGGCCGGATGCGATCACAACCTCTGCACCCCCTCAAGTTACGTCCTTTGGGGTGGGCCAGATTAATGAAGAGCATGTGCTGGACTTCATGTACTCTGCACATCAGTGAGGCAAGTATATAGGCCATATACTGTGTCAGGTGTATTGTTCATTCCATGAATAAATATATTATTACATAAAGTGCCCCCTTAATTATACTATGTACATTTTCCCTCAGAATTATACACTTTACCGTCTTCTTTAAATACAGCATCAATATTCATAAATTAATGCACAGTCCAAGTAGCCCCATCATTCATATATAACACAGCACCCACAAGTCAATAATTCATTAGGCAGGGCCCCCCTGTAGTTTTCCATTAGGCAGGGCCTCCTCCTTAATAACTCATTAGGCAGGGGTCCCCCCTTAATAATTCATGATTAGTCCCACACAGACACACATGCATCTTCCATGCAGTGGCGGGTTTATATTCAATGTGCATAGCTTCTACAACTTTCTATCCCCTCTCACTGGCATGTGAGGGGTTAAAACTCCTACATGCCAGTGGGGGGTGTAAAAACGACTAGAAGGACACATGCTTAACTTAAACATGTGAATATGTGCACTTCTAGCACTTTCTAACCCCCCTCCCCACTGACATGTTTAACCCTTCACATGCTAGTTTGGATGGGGAAGGGCAGGTAGAAAGTGCTAGAAGCTCATTGGCCATTAGGACATAGCAGTGTCACCATGTGTCACTGTATCTCACATATTTCTGTGTGAGACCCACACGCAGCTTTATCATGAAGTCAGGCTCCCACAGACCCAGGGACCTATCTTAGAAGGAGGCTCCGGATTGGGACAAATGGTCTGAGGGATGAATCCCCCATGAATTCCGACCTGTGCAAATCAAAGCTCCTCCCCTGGGCTCAGCACTTGTGATATTGCACAAGACTCCACCCCTGAGCACGTGTCAGACAAGGCCACTCAAACCACCAACCAAATTTACTGAGAAGGACATTCACATATGAAATCCTCATACATCTGTTTATGCTCTCAGTACCCAAAAGCCATTTCAAGACCTTAAAATGTCCTCCACAGGTCCTGAAACTGCAAATTGAAAGCAGGCAGAAGGGATTCATCCTCCATTCCCCAAGAAGCTTTATTATAGAAGTAAATCCGAGACTTCATACAGCCTGAATGGTTACTTAAAGGGGTTTTCCCATCTGGTCATTTAAATTTAATTCATTTGCCATAAGAAAACATTTCTTCAATTGGATGTTATTAACTGGTTCACGACCGCCTGCCGTGTATGAGCCCTCTCCATAGCCGGTAAGGCCCGTTCCACACTAGCGAGTGTGATGCGATGAACTCGCATCACACTTGCAACGCATGCTGCCGGGAACACATGGCCCGAACGCTGCACCGCGGGGAGTGAACTGACATGCTAAGTTCATCGCATCACACTCGCAAGTGTGGAACGGACCTTAGTCTTTGCTGCATTTTACAGCAAAGACTTACCGGTAACACCCGTGATCACTGCTGGCAAAGCTGTCGGCAGCCTCAAAAAGATTGTGGCGCCCATCCTTGCCTAGGCACTATTGTATGGCAGTATATGATAGGATCTATCAGACAACCTAGGGTTAAAGTACCAGAGAGTCTGAAAAATAGTAAAAAGAAAAAGAAAAAAAAGTCTAAAAAAAATTATAATTAAAAAAAAAATAAAAATTCAAATCACCCCCCTTTTCCTAGAACTGACATAAATATAAATAAACAGTAAAAATCATAAACACATTAGGTATCAACACGTCCGAAAATGCCAGATCTATCAAAATATAAAACGTTTTTTCAATGCATTTAACCCCATAACGGAAAATAGTGCCAAAAGTCGAAAATGGCACTTTTTTGCCATTTAAAAAAAAATATTTAAAAAATCTGTAAAAAGTGATCAAAAGGTTGTACAGTCCTAAATATGATATCAGTGAAAATATTATCAAATGTCCCAAAAAATGACACCACCCACAGCTCCGTACAACAAAGTATAAAAAAGTTATTAGCGCCAGAAGATTTTTGTACAGGAGGTTTTAACTTTTGTAAATGTATGAAAACATTATAAAACCTATACAAATTTTGTATCCCCGTAATCGTACCAACCCAAAGAATAAAGTAGACCTCTCATTTGGGGCGCTCAGTGAAAGTCGTAATATACAAGCCCACAAGAAAATGGCGCAAATGCGTTTTTTCACCATTTTCACTTCATTTGCAATTTTTTTTCCCGCTTCCCAGTACATGGCATGGAATATTCAATACCATCACTATGAAGTGCAATTTGTTCTGCAGAAAACAAGCCATAACACAGCTCTTTACGTGTAAAAATAAAAAAGTTATATATTTTTGAAGGTGGGGAGTGAAAAATGGAAATGAAAAAACAGGAAAGGGCCCGTTCCTTAACTGGTTAAATAAAATGTTCCTGTGTGAAGATAATTTCTCATAAATCAAGTGATGTTGCCCCTCAGAAACGAGATAATTTCCTTGGATACGACCACCTCACATTTTGGCAGCGGTGGCCAGACATGCGCTATAGAGTCCTGCCTGACCACCTGGATTCAGCAATCATTACCACAGGACGGCTGTGGGACCTGCAGTAACTCCTGGATATTTCCTATACAAAAACCTTTTGTTTCTTTGTGCAATCACTCCAGCAGAGGTGGCCGTATCCAAGGACACCATCTTGTTTCTAAGGGACCATATCACTACATTTGTGAGAAATTATCTTCACACAGGAACATTTTTTAATGACATCTAATTGAAGAAATGGCAGATTAATGAATCTGGATTTGAAAGCCCAGACCAGAATACCCCTTTAACCATGCACAGACTCCCACCATTTATGTCTGTGGGAATGACAAAAATAGACAAACGTATAGACTCAACTATTTTCAACATTTCCCATAGACCTAAGCGGATAGTGGCTGTACATGCGCTTCTATCTTTCCATTGGCTCGGTCTACAGTAAGGAGTTCAGTGGATATGTCATCGATACCTTCATCAGCAATTGGCTTCACTGTCTTGCCCCTGTGTCAGAATATCACTAGAGGAAATGCAGATCAATGGGGACCGGGCAGCACCAGGTGAGTATGGCTTTTTTTTACAAATTTTTTTTCAATTTTTTAATAGAAAATGAATGTTTAGGTTATTTTATATAATATTCCAACAGGCTTTATGGCACAGGAATAGCACACCTGGGGTCCAGTATAAATGAATCACTTGAAATTAACCAAAGTTCCAATGTTTCTTTCAAAAATCATAAATACTCCAACTCCAACCTTAAACAGGAAGCCTGAAGGTATAAATAGAAGACATCATATGCTCTGCTTCTTGTCATTGTCCTTCGTTCTTTCATGTTCATTTGTATTCCTGTAAAACCGGATTCCTTAATCTGACACTATTTCAAGGATCAGGCTGACACCAGTGATTATGTTTAACATTGCATCGAGTGACACATTATTCCGCGGAGCCGCCGTCCTACATGTTCTCATTCTACCTCCCCATCAGTCATGTTACATACGACTCCAACACAAATACCTGCCCCCAGCTCCATTTCATTTGCTTCGTTTTGCAAAGTTTTTTCTCTTGACTTGCAGAGAAGGGATTAATGTACAGTAACATAATGTTTTCTCTGGCTCGGAGCCGCTTCCTGTTCTGCGCTTTGTGAACACACGCACACACGGTACACATACACACCAATGAGTCATCCGCTCACATTAGTAATAGCAAGTAACATGCCATGTGCCATGAGGAGCACATCACCTCCCATATAATACCAAATATCAATGTCTAAGGCCATGCAAAAAATTACCCCATAAATATATGGGGGGCATAAGGGGTCATGGTACATGTGCAAATCCTTTTAGTCAAGATTCAGGGAAATATGTTGTAAACCTGTCTATGCCGTGTCTGATCTGCCGAAATATGCCCTGAAAACAAATTCCCAGACGCCTTTCTGAACAATGTAATTAATTATGATGCTCGTGCAAAAATCTTACCTATTGCCAAGTGTAACCTGTGTCCATATAAAGGCAAACACATGGGTGGCATTGACGGGTATACAGAGAAGTACAATCATTAAGGGGCAGTATGTCTCATTGTGTTGACCACTATTGAAGGTGTAGAAAAGGGGCTCAAAGACCCTTCATGCTCTGCTAGGAAGTCCAGCACAGGACTGGAAATAGGTTTTCCTGGAGAGAAAAGGAAAACTGTACCATAGGTGATTAGTCTGTTTATTGCCATCCTGTCGTAAGTAAGATGTCTCTGTATTTATCAATCTGTTGTGTTAAAGTTTTTTTTTTTAATATTCTTTGATGATCACTGCCTGGTGCATATAAAATGCTGTGAATTTTCTGTTTCATGCATAACATCATGTCTGATGAAAAGGACTAGCATTCTTGAAAGCTCACCATGATATACCAATGGCAGGCTATTAGAGATCACCAGTAAAATTACTATATACTGCAATACAGAAGTAAAAGGGGTAGTCTCATCTCGGCATTCACATTCAATTTCATTAATCTGCCATATATATACATTTCTTCAATTAGATGTCATTTTTAAAAACCTAGGTGATAATTTCTCCTAAATGTAGTCCCTTAGAAACAAGACTGTGTCCTTGGATATGACCACCCCTGTTGGAGGGATTGCACAAAGAAACAAAAGGTTTTTGTATATGAAGTGTCCGGAAGTCACTCCACGTCCCACAGCCGTCCTGTGCAAATGATCAATGAATCCAAGTGATCAGGCACGGCTGAATAGTGCATGTCTGGCCACCACTGCCAGAGTGCGGAGTGGTCGTATCCAAAGAAGCTATCTTGTTTCTAAGAGACAACATGGCTTCATTTATGAGAAATTATCTTCACAGGAACATTATTCTTTAATAATATATATTAAGGTACTCGAGACGGCTCGTTGCTCGGACGAGTATTTCCCCTGCTCGAGATCGAGCATTTAATTAAAAAAACACAGTGAAGAACAATGAAGAATAGAATAAAAACAGTGAACACAGTGAACACAGGATCATTTAAGTGAAAAACACAGTGAAGAACACAGTGAAGAATAGATTACAGATGTTCGGCACATCTGCTTACTTGTCGGAAGATACGCGCGGAACGGTGCGAACAAAATAGTATGTGAAGAACAATATATATGTGTGAAGAACACATTGAAGAACACGGTGAGCAGGACAGAGACAACGGGGAGCAGCACAGAGACACCGGGGAGCAGCACAGAGACACTGGGGAGCAGCACGGAGACATCGGGCAGCGGCAGCACAGAGACATGGGGCAGCGGCAGCACGGAGACATGGGGCACGGAGACATGGGGCACGGAGACATGGGGCACGGAGACATGGGCACGGAGAGCAGCGGGGCACGGAGACATGGGGCACGGAGACAGCGGGGCACGGAGAGCAGCGGGGCACGGAGACATGGGGCACGGAGACATGGGCACGGAGAGCAGCGGGGCACGGAGACATGGGGCACGGAGACATGGGCACGGAGAGCAGCGGGGCACGGAGACATGGGGCACGGAGACATGGGCACGGAGAGCAGCGGGGCACGGAGAGCAGCGGGGCACGGAGACATGGGGCACGGAGACATGGGGCACGGAGACATGGGCACGGAGAGCAGCGGGGCACGGAGACATGGGGCACGGAGACATGGGCACGGAGAGCAGCGGGGCACGGAGAGCAGCGGGGCACGGAGAGCAGCGGGGCACGGAGACATGGGGCACGGAGACATGGGGCACGGAGACATGGGCACGGAGAGCAGCGGGGCACGGAGAGCAGCGGGGCACGGAGAGCAGCGGGGCACGGAGAGCAGCGGGGCACGGGACAGCGTATCTCCCGACAAGTAAGCAGATGTGCAGAACATCTGTAATCTATTCTTCACTGTGTTTTTCACTTAAATGATCTTGTGTTCACTGTTTTTATTCTATTCCTCACTGTTCTTCACATCTGTTAACTTGTCGGGAGATAATATACGCGCGGAACAGTGAAGAATAGATTGCAGATGTTTGCATACATCTGCTAACTTATCAGAAGACATTCTTTTTCAATTAATTAACACATTTTATTCCCGAACCATGGTCCCTTTGAAAAATGCTCGAGTCTCCCATTGACTTCAATGGGGCTCGTTATTCGAGACGAGCACTCGAGCATCTGGAAAAGTTCGTCTCGAATAACGAGCACTCGAGCATTTTAGTGCTCGCTCATCTCTAATCAGAAGTTATTTTTGGTTGCCTAATAACTAATTGATTTTAGTATGAAATACTAATGTCATCTATAGGAGTGCTCAGCTATAACATCGCATGCCATTTGTGGACAGTGATTGGCTGCAGTGGTCACATGACGGCAAATGTGACATCATATGTTCTCTTCATGTTTGCATGGGTTTCCTCTGGGTCCTCTGGTTTCCTCCCACATACGGGTAGGTTAATTAGATTGTGACCCCCATTGGGGACAGGGACTGATCTGACAAACTCTGTGCAGCGCTGCGTATATAAATAAAGGAATTATTATTATTGTCATTTTGGGAGCAGAAATGGACTAGCGTGATGGTATGGGGCCAGTGTAAGTAATAATTTTTTCTTTAAAATGTTATTAATTTATATTAGTTGCGCATAAACTACTAATAACTACTCATAGAATAGATCGTTAGTAGTGAATCACTGGGGGTGAAGAAGCTGATGGCTCCCAGCTAAAACAGGGACGGTTTCCAGCTATATGCAGAATTGTGGGCACCTCTCATTCGTCATTACTGTAATACTAGTAGTGTGCCTGGATAACTCCTTTGATACCTACTGTGACTGTGGGGGGAAAAGGGAATGACATAGTGGCAATAAAAGCAAGCGGTAGGGAGACCATATTATCCAGTCTTTGGAGACCACAACCTACATCAACTTGGGCGGCAGAGTAAGCTCCTAAACCAAGGCGTTGGCTAGCAAGATATGTAACAAGCTTTTAATTTCATCTGTTACTGATCCTATAAACTCACAGTTGGCAATATTTCAGAGTAGGAAAGATTGAGCTTTATGCTGAAATATCATGTACCAGCATGACAACCAACTAACCATTTTGGCAGGAAGAGAGGTTTAATGCCACATGACGAGCAACAACGTTGTATATATTAGTTACACTGGGTTAATTGATTGGTTAGAGCAGCCATGTAGTTCGTTACAGGTAAATGATACTCAATGGGGGGGAATTTATTAAGACCGGCATTTTAAATACCAGACTTAGGGCTCTTTCACATTGGCGTTGATGTTCAGCTTCATTTGTACGTCTGTTGGTTTTGTCTGCTGTGTTTCTGTTTTTCTTCTGTTTTGTCTCCTTGATGCATCAGTTTTGTCTCCATGTCCCCCCCAAAAAACTAAAGGTTTAACATTGCTTTGAAAACATCACACCTGGTTTTTCCACCTCATCAGTAAAAAAAATAGGACATGTTTTATAATTTTTTCCACGGAAAAAAAAATCGATGAAAGCCAATGTGAAAACGCCCTTGGGGTGATGGCACACGTGGCATTTGAACGGGGTTTTTTTGACCGTTTTTAAGAAGTTCGTTTTTTTGAAAACGCATCCGTTTTTGACAGGTTTGACCAATTATCTTAATTCAAACTAATCAAAAACACATGCATTTTTTAGTGCATGCGTTTTTGAACAGACTGCTTAAAAACGGGCCAAAATCACGTTCAAAACGCCACGTGTGCACTCACCCTCAGAAACCTTTGTGAGGCATGTGTGGAAATCACCTGTTATCAGGTCTCTGTCACTATTTCTGTCACCTCTAACTGTTGGAGCAGCTCACAAGGATCCCATCCCAGCCTTTATCTGGTTAATTCATACATTAAGCACATGGAGGAGCCATTACACCATTATACCTCACACCATTATACAGACTGTCAGTCATGTGTATAGGAGTATCTCATACACACAGGCTGCAGGGGCCACCATCACCAGGAAGCACATGGAGGAGACATTACACCATTATACCTCACATCATTATACAGGCTGTCAGTCATGTGTACAGGAGGAACTCATACACACACAGGCTACAGGAAGCACCAGCACCAGGAAGCACATGGAGGAGCCATTACACCATTATACCTCATACCATTATACAGACTGTCAGTCATGTGTATAGGAGTAACTCATACACACAGGCTGCAGAGGGCACCAGCACCAGGAAGCACATGGAGGAGCCATTACACCATTATACCTCATACCATTATACAGACTGTCAGTCATGTGTATAGGAGTAACTCATACACACAGGCTGCAGGGGGCACCAGCACCAGGAAGCACATGGAGGAGCCATTACACCATTACACCTCACATCATTATACAGGCTGTCAGTCAAGCACTGAGGGTGTGGCTGTGCCTCCCACTCATGAATAAGCTGGACACCTTGAATATGATAATGACTCATTTGACATTTCACAGGTCATTTGCATACAACTTTAGCACCTCATAGTTTAAGATTACAGGCATGTAGAGGGACAATGAAGGGATAGAGGCAATGCTCTCTAATGGCAGTTTATGAAAATATATTTAGTTTAGGGGGTTAATTTGCCTGACGGGTTCTCTTTAATACTTCCAACAGCTTCCTTGATCTCTTTGCAGACACTCCAGCTATATGGGGACATTAATCATACTGGGGCTTATTTACTAAGGGTCCCTCGGCTGCATTTCCGTCAGGTTCTCCAACAATTTTGGGGATTGTGCCGCTGGGACAGGAATTTAGAAGGGGATTGTGTCGCACGCGATCGGATTTTGGCGCATCGCCGACATCTTTCATGCGACAGAAATCTCATGACATCCTATAGAAAATGATGAAGTAGTTACTTGAGGCTATTTTAATGGTAAGGTGATGAAATTTTACATTTTTAAACTGAGATAAAGTATTTTTTTATGTCTACAGTTAATTTTTCATTTGGGAAGCGGAGACCTTTGTTTCAAGTAATGAAAGGGTGCTTTTTTTCAAGTGCAGCTGCTCAGATCAGGTGAGTTTATGTTTTTTTGTGACTTTTGAGGTGCAAAATAATAATAGATGCCATTCAAACATCTGCAGAATAACCATTTACTATGTCAGATAAAACATTGCCCAAAAGATTGTAATAAATATCCCAGTTTTGGAGCAGAGACTAATAAATACGGCAGGCTGTGGGCATTTCTAACAAAAATGTTACAGAAAAACTAATAGACTCTGATGCCAGATTTATCACCCTCTAATACAAGACAATGGACAGTTGCCAACATTGCCCAGTCTGTGTCTACTTAAAGAGGACCTTCACCCTGAAAAAGCCCCCCTCCAATTGTGCCCCCCATAATCCTTTCCCTAGCCCCTTTCTATATCTGCAATTTTTTAAAGAAATTATGTTTGGAAAGTTTCTTTTAACAGATCCGACCTCTTACCACATAAGAGGTCGGATCCTCGTATCCCCTGAGCTTGAAGTCGGACTTACTCATAAGGGGGACGGCCGCCACTCCCCCACCATGACCCCTGTCAGTGCGGACCTGTAGGAGAAGCCAGCAACATTGCATATATTGTGTAATCGCTGCCGGCTCCCCGTGATGCGGCTGCGCTGCACTGACAGTGGCTGTGGCCTTGCTTATTCACATTGCCATATATATAACATTCGGCCGGCGCTGTAAATAAGCACGCCGCAGCCGCTGTCAGTGCATCACGGCCAGCTGGCAATGTGAATAAGCAAGGCCGCCCGCCCTGACAGCTGCTGTGGCCGTGGCCTTGCTTATTCACATTGCCAGCCGGAGATCACGGATATCACGGAGAGCCGGCAGCGATTACGCAGTATATGCAATGCTGCCGGCTTCTCCTAGAGGTCCCCGCTGACAGGGGTAGTGGTGGGGGAGTGTCCGACGGCCCCCTTATGAATAAGGCCGACTTCTGGATTAGGGGATACGAGGATCCGACCTCTTATGTGTTTAAAACTTTCCAAACATAGATTTTTTTTAAAAAAAAGGCAGATATAGAAAGGGGCTAGGGAAAGGATTATGGGGGGCACATTTGGTGGGGGGCTTTTTAAGGGGTGACATGTCCTCTTTAAGTCATGGTGCTTGTCCCGTGGCCAAAGGATCCTGGATTCATGGATCGTATTGTACCATTACTCTGTAATGTAATGTTATATTTGTATATCTCCCCTATGATGTGTAAAGCGCTACGGAATATGATGGCGCTACATAAATAAAGATTATTATTATAATCCAGAATAACACAATAGAGGAAGAAGCAGCAGCGTTGTATTCAATCTTCGAATAAAATGCAAAGTTTCGACAATCTGTCTTGTCAAGCATAATGTGAACATAAGATATATATATACTCATTACATAGAAAAAGTGATGTTACTTAGCTTGCATAATCACCTAATTTATGTAATCACCTCTGACTTTATTATAGACATAGTTAGTGAATAATAAAAATCATAGATCAGTAATAGTTTTTCTGCATTAATATATAATTGTAATAAATATGTACAATTATACAATATCGTTAAGACAGACAAAGTGGCAACAATATCCACTAGATCGATGGTATTTCTATAGCATCAGGGCGATTACATCAACAGCTGTCAAGCCGGCCGGAAAGTACAGGAAGGGAAAGGAAGCCGGAGCGTCTTGTGGATAAGTAACAGCTCTGTCGCTGTCACAATCGTAGGAGTGAGTGTTATGTATGTACAGAGAGAGAGGCCTGTAGTATACATGTTGTTATTTTACCAGTGTGAACAACATCAGAACGTGGATAGGTAAGTATACTGTTAGACGATCTCTTTATTTAACATAAGGATCATTTATATATGGTAAATCTGCATTTCTGGTCATATAGAATCGTCATGAAATTGTAAATGAGTCATCCTTAATATATGTAAGTGATCATTGATCATGAATCAGAAGACAAATCCAAGAATGAAGTCCGAAAATGTGTCCTTTCTACAAGTGATCACACAAGACTCTGTGCAGCGTGGGACATACGTGGGGATACCAAAGACATGTACAGTCAGTCCTCAGGTAACATACAAAATAGGTTCTTTAGGTTTGATCTTAAGTTGAATTTGTATGTAAGTCGGAATTGTATATTTTATAATTGTAGCAATAGACTAAATTTTTTTGGGATTTTCAACATTGTTTGCTGTAATGGGACCAAGGATTATTAATAAAGCTTCATTACAGACACCTTACAGCTGATCATTGCAGTATGGGACAATAGTAAAGCATCCGGAGACCCTAACCAGAGGTCACAATGGGCAGAGGGGTCCGTCTTTAACTAGGGGTCCTCGGTAAATCGAGTGTCCTGAAGTAGGGGACCGCCTGTATATAAGGTAGCATCAAGTCTGTACGTCCGAGCGCTAATATAAAACACAAGTCGAGTGTTCCTATAACCTATAAAATATCATAGTATATAGTACGGGGCCTAGACTTAGCCAAACCCTCTGCACTCCCCATGCCCATGATGTTCCTGCAATAAATTGAAAGTCAAAAATCAAAAATCGCTTGGAAATACTCCAGGATTTCACACATCTATAATAGCGAGTATAATTTTCTAAAGCCAATACCTTCATTTATATCCCATAAATCAAATGATATAAATTCTAAAAAAAAATATACAAAATGTAAAAAACCTAACCATATAATCATCTATCTCCCTCCGATCCCTCTTTATCTCTCTTTCATATCCTGTTTTTGGAGGAGTTGGACCACACAAGACGCGCTGAAGATCGATTTACAAAAATAAAGAGATTGAAAGCCGAACCCTTCCCGGAGCACCATGCGAGTGTCTCCAAGCTGAATCTAGGATTAGATGAGATCGTGACAGGTAGAACATGTCATTAATGTTCATTAGACGATGCAGAACCACATTCTATACTTCTCACTTGTCTCGGCTGTTGGTTTGTTTTATTCCGAGCTGAAACTCCCTGTCTAGAGGCTCCATGCAAATACCTACAGCTTTGCTTCATTTTAACGTCTTGGTTTACCGCTCCCCGTGGGCAAAAAACGACTTGTGTTTCTTGAAAGCAAATCTATATTTCAGTGTCAATGCAAAACAGACCCTGGAGGGCCAAGCCAGCAGTTTACTTTCTGAATGTTTTATATGGGGAAGTTTCATATTTTCATACTCGAGCACACTTAATGCCGCTTACATTTGCAGACCAAAGGCTCTGTCAATGTAGTTCTTGGCAACGGAAATTAGATCATATCATAAGGATTTGAAACACCAAAAGAATCCCTGCAGAAAAAAAAATTATAAAAATAAATGAAATGGTAAAAAGAACATTAAACAGTCTCTAAATCTGTTGTAACGGAGCCAAAAGTGCTGCTTAGATAATATGGAATGGCCCATAAAGGAGATGATGGTGGCCCATCCTCCAGTGTCTTCAGTTCTTTTATTGTACCAATGAGGCATTGTGTTATAAAGATCTTAAAATATTCCTTCAAGTGGGGGAATATATACAAAGTTGAGTCATGGAAATTTTCATAAATAACTTTGCATATAGTTATAATGGCAGCCATATACCGTATATAAAATCTCCACGGAGGTCCATTGGATCTTAGTCAGCAGTTCCCCAGAAGCAGTAGTATGTGATGTCTCTAAACTGACCTCATCCTTCTAGATGAATAGAACGGATGAATATGTGTCATTTCACAGTTGGCTTAATGAGTTTGGTAAATAATGGTAAAAACTCAGATTACATCACAGTTATCAGGGGGGTTCAACTTTTCATTCAACTAGAATTAAACACTTTTTAATTTTGATAATAGCTCATGAGGGGTTTAGGGAGTAGTGTTTCAATGTTTGCAGATGATATTATGTTCTGTAAAGTAATAGGCACAGTAGAGGATAGTATAATATTACAGAATGATTTGGACAAGCCGGAGGCCTGGGTGGAAAAGTGGCTAAAAAAGTTTAATATAAATATCAAAGGAGAAAGGCAACTAAAGTAATAAAGTGGATGAAAGATTTGGAGTAACAATATATAATTATAACTTTAGGTTTCTAATTTTGGAAAACTGATAGCTCTAAAGTAATGTAAAGACAAAGTGCCGATATATATGAATGTATAGTACAAAGATCTCCCTAATAACCATGGTACATCTGATAGTAGATGGGAAGGTACCGGTAAAGACTGCTGATAGCAATTAAACTAGCAAAAGCAGAAAATGAGAAACTAATTACAAAAAACAATAAATTAAATATTACTTGGAGATGACTCTGTTAAGACGCATTGGACTCGTCTCTGGTTCTCAAGTTGAATGGACGCTAATTAATTGTGTAGTTCTAGAAATATACACCGGGCAGCCGGCCTCTTGATGTATCCTGCAGCGCCAGAGGGGCATGGGCTTTGTTGAATGCCAGGGTATGATAAATGCCCCTCGTTGTCTCCAATGAAGAAGGGAAGTGGAGGACAAATAACGGAGCAGCACTGGGTCAGACGGCAGAAGGAGAGCTGTGACAGAGCGGTGTCGTCGGTGCACCACCAGCCTCATTGTTACAAAGTCTATAAAGTTGTTACAAAGCTGTTATTCTTACAAATTTTTGGAGGGCAACTACAAAGACAAACAGGATTATAAAGGTATATTGGGGATCAGTTTGGGGGGCTCTGTATGGAAGTGCCAATAGCTCATATGCAGTAGGGTGAGAATTTGAGAATTTAACATCTATCACTGGAAACTTACCTTAAAGTTTAGAGATCATGGAGGACATTAATCGTAGTAGGGCTCATTTACTTACCTGGTCCGAGGAGTTCACAGAAAGTGCATTCTTTGACGAGAATGCACTGTGCCGATATCCTGCATGTGTCACTTCCCCTCTCAGGTCCGACAGAATTCACCTTCTTCCTGGTGCATGTAAATGCATTGTCTTGTGACACAATTTGAATCTTAAATCCTGCTCTCAGTCCGAATCAGTCGGATCGTCCGACGGCCCCCCCCCCCAACTTCCGTGGCATAAAAGCCAGCGCAGCTGCGGCAAAATCTGATCGCGTGCGACATAATCCCAGAGCAAACCCCTGTTAAATACCTGTCAAAGGGGCGCAAATCCCGAAACCGGCCAACAGGCCAAATAAAGTGCGATCCGCAACCCTTAGGAAATAAGCCCCAGTGTGTCTCAAATTCCCCTTTTTTGTGCCTTGTTTGTTACTTTTCTAGTCTGGTGATTTATGAATTATCTTGATTTGCCTTAGTAAATGGGGCACATTTACTAAGGGTCCGTGGACCGCGATACTGTTGGGCTTCCCGACTATTAAGGGGTTTGCCCTGAATTGCCCAGGGTTTTTGGCGCAAGCGATTGGATTTTGGCGCATCGACGCTGGCTTTCATGCAACACAAATCGGGGGCCGTAGCCGTCGGGAAACCCAACTAATTTGGAGAAACAGCAGAATTTAAAATTCAAATTGTGTCGCAAGATCAGCACTGACATGCATCGGGAAGAAGATGGTGATCTCCGGTGGACCTGAGAGCGGAAGCAACGCATGCAGGAAATTGGACGCATGATCTTAGTGAATTGCGGCAGCTCCGAATCCTCGTCGGACATTCTGGATCGGAGATCGCAACGGGATGGGTAAGTAAATGTACCCCAATGTGTTTTGGAATTGTCGTATGTCGGATTCATTTGCACCTAATTTTGCGCCAAATTTGTTTCAAATTATTCCCCTACAAAGTGGATCTCATTTGTGACCAATAATGAAGCAAAAATGAGAAAAGGTAACAGAACATTCAGGGATTAATTTTTGCACAAAAAAGTAACAGCTTGTACAATGACCCGACTACGTTTTGTTGTAAGTGCAGAGACTAAACGTTAAAGCTATGTAAAAAAAAAAAAATTCTTTCTCAAATGAGTCTTTATAATAATATACAGGAAATGGAGTCTGATAACATTTTTCGATTTGCACATTAAGATCGACAATAGAAACATTAAGATCCTATAGAAAATTATGAAGTCGTTACTTTAGAAATTTTACACTTTAAACCTGCGCTGAAGTATTTTTTTTATGTTGTAGAGAGTTAAATTTTCATTTGGGAAGTGAAAACCTTTGCTTCCAGTAATGAAAATCAAGTTTTTCTTTCAAGTGAAGCTGCTCAGAGTAGGTGCATTTTTGCGACTTTTTTGTAACTTTTTAGGCGCAAAATTGTGATACATGCCGTGCAAACATCTGTATAACAGCCACTCACTATGTCAGATAAGGTGCAGACACTCACAACCACTAGGTGCCGGACTTTTGCTTGCATCCAAAAAATTAACAAATCAGAGAAATTTAATAACTGCTCCAAAAAATTGTGCAAAAAAATGGCAAAAACAGCCTTAAAAACTATGATCATTGTCCCTTGAAGTGTAAAGAAAACGTATTGCTTATATTTTCCCTCTTCAAATTCCTCTTTCATTGGCAAGGACTTTTCCTAGCCATCAGGTTGTTCACACATTGTACACAGATTAAGTTACAAGAAAACAGCGTTTGAGTACCCCCTGGTGGCCACTGACAACAATTACAACTATTAACGTAAAAGGTGGTCATTTACCTAATTTCCCCCTTTTTCTGAGCTCTTTTTGCACCTTTTGTGAGTCAAAATTTTGCACCTCATTTGTCTTTGTAGTTTTGCTTCTTTGTCAAATGCAGATTTTTTTTTAAGACTCATTGGGGCTTACTCACTAAGGGTCCGCGGCTGCACTTTCGTCAGTTTTTCCTACGTTTTCGGGATTTGCGCCGCTGGGACAGGTATTTAACTGGCGATTGTGTCCCACGTGATCGGATTGTGGCGCGGCTGCGCTGACTTTCATGCGACAGAAATTGGGGCAGGCCATTGGACGATCCAAGTGATTCGGACTGAGCGCGGGATTTAAATTTCAAATTGTGTTGCAAGATAAAGCACTTACATGCACCAGGAAGAAGAAGGTGAAATCCGGCGGACTGGAGCGGGAAAGCAACATATGCACGATATCAGGCACACAATCGTAGTGAATCGCGGCAGATGTGCATTCCAGTCGGACAATGCACTTTTGGGTAAGTTAATGGGGCAGATTTACTTAGCCGGTCCAGTCGCAATCCAGCGGCAGGTTTGAGCTGAGTACCAACCAGGTGCTGCCTGTTGACGGGATCATCAGAGCGCAGTAGCCACACCGGTCTGGATCAGATGCATGGGATGATGGGGTGATTGTCACTATGGCGCACACTGGTAGTCAAAAGTGATTCGGAGAGTACTTCACAACAAACCTGTTTATTGGTGTCTCGGTAACACCAATAAACAGATTTGTTGTGAAGTACTCCCCGGATCACTTTTGACTACCAGTGTGCGCCATAGTGACAATCACCCCATCATCCCATCAGACTAAGATAAATCTGCCCCAAAGTATTCAGAAAAGATTCATTGAGATTTATTAAACGTGTCATAAAGAGGTATTTCCACAAAGACAAGTTTCTTAAATGTATTCAGGATAACAAAATAACACATTCTCCAATTCACTGTTATTAACAAAAATACAGCATTTCACAGATATAAGTCAACCCTGTCTCCATCAGTCCTGGTGTCCCTAGACACGACCCTGTAACTTCTGACTTAGGGTTGGGCCGCCATCTAGGATTCCTATGTGACTCCGTGCTGCTGAGTTTTGGTGTATTTCTGCTCTGTGCCTGTAGCCCCGCCCCCAGCACTGAGCTCACAGACACTCATTGATCACTTCCTGCCAGCTTATCCTGAGAAGCTGCAACCTACAAGGAGATAAGTGATCCGGGGTAAGGGGGAGGCAGGCACATGTCTGTGAGAACAGAAGTAGCAGAGCTGACAGTGTCTTTCAGTTTCTGTCTGTCATGTCTCAGTGTAATAGGCATCTCATGCATCCAGGGCCGGTTCTAGACAAAGTGGGGCCCTGGGCAAAACTTAAAGTGGGGCCCCAAAATAAAACTATTTTATGACCAGTCACCATCAGTAAATTTTTTAGGAGATGATTGATGATAGGGAGATTGATGGGCAGCATGGTGGCTCCGTGGTTAGCACTACAGGCTTGCAGCACTGGTCAATATCTGCAAAGGGTTTGTATGTTCTCTCAGTGTTTGCTTGGGTTTCCTCCGGGTCCTCTGGTTTCCTCCCACACTCCAAAACCATACTGGTAGGTTGATTAGATTGTGAGCCCCATGGGGTTAGGGACTGATCTGACAAACTATGTGCAGCGCTGCGTAATTTGCAGCAAAGGGAACGTAAAATCCATAGGGGACACCAAAAATTTTTGCAGAAAATTGCACTGTGCTTTACACAGATCTATCATTGTTTGCTCCCTTACACAATGGTGACCCAAATAAATAACCATTAACCAAGTTAATGAGATAACAAAAGTCACTTTTAGATGTGTGCCAATGTATTAGCAGCACAATAACAGAACCCTCCGTGCTTCATAAGAATTTAAGTGAGACATAACATAGGTTAATGGAGGATGGTGTGAAATAAAAACTTTATTCCTGAATGTGTGTGGGTGTTTTTGGTGTTACATATAGCTTTACAGATATGTTCTGGGTCGCAGTGTTAATATGTAGCGACATTAGGCGAAGAGGATCGAATGTTCATAGTATCAATCGTGTCAATTTTCGCCAAAAAAACCTATCACGAAATAAAAGGCAATAAGTGAGAAAGTGTATTCTTAGATAATTTTGGATAGGAGAGGGTTAAAAACATAACTATTAGTTTATATTATTCCTTATAAAATTGTAGCAACATATAAAGTGATTATTTCCATTATCTGTGAGGTGCAGCAGCTCCTGGGTCCACCAAATGCTCCCTGCAGCCTAAGAATCTGGAGGGGGCTACACTTCAGGGGGCTGTATCTCTGGCTCTGTGACACAGAACCTAACTTCTTTTTTCCTATAAAAGAAGAGAGTCTCCTCTTTTAAATTAATTTAAATTTGTGTTTCTAAGTGTCAGGAAAACGGAGATATTAACTGTTAAACTGCCATCGGGAGTGATTTTTTATATATAAATATGGCACCTGATACTCTCACTTTAAACCTGAATATCTCTGGATCCCTGGCACCTAGAAGCAAAATTCAAGATTCATTTCAAAGAAGATATTCTCCTCTTTCAGGGGGCCCTGGGCATTTGCCCACTTTGCCTACCCATAGCGCCGGCCCTGCATGCATCTCTCATCTGTCTCATCTATCCTATGTGTCAGTGTGTTAGTACAATGCCAGAAGCCAGATGGAAGTGTATATAAACCTGTACCCTGATAATCTTACCATATTGTCACCACACAGAACTAGATGGATCGTGATGTGTCTGCTAAGAGACACTGGAATCTTACAATGACTATCACTGAGTGATAGGAGCTAAAACAGCAATAAAACTGAGTAAAATTGTAAAGTAAAGGGTTATAAATTATCTTTATTGTGTAAACATTACTAGGGGAGTGATATTTGAGATTTCTATTTTGTGGTAAAAACCTCTTTAATGTTAACATTACTAATAATCTTATACTGTGTTGGACTTATCATATATACATATGTGTGTGTGTATATACATATGGGTATGTGTTAGTGTATATATATATATATATGTACAAAAGTATGTGAATGATATATGATAATTGTGCTTCAAAAATAATTAACAAACTTAGAATCCAAATCTCATGCACAGATACACAGATAACATCCTGGCTGCTTGCAGTCACCACTAGATGGAGCGCTGGAGCTTAATTTTGTTGACATGTTGAATGTATGATAAAACTATGCAGCACAGAATGTTCAAAAGAACTTTACAGGACTCAAGGGTATATTTTTAATAAATAAATTAATATTTAGGGGAAAAAAAATCTTATGGATCATCTCTTTTCTTATATCTACGCTGTGACATTCTGCTATTGTCGACTTCCCCTCTCCCTGCCTTTCCTTCCCCCTCTACCCTTCACTTCTCTCTCTGAACCTTCTCTTATCTTTTCTCATCTTTTTCCTCCTTTCCACGTCAGCGCTCTTTCAGTGTGTAAGATCCCTATCATTTGGTAACTTTTCTCCTCATAACTGAATTGCTTATAACTGAATGACTCATTTACTGTCTACATGACAATTAATTGCACAATCTATGTTCCTTGGTGTTTTTTTTCTTCCTTTTTATGTGGAATACCCAGAAATTTCTGTGAAAACATTACATCATATCACTATACATTAATACCTAAAATGTCTGGTATTAAGCTTGTGTAATTTATTGGCAGAGCTGTCTCGTACGACTTGTATGACTTGTATTCCACTCTTGTTTTAATAAAATCTTTGAATATTAAAAAAACGAGTCTTATAACACCAAGGGCCACATTTATCACAGCTTGTAAGCCTGCCCAAATTGTGGGTTGGGGGGGAAGGGCGATGCGGCTGGAATGGGACGTTGCTGCTCTGCGCCTCCACACTGCCCATAGACTGTGCCTGTTCCGGCCTTGGCTATGGCCCATTGGGGCACATTTACTTACCCGGTCATGTCGTGATCCCCTATCCAGACTGTCCGACGAGGATGAAGTCCGGTGCGATTCACTAAGAATGTGCGCCCGATATCCTGCATGTGTCGCTTCCCCGCTCAGGTCCGCCGGAGTTTACCATCTTCTTCCCGGTGTATGTAAGTGCTTGATCTTGCGACACAATTTGAATTTTAAATCCCGAATTTTAGTCCGAATCAGTCAGGTTGTCCGACGGCCACGCCCCCTGATTTGTGTCGCATGAAAGTCGGTTGCGATTGCGCCAAATTTCGACCGCGTGTGCCAAAAACCCCTGTTAAATGCGGCGCAAATTGGAAATAGATGGGAAACCCGACGGAAATGCGGTCCACAGACCCTTAGTAAATGTGCCCCATTGTGTTTTGCCCATCCTAAACAGGGGGAAGTCACACTCCAAGGAGATAAAATTTTCATGCCTAGGCACTTACTTAGAAGGTAAAGAGGCAGGTGATACATTTTATGCCCACATGATGCCTGAGATATCTCATCTTTCATATCAAGGTATTTGATTCAGCTTGAATTTTGATTGAAGGGTTTGTCCAAGATCTTTACAATTGCCATTTTCCTTTCTATAATAACAGGCTGGTAAAATAACACACAGCTCTTCTCCCATTGTACATATTAGTATCACTACAAGACACAAAGGAATTACTGTGTCTTTATTGAAGTCCTGAGATGATAGCAGAGCTCTAAGGTGGATTTTCCTAATTGTGCACTTCAGAGGATATTTTATTTCTTGCATTAACTAAAAGTGAAGCCATAAATTAATTCAGTCTTTGGGGTAATTGAACTTGCAGTTTTGCAGCTCAATTCCTTTGAAACAGGTTTTTAGATAACAAGTGGCTATTATATGTGGAAGGCGAAATAATTAATTTCCAGTTGTGCTTCCAAGTAGCGGAAAGTTTACTGGGATTATTAATCCTTATTACTATGACAAGTCTATGATGCAATTTGTTAACTGCCCTAAAAATAAATCCACCAACTGTGAGTAATGTGGTTAGTGGTGAAGAGGCCGGCAACCTGTCTGGTGGGTTTCCACCCCACATTACCTGTACCCCAGCATAGCCTTTCCCTGGTGATCCTCACTAACTTTATGTGGATGAAATGTCAAGTTATAAGCTTTTAAAACCTTACCTCGCCATATGCAAAATAACCAGAACTAGTCAGCGGGCGGAGAGAGGGCGGAGCGAGGGGGGGTGTAATTCCTGGCCTTGACAGTCACAAACTGCTAGCCAAATCTAGTGTCATTCAGCACAATTAATTTGCCTCTGACCTCCATGACTAGTTTGCGGAAATGTTTACATACAAATCTAATATTTCCAAAGCTTATATTTGCACTTTTTAAAAAAAGAAATCTTAATTAGAAACATCATAGGAAAGGACCAGTATAGGATTGAAAAAAACCCTGACAGGTTCCCTTTAAAAGGATTATCTGTCCACTACAGATTTTTTTAAAGTGATGACCTATCCGCAGTATCTGACCTGACCGTGTATAGGGACGGTGTTGGGGAAATATAGTACAGCTTCTGATACTATACAGCTCATCAGTGAGGGGGTCCGGGGGTTCTTAATGGTTTTTTATGTGTAATACAGAAGTAAATGGTTTCAAGCTCTGTCGGATTATAATAAGCTTGACTGTTTCTGCGTCAGATAGTCCTGTTATTACATTCCACATACAGTATTGATATGGCCAAGGGTGGATGTGAATGGTGTAGGCAGGAGGTGTAAATTGGATCACACAGACTCAGAGCAAAGCCAATGTGAACTGACCCCCACAGTGGGATTCCCCCCTTCTCTGAGCTCTTTTTGCGCCTTTTGTGAGTCTATTTTTTGCACCTGATTTGTTTTTGTTGATTAAAGGGGTTTTTGTGCATTCTTAGGTACAATTTTTTTTTTTTTTTTTGCGCAAATCACACCATTGCCTTTCCAAAGCATGGTCAGAACTGGTGTGTTATTGAGCAACTATTTGCACCCATATAGGCACAAATCAATCTTAAATAGGGCGCAAACATCTGGAAAAAGTAAGGAAAATACGAAGACAAATTAGGTGCAAACCAGGATCACTGCTACACGGCAAACTCTGGCGAACTGCTGGAAAAAGGTGCAAAAAATTGGGCAAATACCCCGATGTGCACAAAAAGTCACTAAAAAAGCCACATTAGACTAAGATAAAGGACCCCCAGTGAGTTTTTCTCTTCTTCTGTTTTGTCTTCTTTCTCTGTCTTTTTATTTCCCCTATTTTTATGTCTTATTTCTCTATTGTAAAGTATATGTAAATTGTTATAAGTGATATATAACGATTGTGATTTATGATATGTATATACAGGCAGTCCACTACTTAAGGACACCCGACTTAAAGACGACCCCTAGTTAAAAAAGGACCCCTCTGTGATCTCTGGTGATGATATCTGGATCCTTTACTCTAGTAAAGGATCCACTGTTCAGCTGCACTGAACTGTTCAGCTCTAAAGTGTCTATAATGAAGATTTATTGATAATCCTTGGTCCCATTACAACAAAAAAATTTGAAACTACAATCGTCACTGGGGCAAAAAAATTTTTTGTCTGGATCTACAATTACAAAACGTACAGTTTTGACTTACATACAAATTAAACTTAAAGGGGTATTCCCATCTGGGCATTTACATTTAATTAAATTCATTTTCCACATGTAAACATTTCTTCAATTGGATGTTATTAAAAAAAATGTTCCTGTGTGAAGATAATTTCTCATAAATGTAGCCATGTTGTCCATCGGATACGACCACCCCACACTCTGGCAGCGGTGGCCAGACAAGCGCTATTTAGTCCTGCCTGACCCCCTGGCTTCTACAATGATTACCACAAGACGTCTGTAGGACCTGCAGTAACTCCCGGACATTTCATATACATAAAACCTTTTGTTTCTTCCTTTTGTGCAATCACTACAGCAGAGGTGGTCGTATCCAGGGAGTCAGTCTTGTTTCTAAGGGACTATATTACTACATTTATGAGAAATTATCTTCACACAGGAACATTTTTTTTAATAACATCTAATTGAAGAAATGTTTATCTATGGCAGATTTATGAAACTGAATGTGAATGCCCAGATGAGTATACCCCCTTTAAGTACAAACCTATGGAACCTATCTTGTAAGTAACCTGGGGACTGCATGTATATATTATATATGTTTATTTTGGTTTGTATTGCTGGAAGTGAAGTTTAATAATAAAAAAATCAAAAAGGTAAATTTTGATAATAGATATCCTTCAAAAACTTTTTTATTAGAAAAATGACTCTTCCTCTACAGCTGGATGTCCTGGGTACAATACCTCAGGTGGCTTTCAGCAATTTTGGTCCTGGCACTGAAAATATACCCTCCTGTTATAGGAAACCTGTCAGCTAAAAAACAGAACTAGCTGCACACACTAGTGAAAAACTGTCTCTAGCCCTCTCCCATCTTCCACATAAGCTCCGCCACTCTGTGGTACTTTGTGGTCCGATTGCCAACCGTATCTTGCAGCGGTCCCGGAGAACTTACAGGCATGATGGATTTTAAGAAGCCCACCCATATTCTGATTTCCAAATACAAGGATTATGCGAGAAGCGTCTGAAAGTGAGTGTTTTTAGTGATTGGCGAGGAACAGCAGGTTTTGCTCCATGAATATTTGTAACAATTACTGGAAACTACAGTCAAAATAATCCATGTGCGAGTACAGAAGACTCCTATATCACTTAAATGGAGTTGTATGAAGTGTGATTGTCATCCCCTATCTGGGGAACCCCATCAATAATACCTGGGCAAGTGCTGGGGCCCAGAGCTGCTGGGGGGGCCCACGTAAGGCTGTATATAATGAATCCATAGGGCAGCGATGGCGAACCTATGGCACGGGTGCCAGAGGCGGCACTCAGAGCCCTTTTCTGTGGGCACCCGGGCCATCGCCCCAGCACAACAGACAGGACTCAAAGAATCTTCCTGCAGTTCCAAGCCACTTAAAAGATGCTACTTTCAGACATATTTTGATACTTACTTTTCTACTTAGAACTGTAGGAAGAGGGAGAGATGAGTAGACAGGGCCGAATTATCTTTGGGGGACCTCCTGCTGGACCCACGTTTCTCTGTGTACAGAGGGACACTAGATAGAAGCTAAAATGAAGCAAATTTTTCATCTTTCTACTGTGTTGCTGTCCTCAGGAGGCCAATAAGATTGAAAGTTGTTGAAGAACAGGGAGCAACAACTTACTACTTTAACTTTTGGTTGGCACCTCACAATAAATAAGGTTGTAGTTTGGGCACTCGGTCGCTAAAAGGTGCGCCATCACTGCCATAGGGTTTCATGGGGCTTATATAAATAACCATGAGTGGGCTGTTTAGTATGATAAAGTACTAAATATTTTAGAGAACAGGGGACTGTTTTAGTTTCCGAATTGTTAGTGCCAACATGTGAGTTCACTGCTAAGGGGCCCACTGAGGCTGTGCAGACTGGATCTTTGAGAAGAAGCCATACAATTCTGCTAGAATACTACGAAGTTTAAAAAAAAGAGACAAACCAATGTACAGTATGGCCAATAAGTGGTAGATATAACTTTTAGATCTTCTTTTAAAGGGAACCTGTTACCATTTTTAGCACTCCCGCAGTCCCCACAGAGCATAGTACATACACTGCCAAAGTGTTTTTGTATAAAAAATAGGTTTTACAGAAAAAAGATATGTTATATTGTACCTTACATTAGCATCTGCTGTGTGACTAGGCAGTTGGCAATTGGGAGGGGCTGGAAAGGAGCAGTTCCCCCCCACCCTTGGGAAACTTGTGACCTTTTCAAATATATGAATAACTCCCAACACTCGGGATTGGCTGTAGAGGAGCAGGGGACGTCGCTAAGCCCAGTGATGGGTGTTTTCATATATTTGAAAAGGACACATGGAGAAGCTGCTTCCCAAGGGTTGGGGGAAACTGCTCCTTTCCAGCCCCTCCCAATAAGCAACTGCCTAGTCACACAGCAGATGCTAATGAAAGGTACAATATAACATCTTTTTTTCTGTAAAACCAATTTTTAATACAAAAACACTTTGGCAGCGTATGTACTATGCTCTGTGGGGACTGGGGGAGTGCTAAAAATGGGTCTCCTGGTGACAGGTTCCCTTTAAGATCCTTTCTGTAATTGAAGGGGCAGCATAAATTAAGAAAAAAATGCTATTCTTTTTTCCAGAAGTGTTGCCATTCTTGTCCATGGATTATTGGGGAAATTGAAACTTATCACGCATTCCCATGACTACAATTAAAAGACAATGGGGCTCATTTACTTTTGGTGCACGCGATAGGATTGTGTCGCGACAGACCCGCTTTCATGTGACAGAAATCGGAGGGCTTGGCATTCGGAAAAACCGCGGAATTTAAAAAAAAATTTGTGTCGCAAGATCAGCACTTACATGCACCGGGAAGAAGCAGGTGAACTCTGGCGGACCTCGGCACCGCAGCGACACCTGCTGGATATTGGGTGTACGGACCTTAGTGAATCCCGGCAGACCCGAATCAGCGTCGGACAACGCGCCGCAGCATTGCGACTGGACCGGGTAAGTAAATGTGCCCCAGTGGCTGGGGGGATATGTTTTTCCAGGTAGAAAATGAGGCATTGTTTTCCTTATCCCATCGTGGAAAACGTATTTGCATATTTCGCAGAATCCCCTAATGGACCATCAATGGTTAAAAGTCTCCACATGCCTGCAATGTGGTCTTAATTGGCAAAGTCTCTATAAGGAGAGTTCTTATTTCCTGACTAGAGATGAGCGAGCACTAAAATGCTCGGGTACTCGTTATTCGAGACGAACTTTTCCCGATGCTCGAGTGCTCGTCTCGAATAACG
The DNA here is from genome assembly GCF_040894005.1 of Engystomops pustulosus. Classification (NCBI taxonomy): domain Eukaryota; kingdom Metazoa; phylum Chordata; class Amphibia; order Anura; family Leptodactylidae; genus Engystomops; species Engystomops pustulosus. Next base: position 84,275,458 of record NC_092418.1, read on the forward strand.
AGCCCCATTGAAGTCAATGGGAGACTCGAGCATTTTTCAAGGGGACCAAGGCTCTGCACAGGGAAGCTTGGCCAAACACCTGGGAACCTCAGAAAAGGATGGAAACACCACGGAAATGGACAGGAAACAGCAGGGGCAGCATGCATGGATGCCTCTGAGGCTGCTTAATCGCACCATTATGCCAAAATTATGGGCAACAGCATGGCCATGACAGAGTGACAGAATGAAGCTAGATAGCATCTAAAACATCCGATAATTGACCCTGACACTATAGGGGACGGCATGCAGAGGCAGCGGCAGCAGCGGCAGGCTAGAGAGTGGCATGGCAACATACCCTAAATGGACTCAGGCTTCAAACCAATGGGTGGCAGAGAGGAACCAAAGGAGGTGAGCAAGAAGCGCTCAAATAATATCGGTACATGATAAAAGTTTGCCAGTATATTTTGTGGATTACACAGCAGGGTGGCGACAAAGTTAACATGGAAGCCATGAAAACAACCCAAAATTCTACCTGACACAGCTCGTTTGATAAGGGGACCATGTATGGAGGCAGTGAACTAGTAGTAGATTAAAGGTGCTGCAATTAAAACTATGTTAGTTGGATCTTGGCATGGAGCTGGCGCTCCGCTGCCAGGCGAGCTTTCGCCAATCCAAGCCCCTGTCTCTAGGCTACTCCCCAAACAGCACTTCTAAGAACCTTTTGTATAAGATCAAGTGTAGTAGCGTTCTTATAAGTTTGGGATATGGCGGGTGAGGGGAATGTAAACAGATGCGCAAGGAGCGCTGAAATAATATCGGTAAATGATAAAAGTTTGCCAGTATATTTTGGGGATTACACAGCAGGGTGGCGACAAAGTTAACAAGTTTGATGTGGAATGCCCTGTAATAGCTCTTGGGCGGTGTGCCTTTTATCGCCTAGGCTCAGCAGTTTGAGCACCGCCTGCTGTCGCTTAGCGATGGCACTGCTGCTGTGCCTAGAGCTACCGACTGATGGCGCCATGGCCACGGATGGTAATTCGGAGGAGGAGGAGGTGGAGGAGGGGTGGGAGGAGGAGGAGGTATAGTAGGCCTTTGAGACCTGGACCGAGGTAGGCCCCGCAATCCTCGGCGTCGGCAGTATATGACCAGCCCCAGGGTCAGACTCGGTCCCAGCCTGCACCAAGTTAAGTGTAGTAGCGTTCTTATAAGTTTGGGATATGGCGGATGAGGGGAATGTAAACAGATGCGCAAGAAGCACTGAAATAATATCGGTAAATGATAAAAGTTTGCCAGTATATTTTGGGGATTACACAGCAGGGTGGCGACAAAGTTAACAAGTTTGATGTGGAATGCCCTGTAATAGCTCTTGGGCGGTGTGCCTTTTATCGCCTAGGCTCAGCAGTTTGAGCACCGCCTGCTGTCGCTTAGCGACGGCACTGCTGCTGTGCCTAGAGCTACCGACTGATGGCGCCATGGCCACGGATGGTAATTCGGAGGAGGAGGAGGTGGAGGAGGGGTGGGAGGAGGAGGAGGTATAGTAGGCCTTTGAGACCTGGACCGAGGTAGGCCCCGCAATCCTCGGCGTCGGCAGTATATGACCAGCCCCAGGGTCAGACTCGGTCCCAGCCTGCACCAAGTTAAGTGTAGTAGCGTTCTTATAAGTTTGGGATATGGCGGATGAGGGGAATGTAAACAGATGCGCAAGAAGCGCTGAAATAATATCCCTAAATGGTAAAAGTTTGCCAGTATATTTTGTGGATAACACAGCAGGGTGGCGACAAAGTTAACAACTTTGATGTGGAATCCATGAAAACAACCCAAATTTGTGCCTGACACACCTCGTTTGATAAGGGGACGATGTATGGAGGCAGCTATATGGATGACTTTTGGAGGTAGCAATGGAGACAACGTGTGGAGGCTGCTATGGAGACAATTTAATTTGGATAGTGCCTTTATGTGGCAGTCCAAAAAAGTTTTCAAACCAGAGGAGCAGGTAGGTGGCCCTCCAGAAAAATGGAATAGATTGAGTGCCTGTATGTGGCAGTCCAAAAAAGTTTTCAAACCAGAGGAGCAGGTAAGTTGCCCTCCAGAAAAATGAAATAGATTGAGTGCCTGTATGTGGCAGTCCAAAAAAGTTTTCAAACCAGAGGAGCAGGTAGGTGGCCCTCCAGAAAAATGGAATAGATTGAGTGCCTGTATGTGGCAGTCCAAAAAAGTTTTCAAACCAGAGGAGCAGGTAGGTGGCCCTCCAGAAAAATGAAATAGATTGAGTGCCTGTATGTGGCAGTCCAAAAAAGTTTTCAAACCAGAGGAGCAGGTAGGTGGCCCTCCAGAAAAATGGAATAGATTGAGTGCCTGTATGTGGCAGTCCAAAAAAGTTTTCAAACCAGAGGAGCAGGTAGGTGGCCCTCCAGAAAAATGAAATAGATTGAGTGCCTGTATGTGGCAGTCCAAAAAAGTTTTCAAACCAGAGGAGCAGGTAGGTGGCCCTCCAGAAAAATGGAATAGATTGAGTGCCTGTATGTGGCAGTCCAAAAAAGTTTTCAAACCAGAGGAGCAGGTAGGTGGCCCTCCAGAAAAATGAAATAGATTGAGTGCCTGTATGTGGCAGTCCAAAAAAGTTTTCAAACCAGAGGAGCAGGTAGGTGGCCCTCCAGAAAAATTGAATAGATTGAGTGCCTCTATGTGGCACTCCCAAAAATTGTTTAAAACAGAGGACCGGGTAGGTGGCCCTCCAGAAAAATTAAATGCATAAAGTACTATAGCTAAAGCCAGTGGGCCCTGTCAAAAAATAGCCAGTTTCCTCTGCTTTAGTGTACAAAGAGGAGGAGAAGGAGGAAAATGAGGAGGAGGAGGAGTGCATAAATTATTCAGGTTGAGCTTCCTTCACCTGGTGGAGATTGGAAATTATGAGAAATCCAGGCTTTATTCATCTTAATAAGCGTCAGCCTGTCAGCGCTGTCAGTCGACAGGCGTGTACGCTTATCGGTGATGATGCCACCAGCTGCACTGAAAACCCGCTTGGACAAGACGCTAGCGGCAGGGCAGGCAAGAACCTCCAAGGCGTAGAGCGCCAGTTCGTGCCACATGTCCAGCTTTGAAACCCAGTAGTTGTAGGGAGCTCTGTGATCATTTTGGACGATGGTATGGTCAGCTACGTACTCCCTCACCATCTTTCTGTAAAGATCAGCCCTACTCTGCCGAGACTGGGGACAGGTGACAGTGTCTTGCTGGGGTGACATAAAGCTGGCAAAAGCCTTGTAAAGCGTACCCTTGCCAGTGCTGGACAAGCTGCCTGCTCGCCTACTCTCCCTCGCTACTTGTCCCGCAGAACTACGCACTCTGCCGCTAGCGCTGTCAGAAGGGAAATACTGTTTCAGCTTGTGAACCAGGGCCTGCTGGTATTCATGCATTCTCACACTCCTTTCCTCTCCAGGGATGAGAGTGGAAAGATTTTGCTTGTACCGTGGGTCCAGTAGAGTGAATACCCAGTAATCGGTGGTGGAATAAATTCTTTGAACGCGAGGGTCACGGGATAGGCAGCCTAGCATGAAATCTGCCATATGCGCCAGAGTCCCAACGCGCAAGAATTCACTCCCCTCACTGGCCTGACTGTCCGTTTCCTCCTCCTCCAACTCCTCCAACTCCTCTTCTTCTGCCCATACACGCTGAACAGTGAAGGTCTGAGCAATGCTCCCCTCTTGTGTCTCGCCAACATTCTCCTCCTCTTCCTCCTCATCCTCCTCCACCTCCTCCGATATGCGCTGAGAAACAGACCTGAGGGTGCTTTGGCTATCAACAAGGGAATCTTCTTCCCCCGTCTCTTGTGACGAGCGCAAAGCTTCCGACTTCATGCTGATCAGAGAGTTTTTCAACAGGCCAAGCAGCGGGATGGTGAGGCTGATGATGGCGGCATCGCCACTGACCATCTGTGTTGACTCCTCAAAGTTACTCAGCACCTGACAGATATCAGACATCCACGTCCACTCCTCATTGTAGACTTGAGGAAGCTGACTGACCTGACTACCAGTTCTGGTGGAAGTTGACATCTGGCAGTCTACAATCGCTCTGCGCTGCTGGTAAACTCTGGATAACATGGTCAGTGTTGAATTCCACCTCGTGGGCACGTCGCACAACAGTGGGTGAGCGGGCAGTTGGAGGCGGCGCTGCGCTGCCCTGAGAGTGGCAGCATCTGTGCTGGACTTCCTGAAATGCGCACAGATGCGGCGCACCTTCGTGAGCAAATCTGACAGATTGGGGTATGTCTTGAGGAAACGCTGAACTATCAGATTTAACACATGGGCCAGGCATGGCACATGTGTCAGTCTGCCGAGTTGCAGAGCCGCCACCAGGTTACGGCCGTTGTCACACACAACCATGCCTGGCCTCAGGTTCAGCGGTGCCAGCCACAGATCAGTCTGCGCCGTGATGCCCTGTAATAGTTCTTGGGCGGTGTGCCTTTTATCGCCTAGGCTCAGCAGTTTGAGCACCGCCTGCTGTCGCTTAGCGACGGCACTGCTGCTGTGCCTAGAGCTAGCGACTGATGGCGCCAAGCCCACGGATGGTAGTTCGGAGGAGGAGGTGGAGGAGGGGTGGGAGGAGGAGGAGGCATAGTAGGCCTTTGAGACCTGGACCGAGGTAGGCCCCGCAATCCTCGGCGTCGGCAGTATATGACCAGCCCCAGGGTCAGACTCGGTCCCAGCCTCCACCAAGTTAACCCAATGTGCCGTCAGCGATATATAGTGGCCCTGCCCGGCAGCACTCGTCCACGTGTCCGTGGTCAGGTGGACCTTGTCAGAAACGGCGTTGGTCAGGGCACGGATGATGTTGTCTGACACGTGCTGGTGCAGGGCTGGGACGGCACATCGGGAAAAGTAGTGGCGGCTGGGGACCGAATACCGAGGGGCGGCCGCCGCCATGAGGTTGCGAAAGGCCTCGGTCTCTACTAGCCTATAGGGCAGCATCTCCAGGCTAAGCAATCTGGAGATGTGGACATTAAGGGCTTGGGCGTGCGGGTGGGTTGCACTATATTTGCGTTTCCGCTCCAGCGTCTGGGGTATGGAGAGCTGAACGCTGGTGGATGCTGTGGAGGATCGTGGAGGCGACGATGGGGTTTTTGTGGCAGGGTCCTGGGCAGGGGGCTGACTATCAGCTGACACAGGGGAAGGAGCAGTGGTGTGCACGGCCGGAGGTGAACGGGCTTGTTGCCACTGAGTGGGGTGTTTAGCATTCATATGCCTGCGCATACTGGTGGTAGTTAAGCTAGTAGTGGTGGAACCCCTGCTGATCCTGGTTTGGCAAATGTTGCACACCACAGTCCGTCGGTCATCCGGTGTTTCCTTAAAGAACCTCCAGACTTCGGAAAATCTAGCCCTCGCCGCAGGAGCCCTCGCCACGGGAGCTTCAATAGTTGACACATTTGGCGCTGATGCACCAGCTCTGGCCCTGCCTCTCCGTCTGGCCCCACCACTGCCTCTTCCAACCTGTTCTGGTCGAGGACTCTCCTCTGTCTCAGAAGCACTGTGTTCACCCGGCCTATCAACCCAGCTTGGGTCTGTCACCTCATCATCCTCCGATCCCTCAGTCTGCTCCCCCCTCGGACTTCCTGCCCTGACAACAACTTCCCCACTGTCTGACAACCGTGTCTCCTCATCGTTGGACACCTCTTTAGACACTTCTTCCACTACGTCAAGAAGGTCATCATCACCCACAGACTGCGACTGGTGGAAAACCTGGGCATCGGAAAATTGCTCAGCAGCAACCGGACAAGTGGTTTGTGACTGTGGGAAGGGTCCAGAAAACAGTTCCTCAGAGTATGCCGGTTCAAATGCCAAATTTTCCTTGGAGGGGGCAGACTGGGGGGGAGGAGGCTGAGGTGCAGGAGCTGGAGGAGTGCCGATTTCGGTGACATGGGTGGACTGCGTGGAAGACTGACTGGTGGACAAATTGCTCGAAGCATTGTCGGCAATCCACGACATCACCTGTTCGCACTGTTCTGGCCTCAACATTGCTCTACCACGAGTCCCAGTAACTTCAGACATGAACCTAGGGAGTGTAGCTCTGCGGCGTTCCCCTGCTCCCTCATCAGCAGGTGGTGTCTCACCCCACCCAGGACCACGGCCTCTGACCCCTGCAGTAGATGGACGCCCACGTCCCCGCCCTCGTCCTCGTCCTCTACCCCTAGCCCTCGGGTTAAACATTTTTAAAATGAGAGTTATAACTTTCATTTTTTTTTAACTTTTTTTTGTGTTTTTTTGTTTTTTTTTGTGTTTTTTAGTTTTTAAAACCAAACGATGCTATCCTATTGCTATGGCTATTTTCTAGCCAAGTATGAAAGCACACTACTATGCCAGATGAGATGACGCTGAGTTATTAAACAAAATAAACGTAAAATAAAAAAGGAAATGGCAGACTGTGCCTAATTAAAATCCAACCCCTAATAACTTTTCCCACTTCGGTCTTTGCAATGGATATGTGCGTCACTAAGCGCAAAACACAGCGGTCGCAAGTCTCACTACAAATTGCTCCCAATTTGCTAGTAGATGCACTGCAGCAAGTACAGCCACCAGCAGATCAACCAGAAATCAAATATATATAACGCTACTGTAGGCGTAAGTAAGCCGTTTGGATTCTCCTATGGCTATTTTCTAGCCAAGTATGAAAGCACACTACTATGCCAGATGAGATGACGCTGAGTTATTAAACAAAATAAACGTAAAATAAAAAAGGAAATGGCAGACTGTGCCTAATTGAAATCCAACCCCTAATAAATTTTCCCACTTCGGTCTTTGCAATGGATATGTGCGTCACTAAGCGCAAAACACAGCGGTCGCAAGTCTCACTACAAATTGCTCACAATTTGCTAGTAGATGCACTGCAGCAAGTACAGCCACCAGCAGATCAACCAGAAATCAAATATATATAACGCTACTGTAGGCGTAAGTAAGTCGTTTGGATTCTCCTATGGCTATTTTCTAGCCAAGTATGAAAGCACACTACTATGCCAGATGAGATGACGCTGAGTTATTAAACAAAATAAACGTAAAATAAAAAAGGAAATGGCAGACTGTGCCTAATTGAAATCCAACCCCTAATAAATTTTCCCACTTCGGTCTTTGCATTGGATATGTGCGTCACTAAGCGCAAAACACAGCGGTCGCAAGTCTCACTACAAATTGCTCACAATTTGCTAGTAGATGCACTGCAGCAAGTACAGCCACCAGCAGATCAACCAGAAATCAAATATATATAACGCTACTGTAGGCGTAAGTAAGCCGTTTGGATTCTCCTATGGCTATTTTCTAGCCAAGTATGAAAGCACACTACTATGCCAGATGCGATGACGCTGAGTTATTAAACAAAATAAACGTAAAATAAAAAAGAAAATGGCAGACTGTGCCTAATTGAAATCCAACCCCTAATACATTTTCCCACTTCGGTCTTTGCAATGGATATGTGCGTCACTAAGCGCAAAATACAGCGGTCGCAAGTCTCACTACAAATTGCTCACAATTTGCTAGTAGATGCACTGCAGCAAGTACAGCCACCAGCAGATCAACCAGAAATCAAATATATATAACGCTACTGTAGGCGTAAGTAAGCCGTTTGGATTCTCCTATGGCTATTTTCTAGCCAAGTATGAAAGCACACTACTATGCCAGATGAGATGACGCTGAGTTATTAAACAAAATAAACGTAAAATAAAAAGAAACTGGCAGACTGTGCCTAATTGAAATCAAACCCCTAATAAATTTTCCCACTTCGGTCTTTGCGATGGATATGTGCGTCACTAAGCGCTAAACACAGCGGTCGCAAGTCTCACTCCAAATTCCTCACAATTGGCTAGTATATGCACTGCAGCAAGGACAGCCACCAGCAGATCAACCAGAAATAAAATATATATAACGCTATTGTAGGCGTAAGTAAGCCGTTTGGATTCTCCTTTGGATATTTTCTAGCCAAGTATGAAAGCACACTGATGAGATGACGCTGAGTTATGAAAAAATAAACGTAAAATAAAAAGAAACTGGCAGACTGTGCCTAATTGAAATCCAACCCCTACTAAATTTTCCCACTTTGGTGTTTGAGGTGGATATGTGTGTCACTAAAAGCTAAACACAACGGTAGCAAGTCCCCCTGCAAATTCCTCACAATATGGTACTAGCTGCACTACTAGTGCCAGCAAGCCCAGCCACAAGCAAACAAAAAAAAAAAAAGTAGAACGTTATTGTAGCCCTAAGAAGGGCTGTTGGGTTCTTGGAGAATCACTCCTGCCTAACAGTAAGCTAATAGAACACCCTAAGGCTTTCCCTGACCAGCAGCAGCTCTCTCCCTAGCGGCATCCAGACACAGAATGATCCGAGCAGCGCGGGCAGCGGCTAGTCTATCCCAGGGTCACCTGATCTGGCCAGCCAACCACTGCTATCGACGTGTAAGGGTACCACGTCATGCTGGGTGGAGTGCAGAGTCTCCTGGCTTGTGATTGGCTCTGTTTCTGGCCGCCAAAAAGCAAAACAGCGGGAGCTGCCATTTTCTCGAGCGGGCGAAGTATTCGTCCGAGCAACGAGCAGTTTCGAGTACGCTAATGCTCGAACGAGCATCAAGCTCGGACGAGTATGTTCGCTCATCTCTATTCCTGACCCTAATGCAGCACCTAACACAACATTTTAGAGACTGGTAATGTGTCGGCTTTCTGTGATGACCACTAGAGGGCACTGTTTTATTACAGATTTAATAAGCTGAGCTGCAATATTAACGCATGAAAAACAAAGTAAAATGTTAGCGATAACATGTATCAAGTCCTAATAGTGTATTAAGTGCTTGGAAAGAGATTTTTTTTCACTTAAGGAAATTACTAGCTGCCAATTAAATCGCATTAAATGACAAAAGTGAAGAAAGAAATAAAGACGCTACAAGTCAACTGGATTTTTATAGATGTAATAGCAGATTTGTTATTTTTCTATTATTTTGATACAGCTATTAATATCCTCTAATATAAAATGACTACATTTATGGATTCATTGCCCAATATAGACTTATGGGCAATATAATTACAGCAAAATGTATATAAATGTTATAAGTTTCTACTATAGACTGATATAAAAATCCATCAGAAACCTAGTGCAGGGGGGGTCCAACCACTGAGACCCTATCAGTTATCAGCACATAAGTCTCCTCCAGGATTTACAAGCCACATATAGTGAAAGGATAGCCACCTAGATGCCCCCTGGCTCTGCCAAATAACCACATCTAATTTGGGACATGTCGGGATACGTAGGAGGTCTGAAATGAATAGAAACTTTTTAAGAGGCATTAATAGACCACTTAATTCTGTGTAACCCTCAACGGCCTTAATGACTTCCCATGTGTGAGAGAAGACACTGGAGAGGACTAACATATGGAACATTAAAGGGCATCTTTACATTTGGCCATCTCTGTCCACATTGCCTGAGGGAACTATCAGGTGTTGCTTGTATGTGTATAGATGCAGGTATATCCATATCTATGTGAGTATTATACCTCCATAATACCTGCCATCATCTACACAGGGACAAGACTCCATGGGGCAGATTTACTTACCCGGTCCTATCACGATCCCGCGGTGCGTTGTCCGACTAGGATTTGGGTCAGCTGCGATTCACTAAGCTCGTGTGCGCCAGAGTTCCTGCCGTAGTTCACCTGCATCTACCTGGTGCATGTAAGTGCGTGTCTTGCGACACAATTCTAAATGTTAAATCCTGCATGTTGTCCGAATCCGCTGGGTTGTCCAACGGCCCGCCCCCCGATTTCTGTTGTGTACAAGCCGGCGCCGATGTGCCAAAATCCGATCGTGTGCGCCAAAATCTCACGGCAATTCGCCCCAAAACGGAAATTGGTGGGAAACCCAAAGAAAATACGTCCGACAGACCTTTAGTAAATGAGCCCCCATGTGTCTGGATATTAAGATGAAATATATCTTTAATGTGCCTCTCAATAAATCATAGATGGGTGAAACTAGTACTCATAACATAGTGATTGACCAGCCATCACATTTTTTTGGCTGACAACTATCGTGTCCGTGGCTTACAAATTCTGTAGATTTCTGCCTATACAGATATTAACTGTGGACCTGTGATCCCCCGTATTGGGGCAACAGTATGCGTCCATAGTGACTATGGGTAAGTCACTCTGCATTGTCTGGGGTTGTGATTTTTGACTTAGGATATTCCTTACTATTAAATATCAATATTGAGTGACCTGCAACTTCTGCCCTGTATTTAATGCTGTATCGCTCTCATAGTGCAGATTTATCTTGCATAAGTTTTGGATGTATTTTAGTGACTTTATGGGTGCATTTAGGTATATGCGCAATTTTTTGTGCCTTTTTTCAGCAGTTCACCATGTAGCAGTTTCCTGGTTTGTGCCTAATTTGTCTTTGTATTTCTCCTGCTTACAGATACTTGCCTCTTATTAATCATTGATTCACGCAATAACACACCAGTCCTGACCATGCCTAGGAAAGGAAATGGTATGATTTGCGCAACAAAATTGCTTTTTTTTTAAAAAAAAGTTTGCGTCGAATAAGACTCAAAAAAAATCTGTATTTGACAAAGAGCAAAAACGACAAAGACAAAGATGGTGCGAAAAACAGACTCACAAGAGGTGCAAAAAGAGCTCAGAAAAGAGGGAAATAAGATAAATGACCCCCATGGAATCCTATTGATTTTTTTTATTTTGTATATGTCAAGGAAATCTAATAAAGATATATGTGCTTTTTACCATTTGGCAAATATAGACTTCATGATTTGTGAATAAACTGTGTATCTATGTAATGTAGTTAAGATTCCCCACTGTTAATCATATAGAAAGCTACTAAAAATCTAGTGAGATGTGCTATTATATCGGTTTAACTACAGTCAAATATTTATTTATGATCATTTCAAAAGAGTTACCATATACACTCACCGGCCACTTTATTAGGTACACCTGTCCAACTGCTCGTTAACACTTAATTTCTAATCAGCCAATCACATGGCGGCAACTCAGTGCATTTAGGCATGTAGACATGGTCAAGACAATCTCCTGCAGTTCAAACCGAGCATCAGTATGTGGAAGAAAGGTGATTTGAGTGCCTTTGCAAGTGGCATGGTTGTTGGTGCCAGAAGGGCTGGTCTGAGTATTTCAGAAACTGCTGATCTACTGGGATTTTCACGCACAACCATCTCTAGGGTTTACAGAGAATGGTCTGAAAAAGGAAAAACATCCAGTGAGCGGCAGTTCTGTGGGCGGAAATGCCTTGTTGATGCCAGAGGTCAGAGGAGAATGGGCAGACTAGTTCGAGCTGATAGAAAGGCAACAGTGACTCAAATCGCCACCCGTTACAACCAAGGTAGGCAGAACAGCATCTCTGAACGCACAGTACGTCGAACTTTGAGGCAGATGGGCTACAGCAGCAGAAGACCACACCGGGTGCCACTCCTTTCAGCTAAGAACAGGAAACTGAGGCTACAATTTGCACAAGCTCATCGAAATTGGACAGTAGAAGATTGGAAAAACGTTGCTTGGTCTGATGAGTCTCGATTTCTGCTGCGACATTCGGATGGTAGGGTCAGAATTTGGCGTCAACAACATGAAAGCATGGATCCATCCTGCCTTGTATCAACGGTTCAGGCTGGTGGTGGTGGTGTCATGGTGTGGGGAATATTTTCTTGCCACTCTTTGGGCCCTTTGGTACCAATTGAGCATCGTTGCAATGCCACAGCCTACCTGAGTGTTGTTGCTGACCATGTCCATCCCTTTATGACCACAATGTACCCTGTAACATCTGATGGCTACTTTCAGCAGGATAATGCGCCATGTCATAAAGCTGGAATCATCTCAGACTGGTTTCTTGAACATGACAATGAGTTCACTGTACTCAAATGGCCTCCACAGTCACCAGATCTCAATCCAATAGAGCATCTTTGGGATGTGGTGGAACGGGAGATTCGCATCATGGATGTGCAGCCGACAAATCTGCGGCAACTGTGTAATGCCATCATGTCAATATGGACCAAAATCTCTGAGGAATGCTTCCAGCACCTTGTTGAATCTATGCCACGAAGAATTGAGGCAGTTCTGAAGGCAAAAGGGGGTCCAACCCGTTACTAGCATAGTGTACCTAATAAAGTGGCCGGTGAATGTATACTCGAGTATAAGCCTAGGGTGGGAAATACATTTGTCACAGCTTCCAGCCAGTATAAAGCTGGTCCCCTTCACCCCCGGTATATAACTGTACAGCCCCCTGCCCCCCCAGTTTATAGCCAGCCAGCCCATGCCCCCCAGTATACAGCCAGCCTTTGCTCCCCAGTATATAGCCAGCCCCCTGCCCCAAGCATGCCAAGCCTAGAAAAGAAAATTAACACTGTACTCACCTTGCCGATGCCCCCCACAGATGCTCTTCTTGCTTCAGGTGAAGTCACTAAATGTTTTTCACAGAATTTAGATACTGGTCTTACATAACCTATACTAAGTTAAACATAATATCAGTCTATTTTAAAGGGAAACCATCATTAGAAATTGACCTAATAAACAACTAGTAGTATATTGTCAGGCAGTGTAACACCTGCTAGTTTTTATTTCTTTCATAATTTAGTATTGTGGCATCACCCAGGAAATCAACTTTAAAGTGAGATGGAAATTGGTTGGATAAAGTCAAAGAGGAGGAGAGTTTAACACTGAAGTCAGGGTGGAGATCTCTTAACATCTCCTCCTCTGTGATTGACATTGTGCATCTTTCTTCAGGAGATCTGGTTAGTGATGTCTCTGGATGCAGGACCTTCAATTACAGTAAAGGGGGCTTTCTGAGGAAGAGAGAGCTTGACTTCAGTGTTATACTCTCCGCCTCCTTAACTTTATACAACCAATTTAAATCTCACTTCAAAGTTGATTTTCTGGATGATGCCACCACACCAGGCCATGAAAGAAACATGATGTAGAATGTGTTCAGCTGCTTGACAACATACTGGTAGTGGTTTATTAAGTCAATGTTTGATGACAGGTTCCCTTTAAAGAAATAAAACATTGTTTGCTGCTGTAATTTATTTAAGTAACAAAACTACAATATGTATCTAGAACCATACAACACATCATACAAACAATCCTCTCAAATGAATGAATAAAGCTAAATTTGCCTCAATGATTACTTTGGGGTCACTGTTGGGGTAATGGGCTCAGATCTACAGTAATGGATAGTGAGTGTCCTCATAACTCAGATTCTTTGCATGTGTGCCATTACTGTAAGGCTTCCGCTTGTTGTGAGCATATAGTGTCCCAGAGATGTGATGACCCTTTCACAGTATAATTGCTTGTGTTACATGGTCTATTGTGAGGAACAATAGATTTTCTCACTGGGGGGTGAATTATGTTCAGTACTACTACAATTCGTAGTTTCCCCTATGGACACATACTTTCATTGATTTCATTGTGGATCCAATTGAATATTCAGTAATAAAGATTTCTGTGGACACATTGGGCAAAGACGTAAAGTTCTTAACCTTCAATCATGAATGGTCATTTCTAGGAACAAACATAGGGAATCATATCCTGCTAAGAGCACATCTAAACAGTAGATCAATGCAATGGTTGACAAATCAGTTGGGGGACTTGAAGGGGGACATACATATTAGGAGCTTGTTGATTTTGGCAGAACAAGACAACCATCTAATGTGTATAGAAGGGACCTGACACTTTTCGGAGGCACAAGTTATAGAAATGTTGGATTTCGAATTGCCCAACCCTATGGTATATGGCAGTGATTTACTTCTCTTTTGCTTCTGATTACACATGCACACTTGGCTGAGATGAGGATGCATGTATAGGGGGTTTAATGGAACCACGGAATAAGCATTTGACTGTAAATTTAGCTGTAGTAGAAAAGACACAAAAACTACAGATAGATTCAACCTAAGGAAGATGTGACCTTCCAAGTCACCTTTTGTGTCAATATTAACCATCCCATAAGGACATAGTTGTCATATATACTGTACATCCGGACATACGCTCTCTGACAGCCCCGTAGTATCTAGAGAGTAGTAGCCTGACATTCAAGGCAACATTTTTGCATCCAGTATTTTCCTATTTTTAGTGCTCTGTATCAGTTTTATAGTGATAATCTGCAAAGTATATTCACAAAGGCTAATGAGCTAAAAACCTGTAATAGTTATAGCTGCAACATATTTTCTAGAGCTGCACAGAGATTGCTATGGTTCAGTCCATATTCCAATGAGACACACATTCAATGCTGTATCTCAAACATAGACATATACATTAGGACAGTGATTTTCAACCTTTTTTGAGCCGCGGCACACTTTTTATACTTAGAAAATCCTGGGGCACACCACCAACCAAAATAGCACAAAATGACACTAAAACAGTCATATTATACATATAGTTAGTAATATAGATTCTAAATTTATTTTACTCACTCAGTGTGAAACCTGGGCCTGTTTCGATAAACACAAAAGGGATATCCTGGCAGGAATGGAGGAAAGACACACGAAGCTCTTTCTCAACAGTTCTCAGTTTCTCCCTGGTTTTAGTATATGGTGCTGATTATTTTGTGGCTCATATACTGCAATATAAAGGGGTACAATGAGAAGTACTATGGCCATGAGGCCAGAGTACAAGTGCCAGCTCATATACTCAGCATATGAGCTGGTACTTGTAGTACTCCAGCCTCATGACTATAGGATTTCTCATTGTTATATGCAGTATACTGCTGGAGTACTAAAAGTACCAGCTCATATGCTGAGTATTCTGCCAACAGTTCATATACTCAGGCAAAAGCTCATATAGTCAGCATTATTGGTGGGCATTACCTTGGCAGTGGGCAAATGCGAGAGTCTCTTCACTCTCAGGATGATGCGCCGGCCTCGGTGACGTCATTTTGTCGCACAAGGTTCAAAGCTTGCGCATGTGTTATTGTACACGTCTCCTACATTGTAAGAAGCCGTGACTGCGCATCGCTGCGCATTGCCGGGAAACAAAACACAGGGGACACCATAGTTTGGGGAAATTTCCCCGCGGCACACCCGACCATGTGTCGCGGCACACTAGTGTGCCACGGCACACAGGTTGAAAATCACTGCATTAGGACATACACATTGACTGCCATTAGATGTGGAGAGAAACAAACAAAAACATACTGGTAGGGTGATAAGATTGTGAGCCCCATTGAGGACAGGGACTGATGTGACAAGTTCTCTGCAGCCCTGTGTAATCTGTGTGCACTATATAAATAAAGGAATTATTATTATTATTACCTTAGTTAGATTAAAACCCAGGACCCCAGTGCCACAAGTCTAATATGACAATCATAATTATCAGTTTTGGCGTTCCATAATTTCAGCCATTAATGAAAAATCCAAGAAAGCTGCTCTATGATACAATGTTTTAGCCCCTCCGTGGTTGAATAAACCAATCACATTTTACTCCCGTTATGCCAACACCATGCAAAGTGGGAATTGCGAGGCACGAATGGGCTGAGCCAGTGGAGTAGTCCGGTGCGGGCCATTCCTGCCCCTCGCCTGCACACTACCCATAGGATGTTCCAGGAACTGGTGCAGGTTATAGTGAAGTTCTATGTTAGGAAGGACCCGCCGTTTGTGTCGCCCGCACAGTCGCCCACTGGATTTATCAGGAGGTCTGAGCCTGTCAATATATCCGGCATGTTTGGGTGTTTACATTATATGGTGCAAGATAAATCTCCTCCCCCATGTCTATTTTCTACAATTTGTTAATTCAACTGATCCATTGGCAAAATCTGTGGCAAAATACTTCTCCGAGTGAAATCTTTGCTAATCAGCAAGATAGATTTTTAATTAAGGGGGACATGTCATGCACTGGTGCATCAAGCACTATCCCATTATCTAAGCCCACGTCCCCCGCACCCGTCAGATCTATAACACCTCTCTGACCTCCTGATACATATCCGGTGGTATGGGTGCAATTGCTGGACACACAATGCATCTGGCTAAGTCCTATACCAGGTCTGCTCTTGCGTAGAATTGCACTTTAGTCTGTGCCTCAACCTCGCAAAGGCTAGAGCTAGTGCGCAGGCGCAGGGCATGCCCGGGCCGGCCCACTCCACAGCCCGATAACACCCCCTCCCCTCCCAACTGACGACAAGGGCAGAGTAGTCACAATTCCTGGCTCTACACCAGAATTTGCCTCTAAATTGAATGCCTGATTCCAGGAGTATATGACACAATAAAGTCTGATCATTATATATATATGTCAGTGTATTTATCTATATTCTCAGACGTGACAGATAAGGGATTAGAACAAAGGATAAAATACAAGTCATTCTGTAGAGAGTTGGAGCCTATGTGGGCAAGACATGTAAATTCTGCCCTAGTTAAGCGGCACATAAATGACTAGTAAATAATATGTATGTATTCATCAGGATGTGTATACATTAGTGTCTGTGTAACAAGAGAGAGGGAGACATAAATGAGAACACCTCAAAGTGTTTACCTAGAGGACTTTACAGGCAGGTGCAGGCAGCAGGTGCTGTATACCGTCACCGAAAAAAAGTAGATTTAGATGGTGATTTTAGTAACATGCTAAACATATTGGCTGCCGAGCTGAGGCTGTGTGATTTGCCATGCCAAAATCATTTCTACAGCATGATGTGCAATGGGAAAGAGGCGAGGAATTAATCAGCAGAGTAACTAATTAATAAAAATCTGCATTTTGCATAAACAATTAGGACAAGGGGAAAGCAATGAAAGAGGAAGTTTTATTCATTTAATCTCGCTACCTATTCAAGCGGAAAAATCCACCAGGGCAGAGAACTGAATCCACGCCTGGAAATTCTTCCTTTTTGATTAGTTAAAGGGATTGAAAGGTCAAATTATCAATATTTAATTCAAATGTAAATTCATTTGTTCAAGAGGAAAGCAAACATTTTTTTATGTATCAGGTTGACAACAGGGGGGCTGCGAGCCTAAAACGGACTATTCTACAAACACAACAGATACGATATCTAAAAATATTCACAGATGACACCTTGTTAAATTATAAGCCAATTTCTGATAGGAAGATATATATATTGTCATTATTTTATTTATTAATTTAAACAATACTAAAAGCAGTATTCTGTCAAAAGATGCTAAAAATATGCATTCCTGCATGGGGGCTTGTTATTTCTTGAAAGGAAATTTACCAGCAAAATCCATCAAGGACACTTACTAATAGATCCTGTCACTGTGGTAATCTTCTTATATTTGTTACCCATTTGTTAACCTAACTTCTAAAATCAATTTTTAAAATTATGTTAATGAGCTGGGTAGTGCCCGAAGCCCCTTTGTGCTGCAGATTCACAGGGGGGAAGTATAACAACTTGTGAAGTTACAGCAAGGAGGATCTCTGGTCACATCCTACAGAGCTCTTGTGGCTAATTAACATAATATTAAAAGTTGATTTTAGAAGGAGGAGTAAGTGTCCCTGGTTTATTATGCTTGACTTTTATTGTAGATTTCTTTTACATATATATATATATATATATATATATATATATATATATATATAATATATATATATATCATAGCAACTGCAATTCTCTTATATCAGGGAACTGCTCATACTTGCCCTCATTGTCTATTAGCAGATTCCAAGCTCTATGGATACACGTCTTGCAGGGAATAGATAGGAATTTATACTTTTCATTTCCTATTTAGGGAATTGCACGGTGTGCAGTTTTCTTATATTTGCGCATGAGTACCCTTAAAAACAATTTTTTACCTTCCTGGCTTTCTGTGTATTCTTTAAAGTATTCAGTAACACAAGGGTTTAACTTCATGCTGATGTGCCCCTAAGTAGTATCTATAACAGGTCCCCAACTACTATAGTGTTCATAGTACTGTTCTTTTCATATGCAGATGGACAACTTTAGCTGGGTTCATGTATCTCAGTTGAGTCTGGTTCGGCTGGGTTCACACTACTTTTTCTATCTATTGAAAGGATTCAAAGATGCATTGTACCTTGGGAAACATCATCCTGCCCCCCCCCCCCTAATAGGATCAACCCAGTAACTACCACAAATAAAATCATGAAATCATGATTGAGGATGGCAAAATATTAGGTGCAAATTGTTACAAAACACTAAACCCAAATTCACACTAGATATAAAATATACAATAAAATAGCAAAACAAAAAATGTGATTTACTGTCGGGGTCAGTGGACCCCCTGGACCACCATGGGGGATGGTACTAGCCAACACCGGGGACCAGAATCTAAGTGGTACCTGGTTCACCAGAGCCCGCCGCAAAGTTGCTCTTGGAGGACATTCTGGTACCATTTTTTATTCATGGATGTGTTTTTAGGCAAGACTGTGAGAAAGCCGATTCCCTTGGCTGAGAAGCAACCCCACACATGAATGGTTGATCTTCAGAGAAAATGACTTTTCCCAGGCCTTTCCCTGTACCTTTTGCAGAATATCAGTCTGTCCCTGATGTTTTTCTGGAGAGAAGTGGCTTCTTTGCTGCCCTCCTTGACACCACGCCTTGCTCTAAGAGTCTCCACCTCACAGTGCAAGCAGATGCACTCACACCTGCCTGCTGCCATTCCTGAGCAAGCTCTGCACTGCTGGTAGCCCGATCCCGAAGATGAAACACTTTTAAGAGACAGTCCTGGCGCTTACTGGTCCTTCTTGGGCGCACTGGAGCCTTGATGATGCGATAGATTGTTGACAGAGGTGCAATCTTTCTAGCTGCGATACTCTTCCCTGTTAGGCCAGTTTTGTGCAGTGCAATGATGACTGCACGTGTTTCTTTAGAGATGACCATGGTTTACAGAAGAGAAACGATGCCAAGCACCAGCCTCCTTTTAAAGTGTCCAGTGGTGTGATTCTTACTTAATAATGACAGATTGATCTCCAGCCCTGTCCTCATCAGCACCCACACCTGTGTTACTGGAGCAATCACTGAAACGATGTTAACTGCTCCTCTTAAGGCACCTGCAATGAAGTTGAAATGTGTTTTGGGGGAAAAAGTTAATTTTCTAGGCAAATATTGACTTTGCAATTAATTGCTGTTAAGCTGATCACTCTTTATAACATTCTGGAGTATATGCAAATTGCCATTATAAAACCTGATGCAGTAGACTTTGTAAAAATTAACATTTGTATCATTCTCAAAACTTTTAGCCATGACTGTAGATAGAATTCAGCAGCACTTCATATAGGGAATAAAAAAAAACAAGTAGATTTATTCCAAACACATCGCAATGTTTAAGCTTCTACATAGAGCCTTTGTCTTGACTCTTCTTAAGCCTTGAGAAATGCTCAATGTGTTTTGAGCCGAAATTTACCACTGTATATGGACCCAACTTCTATGTTTGTGTGGAGTGCTGCCTTTTCTTAATACAGGCAGTCCTCGGGTAACATACAAGACATATGTTTGTTCTTAAGTTAAATTTTTTAATTGTAGCTCCAAACTCAATTTTTTTTTTTGCCCCAGTGACAATTGGAGTTTCAAAATTTTTTTGCTGTAATGGGAACAAGGATTATCAATAAAGCTTCATTACAGACACCTTACAGCTGATAATTGCAATCTGGGACTATGGAAAAGCATCCAGAGAGCTTCACCAGAGGTCACAGTGGGCAGAGAGGTCTGTCTGTAACTAGGGGTTGTCTGTAAGTCAAGTGTTCTTAAGTAGAGGACCGCCTGTATATATTCTAGAGGTTCAGTTGTCTGGACTTTTAACGGCTTTGCAACCTTTTTTCATAATCAATGTAACTGTGCTGTGTAGATGTAGACAGACAGACATGCTTGAGAAAGGTGTGCCACCACACCGAAACGTTGCACTGATGGAATAAAGATTAACCCTTTTCCACGTACCACAGAGTGCTGCCTATTTTCTGGATATACAGACAGACAGGTAGATAGATAAATATGAGATCGATCGATAGATAGATACTAGTTTCTTGTCTGACTTTGTGAGTCTCTGAGCCTATTTTTTGTCTTTTTTTTACCACCAGTAAAGTTGACAGCTGACTCCATCCCGCTGGGGTATGAGCTGTCCCCTTTCTGGTGCTGAAATCTTCTCTATTCACTCCTTTGCCTATTTGCTTAGCAGAGACAAGCAGCAGCACTTTCCAACATTTACTTAAAATGTTATGAAAGGAGGGAATGTGAATTTATAAGACTCATAAATGTCTTTTAAGAGGTAGCAGCAGTGTGCGGCCTGGGCCCAGCGGTGGCGGCTACTCATCACCTGCCACCACTTCTCGGTTACCTGGCTCCTCATCTCACTTGGAACCTTGTAAATCTGTCTGTGAGATTGTGCTGGGAGCAGATGTCAGGCATGATCACTGAATAAACACTATGTGCAGTCCAGTCGTGTGCTGTGTAACCTTGCGTGCTACACATGATCACATACAACTGCCCCTGACATTATAGGGTTACACTGTCCCATCTATGTACAAGGAGGAGATAAGACTATAGAGTCCCATATTGCAATCACTTGAGCCTATTGATTAATGTGTGTGTACAGTGCTTTACAGCCTCCATTCATCCACGTGCCCTGTCCCCATATTTACCAATTCTGCTCCTGTGTTTATGGGGGTTTAACAACATTTACCACCCAGTGGGACAGATGAGACTGTAAACGTGAATCATTTACCAGGGAAGTATAATAGCTGGAAGGGATTTGGGGGTGAAATCTATTTTTTTCCTTTCTCTCGCAGGTGCAATCTGAATCAATTAACTTAATTAAGATAATGCAGCAAATACCCCAGAGATTTCCATGGACTAGATTTTCCCTGTATATTTTAATAATGGTTGTGCATGGCAATGTAGATCAGAATATAACATCACATTATGGGGGAGGGTGGTTGCTGCTGCTGCTATATATTTTTTTGCAATTAGTAAATTGCAATTAAGAGCTCACTAGCAGACTTAAACCACATGCTACCCGTGATTTTGTCAGGTTTTTACACCTGCTGATCATGGACTTCCATGAAAGGAAATAAAGAAAAATCGGACAGAACACAGATGTCCGTTTTATTTTTGCACATGTGAAAATAAAATGGATCATGGATATCGAGGATATCCATAGCAGTGGATACAATACTGACACAAACGGACACGCTAGTCTGAAAGAACTTTAGAGGCTCATTCACATATCAAGATACTGACCCTAGTTAGTTAGTGCGTTTTGTCTCAGTATTGCATCCAAATAATTGGAAAATTTGTTCATAATTTTAAAATATCAACAAATAAAACCTTATTTTGTATATTTGAAGATGAAACATCTAATTCCCCAGCATCTTCTAGAAAAACGGACTGTACATCAATTTTTTGCTGCCCCTTTGGGCAGAATGTATTAATGCTTTTGCGGAAGTTTTTAGTCGGGTGATACCTTGATTTTGCAGTTTGCCGAGATTTACAGAGTGTCAGCGCAACCAATCCTCTGATTTTCTAGCCTTTATTTTCTGTCTCCTAAGTTGGGACGCAGCATTGGTTTTAATTGTTTTAAGTCATTTATTCTTTCGCTAGAACTTTTTGTGGTGTAACTTCTGTAGCACATCTACACCTGCCAAAGGCAACTCTATAGAATTCTATGCCCCTTCCTGGAGTGTACTTATTGCCTGCAGTGCGCCAAATACATTAAGGCCGTGTGCCACAATATCAAATCATACTAAAAACACCACTAAAGTCCAGCACCAGCAAACAAACCATCCGACATAAATTAATACATTATCCCTCTGACGTCTATCAAAGTCAAATACTTGCCGTGCACTTAATGTCTCTCCACAAACCGGTGATTGGTTGAAAAAACAAAAAACAAAAATGAGAATAAACTTATAGGCCCACATTTCTGAAAACTAGTGCAGTCTGTGCTATGTGCAGTTCGCCTGTGGAGTGGGCAGAGTTCAGCAGATTCATTAAAACTGGCGCAGGGTCTTCATGAATCTGGTGCCCCCTGCACTGCTCTGGGCATTTTTTTGTGCTGCAGAATTGTGGTGCACAATAGTAATAAATGTGGCGCAAACTCCGAATAACTCCTTCAGGTGCTGATTTTGCTGGACACAATGCAGCCACAAGACAAAAGTGGCACAGACACTTTATAAATACATGTCCAGGGAGTTTGCACTTTCTTTTCAGTGCAAAGTCAGACAAAAAACTGGCACAAACACTATTAAATGTGGGCAACAAATTAAAAAAGGTCAATATATTATTCGTGGCAATCTCAGATAGCATACTGAGAAAAAGACCGATGGATTCACACTGGCTTGTCAGTTGCAAGTTGTTCCAGCTATGCTTCCGTTTTTGCCATTTCTTTTTTTTTTTAGTTATGCATCCAATGTTCTGTTTTTTTCATGCCCGTTAAAAAAAAAACAGAGGGTTTAAGATTGGTTAGAAAACATAACACCTGGTTCCCCAGCATCATCAGTTGTTCTTTGCTGACCCACTGGGGGCATTCATCAGTTGTGGCGCAGGGTTTTTGGCACTTGAATTGTGCGGTAATGTACACTGGGATGTTAGATTGTGACCAAGAGGTTAATGAATTGGGGCAGGACCAAAATGGTTCAAAACTAAACATTCCTGAAGGTAATATAGCTTTTAGCTCATTGATTTGTGTGCCTAAAATTGTGCCAAAAAAGTGATGGGAACCTAGAAACGCAGGGAAAGTGTGAGGATTATTAAGCGACCATATTTACTTCCCAAATTAAGCGACCAAAAGAAAAAAGCTGTGAGTGTCAGGAAAGGAGCAATCTGGCACTTCATAAATATGACGCACATGGTGCAGCAAGGGGGAAAGAAAGTCAGTCAAAAAACTGTCCAAAAGCCAATAATGAATGACCCCCATAAACTTCTATTGCCTTTCATGAAAAAAATTAAACACGGTCTAAAAAACATCTCTAGAAAACAATGGCTCAGCCTGGGAAAATAACAGAAGGGTTATAAAGCCCAGACTTAATGTAATTTTGGATAAAGATGTGCAGGTATTAATGGAAATGCTGCTGATTTGCACATTATTATAATATGATGGCAATGATTAGTGAATCCCCTCATGACCTAAAATCTATTGACATACTGAGGCTTTTCCAGAGATTAATAATGGCCTTTGATCAATAAGGGGTTAACATGGATGACAGATAATTGGACCTGGCTCTATTGTCGGGGGATGTAGACATGGTTCTGGATTAGTGGGGGATAGATAGATAGATGGCTGTCCTGGCTTACTGCATACTTGGGTATGGATGGGGGGATTAATAAGTGGCAGGTTGCCTCCAGTAGTCAGTTGGGATTTAGAGGGGGTCGTTTGGGCATAAGACCACAGCCAGGCGGCCTCCTGGGGGGCTCACCCAGGCATGAAAGAGGCTTTTGTTAGGAGCGTGTGCAGCTCGCGTGTCTCTCTCTGGACAGCAGTCAGGCTGGAGAGGCTCAGAGTGGCTCCAATTGTGACTTCAGGAGGGGGGGAGTGGGATGGATCAGTATTAATCCAATAAATAATGGAAGATTGTTCTATAAATAGTGCAACAGTCTGCAGGCTTATGAAACCTGTGGATGAGCAGCTGTTGTGGAACCACAAGTCCCAGCAGTATCACACGATCACTTAGTGCATGCTGTGATTTCTACAATAATAAGGAGCCTGTGCACTTCTTCCTATTACCCAGTCCCTTGTTTCTATCATCTTGCTGCACATTCTCAACATGGTGCATGTTAAAAGTACTTGCTGGGACTTGTAGTTCTTTAGGCACATGTAGCTCCCTGTATTTGAGATCTGAGTCTGATGAAACTTGCAATCCCCCCATCCCCCTATTCCTCATCTCATATATCAGTAGATATATGAAATTACAGTCACATGATGATGATGGGCAACAAGTTTCTTAGAATCGAATATTAATTTGTGATCTGTATATATAATGCCTGCTGGGAGTTATAGTTCATAAAACACCAGGGTATTTTCCTCATATACAAAGGGTAAAATTAGATGCAGATCGTCGAACTACAAATCCCAGAGTGACTACCTATCAAGTCAATTATTAGGAAACGAATCTGTTCTTTATAATTATATGCAATTAATTCTGATTGCTTATAAATCATATTCAAGATCTTCTATCAAATGAACTACAACCCTCATCATTTTCTTGGTAGGATGTCTGGATGTTCCTTGTAGTTCCCCAGTCATTGCTTATCATTAGGCTACTGACTAGACTTATTCATCTTGTTACTTTGTTTACTTGGCCAAGCAATAGTTCTCAAGGGAACTACAAGTTTCAGCAGCGGACTAAGTATTTTTAGTTTCATTCGTTTTTTCCTATATTTCAGGAATTCACTAAATGAGTCAGAAACAATTACATTTTATGATGTAAATTGGTTAAATCTTGGGGGATGTTTCTGTTATTTAGTATTCTTGATGCATTATGAAAAATATTACATGTTACATGTTATTTTATATATTTATTTTTTGATTCATTTTTCCAAAGCAGGAACTTTTCTATTCACTATTTTGAAGGAGATTTCTGGCAGAACCTGTTGGAGTTCACCATCAGGCCAGCAGCATCTGGTCCTGGCAGTGAGTGGGTTAACTGTATTTAGCCCAGAAAGCAGAGGCTAGTAGCCTTTGACCTAGACTTGTGTTGATGACTCATCTCCACAGATTTATTCCATCCCTCCCTCCTCTCAGCTCCATACACACCATCCGACACCCACTACCTGTTTAGCCCATCTGTCGCCCTCAGATGTCTAGGCAGACACTAGAGGAGTGGAGACAAGTGAACTCTCTATTACCAGTCACTGGGTGCATGCACAGTACCTAAAGTAAGGGGAACAGTGGCCAGCCAGGAAGGGGTTAATCATGCCCCTACCTTTCCCTCTAAGCATTGGAGTGATAGAGACCTGAAGTCATCCCTGTAATCTTCTTATAGACAGTAACACAGAACATTTCCCCATCTTTAGGTAGGTCCACTGGAGAGCATTTGCCTATTTATGCACTGGAAAAGGTCATTGTTCTGTATAATCCCCATAAAAGGTTTGGCTCTAAGTGCAGCTTAAAATGGAAATAAACCAGTGTGTATTAAATCAATAATAAGCAAATTGGGAATGTGAAAAGGGCCTTTCCACTGCACACATCATATGGAGAGGCAACAAGCTGATAAGTGACGTGTATTCAGTGCCAGGGGTGATGTAGCAGAGCTGGAATTGTCGTCACGGAACTTACTGACTGTAATGTCACTATGTATCTGAAGAAATAATATTTGGTGAATTCCCTGCAGACAGAACAAAATATAATTTATCAGGGTAATATGTAATTGGTGCCTAGAGTCACCATATGTAAGATATACACATCATCATACTATATGGTGTATAATAATATAAGGTGCATATAGTATATAAGTGTATGGGATGCCTGGTACTACCCGTTGGTTTTAGTTTGAACTATAATGAAATATTCTTCTAAATGTTCATACAGTATATGGAACACAGATGATGATGATGATGATTATGGAGAATTCTCTAAAACATTCACTCATATGTGAGAGATCCAGACTGCAGCCCTGGTATCTGTATTCTCCAGTGTCTGCTCATTAATTACCTGGATGTATCAAATAACATCATTAGTTTCACTGGAAGCCATAAAATCTCCTCAGCACATGACAGGAGCCTCAGAGATCCAGGAGAAGATGGCAAAGGGGGATCACCTGGAGACCTACATGGAGTCTGATGCAGACAGGAGGGTGAGGACAGGTGAATGGCAAAGCTGGATATTATAGTATGTCATAAGTAATTCAATGTGTTCTCATATGGTACCACTAGACTAGAGAATATAAAACATGTAAAATACGGGAATATGTAATATTTAAGGAGCTTCATGGAATCTAGAATCTGACTATTCATCAGGTATAAGGTATAAGAAAAAGAAAAGGTAATGGAGATAAGGAAGAAGGGAATAGGAATAAAAGAACTGAAAACAGGAAAGATAATCATTGGGGAACAACAGAAGATGTCAAATTTACAAAAGTAAAGAAAATAAAATGAAAAATAACAAGGAGGGGAAATGGAAGTAAAGAAAGGGAAGTGGAGGAAAGAGGAGAAATAGAAATAAAGGAATGGAAAGAGACTGGAAACTAAAATGGGAAGGAATAAGAAAGGAAAATGGAAGAATAGAAGGGAGAAGGACAGAAAAATATATGTGAAGAGAAGGAAATAAAGTCAATTAATAAGGAATTAACCTAAGGAAATAAGGAAAAATAGGGGAGAGAAGTTAATTAATGGATGAGAGGAAGGAAAGTAAATAAAATTAAAGGGAGAGGAAATAAAGAACATGAATGGAAGTAAAGAAGGAAAAAGCAAAAGGAAAGAAAGAAAGAAAGTAGAGAGAAGATGCTAAATTACTAAATAGTGTAAAAGGGAAAGGATGAAAGGAAATGGAAAGAAGAGAAGGATGATAAGAAAATAAAAAGGAATAGAAAAGAAGAAATACAAAAGGTCAATAAAGGGAACAAAAGCAAAAGTTTAAAAATGTTTAAAAAAAATCGCAAAAAGTTAGGATGGGGAAATAAATAAAATTAAGAAGGGAAATTCTGGAAAAGAGAGGGAAGAAGAATGAGAGAAAATAAGAGGATAGACAAGGAAACTAAATGGAAAAATAAAGGAAATAAAGTAGAGAAAAAGGAATGGGGAAAACGTGGAAAAGGAAGGAATAAACGAATGAAACAAATACTGAGAAGAGAGATGAAAACAGAAGATCTCGTGTAAATGCAGGGATTGAAGTGTCGGAATCTTCGCCCATTACATTGGGGTATATGAGGGGCAGCAGGGTGACTGGGGGGGGGGGCTCCTTCTGTCACGTCTCGCGCACACAATGCCCGGCGGGGAGGAAAGGGTTAAGCACCCTGGTCCTGCGGCGGGTACAACAAGCAGCTCCGCACAATGTGTAACAGGCGACAGATGGCCACAAAGAGCCGGGACATGGAGAGAGCAGAGCGCCGGGAGAGCGGGCAGCGCCGCCGCCACACACAAGCCCAGCGCCGTCACGTGACCACCCCGCCCGCCCCGACCATATGGCGCGTGCCGGGGGAGAGAGGGGCGTGGTCTGAGCTCTGGGTCCTGCGCCTGCGCGTAGGCTTCATCTATGATAATCTATGTGACTGCTCTCCCCCTACCCTCCTCCTCCTTCTCATCACTTGTCTCCTGGAGCCGCTATATAACCCCCTGAGTCCCATCACTACCCCCAGAAATAGAGAAAAAAGCACCTACAACCCTGCACTGTATCCACTGGAGAGGTTATGAGACTATCACTGCCAAGGAGCCTCTAAAATTACAGGTAAGATGATTATTTTTAATTATCTGGCACCTAAACTACCATTAAACATGTAACATTGCACTTTTTTTTAATACATTTAAATTATTCAAAATATTTTCTACAAAATATATACCATAGAAAAAAATAATAATTGGAGACACTTGCACCTGTACATGGATTATATAGGTAGTAGAAAGATTTCACTGTAGGGACATTTCAGCAAGTTTGTTTAAAGTTATCATATAAATTCATTATGACATCTTTAGATTCTTTAATTTTCCTCATTTTTTTTTAACTTACTTTATGTTACAATTTTTGAAGGAAAAATAATTTTCAAAATACCCTATATATGGGGATTTTTCTAATAAAAATCTGATATGCACCTGATCCCTCTATATTATATATAAGATAACTCACTTTCCTTTGTATTATTATGTATAATTTATTAGAATGAATTAAGTTGTTTTGTTTAGAATTTTCCTTTACTTTTTGAATTCCCATCTTCTCTTCTTCTGTTGAGTCTTGAACAGACTGAACACCCTAAGTCATATTGTCCTAATCTACTTATTGCCAGCATAATACCCACCAAGTTACATAAGAGGGATCTTATTATAATGTCGAGTGATTATAATAATAATAAATATATTATATAACATAATCATATTCCATTAATACTGGACATATAGAAACAAAATAAGACATTACAGATTAATAACATGGTCAGAAGAAACAATAGGTCCTGCTTCAAGAGTTTACAATCTATGAGTCCCATCACAGTTTATTACAATCCTAGTTGTCCCATTTCTCCTCCAGATTTAAAGATGACCAAGTCCTATCGAGATAATGGGTTGATTATGACCGAGACCCAAGGACCCAGAGGTTGGGTGGATGAATGTTTGAGTTCCCATGATGAGCATGACCTGGAGAAGAATAAAGAAGAGGATCTAGAGGGCATGCTCAAAGATGAAGATGAAGACTCTCTAAAGCATCACAACGGAGAGGAGATGGATGAAGACGAAGGTGAGGAGGATGACAACGATGATGATGATGATGATGATGAGGAGGATGATGACGATGATGATGACCAGAAACCTAAGAGACGTGGACCAAAAAAGAAAAAGATGACTAAAGCCAGAGTAGAGCGCTTTAAAGTGAGGCGAATGAAAGCCAATGCCCGAGAGAGAAACCGCATGCATGGTCTGAATGCTGCCCTAGATAATCTACGCAAAGTTGTCCCCTGTTACTCCAAGACACAAAAGTTGTCCAAGATTGAAACTTTGCGCCTTGCTAAGAATTACATCTGGGCACTTTCTGAGATTCTGAGATCAGGGAAAAGTCCAGATCTTGTTTCCTTTGTGCAGACTCTTTGTAAAGGTTTGTCCCAACCTACCACTAACCTAGTAGCTGGGTGCCTCCAGCTCAACCCCAGAACTTTTCTTCCAGAACAGAACCAGGACATGCCCCCACATATGCAAGCTGCCAGTGCTTCCTTTCCCCTGCACCCTTATCCATACCAGTCTCCTGGTCTTCCTAGTCCTCCTTATGGTACCATGGACAGCTCTCACATCTTTCAAGTCAAGCCTCACTCTTATGGTGTTGCTCTGGAGCCTTTCTTTGAGAGCACTGTCACTGACTGCACCAGCCCCTCATTTGATGGCCCCCTAAGTCCCCCTCTCAGTGTCAATGGGAACTTTTCTTTCAAACATGAGCCTTCTGCGGAGTATGATAAGAATTATGCCTTCACCATGCACTACCCTGCTACTATAGCTCCAAGCCATGGGGCTCTGTTCTCCAGCGCTGGACCACGTTGTGAGATCCCTATAGACAGCATTATGTCCTATGATGGCCAAACACACCACGAAAGAGTGATGAGTGCCCAGCTAAATGCCATCTTTCATGATTAACTCTTGAGAGATCAAATAAGTCAGACTGGTGTAATGATAAAGTACAATCTGGTTTACAAACTATTGCTGAAAAGAGCAGCCTACTCCATCTCTACTGTCTGTAAACCCTGGACACTTCTATTGACCTGCTGTATTATTATGTATATACTGTGTTAGGGCTTATTCACACATCAGTTTTTTTCAAGGTATCCGTAATTTCTAAAGTAATCACTGTTTTTAGTCTATCTGTTTATTCACACGGATCAGGGGTCCGTGGAAAAATATTTAGAGCATTTCCAATATGTTCTCACATTTGCAGACCACAGACTCCAATAGAAGTCAATTGGTCCCTAAAAAAACACTGATGACATTTTATGTACAGTCCGTTTTTTTTTTCTCAGATGATACTGGTGAGCCGGAGGTGTTTTGCCTTCTAATCAATGTTAACCATGAGTTAAAATTGTGAAAACAGATGGAAACACAATACTAGCACAAAACAGACTGACTTAAAAGTGTTAGTATGCTGTCCCTGGAAATAACGGATATGAAAAACCAATGTGTGAATAAGTCTTTATCCTCCAAATCCAATCTACACATAACTATATCCATATTGTGTTATAATTCTATCTCGATCCAGATAAAAAACCTGGATGAATAATAATAATCATAAAGCAATAATTAGGATCTATGCAATTTTTAAACAAATAGTGGGCCAATTAAATAAAAAAAAAATATATAGAATTCTATTTTTCCATCAACCTTTTACTACTTAGTCGTTGTAAAAAAAAACCCCAATTGCTGAATTATTTTGTGGTGATTTTTGTACAGAATTTTTAAATAACTTTTTTATAATGTGAATTTCCTATTTTAAAAAAAAAACACATTGCAGCTCCATTGGATTTCTTTTTTTTATAAGATAAGGAAGTAGAATTATATCTAATTTATAGAAAAATAAAAGAAAAGATGAATTAAAAAAAAATTAAAATAATTTAAAACCAGCAGCAAAGTGCTTAGAAAGTTGTGTTGCCTTAGAAGTTTTGATCACTCAGCTCCGTTATTAAAGCTACACAAGGTTTTACCACCAAGGAGGAGAAATCCCATGCAGTCAGTCCTTTAACACAACGCACATGTTGAAGAGTTAAAAGTGGAGATCATGTTTGCAGATAGTGAATTATCATTGACAGCCCCTTTTCCATTCTCTTTTTAACTCTTTAATCTCCAGTGTTAGAGGAAACACAGAGTAGTCATGTAAGACCTTGGTGGTAGTAAGACACCATTATTGCACTGCATAAGTCTTCATATAAGATACCAGCTGCTTGACTATCACCCACTGATTCTCCAGTCACTGAGTATACAGTGTTCTCTATACACATGCAGTTCTATGGAGTCATGACACATTCAGTTTCTATGGATGTAACTTATTGAATAAAATCCCATTTCTAAATCTGTACTTTAGACTATTAGCTGCCGCATGATGTTTATAATGATGATGCGTTTCCAATCATTGCTGTCTCAAGTGTATTTATCGCTGGTTCAATTTGAAATGAATCTGTCCTGTTGTTCTGTTCTGTTCCCCTGTATACGATGATGTACTGCACAGATCCATGCAAACCCATTATTCAATATAAAATAGTATTCAACACTTCAGTCTTCTGGTGCTTTATTATCCTGCCTGGGGATCCCAGGGGATTGCATCCAATTATTCCATTAATTGGTAGAATTTATAAGACCTTTTTCCATGGAACATCGATCTTTGAAATCTTTCCCTCTCTCTCTCTAAATATATCTATTCATATCTATCTATTAGTATCTCTATATTTTAATTTGTTTGTCTATCTATCTTTCCATATCTAGAATATATCTCTATCTATCTGTATCTCTATCTTTTCATTTCTTTCTATCTATCTCTCATTTCTATCAATCTCTCATTTTCTATCTCTTTCTGTCTCATATCTATTCATATCTCTATTTTTCAATATCTTCATATCTGTCTATCTATATCTCACTTCTCATATCTATCTATTCATTTCTATCTCTATCTCAGGTCTATCTATCTATCTATCTATCTATCTATCTATCTATCTATCTTAGCTATTCATATATATATATATTTCTCTATGTTACATTTATCTATTATGTATCTATCATCTTTCTCATATATTTACACTAATTGTTTCCCACCCTATTTGTTATTTTATGCTAATCATTCTTTATACAATCTGGTAGATAAAATAATGATGGATCAGACAATGTTCTTTCTGTGTTACATAAGTTCTGTGTTGTTACATCAGTCTCTACTTTTTCTTAGGTTGAATATTTCTATCAATGATTCTAAGAGTACAAATACCAATTTAACTCCAATTTCTACGACAATGAACACTAGTTACTTTATATTTTTATTATAATTATCTATTTATATGTATCATTTATTAGTGTTTGCAGCAGAAGTGAAATGTGAAGCTACAAACTACTGAGCAGATGTCATTTATTAGGGAATAATCATCACCCTATTTACAGTAATTCACATTACTACTTATACTAACTACATGGGAGGACTGATTCCTTGAAGTTCAGTGCTCCCCTCTGCCTGCCTCCTGTATTCTCCTCTCTGGAGACACATTATAATTGCAGAGATCGTGCATTTGTTATTAACCCTTTCCCCAGACCCAGGGATTTACTTTATGTCATTTTCACTATAGGAATACACATTATTATTAAGAGGAACATTCATTTATGTTAGTGCCATTTGTACTAAAAAACTACAGTGGTGGTGGGGGCATCCAAGATGCCACCATCTTTTATTCAGAGAAGAGCAGGCACAGATGTTCCTTCTGCAGGGGAGGATTTAATTTATGAAAATGATATTGTTTATGCATGGCTGCACTGCAAAACACAGGCTTCTCCCATCTGAGAGCTGGGGCTGGGGACAGGAGAGACCCACTGGTATTCTAGAAGATGATGGCAGAGGGTGTCATGGCAGGGGTGCATGCTCATGTGTGCATGGGAAAGGTACAGGTTTGCAATCTAGTCTTCTACATAGCAGGTATTAAGAAATAAGTGGTTACCTTTAAAACCAAAACTATGTCATACAATAAAGTAACCAATCATTAGCCACATGATAATCAATTTTTATTTATACAGCACCGTCATATTCCACATTATTACCGTACCACTTTTTCATGTTTTCACTACCCACTCCAATTCTATTCAGACATAGAAAGAGGAGAAACGTTTCAGAAATGACATGAAGAGGCACCAAATTATTCAACTGTTGGTTGTTGGATGTATCATTCAGTCCATGCAGTCTCCTGTGATGACTTCAGAAAGTCCAATAATAATTAAAAAATTCTCTCCATAGGGTTATTAGTACTTTACAAACAAAAAGGCTGTAATGCTATATGGACAGTGCAACCCTTGGCCAGCCTAAAATGAAACAAAATAACCCAATTTTTTAAAAAATTGTTACATACAGGCCAGAATTGTTAAAATTCAATGGGACACATTTATTATGAAGTCTACTAGTTGCACATGTATTTATGAAGTTTTTGCGCTAGTATTGTATCACGGCAGCACTTTGCACTGCGCGGCACAATCCCGTGCACAGAAAAGGGTGTTCCAGGGTTTACTTGGACCGGCCGCCACACAGAATTGTGGCCCCTTGAACTGAGTGCACCAGAAAAAATCTAGTGCACGTAGTTCCTGCACTTCAGGCACATACAGCGTGCACCACATTTATGAAGACCAAGATCCAGTCTTCATGAATGTGTCACCCACTGCATGATATGATAAACCAGGGACACTTGCTCATATATCCAGGCACGGTGACTGTGGTAATCTTCTTATATGAGTTATCCTTGGCCTCCTCCCTTCTAAAATCAACTTTTAAAATTATGCTAATAAGTCAAATTTCTCTGAGGGAAGGCATTACCAGAGCCTCTTTGTGCTCTAACTTCACAGGCTGTTACACTGTGCAGGAACGCATCTCACGCTCCCCCTGCTACCTCTCACAGCAGCAGTGCGAGCAGGAAATGCTCCTGTACAGTGTAACAGCCTGTGAATCTATGACAGATGGGGACTAAGGAAATGCCTGCAGAACCTACCTGGCTCATTAGATTAATTTAAAAAGTAGATTTTACAAGGAAAGAGGTGTTGGGTAACATACATAAGAAGACTATCACAGTTACAGTGCCTGAATCTATGAGTAAGTGTCCAGTGGCATAACTTGAAGTTGATGGGTCACAGTGTAAACTCTGTGCCAGGCCCCAACTATAATGAAAAATGACACCTTATGGCCCCCCTAATCCACTTTGGTCCTCTGCACTCCCTCAGTTTACACCCCTGCAAGTGTGCCTGGTTTATCATGCTCAATTTTGATGGTAGATTTTCTTTATAGGTACGTTCAAGGGTTTTTTTCCCTTAAAGTCTTAAAGTCCAATGATCTATTGAACTTGCTTAACACTTTTCTAAACTTGGGACTTGGAGTCCGTGTTCTGCCAATTGCAGGGGTCTATCAGCCCTCCAAGATCAGACAATAGATTCTTTAATGCAATTTTTATATCTAGTAACAAACAACCTTCCGATGCCACCAGTTGTATTACAGTCCTTTCTCAGGATTTATGGATAAAGATCACATATAGATGATATAATATCAGTTTCTATTTGGGGGGTTTTCCCTGATTATTTGCTGGATGTGAATGATATAAGATGCGTTTGTCAATAACACATCAAATGTTAAACACTGGTTTATACTAATGAGGGACGAATTATGTGATGGAAAAATCATCAACTTTACTAATGGTGTCCCACAGGCATCATTAAGGCAACCATCCGTAAATGTTGTTAAGAAGGGCAGTGTGAGACATATCTCACTTTTTAGCAGGATGTGTGTAGCACTGCCAGGTTTTTGTCTCTCTCTCTCTCTGTAATTGTCATTTAGTATGTGGAAGCGTTTGTAATGAAAAAATATATATATTACCCTAATCTGTACACAGTTTCTAAGTAATCTGGAATTAATCAGGGACATACATGGAGGAATCGCAGTGGGTTAGCCGCCTCCAACCCGCCGGCGGTCAACCTATTATGATGTACTGCACCGACATAGAAGAGGATAGTAGAGAATATTATGATTTTTGGAGGATAATCTCACTTATATGATGCGACTAAAACCTGAAGCCCAAACTGACTTTGAGATGGCATTCGGACAATTTCATTGAAGCCATCAAAGTTTGCATCGTCTCCCGAGCTCCCGAAAAGAAAAATTGGAGCAAAACTTTTTTGGATCACAATTTTTTGGATGTTTTGGATTTTTGGTCATATTAAAGGGAACCTGTCATCAGGAAAGTCATTTTTACATGGTGACATAGCCTCTTACATATTCATTTCAAAAATGCCTTTGTCGTGCATCTGAATAATGACAGTGCTATTTAATCGTTTCTTTAACATTATCAGACTCCTGCCAACAGTGCGTGGTGAGTCCTGAGGGGCGCTGTTCAAACGGCACAAGTCATCTTCTTCTTAAACCCTCATTCTCTCCTACTCACTCATTGCTCTCCCCCTCCCTCAGCCTCTCCCCTGCTCTGTCTCTGCATTTAGGTCTGCTCCTTGCTGCTAGCAATAGTTGTTTTAACTGGCCACCCCCTCACGGACTCACCACCTACTGCTGGAAGGGAGCCTATTAATGTTAAAGAATAAAGGGGTATTCGGTGAATATGAACGTCTGATGCAAAAACCCGTACTGCTATAAATAATTGAATACAACAAAACTAAACATCATTATTTACAAAACTGAGCATAAATAGCTTGCTTTTATGATTCACCAAATTTTATGGGCTTTCTAAATTGGGCGGAGTTATCTCCAAGATGGCCACCATCTACAACTACAACTCCCATGATCCATCAGCTCTCAATAACAGCTCCTCTCTATTATGCTCTGCTCCCAGTGATGATTTAACAGACCGTCCTCCTCTGGTACTATAGTAATTATGTGTTACTGCCATTACCTCACTGAGATGATGTCTCAACACTGGCCATACTGGATGCACAGCAGCCTACCGACTACAGCCAAACTTAGCGATGATCACATGACCTCCCAGGCAGCTGCAGGACATGTGATGTGGACATGTGACCAGCGGCCATCTTCTGTCCTGTTTCTGCTCCACAGGGACGAAATCAATGCATAGCTCCCAACCGTCCCGATTTTGACGGACATTCCCGTTTTTCGTACCTCTGCCCCGCGTCACGGGCAGCTATGAGATTGTCACGGATTTTCCCCCCAGGTCCTGCTGTGTCCCGGCGCTGTGTCCGCATAGTAAATACTTTGAAAGCCTGAACTCACAGTACAGAATGGCTTCTACAGACATCGGGAGGGAATCCTTTTCAGAGAAGTGTCGGGCTTAGCGGAGAGCAGGGACCACGTCATCAGCTTCAGATCTCTATCCATATATGGTCACTGCATCTCCTAGGGTTCCCCAGAGCAGACATCGGGCAGGGAATTGTTTTCAGAGAAGTGTCGGCTCAGCAGAGAGAGAGCAGGGACCACGTCATCAGGTCAGATCAGTATCTGTCCATATATGGTCTCCAGGACTTCCCCAGACACAAGCTCTTTATATAATTAAATTACATAAGATTCGAACCTGGGACCCTCTGCACGGCAGACAGGAGCATAACTAACTGAGCTATAAACCCAGTGATACAGAGCTGGTAACTAAGACATGTTATCAGCCAGTGTTACATTGTGATACAGACTAATGCACTGATATATAGAGAGGGATCTTCTCAGAGATTATTATTGTAATTATTGAGACTATAATTATTATTAATTTTATTATTTTTATTATTATGGAGATGATTATCAATAATGGTAAAAATAATAATAATCATCTCAATAATAATAATAATAATAATAATAATAATAATAATAATAATCATCTCCATAATAATAATAATAGTCTCAATAATTACAATAATCTGAGAAGATCTCTCCCTATATACCAAGGCAGTATATAGTCATAGTTCTTAGTTACCAAAATTCTACACCTTGTTAATCACTGAGGCTATAGCTCAGTGGGTTGAGGTGCTGTGTTATTATTGTACATGGACACTGCAGGTTCTGGGTTCAAATCCCAATGAGGATAATTTTTTTTTTTTTTTATTGAGATGATTTTTATTATTTTAATATGGCTAAAATTTGGGGCGTGGCCAGGGAGTCATTGGGGGTGTGGCTTAGGGGGATCGCCGCGGCACGCTACGTGTGCCGCCATTTTGTCCCTCTTTCCTTTTCACAAATGTTGGGAGGTATGTCAATGGACTCATTAAAAGTCCAGCAGCATTTTGATTCTTCTTTATAGTGTACGACCACAACATTTTTCTGCTAATTGGAGCAACATTTTATATAATAACTAAGTACATATTATATTTTAATGACCCATTTGAATATGAATTATGCTCATTCCTTGAATACCCCTTTAAAAATGTGAATTATATAGATACACGACAAAGGCATTTTATGAATCAACACACCAGAGGCTATTGGAACCTATCATCCTGTAAAAGTTACCTTCATGATGACAGGTTCCCTTTTAAGAATCTTACCTTTCAAATTACATCAGGAATGTGCTACTGCGAAATATAGATCCAGAGATATGGGCAGCCTGTATGACTTTTTTCAGCTCATTGTCTGGTTCATCGCCATTCTTTCCTGATTACAATGCAGCCTGGATGGTATAGATGAATTTTCCAGCAGTATACACTTTATACCTTTTCTCCTGTTTTTTAGGTGTTTTTCCAACCAGGTCTATCTCATATGGCCAATGTTATGCAATAGGTATTATTACCACTTGCTTTATGAAATGGTATATGTCTTTCTTTAAAATATGAGTTGATTAGCACTATGCCTCTCAATTCCCATGATGCTTACATTTGTTCCATTTGAATTGGTATTTTTGTATTGCTGTGGCCATTCACTTCTTTTTTTGTATTGTGCTACTACTGTTCATGAATAGCGATGTATATTTGTGTCCACCATAGACTGTTTTTATGGGTTGTTTTTTAAGTCTCGGTGATCGTACTATTGTGATTTTTGTATAACTAATAAAATGTATTGATTATGTATATTTTGTTGTTTGTTGGTCTTTGATAGTTTTCTTTTGTGTAGC
Organism: Engystomops pustulosus; assembly: GCF_040894005.1. Taxonomy (NCBI): domain Eukaryota; kingdom Metazoa; phylum Chordata; class Amphibia; order Anura; family Leptodactylidae; genus Engystomops; species Engystomops pustulosus. The sequence continues at coordinate 84,312,751 of NC_092418.1, forward strand.
AGGCCTTGGTCTATACAGATTTTCTGGATTATTGGTATTCATTCTTAAAATCTAGAGACAGGGTCCCTTTAATCCTTGCAGCTCTCGTTTTGATCTAGCGGTGGTTTGGATGAAGGTCATTTATACACAACAGAGTATTTTTGGCAGATCCCAGTCGTCTTCTTCTTAAACTCTTATTCCCTCCTACTCACTCATTGCTCTCTCCCTCCCTCAGCCTCTCCCCTGCTCTGTCTCCGCATTTAGGTCTGCTCCTTGCTGCTAGCAATAGTTGTTTTAACTGGCCACCCCCTTACGGTGGCCAGCACTTGGAATAGTTTATTGAAGGATTGAACAGTGATCATATTTGGCTAACAGTTGTCTAATAGATATGAACAGCTGAAGAGTTTCACCACAGGAAAGTCATCAAGGTGTGGACGACAAGAACCCAAGCAGAATACTAGGATTTTACTACCAACAACATGGAGGGCAAAATAGGCACTTGGTGAATGACCCTTACTACAGTCGCTGTGAATACAGTGTCGGACAGGCCCACCAGAGTACCAGAGGATCCTCCGGTGGGCCCTGGCTCAACCCAATACTGAATCCCAGAGGTCTATCAGAAAACAACACAATTTAGAGGCTGCTAGAGTATATTTCCCAGGGGATAATGAAATGTGGGCCCCCAGATTAATTTTCTCTGGTGGGCCTAAGGAAACCGAGCCCGACACTGTGTGAATATATACCTCATGTCTACAGAGTCACAGTAATCTAAGGTACAGTATTTCAGGAGTTAAATTGAATTTTTTAAAAATGAAAGGAAATCACTCATTTCACGTTCTTTAATTCACTTCCCAATTAATCATTTCTCACAGAATAATTATCACCTTTGCTCCTCCTGAGCTTCTTTCCCCTCTCCCATTTGTTAATTTTTCCATTACCCATACTCACCACCTTTTGCCAGTCAGAGAAGCTTCCCGGTTTAATGCAATGTTAATCTCTATCACCTTTAAGCAGATTGACTGGCAGATCCTTCATGCTTCATAGTTAAGGTGTCTCTGTGAAAGCATTGTTAATGCCTGTCTATAAATAGGAGCCTAGGAGCTCTGTGTAGTTTCCAATAAAACCAGCGTAAAAAGAAATAGGTTTCCATTCTCCCTTTACAGGAGGTTGTTCTAAACAGGAAATTTGGGCAGGTGGTCTGGGATTTCTGTATAATATGACCAAGATCTGTTTTATATTCATTAACAGTTGAATGAATTGAATGAATGAAAGAAAGAAATAATACATAACACATATAAGTAATGTGATGGATCACAGTAATATGAGCTATGATTAAGGCAGCACAATGGCTAAGTGGATAGTACTACAACCTTGCAGCGCTGGGGTTCTGGGTTCACGTCTCATCCAGGTCAACATCTGCAAAGAGTTTGTATGTTCTCTTTTGAGTGGGTTTCTTCCAGGTCGTCCGATTTCCTCCCACACTCCAAAATATACTGGTAGGTCGATTAGATTGTGATCCCCATTGGGGACAGGGACTGATCTGGCAAACTCTGCACTATATAAATATACAATTATTATTATTACTAGGGATGGAATGGGTGCCTGAAGCAAAGGTTGCATGATGAGATTACGTATCAGATTAAAAGGTTACATTGTTAAACAAATCCACCAAAGAAAAAGATGATCCACCAGTTGCCCCGGTCATCATGATAAACCAGGGACACTTACTCATAGATCCAGGCACCATCACTGTGGTAATCTTCTTATATTTGTTACCCATTGCCTCCTTCCTTCTAACATCAACTTTTAAAATTATGCTAATGGAAAGTGTTCTGGGCGGTGTTACAAGAGCTCCTCCGTGCTGTAGCTTCATAGGCTGTTACACTCGGCACAAGCATCTCTGTCCATTGTGTGTGATAACTCCCTGTTGCCATGTGATAATAGCAGGCAGAAGGAGGGGGTGGTGCCAAGGGAGCTGGGGGAGGGTGAGACATGCTTCTGAACAATGTAACAGTCTGTGAAGCTACAGCACAGAGGGCTCTTGTAACACCCCTCAGAGCACTCTTGATTCATTAGCATAAAGTTGACCTTAGAAGCAAGGAGGCCATGGATAACAAATATAAGAAGATTACCACCGTCATGGTGCCGGGATCTATGAGTAAGTGTCCCCGGTTTATCATGGTGATTTTGATGCCAGATTTCCTAGGGTAAATTTTTCAGGGTCGATGGAAGGCGAGGCCCAAAGAATCAGTTTACCTAAAGGTTTTGGTCTACCAAAACCCAAATTATTCATATTTAATCTTCTAAAATCTATAGAAAATTAAACCACTCTTCTACCACTCCTACCATCACGTAACCATAGGCTCGGAAGCACAAACAGATTCCGAACCTATCTGTAGTAGCAGAAAGCATTGTTCATACACTACTTATGACTTTCCTTTGGGGGTCACATCTTTATGAAAGTATATCAGTGACGTGGCCTCTGTATTACGTGTTCTAAAAGTTCCCAGAATTTGACAAAGGAAGAAGAAGTCTTTTGTAAGGAAGTTTTGTTAAATAAGATAATGGGTACAAAATCTTAGTTTTTCTATGGTTCTTATTTTCTTCTGGACAACTTTAGGAGAAGTCTCCACTCTCCTGGCAATGGTGTACTAGCACTTCTGCCAGATAAAAATTGTATATTGGGGTTCACACTTTTCACTTCAGTACTTGAAGGACTGTCTAGCTTCGGTTAAGAAATACTGTATCATGTAGTTACATTTTGGGGCACATATAGGGCAAAAGGGCCAGCATATGAGTGATTTGTGTGGAAGGGATGTGGTTTACAGAAGACTATATCATATTGCAGCAAACACCCACCGGTAACACCCGCGGTCGGCGCTGCAATCCAGCTGTGTGCACCTTGTGGACAACATATGGGTGTAAAATGATGTATTCCAATGTGTGTGTATCCAGGATAAAGCTCCTGGCAGGATACACCTACATTAAGTGGATAAAAGTGTAGAAGAGGATGCCCTGTATATGTAAATAATAAGAACGTCCCTAAAATTCGGAAACAATCTCTAGGGGTGCACAGATTTAATTCCTAGGTGTAAACTTTTAATAGAGTGAGACACTGTACGGTAAAAAGAAAATTTCTATGAAATAATCCTAAATAAAGGAGGACATAAAAATCCACGCTCCAATGCTCCATCTCATCATAGTACAAGACTTTGGAATGGACTCCTACCTGATCCAGCTGTTCCAGGGATTTGAAGCGATAACTAAGACTGACACCAACAGATTTAAGTAATTTATAAGCAATAAAAGTACGTTACATCTGCCACAATTACATCAGAACATGTCATGGGGAGAAATATTCAAGTATATCTCATAAACATCCAAAAAATCCTCCTCACATTTTAAAGAAACACTCCAGTCACAGCTGATTCATTTAATAATACCAGGACCTGAAGGGGGGAGCAGGACTCTCGGTTCTAGGAATACAATGAAAATGAGTCAAGCTCCTCCTTTCAGGACCTGCACCAGGCAGTATTTAATGAATTAGCTTTGACTGGAGGGTTCCTTTAAGGTTATTAAATTGAATACCAGGGTAGTCGTGATTTTTGAGCAATAAGAAAAAAAACTTACTGAAAGATCACATTAGTCTAGGAGAAAATAAATGCCTGTCTGGGCCCACAAAGAGGAAAATAAGGTTGTGCTAACCTTAGTCTGGGGCTCCCTGCTTGGTCTTAAAGTAATGGCGGGGGATTACACCCCCACTTTCCTGCTTGTGTGCAGTAGGTGCGAACCATGCGCAATAAAACTAGGGTATACTACGCCACCTACATAAAATGCTGCGCAGGTGCCAGGTACACTAGAGATTAGTCCAATGCCCCTTATCAGACTCCTAAACTTACTTTTTTATGTTGTTGTAAGGGGATTTGGAAGAATAGACCAGAGGTACATGAGGCCCTGTAATTGGTTTACTGTCACAAAAGGTTCCCTTGAAATGGGTTATCCGAGAATGTATCAGGCGCTGGGACATGGTGATGGTTAGGCCTGCCCGGCCGGCCAGAAGCTGCAAGGTCAGAATTTCCATGCCCCTGTAAACAAACAGGGGCAAGGCCTGGAGAGAGTGCAGCCTGGGACACCAGGAATAGTTATTTTTTCAATGCAGCCCTCCCCCAGAGGGGCTTTGGCATTACCTGCTCTGGCCGTCAAGGCCACTGACAAATACATGGATGTGAATTTAAGAAGTTTCCAATAAAGCTCCAACTTTTGTCCTGAGATCTTGTCTGTGCTGGACTTATCTGTAAATAAAAAAGTCAAAGCTGTCAAATGGGGTTGTCCGGTGACAACAAGATAGCTATATTGATGATCCATGGGGGTCTCATTGATGGGGCTCTCACGGATCATAGGAACGTGGGTCCGTTGTACCCCAGATGAATAGAGCAGACAGTGGCACATGCGGTTGGTGGTCTATTCATCTCTATGTGCTGATGGAGATAGCTGAACGCCATACTCGGCTTTATCCATCAGCGCCATAGAGATGAATAGAGCAGCCAGAGCATTCACTATTATTTGCTTTTTTCATCTGGGGTACAACGGGGTACAAAGGACCCACTTACTTGTGATCCATGGGAGTCCTATCACTGAAACCCCCACCGATCAGCAAGTTACCCTGTGGATAGGGGCTAACTTGTTGTCACAGGACAACCCATTTAAGGCAATTCAAATCTTGTTCATTAATAGGTTTAGCAACTTTAAACCATGTTCCACCCACACCACTGTCATCACCGCTAATATGCTTACCACTGCTGTGTTATTGGATAAAATTGAGCCTTTCATTATATTACTCTATTTTAATGTTAAAAGCACCAAATCTCCAACATGTCAACAAATACCATATTCACTGTATATGATTCCTAACAAGTGTACAAAACTTGCACATTTCAGAGCAATAAGCCAATATATAATACACCCTATAGATTCCCCTTCATATGACGCCCTATAGACCATCTCCCGTGTCCAGGATTTCTTATTGTGGCAATTTCTTTCTTTGGTTAACGCTGTTGGATTACCAATCCTATTAGAAAATAATTCTTTATCTGCCAACCCTAGACAATCATACATGCCATCTGTCCACCCTGTGCTTCCAGTATGTAGAGGATCAGCGGATATTTTATTAGATTCCCAGCGTGTGATGGGCACAAGTTATATCAGGAGTCACACGTATCATCTGTTTGTATGGTGAGGGACATAATGTCTATTGGAAAGTGACGTCCTATGAGATGTGGATATACACAATATGCCCATAGTATCCATAAACATATGGTCAGAACATCATTTTTGGTATCTCATTCATGATCAGAGATTTTTATGATACTTGGTGATGGCAACAAGGGCAGCGTTTGCCTATTGGCGTTGGATATTAAAATCAAGGTTATTACATGTGAGTAATTATATATTATACAGTGTATGATTGCAATTTAGTAGAACCAAGAGATCTCATTTAAGCTACAATTTCTCTGCTAAAGCAGAACATCCATAAGTCTCTACAGCCATTTCACTACGGGTCCAACTGTACTATAACTATATAACTATGACCTAAAATTTTCCTTAAAGGGAGCTTTTCACCACCGATATCCCTTTGTATACTTTAACAGGTGCTACTCCACTAATTATCAAGTAGTTGGTATTTTCTCTCAAGCCCTCACCATTGCCAAGTAATCAGTGACAATGTTTTTGGATCTCTACCGACAAATGGGTGGAACCTCTATGCCTGCCCTTTTGACAGTAGAGAGCCTAATTAGCATGTTGGATATGAAACTACCCAAGAACTATTTTAATTAGGCTCTATTTGATCAGATTGGTGGTGCTGATTAAAGTGTCTGTCTCCGCAACTCTGACAGTAGAGAGTTGAACATTTTGCCACTGATTCCCCAGCAATGTTGGGGGTTAGAGTAATATTTCCAGAATTATTGATACAATGCTAATTATAGAATTGAAAGAGTTGGGGGATGGTAGAGGTGCTGACAGATCCTCTTCAAAATGTCTGTGCATGTGGTAAAGCATGAAAAAAGCATGAAACAAAATAGTTCATTTGCTGCTATGGTCCATGGTCGGCAGACCACAACACACGCAACACACAAGACATCTTTTGTCTCATTTCTTCCTGGCAGATTCCTCATAGTTGGCAATCAGGTTTATCTCCATCAGATATAGAATGGCAAATTCTCCTGGCCATGATTTATCACTGCAGAATTTGCCACCCTGGTGAGAGTGGCCTCTGGTGAGCATCTCCACACTTCATCCCTAAAAAAATCACACTCAATGTGCCCAATGTACATACAGTAAATACCCTGTGACCCTTCAATATATTACAATCATATAGTTTCATTTATTCATATTTAAGACCAGAACCTCCTCATTAATTTAGATATTACAGCTGCCCCATTATACAGTAAATTTGGTTAGCACAACACCCCCTTAGAAATGTAGCACAGCACCCTTCATTGTAAATGTAGGACAACAGCACTCCCCCCAGTATATGTAGCCCACGCATGCTCCTACTAAATATGTAGCCCAAACATGCCCCCAGTATGTATGTAGCTCAGCACACTTCCCCAATACATAAGTTACCCAGCACACCAACCCAGTACATATGTAGCCCACGCATGCTCCTACTAAATATGTAGCCCACAAATGTCCCCAGTATATATATATATATATATATATATATATATATATATATATATATATAGAACCCACACTTCCCCCAGAATATATGTAGCCCAAACATGTCCCCAATACATAAGTTACCCAGCACGCCAACCCAGTACATATGTAGCCCAGCATACTCCCCCAGCATATATGTAGATATCAGCACATACCCCCAGCATATATGCAGCCCAACACATGACCCACTATATATGTAGCCCAGCAAACACGCCCAATATATGTTGCCCAGCACATGAACCCAATACATATGTTGCCCCCAGTATACAGATAGTCCAGCATATGTCCTCAGTATATATGTAGCCCAGTGTGGTGCCCTAGTTGATCATCTACTCTTTGCTACCGTGTCCCTGGATGCGAGGAGTCCCTGCTACCCTGCAGAATAGTTGTGCCAATCTGTAATTATGATGAATAGTTCTGTTGGCTACTATGATGCAAGTATTCAGGTCCTGGACACTGTGGTCGGGCCATGAAACAGCACTATGTATTGTCTGTGATTCATGGTCTGGTCATGGCCATGTGTATCTGCCTGTATTTTATAGGCATCTGATTTTGGAGCGACCATGGCACTGTAGATGGCTCATCAGGCAGGACAGATGAAAAATACAAAAACTTCAGAACGTCTTGGATCCTTCATGACACATAAAAATATTGAATCTCTTTCTTCCCATTGTACCATTAGGATAATTCAAATTAATGAAACAACATAAGTTTTGAGGTAATGAATTTTCAACAGCTTATGTAGTTTGGGAACTTGACATCGATGACGTATCTTGCTTATTCATCTCATGGAAATTAGATAAAATGTTCCCTGCGCCTGTCGGACGTCACTGGGGAAGCAGCTTATAGCAGACTGACAATTTATCCCTTAGACTGTAATAATTCACTCTGCAAATCTCCTTAGGTCACATTCATTAACTGTCATCGTGCCAGTGTGTAGCACAGTAGTAGAAGCCACAGACAAATATTCTTATTTATAGCATTCATGTAGATTCCCGAATGGGAGCATAATTCAATGTATCACATACAGGCAGTCCCCGGGTTACATACAAGATAGGGTCTGTAAGTTTGTTCTAAAGTTGAATTTGTATGTAAGTCGGAACTGTATATTTTATAATTGTAACCCCAACCAAATTTTTTTCGGTCTCTGTGACAATTGGATTTTAAAAATGTTGGGTTGTCATAAGAATCAGGATTAACAATACATCTTAACTACATACATATTTAATAACAGTTCTAGCTGTTTATTGTAGCCTGGGACTAAAGTACAGTAAATCCCCAATTTCCAGAGGTCCGTTTGTAACTAGGGGTTGTCTGTAAGTTGGGTGTTCTTAAGTAGGGGACCGCCTGTACCACAAGATATATTTACTTCCCAATATAATATGCCCTGTAATATTACCTTAAGACATAGATACAGTATATATAACCTGCAGCAGTGCACAGTAGACACAGTGGATGAGATTTTGCATTTAGGTTTTTAGCATACGCTTTGTCAGATTTTTGTATCTTACCTGTAGCCTATGACCGTAAATGGCACCAAAAGTGGGATGTTAAATGACTGGGGGTAAACCTAAGTCCATGGAACCGCAGGTACTAACCCACTTATGCTATGGCAGTACTGACAGCGACTTATCCTGAAAAGGAAAGTCCTCACATTCAGCCCCCCAGACACATAAAACATATCCCCACCACCATAAACCAGAGCCCTATGTTTGCCACTTTAACCCTATGTTAGGTCCAGAGACAAGATGTCAGTATCTAATATATTGCCTGTCATCAGGGCCGACGCCAGCACCAGGCATACCTGGGCAAGTGCTAGGGCCCAGAGCTGCTAGGGGGGGGCCCACACGGCCGAATCTCTGTCCTCATCAGTCTGGAAGTGCTTGGTGAGGGGGGCTGTATATAATAGAACCATGATGGGGTTGTATATAATTAAACTTTGATGGGGCTGTATATAAAATAACTATGTCAGGGATGTTTGTAAATGATAAACAGGAAATATTTTACTTAGTTTCTGAATTTTTTATGCTGCCACATGAGTTCACTGGAAAAGGCCCACTAAGACTCTATTGCCCAGGAGCCTACAGAAACCTGGAGCCGACCCTGCATGTCATCATTGTTCAGACAATTACACTCACCGGCCACTTTATTAGGTACACCTGTCCAACTGCTTGTTAACACTTAATTTCTAATCAGCCAATCACATGGCGGCAACTCAGTGCATTTAGGCATGTAGACATGGTCAAGACAATCTCCTGCAGTTCAAACCGAGCATCAGTATGGGGAAGAAAGGTGATTTAAGTGCCCTTGAACGTGGCATGGTTGTTGGTGCCAGAAGGGCTGGTCTGAGTATTTCAGAAACTGCTGATCTACTGGGATTTTCACGCACAACCATCTCTAGGGTTTACAGAGAATGGTCCGAAAAAGAAAAAACATCCAGTGAGCGGCAGTTCTGTGGGCGGAAATGCCTTGTTGATGCCAGAGGTCAGAGAAGAATGGGCAGACTGATTTGAGCTGATAGAAAGGCAACAGTGACTCAAATCGCCACCCGTTACAACCAAGGTAGGTAGAAGAGGATCTCTGAATGCACAGTACGTCGGACACCGGGTGCCACTCCTTTCAGCTAAGAACAGGAAACTGAGGCTACAATTTGCACAAGCTCATCGAAATTGGACAGTAGAAGATTGGAAAAACGTTGCCTGGTCTGATGAGTCTCGATTTTTGCGGCAACATTCGGATGGTAGGGTCAGAATTTGGTGTCAACAACATGAAAGCATGGATCCATCCTGCCTTGTATCAACGGTTCAGGCTGGTGGTGGTGGTGTCATGGTGTGGGGAATATTTTCTTGGCACTCTTTGGGCCCCTTGGTACCAATTGAGCATCGTTGCAACGCCACAGCCTACCTGAGTATTGTTGCTGACCATGTCCATCCCTTTATGACCACAATGTACCCAACATCTGATGGCTACTTTCAGCAGGATAATGCGCCATGTCATAAAGCTGGAATCATCTCAGACTGGTTTCTTGAACATGACAATGAGGTCACTGTACTCAAATGGCCTCCACAGTCACCGGATCTCAATCCAATAGAGCATCTTTGGGATGTGGTGGACCGGGAGATTCACATAATGGATGTGCAGCCGCTAAATCTGCGGCAACTGTGTGATTCCATCATGTCAATATGGACCAAAATCTCTGAGGAATGCTTCCAGCACCTTGTTGAATCTATGCCACAAAGAATTGAGGCAGTTCTGAAGGCAAAAGGGGGTCCAACCCGTTACTAGCATGGTGTACCTAATAAAGTGGCCAGTGAGTGTATAATACTGTATTGGGCAAACATACAAGATGAAAAAAAAAGTTTTAAAAAAATTAATACAGTTTAAAAATATTTGTGGTCATTTATCTTTTCTCTGTGCTGTGTTGCTAGTCTTTGTCTTTTTCACCTCTGAGCACCTGCTCATTTAATATTTTGTCTTTTAGCTTAAGTTAAATTTGTCTATTTAGTTTTTTGCGACTTTTTCATGAAATGTCTCAAAAATGGCACACAAATGTCTCAAGTCACTTTCCATTTTCTAAGTTTTCCTTAAGTATGGGTTCGGCTGGAGTTTTTGGCACCAAACAGTGATGCAAATTTTAGATTTTTTTGAAAAGATAAATATCATTTGCGACATTTAGCACATCAGGAATAGAAGATAAACGGATCTTACTGATGATAAACTAATGCCTGGCCGACTTCCGTGCACATTTCAAAAAGTCTTAATAAAAATGCAAAGATTACAATGCGCCAAAAAAAAAGAAAAAAAGACAGAAAAAACTAAGGAAAATAAAGATAAATGACCCCCATTAAGTTGAATATAATAGGACCTCCCCAAATATAACCTTATTCAAATTTAAATGTATTGGGGAAAATTTAACATGTTTTCTCCGACATTTTTTTGGCGAACAAAACATGTGAATAGCCCCAAAAATCGACATCTCCATCAGACAGACCGGGGCATGAACACCCGACCTACTATACTTACTATAGTCACTTCTACTAACATTGAAGGGAAAAAAGCTGTGTCCTCAAGACCAGAACTAGCTGCATCCTAAAATCTACCATTAAAATCAAGTTGGATGAACCAGGGACACTTACTCATAGATATAGGCACTGTGACTGTGGTAATCTTCTTATATATATTATGCATGGCCTTTATTCCTTCTAAAATCAATTTTTAAAATTATGCTAAGTGTTTCAGAAGCCCTCTGTGCTCTGGCTTCACTAGTTGTTGTTACACTGTGCAGCAATTTTCAGTCTCCCCCTCTTCCCTCCTACTCCTCCCTCCCCCTGCACGCTCTGTAATCTCAGCAGAAGTGAGCTCCTTCAGAATATAATAGCCTGTGAATCTGCAGCATGGAGGGGCTCTGGTAACACATCCAAAGCCTTTAGGGTTCATTAGCATAATTTTAGAAGTTGATCTTAGAAGAAAGGAGGCCATGGATAACAGTGCCAGGATAGATGAGTAAGTGTCCCTGGTTTATCCTGCTTGATTTTAGGGTAGTATTGATATATAAGTGATTTGGACTACTGTTTACATGCATTTAGATCTATCATGTTTTTTCCCTTCTTCAGTCTACAAGAAGTTAATTGAGTAAATCCACATAATGCTTTGGGGGCCATTAAGCTATAGTAATTGGCTCTCTGTGTACAATCTATGTTTAGGATGCATAGAGTTGAGTCAACCTTTTCTTCCCTGGGATTTGGCGTTTGCACTCTGGTTAATAAGGGGAATCCCAGGAATTGTTCCTCTAAGATTTCCTCTGAAACTATTTCTATTTCCTACGTTTGTTCTCCAGGGTCAATTTGTGAACTAAACTTATTTCCCTCTTTATTACTGGTATATATTATCACATTGTAGTTAATTTGTGTAAAGTGACTTGTTTTATAAAGGCTTTTATTGCTAATGCATGTGATTAAATTCCAGCTGGGGGAAAGGATATCCCTCGTGAATATCTTAAGGAAGCTATTACAAGCGATTTAATTGCTCACAGTGGTAAACAGAGCGGGTTGTCATAGTATTCCTAGATGACAGCTGATACAAGATAAAGATCTATCATTAGCATCTATCTATCTCATATCTATCTTTTTATCTATCTCATATCTATCTATCTACCGTATATACTCGTGTATAAGCCGAGTTTTTCAGCACAAAAAATGTGCTGAAAAACCTCACCTCGGCTTATACACCAGTCAATGATAAAAATAAAAAATTAATACTTACCCTCCGGTGTCCCCGATGTTCCTCGCGGCTCCCGATCCCCATCGCGGCTCCCGGCGGCTCCCTGTGTCTCCTCTTCTGTCTTCCATCTTCTCTAGCCGGCAGAGTCGCGTCCATGCGATCTGCTGGCCATCGCACACTATGATGCAGCGCTGTCGCGCTGATGATGTCATCAGCGGTGACAGCGTCGCATCACACTGTGCGACGGCCGGCAGATTGCATGGACGTGACTCTGCCGGCTAGAGAAAATAGAGTGAAGAAGCCGTCGGGAACCGCAAGTAACATCGGGGACACCGGAGGGTGAGTATTAAGTTTATTTTTTATCTGTATTCTACACAGGGGCAGGGTGTATGCTACACGGGGGCAGGCTGTATGCTGCAAGGGGGCAGGCTGTATGCTGCAAGGGGGCAGGCTGTATGCTGCAAGGGGGCAGGCTGTATGCTGCAAGGGGGCAGGCTGTATACTGCAAGGGGGCAGGCTGTATACTGCAAGGGGGCAGGCTGTATACTACATGGGGGCAGGCTGTATACTACATGAAAGGGCTGTATACTACATGGGGGCAGGCTGTATGCTACGTGGGGGCAGGCTGTATGCTACGTGGGGGCAGGCTGTATACCACATGGGGGCAGGCTGTATACTACATGGGGACAGGCTGTATGCTACAAGGGGCAGGCTGTATGCTACGTGGGGCTGGCTGTATACTACATGAGGGCTGGCTGTATACTACACCCTTGGCTTATACTCGAGTCAATAGGTTTTCCCAGTTTTCTATGGTAAAATTAGGGGTCTCAGCTTATACTCGGGTCGGCTTATACTCGATTATATACCGTATCTATTTAAGTATATACGGTATCTATCTCATATCTATCTATCTATCTCTCTATCTATCTATCATCTTTTACCAGAGCCCCTCTGTGCTGTAGCTTCTCAGACTGTTACACTGACTCCTCCTCCCCCTCTGCTCTCTCAGCACTCCCCCTTCTGTCTGATTTAAACTCACTGAAGCAGAGGACGTTTTCATCACAAAGTGGGAGGGGAAGTGCTCCTTGCACAGTGTAACTCCCTGTGAAGCTACAGCACATAGGGCTTCTGGTAACACCACCAGGGGGGCCTTCTGACTCATTAGCATAATTACAAAGTTGATTTTAGAAAGAAGCAGTTCATGGATAACACATATAGGAAGATTGAATCAATGAGTAAGTGTCCCTGGTTTATCATGCTTGATTTTGATGGTAGATTTCCTTTAAAGGGAATCTGTCACCAGGAGACCCATTTTTAGCACTCCCCCAGTCCCCACAGAGCATAGTACATAAGTGCTTTTGTGCCAAAGTGTTTTTGTATAAAAATAGGTTTTACAGAAAAAAGATATGTTATATTGGACCTTTCATTAGCATCTGCTGTGTGACTAGGCACTCGTCCCCTGGGAGTGGCTGGAAAGGAGCACTTTCCCCCCCACCCTTGGGAAACAGCTTTTCCATGTATCCTTTTCAACTATATGAATAACTCCCCACACTCGGGATTGGCTGTAGAGGAGCAGGGGGCGTCGCTGAGCCAAGTGATGGGTGTTTTCATATATTTGAAAAGGACACATGGAGGAGTGGTTTCCCAAGGGCGGGGGGGGGGGGGAAACTGCTCCTTTATAGCTCCTCCCAGTGGCACAGCAGATGATAACGAAAGGTACAATATAACATATCTTTTTTTTCTGTTAAAGCAATTTTTAATATAAAAACACTTTGGCAGAGTATGTACTATGCTCTGTGGGGACTGGGGGAGTGCTAAAAATGGGTCTCCTAGTGACAGGTTCCCTTCAAGATCTAGTTCACCTTTACATGGCATAATTCTAACCTATAAGGCACATTAGATTTATTATGTTTGCTTAGACAGCTTGGTAAATGTGGGTTTATTTTGGCACATTAAGAGGGACATTGATATTTTTTTGCTTGCTTTTTTGGGCAATTTCTTGCTTAAGTAATACTATGACATCATCAAGTGCGACAATGCCGCATCATAGTGTGAGCCGGCGGGCATAGTGCAAGGAAAAGCCCCTGACGGCTGTTACATGCAATGAGAAGAAAGAAGAGGAGATGCATGGAGCCTCAGGGGACGCGGAGCATCGGAAGCATCAGAAGGGGAGTATATAAGTGTATTTTTTACACACTCGTGTATAAGCCGAGTTGGGGGTTTTTCAGCACATTTATACACGAGTACTTCTTCATTTTCTATAGGGTGTCATATTTTTTAGGGGATTTTTGTCAACCCTAATTTGCAGGCTCCATTTCCTTTACATCATAATAAAAAAAGGCAAATATTCATTTGAACAAGAAAATGTTTTTTTTTTCTTTTACATATCTTTAAGGCTGCATGCACAGGACCGTATGGGTGGCGTATGTACGGCCGCAATACATCCCCCATAGACGGCAATGGCTGCACAAAGCGATGCGGTGCCGTACCGCTTTGTACACTGGAAAAAGACTGGGCATGTCCTATCTTTCACCGTGTTAAGGTCCGCCATGCATCTTTATGGAGGGGGTGGGTCACCCCTCCTCCTCACCATGGCGCCGAACATATGCCTGCCCAGCTACGGCCTGGCAGGCATACATTCGTGTGCATGCAGAATAACTTTTAGTCTCTGCACTTACAACAACATGTAGTCTGGACATTGTACATGCATTTACTTTTTGTGTGTAAAAATGAACCAGGAATGCTCTGTCACACCTTTTCGTAATCTAGCTTCCTTTTTGGTTTACAAATTAGGCGCAAATGAAATGGCCGTGTGACAATTCAAAATGCATTTAATACGGCAAAACCACATCATACATAAATGACAAGAAAAGGAACAAACCAGGTGCAAAAATAGGTAAAACTATTCTAGTTGCCTAGAAACCAATGAGAGCTCAGCTTTAATTTTATGAACATCTGTGGGAAAATAAAATCTGAGCTCTGATTGGTTTCTTCATGGGAAACTAGAACAGTTATTCTCTAAGAGACTTATAATAAATCTCCCCCATTATGATGAATGTCCCCCTAAGTGTTACTGTCTATTATGGATTTGCAACTTTTTGGCTGTAAATTAGAAAAATTGGAGACATTTTGAAGAAGAAAAACAGAAGTTACTACAATGATACATCCCCTTTGTGAGTTCTTTATCCAACATACCTGCAAGAGGGTATAAGGGGGCGCTTAAGGGGGCGCTTATGGTGTCACTTTCCCATATGAGAAGACTATTACTATAAACCATACATTATAGTCAGGGCCTGGCACAAACTTTGCACTGGGGCCCATCAGCTTCTAGTTACGCCACGTTATGCTGATATGATGTCTGAGATTCACATCATGTCACATCATGTGCTGCATCGTAAATTAGCTCCCTATGTACTCTTAACGCCTGCCCAAGAAAATAACATTTCTACTTTGGACCCAAAACAGAGACTGCCCTGAAAGGCCTCTCCAGTTCTGACTGTACCAAAAACACAAGGCGCTATCTGCCACATCTCAGGAATTCTCAGAGTTTGCATCACACAGTCCAGATCCTGAGACTACCCTCAGATATGTGTTTTCTTCCATTTACTCAATGTTTACTAAGCACACTTATTCAATTTCATGACATCCTACCCATGGCAGTGAGTTTTTTCTGGAAAGCCAGTCACCAGAGAGGCTGGTAAAAATCACCCAATGATGCTTAATGACCCAAAACGTCTCAAGTGTCTGACAAATAAAAACAACACTAGAAAAAAAGTGCATAAGAGATTCAGATGCAAGTAACCTGTACAAATCATATGCAAACAACCTACTTAGTTTTGCGAAGCTAAAACAAATATATCACTTAAAATCTAAAATCCATATATATCAGACTGAATCCCAACAAATGCACTGAGCATAAGGCTACGTTCACACTACAGATCAAACCTCCGTTCCTTACCCTCGTTTAAAAAAGGAAAGAATGGAGGTATCAGTGAAAAATCCTATTGACATCAGTGTAAATTTTAGGTCATCCGTTATGGTTAGTCAAAAAAGGCATGTATAACAGATCCCTGCCTGAACGGAACGGAACGGATGACATAAAATTGATGTCAAAGGGATTTTTAATTGATACATTAAACCTCCGTTCTGTAGTTTTTTTTTTTAACAGAGGTTTAAATGGTAGTGTGAACTTAGCCTTACTCTACAGGCACCGCATCCAGCAGAGCTTGTGACCACACATTATTTCCTAAACTTATTCTCTATCTACATCTAAATCTGCATGATGATAATGATGATGATGATATTATTTTGTATCAATTTATCAATATATCAAAAATGCATTTGGAAGTGGATGAGCTCAAGGGAGATTTTAAAATAATTCACTATCTAATTTCCATGAACAATGCTAATCTATGCATTCTCTAGTGCATAGGAATGGTGCCAGTCAAAGAAAATTTTTTTTCACATTGAACATAATGGGGCACATTTACTTACCCAGTCCTGCGGAGTTCACGAAAGTGCATTGTCAAACGATAATGCACTGTGCCGCGATTCACTAAGATCGTGCTCCCAATATCCTGCATGTGTCACTTCCCCGCTCAGGTCCGCCCGAGTTCACCTTCTTCTTCCTGGTGCATGTAAGTGCTTGATCTTGCGACACAATTTTAAAATAAGTAAAGCATAGGAGAAAAGTGAGTATAATACATAATAAAATATAACTTTTAATCTAATACATTAAAATTCAAGGTATGTCTCAATTATCACAGTGTGTCACAAGAATACCTGCTTGCAGAAATGCTACACATAAAATGTCAACAGGTAAAGTATTATGCTTTAAATACTCTTACCGTGGTTCAGACGTGAGCCCTGCCTAAGGGTGGAGAGTCAGGGGTACCAGGAGGGATAACTTGTCTGACCCTAGACAACCCCTTTAAGACTCCCGCCCTTACAAGGGCAGTCCACAGCTGTCCCTGTTGGACTTCAGCATGCCCCCCTAACAAACGCCATTATCCCTGACGCGTTTCGTGGATACTCTTCAGAGGGAATATAAATGCATTAGATGCTTCAGTCTGAAGTGGTCCTGGCAGACCGAGCACACAGTGGCATGCACAAAAAATTTGTAGTGGGACTGCTGTTAGCAGGTAGACCCACTTAAAAGAAAGAAAAAGGCTGCAAGTCTCCGATCCTGGTGGTGGATCAGGAGACCATCATGTTGCAGGCTGGCTCTGTGATCGCCGTATTAAAGCATAATACTTTACCTGTTGACACTTTATGTGTAGCATTTCTGCAAGCAGGTATTCTTGTGACACACTGTGATAATTGAGACATACCTTGAATTTTAATATATTAGATTAAAAGTTATATTTTATTATGTATTATACTCACTTTTCTCCTATGATTTACTTATATTGACTGTTGCGAGTAGATTGTGTTACCTATTGGTTGCTCTTTTGACACAATTTTAAAGTTAAATTCCACGCTCAGTCTGAATCAGTCGGATCGTCCAACGGCACAACCCCTTGATTTCTGTTGCATGAATGCCAACGCGGCTGCGCCAAAATCTGATCGTGTGCGACCCAATCCCCAATTAAGTACCTGCCACGGCCGTGAAAATCCAGAAAATGTTGGCAAATCCGACGAAAGTGCGTCCGCGGAGCCTTAGTAAATAAGCCCCAATGTTTAGAGTGGTCTTGCTCACATGTGCAATTCAATGTTACTGGGTACCAATGCAAAATCTATACTTGACCCCCAACTTTAAAGGGGTTTTCCCACTAAACAGGTTAGCTTATTGGTCGGTGGAGGTCTGAAGAAATCACGAGAACAAGGGGTCTGATGGGGTCCCAGATTGCAGCGCTCGGCAATCTCCGTCAGCTCCATAGAGATGGATGGAGCAGAATGGTCATGCACGGTTGTCTGCTCCATTAATCTCGGGGAGCGACGAGGGGTCAATGGACGTATCTGGTACCCCATCAGACCCCTCTTTCTCGTGATCTGTGGGGATCTCATCACTAAGACCCCCAACCAATCAGCAAGTTAGGCCCTATGGAGAGAGCCTAACTTGTTTAGTGGGAAAACCCTTTAATATATTGTTTTTGTGCTGGCCTCTTCGTATGTCCCTCTAAGGAGCAATTGGTCTTGAAAAATGTGGTAGTGATATTTGTCCTATTAATACGCCTGGAGTCATTTTGCGCCAAAACATGCGTCTAAATGAAAATTTGCGCCAAATCACAACTCGGGTCTATTTTAAAGCGACTTTGCACTGTCCTATGTTTATTTGCCACAATAGGAAGTTGCAAAACGGCATTTGTACCACAACTGCGCCAAAACAATGCCAAACATAGACAAAAAACCCAATGATAAATTCCCTCCAGAAAATCTATGTCTGTAATTTGCCTATAGCTGAATAATCTGGCAGTATAAGTGGAATAAAGCGATTATTAATGCTTGTAGCCTCTGGCAATGTACATGTGTGACTTCACTGACAACGTGTAGAGCCCTGTTTACTAAACACTGCTATACTATGGGGTATGACACCCAGCAATGTGTTCATAGACTGCAGAGTGTCAGCCAACACTAAAGGTGTCTGTGGGGGGAGAGCCGAGGACAGAGAGCAGCCATAATTTACTGTGGTGACCTGTGCTAATCCCAGGTCATCATTAAAAGCTTTGTGAACAGATGGAGAGGTTTGAGAAACATGAATATCTCCTCATTCATACCTCGCTTTCACAGGCACTTTCCCTTTCTCACACTTGTAGCAGAGCACTCCCACAATTCATTATAGTATCCACATATCCAGTATTATGTATAATCTAGTCCAACACTATGGCTTCAGTTCAGAAACATACAGCACTAAACTGGAGATTTACATGTGTAATTTTCGTGATCACTTTTTAAAGAGGAAATGATGTGCATAAAATAAATCCATGGTCTTTGATCATATATTTTTAGTTTGCAGTGCTGCTTGTCTCTATTCTTCAATAATATGAAAATATAGTAGGAATTTGGTCACATTCTTCCGGATATTGCTTCAAAATGTGCATACTACATCTATAAAGGTGGGCATGGACAATAGCTGAATTCACTGTTTTGGTAGGAGCAAGTGACCAACATTGGTGTAGTTAGTGGTGGTAAACGTCACATTTACGACTGGGACTGTCAGGTCCGCTAGGGAGAATGCTGGGACTTCTGGTTCTTCTGGTGGTGCTAGCAGCGTTCTCCGACCTCTGGCGCGTATCCGCGCAAACTCCACCTCTTGCCCGCTACCAGCGGTCTCTGGCGTGCGCCCCGGGCAGCGGCTGCTAAGATCTCGCGCTGTCTAGGAGTTGTGTTCTGAACTGCTGGCTATAGGAAGGGACAGAGGTTGGGGCAAGCTCAGGGCACACTATCCCCTGTCTTCTGTGTTACCCAACCCTAACAGGGCCACTAAGTCTTGGTCACACTAAGGCTGACTGTGCCTTTATTTTATTGCTTGTATTTCTTACATATGGTTATTCCCTGTGTTGTCAGGATACAGGGTTCTAGAGGAGGACAGGATACAGGATTACCATATCAGGTCCGGATACAGGCTTAACAGGTTAAGCTACAGGGTTCTGGATAAGGTCAGGATACAGGGTTCTAGAGGAGGACAGGATACAGGATTACCATATCAGGTCCGGATACAGGCTTAACAGGTTAAGCTACAGGGTTCTGGATAAGGTCAGGATACAGGGTTCTAGAGGAGGACAGGATACAGGATTACCATATCAGGTCCGGATACAGGCTTAAAGGAAACCTACCACTTGAAGTGGAAGGTTTCCGATGGCAATACCGAGCACCAGCTCAGGGTGAGCTGGTGCCGGCGCTTATTTTTGTTAGTGTTTTAAACCGCGGTATCGCGGTTTAAAACACTTTTTAAACTTTATAGCCGGCGCAGGGAGGTACGCGCTCGGCGCTTACCATGTGCGCGGCTCTCCTTCACCTCCTATGTAGCCGCGCGCACGGTAAGCGCCGAGCGCGTACCTCCCTACACCGGCTATAAAGTTTAAAAAGTGTTTTAAACCGCGATACCGCGGTTTAAAACAATAACAAAAATAAGCGCCGGCACCAGCTCACCCTGAGCTGGTGCTCGGTATTGCCATCGGAAACCTGCGACTTCAAGTGGTAGGTTTCCTTTAACAGGTTAGGCTACAGGGTTCTGAATCAGGTCAGGATACAGGGTTCTAGAGGAGGACAGGATACAAGATTACCATATCAGGTCCGGATACAGGCTTAACAGGTTAGGCTACAGGGTTCTGGATCAGGTCAGGATGCTGGGTTCTGAATCAGGTCAGGATACAGGGTTAGTTACTGGTAATAGTTAACACTGAGGTTCAGGCTACTGGCTCAGATATAGGTTCCTGGTCATGATACCTGCACAGGATGGGATACAAAGGTCTCCAAATGTAGCAGAATACAGGTTTCCAGATGTGGCAGGGTCAGGAATACCACAGGTCAAAGAAGTACTGGATCAGGTTGAGGCACACAGAGTCAAGTACGAGTAACAGGAAAACAAATCAGAGTACCAAAAGTCACAGGAATACTGAATCCCGGAGTACTGGATGAGCCCTGGGAATTTATCCAGCCCCTGGATGTCGCACCCAGCAGCTGACTAGCCAAATTTCCAGGGATCCGATACTGCAAGCCAACTATCAATTAGCTCATTCCTTAGCATATTAGAGGAAAGTAGGATCAGGAAGTTAAATATCAAGATGCTTAAAAATTCTGGTCTCATACTTCATCTCTTATGAGAGCAAGAGTTTGTGCCAGTTGTTTCTAGGATAGTCTAAGGGTGAAGACACACATGGCGTTTTTGGGCCGTTTTTGGGCCGTTTTTACTAAGTGCGTTTTCAGATCGTTAAAAACGCATGCGTTAATAAACGCATCCGGTTTTTTAAAAACGCATGCGTTTTTTGAAAACGCACGCGTTTTTGTCCGTTTTTCCGAAATTGCGCAATGAAAAACGGACAAAAACGAATGCGTTTTCAAAAAACGGATGCGTTTTTAAAAAACGGATGCGTTTTTTAACGCATGCGTTTTTAACGATCTGAAAACGCACTTAGTAAAAACGGCCCAAAAACGGCCCAAAAACGCCATGTGTGTCTTCACCCTAAGGCCTCGGCCCGATCGCATCGGCGTTTCTATGGAAACGCCTGCGATTGGGAACGAGCCGCCGGTGTTTCGCATTAAATTAACGCAAAACACCGGCGGCTCGTTCCCGATCGCAGGCGTTTCCATAGAAACGCCAATGCGATCGAGCCGAGGCCCGCCCCGGTGGGCGCGACTTTGTCTGCGTTTGCGTTTGCAAGCGCAGACAAAGCGCCCTGTGTGGCGCCGGCCTAAGAAGTTTTTTGTAAGCTAAACTTTCTTGAATTCAAGCTGACACATGTCTTGAACCCAATTCACACCAATGTTCATTGCAGTGATCATTAAATTACATTACTGTTTTTAAAATGGCAAAAATTAAAATAGAGGCTGCAGGACAATTTTTTCCAGTGTAAATAACAGAAGTTTAATGGAAGGGAAACCGCCATACATGCAAGTTGGTCTTTATTTTCCCATCAGATTTAGGGGCCTGTTATTTTCTTCCATAATTTTATAGAGTAACACGCCACTAGCAATCATGTGAACATAGCCTTACAAAATAACTATTACAACAATACCATACACAGGTTAAATGTACAGGGAGGATGCAGAGGGTTTCCATAGCCCATTTTGGGCAGTTATTGCTTTTGACCTTAAAAGACTTGGGCCCCATGGCCTGGTTCATGGTCGGCCTTAATTAGCCAAGCCTAACCAAGGCTGCAAGAATCAATAGCATTTGCTGCTTTAAGAGGGTAATGCAATTGATTGATTGAGAGTGGCAGCAGTCCTGTGTAAGGAAATAATGTGTGTAGCAGTGGGGGGCAGGTTTGCTATGAAACTAAAGTCAATTCTAGTTATGCCTCAGTCAGTGGGGTAACTAGGAGAGGAAGAGCCTTATAGCAGACTTATGATGCTGGGGCCCCCTGGCACTGCGGGCCCCATAGCAGCTGCTATGGCTGCTACCCCTGTAGTTACGTCCCTGGCCCCCATGCTATGAATTCAGCAGTATTTTAACCACATGTGTTCTCGGCTTTAGAACAAGACTTAAATGCAATAGTAGACAATTCTCTGCAAAAGTTTTGAGTTTTTGGACAATACTAAGAATTACTTCCCATTCAATGTAAGACAGCAGTGATTTTGAAAAAGTGCACGAAAAAGTTATAGACTGTACATTGCGCATTTACTTGAAATAAAGAAACTTCTTTTAATGGGAAGAACCTGGATATATGAGAAGAAAATTTGTCTTGTTTTTATAAGAATACGACATTATTGTTTTATTATTGAAAATTAAAAGACAATGATTCTGACCATATGTCTTATCGCCTACTGTATCTGGATAAAATAATCCCTAAAAAGTGTTTTACCTTGGGAAACCCTTCATGTAATATGCAAATGTGATCACAGAAATTAAGCAAAAACAAAATTATGCCGTTATTTCCCATTTGTTTTGGCTGACAGCACTGCACTATTAATTAGACAGGATGTTCTAAGGAATGTATATTTTTTATAATATAATTAAGTACACAGCTGGTATGTAAAAATTAACAATCTTGAGGGAATTAGGAAATTCATTTGCACTGCTTCTTAATTAGCAGCACAAACCATGAAATTAGAAACAGAACCAGCGAGTAAAATATTTATATTTTTACTTGTACAAATTTAGACTTTTATACCTGTCATTCAACCACAATAACCTGTGAATTATAATTGTAAGTCATATAGTCCATATCTAAGAGATAGTCCATTAAGAGCTATACTTTGTCTCAGGTTTAGAACTTTATATGTATATTTGGGGAATACTGTATGTCCTGTGCCACTGTTTAAACAGTCCGCAGCATGTATAGCCCAGATCTATAGATCTCTGTTCCTATTGACCTGCATATGTCTACCATTGACTCCCATGAATATACATTGGATACATATAATTTGTGTATATAAAGAAGTTAATAGAAAAAAACTATAACAACAGACAACAAACAACAGAGCATAGGCACAGAGCAGGGGAGCAAAAAAAACCCATTGAAATTCGATAAGAGAAAAATCCAAAAGAACGAGAAAAAAAAATAATTTGCCCACATTTATTGAAGTGTTTGGACCAGTTTTCTTTGCACTAGAAAGAACTGCTTGCACATGGATTTATAAAGTGTCTGCGCCAGTTTTGGGTCGTGGCTGCTCTGTGAACTAAGTGCACCAAAAAATAGTTTGCAATAAAGGACTACTGCCTTTGGATCCAAAAGGTTTTGTTCCTCTTAAATTCTCAAAATTCAAATAAAGCAAAAACTGCCTGTGATAGGAACATTTAAAAATGTAAATCTTTATTCATTACCAATATAAAAACTCGGCCCATAGCCAAAAAATCTTTGCATTTTTGCATGCATCAACAGGCTTGGGTACCTCACCTAGGACCAGGACATCTATAGATGTTATGTCTAGAGGGTCGGAGGGTATATAGTTAATTGTCCCCTCTTAGTTCAATCACCCTCGTTATGAAACAGAAAGCTAGAATGTCACTCGGTCTCATTTGTTATGGGGTATGAACCCCTTAGAGGACCCACTAGCGTGCTTGGGTGAAAGGTCACGGATAGGGTGGTTGCTCCCCAAATGTAGGCCTATGGCTTCCACCCAAAAATAAATCAACGTGCCGTGTAGCAGTGACGAACAGCTGCACGGTCACTTAGAAACACCTATGCACCTAACGTGTTTCCCTGCCACTATTTCATGTGGCAGTTCATCAGAGGTGTGCAGAGTATCAACTAGGAATATATAGCACGTACAGAGCGGGTAATGGCATGTCATGTCACATTTATTCACACCATAACCCGTCTGGATATAGTTGACGTGCTATAAAGTTGTCAGGGTCAGTGGTTCTCACTGTATCATGCAACCCATTCACGCCAGTAAATCTTCAAAATCACTTAGATCACTATCTTTCTGACTAATATTTCATTGCACACAGCACTGACTGACTACCTGAATCAAACGCCGGCACTAGTTTGGCCGCGCGTCGCACGTGCGGCTATATATAGCCTATGTTCCGCCCATCGCCGGCGGGTATTGGCCAATGAGATTGAGCTCCGTCACAGTCGAAACCCCGCCTACTCATGACGGGTCAGGGACGTCACCAGAGGAGGTGCGCCCCGATCCGCCAATCAGCAGGGCTGTGGTGGAGTTTGACAATCCCTTACAGTCGCGGCCACTCCCACACTAGTGATGCAATGGCGAAAGTAAACAAATCTTTAAACGGGACGTTAAAGTAGCGGATATGCCTGGTAAGTGTCTGAAAACTAATAATCATGCCGATATGGGCTTGCAGTGGACACGGGATAGCAACTCAAGAGAGGCATCAATCAATCCCGTAGTCTATCGCACAATAGCACATAGGCATTGGTTATGGGACAGCAAATTCAGGAGAGGTGACAGTCATTCCCAGGGTCTGTAATCCGAGAGCACATAGGCATAATATGGAGAGGATTAATCCATGTTATGATCAATACTCATGGGGCTGCAGTGCTTAATGGTCAATCAGGAATGTAGGAAGCTCTATCTATGTATTGGTTATATAAAACAAGTATAAACCAATTGTTCATTCATCCCATCAGGCTGTATCGTTCTAAGCATGAAGATCCATCTGGCTTCATGCTGCAGTAATTTTTGTCTGAAGTCTCCCCCTCTTGGAGAGGGTGTCACAACCTCAATGGCTTGGAACTGAAGCACCTTGTGGTCACCACCATGATGTTGCCATACGTGGCGTGCTACAACTGTATCCTCACCATTTTTGCTGTCATTGACAAGGGTGCACACCTCCAGAGCAGTGTAGGGGGCACCAGTTTCACAAAGAACGCACGCCACAATTCATGAATCTGGCGCCCCCTGCACACTTCACAGGCAAACTGCAGATAGTACAGACTGCACTGTTTTTGATAAATATGGTCCGCTGTAGGTTGAGCATTTTACAAAATACTGTTGACTACACTATAACAACTTGACTTTATTGTAATGGCAGGACACAAACAAGGCGACGTTCCCTCCCTGGGTAAGGTGTGAACACGTAACAATACAGACAAACAAACACAATAAGGCGAGGTAAACAATCCGAGTCGGCAACAGCGGGAATATCAATAACCAAATTACAATCCAAAAAGACTAGTCAATAAACAAGCTAGAATTCAGAAACCAGAAGTCAGAAATACAACAGCGATAGAAACACAGCAAGATAGCAGTTTGACCAGCAAGGAGTCAAAGCAACACTGGGCACTTATAGGGAACTCAGCCCTGCCACAGGTGGAAGGAGCAACAATTACAGATCACAGTGTTAACTCTTGCAAGACATGTAAGACAGACTCAGTGAGGGGAGTGGCAGACATCAGGTCAGACAGCGTAGAACCTAGTTCAGACTGCAGAATGATGATAAATTCAGTGTCTCCTAATCCTACCAGAAGGTTAGAGGAGACAGCAGGTGCAGACGTCACATTTATGTTTTTATTTTTTTAGCAAGTATATGTTGATAATTGCTGTGCAAAATACTGCTAGAAGGCAGCTGAAAAAAAATGAAGCTGGGGGCACTTAATGGTGTTACACAAATTCTGACATTTACCACTAGGGGATAACAATTTGATTGTTGTCTGGCTGCTAGGACCCGCACCAATCAGGAGATTGCTGCTTCTATAGATCTGTTAGGCCCCTATCACACTTGTGTTTTTCACGTGTGTGTTCTGCGCGTGTATTTAATGTGCAGAACTTGCATTGCACTCTGACCAATTGGGGCAGATTTACTTACCCGGTCCATTCGCGATCCAGCGGCAGGTTCTCCGACGCTGATTCTGGTCTTCCGGTGATTCACTAAGGTAGTGCGCCCGATGTCCACCAGGTGTCGCTGCTGCGCTGAAGTCCGTCGGAGTTCACTGGAGTTCACCAAGCTATGCTGGGTGCAGGTAAATGCGTGTCGAGCGACACATTTTTTAAAAAAAATACGGCGGGTTTTCCGAATCTGTCGGGTTTTCCGATGGCCACGCCCCCCCCCCCCCGATTTCCGTCGCGGTCATGCCGCCGCCGATGCGCCACAATCCGATCGCGTGCTCCAAAAACCCGGGGAAATTTGGCGCAAATCTGTCATTTCCGGGAAACCCGACGAAAAAACGTGATTCGGGCTCTCGGTAAATGACCCCCATTGTTTTCAATGGGTTTTTTCCGACTCACCATGCTCTACTTTTGCAAGTCACGCGAGTGAAAAACGCACCATACAAGTCTATGGAGATGCATCAAAAACACATTGGGGGGGATTTACTAATTGTGGCGCAAGTACGTCTATCGGCATCGGAGATCAGTCTCCGCAAAGCACAGAGGAATCGGGATAGTTGGAAACATCTGTTCTTTCTGGCGCAAACTCATTATAAATGATACAGTTCTGAGGCAAAAAAACATTAAAACCCCGGCATTTTTTGGCGATGATGCGATAATACATGTGCCCCATTGAAATACATGCAAGTCCAATGCATGTGCAATGTGTTTTTCACTGATCAATTGCCATAGAAAAGATAGAGCTCAGTCCCGAGTTTTTTTCACGTGCGTTACCTGCGCATGAAAAATACACTGAAAATGCATTGAAAACGCAAAAAAATGTGTGTGAAAAATAAGACACTGAACAAACTCTGAGGGCGCGTTCACACGTTCCGCTATCGTCGCGTTCCGCTAGCGTACAGTGGGCGGGGCTCGGGCTGATCGCATATGCGTTTCCCGGGAAACGCATGCGATTAATAACCTGATCGCGTGCGTTTCTCTGGAAACGCATATGCGATCGCCCCTGTGATCGCCCCCTGTGCGCTAGCGTCGCGTTATTGAACTCTGATGAAAAATGTCAGTTTTTCACTAACCAAACATTTATTTCCCTCCCATCAGACTCTGACGTGATCTGCAACGTGAGTGTGAAAGGGGCCTTAGCCACTGCCTATGACATGGGTTAGCCTGTTACAAAATCATCTTGAATGTCCCCAGACTATAACTAGTGGCATCTGGCATGTAAATACAATTGTTGTAGATATAAATGTGCTGCATTACTCATTTGAAATTACCTTATATACTCGAGTATAAACCTAGTTTTTCAGCACAAAAAATGTGCTGAAAAACCCAAACTCGGCTTATACTCGAGTCAAAAAAATAAATATATCTAAACTCACCTTTCCGGCGACCCCTGTATATCTTCTGTGCGATCTGTCCGGCAGCTGCGGCAGGCTATATACACTGGGGCAGGGTCTGGCAGGCTATATACACAGGGGCAGGGGCTGGCAGGCTATATACACAGGGGCAGGGGCTGGCAGGCTATATACACTGGGGCAGGGTCTGGCAGGCTTTATACAATGGGGCAGGGTCTGGCAGGCTATATACACTGGGGCAGGGGCTGGTTGGCTATATACACTGGAGCAGGGGCTGGCTGGCTATATACTGGGGAGGCTGTGACCAATGCATTTCCCACTCTCGGCTTATACTCGAGTCAATAGGTTTTCCCAGCATTTTGTGGTAAAATTAGGGGCCTCGGCTTATACTCGGGTCGGCTTATACTCGAGTATATACGGTAATTGTAAATGTCAAGTACTTACTGAAGCTCCAAACTCCATATTAATATAGTACAATAGACACTAGGGATGGATGCAGGGTGGGCGCTATTATCATTTTATCTGTTTGACTTAAGAAAGTGTAGCCTTAGCCTTAATTGTCTGTATGGTAAATATAGGAGCTGTAACAATTTTATATTGATAAGGACCTTCACCCATGAAATCCTCATATATCTTTTCATGCTCTCAATACACATGTACACAAGAGCCATTTCAGTGCCATTTGAGGCCCTCCAAAGGGTTCTGAAAAATTGCCTTGTATGTCCCCAGAAGCCACAGATCGAAAGCAGGAAGGGATGTATCCTCTATTCCCCAAGAAGCTTGATTCTAGTACCATATGTAGGAAGTAGGGACTACAATATTCATACAGCCCAGGGCCAATAGCAGCCTTGATGCAACCCTATGTATACAATATTCACACACCATATACACACAAACAGTATACAACATATACATACTATATATACACACATACAGACATACAGTCATTAAAAAAACACACATACATTATACAGCATATACATATCATGTACACATATATTGTATATAAATACATATAATATACACATCATAACCCATATACACATACATACAGCATATTCATATCACATATACACACACATATATATATATAGAATATACACATCACATATACACATCCATATATTTATACACTCATACAAACATATGTATATACTCACTGTCAGGCAGTATTCTTATCCCAGGAGGGTTGGAGGCCACAGATCTGACTCCATGCAGCCCAGTAGCTGCTGACCACATGGGGAAATAGATGGCAGAAAGTAGAGTTGAGGGATTCTTAGTCCTGCCAATCTGCTCTGTCTTTCCCCATCATTTCTTACTACAGGATTGAGTATGTACTGTGAAAGATCTTCACAGTTATATACATATTATGCTGTACAATGTGTATGATAATATATATACAATTGTCCACATTCTCCATTCTATAGATGGCAGGGCCCCCTGACACTGCGGGCCCTGTAGCAGCTGCTATGGCTTCTACCCCTCTAGTTACGCCCATGATTAGAGTCAAACAGCATTTACCCATATTTTTTATGTAATAGTGTTGAATTAGATTAAAAATGAATTATTGACAAGGTTTACGATGAAAAGAATCACACAAATCCCAACAATGCTCGTTGACAATATTTAGAAATTGGAAGGTGGAAGTTATATATTGCAGTTAATATTTCACAACTTTAATGTGAACATCCAAGATATTAACAACAAAATATGACACAGAAAACTGGCACATAACATGCAAATGTAGACTGAACTCCGGGGTCATATATTCACAAGCTGATCTGGCACAGACAAGATTTTGGCTAAGGTACATTAGTGAATGGATAATATACAGATGGCTTCCTTCTGCACTAATATCCCTAAAGGCTCTCATATAAACAGGTCAGATGGGTCACTGAATACAGTGTCCTGCCCATTATACATTGCACTGATGGCAATGAAAGCTAAAATCTACCCACAATAGCTCGCTGGCAGTATTAGGAGAATGACATTTGGTGCCATGTTATTTGTGCATCAAGTACAGCAAAAAAAAAAAAAACTAAACTAAAAATTTAACAAATTGTTTAATCCATTCTGTATACTTTACTGTACTTGGCTTATATTCTATATCTTATATGGCCACAGCGCCCTATTCTTATATATATTTATAATATATTATATTATATTATGTTAGGGCAGCACGGTGGCTGAGTGAGTAGCGCTTCTGCCTTGCAGCACTGGGGTCCTGGGTTCGATTCCCACCCAGGTCAACATCTGCAAAAAGTTTGTATGTTCTCTTTGTGTTTGCGTGGATTTCCTCTGGGTCCTCTGGTTTCCTCTCACACTCCAAAACATACTGTTAGATTGTGAGCCCCATGGGGACAGGGACCAATTTGACATGCTTTGTGCAGCGCTGCGTAATCTGTGTGCGCTATATAAATAATTATTATATATATTTCAAGAAAACTAAAGGGTTTTCTTATTGAGTATGTATATACCTTATGCACAGGATTTGGGATATTTGTCTCATTGACTTCTGCAGGACCTCTCAGACCACTAACCAGAAGGTCGGTTCTGGAAGTCCAGGAGAAATCCCAAAGAATGAAAATTTGAGGTAATAGAAAACATGCACAGTGTATGTAGGTAGATCAATGTGAAGGTTGGTTTGCCATTATCATTAGCTTCTTGTCATGGTCTCCATGCTAATCCATTAGACTCTTCCTGTGAAGCTGATGCAGTAAGACAAGAAGAACTGCAAAACTCAAGAAATGTGTATATACAGTATATACAATCTAAGGAGATTATTAGTGAGATAAGAACTTGGTAATGATCCTTAATTTAGTTACCGGTAAGCTCTTGTGAGCAGGGCCCCCACTCCTATTGTTCTGTATAACAGTTTGTATTCTGAAATGTAATATTATATCTGTATATGTCCTCTATGATTTGTAAAGCGCTACCAAATATGAATAAATAAAGATTATCATTAATAACCCTCTTTAAATCCGAACAGATTCTTTATATCAATTCACTAATGTATGAGGTGCGGGAATATGAAGCCCCAGTCATCAGCATGTTCTAACCTCCTTTTTGTCCACCTTTTTGGCAGCTATGCTACCAGTTGGCTGCCAGGCATAACCTCTGTACCAACCTGCTTTTGATCTCCATCTGTCAAGAACTGACATATTGCATGTGAAAAAACACCACTTGTCCTGATCTATGTCTGACTGCAGTTTATTACCTTAATGCACCACATAGCTTCCTACAATTTTTACATTGCACTTACAGCCATCAGCTTTTTTCTTACAGGGGTTTTCCCACGAAAAAAAAATTCTAACATTTCAAACCCCTAGTGATGTTAACACAATAAAGATAATTTTAACCCCTTACTTTACAATTTCACTCAGTGTTATTGCTGTTTTAGCTCCTATCACTATCTATGGTGCTCAGTGCAAAATCCCAGGGTGTGTGCGGGGCATTTCCAAGCAGACACATTATGATCCCACTAGTTCTGTGGAGTGACAATGTGGTTACATTATCAGGGTCCAGGTGTACAGGCGGTCCCCTACTTAAGGACACCTGACTTACAGACAACCCCTAGTTAAAGACGGACCTCTCTGCCCACTGTCACCTCTGGTGAAGCTCTCTTAATGCTTTACTTTAGTTCCAGGCTGTAAGTTGTAAAGTATCTGTATTGATGCTTTATTAATAATACATGGTCCTACTAGAGGAAAAAACTCCAATTGTCACTGGGGCAATTTTTTTTTTGTCTGGAACTACAATTATAAAATATACAGTTTCCACTTACCGTATTTTCCGGGCCATTAGGCGCACCGGAATATAAGGTGCATCAGTCCGATGCGCCTTATATATGTAATAATTCCATATATAAGGCGCATCGGACTATAAGGCGCAGGGTCCGGGGGCGTGGCGGGGGTCCGGGGGCGTGGCGGAGGTCCGGGGGCGGAGCGGAGACCCGACGAGAAGAGACGCGACGCGACCCGAAGACGAGACCCGACGAGACGCGGCGACGCGGGGAAGGTGAGCGGGGAAGGTGAGGGGGAGGTGGAGGAGGGCAGCGGACCATACTTACATAGGTCCCCGCTACCGGAGACAGCAGATCTCCAGCGGGAACTGCAGACCGACGCGGCAGAAGTTGTTCGTGCCGTGTGGTCTGCAGTTCCCGCTGGAGATCTGCTGTCTCCGGTCTCCGGTAGCGGGGACCTATGTAAGTATGGTCCGCTGCCCTGCGCCATACATAGGGCGCACCGGACTATAAGGCGCACTTTGGATTTCCAAGGAAATCCAAGGCTTTTATGTGCGCCTTATAGTCCGGAAAATACGGTACATAAAGATTTGAGTTAAGTACAAACCCGAGGAACCTATCTTGTATGTAACCCGTAATACTGCCTGTATATACACTTTCATCTTACTTCTGACATTGTACTAACACACTGACACATAGAAAGAGAGAGATGAGACAGATCAGATGAGATGCATGAGAATACACAGACACTGACAGACACAGGCTGACCGAGAGACTGACAGACACAGGCTGACCGAGAGACTGACAGACACAGGCTGACCGAGAGACTGACAGACATAGGCTGACCGAGAGACTGACAGACATAGGCTGACCGAGAGACTGACAGACACAGGCTGACCGAGAGACTGACAGACACAGGCTGACCGAGAGACTGACAGACATAGGCTGACCAAGAGACTGACAGACACAGGCTGACCGAGAGACTGACAGACATAGGCTGACCAAGAGACTGACAGACACAGGCTGACCGAGAGACTGACAGACACAGGCTGACCGAGAGACTGACAGACATAGGCTGACCAAGAGACTGACAGACACAGGCTGACCGAGAGACTGACAGACATAGGCTGACCAAGAGACTGACAGACACAGGCTGACCGAGAGACTAACAGACATAGGCTGACCGAGAGACTGACAGACACAGGCTGACCGAGAGACTGACAGACATAGGCTGACCAAGAGACTGACAGACACAGGCTGACCGAGAGACTGACAGACATAGGCTGACCAAGAGACTGACAGACACAGGCTGACCGAGAGACTGACAGACATAGGCTGACCAAGAGACTGACAGACACAGGCTGACCGAGAGACTGACAGACACAGGCTGACCGAGAGACTGACAGACATAGG
This sequence comes from Engystomops pustulosus, assembly GCF_040894005.1. Lineage (NCBI taxonomy): Eukaryota > Metazoa > Chordata > Amphibia > Anura > Leptodactylidae > Engystomops > Engystomops pustulosus. The sequence continues at coordinate 84,345,073 of NC_092418.1, forward strand.
CTGACCAAGAGACTGACAGACACAGGCTGACCGAGAGACTGACAGACACAGGCTGACCGAGAGACTGACAGACATAGGCTGACCAAGAGACTGACAGACACAGGCTGACCGAGAGACTGACAGACATAGGCTGACCAAGAGACTGACAGACACAGGCTGACCGAGAGACTAACAGACATAGGCTGACCGAGAGACTGACAGACACAGGCTGACCGAGAGACTGACAGACATAGGCTGACCAAGAGACTGACAGACACAGGCTGACCGAGAGACTGACAGACATAGGCTGACCAAGAGACTGACAGACACAGGCTGACCGAGAGACTGACAGACATAGGTTGACAGAGTGACTGACAGACATAGGCTGACCGAGAGACTGACATGGTTACACTGTGAACTGTACCTGAACTTGTCTTCGTGTGAATACCCCCAGGACAACTACCACCAGGATCAAGGATTGTAAACCAAATACACTTGCATGTCATTCTGTGCCTCTGTGGCAGGATCTGCTCTTGTTTTAGCTTTTTATGCCCTTCAGGTGCATTTACATAATTATTAAAGTCTTTTTTGTAAAAACAAGGGCATAAAAAGCTAAAAGAACCCTGCCAGAGGGGGCACACACCAGCATGTAAGCGTATTTGGTTTACAATCCGTCATCCTGGTGGTAGATGTCCTTTAAGCAGCTTCTATTGAAGGGCAACATTTAAACAGCAAATAATTCATATTGTTTGTATAAGTTTCATTTCTAATTTCCCTCACAGTTTTCTAGATCTCTGCTTGCTGTCAGTCTATAGAAAGCTTCATTGTTTATTTCTTATGGATAGAAACACAGGTGCACGGCTCTGATTACTATCTGTGCTATAACAAGTTGTGTGACATCACATGACTTGGGACCAGTTATTATCAACAGGAAGTAAACAATATAATGACAGCAAGCAGAGATCTAGAAAACCCTGTGGAGTTGATGCAGAAAGTATATTGGAAAAACGTATAACTTTTCATTACATAAACAATATTAATTATATGCTGAAGTAGACAACCCCAGAAAATAATAGAAAAAACTGATTTGGAAAAAATTTAAAATAGAAAAGGTTTTGTATATGCTTGAGTTGAGTTCTACCAATGTCCTTCTATTCTTATATCCTGCTTAAAATATTGCAAATTTCAACCCTGGGAATAGGGAAATTGAGGTCTGCACCCAGTTCCTCCCTAAACCATGCGAGATTGGTCATTCTGTTTGGGATATGTGTTTTTCAATTAAAGGAAACCTACCATTTGATTTGATGCATTATGAAGCAAACATACCTTGAGAATGCTGTAGCTACACTAATGCAGAAACATATCTTGGTTAATCCCTGTGCTGAGTGGTTTAGCTGATAAAACAATTATAAAATTATGATAATAAAGCTGTCTCGCTTCTATGTCTAGTTCAGCTCTTCTCCTAGCACAGCGGTGGCGAACCTATGGCACGGGTGCCAGAGGCGGCACTCAGAGCCCTTTCTGTGGGCACCCGGGCCATCGCCCCAGCACACCAGACAGGACTCAAAGAATCTTCCTGCAGTTCCAAGCAACTTAAAAGATGCTGCTTTCAGTCATATTTTGATTACCTTATATACTCGAGTATAAGCCTAGTTTTTCAGCACAAAAAAATGTGCTGAAAACCCAAACTCGGCTTATACTCGAGTAAAAAATATATAGGTTTTACCAGGTTTTTGTGGTAAAATTAGGGGCCTCGGCTTATACTTGGGTCGGCTTATACTCGAGTATATACGGTACTTCATTACTAGGGACTGTAGGAAGAGGGGAATGTGTAGACAGGGACAAATTATCTTTGGAGGACCTTCTGCTGGCCCCATTATTCTCTGTGTACAGAGGGACACTGGAAAGAAGCTAAAATGATGCCAATTTTCCATCTTTCTACTGTGTTGCTGTCCTCAGGAGGCCAATATGAACAGGGAACAATAAGTTACTGCTTTAATTTTTGGTTGGCATCTCGCGATAAATAAGGGGGGGTTTGGGTTGAGTTTGGGCACTCGGCCGCTAAAAGGTTCGCCATCACTGTCCTAGCACATTCGTTATTCACTGCAGGAGAGGATGATGCAATCTCTGAGTTGTGCCTGAAGGCAGAATAATCAATTGCTGCACAATCCCCCAGCTGCTGTGTATGAGTGATCCAGCTCAGGTTGATTAGCCATGCCTTGACTAAGCTCCATGTAAGGACAAGCTCCCTGTGTAATGTGTTTATGTACAGCAGCCAGCCTTACCCAGCTTTCCCAGGGTCCTGAATGTTATAATTGTTTTTCAGCAAAACCACTCAGCTCAGGGACTAACCAAGATATGATCCTGCATCAGTGAAGATACAGCATTCTCAAGGTATTTTTGCTTCATAATGCATCAAATCAAATGTTAGGTTTCCTTTAAAGGTGCTGATGGATGTGTCTGGTCACAAATGACGCCATCAATGGCCAATGGTAAAGAGGCTATATCAACTTAGGAAGTTGTCCCATATCCATAGAAGGGAAACAAGCTGAGACATGAGTCTGATTATGAGTCTTATTACTAATCTTGAGAACAGGACTTCTATTAATATGTAGAATGGGGCCCTTCTTCTCACTAATAGGTGAAACAGCAGGACGAGCATGTGTCCTGCTGAACCATTCAGTTCTATGGGAGTGTATTGCCCACATAACAGCCGACTATTTGTGGCACTCCCATTGTGCTGTGCTCAACAATTTCCCACACTCCAATACTATTCAATGGAGTGATAGGTAGCATGTTCATCCTCTGCTCAACCCATTATTTAGGATTGGTCCCCCAGTTCTCCAGATAGATCGGATTGATCACCTTGTTATCCTCTATCCTATGTATAAAGGAAACTTCCTAAGTTGGCGCAACCCCTTTAAGAATTAGACTGCCTTCCCACTCACTACAACTTGTCTACATCTATCACAAAACAGATCGCACATTGGGGCAAATTTACTTACCTGGTCCTGTCGCGATCCCCGATTCGGACAGTCCGACGAAGATGAAGTCCGGCGCGATTCATGAAGATCGTGCGCCCTGCATCTGTCGCTTCCGCGCCGAAGTCCGCCGGAGTTCACCTTCCTCTTCCCGGTGCTTGTAAGTGCGTGTCTTGCAACACAATTCTAAATGTTAAATCTTGTGCGTTGTCTGAATCCGTCGGGCTGTCCGACGGCACACCCCCTATTTCTGTCGCGTGCAAGCCAGCGCTGATGTGCCAAAGTCCGATCTCGTGCGACACAATCCCAGGCATGATGCGCCGCAAAACGGAAATTGACGGGAAACCCGGCGAAAATGCGCTCCGCGGACCCTTAGTAAATGAGCCCCATTATTTTGAAATCAAAAGTATACAAAATGTATCAAATATTTGTACCACAAGTATCAGATTGGGGCGACACAGTTGCCAGCAAAACAATCCCCATTACAATGAATCTCCTCCTAAATGTTTTTCCTTCCTGGAAATGAACTAGAATTTACTAAATACCAGTTTAAAACACATAGAACTCTGCTCTTTTGGGCTGCTCGTATGAACGTTTTCGGAAAGAATGTAAATCCTCCATTTCTAATCATTTCTAGAAGAGATCCATTAGCGGAGATGTATTGTTGTTGTTGTGTTTTCGGAGCGAGAACGAGCAAAAATAAATAAATAAATAAAACAATAATCCCCTTCAAGCAAATTTCCACTGGATTAAGTACGGTTTAACCCTGGCTATGTTCCTGTAGATTCTGGTTATGGAGGCTGGCTGTCTACCCAGACAAAGCCTGGATTAACTGCAGTGTGGAACCACAAATCACCAGCTGGGTCCCTGTTTAATACTAGCAAAGGAAAGCCTGCTCTTCTAATGCCTGACATTTCCAATTACACATAGATATATATTTCTTCTTCCTACACAGGTACACAAAATAATCAAGTTCACTGTGTATTTAGGGCTTTGACAAAGCTGAAGAGGGAAATATTAATATTACGAATGGAACATTAAAAGCAAGTATTTCTCTCCAATGCCATAACTACTATGTGGCTGTAAGATATAGTTACAAAGCGTCGCAGTGTCTCTATTCTGCCGCTTGTCTCTGGGGAAATCTCTCTGAGGCCCGGGCTTCCTTTATCACACATTGGCTATTCCCACCCCACCTCCTCCTGTCTTTCTACCTTTCCTCCCCTGGGGACCATCACTTCCACCCTCATAACTATCCCATGCCCCGGACTTATTCTTTCATTTATGGAATCCTGTTCAATATGCAGAAACCTCCTTTTCTTTCGATGGCCTTGATCCTCCTCTACTTTTTCATATCAACTAAATCTCAATGTAGTAGAAAAGTTTGCAATTTCCTAAATCTTATTATGGGTCGTCTTTTTTTATCTTGCATGGCCCCATCTGGATGACAGCAGAAGACATTTGTCTCGTGTTTTTCTGCTATTGTCTTGTGGACTCTCTCATTGTGATCCAAACCGGTTTCTCTCAATTATGAGAATGAATAGTGACAAATGTCTATCACTGTAATATATTAGGCTTCTTGATAAATGCGTATACTCATAGTCTGGAATACATTAGGCTTTATGCAATGTATTCTGATATCTGTTGGTCTACCGGGGCAGTGTGATCACTATATTCAGTGTATTTCTTCTTCATTGACTCCTCTACTATCTGAGCAACGCCAGAGATTAGCAGCCCATTGATATCCTAAAATTATTTTGGTTGATGTGTCTAAAACACAGTAGAATTAGGTGAAAATATTTTTTAAATTGAATTTGCTCAACTTTACTAAAACGTGTTACCCAACAGTGTACAGCATGCCATGTGTGCCTATTAGGTGTCCCTTAATATGGGACAACCCTTGTAAATGGACATCCGCCGGTGACCATCTGATTGCAGCTAAAGCTTTAGAGATCAGCTGTTATTGCCCAAGGGAGCTGATAGCAATTGCAAATGATTCCTGCTTTAGGCACCGGAGAAGGGATATAGATTTGAATGATGGCCCATTCCTATGAACAGCCAACTATGTAATGTTCCAATGAGTCCTCCGGACCTGGAACCCTGCTTTGTTCTGTGAAAGCGTCTCTACTATGGCCTCTGCATAATATACTGTATATATAATAATATAATAAATAATATAATAATACAGGCGGTTCCCTACTTAAGAACACCTGACTTACAGACGACCCCTAGTTACAAACGGACCTCTGGCTGTTGGTAATTTACTGTACTTTAGCCTTAAGCAGCTATAACAGTTATTAAAGGTGTCTGCAATTAATCTTTATTGTTAATCCTTATAACAGCCCAACATTTTAAAATCCAATTGTCATAGAGACCTAAAACATTTTGGCTGTGGTTTAAGTAAAATTGATCTTTTTTGCTTCGTAGCACCGCAACACAGCACAGCAATAATACAATACAGGATATGCACACAAAGCAATGTGATGTGTATGAGCCATGCAGATATTTATATTGAGTTATTTTGATTATATAGCACCAACACATTCTGCAGCCCCACACAGGATGTTCAGTAACATACTAATGCTCATGCACACAACCATGTTGGAGGCTGAGATCTGGCCGCACAAATTATGGTCAGACCATGGCCCCCACAGAGGTATATTACACCCGGTGACACAATGGGCCAAGTTTATTAAAGGGAACCTGTCACCAGGAGACCCATTTTTAGCACTCCCCCAGTCCCCACAGAGCATAGTACATACACTGCCAAAGTGTTTTTGTATAAAAAATAGTTTTTACAGGAAAAAAGATATGTTATATTGTACCTTTCATTAGCATCTGCTGTGTGACTAGGCACTCGTCCCCTGGGAGTGGCTGGAAAGGAGCAGTTTCCCCCCCCCCACCCTTGGGAAACTGCTCCTCCATGTGTCCTTTTCAAATATATGAAAACACCCATCACTTGGCTTAGCCACGCCCCCTGCTCCACTACAGCCAATCCCGAGTGAGGGGAGTTATTCATATATTTGAAAAGGACACCCTTGGGAAACTGCTCCTTTCCAGCCACTTCCAGGGGACAAGTGCCTAGTGACATGCTAATGAAAGGTACAATAAAACCTATTTTTTATACAAAAACACTTTGGCAGTGTATGTACTATGCTCTGGGGGGACTGGGGGAGTGCTAAAAATGGGTCTCCTGGTGACACGTTCCCTTTAAAGTCCCTGCACCAGTTTCCTGTCTGACTTTGCACATTCTTTTCAGTGCAAACTGCTTGCACATGTATTTATACAGTGTCAGCGCCACTAAATTCTTCACTTAAAGGGGCGTTCACATGCACAATTGTACCATGCCCCACATTTATCATGCATTGTCCGACAGAATAGTGTTGGAGATTCATGAAAAACGTGCGCCACAGTTCCTTTAAACTGGCGCACCCTGCACACTACACAGCCGGGGGGGGGGGGGGGTTATCATACTCATAGATCCAGGCACTGTGACTGTGGTAAGCTACTTATATTTGTTATTCATGGCCTCCTTCTAAAATAAACGTAAACAATTATGCTAATGAACCTGAGGGACTCTGGTGGGTTTTCCAGAGCCCCTCAGTGTTGCAGATTACCTGGATCTATGAGTAAGTGCCCCTGATTTATCATGATGGATTGTGATGATAAATCTCCTTTAAGTATGAAGTTTCTCGATCGATTAGCTCCAGAATCCTCTCCTTTTTTCCTTTATCCACAAGTGACTAAAACATTTTACAAATTTCAGACCATTCTATGCGAAATCAGACTTATAAATTCTATATTCAAACATGTTCCCGATTGTGCTGTGAAGTGTCTACACCTTCATTCTGGACATGACATGCCTATCACTCAGATTGAATTAGCTGCCAAGCACCAAATTTAGGTGTTTTGCATGTGCTAAGCTGGTGCCATCTGCTCACAAATTACTTAAGGTATGTGAGTAACAGGGACCAAATGTTTGGAAAATGTCCACTGAAATCTCAAATAATCCCCTAAACTGTCATGTTCAGAAGAAATCATCCATTCCCAAGTGTAAAGTACAACATCTCCAACAGCATATTTTATCACAAGTCCATCAGGACAATGACAAGGACATTTTCCCGGCATGTCATTCAATTGCATCATCCCTGTGCTAACATTTTTTACCTAAACTTCTTTCGGTGTGTCAACATAGTGTACAGCTGCTTATACTTTACCCATCCGATTATTAGAAGGCCCCTGGCAGACTGCAGTCCATATGAAGCAATAAGGCAGCATCCACATAATTTACCTACTATCACCAGATATATTCTTTATAGGTCCTGTGCAGAACATATTGGGGCTCATTTACTTACAAAGTCAAAGTACAAAGTTCACAGAAAATGCATTGTCCGTGTATAATGCTGCGTGCGGCGATTCACTAAGAACGTCCGCCTTAAATCATGAATGTGTCGCTTCCCCGTTCAGGTCCGACAGAGTTCACCATCTTTTTTTGTGGTGCATCTATAACATAGGGCGTGCGACACAATTTGAAAGTTAAATACAGCGCTTGGTCCGAATCAGTCAGGCTGACCGACGTCACGACCCCTAATTTGTGTCGCATGGAAGTGCAGCTGCGCCACAAAAGGGTCGCGGGCGACACAATCGCAATGCAGACACTTCTTAAATACCAGTGCAAGCCTCTTTAGCCATGAAGAACGTGCACGTTTCAACAAAAGTGTGGGGCATCTTAGTAAATGTGCCCTATTGGGGCTAATAAGGTGGGTAAATCACTTGATCCCCTTAACATGGATGCAAGCAATGCGACTTGGAACTTGTTCCGCAGCCCAGGAACCAAATACATATCCTCACCTAGGTCCACTGCTTGGGCACATGTGCGCTGAAGTCGAGGGGGGACATTAATCATAGTTTGTTAGATTGCTTTTGATGTTTTTGTGCACAAAAATCTGGCGCAGTTCATTAATAGGGCGCATATACGGCAAAGTCCGACACTTAGTGGTTTATTGTACCTGCGCCTTATCTGACATAGTGAGAGGCTGCTATTCAGATGTTTGCATGGGATCTATCACTAATCTGCGCAAAAATGCACTTCCAAAAAACGTCACTTTTCAGTACTTAAAACATAGGTTTTCGTTTGCCAAATGAAAAATGATCTCTATGCAACATAAAAAATACTTCTGCTCAGTTTTAAAATGTAAAATTTCACCATTAACGACTTTATCATTTTCTATAGGATCATCTCTGTGAGTGATTATTGTCATATTGTACTGATCTGATAATATTATCAGTCTCCGTTTCCTGTAAATTATAATAAGACAAAGACTCATTTGAGCAAGAATTTTTTAATTTTTTTTTACTTTTAGTCCCTGCAGTTACATCACAATGATACTTTTTTGTGCAAAAATGAAGCCCTGAACGTTCTGTCACCTTTTTTCTATCTTGTTCCATTATTAGTCTCAAATGAGATCTACTTGGTAGGTTAATAATTAGAGACAAATTTGGCGCAAAATTAGGCGCAAATGAATCGGACATGCGACAATTCCAAAACGCATTTACTAAGGCAGAACTAGATCCCCTTGCCTTTATCTTTGGGGTCTCAGCAGTCGAATCCTCACCAACATTTTGTTATCCCCTATCCTGTGTTACTCCTAGCTAATATTCCCCTACATAGTCTGATGATGTCATGATTGTATGAATATTTTCATCAGAAGGAAGGAATGCCTGGGGAATGGTACAACATGTTATTTGTAAGAAAAAACATGTTCAGGTATTGTTTTTAAATCAGACCTGTAAGAATGGATGAGGAGCCATCTTAAACATTGGGGTACAGTTATTATGCAAGCTGTGCCCAAATTCATGTCACATTTATTAAATGTTTTAGACACTTTCTTCACCTTGTCAAAAAGGGGTGGAGCTTGTATGAAAGGGGTGGGGCTTCGTTTGAAAAAGGTGTGACTTATTCTGCTAAATCATGTGTTGAAATTTTGGGCAAAATTTCCATTCACTTTTGTCAAGAACTACAGTGGTGTTAAATTTGGCTAGGTAGGCTACACACGTGAATTTATTATCAACATCAGCTACGATGATAAATCTGGTGCAATTTAAGACAAAATGTAAGAAATCATAAACAGTATTAATAAATCTATTGCACTGCCTTTCATGAGGTTTCGCTTAAATATTCACCAACTTCATAGCAGCACAGACTGTGTACTGTTATCCCAGTGGTTCAGACACATTGGGGCACATTTACTTACATTTACTTAGTTCACAGAAAGTGTAATGATCATGCACTGTGCTGCGATTCACTAAGATTGTGCGCCCGATTTCCTGCATGTGTCGTTTCCCCGCTCAGGTCCGACGGAGTTCACCTTCTTCTTCCTGGTGCATTGTCTTGCGACACAATTTGATTCTTAACCCCTTAAGGACGCAGGGTTTTTCCGCTCATTTCTCGCTCTCCAACTTCAAAAATCCATAACTTTTTCATTTTTACGTGTTCAGACCTGTGTGAGGGCTTATTTTGTGCGTAACAAATTTTACTTTCCCGTAATGTTATTTATTTTAACATGCCGTGTACTGCAAAAAAATTCCAAATGTGGAAAAATTGTGGGCTTGTGGGCTCAGTTTTTTCGACTTTGACTGTGCGCTCCAAATAACACCTCAGCTTTATTCTTTGGTTTGGTGCGATCGCGGTGATACCAAATTTATACAGGTTTTATTGTGTTTTAAAACATTTTCAAAAATTAAACGAATGTGTACAAAAAAGAAAAAAAAAATTTTGCCATCTTCTGACGCTAATAACTTTTTCATACTTTGGCGCACGGAGCTGTGTGATGTGTCATTTTTATGCGAAATGAGCTGACGTTTTCATTGCTACCATTCTGAGGTCTGTGCGACATTTTGATCATTTTTTATTTAATTTTTTATGTGATGTAAAAAGGTGTAAAAGTCGCATTTTGGAAATTTGGGCGCCATTTCCCGCCTTGAAGGTCACCGCCGGCTGTAACCGTTTTTATATTTTGATAGATCGGGCATTTTGGGACGCGGCGATACCTAATATGTTTGGTTTTTTTTTATTTTTAAACTTATTTTTTTCACTGTATCTTAGACCATCTAGGGTATATTAACCCTAGATGGTCAGATCGCTGGCGGCAATGAAAGGGTTAATAGCCGCAATCGGTGCAAGCACCGACCGCGGTTATTAGCGGTGGGGGTTTTCTGCAATATGCAAAAACCCCCACCCTTGTATGAAGAGGACTCAGCCCGTGAGCCCTCTTCATACACTCCTTATACCTCTGCGCCGTAGAGCTACGGCGCAGAGCGTTAAGGGGTTAAATACCCTGCTTGGTCCAAAACAGTCGGATCGTCAGAAAGCCCGCCCCCCGATTTCTGTCGCATGAAAGTGCAGCTGCGCCACAATCCGATCGGGTGCACCACAATCTCAGGGCAAACCACTGTTAAATACCTGTTGAACCTGTGCAAATCCCAAAAACGGGGGAACAGTCTGACAGAAGTGCGATTATTCACTGCAACCCGTTTCCTAACAGACTGGTTCAGACCCATCATGGCTTCTGAGCTTCATCTTTTTCGGAAAGGATTTTATGGAGAGCTATAAAAAAAGACAGCCTGCACTTCTACAGAACAGCGCAAGGCTCCTTTTATTAAGTGCTGTCCTTAGATAACAGCCTTAGAATATAGAACACTTAAAAGTAAAGTTTATGAGGATTTTGGGTCCTTTATCAATATTTACAAGAAACTCCATTAATCTTATTAGAAAGAGTCCAACTCTCTAACAAGGAACTTTCCATTAGTGATATTAGCTGTGTTGGAGCTTCATAAGCTGGCGCTGTACTGGATACAACAGAAGTGTTTTTCTTACTTGTTCACCAACACTAATGTGCATTCAATATGGATGCTTAATAGTAACAATAATATTTGCTTTTTATAGTGTCAGGTGTTTGGCAGCCTGTAGCACTGGCACGTGTAGCATCCTAGCTCCTCACTATCGCTGGTACAGTAGCCAAAGGCACAGGGACCGACTAGAATTTGTCCTACTAACTCAGCTGATAAGCTTTTAGTTACAAACGGTGTATCTGAAAAGTTGTGAGTATTAACACCCAGAGGATTCTGAAAAGAAGATGTGATTTTATTTTTTATTTTTACTTAATATTACGCAATGACAAGCACATCATTGATTTGATTCACACATGATACATATGACCCGTTCACGAGATGCCAAAAAATATACACCACAGACTAGTCCTCCTAAATCATCATAGAGGGGGAGATTTATTGTCAGGCATTCATCGATTGTGGCGTAGGGTCCGTTTTATGGTCACACGTATCGTGCTATGCTTTGCATAGGGATGCAAGATTGTGGCGCTAAGGATTCATGAATTGGAACACGTAGCTCTAAGTGTGCACCAAAAGTTGTGCCAAAAAACATGTCGGAAAACTGGATGCGCAGGAAAAGTGCCAAATTTCCTTGTGGTGCCCAAATTGTGCCCCCCCCCAAAAAGAACAATTTGTGAGTTTCATAAAAGCGGCAGTATTGTGGCGTTTAAAAACATATCCGTTTTTGACAGGTTTGACCAATCATCTTAATTTAAAGGATGCGGTTTTTGATGGACTGCTTAAAAACGGGCCAAAAACGGATTCAAAATGCCACGTGTGCCATCACCCTTAGGCCACGGTCACACGTTCGGCTAGCGTTCATAACGCTATCGATCCCTGAAAACGCATATGCGATCAGGCAGAGGCCCGTCCCCTGTGCGCTAGCGTGGCGTTATGAATGCAACACTAGCGGAATGTGTCACCGCGGCCTTAGATTGGTGGCTGAATAATGGATATCATGACTAAGAACAGTGCACAGGACTTTATCATGGTGATAAAGGATGCACAGAGTTCTGTCCTCTGCTTTGTGCACGGTTAATGAAATCCGGACAGCACACGATCCGTAATTCGCAGTACCACTGGCCTAAGTGACCTGGCAGCCATAGACTCCTATGATGACTAGTTTCTGCACTGCTTCCATCCATACTGTATCCTCTGCACCCCTATTGGCTGATCCGGGGTCCCTGCACCCAGCTATATTATATGAGGGATTTATTAGTCGTGCAATTGTATGAAGTTGTGTCCTGTGTCTCGGCCCAGGCATTGTGCAGGGGATTAATGACTGACGTGCGCGCTGAGGTGACACAGAGATGGCGTCGCGCGCTCCCGTGCGTTTCCCTGGCAGCGGAGGCCCGGGTGTGAATAAACACCTGTCACCCCGGAGCGCCCGCAGTGACAGCATGGGGGAGCGCCGCAGGGTCAGCGCCTGGAGCGAGGATGGCGGGGCCCGGGCGGGCGGTGACCCGGGAGGAGGCGGCGGGCGGCTCGTGCCTCTGCTCCGCGGGATCTTCCACGTAGAGAAGACGAGCTGCGACGTGTCCCTGACCTCCAGCCGCCTGCTGTGGAGCCCTATCCGCCCCGACACCCCGGGTGAGTAGTCACAGGGGACTACAACTCCTAGCAGACTGAGAACCTGCAGAGTATATGTTCCCCGGGAAAGGTGTGTGCTGTCTGTGGTTGGGAAAGCTGGGTGACTAGCAGTGCTCTATGTACATTCCTCTAGTTAGTGACTGTAGGTAATAGCTCACTGCCTAATGGTCCATGCAGGAGCAGCCACCCAGCTTTCCCGAGTGCTGATATCCCGAGTGACTGACCTCAGCTGGCCAGTGACTGGAGCTGAAAGTTTATGTCACTTACTTTAGCACATTGCTGCCTTAAAGGGGTTGTACCAGGTGATAGTGTTACCCTCTGTCTACAGTCTGATTGGTTGGGGGTCTAACTGCGGTGACCCCGGATTGTGATCCCTTCTACTGTTGATAGGGAATAGCAAAACTTAAAGGGGTAGTACCAAGAATTATTTTAACAAGTTGAGGCTCAGGGTGTTTTTCATTGTCACTTGTCATGTTTTTTTTTTTTTTGGGGGGGGGGGGGGGGTTTGTAGACTTTTGTAAATTTTTTTCAACATTCTTATTTTATAATTATTTTTCGGAATTTTTACTTAAACAAAATTTTAGGCTTAATTTTAAAATATAGAATGAAATGTCTGTTTTAGGTTAACCAGTTGTGGTATAAATGAACAATTTTGGGGTAGATTTTTTTTTTGTGGCTTTGTAAAGGTAGAACGGGTGGTAGGTGGATGTCTGGGACGTGAGGATAGCCCTTTTTAGAGCTAATCCGCTCGTCCCGACTATCTTTTAGAAAACTTTATTACCCTTATATGTAAGTTTTGTTAAGAGGCTACTGGGACGTGCGCATGCAGAACGCCGGCTTCTTGGGCGAGGAGCTGTGTGCCGAAGATCTCAGGGTAGGAGGAGTAAAGAGGCTACTGGGGCGTGGAGTACCCACGACGTGTAGCCTCATGTCCGGCTACTAACATTTTCTAAAAGATAGTAGAGACGTGAGGATTGGGGTGGTGGCACACGTGCTGTTTTAGCCTCGTTTGCAAACGCAAACGCAGACCAAGCCGCACCCACCGGACCGGGCCGAGGCCCGAGTGCATTAGCGATTCTATGGTATGGTTCTATAGTTAAATTAACGCAAAACACCGGCGTCTCGTTCCCGATCGCAGGCGTTACCATAGAAACGCCGATGCGATCGGCCCGCGGCCAAACGCAGCCTTGCAAACGCAGCCAAAACGGCACATGTGCCACCACCCTTAGCTCTAAAAAGGGCTATCCTAAAGTCCCATACATCCACATACCACCCGTTGTACCTTTATAGGTAGAATCGTGGTGGTAGGTTCCCTTTAAAGAGAACTTGCCATGCAGATTAAACCACCCAAAATAAAAACTTTATTAAAAAGGATGATAAAAATCATTGCCCTTATCCCTAAATGGTTCCTCTCCATTGCTGCAATGTTAAAAAATCAGTTTGTAAACTTATATGCATATCACCTGAGGTGAGTCCAATGTCACTATGTCAGTCCAATGAAGCCCTGCATATTCAGTGGGTAGTACACTGCCCCGCCTCCTTGTTCCTGATTGACAGGTCCTACTGCTACAGAACTGCTGCTATATAAAACATTGAGAGATAGCTCTGTTACATCATTGGCCACTTTATGTCATGTGACCAGGGTGATGTTATCTAAGGTCATGTTACATTTGCAAAGTCTACCCCATGTATGTATCTGATCACATGAAATCACAGCAACCTCCATGGAGAATAGGGAGGAGTAGAAGTCCATGGAGGCTGCTGTGATTTCATGTGATCGTGCATGGGGGTAGACTTTGCAAATGTAACTTAGTAAAATACCTTAGATAACATGATCCTGGCTTGGATGCCCCCAATCTAATAATGAAGGGATGCTTGAAATTTGAAGGGGTGTTTCAGGTGTGTATTATTATCAACCAATCCTTACGATATGTAATTAGAATCAGATCAGTGGTGAACCGATCCCCGTACCTTAACAGTAAGCTAAATGTTTTGATAGTTTTTAAAGCGCTAAAGAATTTGATGGCGCTATATAAATAAAGATTATTATTATTAATTATTACTATTGTGGTGCTGTGGAACCTACACAGCGCCATGCACTGCATAGTGGTATTGAATGGTACTGCACTTCCATCCTCTTTTAGAGGGAGTAGCAGAAATGGAAACCTTACCCATTTTATATTGATGAGCAAAAGTCAGGGTGCAGTCACAGGGTGCAGTTAAAACTGCATCGCAAGCAGCTTTGAGGTGGTTTTAGGTTGACTTTTGTTGATTTAACAGGTGAAGGACATTTGTGGAACAGGTTTCCCCTTCAGGGTGCGGTCACATGTCGCGTTTAATGCATGCGCTTAAAAATGCATTGCAAAAGCTGAAGAGAGATTAATTAGGCAAACCTCTCTTCAGCTGTTTCAATGCGTTTCAATGTTTTTAAACGCATGCGTTAAACTCGACGTGTGACTGCACCCTCAGGCCGGCACCACACAGGGCGCTTTGTCTGCGCTTGCAAACGCAGACAAAGTTGCGCCCACCGGGGCGGGCCTCGGCCCGATCGCATCGGCGTTTCTATGGAAACGCCTGCGATCGTGAACGAGCCGCCGGTGTTTCGCGTTAAATTCACGCAAAACACCGGCGGCTCGTTCACGATCGCAGGCGTTTCCATAGAAACGCCGATGCGATCGGGCCGAGGCCCGCCCCGGTGGGCGCGACTTTGTCTGCGTTTGCGTTTGCAAGCGCAGACAAAGCGCCCTGTGTGGCGCCGGCCTCAGGGCGCGTTCACACGTTGCGTTTTGACCTGCGTTTTCATTGCGTTTGAAACGCATATACAACAGCTGAGAAGAGGTGATTTGCCTAATTACATCACAGTTAACATTTCCGTTTACAAAACGCATCGTAAACGCAATGTTAACGCATGCGTTAACATTGTGTTAACATATGCGTTTTGTTAACGCATGTGTTAACATTGCGTTTACGAACGTAAACGGTAATGTAATTAGGCAAATCACCTCTCATCAGCTGTTGTATATGCGTCTCAAACGCAATGAAAACGCGACCAAAACGCAATGTGTGAACGCGCCCTCAAAATCAAATTCACCGGTTCAGTTCATGTCTTTCACCTGTAAAAATAACAAAACTTCATCTAAAACCACCTCAAAGCTGATGGTGATGCAGTTGAACATGCAATGTGTGACCGCACTCTCAGTGCCAGAAAACCGCTGTATATTCAGGTGATGTGTAGTTTTCTTGCTTCAGAAAACTGCAGGAATCAGACAATGACAGGAGTTTTATCATTTTCTGTTTTTAGGGTTCTGAGCAGAGCAACACTAGAACAGCGCTAAACACTGTGTAGTGGAGGGGGTAGGTACTGCAGTACTCAATTAAAGCACAAAAGGGGACATTTATTATTGGCTTTATGACAGTTTTTAAAATCGTGCACCAAAAATAATAAATGCCCCCATAGTTTCTGGAGTCAGATCCTTACCTGATATTACTGACTACCGCTGGATAGCAGAGGATAGCTATTGTTCTTCTGGCTCACATTGGGACCTCTATGGCCGCTGCTGGGGCCAGACAAAGGACACTTGAACTAACAAGGAGAACAATTGTCCTGCACATGGCCGGTCACAACATTGTAGCGCTGTATCCTTAGAGCTATATACACACAGGGTCCTGTCCTGGCTATCAGGTTACTATTGAAGGCAGCATTTCTCAGGCTTCCTAGAACACACTGAAGCCTTGTATTGGAAGTTCTGGTGTTGACCTTATAGATCTGCCCTAAAACAAACTCAGCTTTGCCTGAGGTGACTGGGGTCAGCCATGTGAGCAGTGTAGTGACTGCAGGTCAAATGCATATAGAGGGCTTATCTATGGGAACACAATGGCGGCATTTCTATATCATTTACTTGTCCTTATGTTCTGTTTGTGCTTCACGTATCACTTCTTTATAGTGTATAGAACCTTCATATAGAACCTGTGTGATACATCATAAAGTAAGATGGCCATAGGGATTCTGCCTCTTCTCTCCAAAACCTCAGACTATTTAATTGATTTCTTTCTTAGTACTAGAACCTAGTAACAGAGTCTTATATACAGCGGAGAACTATTCTTCTTGTTATATCAGGATCACAGCAATGCTCTCTCCTGCTTCCTCCTTGTATAAGGAAGTCATTATAGCGTCTCCATGGACTCTTCTGCAGCTTCTGCCTCCTTTCTATTTGTAACTACAAGCATAGTGTTATATATGTGAAAATTTGTCATCCTCTTCCTACTGCTCATGTCACGGTATCTTATTTAAAGGGACGCCAGAATTTATATCACTAAACTAGCAGCCCCCTCAGGGAGGGTATGAAATGTCCTTTCTTTTCCGCCCATATGTGAAATCTCGCTCAATCACCTATGAAAAAGTCATTTCCAAATTCATGTGAGCCGAGATGAAGCTGTAAGAGGCGCCCCAATCTTGAGGTCCACACTCCACCACATATTGGCTTTGGAAATTAACGGATTTATTTTTTCCTATGCTGCGTCTGTTGCACCATATTTATGAAGTGGTATGCCACAATATTGGTGTTTTTCCACACATTTTTCTTTTTTTGGGTGCACAATTTTGTCCGACACGTTTTTGACACAATTTTAGGTGCAGATTTACAGCTGCAAAGCGCTAGTTTTCGGTCCGAATCACACACTTTCGTCAGGTTACCCGACGTTTTCCGATTTGGGCAGAATTGCCCCGGGATTTTGGTGCACGCGATCGGATCAGCGCCAGCTTTCACGCGACAGAAATCGGGGGGGGGGGGGGGGGGGGGGCGTGGCCGTCAGATTCTGAAAAACTGCTGAATTTTAAAAAGAATTTGTGTTGCAAGATCAGCAATTACATGCACCGGGACGAAGAAGGTTAACTCCGCTGGATCTCGGCGCAACAGTGACACCTTGTAGACCGGAATCGGAGAATTCCGTTGGATCGCGACTGGACAGGGTAAGTAAATATGCCCCATAGTTGGGAATGTGAGCTGCGGATAAAGATCTGGTTGTATGTTGGAGCAGGCCACTATCATGAGATGAGACCCACCGGACCCAAAGATCTGGAGGAAGGCCAAGAAACCTGCAAAGGGCCAATTATTCAGAGGGGATGAAATTCCTGTTGTGTGGATCTGCCAGTACACCTATTCTTAAAGGGAACCTGTTACCAGGTTTTACCCCTCTAAACTACTAGTCCCCTCAGGTAGGGGATGAACTGTCCTTTGTAAACTTCCTCTTTTAAATCTTTTAATCTCACACATTTACCTACGAACAAATATCTTCACCCAAAGTAAGGCAAATATGACTCTTCTCATCCTATTTTCCTATGAGAAGAGTCAAGTTTAGTGGTCATAGAGGCAGTGTCACTTCACAAGTCCCCTATCTTTGGTTTGGTAGTACCGATAAACAAACTTTTTGTGTCATATTAAAGATAAGAATCTCATCTTTCAAACCCATTATGGTTCTGTGAGCTACAAACAGGGCATACAGGCGTTTTAAAAAATTGGAAAAACTAGAAGGACACTTCATACCCTGCTAGTAGTTTAGTGGAGTAAAATCTGGCAACAAAGTCTCTTTTAAATGGTTTTCTATCATTTTGTAGAAAGTGATTAAAAATAACATGGTCAGGACATTAAATAGTCACAGTCACCTTCTTATACAAAGGGACCAGGAGAGGAGCAGGGGGGTAAAGGGTTTTATGTGCTCCTTTACTACTAAGACTGATCCATCCTATGGGGTTGAATGAGAGATTTTAATTGGAGTGTGGCTATACAACCAATACATTATGGAGGGAGCTGTCTAGAGTATAGAAGTCCAAAATACTCCTTTAGGGATCATGGTCCCGTGGTTCTTATCTCGCCTCCTTGCTCCATTCGTCCAGGATGACTTGAGTGAATGACAGATGTCTCTTTTCTGCTGCAGCAGGAGGTAAGTTGTGTAGAATGCTGCTGCAGGGAAAGAGGTAATATTGACTTGGCCATTATACAGAAGACCATTCCTTAGTTATATACACATGGCTTTGCCTCCCCAGCTTTCTCTCTGTTGTCTGTAGAGCAGTGATGGCAATATGAGGAGTGTGACATCTGACTATATCAGTTTCCTCCTCCTTATTTTGAGCACTGCCACCTAGTAACAGAGTCATTTACACCGTAGAGTAATAACAGGATGAGAACAATGCTCTTACCCTTCTTCCTCCTTGTACAGGCAGTCCCCGGGTTACATACAAGATAGGGACTGTAGGTTTGTTCTTAAGTTGAATTTGTATGTAAGTCGAAACTGTATATTTTATCATTGTAGTTCCCGACAATTTTTTTTTTTTGCCCCAGTGACAATTGGAGTTTCAAATTTTTTTGCTGTAATAGGACCAAGAATTATCAATAAAGCTTCATTGCAGACAATTTTAAGCTGATTATTGCAGTCTGGGACTATTTTAAAGCATCCAGAGAGCTTCACCAGAGGTCACAGTGGGCAGAGGGGTCTGTCTGTAACTATGGGTTGTCTGTAAGTCGGGTGTCCTTAAGTAGGGGACCGCCTGTATAAGGAAGTCATTTATAGCGTCTCCATGGACTCTTCTGTAGCTTCTCTCTATGGTTTTGCTTGGTGATATGTTTACACGCAGAGACATACATAAGGCTGATAACACCACATAGTTGTTAAAAAACAAACGTCTTTCTCCTTCAACACAAGTAATTTTATTAAACATTGTGCTGATATCAACCTCTGCGCCATAAAGGATGAATGGCTTCTTCTGCAGCAGCAGGTAAGTACCATAACACATTGCTGCAGCAGTAAGTGACATAAACTGCTGTAACAGGTGAGCGCCAGAATGCACACAGCAAAATCATGCACCATAACACATTGCTGCAAGATCAGGTAAAGGCCAAAATACATTGCTGCAGCAGCAGGTAATGGCAATAATACATTGCTGCAGCAGCAGGTGAGGACCATAATACATTGCTGCTGCAGCAGGTAAGTGCAGCAACACAATGGGGCACTGATTACTTACCTGTCGGAGGCGTTCCCCCGAAGTGCATTGTTCCGACGCTAATGGTCTGCTGGAGTTCACCTTCTTCTTCCTGGTGCATGTCTTGCGACACAATTTTAAACCGAATCAGTAGGATCATCCGACGGACCGCCCCCCCATTTCTGTCGCATGGAAGCCGGTGGGATTGTTCCAAAATCCGATCGTGTGCGACACAATCCCCTTCTAAATACCTGTCCCAGCCGTGCAATCCCTGAAAACGTTGGAAATGCGATCTGCGGACCCTTAGTAAATAAGCCCCAATGTTGCATCATCAAATGAGCTCCATAATCCATTGCTGCTGCAGAAGACAAGCACACTGCTGCAGCAGTGAGTAAGCACTACAACACCCTGTACTATAACACACTGCTGACACAGGTAAGTACCATAACAGACTGCAGCAGTATCAGTTCAGCGCCATAGTATATTGCTGCAACAGCAGACAAAAACCATAACACCCTCCTGCAGCAGACAAGCACCATGATGCTGCAGCAGTGAGTAAGCACTACAACACCCTGTACTATAACACACTGCTGACACAGGTAAGTACCATAACAGACTGCAGCAGCATCAGTTCAGCGCCATAGTATATTGCTGCAACAGCAGACAAAAACCATAACACCCTCCTGCAGCAGACAAGCACCATGATGCTGCAGCAGTTAAGTAAGTACCATAACACACTGCAGCAGTAAGACAAAAGCCTTGTGGTACTTTTGCAGCTGCAAGTAAAAGCCATAATACATTGCTTCAACAGCAGACAAGCACCAATATCACCCTGCTGCAGTATCTGGTAAGTATTATAATACATTGCTGCAATAGCAGATAAGCACCATAACACCCTGCTGCAGTATCAGGTAAGTATCATAATACATTGCTGCGGCATCAGGTAAGCACCATACCACCCTGCTGCAGCATAAACTAAGCGCCATAACACACTGCAGCAATAGTGAAGAGATGGTTACCTGCTTCTATATGTGAGACTGCTGCCACCAGTTAGGTGAAGTTGATCCAGGATTGATATGGAAGGGTAGAATAGTATCTACCAGGGATTACGCTATGGTTCCTGTAATGTGAGACAATAAGGTAACTTACTATTATAAAGTCATTCACATGACGAAACTAATTTATTAACCCATTGTAACATAAATTGTTTCCCATCCTAATGTTTACTGTTTGGAGACACTTTGTATAATGTGATACAAGTGATGCCCCCTATAGCCTGTATCATTGTATATTGGTCCCCCCCCACATCATAGCAGCACATGAAACCGGCTAGATTGCTATAAAAAAACGCAACAAAGACAGAAAGATCCTGAAATATAATTAATTCTGAGTGTATATCCTCTTCTGCAGAGGCTCTTTGTGAACAGATGTGATTGAAATGGATACTCTTAGTCTGTTTTGGATACCTAAAGTAAGACATCTGTCAGTTTATAAGGCAGCGCTGTGTAAGGGGATAGTGCTGGACGCTCCGTGCTTCCCTCTGCTGTATGATCTGCCACATATTCTCATTTTAGAATCCATTGTCTATGGTAACGTTGGATAAATCCGGGATCTTTTTATGAATTCTTCATATTACTGAGTTAGTACCTGATAATTTGTCTACAAGTGCTGATTTGCAGGGTCTTTATTTCTACAGGTACCTGTAATTTTAACATTGCTTCAGAATATATCAGCATTATATTAATATACAATAGTATTTTTACCTTCCTCTACCCTAAAATGTATCACAGTGCAGGGACAATACAAACAGTGATGTCACAGTGCAGGGACAATACAAACAGTGATGTCACAGTGCAGGGACAATACAAACAGTGATGTCACAGTGCAAGGATAATACACACAGTGATGTCACAGTACAAGGATAATGCACACAGCGATGTCACAGTAGAATACACACACTGATGTCACAGTACAGGGATAATACACACAGTGATGTCACAGTACAGGGATAATACACACAGTGATGTCACAGTACAGGGATAATACACACAGTGATGTCACAGTACAGGGATTATACACACACTGATGTCACAGTACAGGGATAATACACACAGTGATGTCACAGTACAGGGATAATACACACACTGATGTCACAGTACAGGGATAATACACACAGTGGTGTCACAGTACAGGGATAATACACACACTGATGTCACAGTACAGGGATAATACACACAGTGATGTCACAGTACAGGGATAATACACACAGTGATGTCACAGTACAGGGATAATACACACAGTGATGTCACAGTACAGGGATAATACACACAGTGATATCACAGTATAGGGATAATACACACAGTGGTGTCACAGTACAGGGATAATACACACAGTGATGTCACAGTATAGGGATAATACACACAGTGATGTCACAGTACAGGGATAATACACACAGTGATGTCACAGTACAGGGATAATACACACAGTGATATCACAGTACAGGGATAATACACACAGTGATGTCACAGTACAGGGATAATACACACAGTGGTGTCACAGTATAGGGATAATACACACACTGATGTCACAGTACAGGGATACTACACACACTGATGTCACAGTACAGGGATAATACACACAGTAATATCACAGTACAGGGATAATACACACAGTGATGTCACAGTACAGGGATAATACACACAGTGATGTCACAGTACAGAGATAATACACACAGAGGTGTCACAGTACAGGAATAATACACACAGTAATATCACAGTACAGGGATAATACACACAGTGATGTCACAGTACAGGGATAATACACACAGTGATGTCACAGTACAGGAGTAATACACAGTGATGTCACAGTACAGAGATAATACACACAGTGATGTCACAGTACAGGGATAATACATACAGTGATGTCACAGTACAGGAATAATACACAGTAATATCACAGTACAGGGATAATACACAGTAATATCACAGTACAGGGATAAAACACACAGTGATATCACAGTACAGGGATAATACACACAGTGATGTCACAGTACAGGGATAATACACACAGTGGTGTCACAGTATAGGGATAATACACACACTGATGTCACAGTACAGGGATACTACACACACTGATGTCACAGTACAGGGATACTACACACACTGATGTCACAGTACAGAGATAATATACACAGTAATATCACAGTGCAGGGATAATACACACAGTGATGTCACAGTACAGGGATAATACACACAGTGATGTCACAGTACAGAGATAATACACACAGAGGTGTCACAGTACAGGAATAATACACACAGTAATATCACAGTACAGGGATAATACACACAGTGATGTCACAGTACAGGGATAATACACACAGTAATATCACAGTACAGGGATAATACACACAGTGATGTCACAGTACAGGAGTAGTACACAGTGATGTCACAATACAGAGATAATACACACAGTGATGTCACAGTACATGGATAATACACACAGTGATATCACAGTAATAATAATAACAATAATAATAATAATAATCTTTATTTATATAGTGCCATCAAATTCTGCAGCACTTTACAAACCATAGGGGACATATACAAATACCGTACTCTATATTACATTACAGAGTACACACAGTGATGTCACAGTGCAGGGATAATACACAGTGATGTCACAGTAAAGAGATAATAAACATAGTGATGTCACAGTACAGAGATAATACACACAGTGATGTCACAGTACAGGGATAATACACACAGTGATGTCACAGTACAGGAATAATACACACAGTAATATCACAGTACAGGGATAATACACACAGTGATGTCACAGTACAGGGATAATACACACAGAGATGTCACAGTACAGGGATAATACACACAGTAATATCACAGTACAGGGATAATACACACAGTGATGTCACAGTACAGGAATAATACACACAGTAATATCACAGTACAGGAATAATACACACAGTGATGTCACAGTACAGGGATAATACACACAGTGATGTCACAGTACAGGGATAATGCACACAGTGATGTCACAGTACAGGGATAATACACACAGTGATGTCATAGTACAGGGATAATACACACAGTGATGTCACAGTACAGGGATAATACACACAGTGATGTCACAGTACAGGGATAATGCACACAGTGATGTCACAGTACAGGGATAATACACACAGTGATGTCACAGTAATAATAATAACAATAATAATAATCTTTATTTATATAGTACCATCAAATTCTGCAGCACTTTACAAACCACATGGGACATATACAAATAACGTATAATATTACATTGCAGAGTACACACAGTGATGTCACAGTGCAGGGATAATTCACACAGTGATGTCACAAGTACAAAGATAATATAAATAGTGATGTCCCAGTACAGAGATAAATAATGATGTCACAGTAAAGAGATAATATACACAGTGAAATTATAGTACAGAGATGTTAATTAGTGATGTCATAGTACAAGGATAATACACACAGTAATGTCACAGTACAGGGATAATACACACACTGATGTCACAGTACAGGGATAATACACACAGTGATGTCACAGTACAGGGATAATACACACAGTGATGTCACAGCATAGGGATAATACACACAGTGATGTCACAGTACAGGGATAATACACACAGTGATGTCACAGTACGGGGATAATACACACAGTGATGTCACAGCACAGGGATAATACACACAGTAATATAACAGTACAGGGATAATACACACAGTGATGTCACAGTACAGGAATAATACACACAGTGATGTCACAGTACAGGAATAATACACACAGTGATGTCACAGTACAGGGATAATACACACAGTGATGTCACAGTATAGGGATAATACACACAGTGATGTCACAGTACAGGGATAATACACACAGTGATGTCACAGTACAGGGATAATACACACAGTGGTGTCACAGTATAGGGATAATACACAGTGATGTCACAGTACAGAGATAATACACACAGTGATGTCACAGTACAGGAATAATACACACAGTGGTGTCACAGTACAAGGATAATACACACATGGATGTCACAGTACAGGGATAATACACACAGTGATGTCACAGTACAGGGATAATACACACAGTGGTGTCACAGTACAGGGATAATACACACAGTGATGTCACAGTACAGAGATAATACACACAGTGATGTCACAGTACAGGAATAATACACACAGTGATGTCACAGTACAGGAATAATACACACAGTGGTGTCACAGTACAGGGATAATACACACAGTGATGTCACAGTACAGGGATAATACACACAGTGGTGTCACAGTACAGGAATAATACACACAGTGATGTCACAGTACAGGGATAATACACACAGCGATGTCACAGTACAGGGATAATACACACAGCGATGTCACAGTATAGGGATAATACACACAGCGATGTCACAGTACAGGGATAATACACACAGTGATGTCACAGTACAGGGATAATACACACAGCGATGTCACAGTACAGGGATAATACACACAGTGATGTCACAGTACAGGAATAATACACACAGTGATGTCACAGTACAGGGATAATACACACAGCGATGTCACAGTACAGGGATAATACACACAGTGATGTCACAGTACAGGAATAATACACACAGTGATGTCACAGTACAGGGATAATACACACAGCGATGTCACAGTACAGGGATAATACACACAGCGATGTCACAGTACAGGGATAATACACACAGCGGTGTCACAGTATAGGGATAATACACTTTGTGATAACCAGAAACGCTGTATTGAGTGCAGGTTGCACACATCTTCACAGTAAAGTTCAGTAGAGATGAGGTAAATCATACATGCTGCCTCCTACTGTCAGTTGACATAGGCCCCTTTATATATGCCCCATGGCAGCTGCTACACCTGCTATCCTGGTAGTAACACTCATAATTGCAATAACTTTATAGAATTCTATACTTTGCCTCATATGCTGAAAATAGATTTCATGTGGATAATGAAGGTTAATGAATTACAATGTAAGGCAAACATTGCCGAATATGGAGAAAATTCTGATTCCTATATAATTGGCTGGCTCTAGCGTTTTTTAAGCACAAAACCACAAAACCTCACCTCAGCTTATAGCCAAGTCAAGAAAAAAAACACAAACTCAAGTACACCCTCCGACGCCCCCTCCCCCCCCCCCCCCCGGCAGGTCATCTTCTATACAGCGATGCTCCGGCATCGGCTCCGTGTCCCCACGCTGTCCGATGCAGGGATTGTGATGTCAGACGCTCACTGACATTCTACTATGTGCACTGGCATCGGCACACATTGAGATGGAGGGGGGGGGGGATTCGGAAGGTGAGTACACTGTTTGTTTTTTTACTACAGGCATTATATTGGCTACACTATATACTACAGGCGGATGCCAGTCTATATACTACAGGGGGCTGCCAGGCTATATACTGCAGGGGGCTGGCATGCTATATATATCACAGGGGCTGGCAGGCTATATACTACAGCGGGCTGGCAGGGGGCTGGCTGACTATATACTACGGCAGGCTGGCAGGCTATATACTACAGGGGGCTGGTTGGCTATATACTACGGCAGGCTGGCAGGCTATATACTACAGGGGGCTGGTTGGCTATATACTACGGCAGGCTGGCAGGCTATATACTACAGTGGGCTTGCTGGCTATATATTGGGGAGGTTGTAACCAATGCATTTCTCACCCTCGGCTTATACTCGAGTCAATAGGTTTTTCCAATTTTCTGTGTTAAAATTGGGGGTCTCAGCTTATACTCGGGTTGGCTTATACTCGAGTATATACAGTATATACAATATGCATGTATGTCTACCTTATATTAAAAGTGAGATAAAGGCAACATAAAAGCAACATATGACTAAATGAGTCTGTTTCACATTCTAAGCCCATACATGGTGACTTAATAGAGTCCAGCTCAGGAACCCAAATAGAGCGCCCCCTATAGGAGCATCCCCAGTTCTGGACATGACATATGCAAGTGATAGCATGTCTTGCATAAAATATTTCTGATTCTGTCTTACAGTGTGTATTATAGTCCAGAGCGGGTTTACATAGGTTTATATAAATATATAAGTTTATGTAAGAACTTGTACTGTAACTTTGTGACAATGTAATAATAAATTTAGATGCTTCTCTAATCCATATAATGAAATATTCTCCAGGGCTGGAAGCCCCCGGCCGTGAGCTTAGGTGAGATATTGGATGTAAATTACCTGTGTGTTGAACATCTGCCATTTTTATTGTCATGGTCACTATTATATTGCCTCCCGCTCAGTGTATAGTTATCTAAAGTACATCAAGTTCTGCAGACATCTGCTTCTGATATTTCACTCTTACTTGCTGCTGCTGCTGCTTATTCCCAATATTGTTTTCCATTGTGGAAAATATTGAATGTGTAGTGAATTGAATT
Organism: Engystomops pustulosus; assembly: GCF_040894005.1. NCBI lineage: Eukaryota > Metazoa > Chordata > Amphibia > Anura > Leptodactylidae > Engystomops > Engystomops pustulosus. The sequence goes on from NC_092418.1 coordinate 84,371,943, forward strand.
CTTTCTTAGAATAAGCAAGATTCACCAGTGTTCCTAAAAACAGCGCCACACCTGGCCATGGTTTGTGCTGGTATTGCAGCTCATATGTATATGAGATGAGTGGAGCTTAGTTTTAATACCTTGCACTACCCATGGTCAGTGGAGGAGCTGTTTTTGGAAGACAGAATCAATGGGGCACATTTACTTACCCATCCGGAGGAGTTCACTGAAAGTGCATTGTCCGCGATTCACTAAGACGTGCGCCTGAAATCAGGAATGTGTCACTTCCCCGCTCAGGTCCGCCGGAGTTCACCTTCTTCTTCCTGGTGCATGTAAGTGCATTGTCTTGTGACACAATTTGAAAGTTAAATCCTGCACTCAGTCCGAATCCGTCAGTTTGTACGACGGCGCACCCCCTGATTTCTGTCACATGAAAGCCGGCGCAGCTGCGCCACAATCCGATCACGCACGACACAATCCCAGCGCAGACACATGTTAAATACCTGACCAAGCCGCGCAATCCCCGAAAACGTTGAACAGTCCGACAAAAGTGCGATCCGCGACCCTTAGTAAATAAGCCCCAATGTCCCGGCCTGGCCTGGGAAAGTTGGGTGATCAGAGAGATCTGGAAAGGTCAAAAACAAATGCGCGTAGGAATCAAGTGGTGCGTATATTCTAGGTTGCAGTGTGAATGGAGACCAAGGTTTTGGACTCTAAGCTGTTAGATGAAATATTGACGCTTATTTACTGAAGTTCAGTCAAATAAAGTTGATGGTTCCTGTTTCAACTCCAAAGTGGCGCATGGTTCCGTGGATCGCATTGTCCTTGGCAAGAGTGCAGTACATGTAAGATTATTCATGGAACAGACAGGCCCTCTTTTATGTACAGTATGGACTGTAGTGTATGGAGATCAGTAACTGATCTACGCCCACCGATGATGGCTAGGATCGGGCTACCTAATCCAATATGCCGGCGTCCATGTACTTCTATATAAGTTTAATACATGTAGAGTGATTGTTGGAAAGGGATTAAAATGAAACTTTCACCAGGGATGTCATTTTTAGCTGTTGACCGGTTCCAATAGCCTAAGCTAATACTGATTTTAAAAATGCTTTTGTCAGCAAACTGAATTATTGCGGACCTTTTTTGTATTGCCTGGCTCCCTGCCAGTAGCATGTAGTGAGTCCCTGTGGAGAGGGGTAAGCTGTAGCCTATGTTTGCCTTTGTTTCCTCTTACATTATTTTTCTCCTCACCATCAACCCTCCCCCACACCAGATCAATGCACATGGCAGGATGTGGGGAGAAGAGAGGGATCTGGATGATAGTGGAGGAGAGGGAAGCGCACACACAAGCTGCAGCTGACCCCCCACCAGGACACACCAAGTGATGCTGGCAGGGATCCAGGTAATGTGAATAAAACTATTATAAAGTACTGAAATGATTCAAAATGCTGACAAAGACATGCATGCTTTAAAATGGTTTTCTTGTTTGGAAAAAACATAGAAATGGGGTTGAATAATCTAAAAGAAGCATTACCTACCTCATTGATCCCCTGTTGCTCCTGTTCTGATGTTTTCTGCCCCCTCCTCCTGGTCAGAGACTGATTCTTTGTGATTTATTCAAACTGCTTATCAGCCAATCACTGGCTCCAGTGGGTCACCCTACTGCCCAGTGATTGGCTGAGCAGCAACTTCCTGTGTGTCAAGAGGATGCAGTAAAGAGAAGTTATGGGAAACCTGGGAAACTTTCAAAGTGTTGCTGAGCCCTTTAAAAAAAGTTTCCTTTTCCAGACAACCCCTTTAACAAACTCAACTTGTTTTTACATATAGGAAGTAGTTTCTGTAGTGAAGAGTAAATTATGGAACATGACTCATTGCTTTATCTCACAGGCGGCATGAGGGATATCTACACAGACACATCACTGGTCTGTTTTTAATCATTATATATCTTCATTTCTATGGATTTGGATGTTATTTTTGGAATTTTCCTTCATCACACATTTTCCCGTTGAGACACGGATGCCCTTTTTGCTGCACGTAATTCAGAAGCAGAATGTGTTGTGTATCTGATACCTATATTGTCACACAGCCATAAGGAAGTGCTATGATTACAGACACCATCTGATTTCATGATGGGTCACGTTTCCTGCACATATGCCTATGTTTTTGCACAGATGACCCCTGGAACATCTGTTAGGTTTGTGGTGGTATCTGAAGTTTCATGTGAATTGTATCCTCTCCGCCAACAGTTTGACAAACTAGCTCCTTCCCATCTACCAGCCCATAAGGACTTATTGCTGGTAAATATTGTCAATATCTCGATTCTGCCATTTGTCACAAGACACCCGAGCTGCGCACATCCACAGCCTTGACGTGACATGTTAATCATTGCCGAATCAATGGCAGGGAAGTGCGTACATGAAGGGACTGCATTGTACACATTCATTGTGGTGGCACACATTCAATTATACTAACCATCTACCTTTACGCTTATCATTAGCAAAGGAGTCAACACTGCAGAGAGTAGTATACAGTATATATTTAGTGTTTCGACACAAGCACCTATTAGTTTTACAAGGCAGCGATAGAGGAACATTATTGTTGACCCAGGAATAGAAGCAAAAGAAAATGGCACCTAGGACTTTATGATAAACATTTCCAATAAGGTTCTTTCCATATCCGGCCTGAGACTTTATGTATTCAGAATATTCCTTAATGTATACCTACAGCATATGCAACCTTATAGAAATGGCCGTGTAGAGAATACAAGCTATCCGCATAATTGTAGAAAACTTGTGGCCCCAAAGCCTTCTATAAAGCATGTTCATGGTGCAGCACCCTGACGCCAAACTGTAATCACAGGCTGCATGAACATACTGTAACATCCATGTCATCATGGTCTTCTGTCCGCAGACTGCGACTTAGAAGGCGCTGATTTTCCTCTGTATATCTTTGTGTGTGAACTGTGGCTTAGTTTGCGGCTCCATTGGGACACCCAGTTCGTCAGCAGATCAGCTCTTTCCAGCTAATGGTTAACTTAAGTGATGGACGGCAGTCCAGTCAGCTGCTGGGGGCGGCATCCAGGAACTCCGTTATATATCTGCCCTGTTCCATTACACCTTGCTGGTTATACTCTAACTTAGCTTTGTGTTTGCTGTGCTGTCATTATACTGCTGGTTATTCTGGTTTTCTGATTTTGGGTCTTTAACATTTGATTATCCCTTTTTGTACTGTATATGCTATCTTTAATGTTTCCTGGACCTCTGATCTCACTTGTTTGCAAGTAGTTTTGTTTTGTGTTCTCACTTTGGCGTAGGGGCGATTGTCGACCAGTTATTGGGCACCACTTAGGGTGGCGCCCTGTAAGTAATCAGGTGACAGTTTGGGGGCTTAGTTCAGGGCTCACTGTCTTGTCTGTCATCCCCAGTCTTCCCATTACACATACTTTTTATGTATGTAATACAGTTCACACACCCATCATTAAACACAATCCTACAAACATAAACTGTGCCATTAAACTGGTTTGACTCATGGCTGCTCCAGAAGGCACATTGTCTATGTGGTCTCCAGGTGTTCACCCTTCAACCCTGATACAAAGATCTGAACCACCAGGTTGATGCACTTCCAGTTTGTTGATGGTTGACCCCCAATGAGCCAAGAGACATCAATGACCTGCATTTACCCACAAGTAGCAGAACCACAGAAATGTTGGTAGTGTATATTATATTGGTCAGACATCTCCCATAGTCCGATTTTGCCTACTAGTTTAGATGGGACTGTCTCAAGCTAAGCTACTCAATGGGGCACATTTACCTGGTCCAGTCTCGATCCAGCGGTGCGTTCTCCGACGAGGATTCGGGTCTGCCGGGATTCACTAAGGTCGTGCGCCCGATATCCATATCCCGGGGCAAATTGGCGCAAATCAGAAATCATCAGGAAACCCGCCGAAAGTGCGCGATTCAGACGCTTAGTAAATGAGCCCCAATGTTGTGTGATTATGAACAGAAATAATCAGTGAATGCGGGAAAAAAGAATCCTGCAAAATATAAATCATTTGAAAACTGGTGTTTTTTTAACATGATATGCTGCATAGATTTTTTTTTTTACTTTAGCCGTTAAACATCCCTCTTCTGCCTTTCAGGCCGAATACAGCCAAAAGAAACGATAAATTATAAAATAGATTAAAAAATGAAATAATTTTTTTTTGTGCTAAATCAAGCTTAATTTTCTCATATCGAAAATATCAAATACAAAAAAATAAAAATTACAGTGGCAGATCTGCTGCTTCTTTTTTCTTTTTGCATTCCTACTAAATGTGCGTCAAAACAGCACTAAACATTATTTTAACCGACAAGAAGAAAAGCAAACAAAAACGATTTCCGAAGAAAACTTCATTGAGGCCGATTATTCCTTGTACACCAGTTTTCAGATTAGAAGATAAATAAACAAGTCACAATTTGTGGCACATGTCATAGAAAATCCAACTTTGTGCCGCAGTTGGGGGAATAAGGTGAGTCAGTGCTTATGTAGTAGCTAAAATCTGGCTAAAATCTGGTAGTAACTAATTTTTTTTATATTGAACAAAAAATGACTAAATAATAAAAGCTATACTTTTTATGAATGCACATTTATTATTGCAGATTTGTATAAAAAAAAGTTAACTTGTTACATTTACTATACAGTGAAGGGCAAATAAAAAACCCAACTCGCTCCATTTTTCCACAAAAAAAACTAAATCACTACATTCTCCCACAAAAAAAACCCAAATCACTCTAATAGATGATAAACAAATTACTTTAATCCATAAATTCTATCTCTGAAAAGCATAACTTATCCTGCAAAAAACAAGCCCTCCCACTGCTAGATAGGATATTATGATATTGAAAGTTAAAAAAAAAACGCTAATACTAGAATTTTCAGTCCTATATATTAATACATCAAACATCATATGCAGATACAAAATTTTATCTTTTATTTTTTTTTAGGTAAACCAAAATGTTGCTTAAAGAAAAGCTTTGCACTTCTATGGTGTCTCTCTCACTAGTACACTGCATGCTGCCCTGGCTTCTGCTGGGATTATGTGGCTTTGGATTTCTAAACGTGTGACCTTCTTTCCTATCCTGTACAACTGATTTCTGAGAAATTGTGTTTTTGGAGCAGTCTCGTCCCTGCTTGGCGTGATTTATGGAGGGTGCTTGACATGTATGAGGTCCGCCAGAGTTCTCCTTCTTCTTCCTGGTGTATTTAAGTAAGTGTTAAATCCAGCGCATAGTCCAAATCCGTTGTATCGTTTGGCGGCCAACCCCCGATTTGTCGTGTGAAAGACAGCGCAATTGCGACACACAACGATCGCATGCGACACAATCCTCGGCGCGATCCCTGAAAAATCGGTAAACCCGACAGAGATGTGGCCATGGGACCCTTAGTAAATAAGCCCCAAAAACTCTGTAAGGCTGCTGCCAATTGGCCCAAAGCAGGGAAATATTCCTTCCGGACCCCCGTGCGTCCTGTAGCTATTGACTAATGATCCGGGTCCTGTTGCTGACTTCACTACTGCCCCCTGTTGATGCAACCCTGTTTCCAGATGCCATTGCTGGACCAGATAGTGTAGAGTTGGTGAATCGTTCATAATCAGGAACATAGTAGTGAGGGATCCATGGGGTGAGAATAGTTTTTTCTATCTTTATGAGGGGAAGGGAGGACTTTTAGATATTATTTGTCACTACTGGAAGTCCCCTTTAGATATAAGGACTTTATAAGCATTAAACACATAGGCAGAACATAGCTATGGTTTATGTTAGAAGTATCCGGAACCTCTGGATTGTCATTGTCCTATATCATAGTAGAGGCTTGGAGCCTTTCGACAGACATGGGAACAACCCATAATCGCTATTATTTGCAGAATGCAAACCACCATGGGCGCGACAAGGTCATGTATATGGGTGTTATATACAACAAGTGAGCCCGACGTTGTGTCCATGCAGGAATGCATACATGCAGAAGATAGAAGAAGGGACATTTATACCGGCAGATGTTTCCATCTCCACCATTTCACGTCTCCTAGAGACTAATCTTTTCCGAGCACAAGCCGATTCTTAGAAAAACAAACATTCGGCAAATAGATGGCATGAAATCCCTGACATCAGCATTAAATAACTGTAACTGAATGAAGTGTTCTTTTTGACGAAACCTGAGCACTTGTTATGTTAGGGACAGGGGATAATGTATTAGATAAATTGTGCATTGGCGGCCGATGGCTTAAATAACATCTTTTTCCAGCGCAGAGATATGGAAGTATACCGTATATCTGATTCCAGGTATCGTGCTGCTATAATTAACCATATAAGCAACACCATAGGAGCTTAAAAGAGGATTAATTTGACTAATTGGAAAGTACAAATGAAAAAGGAGGTAACCAGGTATTTTAAAGGGAGACTGACCATACAAAACTGCAAACAGTATAGATCATATCATTATGTGTGTTGTTAGCAGCAGCAGGACTAGGAAAAATGCATTTATATTCCAGGATTGTAGCTGGAGCTCTCTGGTGCACTGGTGTGTGAGATCTCTTCACTGAGCACAGCACAGCCCCCTCCTTTAGTTGCTGTTGTAGTATTCAAACAGCAAGGGGGAGGTGCCGTGCAGAAGTACATTAAAAAGATCTCACACACCAGTGACCAAGTCCAGCTACAATCCTGGAATATAAATGCATTTTCACTGTCCTTCAGCTACTAAAAACATACAAAAAGCTAACACAGACCACCAAGGCCGCTTCCAAACACTGTCTGTGGCTTTTTGTTTTATTTGGGACCACCGGCACCACTCCTGATATGGGCAGAGGGGGTGGAGTATAACATTGTAGCTTCTCAGATGAATGGGAAGGATGGCTCAAATCTGCCTGCAAGTAAGGGTTTCCTACAGGGGGGGTTAGCAGGTTAGGCATCCCTATGATCCTCCATTACCCTAATAAGATATTTACACCAATAGTCTTCATGTAAAACAACGGTCCCAGTATGTTGATATGAAGATTTTACATACAGTAAAAGATTTTTGATTGTATGTCATTTTTTTTTCCAGCTTCACAGAATACTACAATGTGCCACTAAGAAGGACAGAGGTCAAACCTTCATATGGCTCTGTAAATGGGGGGAAAAAACACGGGTTTTGGAATGTGGGAAGTGAAAAATGGAAAAGCAAAAATAATATTTGTTTATCTTAAATGGTATAATAGTAAGTTTCATGCTCATGCATTTTGTATTTATAAGTTGGAACTAAAAATCACCTGCATGGCATTCAATAAAAATGTTGTCTATATTAGGTACCACTATCAGGGTCGCCTCCAGATTTCAGTAGGCCCCTGGGCGACAGAGCCTCAGTAGGCCCCTTTACAGTCAACTCACGTGACGGCAGTAAAAATTTTGAAACTAAAACAGTCTCCTGTTGCCTAAAATATTCCCTTGTTTATCATCCCAAACAGCCCCCCCATGGTTATTTTATATACATTCCCCTTATGGTTATTTTATATAAAGCCCCCCTCACCTCCATGGATTGCTTAAGTACAGACTTATGTGAGCCTCCCCCCCAGCAGGTCTGGGCACAGGCACTTGCCCGGGTATGCCCAGTGCTGGCGTCGGCCCTGACCATTATGGGCATGGACTCTTACTGCAAATAATTGATAGATTTTCCACTAAACTGGGATTTATGATAAATGTAAAAAAAAAGAAACAAAATATATAGTCAGCGGGAAAATATTTGTTCTAAAATGGGAATACTAAGTAAACAGGTATGGGTGTTCAGTATGGGCACTAAGTAAACAGGTATGGGTGATCAGTATGGGCACTAAGTAAACAGGTATGGGTGTTCAGTATGGGTACTAAGTAAACAGGTATGGGTGTTCAGTATGGGCACTAAGTAAACAGGTATGGGTGTACAGTATGGGTACTAAGTAAACAGGTATGGGTGTTCAGTATGGGCACTAAGTAAACAGGTATGGGTGTTCAGTATGGGCACTAAGTAAACAGGTATGGGTGTTCAGTATGGGTACTAAGTAAACAGGTATGGGTGTTCAGTATGGGCACTAAGTAAACAGGTATGGGTGTTCAGTATGGGCACTAAGTAAACAGGTATGGGTGTTCAGTATGGGTACTAAGTAAACAGGTATGGGTGTTCAGTATGGGTACTAAGTAAACAGGTATGGGTGTTCAGTATGGGCACTAAGTAAACAGGTATGGGTGTTCAGTATGGGTACTAAGTAAACAGGTATGGGTGTTCAGTATGGGTACTAAGTAAACAGGTATGGGTGTACAGTATGGGTACTAAGTAAACAGGTATGGGTGTTCAGTATGGGTACTAAGTAAACAGGTATGGGTGTTCAGTATGGGTACTAAGTAAACAGGTATGGGTGTTCAGTATGGGCACTAAGTAAACAGGTATGGGTGTTCAGTATGGGTACTAAGTAAACAGGTATGGGTGTTCAGTATGGGTACTAAGTAAACAGGTATGGGTGTACAGTATAGGTACTAAGTAAACAGGTATGGGTGTTCAGTATGGTTACTAAGTAAACAGGTATGGGTGTTCAGTATGGGCACTAAGTAAACAGGTATGGGTGATCAGTATGGGCACTAAGTAAACAGGTATGGGTGTTCAGTATGGGTACTAAGTAAACAGGTATGGGTGTACAGTATGGGTACTAAGTAAACAGGTATGGGTGTTCAGTATGGGTACTAAGTCAACAGGTATGGGTGTACAGTATGGGTACTAAGTAAACAGGTATGGGTGTTCAGTATGGGTACTAAGTAAACAGGTATGGGTGATCAGTATGGGCACTAAGTAAACAGGTATGGGTGTTCAGTATGGGCACTAAGTAAACAGGTATGGGTGTTCAGTATGGGCACTAAGTAAACAGGTATGGGTGTTCAGTATGGTTACTAAGTAAACAGGTATGGGTGTTCAGTATGGGTACTAAGTAAACAGGTATGGGTGTTCAGTATGGGTACTAAGTAAACAGGTATGGGTGTACAGTATGGGTACTAAGTAAACAGGTATGGGTGTTCAGTATGGGTACTAAGTAAACAGGTATGGGTGTTCAGTATGGGTACTAAGTAAACAGGTATGGGTGTTCAGTATGGGTACTAAGTAAACAGGTATGGGTGTTCAGTATGGGCACTAAGTAAACAGGTATGGGTGTTCAGTATGGGTACTAAGTAAACAGGTATGGGTGTTCAGTATGGGTACTAAGTAAACAGGTATGGGTGTACAGTATAGGTACTAAGTAAACAGGTATGGGTGTTCAGTATGGTTACTAAGTAAACAGGTATGGGTGTTCAGTATGGGCACTAAGTAAACAGGTATGGGTGTTCAGTATGGGCACTAAGTAAACAGGTATGGGTGTTCAGTATGGGTACTAAGTAAACAGGTATGGGTGATCAGTATGGGCACTAAGTAAACAGGTATGGGTGTTCAGTATGGGTACTAAGTAAACAGGTATGGGTGTACAGTATGGGTACTAAGTAAACAGGTATGGGTGTTCAGTATGGGTACTAAGTAAACAGGTATGGGTGTTCAGTATGGGCACTAAGTAAACAGGTATGGGTGTTCAGTATGGGTACTAAGTAAACAGGTATGGGTGTTCAGTATGGGCACTAAGTAAACAGGTATGGGTGTTCAGTATGGGTACTAAGTAAACAGGTATGGGTGTTCAGTATGGGTACTAAGTAAACAGGTATGGGTGTACAGTATAGGTACTAAATAAACACGTATGGGTGTTCAGTATGGTTACTAAGTAAACAGGTATGGGTGTTCAGTATGGGCACTAAGTAAACAGGTATGGGTGTTCAGTATGGGCACTAAGTAAACAGGTATGGGTGTTCAGTATGGGTACTAAGTAAACAGGTATGGGTGATCAGTATGGGCACTAAGTAAACAGGTATGGGTGTTCAGTATGGGTACTAAGTCAACAGGTATGGGTGTTCAGTATGGGCACTAAGTAAACAGGTATGGGTGTTCAGTATGGGTACTAAGTAAACAGGTATGGGTGTTCAGTATGGGTACTAAGTAAACAGGTATGGGTGTACAGTATAGGTACTAAATAAACACGTATGGGTGTTCAGTATGGTTACTAAGTAAACAGGTATGGGTGTTCAGTATGGTTACTAAGTAAACAGGTATGGGTGTTCAGTATGGGCACTAAGTAAACAGGTATGGGTGTTCAGTATGGGCACTAAGTAAACAGGTATGGGTGTTCAGTATGGGCACTAAGTAAACAGGTATGGGTGTTCAGTATGGGTACTAAGTAAACAGGTATGGGTGATCAGTATGGGCACTAAGTAAACAGGTATGGGTGTTCAGTATGGGTACTAAGTAAACAGGTATGGGTGTTCAGTATGGGTACTAAGTAAACAGGTATGGGTGTTCAGTATGGGCACTAAGTAAACAGGTATGGGTGTTCAGTATGGGTACTAAGTAAACAGGTATGGGTGTTCAGTATGGGTACTAAGTAAACAGGTATGGGTGTACAGTATAGGTACTAAGTAAACAGGTATGGGTGTTCAGTATGGGTACTAAGTAAACAGGTATGGGTGTACAGTATAGGTACTAAATAAACACGTATGGGTGTTCAGTATGGTTACTAAGTAAACAGGTATGGGTGTTCAGTATGGTTACTAAGTAAACAGGTATGGGTGTTCAGTATGGGCACTAAGTAAACAGGTATGGGTGTTCAGTATGGGCACTAAGTAAACAGGTATGGGTGTTCAGTATGGGCACTAAGTAAACAGGTATGGGTGTTCAGTATGGGTACTAAGTAAACAGGTATGGGTGATCAGTATGGGCACTAAGTAAACAGGTATGGGTGTTCAGTATGGGTACTAAGTAAACAGGTATGGGTGTTCAGTATGGGTACTAAGTAAACAGGTATGGGTGTTCAGTATGGGCACTAAGTAAACAGGTATGGGTGTTCAGTATGGGTACTAAGTAAACAGGTATGGGTGTTCAGTATGGGCACTAAGTAAACAGGTATGGGTGTTCAGTATGGGCACTAAGTAAACAGGTATGGGTGTTCAGTATGGGTACTAAGTACACAGGTATGGGTGATCAGTATGGGCACTAAGTAAACAGGTATGGGTGTTCAGTATGGGTACTAAGTAAACAGGTATGGGTGTTCAGTATGGGCACTAAGTAAACAGGTATGGGTGTTCAGTATGGGTACTAAGTAAACAGGTATGGGTGTTCAGTATGGGTACTAAGTAAACAGGTATGGGTGTTCAGTATGGGTACTAAATAAACACGTATGGGTGTTCAGTATGGGTACTAAGTAAACAGGTATGGGTGTACAGTATAGGTACTAAATAAACACGTATGGGTGTTCAGTATGGTTACTAAGTAAACAGGTATGGGTGTTCAGTATGGGCACTAAGTAAACAGGTATGGGTGTTCAGTATGGGCACTAAGTAAACAGGTATGGGTGTTCAGTATGGGTACTAAGTAAACAGGTATGGGTGATCAGTATGGGCACTAAGTAAACAGGTATGGGTGTTCAGTATGTGTACTAAGTCAACAGGTATGGGTGTTACTCTACCCATACCTATGGTAAAAATTTCAAATTTCCATTTGACTTCTACTTTAAATGAGTTCTCTGTTTCGGGAAAAAAACAAAAAGCACCAGAAATAATATCATCATTTTTCCAAACCAGTTGATTAATAAAAATGATGAAAACCTTGTTGTCTGCAGCCCTTGTTTGGTTAACAAGGTTCCGACTTTGTTGAGAATATCGGCATCACTTTTATACCGGCATCACGTTACAGAAAGGTATCAGCAGCGATATCCCGTTACTCACAATAAGCGCCCATCTCGCAACACTTACTACGGCGCTCGCTACCATCTGTTCTCCAGATTTAGGTATTTTATAGGATATAATGCTATTTAATTCTCTACCAAATTGGCAAATCTTCGTTGGGGGAGACAATTTAATTACTGGGCCCCCCCATATAATCTGGGTTTTGCAGGTTGTATATTTGTGCACTTCTGCCGTAATAGCAGAAATCAATCGGTGCCAAGACTATTTAGCAAAAAATAGACTAGTGTTCGACACGTAACAAGAAATATTACTGTAAGCCGAGGTTGTGTCTGAATCAATCTTGGCACATCTGTCTGATGTAGACCGTAAACAGGATTAGGGCAGGATTTATCTGCTTGACGCTAATTGTACTTGCAGTTTTTAAACATTCCTCTTTTATTATTATTATTACTTTTTTTTTTTTAATACAGCATGAAAAATAAGCTTCCCTGATAGATCTCTGCCGGCCTATATTATGTGGAGATTTATGCCGCACTTGGCTATGAAGCAGTAGGGGGATCCGAGCACATTTTACCGTAGAATACCTTATCTAATCTTCTAATAATTAAGAATATTAAATTCTCTTTGAATACACCGCACACTGGGGAAAGTCTGTGGGAGAACACGAGCCGTACATCACAATACACACATACGCAAATGGAAAACTCACCATTTTCTTGCTAATCAGTTAAATCACATTTATTGTACATAATTTGGTGTTTTCCGGAGGAGATTTAATATCGTAATGGGGCTTTAACATAAAGGAAATTTGACAATTTTCAGCCACATATGGTAAAATATACCAATAGAAAATGATAACAACCAATTACAGCACAGCTTTCATCTTACCGGAACACTGTCAGAAATGAAAGCTGTGCCATGATTGGATACTGTTGGTTTTTGTGAATTAACCTTTAACGGACTAGGTCATTTAAAAAAAAAATGATTTCTGTTTTGTAAGCCATAACTTTATTTTTTGTGTTTTTTTTACATGTTACTTATCATGCGCAATGTACCAGGAAGCTGATAAATATTGTGCCAAGTAGTTTTCCTAGGTTATCAAGGAGGTTGTCCTGTAGGTCAGTATGATCACAATAAAATAAAAATACCTTTGAAAAATTGGGAAAGTTTTGTATTGCCCTATTCTAACACCTGTAATTTCTTATCATTCAGGTAAGGGTTCTCTCTTTTTGAATGCTGAGTTGTAATTTTATATACTGATACTGGTTTGGGAACATATTATATTAGGATTGATTTAGAATTTTTTCCAGTTACATTAGCCATGTGATACATATGTTTTTATAGTTACTGTATTATTGTATATATGGCAAAATGATAGCATTTCTTAGTTCAATTGTAATATACAGTAAGCAGTCCTGTATAAAAGAGCAGAGAGGCAGTTGATAATATAACACTATAAGATCAGCTTCATTCCACATTATTTGGGTCAGTGGTTTCCAATACAGGCAGTCCCCGGGTTACGTACAAGATAGGGTCTGGAGGTTTGTTCTTAAGTTGAATTTGTATGTAAGTCGAAACTGTATATTTTATAATTGTAGTTCCAGACAAAAAAAATTTTGGCCCCAGTGACAATTGGAGTTTAAACATTTTTTGCTGTAATAGCACCAAGGATTATCAATAAAGCTTCATTACAGACACCTTACAGCTGATCATTGCAATCTAAGACTATAGTAAAGCATTCAGAAAGCTTCACAAGAGGTCAGAGTGGTCTGTCTGTAACTATGGGTTGTCTGTAAGTCGGGTGTCCTTAAGTAGGGGACCGCCTGTACTGTAGTAGTTTTAAACCGAAACCAGGAGTAGATCCAGAACCCAAATATGTAGAAAAAATACTGACATGTAAAAATGGAAATTTGTTTGTCTTTGTTTCAGTATTTGTAAGGCAATACCAGGAATGGATTCTACATAGAAAAAGTATAATGGGAAGATTTGTTTTAATTTCAAAATACTCCAAAATACTAAGCGTAATACTGCTGTGTTATACAGGCCAACATATTATAATAATAATTCTTTATGTATATAGCGCACACATATTATGCAGCACCGCACAAAGCATGTCAAATTGGTCCCTGTCCCCATGGGGCTCACAATCTGAACAACCTACCAGTATGTTTCTGGAGTGTGGGAGGAAACCGGAGGATCCGGAGGAAACCCACGCAAAAACATAGATTTATAAATTAACCTAAAAGAAAAATTGGGCGCTTATAGGGCGAGAAAGTCGCAATTCCTGGCGTATGATATTGAAATTGTGACTCTTTGGCCTTTTTGCATCACACACGTCACTTTCTTTCAAAAGAAGAGGACCCGATGAGTTGGGGCACCGGATGGGCCAGGGCAGGGGCACCATGTACAGAAACTGGCGCAGCTTTTGGCTGCAAACGACCCCAGGTCTGGCATAGATTATAATTCTGCTGTGCCACACAAAAATTACTTCGAAGTCAGATTCGGTTCGGTTCGTAATTGCGTCTTGTCTTGTTATGGATAGTTCCAGTCTTACTACATCGTCCCCACTGTGTTTGTTATCCGTAAAACACAAGCACAGCATTAATTTCATAGTACTTTAGCTGATCTAAATAGATCTAATTCCCACTTTCCTTCTCACTTGCTTTATTATTGCTGCATAAATATACTGTGTATGTTACTTTTTTTTTAATTAGTACGATTACTTCATTAATATTTACAGATAAGTGATATCCTTGATGTAATGAAGAGTTACACAGTTTTACAATGTACTTTCTATATTCAATTCCTCATATAAATTGGATGCAGAAAGAATATTGGAAAATCGAATAACTTTTAATTATACTGAGGATAATGTGTTTTCTGTAATTGATATACCTCAGGGAATAGGTTTTTATTCGTTACAATTATCAGGTCATTTTTATGTCACTATATCAACACAAGGATCGAAAATTATGAACTAATTGACTATTAATGTTCAGAATCACATGGGATTAAAACATAAAAAAGTGGGTAATTATTTCTACAATGAGTTCTTAAATAGGATTACTAAGGCCCCGATGAACTTGCATCACACTCGCAACGCATGCTGCCCTGATCGCACGGCCCGAACACCGCAAACCGGAACGGAACTCAACATGTCAGTTCCGGTTTGCAGCGTTCGGGCAAGGAGATCCCGGCCGCACGCATTGCGAATGTGATGCGAGTTTAACGCATCACACTGGCGAGTTTAGATGGGGCCTAAGAGTATCTGCAAAAACAGACATGATAAATGGATGTCATGTCAACGTCCGTTCTCATATCTCATTTATATCAGTGTGGCATCTGTTTTTTTAGGGATCCTTATTAACTATAGTCCACACAAAAAAGTGTCACTATAGTCACAAAAAGGTGTAGCTTTTGTCCTGCATGTCATTTTTTGGGCCTTATCAGGTGGGAACCCCCCCCCCCCCCACACTACCCCTACGACCCAGCATATTTACTATAATATACTTCAGATTCCTCTTCTGCCTAAGATTTGAGATTCTGGTACATACATCGCAGGTGATACATCTTATTTTGTATATTCATTTTCTAACAAATTAGCCACATTTTACACTAGGACATTAATAAATCTCTCCTAGTGTTAAAGGGGACACTAATCTGTCAGTATTTTGACCATACAAGGCTTTAGGTGGTGCTAGGTATTGTCCCTGGAGACGTGTGTTGTTGTAGTAACACGAGTGAAAATGCATTTATATTTTAGGATTGTAGCTGGACTTGGTGAACTCTGGTGTGTGAGATCTCTTGAAAACAGCACAGCGCCTCCCCGTGCTATTTGTCACTGCTGTTCCAGGCTTCCGTTTAATCACTACGTCACTTACTGGGGAAAAGAAGCTTTACTGGAGCTGTGCTGGATTCATTGAAAATATTCCACCCACCCAGTGCAACAAGTCCATCTACAATCCTAGAATATAAATGCAATTGCAAAGATCTAACGGACCCAATCCTAACACTGTCTGCAGTTTTTATGGTGAAAACACTGTCAGATTCCCATTAACACTAGTAGAGATTTATTAGTTCCTCAAATGTAGCTACAATCTTGAAATATATAATTCATATTTCACAGTCCTGCTGCTAACAACCCTAGTAAACGTATGATTACACAGATCTCTATAGCCAAAGTTTAACATTTAACGTTGAAAAATCGTATGGACAAAACTGTCGATAACTATGTGGGTGATAGTAACAGTCGAGTACAGGGGGCTTGGAACAACAATGATAGTAATAATAGATAGGTAATATTAATATTGTAGCAAGGATAGTCTGTATTGTAGTACTATACTTCTACAGAACTCCATTACTGCTATATGTTAAAACTTCTGGGAGTTCCTGTTTGCAAAAGAGAAGCCTAATGATGGGGAAGCAGCGTCTAATAAAGCTGTCATTGTGTCTCCAAGGTAACAAACATTAGGAATGATCACAATAATTTGTGTGCAGAGGCTGAGTATTGTACAGTGAGCTTTTGCGCAGCGTGCGATTCATAATTTCTGCCATTTAAATGATAAAAAAATAGAGCTACTCCGAATCCCTTCCCTCTTTGTGACTGCGGCACGTACGCTGCGATTACCAGCTAAGTGACATTACTCCAAGAAGCTCTTTTTTTCCCCTCCTTGCCATTATTATCTTCTCTTAACTGGACCACTAGACTCGTCAATGTTAATTTGATATCAATGTGATATGACAAAACAGTAGCAAAAGTTAATTTAGATCACAGTAAGAAGTCACAGGATTAAATAATACTGTTCAGTCTTTTAGAAAAGTTTATTGCGAGCAGATGGGAGCAAAGATTCTTTCCAGCACTGATTAGTCGTGTCCCCCCCCGGGGGTCCAGAGAAATAAAGGTTACATATTAAATTTAAGTCTTGTAAGTAGCGTGTGAAGACATTGCAATACATTAAGTTTTATTAGCTTTATTATTGGCGTTTTTATATTTACATACGTTTCCAGACCAGGTTGTAACTGTAATAGAGAAGCAACAAGAAACAGCTGATTAGTACTTACCTCTATGTGGCTGATTTCTGGCCCCATGTTGTGGTATGCCATGTGGTGCTCTGCATGGGATCTTATGCTGTTTATTATAGTAGTGCTTTATTATTTCTAGATAGAATATCTCGATGGAATACAATATAATCACAGATAAACTGATTGAACAGTAACATCGTTTGCTGCTTAGATTCGTTATGTTACTAAGGGCGTTAAACAAATTAAAAAGCGACGTAGCCTTCACTAAATATTCTATACAATGTAGAAACATACTTGTAGGTAGTGGAAAATTAACACCAACCTCCCTCAACACCAACCCTCATTATCCTTGAGTAGGCTCCGCTCCTCTGATCAAAGCGTAAGTGCCGGTTCTCTCGTTGTTCTGGCCGCTTGAGGTTCCTGCGTCCTAGAGCCCTGTGTCAGGCCCGTTGTTTCTAACATAGGTGTCTGGGGTGTGAACATCCCAGCCCCTCGAATTTCAGAAAAATCTGAAAAAGACTCTCTTGAATTTTAGACCAGGTTTGCCTTTGTCTAAACCAATAAAACCTGGTGAAAATCAGGGCGACGGTTTATTTTTTCAGTGTTACTAAGAGTCTGGAGCCTCTGTTCTGACCTTGTTTGTCTATACTCTGATTATGCTCTCTTGACGACCTGAAGCCTGGTTGCCTCCATTGAGGTATACCTAAGGACTTATCTAAATAGCCCGAAAAATTCTTCACAGTTCTTCATTTGATCTCATCAGTTTTTAACATGTTTCAATAAATATGTAATTTTTTAATTTTTTCTCCACCTCGTTTTTTTTTTTTTGGGGGGGGGGGTGATTTTTCACCTTTTTTCATGCTGGAACATTTTTTTCTTTGAATACTATATATCCTTTTTCTTTTCATAATTGTTTCCTGGACCAGCGATCATTGTAACAAGCGTCCCTAACTAGCCTTTCGATATTCAAAGAACTGAACTAAACCAGCTACCATTGGCTTGTTTGACTATTCTCTACCATCACCCATTTCTGGCCCACCTGGATCAGCTCCCTGTCACCCACATTGGGACTGCTCAGAGAGGTAGCGACCTGGTGACCCTTTTGAAGCAGAGTCCAGATTCCTGTTAAAGAGTTGAAGGGTGAATACTGGCAGTGTTAATGCTATAACATCCTTAGGAGTAGCCCAAAGCCAAGCAGTTTGGGTGGAACAATAGGTCCAGAGAGCACAAGAGTTCTTTTACTGCCAAATATTTCACACCAAATATATTAAATAGTTTCTCTATTATCTAGTTTTGCCTGGACTGCCCACCTTAAATTAATTTGTCCATCGGATATTACCTATTTGACTCTCAATATAACACAAAGACCACACAAAAAGATGCCGGTAAGCAGCGTTGACCAAGCTCTTTGCATTCTAACATATTGCAGTGTCACAAACTAAAATACCAGCTTTACACAGTGAAAAGTGATCACAGTACAGTTATATCCAATGACTTACTGGTAACACCTTCTTCATTTCAGGTCCATATTCCACATAGTCATCTATTACCCATAGTCCATTTGTGCACCTAAAACTCCCCCAACCACCTGATTGTATCAATGTACCTCTCTGTGCCCCTGCTTAGTAATAGTGTATCCATTTGTCCTCCCAAAATATGCAAATTACCTGCAGATCTGCCTCCCAGTGAGATCATTCCGCTTGTGAATGTGGCAGCACGGCCTCCACAGGACCAGTGGCTCCAGCAGGGGACCAGGAGCTTCTGCACATGCACAGAGCTCCCCTGTAGCCTATCTTGCGCCGAGAGCCACTGAGCGTGCTGTGCCATGTAGTTTACAAGCAACATGGACATGGAGGGAGGTGGATCTGCAGGGCTACAAAGGGCATGGAGGAGCCTTAGCCCCGGGAGCTCATAGAGGCTTCTCCACGCCCGAAGTAGCCTCTGTAGGTAATTTCCATATAAATGTAATAAAGTTAAACCTATAGGCAGCTTTGTCTGGCTCATGTTTAGTGTTGAAAAAAAGTAGATTCTAGACCAGTGATGGCTAACCTTTTAGAGCTGGAGTGCCCCTTCTCCTTGTTCTTTGACAACTGTTAGTCGTTCAGCCTCCTAAAGACACCCACGGAGTTGAAAGGAGGAGGGCAAATTGGCCTATCATTGTAGGAAGATTCTGTAGGAAGATTCTTTGAGTCCTGTCTGGTGAACTTCATGCTAGGGTGATGGCCTGGGTGCCCACAGAGAGGGCTCCGAGTGCCGCCTCTGGCACCAGTGCCATAGGTTCGCCACCACTGTTCTAGACTGTAGTTTTCCCTATCTTTATGTTTTATAAAATATTTCCTATATGTGTTCTCTTACTCAGGAAGCTCGAAGGTCCAGGCGCAGCCTCAAGAAGCATCCATTGAACTGAAGGACATCTTTTCCGTAAAACTGAAGAGACGTAGGCTAGCAGGACAGGAAAAAGGTGGCACCTTGTTGGGCCTGACAATATTTGTGTGCATCAGAAAGGGACACAAGCTGAAAGAAAAGGCTATTGATTTCCATAATCTAAGTGAAGACTTCTGTGATATTTGGCACCGGCAGTTGAAGGAAATATTGAACGGTGAGTTCATCTGGAATATGGTTCATTATAAAGTTAGAACTACATAGTGTTTGCTATAAAGGAGATCTGCCATTTCATTAGGGGAGTACAATGATATTAAAGGGGTTATCCGGGTTTAAAAATTTTTTTATGGCCGGGCTGGGGAGGGCTAGTTAAACATAATAAACATGGACTTACCTCCTCCGGCACCGCTGATGTCCCGCGCCGTGGTCCCTCCGATCCGTGCCCCTGTTTGTTTACAGGGGCACGGAAGCCGTGCACATGGAGCTTCCGGTCCGCGATGTGGACGGCTCCTCCCATCCGTCCCTATCTCTCAGCGTTGTAAGCGCTGGGAGATAGTGCGCATGGGAGCATCCGGCCGGCCGGAAGCTCCCTGTGCGCCGGTGTAATGAAACCGGCGCACCGAGAAGACCGGCCGCGGCGCGGGACATCGGCAGCACCGGAGGAGGTAAGTACATGTTTATTGTGTTTAAATAGCCCTCCCCAGCCCGGCCAGAAGAAATTTTTTAAACCCGGATAACCCCTTTAATGTTTCGCAGATTAGAGGAATTTCCCCACAAAAGAATATTCTCGCATTTCAATCTCCTAGTGATGTTTACACAATAAAGATCCTTTTTAACCCCAGTGGTCAGTGTAAGATTCCAGAGTGTGGGCGGGAACTCTCTAAGCAGACACTTCATGATCCCTGTAGTGCTATGAGATCCTGTGTGCTGACAATGTGGATAGATTATCAGGGTCCAGGTTTATATACACTTTTATTTAGCCTCTGAACATTGTACTAGTATCTGACACATAGAAAGAGAGATGAGACAGATCAGAGATAAGATGATGAAATCCATGAGATGCTTATTACACACTGTCAGCTCTGCTGTGTATCTGTTCTCACACTGCTAGATCTGCTTTGCCTCCCTCCCCCGGATAAAGAACTTATCTGCCTGTAGCTTGTAGCTCTCCTCTCGCTGATGTTGTTTTCCGGCAGAAAGTCAGTGTGTGTGAGCTCATCCTGGTATGCAGGGGGAGGGGCCACTGAAGGAAGCAGAGAATAGCTCAGCTCCACAGGGTCCAACAAGATGGCTGCCGACCCTAAAGTCAGAGGATTCAGGGTAACTGAAATTGTGTACACCAGGACTGATAGAGACAGGTTGGATTTATATCTGTGAAATGCTGTATTTTTGTTAACAACAGTGAATTAGAGAATGTGTTATTTTGTTATCCTGAGTATATATTAAAACTTGTCTTCATGGGAATGCCCCTTTAATGGTGTCCGCTAGCATCAACATGTACAGAGGCTCATTTACTAAGGGACGGCACTGTAGTTGGAATATCCAATGATTTCCGATGTGCACCGCTTTTCGAAGGGCTTTTTGTCGCACGCTATCGGACTTGGGTGCATCGGCGCGTGCTTTCATGCGACACAAATCGGGGGGGGGGGGCATCGGGCGATCTGATGTATTCAGACACCGGGCAGGATTTAACATTCAAAATTGTGTCGCAAGGCAAGCACTCACATGCACCGGGAAGAAGATGGCGGACCTCAGCGGGGAAGCAACACGTGCAGGAAACGGGTAGTGAACGGGTAAGTCTTAGTGGACGGGTAAGTAAATGTGCCCCACAGTGTCCTCAACTGATGAATCTAAATGTTGAAATATTAAGGAAAATTTCCTCCACAGATGTTATTTTGACACTGTAGTTTATATTGATCAACAATTTATGCAAGATAGATTTTAAGCAATTGGATAAAGAATGTGGAAAGATAAAATTCAATATTGACATCATCGTTCCCGATCCTGCAAATGCAGAAACCACTGATTTGGCTGGAGCGGTTACCTGAGCACCTGTACTATAGAGGGTGAGACCGGTGTCCCACTTTTCCCGTACCATTCCATTCAAGGGCAGGTAACCACTGCATCCATTCATGTGCATGGACTGCTCACTGCTGACGTCATGTGAACTGGAGCCTAATGAAGGTTTTACTATCATTGTTCTAATCATGTATTGAATTATTTATAGTGTGGATTCTGAGTCTGTGCAAAGTTTGTGAAAAGTTAAAGGTATTTTCTATTTGATGCAATGTACATATACAGCCTGGCAAGCAGCAGTAATTGCATGATCCATAGGCTATTTAATGGGCCACACCTATACTTGCTTTTTAGGAGGATAGCAAGTACCAGTGCCACATATAGGCTGGATTTCCACATTCAGGTTTTTGAATGCAGTTTTTGAAACCAAAACCAGAAGTGGATGATGAAAGAGGAGGAGCACATGTCAATAATACGTTAAGTTGCTTTATGATTTAATCATACCCCGATATATTAATAAAAGGGGTTTTCCCATGTGATGTTTACACAACAAAGATTTGTACCCCCTTACTTTACAATTTTACTCAATTTTATTGCTGTTTTAGCACCTATAGCTCAGTGATGGTCAGTGTAAAATTCCAGTGGATGTGGGCTCTCTAAGCAGACACTTCATGATTCCTCTGTGCTATGAGAAGCTGTATCTACACTTTTATTTAGCTTCTGAACATTCACTAGTATCTGACACATAGAAAGAGGGAGATGAGACATATCAGAGATGAAATGATGAGATCCATGAGATGGATATAAAACACAATGACACCCTCAACTCAGCTAGAACACACACAGTCAGCTCTGCTAAACCTCCTTCCCTGCTATAAATATTTTATCTTGTCTGTACTTTGTAGAGTAAGTCTTTGCACACTGCTTGTCGGCAGGAAGTGCCTGTGTCTGAACTGGTCTTGCAATGCAGGGGGGAGGGACAGGAGGCAGAGAGCAGTGCAGTGTGCAGAAGAGAGAAGCTATTCATGAGAAAAATCTAACTATAGTCAGAAGATTTACGGCCAGGATCATCCAAAATTGTGTACTCTAGGACTGATAAAGACAGGTTTAATTATTTGTGAAATGCGGTATTTTTGTTAATAACCGTGAATTAGAGTATGTGATATTTTGCTATCCTGAGTATATTTAAGAATCCAGCTTTCGTAGGAATACCCCTTTAAGGCACAATTTGGACTTTGGCACCTTGCACACAAACAATATATCCTTGTATCAATTATATATATGATACTAGGACTCCCTTCTTATTGCAGTTTGGTACTTCTGTTCTTCAAGGAAGAAGGGAATCCTTGCATCATATATCAAGTTTGTATACATGAATTTTAGAGATAGGAAAATATGTTTGCTCTGTGAAATCCGTCAGCGACACGGTCCACGATTCATTGACTCATCATGGCCGTGTGTCTATGGCCTTAATGTTTGTGTGTGGTTTAGGGAATAGGCTCCCTTAGGCTGGACTTGACTGTGGTCCTTTCTTATCTACTGGGCATGGATCCTGCATACTGGTATTTATGTGTTTAGTTTTCGGGCTATTTCTTAGGTGTTTTCATGTTACCTATTGAACTAACCTTAACACACTCTGTATAATGCTACCCAGCTATCTAAGCCATGTTAATGGAGCGCTAATAATTTGCCTTCTTTAGATAGCAATGCTTAGTTACCACAGACCAATATCTATGTCACTCCATAATGGGGTCACATTTACCTAAGTAAATACTCGCTGCGTGGTCTCCAGGGCAATTTGTGATTTGCCATCTGTTCTGCTTTGCTAGGTTGATGGTATGCTGGGGAAATGGAAATTGCTTGATTTGTGAAGGGAGTGAATATTAATCCGCAAATATGGTCGTAGTCATTTACCTTCACTAATGACAACCTGTTATTATACAGAAAGTTATATCTCTATTACTGAAGAGAAGGTGCAGGGATTGCTCCACACATGATATTGCACCCTGGGCTTTTCTAATTTACAAAGTTTTCCACCATTAACATTTATGCAACACACGTTTGTCATCAGACCCCTAAGCCTAACAAAGCAGATCAGTCATCATAAGATGTGTCATTGATCAATTGGAGGGGGGGGGGGGGGGGAGTTCATGCACGTGCACTACCTCTCAATATACTCTCCAATGGACTTTCAAAATTAGTTTTTGCAGGAGACCCATATAATGTATGAATAGAAAACGCATCTGTGACCAACTGTGAGCACATTAAAAAATTGGGAAACAACACAGACTATAGCCCTCAAGATGAGTGATTATAAATATCATCTCCTGCTCTGTAACATGCTCCCTACCAAAAGCATACTGGGGGTCATTTACTAAGGGCACGATTCGCGCTTTCCCGACGTGTTACCCGAATATTTCCGATTTGTGCCGATTTTCCCTGAATTGGCCCGGGTTTTTGGCGCACGCGATCGGATTGTGGCGCATCGGCGCTGGCCGAACGAAAACCCGACGGATTCGGAAAATCCACCGCATTTAAAACAAAAAATGTGTCGCGGAGCTTGCACTTACCTTCACTCAGCCCGGCTCGGTGTATTCCAGTGCGTTCCAGGGAACTTCAGCGCAGCAGCGCCACCTGGTGGACGTCAAAGGAACTGCCTTAATAAATCCCGGCCGGACCCGAATCCAGCGCAGAGAACGCGCCGCTGGATCGCGAATGGATCGGGTAAGTAAATCTGCCCCAATGTGTGCAATCTGCTCAGCTCATCCTGCTCTATAACTTACTGCCTGCAGGACACTGTATACAATCTGCTCAGCTCATCCTGTTCTATAACATGCTAAGTGCAGATATGACACTATATACAATCTGCTCAGCTCATCCTGTTCTATAACATGCTAAGTGCAGATATGACACTATATACAATCTGCTCAGCTCATCCTGCTCTATAACAAGCTGTCTGCAGATATGATGCTACGTACAATCTGCTCAACTCATCCTGCTCTATAAGTGCAGATATGACACTAATGACACTATGTATAATCAGCTCATCCTGCTCTAGAACATGCTGCCTAAAGACATGACACTATGTACAATCTGCTCTGTTCCTCCTGCTCTATATCATGCTTCTTACAGATGGGATACTTTCCAATCTGCTCTGCTCCTCCTGCTCTAAGCTGAGTTCACAGCGATTTCATGGTGACAGGCTAAGTGTTCAGACATGTAGTAGTAATAATGATAATAATGTAATAATTGAGTAGATGTCATTACTAGAGGGAAATGTTACAAAGCCCTTATTTATTCTATTTAAAACAATGAAATTGAATAACAGCTGGAAGCCAAGTATAATCTCTGTCATATATTTATTTTACCGGCTGTGAGGATTTGTAATGACTCTTTAATATGCGGCATAAGTGAAGATATTAGAAATCATGGTGGTAACAAAGGATATGAAGTCAGAATGGCAGTCATAGCCCAGCACATAGCCGCTTCTATATCTTCTGTTCATCCTGATGTACAAGATGGACATGACTGTGTTTTTTTTTTTTTTTATATGACTTCAAAATTCTTGGAAAAATGCCTGTACAAATTTTTAGAAAACCCCAAATCCAAAGCACCTGCCACCATCAGCTGTGAACGGTGCGTCAGCACACATAGCAGCTGTTAACCCTTTGGATCAATTAGAACACTGCCATTTTAGCTATGGTTGCACATGGGGTCCAGGGTATAATAAATGTGAAATACAGGCGGTCCCCTACTTAAGAACACTCGACTTACATACGACCCCTAGTTACAAATGGACCACTGGATATTGGTAATTTATTGTACTTTAGGCTTAGGCTACAATAAACAGCTGTAACAGATATCAGAAGTGTCTGTAATGAAGATTTAGTGTTAATATTGATTCTTATGACGACCCAACATTTTTAAAATCCAATTGTCACAGAGGCCAAAAACGTTCTGGCTGGGATTACAATGATAAAATATACAGTTCCAACTTACATACAAATTCAACTTTAGAACAAATCTACAGAACCTATCTTGTATGTAACCCGGGGACTGCCTGTATAGGTACAATGGGGTTTATTTACTAAGGGTCGCGGATCACACTTTCTTCGGACTGTTCTTGGTTTTTGGGATTTGCGCAGCTTTGACAGGTATTTAACGGGGGTATGCGCTGGGATTGTGTCGCAAGCGATCGGATTGTGGAGCAGATGCACTGGCTTCCATGCGGGTCAGAGATCAATCAGATGATCCGACTGATTCGGACTGAGCGCGGTATTTAACTTTCAAATTGTGTCGCAAGACAATGCACTTACATACATAGGGAAGAAGAAGGTGAACTCCTGCGGACCTGAGCGGAGAAGCGACACATGCAGGATATCGGGCGCACGATCACAGTGCATGATCGTCAGACAATGCACTTTCTGTGAACTCCGCGGGACTGGGTAAGTAAATGTGCCCCAATATCTTGTAACACAGTAGTACTACATGGCCTATCAAAACTTTTACTGTTCCCAGGGGGGCCAAAAAATAAAAATCTAAAAATGTTAATCACCCCATTTCCAATGATCACATATAAAATAAATCAGGCACAACTGCATTTGACATGACTAGTACTGAAAAGGTTGTGCTCCCCACAACTAATGCAATGTTCCCAGCAGTGCCCCCCATGAAATGCCCTGAGCAGTGTTCCGCCATTATGAAAATGCCTCCAGCAGTGCCCCCAATGAAATTCCCCTAGCAGTACTACCCCCCTAATGAAATGCCCCCAACAGTGCTCCACCCATATAATGCCCCCAGCAATGTCCCCCCCCCTCCAATAAAATGTCCACAGCGGAGGCCCCATAAATATAATGAAGACCTCTTCAACCTGTGGCTCCGACTTCATCTATCCTGAGGTTCCGGGCAGTGCGGGCACAGGCACCCGCTATGACTGATACTCCAATTCCTTGAGTTATTATTAAAATGTTGTAATAGCTCATTGTTTTTGCTGAGCTTTCATTACACTGGGGAGACTGCGTCCCTTGTGTCAGTGATGCTTTAGTGTTTGGAGCCTCACAATCATTGTCACGACCTTTTGTTAGGACAAAATATTAGAAAAATGTGATGAAAAGTATTTAAGCCATGTGGTTAGAAATACCGTCTAGCTTTGGTATAGAGGCTGGAATGATGCTCTCTGGTCTCCTATTATGTTAATCTGAAGAAATTAATAATCTGTATGGGATTATCTATCTATCCATTCTTCTTTCATAGTGCGGATTACGTTGGTCTCTGTGTGGCTCATTAGGCTTTGTTCATTGACTTGTCCTCCTTTTAAACAAAGAAAGTAATTGAATTATTTCATTACTGACGGGAACGTGGCCGGTGATGTCACATCTGCTGTAACTGACATGAAGTCAGCGGCCGTTTGCTCTTTTTGTCTTCCTTATGCTTTCTTTATAACGCTTTCTAGACGAGGGATTAAGAAACGATCAATATAATTGCACTTCTGTTCGCTAACTATTAGGAACTATTAGGTTTTTTATTTGGAACCTAAAAAAAGTGACCTTTATCAGAACCGTATCTTCTCCAACCGTGTCCTTTTATCCAATGTTATTAAAAATTATGTACGAGACTGTAAAAATAGGAAAATAGAACAAAATTTACAAAATTGGAACACACAGGGGCACATTTACTAAGGGGTTTGTGCCAGTTTTCTGTCAGATTTTGCACGTTCTTTTTGGTGGAAACCGCTAACATAGGTATTTAAGAAGTGTCTGCACCACATTTGTGTTGCACGCGACCCTTCTGTGGAACAGCTGCACTAAGCACCATGCAACACAAATTAGGGGTTGTTCCGGTGCTCAGTCGGACCATGTGCCAGATTTATCATGCAAAGTCCAACAGATTTGAGTTGTATCGGTCCCTTGTTAAAGGTGCATCAAAAAAAGTGGTGCACTCTGTCAGGGCAGTGCATGGGGCGCCAGATTCATGAAGAACGTGTGCCAAAATTCCTAAATATGGTGTCCTATGCACACTACACAGGCAAACTGCATTTAGTGAAGTTTGCACTGTTATTAGTAAAGGTTTCCCAGCCATTTCGGGATTGATTCACTCAAGCTAGGGGCCATACGTCCTGACACAAATATACATTTTAGTTGAAAATTTTCATTTTGATCTACTTTGGACTATAGCGAATGGCCAACTTTAGCCTTAAATGAGTTGAATCTCTTCCTACGGGACAGGTTCCTCAGTAGGTTGACTATGGAGGTGTCTCACCTCACCTCCATTGACACTTCCCCCCGCCCTTTGCCTGGTATAATCTCACATAGTGAAATGGGAAGAAGTGTAACAGTCCGTGAAGTGCACAGTGTGAGACTACGGGAAGCATGGGCTCTGGCAATGTCCCACCCCCACCCTCCAAAGTCCTAAAGATTTTTTAGCATAATTTAAAAAGTTGATTGTAGAAGGCCATGGATTACAAATATAAGAAGATTACAACAGTCATGGTGTCTGGATCTCTGAGTAAGTGTCCCTGGTTTATCCATGCTTGATTTTTCCTTTTCACCTTAGCTTTATGGGCTGTTATACTGGAGAAAAAAGTCTATTAAACCAGGCCACCATCAAAGAAGGATGAAAAGGCAGTTTTCTGACCTTTTTCTGACAACTTTTTTGACATGTCTTGGTTATGGTTTGTGCAGTGTTGGATGCAGTAGCTGAAAACTTATTCCTGACAAAGGAAAGATCCTATCAATGGAGGCCATGACCATGCCACGACTCATAAGTAACTTCTCAGTTTATCTCATGGTGTTGGCAGCCGAGACCAATGTTGAATGACCAATGATCTACATGAGCTAAATTGAGGAGCAAATTCAGAAGGCCGGAAGACCCCAATAGATGTAGATTACACACTGCCTGTAACATGGTAAAGACTTTATATTTTATAAATCTTTCACAACTTGTGTTTCTCATTACAAAGGTATAGGGAGATTTTATCTTTAGGCGTTTATGATGTCTTTCATTCTCTGTATGCCATCATTAAGGCGACTTTCACAAAATAATAAGCTTATGAGTAGTGATAGTCTGTGCTCAGATGTAATGCCCTTGTGGCTCTGACAATAGGAAATAAAATGCCTTTTTTCTCTGGTTAGATAAGCTTTATTGTTTCTAAGCTTTTGAGCTGTTGTTGAATCATTGTCCCGAGAGGCCGACAGAGCTGGATCAGAGGAGCCAAAATGACTCTTTATTATTTCCTAACAGGGCAAGCAGGAGTGTTTTATGCCGAGGAAACATCTCCATCTTTGATATTTTTTATTCGGTCGTACCTGTATTAATATTTCTTCTTGCTCTAAAGTTGCAGAAAGGTGTAAAACCTTTTATTGAAGAGAACTTGTCATCAGTATTTTACATGTCAGGCTTCGTCACATTACACAGGATACCACCACTTCTTTTTTGTAGAAATTGAAGTTGGGAAATGTACTTGTCTACATGGCAGCCATGGAGCTGTAGTCATGTGGATGCTTTAAGAAGCAGGTCAGAGTAATCATGCCCATGCATCGCTCTTTCCTCACGTGTGCTTAGATCTTGTACGTTTAGGCCCCATGTACACACACTGATGACGAAAAAAAAAAAAAATCCGAGCTGCAAACTCCGGAATAGGACCAGTCCTCGGTTTTTGTGTATCTGACAGTCTGTCGCATGTATGATCCGGTCGAAATACATTGCAGCGTGTACTATCCCTTGAAACAATGGTTAGCACATTTCTAAAAATAATGGCCATGTGCAGGAGGCCTTGTTACAGGACGTTTGTGTGTTACAAGCCTGTTTGAAGCCCAATTTGGCTGGGTGGACATCGGGGCACCATGCCGCACCGTACCGCACACAATAAAAGCAGGGCCGGCGTCAGCACCCGGCATACCCGGGCAAGTGCCGGGGCCCGTAGCTTCCAGTGGGGCCCACGGCACTCTTCTCACGGTCGCTTCTCAATTGGGCTGCTCAGCAGATGCCATTGCAGAGCGAGGGGGTTGCTGACTCTGGCACTGAGTGACAGGGGGGGGGGGAGCGGTGCCGCCGGATTAAGGCGCTCACAGGAAGCAAAGTTATACCTCTGTGAAACGGCCGCGACAAGAGCTACTCACTGCAGGGAAAGATTCCATTCACCAGCAAACTCACATCGGTGGGGTGAGATCAGTGTATTGCCTGAGCTGCGTGCAGGCAGTGTTGTTAAAGATGCAACAAGGAAATCAGCTGTACTGCTCTACTGCACAGTGCGGGATCAAAGCACTACAGAAACCAGCATCATTTACAAGCAGCTATGCTTGCCCTAACGCTAACATTTGCCTGTTCTGCAGAAGTGTCAGTGTAGTAGATCTCCCGGCCAAGACAGTGGGAGATCAGAGGTTAAATCTGAGACAAACATGATAACAGGGAGTGCGAAGGATAGGGCTAACATGCCCCGTGTCAGCCAACTTTGCCACCGGCTGCGCCCCCTTCATGCCACTCTGCGAAGCAGGAAATAATTACAATTGCTGGCGGTTACTGGGCACACTGGTCATGCTCTTGAGACAGCAGCCTTTATGCATGATTACTGTGGGGACTATGACACCGCTTTTTGAAACACCGCCATGACTCCAGTGCTCTTATATCCATATAGACCAGAAGCAACTCTTCAGTGGGTGTTTATGTGGTGTTTTCAGGTGGGGCTTAAAGGGGGTTGTACCAACTTTGATTGTTATCCACCAATCCAAAGTATAGCGTATGAGCTCTGATAGATGGGGGGGGGGGGCTGCTGGTCTCGGGAACAAGAGTTCTGTTCCCACTAATTGAATGTATGCTTCCTGTAGCTCCAGGCAATACTACAGGTGTCCTGGAAATTGGTGAGCACAGTGCACGGCTATCTCCAGCACTCACTGTCTATGATGGTACTGGAGACAGCTGAGTGCTACGACTGGCAATTTTTGGAATTCCCGTAGTATTGAATGGAGTGGAGGGACGCATGCTCACCTTATTTATCATTTTAGTAGATTGGGGGCCGTCCTCATGGTTAGTGGGTTCCCAACAGTCAAACCGCCAACAATCAGATTGTTATCACCAATCCTGTGGATATCCCCTTTAAGTATTCTGCTTTAAGTCAATGAAATGTCTGCTAGGACAGACAAGGTTAGCAGTCAAGAGGGAAAATGTTTGGTGTAAAAAAGCCATCCCAATGACCAGAATTTCGGGAGATACCCTAAAAATAGGAAAATAGGAATGAACAAACAGAGACTCATGGGACAATCTGAACTAGGAATTGAGTACTGTAGGTCACCCTGTTGGCTAAGAAAGGGAGGATATCACCTACAGTTATGTGTGTGAGCTGGGATGACTTGTGTACAGTATTATTACTCATTGTATTAGTATGCTGATACAAGGCATAAAATACATTTTTTTGATACTCACATCATTATCCGGGTGTTTTTGGCGACAGCATAAATGTATTTTCTGTGCATATTTTTGGTCTGCTCAAAGAAGTTTCACTATGTATATAATCAAAATAAAATAACAATCATCTATTGTTGGTTTTATTTCAATCAGATCTTTATTTTTACGATATGAATAGAACATACTTTAACGTTTTATTTTAATTATTTTAGTTTCTCTTTCTTTCAAAAAGAACCAAAACTGACCTCACCGTACAAGAAAAAAAAAAAAAATGCAACTTTGAGATGTGATTTGGTGTTTTGCATATTGACTCCCCGGAGCGGACGTTGCTATAACAGTTTATGATCCTCTCTACGTTACTTATTAACCATGGTGGCTTATGATTAACGTGTACAGTTTATCTGTAGTTACAATGGCGAGTGACAGCTATAATTTATTAGTTGCCTTTGGATTAAACTGCTTCTCCTTCTGCAGTGATTAATCTATGAGCTCGAATGTAAATATATTTTCAAAGAACTGAGGTTTTTTTTTTTTTGGTTTGTTTTTTTGCATGAACCCATTGCCATAAAAAGGAGCCCTAAAACTGCACAGATGTGAGTCTGCTCGTAGCGTCTCTGCTACCCTATCAGCTTTTGTTTAGCGAACACCCTGATTAACCCCCACTTTTCATGGATCACTGAGTCACAGATAGATCAAGTTTAAACTAGCACATATTAGTAGGTTTGTTACTATGAGAGGAACAGTTGGCCATTCTTTATCCCTTTGCCGCTTCTCTACAGTGCTGAAAGCTGAAGAGAAAGTAATAGAATATGAATTGGCGACTCACAATGGGATTTAAATATTATACTCCAGTTAGCGCTCAATCGAACATAATGGTCTTAGAAAGTGCAGACAATATAACGTCGATATACTCCGCGCTCTTACAAAGTAGATTGGGTAACAGCTATGTACAATTTATTTTACAGACCCGAGATGACTGAATTGAGGCGTTTGTCGGCAGATTAGAAAGAGGATTGGATTGTAGGACTTGTGTTTCATAAAAACATAAAGTGCTTTCAAGTTAATACGTTTTTAGATGGCGACACAAACTCGACCTTAACTTCATTAGAATATTTCTTTTATTCAATTGTATTTCGGGTTTCAGTGGATATTTATTGAACATTTTTATATAACCCTCAGGAGGAAAACACTGACATTTATATTATACAATATAGGGGCAATCGGGATTTACAAAAAAAAAATTTATGTTTTTGTTATTGGACATTTATATGATATTTTTGACAATTTTGTATGTTACTCATTTGTATCACAGCAAGAATAAAAATGAAAACAGGAGTCTAATAACACTTTGGGTGGCATTTATTATTTTGGGCGCAAGGTTTTTTGGCACCCAAATTTAGCATTGTTTTGCACTGTGATTTTATATTATGGCCTTAATGTATTTGGCTCACTGGAAGAAGAACAAATTAGCGTCGAAATGTCAGACCACATTTAGGTTTTTTATTGGTCTAATTATGCACCTCAAAAGTGTGGGGGAAACTAGAAGTGCAGGAAAAGTGGCGACCAAACTGAGCGCCAAAAACGCAGTGAGAGTTGAAAAAAATATATAAATTGTGGCGCTGACATATAAAAATAAATATGGCTCACATGGTGCAAAAAAAAAAAAGAGCCAAAAAAGGGTCACTGGATACATTTTTGTTTGCCAGTATTCTACACGTAGAGTACAGTTGAATTTGTATGTAAGTCGGAACTGTATATTTTATCATTGTAATCCCAGTCAGAACTTTTTTGGTCTCTGCGACAATTGGATTTAAAAAATGTTGGGTTGTCATAAGAATCAAGATTAACACTTAAGCTTCATTACAGACACCTGTGATAACTGTTATAGCTGTTTATTGTAGCCCAGGACTAAAGTACAATAAATTACCAATATCCAGAGGTCTGTTTGTAACTAGGGGTCTTTTGTAAGTCGAGTGTTCTTAAGTAGGGGACTGCCTGTACTTGTTCTTAGTGGCATATTCCTTTTGGATGTCGCCTCTTCCACAAGGGATCCGTCGGTGGTAAGGGTTCAGCTGGTCTGAACTGATAATAGAGGCAATACATGTCAGCCATGCTTGTCTCTATGGGAAGCTACTCTATGGGCTGTTAGACAAATTATCTGGCAACTCTAAAGAGAGACCTGGAAGAACTCCCCGGAGTAATACATCACCTCCTTGTGCTCGGTCTGTGAGGTTCATCATGGCTTGTGATTTATCATTTAGAGGTAGTGTGGTTGATCCCACTTTTGATCCCTTGACATGTCATCCAAAAATTTAATCTTATGCTTTTTAGTGAATTAGATTCATAGTTCATGTATAGTTTGCACCTTATCTATCTTTTCAAATAAGGGCAGAGGCCCACATCCGTGTTCTGATCGGACCAGCGCACAGGTGCAATAAATGCAAATCTTTTTACTGGAAAGATGCAGATGTCCAATATTTTAATAGACTATGCATCTATTCCATCAAAAAGTAGAACAAGTCCTAGTCACACACGTTTTCACAGACCCATTCTCCAATAGAAGTCGATGGGTCCTTTATGTTTGCTGACCATTTTAAACAAATGGTTTCTTGTATAAACTATTGAATGACTGAAAAAAAAATCACATTATTTTTTTTACGGATCTGTTAGAAAAATGAATGACAGATGGATGCCACTTGTTAAAAGCGGACAGGTGGATTGGAAAAGAATCTGATGCAAATTGTTAATGCCCCTTTTCAGTTGTTTATGTAGCACCGGTAATTCTAGTCCTGATACAGGCGGTCCCCTACTTAAGAACACCTGACTTACATACGACCCCTAGTTACAAACGGACCTCTGGATTTTGGTAATTTGCTGTACTTTAGTCCTCGGCTACAATAAACATCTATAACAGTTATCAAAGGTGTCTGTAATTAAGATTGATTGTTTATCCTGGTTCTTATGACAACCCAAAATTTTTAAAATCCAATTGTCACAGAGACCAAAAAAAGTTTGACTGGGGTTACAATAATAAAGTATACAGTTCCGACTTACATACAAACTCAACTTAAGAACAAACCTACAGACCCAATTTTTTACGTAACCCGGGGACTGCCTGTACTGACAAATAACCACACATCCCTGCCTTGGAGACACCTAGTGGATACATGCCACCATAGCGTGTCTAATCTATTCCTTTACTATGAATGTCTGTGAAATGGCTAAGACCTAACTTGAGGGGGTGCAGCGGGTACAGCTGCAACAGGGCCAAGAGGCTTAGGGGGCCCATAAGGTGTCACTTACCCATATGAGAAGACTTTACCATAAACCATACATTATAGTCAAGGGCCTGGTCCCACCAGGAAAGGTATATGTCCACTCTTCACCCCCTTGTTTATTACAGTTTTAGTGCTTGAGTAGGCCAAAATCTTCAGACTCCCTTATACAAGAAAGGTCGAAAAGTCTCTTATCTAAGAGGAATGACTTCACCCTGCAAGAATTCAGATTCTTGCTTTTAGTCTGTTTAGTCTGCTACGTTATATTTTGTTATGTTTTAGGCTACATGTGGCCAAAATCAAGTGCCAAAAATGGTTTCTTGGATCCTCATAAACTATAGTCTATGAATTATCAGGAAGGAACGGTTCTGACATGCTTTACTCTCTAACGGATCAGATGCATTGCTGGTTAAAATAACGGCACCGATCCATTAAAAAGTTATTGCCGCCGTGTGCGGAGTCTTCAAAAACAAAAATGGATGTCACATGTTCTATTTCAGCCACTGTGTATTGTTCATCTGCCCTTAACCTGTTCATAAGATAAACCTCTTATAATTTTACATCCACCTTATATTACGCATACTGACCCCTCCTCTGAGAAGACCTTCCCTAAAAATACCTCTAGGGGTTTTTAAAAAATTTTTTTACAATATTTTGTTTTTGCAGGCCTTTTTCATTTCTT